>NC_064640.1:367572047-369029547 GCF_023864345.2 Schistocerca serialis cubense | reverse complement strand
GACCGTAGCGGTCATGCGGTTCCAGACTGAAGCGCCTTTAACCGCACGGCCCCTCCTTGACAATGCGGTGGTTATAGACAGACATAATTCAGCCTGACTTAAAGGAGAATCGTCTCCACCATTCCCTGCGAAAATTCATAAATTTCGCGTACATCCCGATTGTGCTTTCTTTTGTTGTTTGGTAGGAGGACGTGTACTACGAGAGCTTGCATACTATTTCCCTCGATGGCTGGAAAACAGCTAAAAAATTGTCAGCAAGCCGGTATACCTATCATCTCCCAGATGAGGTCGCTGTCTCACCCTGATACAGATATACTCAAACGTAATGCGTGCAGCATAAGTTTTCCGGGTTAGATATTTCTAAAGATAAACGCGCACTGTAATTTACAACGCGTCTATGGCGCTGGAAGAATTACAATAAGTTTATGCTTTCCAACTGACTACATGCATTATCGGACCCCGCTGTTGTGGTGCAGCGCTGTTCTCGAAAGCTGCCGGCAGACTGGTCTGGTGAAAGCAGTGATTGGCCTGGAGGCGGGGAAAGTCTATGTCTGCGCTTGTTTGATTCGCATCGCGATTTTCGATAAAAAAAACCATAATTATTGATGGCCAACTCAGAGCACTTAACAGTTATTTTATTTTGAGTGAGGGCGTTATTATTGTTTTTATTGATATGTATCAGTAAGCAATACCAGTCTACTGATATAAATCAGAACGTAGCGCTTGAATCGGTGTACGTGTGTACAGTAAAAGAAATTGGCGAGTAGAAATTCTTAACCAGGTATGATGCTTAATAATTACTATTCTGTGATTAATTTTCATATTCGTTACACAGTTCAACGTTAGACAACGTGTTCTTTAGACACTGAATTTCTTTCTTACTCGGAGGGTTTATCACAGGCGTGCTTGGTCTGTTAGTTGATTTGGGGGAGGTTCCAAACATCGAGGTCCTCGGTATCGTATTAGAGAATGATGGGGAAGGAATTCGGCCGTGCCCTTTAAAAGGAACCATACCGGCATTTATCTGCTGAAGTGATTTACGGAAATCATGGAAAATCTAAATGAGGATGGGCGGACGCGGGTTTGAACCGTCGTCCTCCCGAATGCGAGTCCAGTGTGCTAACCCCAGCACCACCGGTGAGGAGTGCTTGTGCGAAAAGAACGGTGTCATGACACCAACTGTAAGATCCTACTAGACTGTGATGCGATATGAAGGATTCTATAAGACAAAAAGAACTGGAAACTTCACAATGTAGCCTAATGAACTGAACACCGAATTTTTAAACGAGTACTATTTTTGCAGAAAAAATACGAAAACTTTGCTATCTCAAAGAGAAACGATAAAATGAAGAAAATATGAATGTATGTCATACAGGGAGAGGCAAGTTTTAAGAGGAGGCATCACGAGACAGGCTCCCCTTGAGGACGCAGCTATTGTGCAGAATGGGAAGTTGTTTACGACAAACAGCGATCTCGCAACGAATTCTAAACCCTATATACAATTTCTGCGCTGTCCAAAATGTCGTCCAGTGCCGGGAGGCGCTGTCATGTGAGAATTCTTTCATTTGTGGACGGTAAATGTATTCCCAGGCATTCTTAGCCGATTCTCGAGGCTCATAAACACAGCCGCATGGGGTCGTGATGTCTCCTGCAGTAATATTCCGACAACGGCAACCGCAGACGTTAAAAGCGCTCCCAAAGAGCTCGATACGCATTTTTATTAATCTGTACGGATCTCGAGAAGCGTTTTACGAGGAGAAACTGGACTGAATAGTCTCGAAGTGCACATCCGTGTTTAGTATACGACGTGTGGTGCCACGTGAAGAAGGCACTAGAGCTTCGTGTCGAAGAGCTTTTGTCCGTCGCAGTGTGTCAAAGGCGCGTAGCTACATGTCCTCACACCGAGCGAAGTGGCACAGTAGTTGTGGCACTGAACTCGCATTTGGGAGCACGTAAAATCAGTGTCCGACCAACCAGATTTAGGTTTTCTGTCATTCCTGTAATTCACTTGAGGAGAATGCTGGGATGGTTCCTTATGAATGGCACGGCCGGTTTCCCTCACCATCCTTTAAAAAAAAAATCAGTATTTGTACTCTGTCTAATGACCTCGTTGTCGATGGGACGTAACTACTAATCTTCCTTCCTTCCTTCCTTAAATGTCCTTCACAGTTTTCTAGAATTTCGCTGCAAATCCTCTGCTAGGTCTTACAATCCACTAAATACCGTTTCCATCAATAAACTGTTAATCTGAGGTTATTTTGCATCATGTATCAATAATTAACCACGCCCTGCTGTAGTTATGCCATTATGGATAAGAGTCTGGCTTTTCAATCTATGACGAAACGAGCAGGTGAATAATTTCATGAACCGACCGAGGGGGTGGTGCAGTGATAAGACACTGTACTCGTATTCGGGAGAACGACAGTTCAAATCTCCGTCCACCCTTCCTTTCCCAGATATCTCGAAATCGCTTAAGGTAAATGCTGGGAAGGTTCATTTGAAGAGGACACGGCCGATTTAGCTCCTCATTCTTCCCCAATGCTAGCTTATGCTTCGTCTCTAGTGATCTAGTGATCTTCCTTTTTCCTTTTGAAGGAAGGATGTGCAGCACTTAACGTGCCGACGATACAGAGGTCATCGAAGGAATCTTCTTCTTTTTCTTGTCCTTTATCCCGCATCGGTGCAGGGTCGGCGTGGTTACTGACGGAGATAGCAACGTTAATGCCAACTGTCTGCTTGTAGTTTTATTTATGTGGAAGTGAGTGCAAGTATTCTAAGTGTTGGGGGATCATGAAACTGAGGCGGGACTTGACTACCTGCTCGGTATTCACCTTGTGGTATGTAGGACAATGCCTAAAACCCAAACCCAGACTGTCCGACACACTGACTTTCATCGTTCATCCTCCGGGGAGATTCAATGCGGGACCGGTGCACCTCCCCGTCTCGGACGGACGCAGTAGCACGCTCGGCTATCTGAGTGGGTAGATCATCGAAGAAATAGTGTGGTTGAACGTCACTGCGCCGCCAATATCATTAGAGACGGAGCTCAAGCTGGGAACGGACGAGCATGGAGACAACAATCGGCCGTGTCCAAGAAACCATCATGAAATTTTCCTCGAGTGGTTTAGGGTAACCGCGGATATTCTGAATCTGGATGACTCGACGGAGAGAGATCATTGAGTAGAGGTGCTCGCTGTAGCTCACCAGACAAGTACAAGCAAGAAAATCGATAGCGATCTATTCAGAGAAGTCCTAATGTCAGTTGATTGAAGTTGTTTAGGATCTTCAGGAGAAAACCCAATTTTGGGTCGCATGACGGGGTTAGATATGGTAAAATAAATACGCATTTTTGTTTCAGTGGTGGATTTGACATACCGCTAGCAATTGTAAAACAACTACGGACAATATTAACTCTAAATTTGTTGCACATTTGAGGCCTTTTACCCAATGGCGCCATGATGATTATTTTGTTTCTTCCTCAGCGTTATTCTCATTCTGTACATCCTCTCTACAGATAATAGTTCCATGTTGTGGACCTAGACGGACAGATCGTTTCTGATAGATCGCCGTGTCATAATCCGCCAATGGCTTTACTGGATGTAGTATGGAACGCAATGTGGTCAGCAAAGCGCCCTCCCGGTCGTTATCGCATTTCTTGAATTTGAAAGCGCTACTATTTGGTCGAGTAACTCTTTAGTTGGCTTGTCGAGGCTGAGTGCATTCGGTTCGAGTCGTCTCATCAAGGAAAAATCCCTAGCAATAGTGTAAATCGAACCCGGGTCCACTGCGTTGCAGTCAGCCGCGCTTAGCACTCAGCTCTGGAGGCGGACTCTACATAACGAGTTGTTAGAAATATTCTGGAAAGCTTGTAATGGTGTTCCAGGATAGGTTGTGCCGAGAAGCAATTGTTAAAAAATTTGATACGTTAGTTTTTTTTTTTTTGAGTTAATTAGTATTTCAGTTAGCCAGTCAGGCCGGTCCGCGTACAAATTCAAGCGGCCAGCCAGAGATGGTGTCGCCAAACGTGTGCTTCGTTTGGTTTTCTAAAACCGAACAAGAGAGCGATACAAAAATTGGACATGGATCGGTAGTAAAGATCTAACCCGAGTCAAAGGCTGAGCAGTTTCGTGCGCTATCACTTACGGTGTGAGAACAACTGACATTAATTGTATCTCACGGGCTGCTTGAATTTGCACGCGCCACGGCCTGATTGACTAACTTCAGTGCTAATTAACTCGGTAACGGCGCAACGCATCGTATTTTTCTTCACAATTGTTTCTCAGCACAACCTACATTGAAACACCCTTACAAGCACTTCAGACTGTTTCTAACCACAGTGTGCAAAACAGCTCTGTATTTGTTGCTGCCGCCTGGTGGTCCCCTCGTAACCTTATTTGAAAACTGATGACCTTAAGAGTTCCAATACCCGCCAGGTTAGCCGAGAGCGCTAATGCGCTACTTCCTGGACTCGGGTAAGCGCACCGGCCCCGGATCGAATCCGCCCGGCGGATTAACGACGACGGCCGGTGTGCCATCCATCCGGGATGTGGTTTTTAGGCGGTTTTCCACATCCCCCTAGGTGAATACCGGGTTGGTCCCCACATCCCGCCTCAGTTACATGGCTCGCAGACATTTGAACACTTTCGTACTATTCCATGGATTACACTAGTCGCAGACAGTTGGGGTACACTAATTCCATCCTGGGTGCTACGGGGTGGCGGCAGGAAGGACATCCGGCCACCCCTTCCACTAACATTGCCAAATCCGATTAACCATGCCGACCCTGCCTAACTGTGGGAATAGGCACAATCGAAAGAAGAAGAAGAAGAAGACCCTAAGAGTTCCAATGAGGTTATGTAAATGGTAGTCAACCCTGTTCAGACCTACACCTAGCTACATCCAAAACTCAAGCTAAGTGTCCACTGTAAACTGAATGATTTCCTGTGTGCCACACTGTACTCAAATTAGAGAAAAAAAATGACCCCATTCGTAATATGGTGCCGGTGAGAGGGATATCTCACTTCCACTGCGGTTTGGAACACCTGAAAATTTGCAGATTCTCGCGCTCGTCTCGTTGGACACAGAAGTAGTCTGTCGCACTGCAATTACCGCACGTAAAATTCCTCTCCAGTTTCAAATCCGGATCGAATAGTGACTGCTGCGACAAACCACACTTGCCGGTTTGGGAAATGAACAGGATGGTTATAATTAAATGTTTGCTACTTGAGAGGGTCCCCGTGAAAATGAGTAATCATAGGAGAACAAACTTTGTGGAAAAATGAGAGAAATAAGGTATAAACCATTTGAAGAAATACATTTTAATTTCGTGGTGAGAGGGTAACATTCATTAATTTCGTGCCATGTTTACGTTCGAGGTTACAAGCGCTGCACAGTGTGACCACCATCCGCATCCTCGACAACACGGAACCGCACTAGAGGTACGTTTTCACAACTGTTAGCAACTCTTTTCGAACGGTGGATCATGGAACGTTCAGCTGTCATGACACAGCTTGTGCACCACTTTAAAATCGAATATTGCATCCAGCATTCCCAGTCATAGCAACAACAATTTCTTTAACAAACTGTGGCGCAGTTGGCTTTCGGTCTCTTCCAGGAACAATTCCCCAAATAGCCAGTTAACTCGAACTTCCGAATGATGTTCTTCAACCATGGTATGGTATGGAAAGAGGACCTCTCCGTATTCCTTTAATGCTTCGATACTCGCGAAGCCCAGCAACACTGTTGCTGTTGTTTCGATAAAACTGCTTTACGATTAAAGCTGTGTTCACCTTGTCCAGACCCATGCTGACTGTCTACAACTGTAAGGGGTTCCAACTCTACGTCACCACGCCCGCACCGGGGCCAACGAGATAAGCGGGCCCTACAACGAGCTTGTGACATTACGCTAGTCAGCTTGTCCGCCTCATTTCGCGAATGCTCGGCTCCTTGCAAGGTCCACGGGAAATCAATATTTAATTGAAAAGGTGCTCACTAAAGGTTTAATTTTGTCGTGTGCTGTCGAGAACTTCCATGCGTTTAAACACAAAATCAGGAATTATTAAACTCGTCTGAAATAGCTACTCGATCCCCGTCAGAGACGGCTGCTTGCACTTGTAAGACCGTTAGTGTCACGTGCTGTGACGTACGCACCACGGCGCCTCCTGCTCGTGGGCCTTTGCCAGTACCGACGCCTAACGGCAAGGCATGACACTAACACTACTAACAACGCAAATGCTACAGTGCACAGTTTGAACACCATTCGTTTGAAGTTGGGTACCCATTCGCTAAACAGTTTTCCGTCTACACTGGCTCAAGTACCGAAAGTTTAATTATAACCACCCTGAATGTTACAGCCTGTAAGTCATCTCGCTTGGCTCGTTATGGCATCCACCAAGACGAATGCGACAAAGCTCTCACCCGAGGAATTATAATTCCGTTTTATTGTGTTAATAAGTATCTAGAGCATAAAAAGAAAAATTAGATTTTGTCGTCTGAGTGGCATTTTCGTAAAAGACACACTAGCGTTGAACAATTTAGTGAGCCACGGAAACCTTAAATCTAAATGCCCGGGTAGGAATTTGCTCTCAATGGGTAGTAGCGAGATTCAGATCATAACTGAGTCTCTTTGCGTGCTTAGAAGCACCGAGCGACCATTAAGGATACCGCTTTTAAGTGTACGTTGTAGTCATTCTAGTCACTGACGTAGCATTTTATAAAAAGAAGATTTAAATTTTGTTTCACTTTGTGAAATGCAAAGAGCAACTTTGGAGATGGACAATGTTTGAAAGTTAGAGTTCTTTTATTTGAAATGCGCCATATTAAACGCTACATCGCTTGCTAGTTCATCATGCTCTTGGGAGAGATTCTCAGCTTCATCCTCATATATGTACATGTTGTTGTTGTGGTCTTCAGTCCTAAGACTGGTTTGATGCAGCTCTCCATGCTACTCTATTCTGTGTAAGCCTCTTCATCTCCCATCATCTCTTGGTCTCCCTCTACGATTTTTGCCCTCCATGCTACCCCCCAGTACTAAATTGGTGATCCCTTGATGCCTCAGAACATGTCCAACCAACCGATCCCTTCTTCTAGTCAAGTTGTGCCACAAACTCCTCTCCTCCCCAATTCTATTCAATGCCTCCTCATTAGTTATGTGATCTACCCATCCAATCTTCAGCATTCTTCTGTAGCACCACATTTCGAAAGCTTCTATTCTCTTCTTGTCTAAACTATTTATCGTCCATGTTTCACTTCCATACATGGCAACACTCCATACAAATACTTTCAGAAACGACTTCCTGACACTTAAATCAATACTCGATGTTAATAAATTTCTCTTCTTCAGAAACGCTTTTCTTGCCATTGCCAGTCTACATTTTATATCCTCTCTACTTCGACCATCATCGGTTATTTTGCTCCCCAAATAGCAAAACTCCTTTACTACTTTAAGTGTCTCATTTCCTAATCTAATTCCCGCAGCATCACCCGACCTAATTCGACTACATTCCATTATTCTCGTTTTGCCTTTGTTGATGTTCATCTTATACCCTCCTTCCAAGACACTGTCCATTCCCTTCAACTGCTCTTCCAAGTCCTTTGCTCTGTCTGATAGAATTACAATGTCATCGGCGAACCTCAAAGTTTTTATTTCTTCTCCATGGATTTTAATACCTACTCCGAATTTTTCTTTTGTTTTCTTTACTGCTTGCTCAGTATACAGATTGAATAACATCGGGGAGAGGCTACAACCCTGTCTCACTCCCTTCCCAACCACTGCTTCCCTTTCATGTCCCTCGACTCTTATAACTGCCATCTGGTTTCTGTACAAATTGTAAATAGCCCGTCGCTCCCTGTATTTTACCCCTGTTACCTTCAGAATTTGAAAGAGAGTATTCCAGTCAACATTGTCAAAAGCTTTCTCTAAGTCTACAAATGCTAGAAACGTAGGTTTGCCTTTCCTTAATCTTTCTTCTAAGATTAGTCGTAGGGTGAGTATTGCCTCACGCGTTCCAACATTTCTACGGAATTCAAACTGATCTTCCCCGAGGTCGGCTTCTACCAGTTTTTCCATTCGTCTGTAAAGAATTCGCGTTAGTATTTTGCAGCTGTGACTTATTAAACTGATAGTTCGGTAATTTTCACATCTGTCAACACCCGCTTTCTTTGGAATTGGAATTATTATATTCTTCTTGAAGTCTGAGGGAATTTCGCCTGTCTCATACAT
The DNA here is from genome assembly GCF_023864345.2 of Schistocerca serialis cubense. NCBI lineage: Eukaryota > Metazoa > Arthropoda > Insecta > Orthoptera > Acrididae > Schistocerca > Schistocerca serialis. Next base: position 369,021,326 of record NC_064640.1, on the reverse strand, counting down.
CTTGCTCACCAGATGGTAGAGTTTTGTCAGGAATGGCTCTCCCAAGGCTGTCAGTATTTCTAATGGAATATTGTCTACTCCCGGGGCCTTGTTTCGACTTAGGTCTTTCAGTGCTCTGTCAAACTCTTCACGCAGTATCATATCTCCCATTTCATCTTCATCTACCTCCTATTCCATTTCCATAATATTGTCCTCAAGAACATCGCCCCTGTATAGACGCTCTATATACTCCTTCCACCTTTCTGCTTTCCCTTCTTTGCTTAGAACTGGGTTTCCATCTGAGATCTTGATATTCATGCAAGTGGTTCTCTTTTCTCCAAAGGTCTCTTTAATTTTCTGTAGGCAGTATCTATCTTACCCCTCATGAGATAAGAGATATGTACATACAAAAGGGAAATTTTCAATGTTAAGTGTGGCATTCTAAAAATTGCTAACTGTAGGATCATTTGCAGGCTTACGGTGATTTATATACCTTTTAAGCCATCTCGTTGTAGCCTGCTGTGTTAATGACACCTTTAATTTTTGTTTAGTTTGAAATGAACGAAATCGATGAAGATAATTCTTACTGCTATGATAGCAAACCGGGCGTTCCTTAGCGGCCAGTTAAGATAAATGAATGCAAAATAACGGATGGGAAGGTATATAAGCTGAACGGCATAGGTGACTGAAACTAATTCTGTATTTAAGTATTAGGCTGTTGTGTTGTGCACACATGTCCTCAAAGAGTCTGTATTTTTTTCCGAATTCCCTAGACTTTTCGTAAGTCAAGGTAAAATTCGGCGAGAAGGCGAGAGTAAACGTAGCTCATTCATCAGCTGATTTACTTTATAACGAAAATTAAACGCGAGCATCGTCTAACAATAAAGAAGTATATTAGGTTGTGAGAAGAGGAGGTCCCCCATTAACCCCAAATGAATAGAGCTCAGATGATTAGTGAGCTGGAGGTGTAGTGGTGGCCAGCGGACTAATGTGGCGATTAAAATTCAGCCCTCGTCGATAACAACGCCAGATGGTGTGTTCCGCGTTTCGTAACACAAAGAGTGCACAGCCGTGACTCTTTCGAAACATGAGCTTTTATCGAACGCAGCCAACGATTGCTGCACCAAGATACTGGGCCACGATTGTTGTAGTAGATTAATTATTTCGCTAAATTTATAATGCTCCGAGCAAGTGGAACCTGTAGGGAGCGGAACTGGCAGTCTATATTTACGAGGTTGCCGGCAGACCACAGGCTCGCAGAATCGGATTAGAAGTTCGCGTGGGAGTGCTTCGGCAGTGGACGCTGACGCACGCAGCACGCCTGGCCTCGCCCGGGGCTCGAACCGAGACTGGCTGTGTCAATGACCTCTACTGGCCCACGCCGCCAGATCACTCCAGGCGTCTGCAGCACTCCGCCTGCGTCTCGTCGGGAAACACAGACACGGGGAAAGCTTACAGCTCCAGATTTATGAAGGTGGCGAGGCTGAGCCACATATGCTGCCTTGCAGGAAGAAGTTGTTAATAAGCAGGGTTGCTCCCGAATGAATATTCCACTCTGTAGCTCAGTGCTCGCCTTTTAGATGTTTCCTAAACGATGAATACTGTCACTGAACCAAGATTGGACTTGTTTAGCATATAGTATAATGAGTCAATAAGCTTCAAAGCACAGAAGGTGACCACGAATCTCCATATAAAATGTGAATTATCAGTTTAAGTGCTATTGTACATTGGCTTACTTACGTTTCTCACGAAGGGACCTCAGAAAGTAGGTTACAGATTATTACGGCAGATCAAGTAACTTTTATTGAATGCTGCATCACACTTCAAAGTGACGCAGATATGTGACACTATTTTCCAACATAGTCACCAAGTATCTGTAAACAGCGGTCAGAAATTTCTATCAATCGTTCAATTCCTCGACGATATAAATCCACTTCTTGGTCACAGTGCTATTCGAGGACCTCCTTATGAACGTCCTCATCGTCGGAAAACCAGAGATTGCTGCTAATCACTTCGTCGATTGGCTGGACATTGTCGGCTGTGGTAGATGTCGATGGCCCTTTCCCGATCAACGTCAGTCACGTCTATGAGGGCTTGGTCAAACTGTTGGCATCATTTCACTTTGGCTACAAGCGACATTGCGTTTGGTTCACGTATCGTCAAAATTTCACGGTAAATCTATATGCAATTTAGGCTTTGCCCACAAGATTCGTATTGCCCCGTGTACTTCAGCTTTAAAGTACGTTTCAAGTTGCCGCGTCATTTCACTTCCACTCTTAGGTGCGGGTGTTACCCGTACGAAAAAAATGGTTCAAATGGCTCTGAGCACTATGCGACTTAACTTCTGAGGTCATCAGTCGCCTAGAACTTAGAACTAATTAAACCTAACTAACCTAAGGACATCACACACATCCATGCCCGAGGCAGGATTCGAGCCTGCGACCGTAGCGGTCGCTCGGCTCCAGGCTGTAGCGCCTAGAACCGCATGGCCACCCCGGCCGTCTACCCGTACGACAGCAGCACTACGTCTGCGAGAAATCCAGAACATGTGCTCTCTTCTCACAATGCCCTACTCTTTTTGAGCTACGGTCTTAGCGTGGGACGACATGTGTAACTTGATTTCTGAAGTCCCCACGTACTAAACATTCTAGCACTTATTTAGAACGAGTCAGATTGAAATAGTGCAAAATAAAACGGTCATTTAATGAACCTCTGAAGAGCTATTCTAGTTGTTACTTAAGTGGAGTTCCTATTATTAAGGCATTTTAAATGAGGAAAAATAAATCAAATCAGTTCTAATAATAAAACTGTAAAACCTTCGTATTTGTTCATCGAAAATATTTTCCAAGAACTGATTGCTGGTGGTGTAGGGGATGTAACAGAATACAATAGGACCATTTTCAAAAATTTTGTCTTTCTCTCTGTCTGTATACGCTAATTTCCAAAATTATTAGGCAAATTGTCATCGGGTTTTTGTAGGTACCTTGTGTGTAGCTTGGTGCAACTTTTAGGCTTCATTTCATTAACAATGGATTGTGGGAAAAAATATGTTTTAGGAGTCTGCTCGTCTTACAAAGGAATCTCCCCGTCGCACCCCGTTCACATTTAGTGGTTCGGTGACCCTGATAGCATAATATAAACGGTGAACGGTCCAAGCTTAACAACTGCAACATTGAGAAAAGCTTAAGAGTCATGGCGTCGTGGTTTAGTGGTCGCGGTGTTGCACTGCAAAGCGGACGAGCCTGTTTGTAAACCACCTTGAGGTAGCAGCGTACCCTCTGATGTAGGTTTCCGTTTCATTAGTGCTTTTATATACCTTAAGGGTGATGCAAAATATTGTCTTCGCTTAGGTGCAGTTCCGTCACTGAGACGAACGGGGTTATATACTGGATTATGAAAAGACGCATCCATATTGTGTCTAGGTGCTATGCTCCCCTTACCAACAATATCTACTTTATGTACTGCCCTTGCCTGAGTTGACCATTATAAGTTTCCGACAGTTTCTCAGTATTCTGAGAGTCCTCTTGCAAGAGATTCTGGGTTGGCCATGCGTGCATGATAATTACGTACGAAAATTAAATAAGTGACATTGGGGAGCAGAAATGAATGGCAGCAACGTTGAAGCGATACTCTGTATTAACTTCACTGTGACCAAACAAGAACGTAAGCCACGTGATAATCGCAGTACACTCGAACATCAATAGAATGTATAGTAACCACAGAGATACAATTTTTCTTATAAAGGTTTTCCAGTAAGACATAGAATAATTCAAAGTGTAGAGGAGAATTTAAAAAAATAAGTACATAATGCAGCGGATTGAGTAATTACGGCTCTATCCTCTAATCAACTTCCAACTTACTAAAAGCAAAGTGTCATTAAGTTGTCTGTAATAGCTCGGGCCTAAATAACAGATAACTTTCGCAATTCACCACCGGTTCAGCACGCGAAATGTAGCAAAGTGTGCGAATACGAATACCACATGACTAAAATGTCTTAATTATTGTCTGAAAATAACTAAAAATCTCCAGAACTGCGACCGTTACCACCGAACTGCTCCAACTACCTGTCCTCGACGTCCAGAACAGACTGTGAATTCAAACTCTCTCTGCAGCATGACCCTACTTGACCGCGGCTACTCTGATTGGCTGGAAGCGTGCCGAATTCGCCAAAGGTGAAAACAAGCTGTTACAGCATTCCCATGGTCCACTTCCTAACTCGACATGGCTGTTACCCAATGCATTTACACCACGTGCATCTTGGTGAAAGGTAAGAATGCACTAGTGGGAAGAGAAGTTTCCCAGAGAACGTCATAATACGCTGCACACTTCTGACGCAGGCTACACAAAGGGATTAGAGACGAAACAGCATGCAAAGAAGTCGACAGTACGGCAGACTCGATCTCAAAGGTGCTGCACTTTCAGTATATAAAAGAACGACAAAGTTAACTTCACGTGAGACCCAGGCCAAAACAAACACTGAGTAAGACAAACACCTCAAAGGAAGATGGCGAAACTGGTCTAAGCAATAACATAGACGATGATGAAAACTAGTACACAAGCCGTGACAGGTTGCTGTACCCACGTAAAATCTGTACAGTACATACAGGCGCGTTGCTTAGTAACAACACGGATCAGCGGTGGGCGCATGGCTCACTAGCTTTCCCTACAACTCATACCCCATATTTTCTGTCGTTTTTAAACTTCCTTCAGTTTCAACAAATTACTAACGTTCTTACTTAACACCTTCTGGTTTCTTTAATCAATTTATTTTTCTTTGCAATCTGTTGTTATTACTTCGATTTTTTGTTGCTGAAAACAGTGCAGGTATTTGCTTGGAATAAGGGACAATTTATGTAATCACATGAAAAATTGTAAAATGTACGACTTGTTTTAAAACACTGGACAACAGGTATCTAAATATGCAATCAATGAAATGAAATGAGAACGACCCACAAAGAGGGAATTCAGAGAGTCTACATCACAAGTGGATACTGATTACAGGATATCTTTGCGATAATTTTGCATAGACTATTTGGCGATTTAAAGAAACAAAATTGTATCAAAATTGAAAGTGCAATTAAATATGCTTCTTCAAAATAGTTCAAATGGCTCTGAGCACTATGGGATTTAACTTCTGAGGTCATCAGTCCCCTAGAACTTATAACTACTTAAACCTAACTAACCTAAGGACATCACGCACATCCATGCCCGAGGCAGGATTCGAACCTGCGACCGTAGCGGTCGCGCGGTTCCAGACTGTAGCGCCTAGGACCGTTCGGCCACTCCGGCCGGCTACGCATCTTCCATGATTTTTGTTTATAATGTATAATTACAGTAAAGATGAGTGTGTCGTTATGTATTGTTATCTGTTCCATATTTAATTGGCATTTGGAGAGACATCTCTTGACAATGATGGGGCGTACGAGATGATCAGCTACAAAAGAGGCGATGTATGGCGGGAAAAGCAATAAAGTACACAGCCACCGCAACTCCAGAGAGCAGCGAAGCTTTTCAGCGTTTTTCGATCTCTGTGTGAAGACTAATGTACGAACTAGTGTAGGGATTTTGAAACGGTATTCACTAATAGCGAGACTGACTCCAAGGAAAGTTTGTACATATAATTTATTAACGCTTCACCAGACAAGTAGTCCGGCCTTAGATACGTAGTGCTACCACTGCGAAGCCGGATCAGGTTGTTTGTCGTATACTAAAGATATGAACTTCCTGATTTCATCGTGTAGTTGCCAAGCTCTTTTTTTAGTCATATATGCAAAACAGACTTGTTCGTGTAGAGAAGCGTGTGCGCTAGATGGCGTCTAGGACTCGGAGAAAATCGTTCCCTCCTAGATAACTGCGTAAAGGGGGCAGCACGCGATAAGTGTGGGAGCGGCGGCGCTCGCGGGCCTAACTGTTCTCGTATCTGCTCCTAATGGTTCCAGCTCACCGTGGGCACACAAACCGCGCTTTGAGAAAGCCGAAACAGGTTGCGGGCCCGCTGCCGTTCCGCGGGGCGCATACCTCGCCCTCGCCACATGCCGGCCCGGCCTGATTAAACACGCCTCAACCTGGAACTGGAGGCAGTAGCCGCACTTCTATATTTACGCGCTCCGCCATTCACTACCACCGTCAGAGGCCTCTTCCACACTTATTTCTCTTACCATATTCCTATATTCTATTTCGCGCAAAAAAGGAAAACCGTTTCACTGTGTCTCGTCACTTTCTAACTTACCTGATAGACTTAAGAACCAAAAGTACGCTCTTCTCTGCAGGAGTGAATCCAGGGTAAGTGGGAGGAGGGTGAGTGTGGCAAGGGATAGTCTAGAGGGGTCGTGAGTTTTATTACTCCATCATACCCCTCCACCCAGGTCACACACAAATTTTGGTAAAAGCTTAAACTTTTAAAGGTACCCATTTCCACATTTCGCAACTTACTTTCAGAGAACAAAGTAGCATTAAACTAAACTTAAATAAACTAAATCCGAACAGTCCTCGGAAGACCCAGTAGTACCGACCGACCACCGTGTCATCCACAGCGGGTAGGTGTCACTGGATGCGGATATGGAGGACATGTAGTCAGCACACCGCTCTCCCGGACGTCGTCAGTTTTCGTAAACAGAGCCGCCACGTCTCAGTGAAGTAACTCCTCAACTGGACTCGCAAGGGCTGAGAGCACCCCACTTGCGAACAGCGCTTGGCAGACCCCGACGGTCAGCCATCCAACTGCTAGTCAATAACGACAGCCCTTAACTTCGGCGATGCGACGGGAACCGGTGTTACCACTGTGACAAGGCCGTTGGCTGCTTAAAAACTAAGAGTCCGTAAAATGGCAAGGAGTTCTAGGAATTGCAAGCTATGTTGAACAGCGGATATTTTTCAGTTCGTCGCGTAAGAAGTACTGCCCTGGTTACCACTCTGGAGTCGCGCAGTATATTTGCTGTGGTGAGGCGGGGGGAGGGGGAGACAGCAAAAAATCTTCTCCGCCCCCCCCTCCCCCCATTCAACCAAAAATGAACACTGCATCCTCTCCTGCTGCCGGCCGGAGTGGCCGAGCGGTTTTAGGCACTACAGTCTGGAGCCGCGCGACCGCTACGGTCGCAGGTTCGAATCCTGCCTCGGGCATGGATGTGTGTGATGTCCTTAGGTTAGTTAGGTTTAAGTAGTTCTAAGTTCTAGAGGACTGATGACCTCAGAGGTTAAGTCCCATAGTGCTCAGAGCCTCTCCTGCTGCTCAGAATCTTTCTTTGAAGTTATTTTGCTTAAATAATAGAAGAGTGGATATATCGAACGTTCTAGGAGGAATTGTTCCACACAACGCGTTTTCTTTAGTGTTGTGTTCTCGGTACTCTGTTGCATGTCTCTTGACTTGTTCCAAGTATCAAACCACGGAGAAAATGTTTCAAATATTCATTACTAGATAGCGCATAATCCTTGTGCCAAGCAGTGTTTCCGCATAGAGTTCCCTGCGTCATGCTGTACGTCTCCTCCAATTATCTTCGGATGGTTTAAAAAAATCCGTAAGTTTTTGGTCAGCGGACACAGTTTTTGAGCTACGACAGTGATTTTGCTAGTATAAAGAAATGTAAGAACGTAAGCAAGGCCCATGTTCCTCAAGATTTATTCAGTATTATTGCCTCAGCTAAAGCTCTGAATCCCTTCCGTGTACTCCCAACGCATACAACTGACTTCTTTCATTCTAAATACGCTACTGAAACAGTGTTGTCAACGCACGCGTGTAAGACCTCCAAATGCAGCATGATCAAAGTGTCTCACACTCATCCATCTCAAAGAGTTATTAAAAATTATTGTTCTCAAAGAGAAGATTGGAAAAATGTTTGTGTCTTCGAAAGGCGAAAGGCAATGTGTGACGTATGCTACGCCGTACTTCATATGAAAGACCTGTTATGTTTATCAGTTGCAAAACAGAAACACCTGTTAACGATGTTGCTGTTTCTTCCTCAGTAGCGCAGAGAGTCCTACAGTAAACTTTGCAACATCTGATCGGAAGAAATCTAAGAAAAGGAAGTCAATGCTGAGATATTTCCTTCTTGAATTTAATTTTGTTATTCTCTTATACAAAAATTTAAAAGACATGAGAAATGATTTTTGTTGCCTCCAATTCTACTAGTAAAAACATTACACCTATATTTATGAATTCGTATTATCACAAATAAGATATAATACCTCAGTGTTAACGACACTTGAAATAAAAACTTTATTGACACTTAGAACCAGTCATTTCCCTAGTATAGCACTTATAAATTATTTATCTTCCACTTTGTCTAATTTTTTTGCAGTGATGAGGGAAATAATATATTTATGTTGCATCAGAATATCTTCTCAGTTTTTTCGATAAAAATAAGTTATGTACGAAAAGAGGTACTTTTTTATTTTTCGGACAAATGTGAGGTTTGACGTTTAGAACGTTTGACATTTCCACTCTTCTGCTACGTATCAATTCAAGAATAAGCCAATTAATGTATAGCCTCTCAGTATTATCTGTTTTACCGATTACGTACTCAGAACAGTAATACGTGTGTCCTCTAGAACGTGAGATCGTTGGAGATGGGTAACGTTAACTTAAGGAAGAGGGACTGCCCCCACGATAAAAACCTGACTTAATTCTGAAACTTGTAGGTGAAGCGTAACTTGGCTGTTCGATGGTCTTTCTCAGATGTGAATACGGAAGATTTCTCCGAAACACTCACTGGTTGGCCAAAACTGGACTTTGTTTTGTATGTTTGCAGTAAATCTGTATTTACAAACTACAGAAACTGTTCCATTTTTCTCCTCCCACCTATTTTAAATGATTGACATGACCCGATGTTAGGTGCCCACGAGATTTCCAGTTATCACTTGCACCTGGCCCCTGTCGTTGTTCTATGGAAAAGTGGGGAAAGTCTGTGCCACTAGACACGAGAAGAGGTTACCACTCAGAAACGACGCGCGCGCTTCATGCTGGCATCAGACCTGGTTAACTGAGTGTTAATAAATATGCTTGGTTTTCGTTTTTGTAGAGCGCGAAGCGGCGAGCGTTTTTCCAATCAGCTCGCTAATAGCGTGAAGCCTGAGCCGCGGGCCAATCAAGCGGCGTTTTCCTTTTTTATCTTATCCGCGGTGGTGTCAATCCGCCTGAGCCGACGCGTGTTACGGGAGCTGAGGTGTCCATATACAAAGCGGGCCTCCTTTGTCCAGAGGATCGCGATATCGCTGCGCCCCGCTACGCACCTGGCTGCCTTTCACCAGCACAGGACGCGTAGCCGCGTGGTCCTTCCTCTTCAGGCCCGAAGAATCAGTTCGTGTGCGCGCTCAAGTCAGTACACACAGTGGAGGGTCTGTTTGAAACCCCGATACCCGCTGGCTGAAGCGGAAGTGTATTCAGGGTAAGCGTAACCCTCTGCCAGGCATATATGTGTGATTTGCAGAGTAGTCATGCAGATGTAGGTAGATACATTATTTCCCCGATTACAAATATTTATTTCCAAAAGACTGTGCTAGATACAGCTATGCGGTTTGTTGCAAATAGTAGCTGCCTAATATTTTTTTATGGATCCACATCTGCTCCGTTTGTTACCCGTAAATTGCAAAAGGCCGGCCGTTGTGGCTGTGCGGTTCTAGGCGCGTCAGTCTGGAACCGCGTGACCGCTACGGTCGCAGGTTCGAATCCTGCCTCGGGCATGGATGTGTGTGATGTCCTTAGGTTAGTTGGGTTTAAGTAGTTCTAAGTTCTAGGGGACTGATGACCTCAGAAGTTAAGTCCCATAGTGCTCAGAGCCATTTGAACCATTTGAAATTGCAAAGGCGGTACTCGATTTCTCTCCACGTCTTAACTAACATCTTCCATCACCGCCAGTGCAGTAGCTCGTATTCGTATAGTAAGAGTTTGCACTTCAGGAACTGGTCTACTAAACACTTTATCCTTAGCGTAACCCCACAAAAACGTGACGAGGGGTGACGGCCATGGTATTAGACCGTTTCTACCGATCGATCCGTCTCAAACAAATAAATCTCCCCTCGCCCCCCCCTCCCCCCCTCCCCCCTTGGAACACTATCTTGTTCAAACACTATCAGTGACTGAAATTCCAGTAATTGAGGTGCAACCTAAAATTCAAGCATTTGAAGCAAAACTGTTGCCGTAATGGTAGGCTCAGTGAAAAAGAATGGTCCTATAATTATGTCGTGCATGAAGTCATGCTATACATTCATTTTATGGCTGTCCCTTATCTGCTGCACTATGATGTGTGGGTTCTCCGACCCCAGAACCGTACGAGTCGCTTCATCGAAAAAGAAATCTTTATTAAGAAACACTTTGTTTCCGTAGATTCGTCTCAGCGATTTCCTAAAAAATTTAGAACGTTTGGGCCTATCGCCTGGCTGCAAAGATTGCAGGAATTGCACTTTGTATGCTTGGATATGTAGCCTTTTTTTTTATATATTTTTTTTTTTTTTTTTTTTTTTTTTTTTTTTTACCTCTGTGCTCCGAGGTATGCCTGTTTCTCTGGAAACACGATGCATCGATTTGCACGGACAGCGTTGAAATCCTATGCCCACGGTATCAATGGTGCTGTCTTTCACCGCCTTTTTACTTGTCTCCAATACTGCCAACCTCTTTAAACTTCTCACACCATCCGTTGATGCTCCTCACACCCGGTGAGTCTCGACAGTAGGCATTATGGAACTGTGACTGAAGTGTAATGGGCGATCCTGTTCCATGAAGCCACACAACATAGTGCTTTCTCCTACATAGATGCCATCGTGACAGCAGCATACCTAAATTACGTTACCTGTAGCAAAAGGGAGAGAGGAAAAGAAAATCAGATGCTGGTAGAACTCTCGTAGAAGTATATCCACAAAAACTTAATGAGTTAAGCTACCATATGCTACAAACCTCATAGCTGTATCCAGCATAGTGCCATAGAAACAGATTTTTGTAACAAGGAAAATAATTTATGTTCACCCTGTACACTGTATCTGTTACTGAGATAACAATGTTCGTTGTCTTTTAGAGCCAACAGACGTGAATCGCATTACTGGAGAAACGGTATTCTTGTAGACACAAAAGACGCACCAGTATCTGTCGTAGAGGATAGTACTGAAGAACGATAAAACACTTGTTTCTTTACATAATGACTTCATAATAAACATTTTGAGAATGTAGGGACCGCAAAGCAAACGATCAACGCTTAACGCTTCCCAGCTGAGTGCCGTTACTAACTGGTGACAGTAGTGATGGATACCAAGTTGGATACTTATCGCTACACAGTGGCTAGATCACTGATTAGAGAACGTAGGTAGTTACCCACACTTGTATTTGGGTATGCGTAATTTGTAAACCGTTTCCTACGCCTATCTAAACAAGGTTTGAGCCGTTTACTACACCTACCTAAACAATGTTTAACCGTAAATTCCATGCTAACATGTTTATTCGTAAGGGGGAGTAGAAATTATAAGTTTCAAGCCAGTGTTTCACAACAGAAAACATAGTTATGTGTATATTACAGAAAGATAGCTACAGCATAATACAAATATGTGTATAGCTATTAGAAAAGAGCAGCCGCTGCATTTGCTCGTCTATCTCATTGTAGTACGAGCCGGATAATGTTAAGACTAATATTAATTTAAATCACAGCTTCATGGGCCTTTTTATATTGGTGAAGTGGGTAACCATTCAGTTTTTCCACAAGTATACCAAATAAGTGAAAATAGCACTGCCAGAATCAGAATTATGTGGAATATACCTTACGGTTCCGTGGGGTAACTTCGTAACGGTTACCATCGCCACAGTAGTTATATGGGAGCTATCGCTTTCTGCAACTAGATTACTGCATTCAGTAACGATTCACTTTGGTGATTCTTTGCGGATTAATTGATAAAAGTGACTTGTATAATATATGATTACAGCAATCTGAGGGACACATGCATATCTTCCGAAGTGATGTAAACTTTACGAAATCTTATATTCCAACGCGCGTAGAAATCTAAAATTGAATCCTACGTTCGTCGAGCAGGGTGTAGTTGCTCGGTTGTGTGCAAAAGTTTTCAACAAGATTTAATTGATGACAACAAATGTAAGTTTATATATAGTGTGTGTGTGTGTGTGTGTGTGTGTGTATGTGTGTGTTTGTGTGTGTGTGTGTGTGTGTTAATAGGATAATGAATGATGAGTAGGGGTATGATATTCTCAAGAGTTTATTATTCGTAATCGTGTAACCAATCATAGATTTATACTAGCACATTTGTAAGCAATGGACAGAGCGAAGAAAGGAAAAATAATGTCCGAAATTGGAAAGAAAGGAAGTAATTTGAAAGTTATTATTCTATTCAAGAATGGGAAATTTAAAGCAAAGAAGTGACCGTGCGTTAAAAAAAAAATAGCAGGAATTTGAGAAACGTACAAAGCCAAAAAGTCATTTGAGTTGGGCGTAAACATATAACAGGAGCGCATCGGAAGTAAATCAGAGTTAGTAACAGGTGTTAGTGGAAACTAAGTGATGAGGAATGAATCGCATGCTCAGTCACAGTAAATGCTACCCTGGCAGCGGTTCAGGTAATTGCAAGTGATCTCAAGGATTGCTTCTCAATGAAGGTCACTGCAAGGCAGCTCGTTAATTAATAGCTGCTGTAGCCACGAAAATTAACACGATACTTTCTCGACTTTATCCTTATTTATTTATCAAAGTGAAATAAGAAACCTCCGTCTGTGAAGACTCGTTTCATCCCAGCTTGCCGGCCGGAGTGGCCGAGCGGTTCTAGGCGCTACAGTCTGGAACTGCGCGACCGCTACGGTCGCAGGTTCGAATCCTGCCTCGGGCATGGATGTGTGTGGTGTCCTGAAGTTAGTTAGGTTTAAGTAGTTCTAAGTTCTAGGGGACTGATGACCTCAGAAGTTAAGTCCCATAGTGCTCAGAGCCATTTGAACCATTTTTATCCCAGCTTGCTCGTTTGTTCATCAAACATAGCTTTTGCGTTATTTTGTCAATGATCTACTTAAGGAAGTGTTTCTATCACTACTCATCTGGTCTAACTACGAATCATATATTAGAAAGTCTGGATTGGAAACCAGGATTTTTCCCCTGAAACAATCAACAGCCTAAATATATTTTATCATTTACATGCCTGACAGATACCAAGGTTAATTCTAAAGTAAAATGAAAAAGTTCCTTCTCGAAAATCTCCTGCTGTTCCCTAGGAAAAAGTTTGTAGCTTATTTGGTGCAAAAGAATTATATACTTATATGTATTACTGAATCATACATTCTTTATTTTTTGCAAACTCATCTGTAAATGTCCAGCATGTAGCTGTATTTAAATACAAATAAGTTCATAGTGTGTAAATTGACTCTTTCCATCATTAAGAAACAGCTTTCAAGTGATACCTGGAACACGTAACTAACTAAACCAAACTAAATAAATAAGTTAAAGAGAATCTGAACACACAGTAACCACTGAAATGTTCTTTAGTCTCGTCCCACGAGTCGCCGACGCGTCTCGCATTCTGACGCGCTTTGCTATAGGAATCTACGCTCTGGTCTCGATTTGTGACGCACCAGTCAATTATGCTATGTATTGCACTACTAACTACCACGGAAACGTTTATCGGAAGGATTATTTCAATTCTCGACATTTTTACTACTATACAACTGTCTTCATAAGGGTCGTAAGATTCGCTAAGACCCGCGAGGCTAGGTTGAAATAATCATTAATACCAATGATAAATGCCGTGTTACAATCTGACTGTTTTCAAACGGACTCCAAACCGCGAGCACTGTGCTCAACAACGTCCACCACCAACAATTAATACACCATCTCAAACCAGTTCCTCCCAAGTTAGGCAGAAATCTCGGCAACAAGAAATAGATGTGAAATCAACGTCCGTACACGGAAAGCATTTAAAAATCCTTGCATGTTTTCTGTACTGCAAGAATAGTTATGTTGATCACAAACATCCTACATCAGACGCCAGTAACGAAATCAAACAGCACCTCCGCTCCAGACGCCCTGTGCGATACTCAAGAGGGCTGTAGATCGACTAGTAGAATTCTGAGAGCTTCAAGCACCAATTATCGAAATGTTTAAACGCAAACGCCTTTCAGAAAATCAGACCTCATGACTAGAATATCACGAATCTTATTGATAACCCCAACTCCTCCCCCTCCCCCTTTCTTCCGCAAGTAAGCCTCCATGGAAAGTTCTCCTTCCTGTCAGGGCTTCTCACGAAGTTGTTTCCAACTCATATGGTACTGGGAAAATACTCAACATCATAGGAAACTTTCTGTTAAGCAAGCCAAACAGACGCTGTCTCTAACACTCAGTCGTTGACGGTTTCCGGTTGAGGTCGCCTGAGGTGAGCTAGAGACTTCCGTGGCGTCCAGATGGCAAACGAAGCCAAACTAGTAGACCAAGGAACTTGCGGAAACTCTGCTGGACAATAGTTCTTACGTTGCCCACACCCAAGATTATGGTCCCAACTCGATGTGTGACAATTAGGCCTGGAAATAGATAAAGTTCCTGCACCAATTAAAATCAGACTCGGGTACTTGTACCTCCGATACATTGTCTCAACAGTCTCAGTTTTGTTATTGTTGCACCATGACATTCTCCATTTTCACCTTATCGTCGAGTGATAAACCGTTTATCCTCATGACAACTGCATCTGTGGGTTCTGGAAAATTCGCCTCAAATAACTCTTCCTATAACAACGTTCAGGTCCAACTAGTATTTCAGGAGAACTGCTCTGCAGGAAGATTTCAAAAAACGAAGATATTCACCAGATGCAACGCATACTTAAACATTCCTCATGACAACTGGTGTTAAGGATTGAGATTTTATGCCACAGGTTTCGCAAGGCCGAACACAAGTACGCCGCAGTATTTGTTAAGTAGCTTGCTTTGTAGACGTGCAAGTATTTCCTGCGCTCCTTGTTGCCACTGCCTTTTATTGTCCAACTGTTACACCGGCAAGAGGCAAAGTAAAGGAACAGGTCTTGAACACTATATAATCAGAATAATTTTCACCAACCCGTCAGGTTTAATCACATCACAGGCTACTCTTTATCGTGAGAGGCAAGAGAAGTTTCTCAAAAGCAGCTTTAAGCTACACTATTGAGGTTAATAAATTTTTAACAGCCTTCTGTTTTTCTTACGGAAATTATGCTTTTTTTACTGATAGACGAGGTATATTTTAGGTAGCGTCTGGTACAGTTTTCAGTCTCTATGTAAACGCACACGGTCTTTTGTCAAACATGTGCACCGAAAAAAATAATGATTTTAGATGGGAATGCTAAAACTGCACTGAAACTGCGATATTACAGGCATCAGGTGAAATATGACATTCAGTCAACGAGAAGGCCTTTCGGTCCTTATTCTACTGGATCGGAAAAAGTAGGAGTTAGCGATAATGAACATCTAACAGAAGAAAAACTTAATTATACCTTCTTCTTCAAATACCGGTAAATTAAGTTTAAGCGATGATTTTAATGACCAAAAGGAAATGTTACTCGAAGACAACTAATTGAATACATAGAAATATGTCAGTATACACAGTCGAGTTACAATAACCACTTACACGAAAGAAATGATACTTGCATCGTTTAGTTGTCATCTGTGTCCCTTGCAATACGTTCGACACTTTTTTTAAACAACCCTTGTAACTAATTTCGTTACCCAATTACAACAGCTGCAGAAAAATTAGGAGCGCAAAGTGGCCAGTTGTTGTGAATCTTTAGTGATTGCGTCTGTAGACACATCAGTTTTAAAGAGCCCCTTCAGAACTTCCTCTACGTTCGAAGTCACATCAGAGATGCAGCCGTTGAGGACTCACTGGTAAATGCCGGTTTAGATGAAAGTGGTTTCTTGAATCATACAGTTTTTGGCGGTGCTTTAGATACGTATATGGTAGAGTCACCAAGTTAGATTACATACCATCAGTTAAGACGACGACCCATATATACTGAAGAGCCAGAGAAACTGGTACATCTGCCAAATATCGTGTAAGTCCCTCACTAGCACCCGAAGTGCCGCAACAGCATATGGCATGGACTCGACAAATGTCTGAAGTAGTGGTAGAGGGAACTGACACCATGAATCCCACAGGACTGTCCATAAATCCGTAAGAGTACGAGGGGGTGGCGATCTCTTCTGAACAGCACGTGGTAAGGCATCCCAGATGTGCTCAATAATGTTCATGTCTGAGAAGTTTGGTGGCCAGCGGAAGTTTTTAAACTCAGAAGAATGTTTCTGGAGCCAATCTGTGGCAATTCTGGACGTGTGGGATGTCGCATTGTCCTGCTGGAATTGACCAGGTCCATCGGAATGCACAGGTGACACGAATAGAGCCAGGTGATCAGACAGGATTCTTACGTGAGTGTCACCTGTCTGAGTCGTATATAGACGTATCAGGGGTCCATACCAGTCCAACTGCACACGCCCCACACCGTTACAGAGTCTCCGCCAGCTTTAACAGTCCTCTGCTGACATGCAGGGTTCATGGATTCATGAGGTTGTCTCCATACACATAGATGCCCACCCGCTCGATACAATTTGAAATGAGACTCTTCTGACCAGGCAACAGTCCAATGTCGGTGTTGACGGGTCCAGGCGAGGCGAAAGCTTTGTGTCGTGCAGTCATCAAAGGTACACGAGTGGTCCTTCGGCTCCAAGAGCCCATATCGATGACGTTTCGTTGAATGGGTTACACGCTGACACTTGTTGATGTCCCAGAACTGAAATCTGCAGCAATTTGCGTAAGGGTTGCTCTTCTGCCACGTTGAAAGATTCTCTTCAGTCGTCGTTGGTCCCATCCTTGCAGGATCTTTTTCCGGCCGTAGCGATGTCGGAGATTTGATGTTTTACCGGATTCCTGATATTCACGCTACACTCGTGAAATGGTCGTACGGTTAAATCCCCACATCATCGCTACCTCGTAGATGCTGTGTCCCATCGCTCGTGCGCCGACTGTAACACCACGTTCAAACTCACTTAAATCTTGATAACCTGCCATTGTAGCAGCAATAACCGCTCTAATCACTGCGCCAGACACTTGTCTCATATAGGCGTTGCCGACCGCAGCACCGTATTCCTCCTGTTTACGTATCTCTGTATTTGAATACGCATGCCTATGTCAGTGTCTTTGGCGCTACAGTGTAATATTGCTTTATTTATATCAGCTTCCTGGTGACTGAATGTTTACTTATTTTACTTACAAGTTTTTAACCTATGGTACCTGTCTCCGTAGCGAGTAGCCAGCGCTCGTGACTGCCACCTGGATGTCCCGGGTTAAATTCCTGGTACTGCCAGGAATTTTTTATTGGTGGAGGGACTGGAACGGGGTGCACTCAGCCTCGTAATGCCAACTGAGGAGCTACGTGACCGAGTATTAGCGGCTCCAGGTCATGAAAACTGACAGCGGCGGGGAGTGCTCCATGCCCCCCCCCACCCCCCCCCCCCCCCCTATACTCCACGCCCAGACACCATCTGAAAAATTAAAACCAACAGCTGTATTATAACCCAACGTCGTTTATTCATAACATGCTACCAGTTTCGACCCCGAAAATCATCATCTTCAGGTGTCAAGCGTAATCTGCCAGCACTGTACTAACCACAGTTACAAAGACCAATGGAGTCTTCAAATGGAAACAATAGAACGTATTCAGCATATTATTCCAGTACGTGCTACCAACGAAGTCGAGTTCAGCAGGACCAAAATCAACTGAATTCCGTAACTTCCAGTAACAAGACCACTAATGGTTAGTTGTCATCTGTCTGCTGGTGGGCTCGAAGTTACGGAATCCAGTTGATTTTGGTCCTGCTGCACTCAACTTTGTTGGTTTCCCATGGTGGCATAACATGCTGAATATGTTGTACCGTTGACATTTGAAGACTCCTTTTGTCTTTGTCTCTGTAGTTCGTACGTTGATAGCAGATTACGCTTGGGGCCTGAAGATGATGCTTTTTGGCATCGAAAGTAGCACGTTTTAAATAAAAGACGTTGGATTACAATATAGCTCTTGATTTTAATTATCATTATTCATGTACTTCAATCCCGGCTGTTATCCCGGTGTCCTCGATGGATTATCAGAGAAAGACACCATTGGGAGAGGATGACACGGCGGTCGGTCAGTACCCATTGACCAACCAGAATCTGTAGACGGAGTTTACGTTTACATTATAGTACGAAACAATCAGATCACATCGATTCACGTGCAATAACAATTTTCTTGATTTGTACATGAACCCTTCCACATTCCCTGTAACTGGACTTGTATTTGTGAGGACGGACGTTCCAACTATGGTACTGCCATTTAAATTTAGGTTGTGAAGTGAATTCCGCGATGGTTTCCCTTAAAAAACGCGATAAATTTACTTCTCCCTGCTTTCGAAATAAGCTTTGCTGGGTTTTCTTTAGTGGCCTTGTTGTTAATAGGGCGTCAAACCTTCTTTTGCACTGAATACACTTTCGTGGAAACATTAAACTTGAGTCTCGAGTGGGTCACGAATGCCTAGAGCATACAGCACTCAAGATGATGATGATTAGTGGTTTACGACTCCCAGATAGGAGGTGAATTTATAATTTAACGAGATCAGTTGACACCGAGCACTAGCACATTTGAACAAGGCCTGGGGTGGAAATTGGCCAAGAACTTGCGTGATGAAGGAACCATCCCATTATTCAACTGAAATTATTTAGAGCGATCGCCGGGAAATTCAAATGATGATGACCAGAAGGGGATTGGAAACTCATTCATCCCCGACAGAAGTCTTTACCACTGCACTAGCTCATTCAGTGACTAGTATGAAGCGCACTGCGAACCAGTGATGCGAAAGTGGGGTTGTGTTTGTTGCGTTGGTATAATCGGTGGCCGCCGCTTCCCCGCCATCCTTAGCGTAATAAACGTGTCGGCGTCGGCGTCGGCGTCGGCGGGGTGCGCGTGTGAGGTCCTGAAATGTCAACGAAGGTGACTCGGCTCCACAGTTGGCACGCCGACCGGCCCGCCTGCCAACATCCACAGCGGCACGGCGGCACAAATACCCCGGTTCTTCGCTTCCGCCGCTCGCCGATTCGTTTCCTCCCTCGACGCAGCGTGTAATCTGACTGCTTATTAGAACGTCCTCCCGCTCCCGACCAGCCGATCTCCGTTCTGATGAGAGCCTCCGGGACAGGTGATTAACTCCAGAGCACGTGTCCGCTACAGCAATCCTCTGCTTGATGACGGAGCACATTCGACACAATCGCCTCACCTCTCACGATTTCTGCATCTGCGGCCGTGGGGCCGTGTCCTAATACTACCTTTGATTCACCAATCACAGTTTCTGTAACCCACGTCGGGGTACAGTTAAAAGATTATTTCCTGTGTCGCGAAGAACATCTAGTTCGGTATTAATTGTCGGGCTGCAGTAGTGACTCTGTGTGAATAGTATTTTGTGCTTATGTATGTGCTCGTATCCATGCTTGCTGTATTACAAAAATGTATTTAATTATTTATGAGTGTATGTACGTATGTAAGCGTGTATTTTCCATATCTCCTCCCAAACCACTAGACAGATTTCAATGAGTCTTGATACACATATCACTTATAGTCTGGAAAGAATCGTTGAGGGGATAAGAACCACCTGCCTATCAAGGGGGCGAGGACGGCGTTGAAACATATGTGTTGGCCACGACGCTCCAATACCCAGATTTTATTCGTCCAGCATTTGAGAATGAGAGCCCTTAGTGATTTGCAACAAACTTTAGAAATAATATCAAACCTTTACGAAACCTTTTTCTCGCTGACACTCACCACAAACTGATGAAAGGAGAAATGTTTATAGCTTACTACTTTTTAGCTATCCGTGCAGTAAAACTAGCGCATCAGGCATGAAGTTTTAATGTATTACTTCTTTACTACTAACTTTATTCGTGATACATTCAGTAGACAGCATTTACAAATATCACTGAACGGACATGCAAAATCATAACATTGTACGACACATTGTTTAGGTGATATGACGTAATAAACTCTGATATTATGAAAAGGATAGATTGCTACTCACCACATAGAGGAGACGCTGAGTCACAGACAGACACAACGAAAAGAATGCTCTACATTTTACCTTTCGGCCAAAAGGCCTCCTTGTGAAGTAGAAAACACACACATTCACACACACAGACACACACACACACACACACACACACACACACACGACGCTGTCTCTAGCCGCTGTGGTATCCTACTGAGCGTGTCAAAGGAGGTCATGCTCTCAGAGATAGATTTCCCGCAGTAGGGATTCCCGTATTGGTATTTTTTTCGAAGATTATTTCGAAGCGATTATTGGACTACCAGCTCAACTCCCGCTGGAACATTTCCTAAGTATGATTATGTGTTTTAACGCTATTTTATTGAGACCTTTAATATACACTGAAGATTTTAAGTGCAGACCAGACCAGTTCACGTATTCTGTTTGATGTGACTGCAATACGCTGTCACATTGATCTCTAAAGCAGTCAAGACATACCTCAGTAACTTAACATACTGCACGTTTGTCCGGAGTTATTATTTCCTTAATTACTAGTGATGAAAGAAAGGGGGCTTTAGGCAGCCGTAGAATGTTCAGCTCTCAGTGCGTTGTATCTCTTTGATATATTGTCAGACAAGTTAAAACTGTTGCAGCCTTGAATAACGGGAATAACGACTTGCAAATGATCAGTGTGGTGGCACATGAATCAAATGAGCAGACAGGTCGAGTTGTACCTAAAACAAATAATTTGGTCACAGTGTAACGGGAAAGGCATTTGGTTTATGAACGGAGCAATCAGCGACCATAGGGTGTTGCGAAAAGGCATTGGGTTTACGAACGGAGCAATCAGCTACACAATTCAGATGTGCGCTGTACATATCAGGTAGGGCTAACGGGGAACCCTGACCATATACAAAGAAGGACAGCTTGAATGGCTTCAACAAGTAGACACACACAGAAAGACGTCAAATACTTCGTGAAAACCTACCTAGAAAACTGCAAGGACCGATTTTCGGAGTGTAATTTACGGATATACATAACGTTCATCGTTTCCTTAGAGACTGTGAGGTAAGAGAAATAAAATTGTAACTGCACACACAGAATCAAATAAACAAACTTTTTAATATGCTCCGTCCATCAATGGGACGGAAAAATGAGCTCAGAGTATTGTGCAGTAAAAAGTTCTCTCTGCAAAGCAAGTTTAGACTGATGTGACTATACCTGGAAATCCAGACAAGCTGTTTGTGGGATTACGGAAGGATTGAGCGATGGAAAAATGATTCTTAACCGCTACTTCCAATTGAGTAAAAATAAAAAGAAAACAGCACGCCTTACAGTCTCCGCCGAGGAAGTCCGTTGTCTACGTAATATCCCACTCAGGATATAATTCGTGAATAATTTTACAAACGACAATAATTCCTAAACTCCAAGCAGAACAGATCGTACAAGGCGAACGACCTGTCAGTATCATAAATAAAGCAGAACGCGTCAGTACTATTGGATGTACCTCTGCATGAATATAATTTCTGTTTGTGCTTTTCTGCACGTCAGTGTTATTACCTTTCATACCCACAATGTAATCGGGAAAGATTGTTCAACTTTTCATACAGTGAGAGATTTTTCATGTGAGAGAAGTTCATTCATAGGAAAGAAAGGATCGACCATACACACCTAAATACCCCACTGAGTAAATGTATTCGAAGGTTCAAGATCGACAGCCGTTACAGATTCCTTTTCCTGTGAATGGTTATCTGCTGTTCTCGTATTACTTTTTACACAGTACTGTGTCCGACACGTTTTTACGAGCAAATGATGAAGGACTGATTGGAGCAAGCATTGCTTCTTCCAAGTCAGATGTTCGTACAGGTTTTTGCTCTCCTTGACGGATGTATTGTGGTACTGCAAGCTTTGCTTCCCTTACCACGGGAAACATGGTGTGTGACAGATGTCATACGTGGATAATTAGCTCCATACAAGCAGTCATCTTCCCTGAGTTATCAATATGCTTGTTGAAAATCATGGCCGGCCGTTGTGGCCGAGCGTTTCTAGGCGCTTCAGTCTGGAACCGCGCGACCGCTTCAGTCGCAGGTCCGAATCGTACCTCGGGCATGGATGTGTGTGATGTCGTTAGGTTTAAGTAGTTCTAAGTTCTAGGAGACTGATGACCTCGGCTGTTAAGTCTCATGGTGCTCAGAGCCATTTGAACCATTTTTAAAATCATGACTGCAAATTCCTTGATCGGTTTTAATGCCTGTTAACTAGGGCTGATATACCGAATATTTCAACCTGTGAACACAGATGTCAGTGTTCCAGTTTAACTTCAGAATTGACCATGTCACATCATTTGCAGCGCATTAGTGGAGTCTACTGTCCATACGCTTCACGATGTTGACCGTCAATGTTCGTTGCGTTTGCCTAACCTACAATGTTAGCAATTGTGTACATAATAAATCAGTTTATTACATCGTAAAAACAACGACTCGTTGATTGGGATATCTACATCAACACATATACTCAGCTAGCGGAGGGCACAATTCGCACCAAAGTCATATTTCCCCTCCTCTGTTCCACTCGCTGATCGCGAGAGGAAAAAACGACTGTCTGAACGCCTCAGTACGAACTCTAATTTCCCTTATCTTTGAATGGTGATCATTGCGCGATTTCAAAGTTGGTGGTAATAATATATGCTCTACATCCTTGGCGAAGATCGGATTTCGGAATTTAGTGAGCAGCCTCTCCCGTTTAGCACGTCGTCTATCTGCAAGTGTGTCCCACTTCAAACTTTATATGAGATTTGTATCGATCTCGCGATGGCTAAATGTACCAGTCACGAATCTTGCGGCTCTTCTTTGGACCTTCTCAATCTCTTGAATCAGACCCAATTGGTAAGGGTCCCAAACAGACGAACAATGCTATAAAACTGGACGAACTAACGTATTGTAAGCAATTTCCTTTGTTGTTTCTACCAATAAACCGCAGTCTAGAGTTCACCTTGCCGTTACTTGAGACCATTTCGAATAGTCACACCCAGATACTTGACGGATGTTGCCGCTTCCAAAGACTGGGCATTTATTTTGTACTCGTACATTAATGGGGATTTTCGCCTTGTTATACGCAGTAGGTTGTACTTACTAATATTGAGAGATAACTGCCAGTCATTACACCACGCATTTATTTTCTGCAAATCCTCATTGACTTGTTCTCAACTTTCGTGTGATACTACTTTCCTATAGACTACAGCATCATCGGCAAACAGTGTAATGCCGCTGTCAATACCATCAACCAGATTATTTATGTAAATCGTAAAAAGCAGCCGACCTATTACGCTGCCCTGGGGCACATCTGAAGCTACGCTCGTTTCTGTTGAAGTCACCCTATTCAGGACGACATACTGCTCTCTATCTGTTAGAAAACTTTCTGTCCAACGACATATGTCATCGGATAGACCGTAAGCGCGCATTTTTTGGAGCGAGCGACAGTGCGGGACTGAGTCGAACGCATTTCGAAAGTCGAGAAATACGGCGTCAATCTGGGAGCCGGTATCTAGAGCCTGTTGTATATCATTCACGCATGACCACTGTTTCCTAAAACGGTGCTGGTTTCTGCAGATGAGCTTCTCAGAGTCTAGAAAGTTCATTATGTCTGAACACTAGTGGAGGGATCCTACATCACATTTGGCGTCGTAACATTCGATTCATAAAACTTTGAACATAGCTGCTAAGGTTCAGTGACCGTGTCAGAATTATATTGTAACAAATAAGCCCTCGGTCACAAATATTAAGTCAAAATTGACCTGGTTTCGACGCTACTATGAGCGTCGTCTTCAGAATTAGACTAACTGTACTAAAACATTAGGTATATAGTACATTAATAAAATTAAAGTTTGTACTGACTCGAAAAGATGCAGTACTTACAAGTCACATATTAAAAAAGATCTAAGCCGGAAAGGCGACGTCATGAACACTTGTGAGATGGCGAGCCGCTAAGGGCTGCTCGTACTGTGAACAAGGGTTGCAACAAGACTGGTCAATTTTGACTTAATATTTGTGACGAGGGCTTATTCGTTACAACATTCGATTCAGTCACCTACAGACCAGATTTCATTTCTTCATACTGATACATTTTTCTCTTTCCCGCAATTCAAAAAATGGTTAAAATGGCTCCAAGCAATATGGGACTTAACATCTGAGGTCATCAGTCCCCTAGACTTAGAACTACTTAAACCTAACTAACCTAAGGACTTCACACACATCCATGACCGAGGCAGGATTCGAACCTGCAACCGTAGCAGCAGCGCGGTTCCGGACTGAAGCGCCTAGAACCGCTCTGCCACAAAGCCTGGCCTTCCGCAATTCCTTGAAGTTTATGTCATTATTGCATAAACACCCTGTGTACTAGACACGAATCTAAAAAGTTAAGTTTGGAAAGGTGCTTTGTAAGATGAGTTCTAATTCCATTTCCTACGCTGTTTACATATAATAAATGCCTTAAAAGAAATTATGCCACATTTATGATGTGCGGTAACGGTATGTTTTAGGAGTGCAACTTAGCAATACGTGTCGGAAAGACGGAGAGAAATTGTGAGGAGAGTTTCCCGCGGTCCTCGCAGCAGCTCCTGTCGGGTCGATGCTAACCGAAGCCAAGGCCTACTCTGCACTAATCTCCGCTCGGCTCTAGGGTTCACTGCAACGGGCCGTGCAGCTCGAACAATGAGACGGTCGGTTTGCAGTTTTACGAGCCCGTTTCCCTCTGACCTCAAACAGGCCGCCCGTTTTGTGAGATGAACGATGACATGGTACAAGCCGTTCTACCGTCGGGTCGTCGTTGCTGTACTGCAGAAAACTGCGAAACCAAGTACCGTAAAACAAACGCATTGTGGAATGACATGAGTGATCTTCAGACGGAACTAACATGAATTTAATGCATTCTAATGAAGCGAAGAATTGTTCTTGGCATCCAAAATGGAGAAGATGCGTACTTCAATAAAGACGCATTATTATATAGGTGAAGATCACATGGGAATAAAACTGATTCATCCACTTCTCAACATCAGATTTATTTAGATAGGGGTTGTCTTTGGTTATCTGTAAACTTACCTTTCGCCGTTCGAAACGAGGTTTGGGGATGAGGGCCGGGGGTTGAGGAGATTTCAAAGTTCGCGTATGGACAGGGCAGGTAATCATCATATTAGACGAAATTTTCGTTTATTTGTACTCGGTAAATTTTCAGCTATTCATAGACTGTCATCATTGAAGCTTTCAAAATCTCATAACCAATTCACGACTGACGTCAAGGCTTCTTTAAATTAGTGGACTTCTTATTTACATATCGTTATGTTACTGGTACTTGTAGGAGACGATGCGGGTGCTGAAGTGTAGTTATGTCAAATAAACGACTGTCTCCCGTATACTTTTTATGCTTCGACAGTAAACTGGAAATCTGGAAATTTGTGGTAAGTTTCTATGGGACCAAACTGCTGAGGTCATCGGTTCCTAGGCTTACAGACTACTTAATCTAACTTGAACTAACTTACGCTAAAGACAACACACACACCTATGTCCGAGGGAGAACTCGAACCTCCGACTGAGGAAGCCGCGTGAATCGTAGCAAGGCGCCCCAGACCGCGCGGCTACCCAGTGCGGCGACAGTAAATATACTGGTTTTTAATAAATGGGTGATAACCTCTTGTCGGGGATGAGGTGATCTACGAGTCACCACATCTGTCAAACCTTTCATCTATTTCCATCAATTTTTTAATCATGTAAACAGAGCGAGAGGTTGAAGACATTGTTAAATTTAAAAACATAATAAAAATGAGTCCACTCACATAGCTTTTTATAATAAATTACAAGGAAATACATTTTGTAAATAAGGATTTGCAACTAATATTGCGTGAGAGATATGAGAAATTCAAGATACGCAGCAATTATAGTCGGGAGAACAATTTCCGAAGGCGCTGTGGCCTTCAGGTCAAAAACCGAAAATTTTAAAAATAAAAAGAGCTATTTCCCAATTATTTCAAGAATATAGCTCTTCTTTCTCTATTCCAAGAAGTTTTATTTTTCTGAACTCACTTAAACGGTGCTTTACATCCAGTTAACAGCACAGGAATGTTCTATTTTAAACCAATTCTGCAAATTCGTGCGTTAATAACTACTGTTACTCATTTACACACCAGAAATTCGTTATAGGTGCACATACTTCAAGTAAAATTATATCATCTTATATTATATACAGGTGAAAGTACGTTCATTTTTTTGGCGCAGTGGTTAGACACTGGACTCGCATTCGGGAGGACGACGGTTCAATCCCGCGTCCGGCCATCCTGATTTAGGTTTTCCGTGATTTCCCTAAATCACTCCAGGCAAATGCCGGGATGGTTCCTCTGAAAGGGCACGGCCGACTTCCTTCCCCATCCTTCCCTAATCTGATGAGACCGATGACCACGCTGTCTGGTCTCCTTCCCCAAACCAACCAACCAACCAACCAACGTTCATTTTTAAGAAACGTTGCCGTGTGCAGTTGTGCTTGGAGTTTCGATTGCTTCAGAAAGATGTGCGTTATTTAGTACTCTTAGTCATTCGAGACTGTCATCTAATTCCTCTTTCAATTTAATTACATAAAAAGCTGTGTGTTAATAAAATACTCACACCGCAAAAACACTACAAAACATGTAACAAATTCTAGCTTCGCGGCGTTTGAAAGAAGCCACGCCTTTCCTATTGAATTTTAGCAAACTTAAACTTCAGCGTGTAGCACTTCAGACCACTGTCAAATTTTTCTTTAGCTGAAGATAGTTTAAGTGATTGACTTGTGTGTGTAACAAGCGGGCGTAGACCTTAGTGACTACACTGTAGACAGATCGCGACGCGCTCCCTTTCCGGCGGCCTATCGCCTCCGCGCGGCGGCTCTGTTGGCAAACAGCTTATCACACTAATCTCGGTCACATATATCTACAATAGCTTTGTTTGCTTTGTTTGCAGGTTTACTCGAAATGTGACCCGCAGCCACAAACACTGACGACAAAAAGCGCCATAGCACTGTTTACGCTCCTCTCGCTGCTCGCCACATTATGTAAGGACATCATCATTTTTTACGAAATTCGTGTAATGGTAATGCACTCTGCTTCATCTGGTGATGTAACCTGCGCTGCTCGAACCATTCGCATTAAGCCATGAAAAGCTGACACAGTGGTAATACGAAAGCCGATTTAAAAAAAAAATGGTAAAAGACGAGAATGACGCAGGTTACTACAATCAGTTCATACATTACTTTATATGGAACAAACGGATAGATGACGAATCTGCGAGAATTGACCGCAACCCAGTATACACTATATGATCTGTCAGCTGCTGATATGTGTAGGCGCGTAACAAACGAACTACTCTTTTATTACAGAACTAGAGTCACAGCAGGGATCTGAAATAAATACTGCCATGAATTCAGTCAAAATTGTTCACTTGATTGTTAGAATGTTGCGGAATTGTTTCCGCCTGTGACAGAGAATCCATATTATAAAATGCCTTCTTGGTGTTTCTGGCGCATCTGCAGTTCCCATAAGATCAGTTTAATGGGTTTAATTAATCAGAGGCAAAGAATTGGTATATCTGATTTCATGCGGGCTAGAGAGCAACAGAAACACTTTCTCAAAAATACAGATCTCATGACAGTTAACGATACACTGAAACGGTGTGGCTGAAACAGGAATTGCTACATATGGAAGAAGGGCGCGACAGTCACTGGTAGTGATACTTTGATTGAGCGACTGAGATCTGAAGGAGTTCATAAGTTAGAAAACACTGGAGGAAGACTGCGAAAAAGCTACAGAAAAGCGACAAGTGAGGTTCAAAGCAGAATAAATGCACTAATGTGGAAAATTAACTTTCCGTCTTGTGTCCTTAAGAGAAAGTATCCTTTGGCCTACAGCTCTAATGGCGGGAAGTGAAGTCGCTTGTAAGATCTAATTACACCAATGCGTGTGTTTGTCTTTCTTCTCTAAATAAATATCTAGTAATAGGGACTGAGTTCCCTTCCTGTTTAAATTAATGCATCTATCGCTCCATGTACAGTTGTTTGGTGGTGGTTAATCTTCCATCCACATGAATTTATTGATAGATATGGCCAATTTAAACCATATAATGTAGTAGTTAAGTGTGAGTAGCTACCTCGGTTGAAACTCCATTGTTGCATTCAACAGTTTCCCACGCCCGGGTTCCCGGGTTCGATTCCCGGCGGGGTCAGGGATTTTCTCTGCCTCGTGATGGCTGGGTGTTGTGTGATGTCCTTAGGTTAGTTAGGTTTAAGTAGTTCTAAGTTCTAGGGGACTGATGACCATAGATGTTAAGTCCCATAGTGCTCAGAGCCATTTTGAACCATTCAACAGTTTCATTAATTTACTACGACGATCATGGTGTTGAAAACCATATGCTGGTACTTTTCTTTGTGATCTGTATGGAGGGTCTTGTTAACTGAGTTAGATTTCCATAAATGATTGACACTTTCACGGCAGTGATTGATGTATGGAGATGTGTAAGGTGAAATCCTTATCGTGAACTGGCCGGCTTGTGCATTTAAGGAGAATGCTGCCACTTGGTGATGATAGTAACGTATGTGTATGTTTCAAGTTTATGTATTATTTTAAACATTATCTTCTGCTTCTGAGTTAAATGTATTGCATATTTATGATGTTGCGCAGTGTAGTTATAACAGTTTTTAGCTATGACGTGACTGCCAGGAAATGAACCTTTATTTGGCAGTTAGATTGTTCTCATGCCTAGACACATCTACGCTTCGTCGTATTTGTCTGGAACACCAGAAAACTACGATGCCAACCAGTGACACTGTGACCTTCCGATTCACGAGATCTGTTGAAACTATAGGTTTTTGGGAACGCTTGCGTCGCGCTTAAGGGCTAGAGTCGAACATCGCGTGCGGTTAATGATCGCAGTCGCTCCCATACGTTCTCGTATGCGAAAGTCCCGCTGCTTAACTACCAGTCTGGATTAAGGAGTCGTAAACATGCGTATCAGCTGAAGAGCCACGAGGAGTGGCCTCCTGTTCTTTTATACGTATGATATTTGGCAGAGTGCTTAACCTTCGCGAGACTAGGAGACTCAATAATGCTGCATGTCCTACAGTAAATTTTAACAGATAGCCATGTCAGTGACCACTTCAACAGTAAAATAAATAACACATGTTCTACCAGAAATATGCTGCTATTAAACTACCAGTTATCTGAGACTTCGTAATTCTCCCTCACTGAGTGTTTGACCAGTGTTTCAGTTTCATTTGATGGATGTCTCTAGCAGTAGCCACCGAGCACCGTCAAAGTAGCAGCACGGAGGACGACTTCAGGCCCCCCGTCGCAATGGTGTATAACGTCCCGTCAACGACGATGTCGTTAATGACTGAGTGAAAGCTCGAATGCGAAAGAAAATCAGTCGTGTCCTAATCAAAGGAATCATACCGGCATTTGCCGGAATTGATATAGGGGATCCACGGAAAACTCAAATCTTGATGACCGAACAAGCAATAGAAGCAGAGTTCTCACAAATGCATGTCTTAAACATTGTTTCACCTTGCTCATTCCATGCAATAGGGGGGTTTGTCTGATGAAGATCGAAACACAAGAGCAGAGGCGGTCGCTTGTAAGTGCAGCCCGCTATTATGATTAGCACGCGCTGGATAGAGGTTGATGGCCAGTGTGAAAGTCTTGCTCGCTCACGGATTATCTGCCTTGAATCGGTGTCATATTGATAACTTTCCTATTCTTTGTGAGAAAGCCAGTCAGTGAGAAGTATGCGACTGCTGTTTGTCTGGATTCGGTATGCAAGGCCTTATCTTCGGGCTTCTTATCACATCCCGCGCCAGACGAGAAATTCGTAGCTGATCCGAATACAGAAAAATTAAGCGACCTGATTAAAGTCTAGAAATTTAACTCGCTTTACTCCTAAACGATTACGAGTTAGGTGGTTAGTTGACAGTTAGGCTTCATGACAAACAAATTGTAAGCACATGTTGCGCAATGCCTGTAAATGGTAGGTGTAAAATCTATTTTTCTTACGCAAAAATATTACAGGAAGAAGGAATACAGATTGCTACGGAAAAAATAGGTGTCTCCACGGTTTTTATTTTAGTGTCTTCTCTACGGCAATGGATGAACAGAAATTCCGAAAAGCTTCCCTAACTACCATAAAGTTGTCATTCAGCCGATGGAGGATGCAGAGGCCGAATTGAAGCACAGTGATTGGAACTTTCTGAGAAGTACGTGAGCCTAACAAATCCTTGACCTAACATTGTCAACGTTATTTCATAGTTCTACCTTCTATAATCAGCTACGCTCATTACGCTAGCAGCCGAAATACTCATACATACTTCTTCTTGATTGCAGTCTCGAGTAATGGTTTCTCCTCTTTATTTCAATGCGCAGACATTCCTACACAGAAAAGCTGATAATTCTGCCGAGAAATAGGTTCGTAAGCTTGACGCCGAACGCATATTGCTGTACTGTGTATTCTTAGAATGCGTTTGACATGTGATACACCGAAATTTCTCACACTAGGTCCAGTGATGTCTAGTTAGTAAGCCCCTAGTTTGCGTTCACTACCAACAATGTTGTATAACGCCTTATGGCTGAAGTTCGAGTATTACTATTTCCCGAGGTTTATGTTTCGGTGAGTTTCTCAGTTTAGTTGCACGTCTGAAGTCAGTTTAAATCCATAGTCATATCATCAATTGGCATCCTTCCCATGGTGACTTTTGTTAAATGACATCATCACTATATAAAATGCGACACTTACAGTTAAAATATGCCTCTTTGTGCTCCATTCCTGAACACGATGATACTTTTACACTCAGATTTCCTGTCCTTGTCAGCATCTAACAAATTTTGCTGAGGCATCAAACCGCTTATCCAGTCGGAAACTCTTTGAGTGTTCTCCCAGGAATGCTGTTCCATTATCGGACGGAGTTTTGTACTACGCCAGGACCTTTTAAACACGTATCTGAGACTCAGGCCGTCAGAATTCGTTCATCAGTATGCAAAAAATACAACTTAAGAACAACTAGCTTTTCTCGGGTTTAAAGCAATCTAGATTGATTGGTACACGCTAATTAAGCAAATGATAAAGGTGGTGTCATCGATCAACAGAGTTCTCCAAGGATTTACGTTACCCACAAATAACACACACACACACACACACACACACACACACACACACACACGCACGCACACACACGCACACACGTGCGCGCGCGCACGCACACAGATACTGAGAGGAAGAGATAGAGAAAGCACAAAAACATCTAATGAGTTCATAATTTCTAACACTTGTTCTACCTCCTCCATACTACAGTAACTATTACTTTTTTTATCTTACGACTGTTCGAAAAAATTAAAATAATGACATTAACACAGGATGGACAAAAGGAACTAGCTTGGAAAATATTTATAAAACTGGCGCGAAACTGACCGTCGCTAATCAACAAGAGAATTGCCCACCACAAAAAATGCTGGAAAACGTAATTTCGATTCACCAGTCGGTTGCTGCCACATGTTTGCACGTGTACATCGCCCGCGTGCTCTGTTCCGAGTACTTAACTGCATGTTATTGCGTTTGAGTGAGTGACAGGAGCGGACATGCTTAGTCACCAGTTCAGTGCAATACAGAATACATGTATTTATTGTCGAGTGTTGTGCGAAACATATTTCGTGGAAAAGTTGTGTGAAACAGTGTGCACAAGAATTTAAGACTGGACGTGTCTTTGTAGAGCATCCAGCAAAGTCTGCACTCCAGAACATAGTGGCTAAACGGTCCAAAAGTGGTTCTAGGGCAAGTAAAAACCGTAACTATCCGAAAAGAGATCGAACACCAGAAAATATTGCTCGAATGAAGGAAAGCCTGGATCAAAATCCGACGAAATCTCAGCCTCGTTTATTTGTGCACGTGGGTGTTAAGACATCGTTGTGTCGAAAAGTTATCAAAAAAGGCCTGTATCTGTATCCTTACGAATTTACTGTTGTGCATGAGGTACAGCGTCCAGCGTGTGTTCGGACATGTCCGAAAGAACAGACACTATTTTTTATTCAGTGGATATATATATATATATATATATATATATATATATATATATATATATATATATATATATATATATATACGACATAAGAGAGACTCAGAACTCAGCCACACTCGGGATTTGTAATAAAACCGATGGCGACAAGTGAAAATTTTTCCACACCGGGACTCGGACCCGGATTTCCCACTGTACGCGAGCGCTCAGCTTAAGGGTTTCGACTATCCGAGCACACTTTCCGTCTAACGCAGATGCTCATCTTGTCGTACGCTACACATGCATCGTCCACTGTCCATTATCCTCAATGCTCGCGGTTCCGTCTGATTCCTGTCGGACGTAAGGTACACAGAAAGGTATCATTATTTGCCGCCAGATGCACACACAAAAACACACAATATATACACAGGGTGGTCCATTGATAGTGACCGGGCCAAATATCTCATGAAATAAGCATCAAACGAAAAAACTACAAAGAACTAAACTCCTCTAGCTTGTAGGGGGAAACCAGATGGCGCTATGGTAGGCCCGCTAGATGGCGCTGCCATAGGTCAAACGGATATCAACAGCATTTTTTAAAATATGAACCCCTATTTTTATTACATATTCGTGTAGTACGTAAAGAAATATGAATTTTGTAGTTTGACCACTTTTTTCGCTTTGTGATAGATGGCGCTGTATTAGTCACAAGCGTATAAGTACATGGTATCACGTAACATGCCGCAGTGCGAACGGTATTTGCTTTGTGAGACACATTACTCGTGTTAAAATGAACCGTTTACCAATTGCGGAAAAGGTCAATATCGTGTTGATGTATGCCTGTTGTGATCAAAATGCCCAACGGGCGTGTGCTATGTATGCTGTTCGGTATCCTGGACAACATCATCCGAGTGTCCGGACCGTTCGCCGGATAGTTACGTTATTTAAGGAAACAGGAAGTGTTCAGCCACATATGAAACGTCAACCACAACCTGCAACAAATAATGATGCCCAAGTAGGTGTTTTAGCTGCTGTCGCGGCTAATCCGCACATCAGTAGCAGACAAATTGCGCGAGAATCGGGAACCTCTAAAACGTCGGTGTTGAGAATGCTACATCAACATCGATTGCACCCGTACCATATTTCTATGCACCAGGAATTGCATGGCGACGAGTTTGAACGACGTGTACCGTTCTGCCACTGGGCACAAGCGAAATTACGGGACGATGACATGTTTTACACGCGTTCTATTTAGCGACGAAGGGTCATTCACCAACAGCGGTAACGTAAACTGGCATAATATGCACTATTGGGCAACGGAAAATCCACGATCTCTGCACAAGTGGAACATCAGTGACCTTGGCGAGTTAATGTATGGTGCGGCATTATGGCAGGAAGGATAATTGACCCCCATTTTATCGATGGCAATCTAAATGGTGCAAGGTATGCTGATTTCCTACGTAATGTTATACCGATGTTACTACAAGATGTTTCATTGCATGACAGATTGGCGATGTACTTCCAACATGATGGATGCCCGGCACACAACTCGCGTGCGGTTGAAGCGGTATTGAATTGCATATTTCATGACAGATGGTTTGGTCGTCGAAGCACCATACCATGGCCCCCACGTTCACCGGATCTGACGTCCCCGGATTTCTTTCTATGGGTAAAGTTGAAGGATATTTGCTATCGTGACCCACCGACAATGCCTGACAACATGCGTCATCGCATTGTCAATGCATGTGCGAACATTACGGAAGGCGAACTACTCGCTGTTGAGAGGAATGTCGTTACACGTATTGCCAAATGCATTGAAGTTGACGGACATCATTTTGAGCATTTATTGCATTAATGTGGTATTTACAGGTAATTCTCAGAAATGATAAGTTCACAAAGGTACATGTATGACATTGGAACAACCGAAATAAAATGTTCAACCGTACCTACGTTCTGTATTTTAATTTAAAAAACGTACCTGTTACCAACTGTTCGTCTAAAATTGTGAGCCATATGTTTGTGACTATTACAGCGCCATCTATCACAAAGCGATAAAAGTGGTCCAACTAAAACATTCATATTTCTTTACGTACTGCACGAATATGCAATAAAAAGTGTGGGTTCCTATTTAAAAAAACGCTGTTGATATCCGTTTGGGGGACTGATGACCACAGCAGTTAAGTCCCATAGTGCTCAGAGCCATTTGAGCCATAGCCGTTCGACCTATGGTAGCGCCATCTAGCGGGCCAAACATAGCGCCATCTGGTTTCCCCCTTCAAGCTAGACATGTTTCGTTCTTTGTAGTTTTTTCGTTTGACGCTTATTTCGTGAGATATTTGGCCCCATGACGATCAATGGACCACCTCGTATATATGTTTGTGTCCTTTCTTTCTGACATGTTCTGAACCGTTAGGGACAAAAAACGGAGATTGGCTTCTATAATATTTTAGGATTTGTCTCAGCTGACGATGATTGTAGACTGGACCTGGTGATCACCAACTGTTGTTGGTGGTGAACAGGCCGAATATAGATGTGAATCCACATATATCCGACCGCTACGGTCGCAGTTTCGAATCCTGCCTCGGGCATGGATGTGTGTGATGTCCTTAGGTTAGTTAGGTTTAAGTAGTTCTAAGTTCTAAGGGACTGATGACCTTAGAAGTTAAGTCCCTTAGTGCTCAGAGCCATTTGAACCATTTGAACCACATATATCCGCGAAGACGGAAGAATGTCCATCTGTGATCTATTTGGCCGAGTCAGAAAGTAGTTCCTCTTTTCAGCGCCCTCTTTGGCGAATGACATAACTGTTGGCGGATGTAGAAGGCTCACTGTGATTCTTGCTGCGAGAGCATAAATAAGTTCTCTTGTATAAGCACCATCTGTGTGGCGACTGTTCTAAACTTTGTGGCGCCACGGCTGGAGACAGCATGGCTGGTGACAGCCTCTGCAGTTATCGGTGTGACGGCACACACAGCATAATAGAACACCAAAACGATCCACACGTTTGCTACAGTTACTAATTGAAGATAAGAAATTAGATGTTAAGGACTTATATTTTCAGCCTACTAGGAAACGTGCCTGATTAGTTTTCCAGACGCTCCACCCCAGTCGTCAACAAACTGTACAACCTTGTCTTGCACGGGGGAGCGGAATTTCTTGACTTGTAATCAGCTCGACACCAACGGGTCGTTTAACAACAAAACGTTCTCCGGGACTCGGGTGGTCGCCGAGGAGGCCAGACAGCGCCGATGAATAGAGCGACGCAGTTTAAAGTTTCGGGGCGACAATCCATTTAGGGCGGCGTGACAAACCGATGTAGGCGGGGCCACGTGGGCGCCCAGCTACAGATTGCGTCTGGCGATGCGACGCACTTGTTGCCGTGTAAATACCGCGCCTGGCAGTCGACAAAGGGCCGGGGCCGCGCTGCACTCTAGGAAAGAACAGGTTCTGCACGCCCTGAAATATTGTTCGTGACGATGGAGCAGAATCTGTTGTCAGCACGCGACGAGGCGCCGCCTGCTATCTGCCGGGCCCATCGCACCGCTGCGTAATGACCTGACAGCCACGAAATGTTTGCATTTCTTATAATCTGACGGCAGGACGCCGCCACCTACGCTCCAGGAGAGCGGTGTGGGAGCCTGGCTCAAATGGCCCACCTTACGATGTTAAATCCTCCGCCACCAGACTTGTATTCAGAAAATGCACCCGGAAAGGCAGGATTACTGCCACGGCTGGGGGTGACAAGACTGATGTTTTTCGTTATGTTCAATTGTGTGTCACTGAAGAGAGAAAAGTCTTTAAGTGACAAAGATTACGCCTTCGCAATCAGCAGTTACTTCCCTTAGAAATAAAAATAATAACTGAGAATAGCTGAAAAAGTGGTTGCATGGTAGACATGTTTTTTTTTTTTTTTTTTTTTTTTTTTTTTTTTTTTTTTTTTTTTTTTTTCAAATTAGTCTCTACACGACTGAGCAGCACTTTCTGTGCTGTCTCCCGCAGGTAACTGTTTATTGTCACACAGAAAATAAAAACCGTAGTGAACGACTGTTCACTTACAGCTTGCCAGAGTATTCGACATATCATCATTAATT
This sequence comes from Schistocerca serialis cubense, assembly GCF_023864345.2. Classification (NCBI taxonomy): domain Eukaryota; kingdom Metazoa; phylum Arthropoda; class Insecta; order Orthoptera; family Acrididae; genus Schistocerca; species Schistocerca serialis. The sequence goes on along the minus strand of NC_064640.1, from coordinate 368,985,215 downwards.
TTTGCTTATCAGATGGGAAGTGCACTGTTTCGGCGAGCTATAAGCACTAAAAACGTGTAGTTGAAAACTAGTGAAGGAGAACGCACATTTTCCTGTCTGCACATTTTCGTGCCTTTCTAGTACAATATTTCGACTCTGAATCGCTCGTGTACCTGCTATTCCAGCATTTCCGACTACACATGATACCGACAGGGCCGGTAAAACGTGGCGATATCGATCGGGTTCCAAGGCTTGCTATTTTCTTTTCAACTGGGCGTTTCAGTCTCTATGATGGTATTACGATAATATTCAGTCATCTTACAATGAAATATATGAGAAATTATCTTTTTCACGAAATGATGTTAAAGGAGTTTATTCACTGATTATTCGAAACAGATTGTACAAAGATTCTGCTGTTTGTATCGTATGTAGTACGTGGTGGCCGTGAGAAATCGATAAGGCTGATTAAGTCACATTCGGGGGCGTGAAGATATTCATTTTTCTACAGTTCTATAGCACAAAATAATACCAGTCAAAGTGGATATATTTACATTAAATTCAAATGGTTCAAATGGCTCTGAGCACTACGGGACTTAACATCTATGGTCATCAGTCCCCTAGAACTTAGAACTACTTAAACCTGACTAACCTAAGGACATCACACAACACCCAGTCATCACGAGGCAGAGAAAATCCCTGACCCCACATTAAATTCTCCTTGCTATAAAGTAACAAAATACATACAGTATTCAGAAGATCTGTGGTAGTTCTTCTGCGCAATTAGAAGGAATTATAACAAAATGTATTTAAATCTAAATTAATTATTTCCTCCTGCAAAGCCCTATCTTTCCACTAAAAATCTTACACGGACCCGCTTAAACTTGTGTTGGAGTGTGCAGATCTAAAACGAAGAGTTGTAAAACACTGCCATATGGAGTTGATTTTACGACTTGTTACTCAGGTTTCTAGGAACAAGGCGCGGTATTTTCGGCGGCCCATAAATATTAATGTTCGAACAACCATATTTGAAAGAATACTGTTTGAGTGAATGTTAAGGAGAAACGATTTCGACGAAAATCTTGTCAAAAGGACTGTTCCGATCTCGGTAAACGTCTGTTCCGCAAAAGCAGCAAAAGCTGTATCGACGTTTGCCACAGAAATAAAAATTTTGTTTGTCGCTTGTAAGACTTGAGCCCGCAGCTAGCGGCAGTGGCTGTGCTGTTGGTCCCGCAGGGTCGTGGTTGGCTGCCACGTCGTTACTCACGGGGAGCCACGGGATTTTTATGTGACACAGCCCAGTATGAGCTCCACGCTCATTATCTCGCGCCAAGCACCGTTCGAGCAGCGGTCGGCTTTTGCGCACGTGGCGTTGGTCTCCGGGGTCAGGTTTTCCCCATACTCTCCGATTATTCGCTTGTCATTACAAGCGTGACACGGATAATCGGAGAATTATTGAAGAAAGAGCTTAGAGTTAGAACGACAGTCAAGATATTTCATAAAGATGTAATCTTCCTGGTGTGTGTGTGTGAGTGTAACCTTAATAAGCTGGTGACGCTGTTGGGGGTATGGTACATGATTCATTACTATTATAAAAACAACTGAAAAATTAAAGTTATTGTGATCCGAACAAGTAATCTGACCACTTCAGTGATAATCTCACACAAACTGAAAATATTCTGCAGTGGTTAAGATAATGAATAAGTATTCACCAAGAGCAAACCACCCTCTGGCACCGTGATTTACGTTTTCCGTAGTTTCTTTCAATCAGTAAAAGCGAGTGCCAACGTCAGTCCTTCACCGAGACCGATGTCGAACTCATTGTCCATTCATGTCCACAAGAGCCTGGTGCTCCATTTTTAATGACCTCAGTATCAACGGGAGTTTACCATGTAGATTTGGCGCTCTGTTCATAGCAGAGGTGGTACATCCTATCGTATTTTTCATTGAACATATTTGATTTAAATAAATACTACAGTCCAGTTGTTGCATAATTATCCAGACAAACATACCGTAATTTTTCGCTCCTCTGTAATACAGATTATTTTTTTATCTTAATTTGGCAAGTAATTTAAAGTTTTCGACTACATTCAGTAGAAGCATTAAAAAATTGATGTAATTATAAGGGAAACATCTGTCGGAAAATTGAAACTTCTGTATACAGTTTGAAGAAGACATTTTTATTTTCCTTCATGCGCTATTAAATATAATGATTACACTTAGGTTTTCTGGAGTTTCCCTAAATGGACCAAGGCCAATGCCGGAACGGTTCCTTTGAGACTGATACGGCTGGTTTCCTCTCTCCATCCTTGTCCTACCCGAATTTGTGCCCCGTTTGTTGTATTAAATCGTCGTCGAAGAGGTATTAAACCATGACCTTCCCTCCTTCTACGACCCACAGTCACTCAGTTAGCTGACATCCGATTAACCGTCATTAAGCAAAATGAGATGCGGTACTGCAATAACAGCTTTTTAACTGTTCCCAGTTGGGACCTAAGATTGCGCCAAATTCTATGACATAAAAATATTTTATTTTTCAGCAAAAATTTGTCCCTTAGAGTCATCTAGGCACTTTAAATGTTACCATTCTACGAGATACATACTCTCTAACACGCTACAGAAGGTCGTTTGTATGTAAGGAAAAGAAAAAAAGGTACGTCTGTGGCACATCGACGCCATACTATTCTACTCAGGATACCACAGGACGCTCCGAAGCGCGGCAAATAAACATCCCATTAAGAAGTCGGAAACGGACCTCTTTACAAAGAAATACGCAACACGACTGTCTGCTTTTGGACGGCGAGTTTGGGAGGAAACAGGCCGTTGCCGAATTTCGTCTGAGTTTTTGGGAAGAACGTAAGCAGAAGCTGCGCGTCTCACCTAAGCAAACGGGTGAGAGCGCCAGCCTATACAAACGAGGCCCGGCTATAGTTAGTAGTCGCTGGAATTCCAAACAACGCCGGCTATTGTAGTGCGGACCGCTTCCAGGGCACTCATTCATGCATTGCCGTGGGCTCCGCGACCATACGTGGCTCGCAACAATAATGAAGGCACTCGCCTGCGTAATGCAGCCACGAGAACAGATGCAGTCTTCACTTCTACCAAGGCTACTTTTGCCGAAAAATAAGATCAGCACTAAGAGTTCCAACTACACACTGTCGTCACTTGGTCACACTGTAAACTCTAGATCTGACGACAAAGACCAGTATCAGATTTTTCTGTCTATTATTTCCCAGGTATTCGGTTAATACTACTATTCTCGGTCGTTATATACGATTAGTAAGGTAAGACCTGTGTAACACGATCATTATATCTGTGTAATATTACGTTGTCAATGTAAATATCTATATTCAGTTCCGATCGATTGGAGGCTTTATATGGCATTCAGTGCAACACTTAATTCTGAATATGTGGAAAATATTAAGTCGGATTTCGCATCAGACTGAAGAGACCTCTAAATGTCAAGTTGAGCTGTTTCAGCGATAACAGGCACAGACTAACTTCAGCAGAACATGGTTCTGAAATCGTCTCTTATAATATCTTCGCTTTCAACTAAGAAATCTAGAACTTTGAACACAGATGGCTTAAGTGAAAGGTAAACAATAATTTAGTGCTTTGTTGATGTCGAGGCCACTAGGGACGAATCAGTGGCGCACTGATCAGTCAGGTATGTGCTATTGAAAGAACGCGCCAGTCATTTACCTTCAGTAATTTAAGGAGGTCACAGGAAACCTAACTGAATTTTTCCAGATCAGATTTGGGTCCTGCTCTTGCCAAATACATTTTTTGTCCCTTAACTGCCTCGACACTCCCATCGGTGCTTAAAAATTTAGAAATGTTGCTGTTCATATGAGTTTGGGCATGATTCACTGAATCTCCCGATTTATAAATCGAAGATTAGAGCATGACATACCGTCAACAACGAGGTTACTGGAGACTGAGCAAAACTCAAATTTGACTAGGATGGGGAAAGAAATCAGCCTTGTTCTTTGCAAATCAACTATCCCAGCATTCGCCATAACCGTTTTAGGGAAACTGCGTAAGACTTAAATCAGTATGTCTGGGCGGTGATTTGAAACTCAGGTCTGGAGTCTTAATCACTGCGTCATCTCGTTCGTTGGATATCCCGAATTAGGATCGCTGTTCAAGAGAAAAAAATTTGACTTATATCGTAGTTTGAAGTACGTTATCGAGTAAACATTATGCCTTGTCGTAATAGTATTCGTGTCATTCAGAGAGATTAAAACGTTGCGTAGGTTTATGAAGAAAGAATTGAAACTTCTGAACTTAGAACAAAATGTGTCAGAATAACATAAGACCTGTTCGAGACAAAAATAGCTATAGAGATTTGCTGAATCATGAGCCGTCGAGTTGACGATCCAACCCAATATAGCGCAAAAACGAAGGCGCGAAGACTGCGATGAATAGGTCTTACTGGTCTTAAGTAGCAACAAGGAAAGCTTTCGACCACACGTCATATAGTGACTCCAATGAAATGTTAGAAGAATCATGTGCTGCAACTACGACGCATGTCGATACGTGAGGGCTAAATCCAAGCGGTGCAGCTGCAGATTCTAAAGGACGGAACCCCATCTTCAGGCTTTCTGTTAGCTAGTGAGCACATTACTTAAAATATTTTAAAACAGCAGCTGACCGATCTAGTAAGTTGCTAGCGGTGGATTAAAATGTCTCCATAGTTGTAACAAAAGCCGCCATTTTTTAGAATACTATTAATACAAAGTTCGTCTCAGGAAGTGGCTAATTTTCGACCGTGTAGACCCCTGGTGATTTTTGTAGCTGCTGCAGCCTTAACAATAATCGCTATGGACGCTCAGTATTTTCAAACGAATGTTCAAGATGGATGTGACTGAAATACGGAAATAATAATAACCAATAAACTTTATTTACAAAAGCGATGTATATCGATGCTTTCTGTGGCATATTTTCGTTAAATTATTTTCTGTGGCGTCGTTTACTGCAATCCATTGCTTTTAATGCGAACTATGAAATAAATTCTGTTGATGTTCATCCACGGTTTGACAAAAACGGTGTCAGACAACCCCGTGAATCCTAAATCTGGACTTTAGAGCGTTATCGAACTCGGTGCATCGATAATAGGAGTAAAGTGTTTTACTCCTGCATCTTTTTCTGTGCTAGTGTGGTTCAAAAAATGGTTCAAATGGCTCTGAGCACTATGGGACTTAACATCTGTGGTCATCAGTCCCCTAGAACGTAGAACTACTTAAACCTAACTAACCTAAGGACATCACACACATCCATGCCCGAGGCAGGATTCGAACCTGCGACCGTAGCAGTCCCGCGGTTCCGGACTGAGCGCCTAGAACCGCTAGACCACCGCGGCCGGCTTGTGCTAGTGTGCGATGAAGCCAGAAAGAGAACAAAATATTCCCGCATCGGTCAATTTACCACTTCAGTATTATAATAGCTTCATTAACTGAAATCTACAGTGAATTAAGAGCGCAGGAAACAAACACTGAGGCTGCAACGTGAGAAGCTTACCAGTAACGCCCACCAGAAGTTGTGCCGGCAGATACAATGGCTATCGTTGTCCGTTTCTTCTCATATCCTTTGCTTCTGAGTGGCAAACTGAAAAGCGAAGAGGACGGCTGGCAGAACAAACAGAAAGCGACTAACGGCTGCTGGAAATAGCCCACGGATTTCCATTCTGCTATTTTAAGGGTGTTTGTTGTCGTTAGCCACAGGGCACTGTCTTAAGGGACCAAATGAAGACCAACCTGCCTTATACCCCGCCTTATTGGCTACATTGCTCACTTGTGGACCAGTCATAGTGTATTTATTACGCATGTAGTACTTCGAATAATTCTGAACATTTTCTTCGTATCCATAGTACATAACGCAAATTCCGGGCTCTTTCATTTACAACTTCACGTGACTTACAGAAAGTTCATATTTCAAGAAGAGTGAGGACAAATGCAAACAGGGAAAGTGATTTGCATAGCTTAAATTTCACTCCCGAAGGCACTGTCACGTAGTCGTTAAACTCTGGAATGCTGTAGACTGTGTACCTCACACAGATTACACGTGACATTTCCAATAAATATACTACTTTCGAAACAACTCTTTTTTATAAATCATGATCGATAAATTTAGACAGCTATTAATTCAAAGTCTTTATACGGTTATCGCCAATAAATTAATTGTCTTTAAGCTGAAGATCGTCATCTTCATTTCTATGACTTATACAGCAAGATAAATATATTTTCAAAACTTATCCTTGAATTATAGTCTCATCTTGCCTACACATCAGTATTGTTCATGCATGTTTTCTAATAACTACCACTCATGTTATATTATGTCATTATGATATTTTTATTTTTCTGGGAATTCAAAAGCTTTCTTGGTCCATCCACCACCTATTTTCTCTTGTCACCTGCTTCCATTTCCATTATTGTCGTAATCACATCTTCCATTACCGTCTGTTCTCCAATCCTAGTGATTTTCCCAACATGGCTCTCTCTATTGCTAATTCATAGTACAATTACATGTGTTTGGAACGAAGTTTTCTTATGAGTTTAAAGCAAGTTCAGTATTACACTATTCGCAAAAGAAATGAACACACGTTTGCTCATAGTTTTTTTTTTTTTTTAATTTAACGGAAGGAGAATGACGCTACAAGTTAGCGAAGAGATGAAACTGAGATACGTTCAAAGTGTGTAATGAAATTCGAAAATATAAAGAGAATACCACTTACTGACGTAATTAAATGATTAGAACAATTGTCATAACCTGTAGTTTATAGTACTGGAGTTACAAGTTGAAACAACGAAATCGCTGCAAAAAGCTACAGATTATGCAATGAATATTTTGCTGGTTATTGTAGTATTTCCAATTTTCTCAGACAAATTAGGGAATAATGAGACTATCTCTAATGCCTCCACTACAAACAAATCATGAAAGCACGCAGTAGTCTCTAACAAACGTGCAGATTCTAAGCAGTGAATGAAATAAGGCAGGATTATTAACAAGAGGCAAATTATACCTGGCGACATTCTTCTTTTCCTTTTGCAAAATTGTTTTACACGCCCATCATCATGTTAGTGCCCATTTGTTAGTTAAATTTGCATGCTTTAGTTTTGTCTTCTTGCTTCCTGCTTAGCCTCTAACGTTCTAGTTCTAATTACTCCAATAGCAATGGGCAAAATATGAGTTTGTGTGTTTCTGGAAAGTTAAAGAGCGCAGAAGCCCACTGATGACGAAAAACCTCGTTCTTATACTTCATAGACTTCGTAACTGTTTTTCTTTCGTAGTGCAGACTCTTTAGGATATATACGGCAGCTATAAGATATACTATCCAGGCCGTACTAAGTGTGGGAACCATGTAGATAGCAATCTTAGCTGTGTTATTGTCTTGCATGAGCTCTACACGTGGCGCCAAGCAAATAAGAAATGGGTAAATTACAAATATAGAACGCAGGGAAATCAGCTTCTGAAGAGAAAGAAAAACTACAAGAATCATGTGTTAGCAGTGGCAAAGTCGACAGAGTATATATACAATGCATTGCTTGAGCTTTCGGACTGAGAGAGTTCTTTGACAGTAAGGAATGATAAATCGTATGACATAAGGAGAAATCAGGTAAGCAGCCTTCAAAGCTATGGCTATGAGCGGGGAGATATATATCCTAGGTTTATTTCTACCCCTGAATCTAATGTAGAATTACTCCGCCAACATTATTCATTTGAGTGTCCGTAATGTACGCAGCTACTTTAAGATTATCAAAGGTATTTGAAATCCATTTATGCAACTGCAAAAAAATGCGTATTTGTATCATCATACACTTTCGTTTTATCCAACGTTACTGACGCAGCTGATGACGAAGTAACCTGTGACTCTGTGACAGATGATTGCAGTTTCTTATCTTGCTTCATTTCTTCATACAGTTGCCGTGATCCCTCTCGACGCCATTTCCGTCTAACGGTCAGCGTTACTTTTCTTCTCATTTGTGTTGAGATGGGCTAGCGACAGTGGGTTGCAGAGCGGTGCTGCCCGGCGGCGCCACTCTGTGACGGACCCACTCGTAGCCGCTGGTAGCCGAGGTGAGAGTTAACGCACTCGTATTTCAGCAGCGGCGTGATTTAGGCGATAAGCGCGCGTTTTGTCACAGAGGGTCAGTAACAATGAGACGTGCTGCCTAATTGCAGCGGCATAACGAACGAGGCGAGCGTGTCGCCCTGCGCCTGCCCGCAACCATAATTTGTTGCCATGTGCGCTTCAAAACCCTATCTCCCATATATAGAACTTTCTTATTGTCTTCCTAATGAGACTTGAGCTGGAAACACTAATAAATCCGGTCGTGGCGCGCTTCCTAACGGTACGGCCGTCTCTACTTGTTCCTTTTTTCTCTCTGTCCCATAAATTGATTAACACGCTGACAGGTGATTATTCCTGACGTCTTGTGATCTCGGATAAGTTTCAATTTCACCGAGCACGGATTAAATAAATAACGGAAGGAAGAAGTTGTCCCTCTGCCTTATCTTAGTTAAGAGAACGCCGCGAACAAACGTCTCATCCGATGTCCAGTCATGCTTTAGTGCGATGTGTGGTTTATTTGACATCAGTTTTCTGCATAGGAAACGAGCCTCTCGAGCCGGCATTAACTGATGTGAGATGTGTATCCCGCAAAAGGGTGGACTCAGAGCTTTAATACGAGCTAAAATATTATGACCGCCAGCTTAATAGCTTGTTTGTCCGTCTTTGGAATGACATATGTCACTGATCCTGGGCATCAGGAATTCGACAGTTTATTGACAGGTTTTTGGAGATATGGCATTAGATGCCTATGCACAGGTCACGTAATTCGCGCAAATAATGGGCCACTGATTTGCGCACGCAGTAATGGCGCTCGATAGCGTCCCAGATGGGTTCCATAGGATGTACATCAGGCTACAATGCTACTCAAACCACTGTGGCACGGTTCTGGCTCCGAGACACGGACCATTATACTGCTGAAAGATGACATCGCTGTCGCGGGAGACATCAAGCATGAAGGGATGCGCTACAGTCGCAGGTTCGAATCCTGCCTCGGGCCTGGGTGTGTGTGATGTCCTTGGGTTTGTTAGGTTTAAGTAGTTCTAAGTTCTAGGTGACTGATGACCTCAGCAGTTGAGTCCCATAGTGCTCAGAGCCATTTGAACCATTTGAACCATGAAGGTTCAAATGGTTCAAATGGCTCTGAGCACTATGGGACTTAACTTCTGAGGTCATCAGTCCCCTAGAACTTAGAACTACTTAAACTTAACTAACCTAAGGACATCACACACATCCATGCCCGAGGCAGGATTCGAACCTGCGACTGTAGCGGTCGCGCGGTTCCAGACTGTAGCGCCTAGAACCGCTCGGCCACACCAGCCGGCGAACCATGAAGGGATGCAGGTGGTTCGCAGCTGTCAGCGTGTCTTCGATGACTACTTGAGGTGCCACGCAAGTGCAGGAGAATGTCTTCCGTAGCATAATAATGCTCCTTCCAGCCTGCGGCCGTGGCGTTGCACGTTTCTAGCCGCCGTTCAGCTCGATCACTACGTTTGTGGATACGACCATCGACCTACTGTAGCAAATATGTGATTCACTCGAAGAGCCGACACGTTTCTATTGATCGACGGTCGAATCCGGATAAACCCGTGCCTACTGCAGTTGTAATTGATGATGTCGTTGGGTCAACATGTGAACACGCAGGGGTAGTATGCTGCGGAGCTCCACGTTCAACAATGTACAATGAACGGTGAGCTCTGAAATACTTGTGTGTTCACCAGCATTGTACTCTTTTGGCAGAGGTGCCACAAATCACCATTTATCCTACTTAACAGAGCAGACAAGCATCCGAAGCGCAGGTTCTGTGAAGAGTCGTGGACGTCCAACCACTTGGCGCCTAGTGGTAGTTTCAGTGTCCTTCCATTGTGTATCAGTGTAAGTGACAGCTTGATGGCATTATAGTTCTCAATGCTCAAGAAGAATATGCCGTACTCTCAGAGCGATGCAGGGAAAGCCACTGGCACATCAACGTGCGTCTCTTTTTGCTCAAACATTTCCTCGAAAAAATCTGTAGACATTCCTGAATAATAACTAAACAGTTTTGTTTATCAGATTCTTAGTATTTCTGTACTGGTAAAATTCGTTTTTGCACTAAAGTATAAGATTCCCACTTATTTTAATTATTTTAATTTTCGCCCCTCTTCCGTTTTATCTGTGTTAATAAATACACATTTGTTTTGCTGCAATAGTACATGAGAACTATGTCCAAAAAACAGGTGGTAGTATTTTAGTATTCGAAAAAACTGTTGCTCTTAGACTAAATATCCAAAATCTATAAAGAGTGTCAAAACAGTTCAACGACACTTCTACTGATTATTAGCGCAAACGCTTCTTCTGTAACATTCCAGGTGGAAAGTCTTACTAACTCAGTTGTATCAGAACTCTCAAATTTTAATTCCTAAAATAAAGCGTCCTGTGTTAGTAAGAGACTCTTATTCATAAAATGTAAAAATCGTCTTTTGCAGATTTGCATCTACTGACAAAAGGATACATTATAAAAAGCGTAGGCTGTATTCCTTATTAGTAGCTGCTCATGTTTATTTAATCGCTAAAGGTTATTTCATCTTAACTATTTAGACTACCTGACAAAGAAGTGAAGCCCCCAGAAGACAAGTTCGGATGTCAGTGTAACTTCGTACACGCACCTACCATCGGCGGGTATGTAACTGTTTCTCTGTGACAAGTGAAACGATCAGAAGACTGAATTAGTATGATTCGCATTTTGTGTTGTTACGAGGCCTGGTAGGGAATATAAAGGGTGTGTACAATGTCAGATGCTGAGTGATCCCTGTGAAGCACACCGATATGCTGCGTACTCGTATAAGACAGCGTCATCAGCGCCTGACAGAGTTTGGAAACGGCTGTGTTGAGGGTCTCTAAGGACTCGCTGGTCGAATCCTGCCATATCCAGATTTGTGGGGCATTCGGGTGTGACAGTCACCCGACGTTAGACTGCGTGGAAACGTGAGGGCAGGCATTTTCGTTGTCAGTTTTCCGTTCGACCACGTCTGACCAACACAATGGAGGATCACCTATTGTGCACCAGACACGTCATAACCGCTTCACATCTGCACTCACCGTCCGAGAAAAAGTAGCGAACTCTCAGCAACGTTGTGTATCATCCTACGCCATTGGTCGGAGACGCAGCAGCCGGGCTGAGATACACAGGCTGTCGTTAACGCCACAACACAAACAGCTGCGTTTGGTATGGTGCCGTGACGGGGAACCATGGACTGCTGAGGAATGGCGTCGCTTTGCGCTTAGCGATCAATTGCCTTTCTGCAGTACCCCTGATGACCATAATCGCCGAGTGTGCAAACGACCTTTGGAGAGGTCCCATTCTTCCAATGTTCTGGAGAGACACAGCGGTGTTACTGCTGGCGTCACGGTCTGGAGAGTCATCGGATATGACTTTAGGTCACCGCTGATAGTGACTGCGAGAACTCTCGAGCCACAACGGTATGTCACGGACATCCCGCATCCTCATGTATTGCATCTGCCATCTCCAGGGCAATGTTTGTCCACATATGACACATGTCATGATGAAGCGTCTGCCCGATTCTGAGGAACTGTACTCCCTTGACCAGCAAAATGCCCAGATCTGTTCCCGATGGAACATGTGTGGGTTCGCCGGCCTGAGTGGCCGAGCGGTTCTAGGCGCTACGGTCAGGAGCCGCGCGACTGCTACGATCGTAGGTTCGAATCCTGCCTCGGACATGGATGTGTGTGATGTCCTTAGGTTAGTTAGGTTTAAGTAGTTCTAAGTTCTAGGAGTCTGATGACCTCAGCAGTTAAGTCCAATAGTGCTCAGAGCCATGTGTGGGTTCAGCTCCCACGTTAGCTTCGTCCCAGAGCCCGTATCCAGAAAATCAAGGCCAGTTACCATAGTTGTGTGCCAGCTTTCTTCAGGGGACGATACAACGGTCTTATGACACCCTAACCAACCGAATCAGTGCATGCATCCAGGACAGAAGAAGCGCAACGTCGTGCTGATAGGTGGGCTCATATTGCCTTGTTCTTTGTAAATTTGACTCGATTCTCTAATCACTGTAATAACAGCACAACCTGTGCAATTTCACTTCGTTTCTTCCTCCCCTCCTGGTTGCTTCACTTTTTAGTCGGCATAAGCCGTTTCTTTATTATTTTTGTCAGTTTTTGCTTGATAATGACTTCTGAAATCGAAATTGGCTAACTGCAATTGTAATTACATTGAAATCCACAAGTGTAATGCCGATTAAATTCAGCCCTTGCAGGAAACACGTTCCGTTTTCAAAATAATTTAAAAAACCGTAATATGTTATAGATGCACCTGTAACGCTATCGTCTGCTTCACGGTACATCTTCTCTCAAATAGCTTATGAAGATACAAGAGATCTCCTATTTATACACTGAAGGTAGAATTTAAAGTATATGATTCTCCATACTCTTATTAAAGGCGATCGTCTTTTGCAACACGAACTACCATGTTTAATGTATTTCTTTACTGTCAGTTCTTCCTGTTCGTAGGTAAAGACTTACTTCAGCTACTTACATCGGTCTATATGTACGCAAAAATGATAACAATTATAAGCAGTTATTGACTATCTGATGTCGACATTTTTCTGATCTAAAATGTCCCCTAGGATTTGCGAGGCCAGTATTCAGCGTTGCTGTATCCCCATCGTCATTTTTACGTTTGCAACACAACTGAGCATCAGTTCAAATGGTTCAAATGGCTCTGAGCACTATGGGACTTAACAGCTGAGGTCATCAGTCCCCTAGAACTTAGAAATACTTAAACCTAACAAACCTAAGGAAATCACACACATCCATGCCCGAGGCAGGATTCTAACCTGCGACCGTAGCGGTCGCGCGGTTTCAAACTGAAGCGCCTTGAACCACTCGGCCACAAAGGCCGGCTGAGCATCAGTACTAATATGTTGTCTTTCATGGCATTGTTAAAGAAAGACATACGCAATGCCTGTACAGCAAGCTCTGTTGGATGTTTTGGAAGAGAACTGTTACCTCTCTCCCGTTTTGTTTAGAGAGTAGTATTTGGGCACTGGTTCCAGTGATAAGTGACTCGTGAGTTCTTGTGCTTATACAACGTAACATAACCGAACTCTCCAGACAGAACGGCGTAGTCTGGTAACAGAAGGAGCGACCGCCCACAGGCGTAAATAATGACGTGTGGGCTCTGCTAGCAGCTCGCCGGGGTGAGAGCTGCATCAGCTGGCAGGCGTGAAACGGCGCCTGTCACCCAGACTAATTGGACACTGAGGTTGACACTGTGTTACCTGTTGGGCAATAAACATCTCATAGGCGTTCGAGGCTGGCATATGGAGGGCGGCTATGCAGCGGGCAGCGGCGGCCGTTGGACATCCCTATGTTTGCTGGCGCTAACAACCCGCCCACGAGAGCGGCCGGTAGGAGGTGGAAGGTGGCGGGACTCCTCGCTAACACGCGCACAATGAGGGCAGCCGGGAATTCTCTCGCCTCCGTCAATCCAGGAGCATCATCCCTGCCTGGCTGCACTTCAGTGACGTGCATTGTGGCTCTTCCAGGCCTCGCGTGCAGTGCCAGCAATCGAGCTGAAATTAGTTCCGAGCCACAAATGTCACCGTCTATTGGCTTGCCCCCAGGAGATGATATTGCAGATGAGATAATACGACGATGTCAGTATTTCAACGAGAGGTTGCACATTCTGCTATAGTGCCTCTGACGAATTCAACAGGGAAAAAAATCTAGAGATTTAAAAGTAATTTCAGGAGTGCACTGAGGAGGTCCGATATGGCAGTTACTGTTTACAACATACAGGATGTAACATGTGTAAGTTATACGTGGTACACAGATCAGTGTGTTGACTGCTTTTTCTCTGCATTAAACAGTCTTCCCGCAAAGGCGCCACATGATTTACTACCTGATGTTCTCTTCATCGTCACAACTGCACCAGTAAGTAGGCTAACCCTGTCGGTATAGACTAACCATTTTGCGTCCATACATTCACATTTCAACACCTGAACCATTGCCCAGGGGAAAATAAGCATTAATGGATTGCTCTTGCCACGTTTACTTGGAGGTACCAAACCCCTAAAAACATAGAACTTGAAATAGCTACAATTATTTATATGCAAATGACGTAAATACTGGTATAATGTTCATCTTGCGAATGTTGCGGGTCTTTTAATGTCCGTACTTCCTAAGAAAAATGAAGAGGAATTACGCGTTAAACAAGACACCTTTTTAATTTTGTTTTCACCCAGATATGTTTTAGCACTTTTGTGCTATCTCCGATGGGTTTATTTGTTTATTTTCTTTCTGCAAATTCGTTTTTACATGTTAACCTTATAGAAACATTTGGTAAAAAATATTTAAATTTGTAAAATGAGCGATTATTATAAAATGTTTTACATTGTTTTGCATACAGTAGAGCGCTGAGACATGTATCACTGTATTGAGGAATTCTGTTTTGGCTATTTTCGATGTGTGTGAAGATTCTAGTTTTGAAGTACTTTTGTAAATAAAGAGGATGTATGCATTTGCATACATATCTCACATGAAGCTATGGGATGTTTATGCTAGTAGCTATAGATTGCATAGCAGACCTAAAGCTATTAGCATAAACATCCAGTGGCTTCATGTGAGCTATGTGAACTTAAAAAGATGTGGTACAGATGTTGATACTAAGTTAGTGTTTAAGGTGTCCATATAGCTAAGGTTATCAGTCTCCTTTTCACCACCCAGGATAGAAGAGTGTAGCCAATCTGTCTGCGTGTAGAGTAAATTATGTGTGCAACTGTGAGAAAGTGTTTGCGCAGCATGTATCTGAAGCGGAACTTGGGAACCAGCCGGATATTCACCTAGTGGGATGTGAGAAACAGCCTAAAAACCACGTCCAGACTGACCAACACAGCGACCCCTCCTTGTTAATCTGCCGGGTGGATTCGATCCAGTGGCACCAAACCTCCCAGTGACGGCACTGGTCGCGTTAACACACGCGGCTATCCGACAGGGTAAGGGGTACCACCTTCTAAAGTAAGGAGGAACGGCCACGCATAGAATTCATTCGCATCACTTGTCATCGTACGTGAGGTGTTTTCATCAATAGTTTTGACACAATATCGGTCCTATTTAGGTGCCCAGATCCAACGCTCGTTTCAGAAACAAATTTTAAATATCGCGCCATTATTAAGAAACTGTTTTGTGCTATTAAAATTCCAAACCAGATAATGACAGTCGACAGATGTACACATGCTTAGCTTTGTCCTTTTTGAAAACTGTTCACTTCAATTAAATATAAGGGAGCAATATCCAGACTGAAGTTTTTCTTCGCAACAAGAGTTAAATCTACATGACTTTGAGGGTGTTTGCGAGAAAGGGCACAATTTAACTTCCATCCGACACCAAGATCATTAGAGCCGGAGCACTAGCGTAAATGGACATGGATGGGTAATACAATTGGCCGTGGCTTTATTGAATGATTGAAGTTGATGTTCGCCAGACGTGATTTAGGGTAACGACAATGTTAGCGGCCAGACGATAATCTCAAATCGTTCTTTTCGCATACGACGTCAGTGCTTTAAATATTGCTTCACCTTGTTCTCTGCAGATTTTGCCTCTCATTTCCAGTGTCAGTTTTATTTCTAGACTGATCTCTCAGTTTAATTCTATGATCAATAATTTAAAACACTTCTGACGGTAATCGAAACCTCCTCGATGATAGAAATCCACCTCTAGTCACGGATCCGTTCGAGAACGTCTGCGTTAACGTCCTCTTCATTGGAAATCTCTTTCCCGCAGATGTTGTTTCAGCTTGCCGAAAAGATGGAAATTACATGTTTCAAGAGCTGGACTTACATTTCAGTATCATCCACGTCCGTGCGGTCTTGGTCAAATTGTTGGCATCATTTCACTTAGGCTGGACGCAACGTTATATTTGGTACATATACAGCTAGAATTTCAAGGTAAATCTGTGTGCAATCCAGAGTTTTGCCCACAATTATCGCACTGTCCCGCGTATTTCAGCTTTGGAGAATATTTCCAGTTGTCGCGCCATTTCACCCCAACGCTTTGATGCACCTGTTACCCGTGCAGAGATAGCGAAGATCCAAAGAAGAGCGGCGCGTTTCGTCACAGGGTTATTTGGTAAGCGTGATAGCGTTACGGAGATGTTTAGCAAACTCAAGTGGTAGACTCTTCAAGAGAGGCGCTCTGCATCGCGGTGTAGCGTGCTGTCCAGTTTTCGAGAGGGTGCGTTTCTGGATGAGATATCGAATATATTGCTTCCCCCTACTTATACCTCCCGAGGATATCACGAATGTAAAAGTAGAGAGATTCGAGCGCGCACGGAGGCTTTCCGGCAGTCGTTCTTTCCGCGAACCATACGCGAGTGGATCAGGAAAGGAAGGTAATGACAGTGGCACGTAAAGTGCCCTCCGCCACACACCGTTGGGTGGCTTGCGGAGTATAAATGTAGATGTAGATGTAGATGTACAGCAGCAGAATTATGTCTGCAGGAAACCTACAACACGCAATCTCTTCTCATAACTCGTCGCTCCTGTTGCACAATGGTCTTTAGCGTGATGCGACATGTGTAAATAACTTCTGAAGACCCTACCCAATATTTGTGTAGCAAAGTAAATTCTTTCGATGAAATAAAAAGCCAAAGAGTGTATCAAAAGGACTTGGAGCTAAATACAAAGAGTCCGTAGTATTGTCAGTGAACAGCCATTTCTTTCCCCTCACCGTTGAGATCCAAAACAAAAGTTATCGTTGCACGAGCTTGCATTCAGGAGTTGGCCAGCAAAGCGAGATGCCCACAGTGCCGATAAATATCTGTGGCATTTTAATGACTGCGGCAGGGCGATGGCGATGGCAGTGCTCCTGGCACGCTTTAGGAATTAATGGGCCACCAGGGGTTGTCAGCACCGCCGAGAACACAGGACGTGACCCGTAACGCAAAGTTTTCTAACCACACAGAGCTCTCAGATAGACAATAGATTCTTACGGTCCTTTAGAATTTGTTGCTCCGTTTATGTGTTGTCAATTAGTGATCTCCTTGTTAAAACAAAAAAGAAAATGGAGCTGCAACCTATGTTCCTTCGTTTTCCTATTTATTATAGCCAGTTACGCCATCGTCAGCTACACAGGAAGGAAAGCATATTTATGAACTTATGCAATACACTGACCACTAAGTCGAGTGTAGTCTCACAGACGTGGCTGAGGATACCTACCACATGTAATTCACGTATATTGCTGGCATTCGGGACTTGTGAAGGTACCGAAGCGCACGTAAAGGTAGAGTGGGTTCCTTGCAATTCAAAAACAAAGTATTTATTTGTTTTTGATGATCCTCCATTGGCCACTACGCATTTCGCGTTCACGTACTTAACGGCGAGCGTTCTGTTTATTTAATGTGCGTTGATTTTATATAAGAGTGTGTTTTGTGTCTGATAATTTGAGGGAAAACGTGCGACATTAGTCAGTAGCTACCAAATACATCAACCTTACCTGTATTAACACATTTCCTTGAGAACCGTAAACATTTAACGAAAAAAATTCCTTTCAGTAAAATGAAGGCGAAATACTCGGATTTTTATATCAAGGTACAGATATGGATGTGCCATCCACCTGAAGTCACAATACCAAAAACTGGGATCGGTGTCGTATCTAGACATTAAACAGAGACAAGTGTATCAAATCACTTACTCGTATGAAATAAGTTGTGAAGTAAGTAAACTGTCACAAAATTATTCACGCTATTGAAGTTTTTATCATAAAATCGTTTCAGAGAACTCTAACTTTAGTGAAACTGATAAAAATCAAAATTTATTTAATTTATCAGAAATTGCAAAGAATAGACCACGTAAAGTCTCGTTATTATAAATTATATGAATGATAAAGATGTTTATAAGTCCCATGGTGTTTAGAGCCATTTGAGCCATAAAGACGTTTAAAAAAGCCAATTTTAGTACTATACGGTTGGGAATTAATACATTGCATACAGAAATATTGTCATTTTTCAAAAAAATGGTTCAAATGGCTCTGGGCACAATGGGACTTAACTTCTGAGGTCATCAGTCCCCTAGAACTTAGAGCTACTTAAACCTAACTAACCTAACGACATCACACACATCCATGCCCGAGGCAGGATTCGAACCTGCGACAGTAGCGGTCGCGCGGTTTCCAGACTGTAGCGCCTAGAACCGCTCGGCCACCACGGCCGGCCTATTGTTATTTTTGTTCCAGATAATTTACCTAAGCCTAGTCGTTCTTACAAAGATTGTCATGTTCCGTGCATACGGCTTTAAGTTTCGCAACTAAATATTTATAGTAATTGAGTGTGTCGAATGGAACATATGCTTTAAAGGCTAGTGATGAACCTACAGATACGTACATAATGTGGCAAATAAAAAGCTCTACTTTTATAAATGTAAAATTTTTTTAACGAAACCTTTTAATAGTAAAAATCCCAATTATGTAAGTTTAACTGACTACTAGTTTCAGATGATTATCCAGCCATCTTGATATCTGAAGTGACAACAGAAAACTGCAGTAAGAAAGGGCACTGAAGGATTTAATTAAAACTTCGAAACAATAAACAAAGGTCAATTAGTTACCGCGCTTGTGTAGTGTCTGTTCGTAAAGTAAGACACACTAAAAAGTCTGATTAACAGGAATAACTCATACAACAGACGGAATACAATAAAATAATGGCATATACCATGAAGTTAAGATATTAGGTGTGAAAGACCTAAAAAGTATGAACAACGATGTGAATATAAGATAGAGTACATAATGGAATAACCCAGGCACGAATAAGTAAAGTACAAACTTTTCTTACAAGGCCACATTGATATACAATATTATGTACACAGCCTCGTTACAAAAGTAACATGCAACAACATAAAGTATGCGGCCCTTTCATAAATGTATGCTGACTAACAGTTTGTGTAAGGTAGCTCACAAGGAAAGGCAAACTGCCGATTGGTGACGCTCGAGTATACGTAGAAAGAAAAATACACTCATATAACGCAAGGAGTAACATACAATAAGAGAAGAAAATATAAGATATTTAATTAACTAATATATACCTAACATCATAAAATCATAAAATAGTTAAGAACAATGTATACAAGAATGTATTTGATGAATGCGTAAAAAGTATGCAAGTTCTCCATGTGACACAAGTATATAAAAATAAGAAGGAAGAAAAAGGCGGTTACATAACAGCCACGTGAAAAGAATGCAACTATGGTGTGGAAATAAAAGGAATACAAACGCTATATTCCGTAGGTGGCCAAGGTCGATGTACACCGTAGACCTGAAGAAGGCTGAATAATCAGCTGAATCTAGTAATCGCTTAAACTTGTGATTTCGATCATGACTATTAAAATATTTTGTTAATAAAATTCCTAGATAACTTGACTCCTCCTTAGCAATGCCGGGAATTAACAAAAAGTTTTACTTTAGTAGTTACCCACTGGGTTTGTTTTTAATTTGAAAGATTCTGTTTATTCAGAAAGTTTAATCGTGTGCAAATTACATACAGTACCACTATATTCAGCCCAATTTTATTATTTTTCACTCATTTTATTTGCAAGAAATAAGTTATATTCTTTTGAAGAATAACAGCATCTTGCAGAGGCTGTGTTAACGCAAATTCTTCCATTATCGTCTCGATTATGACAAATTGATTTTTTTCAGTAGTGTACTTACTGTTAGACGAACAAACATCCGAATTTTTTTCTGCGTTTTCAGTGACACACAAACGTGGACTGCTCTGATTATAACGGTGCTCGTAAGACAGCTATGTCAGACATATGCTGTCTTTAGAATTTGTACAATAACTGAATGTTTCGTTCAAACTAAATCTGTAATTGTCACTAAAATGTGATTTAGGAAACTTCTGCAACAGTTCATTCGCTTTGGAAATTTTATGCAGGGATTTCTGAACGCAAATAGATGTTTGTCAAACGACGATTTGTTGAGAGTTACAGAACCGCACATTTTAATTGTTGAAACTACAATAGTGTCTGTAAGCAAAAGTAATAAAGGTCAATAAAAGCAGCAAGGTAATGCTAGTCGATTAGACTTCTGAAAAACGGGTGTAACGTTAATTTTGTTTCTTATGTACAAATACACATGGCAAAAACTTCGGCTCATCTGTCTACTACGTACAGCTTCATTCATGCACTACGAAAATAAGTGTCTCATCCAAATTTCGTCCAACAAGGCAAATATTGGGTGATTAACTTCGTCTCATTAATTAATAAAGATCTTGATCGGTCTCTTGGTCTCCGAAAGAGGTCTAAATCCTTTTCAGCAAGTTGGGAATGAAGACAAATCAAAATATGAGGCGTAACTAGCCAACACCTGTTACATTGAGAGAGCATATTATTCCTGGAGGAAGTATGAGAAAGGTAAGACATTGTCGATTTTGTTGAGGTCTTCCGTTACGAAGACAGCGTGGGATGGGAAGGTATTCATGAATCACTGCGAACAACGGCTCTTCCTCTTTTACGGTCCTCAGTGATATTTCCACTCTGGAGAAGAGTTTCACACTCACTTGTTTCAATTACTTGCCTGTCGGATGTTTCTCGAAAAAGCCGTAGCAAATCTCTGCTTTCTCTCCAGATGAGGGAGCACGTTACAGAAATTGAAACGAGCGACCGTTACAATGCGACTCGCATTCCACACTCACATAAACGTTACCACCGCAATGCCGCACGCTTTGAGAAAACATTTCGAACATCCAGGGACCTCTAAATAACGCCAGCCAACGTAACGCCGTATTTATGGACCCTGTGAGAGGAGAGCTTCTAGTTCGGCGAGAATATATAATTAACCAGGCACTAGCTTGCGAGCCTGGTACGGCCCGCTCACCTCGAATCCAAACAAGCACTCCTTCGAAATTGCTCATAATGTACTCCGGCGCATCAAGAATCCGTGCGAAGCTCGGTACGCCTCGCGCTGGTTTCCAAAGCGGGAGTCTGGCGTAAGTGCAGAAGAAAACTGTTTACGTCCACGCCTGTTATCTTAAAGAGAGAAAGAAGAAGCAGTTCGCCTTGTAAAAATGTTGCGTGCTAATGTGATGGTTGAAACATTCCTTGATTGCGTGCATCGGGACCGTCCATAAGGAAGAGCGGCGTTTCGTGTGACTGGGAAAATGATAATTTCCAACAGAAATTTAATGTGAAATTGTATTGCGTGGTGGCAAAGTGCTCTGAAATTCACGAATTCATATGTGGAGGTAAATGGTTTTCACTGTTTAGCAAAAAATTCCGGTCCTTCCCCAGAAACTACTCCCGAGCGTCTTGCTGATGTGCCTATTGAACACTCACCCGACTTTCTCAGTCGAATTCTTACGTTGCAACGTCTAGATCTACATCTACATCCATACTCCGAAAACCACTATGAAGTACGTGACAGTGGCACTTCACATTGTATCACATAAAAGGGTTTCTTTCTGTTCCATTCGTGTATGGAGTGTGAGAAGAAAGACTGCTGAAATATACACCTACATCCACACTGTACAAACCACTGTGAGGAGTTGCATGGATAGACGTAAACTGTAATATGTAAGTTTCTTTTCATTTTCAACGATATAACAAGTCCTGTTTTTGTTCCAGATGAGCCCACCTCACGTCATTTTGAAACAGGGGAACAAAACACCGAATGTCAGGAAGCCAAAATTCATTCCAAAGTATAACAATAAGAGCCGCCGGATGGGCCCTTCGCCGGGAAGATAATCCCATAAGGTTTAAGCCAGCCGGAGTGGCCGAGCGGTTCTAGGCGCTACAGTCTGGAACCGCGCGACCGCTACGGTCGCAGGTTCGAATCCTGCCTTGGGCATGGATGTGTGTGATGTCCTTAGGTTAGTTAGGTTTAAGTAGTTCTAAGTTCTAGGCGACTGATGACCTTAGAAGTTAAGTCCCATAGTGCTCAGAGCCATTTGCACCATTTTTGAACTTAAGGTTTAATAATCTTAGCAGCTCGCAACTAGGTTGACCTTCCAAATGGATACTGATATCACTTATTTATGAGTGATATGCTGCAGGCTAATGAGTGAACAGTGACAAGACAAGCGGAAAACGTAAAGATGTTATATTCTCGACTTTTCCACCAGCCACTGCTCGGAGGTATACAACGGTAGAAGTAATGCCGCGCTCTACACATGATGACAGGTAACATTCTCGAGGGCCGCGCGGAGTGGCCGCGTGGTCTGAGGCGTCGTGTCACAGACTGGGCGGACCCTCCCGCCGGAGGTTCGAGTCCTCCCTCGGGCATGGGTGTCTGTGTTGTTCCTAGCATAAGTTACTTTAAGTAGAGTGTAAGTCTAGGGATCGATGACCTATGCAGATTGGTCCCTTAGGAATTCACACACATTTGAACATTTTGAACATTCTCCAGGCATTCACCAGACCCAAACCAATCCATCGAATTGCCACAGGGCACAGAGTAACTCGTCACTGTAAATCACTCGTTTGCAGCATTCGTTGACCAGTGACGTCGCTCTTTGCACCCGCGCAAGCATCGCTCAGCATTCACTACAGAAATGTGTGGCTTATGAGGAGCCGCTTGACTTCCTTTGATTCATGCGATTTTTTACATCCACAATGCTCGACCGTCCCTGTCCTTCAGTACAGAGGATTGCTCCGTCTTGATTTAGCTGAGCCCGTCTCTAATGACCTCGTTGTCGACGGGACGTTAAACACTAATCTCCTCCTCCTCCTCCTTTAGCTGTGAGTGTTCCTTCGAGACAGTTTTAGAAGCGATATAGTGTCCCTAATGGATTTGTTACTCAGGTGACAGCCACTGAGCCCCCAGACTGACCAATCCTGCTGTTGCTGCTTTTCTACTGTCAATACAATACTCCGCGCCTCCTTTTGTACCGGCCTCTCGTGACGTCTAGTGCTGATACTTTTGATGAGACGGTGTACATCACAGTTGTAAGTTGAGCTAGTCTGCAATTTATCCTGCTCGTCCCCCGTTTACAAACATAAAGTATACTCGCATAGTCTTAGATATAAGTAATGGTGGCAACGTCACATGTAGCGAAAAATGCAAAAACCGTCGTATCATGCCAATGGAAGAAACACAATTAATACTCTTCTAATTTGTTAACTGTCGACGGTACAAAGATGTTTGAAATGGCTCTGATCACTATGGGACTAAACATCTGAGGTCATCAGTCCCCTAGAACCTAGAACTACTTAAACCTAACTAACCTGAAGACATCACACACATCCATGCCCGAGGCAGGATTTGAACCTGCGACAGTAGCGGTAGCCCGGTTCCAGACTAAGTGCCTTGAACCGCCCGGCCACAACGGCCGGCTCGACGGCATATATTCGGGAGGATGACGGTACAAACACACGTCCAACCATCCGGATTTAGGTTTTCCATGATTTCCATAAATCACTCCAGGCAAATGCCGTGCAAATGAAAGGTCACGGTCGATCTCCTTCCCCCACCTGCACGCAATTCGAGCTTCTGCTCCGTCTGTAACAACCTCGATGTTGACGGGATGTTAAATGAAATCTTTCTTTCTTCCTTCCTGCTTTCGACAGCACTTTTAAGCGCCGTCTCACATAAAAGCGCAATTTCAGTGTCTACTTCCTTACAACAGATTTTCTGTTTTATCTACGTCAACATTTGTACTCCACAATGCATGGGGGCTTAATTATATAAATATGAATGCAAATAATTTTAATTTTTTGATTTAGTAGCTGTATGTCCGATTACGAAGTCTCGTAACCGGTTGGCCCTGACTAGTTTAAGTACGCAATCTGACTGCATAGAATAACAACAAAGAATGAAAGAAAATTTTCGTTAACACAATTAATTAATTAAGCCCCCACCAACTATAAAAACTACGAAACCAAAACACAAGTGTAATTGTTCTGTGTGTGGGAGTGTGATTCAACGTACACATCTGGCACGGTTCTTCTTCAACAAGACAAGAAATTTTAAATACCATTTATACTGAAGTAATTAAAAAAATAGAAATACTATGATTGCGCAAGAAAACCAGAATTACACTCTAATACAAGAACACAAGCCAGATGCTTTGTTGACTGAACCTGTAATGACGCATTAT
The DNA here is from genome assembly GCF_023864345.2 of Schistocerca serialis cubense. Lineage (NCBI taxonomy): Eukaryota > Metazoa > Arthropoda > Insecta > Orthoptera > Acrididae > Schistocerca > Schistocerca serialis. Next base: position 368,961,090 of record NC_064640.1, on the reverse strand, counting down.
TTAAGACACTGAAATAATGAAAAAAAACAGGGAATATTTTACCTTCACATATACTGACGAAAAGCACTCTGATCATTACAATATCTCCATTAGAACAACATCTGCTGTCTATCCCATCAAACAATTGCATAAAACATGGAACAAGCACTCTCCACTACGACTTCTCGACAAGAACTTTTCACTACGACATCTCAGCAAGCACCGACTACTATGAGTTCTCGACAAGCACTGCCAATGGAGGCGGCGGAATAATACTCTTTGGCGCAATCTCTGGCGCTGTGGCTCAGTGTAGCCACCTTTCATATGCCCCTCCTCCACGGGCCAGAATTTGATGGTATTTTTGCCAACATTGATGGTGAAACTACCACCAAATTCGTCCACAAAAATACAGACAAAAATAAAAGATAATATTAATACGTAAATATCACATAATTAGATAAAATTTTGGATTCGCACTGACGTTTCAATAACCTAATATATAAAATACAGTAAGCAATACAAATTCTTTCATACATGTGACTTTACATAATAGTTTATACAATACACAAAAAATCAGTTTATACAAATGTTCACATAAAATGCTTTCAAAGATTAAAAAAAAACAAGTAGTTGATAGTTCCAGCAGTAGCACCCAGCAATGGTCAACAGGTGCAAATACCAACAAGTGACATCATTTTAGTAGAAGCAGTTCCATCAGTGGCACCCAGCAATGTTGAGCAGGTGCAGACACCAACAAGTGACACTATGTCAGTAGAAGCAGTTCCATCAGTGGCACCCAGCAATGTTGAACAGGTACAGACACCAACAAGTGACATCATTTCAGGAGAAGCAGTCCATCAGTGGCACCCAGTAATGTTGAGCAGGTGCAGACACCAACAAGTGACATTATTTCAGTAGAAGCAGTTCATCAGTAGCACCCAGCAATGTTGAGCAGGTGCAGACACCAACAAGTGACATCATTTCAGTAGAAGCAGTTCCATTAGTGGCACCTAGCATTGAAGATCAGGTCCAGACAGCAGTCCATAATATTCACTATCACTAATCACACTGTTCATCAGAGTTTATAAGCAGAAATTAAACATGTCCTAGTGGCACCAATCATGTAGAAAAAGTGCAAGTAACAGTCCATAATATTCACTATCCTAATCACACAGTTCATCAGCAGAAATTAAACATTTCTAAGTGTCACACATCAATGTTGAACAGGTGCAGGTGTGAACAACAGTTTGAATGCACACACAATCGCTTTTACAAAATTATTATCAATGATCTTACACTAAACATACAAATTATAAGAAACACAAATAATTGTCATATTAACTATTACAAATGCACAAATATCAGTAAACCTATAATATTTATGGGTGTCAGTGCAAGCCACAACAAACAAGTAAAATAATATTTAGGAGGTAAGTCGGTACCACTTTTCTAGGATTAGGAAGGGAAAACACACAAAACACATTCATTCATCTTTCATCCACATTAAGTACTACTGTGTAATTAAATAGTGTTAACTGTGTAAATGCAATTCTGTCAAAATTTGATGTTCATCATGTGTATCAAGTAGTAGTGGCATAGTGTACAACAGTCAATAATAGTTAGTCAACGTCATATTCATCATGTCAAGAACAATGTTTGCCAAGCCAAATCAAAATGTACGGTTGCTGAACAACTGTCAGTGTGCCAAGATATGCAATTACTTCCTCTCTCCAAAAAAAAAAAAAAAAAATATGTACTGCTTATTGATTTAACAAAGTGTGTGTAGACAATCTTCCTTTCACTTTAGTGTTCTAGTCTGCTATCTTCATCGTCCTTATTCCACAAAACCAACAAAAAAAATATGCTCCTCAATTACTTTACCTCTTATCCACCAAAACTCCAATAATCATCAGCATCACATAATCTCAATACTTCAATAATACCTCTTACGTCGATACATATAAACCTTATCATCAATATCATATACCTTACGTCTTGTCCACTAAAACTCCAATAATCATCAACTTCACATAATCTCAATACCTCAATAATACCTCTTCAATACGTCGATACATATAAACCTTATTACCAATATCATTTCACTTCCATAAGAACTCTTTCCTCTAGTCAGTCTCCTCGAACAAGTACAGATAAAACCCTAGTGCAAACTTCAATTCATCATCCCATACAATCCGAAGACACAATGTCCACACACAACCTCTGTGTAGTCCACCTGAGCCAAATCTTCTACTCATTATGAATTATAAAATACATTTTGGTTACCTTGTCCATCATTAAACAAAAGAAATGCATACATGACCTCTAACAGCCTTTAGTTTGAATAACTCTCAGTAAGTAAGTACGATTACGAAGTGTGAATAATCGTGATATTTCAGTGTGTACACCACTCCAAGAATTATGGCAAACAGAAGCAAACATGTGGAGTATTTCTTGTGTCAAGTGTCACTAGCTATTTCAATTGCTCACGGAAAATGCAGTGTAATAAGTGTCAATGGTCTAAACCTAGTGTTGGTATGTCATGTCGTTAGCTTCCATCCTATTAGCATAAATTTATACAGCTTCCATAAAACCTCAGCTCATGTGACTTCTATGAAGTTTCTTGTACTAATGTCGTTCGTCGAATTATAGCAGTTCATTTTCTTATCTTAAAAATATAAGGCACTGAGCGTAAGTAAAACATGCAATAGCGAGTAAATATACCAGTAGAGAACAGAATGTCAACAAGTGGATGCAGCACAATTCTTACAACTAGGCTCTGCCAAGCGAACAATCTATAATTAATACAATAGTGTGACCTACACTCTATGTTCGTACACAGTACATCAGCATTTCTATATACCAAATTAAAGAGTAGTTATGGCAACAAAACAGAAATGTGTAAATATGCAATCCATACGCAAAGCAGCAAATATATATCTTACACAACAAACAGGTCATTAGCATCACATCAGCATAAGCAAATAAATGTTCATATGTAATCTTAATAAGTAAACATGAAGGCGCAAGCAGATAAATCACAAAGTGTAGCCTACATACATTATCACAGTCAGCACAATTAATCAGGTGACAATTATAATTTAAATAAATAAGCACGGCAGGCACATAATAAAAAAATATGACATCAGTGAAAAAGCAGTGCAGCCAAGCGATGCATAATATATGCAAATAACAACCCTGTTCATTAATCAATCATTATCAAAATCAGTTAACGTACGCAAGCACGTCGCTTCACAAGTAAATTCATAGAACATGAAATTAGCACAAAGTATGAATCACGTAATCGCGAGCAGCAAATTACGTCTAAAGTACGTACCTAAGTGAAAATATGTTACCTGAAAAATAAACTAAATTAATCGTTACCTTTTTAGTTTATTAGTTTCTTCTTGGAAATTACATTCTTCCTGAAATTTTCTCGATAGCAAGTCCTCTTAACGTCGGAGACACACAGAATTTACCTGAAGTTCTTAAATATTTTATACAACCGTATCCTGAAAAATACTGAACGTTAATAACATAATTCATCAAGTCACTATAGCTTTATACTGAATTTAATCGGAGAAATTAGACTGTGTATTTGTTTACGGCTGTCAGTGCATTCGCACTGAGCGCTCGATCAGCTGTAGGCGCGTGACGTAGGAAGTAATTGTTTGCGGTCAACGACTGCCTTGTGCGGCGCGCAGACTTGACTGTCGCTTTGAGTATGTGCCGCCGCCAAAACATAGCGCGGTATCCTTGTATTCTCTGCATATTTACATGTAGCTGTTAGTTTCTCTAAAGTATGTCATTCCACAAAAATTTTTCAAAAGTATATCATTCCACAAAAATTTTAACGTTAGATATATGATGTATTCCCTTAGAGCGTCGAGATTTAAGAGTTTCTACTTCGACAGTGTTATCATGAATAATTTTGCGAACTCTATATGGACCGTTATAAAGCAGAAAAAATTTGCGACACAAGCCCTTTCCTTTGTGAGACAAACGATGAGACTTAATTAACACCTTTTGGCCAACTGAAAAAGTTTTTAAACGACCAGGACGCTTAGCTGATTTCTCTCTTCTAGCAGCCGCAGACACAATATTTTGTAGAGCCAGGTTGACAACTTCAGAATGTCGCAGTTTCCGTGTAGGCGGAAAAGGAACGATTTCAGAAATGCGATTTGTCGGTGCTTTATTTTTTAATATTAATATAGGCGGTAAAGAAGTTGAAACATTAGGGAGTTCATTCAGAATGTTTTGAAAAATATGAAGATACTGATCCCAAGTTCTGTGATTCTGATGACAATAAAGACGACACAATTTATTGATTTCCTTCATCCATCTCTCTGAAGCGTTAGATTGAGGGTGAAAAAGTGAAATGAAAATTGGTTTAATCTTACGACGCCGTAGAGTACGAAGCCAAATTTTAGAGCGAAACTGTGGTCCATTATCTGATATAACCTTATCAACATGACTCACTTCTTTAAGAAAATGTTTGATGAAAGCGTTAGATACTGAACGAGCTGTTGCTTTGCGTAAAGGTGTAAAACACACATATTTTGATGTCAATTCCACTGCTACGAAAATGTACGCAAAACCATTAGTAGAATGAACCACTGGACCGAACAAATCGACTGCAGCCATCTCCTTTAATTTCGCTGGAATGATAGGAAACAACGGTGCTCTGTGAGAAATAGTTGGCGGCTTAGCCTTTTGACATAATTTGCATTTGGCAAGAACAGATCGAATACGTTTTTCCATATTACTGAAGTAGCAATTTTCTCGTAATTTATGAAAGCATTTTCTGGGACCAAAGTGTGCATAACTGAAATGTGTACACCAAATCAGTTTATTAACACACTCATCAGGAATACAAACTAACCAAACAGAGTTGTCGACCGATTTTCGTTTAAAAAGAACTTTCCAGATAGTTCGCAAAAACGAGGTGTGGCCAAATTGTCCAATCTAACAAAGCGTCTAAGAAAATTACAGACACCAAGGAAACTACGAACATCACGTTTTGTGGTAGGAACAGCATAGTTACGAATTGCGTCTAGCTTCTCTGGATCAGGGAGAATACCTTCTGTAGAAATAATGTGACCGAGAAATTTCACCTGAGAACGATCAAATTCAGATTTTTCCAAGTTCACTGTAATGCCAACTCTTGCAAAAATACGTAATAATGAATCCAAAATTTTGTTGTGCTCACTCCAAGAATGTTTAGCAATAAGAATGTCAACATATGAAGTAATATTGTCACGAACATAAACAGGTAAAATTTCGTTTAAACTACGAATGAATGCTGCTGAAAATACAGTATAAAGTCCAAACGGTAATTTCCGAAATCACTTTTGGGTAAAATAGTCATATCCGGTTATTCTTTAACGACTCTATAGATAGATTGATAGTCGAAGAGTTGTTTTGACAGATGCAAAGAATAGTAAAAGAGTAGGCAGCGGTGCAGAAAACTAAAAAGGAAATAGCACCACTACAGCTCGGGGCCCTATGCACGCTACGGCACATATTCACTTAGTGTAGTGAATCCCCTGAGGACATTAATAGCCGCACATAATTTCCAGTTTGTGACTTAGTGGCCAGTTTGGTGGAAGTGCGTACATAAATTGATATAACCATGAACATGGATGTATGTCATTCTTAGAATTGCGAAAGATCTTAAATTTCCGAACAGTCAAAAAGTGTTTATAGTCAAAGTTTTCGCCTCGTGGCGACAAAGACCTACCGCGTCTGTCCCAGTCCCAATGTCGATTATTGTCAAGTTCGCGCGCCTGGCGCTCCCTTGTTGCATCCCGTAAATGACACAAATTACTTTCTTCAAACCCCTCTGCTATTTGTGATTCTAAATTTCTTTTGCTGTCTTTTCCTACGATTTCGCCTTCAATTTGTTTAACTTGCTTCTGTAATGCCTCAAATTCCCTTTTAACGCGTTCATTAAATTTTCCCTAATTTTCAACATGCTTATTTATGTTCTGGTACTCTTCGGTTTCTGCAAATGGTAATGGAGCTGTATCATCCGAATCTCTGTCCCCATTTAAACTAAGACTTGTCAGTTTATCTGAAATCTCCTCAACTCTTTCCGATAAGTCACCTAATTGTTCTTTCTGTTTATTTACGTCTTCCGTAAGTGTCGCGACTCGGGTTTCAGTATTGACACATTTGGTAGTTAACTGTTCATATTGTTGTGTTAGGTTATTTATTCTGTCATTTGGTACGGATTCCTCGATTCTCTCAAATATTTCCTCCTTATCGTGTGCACGTTGTAAATTTAACTCTGAAAATTATTGTACTGTCACGCGATCTTTTTCTTCCCGTTCTCTGTCCTGTTCCTCTTGTCTTGTCGGTTGTACTTCTTCTCTAATGTCTTTCTTTGATTCATCTTTCATGTTTTTGAAACATGTCCCTGTTCGTGAGCCTAACTGTGTTTCCATTGTTTCCATCTCGGTTTTACTTGTTCCTATTTGTGAGCCTAACCGTGTTATCATTGCTTCCATCCGTAATCCCAAATTTAATATTGCACTCATTAACTGCTCCATTTCTTCTGTCGTTAACCACGTAATCTGAAAATTTTTCGATTGTGAAAAATTTTGAACTGTTTCCGGACTATTTTCCCCGCTTATTAAATTGTTTTCAACTCCATTATTCATCATACTGTTGTCCTGTGTTGGCGAGTTCGCCATGTCAACAATTTCGTTATTCTGACTTTTCATCATTTTTGCCTGTTTCATTGGCCGCGTAATCATTTACAAAACATACAAAACTCGTCACAGTACGAAAATTACACACAGTGACTCTTTACCTCCAACAACACCAATCACACGAAATGTTTCCCTCAAACACGATTAACGAACAATTGAAATAATTGCACTAAATTGTCAAATGCGTATACAAGACAACAAAATTAAATTCTGAAATACCATTAGAAGAATGACAATTACCAAATCTACACATGCAAAATAGACTACAATTACTAAACTACAAATTACTACAACAATACTACTGTCTACTATTTTTACAATCAGAAGAATTCCAAGGGACGATCCGAAGCAGAGGTCGTCACGTGCATGGGGGCTTAATTATATAAATATGAATGCAAATAATTTTAATTTTTTGATTTAGTAGCTGTATGTCCGATTACGAAGTCTCGTAACCGGTTGGCCCTGACTAGTTTAAGTACGCAATCTGACTGCATAGAATAACAACAAAGAATGAAAGAAAATTTTCGTTAACACAATTAATTAATTAAGCCCCCAGCAACTTTAAAAACTACGAAACCAAAACACAAGTGTAATTGTTCTGTGTGTGGGAGTGTGATTCAACGTACACATCTGGCACGGTTCTTCTTCAACAAGACAAGAAATTTTAAATACCATTTATACTGAAGTAATTAAAAAAATAGAAATACTATGATTGCGCAAGAAAACCAGAATTACACTCTAATACAAGAACACAAGCCAGATGCTTTGTTGACTGAACCTGTAATGACGCATTATTTAAGACACTGAAATAATGAAAAAAAAACAGGGAATATTTTACCTTCATATATTTTGACGAAAAGCACTCTGATCATTACAATATCTCCATTAGAACAACATCTGCTGTCTATCCCATCAAACAACTGCATAAAACATGGAACAAGCACTCTCCACTACGACTTCTCGACAAGAACTTTTCACTACGACATCTCAGCAAGCACCGACTACTACGAGTTCTCGACAAGCACTGCCAGTGGAGGCAGCGGAATAATACTCTTTGGCGCAATCTCTGGCTCTGTGGCTCAGTGTAACCACCTTTCAACAATCACCATACGCCGGGAGAAATTAGTGTATCAGTATTATTTGCCCTCGTTCCTATTCCACTCATAAGGTACGCGGGAAGACTAGTTGTCGATATTCTTGTGTATGAGCTCGAATTTCTCTAATTTTACCACCGTATTCAGTGCGCAAGCCTTATTTTGTAGGACGCAGTATGTTTCTTGACTTTATTTGGAATGTGAGGTTTCGGAATTTTGTGTACAGGGCTCTGTGGGATACACAATACCTTTCTTTAGTGTCTCGCAAAGCAGTTCTTTGAGCAACTCTGATAATAAATAGCAAAGACGTTATGAGTCGTGCTGCTCTACTTTGAATGTTTCCCGTGTCTCCCATAAATTCAGTCGATACGAGTACCAGACAAACAAATCTCAAGAACTGAAACAACTAAGTTATTGTCAGGCATCTCTTCTATGCATGATAAATATTTCTTCCAGTACATCTGAGTCTGACGTTTCCCTCCCTCACGACAATTCTTATCACGATGTCAGCCTGCCTCCCTCGTTTCTTTTCATAGCGCTCGCGGTTTCTTGGTCCCCACAAATCTTCACATTACTGGCTGCAGAGCGTCTTTCGCTCATCATAGAATTGTAAATTGCGTAGTTATTCCCATTGCTTCCCTTGTTTCAATTTTTTTTAATGACGATGGCCGAATTTATATAAAACGCACCAGTCTCAGTAGTCAGTGTTATGGTGTCACTCATGGCCGGTTCGAACTGTGACCCAGAAAAAATATTAATAACTTGTATTTAACTAGTGAAGGACTACAAATGATGTGGGTAGTGTTTCGCGGAGACATTCTTGAATAAATACTCCACGAAGTTCTTGCCGCGTCAGCTTTTCCAGTCTCCAGCTATCGACGATTTCCTCCTTCGTCATCTCAAGAGATATTTCAGTAGGCCATTAGGCGCTACAGTTGTCCTAACTGTCATGGAGACGTCACTGCGTCATGGTAATTCCATCACAACCAATGTTCTTCAGTTATAGACTTCGACATTATCTTTAGTAGCATATGGAGGTTCCATGATTTTGTAACGTCTGTATGATGCAATTCGGCCAACAGAAGTACCTAACGGCCTACTAGAATATCTCCTATCTATGACGACCGAGGAAGCATCGAAACTGACAAATCTGACGTGGAATGAAATCTGTGAAGTATTTATTTACGAGAGGCGGTGTCTTGTAGTTCATGATCGTCAGATGCTGCGCCATTGTTTTGAGATAAATCCCACAATATCTCATGTCCTGCGGCCATGTGACACTGTTCGTTACTCTTGCCTCCTTGGTGTCACCGAGCGAGGTGGCACACTGGACTCCCATTCGGGAGCACAACGGTTCAAAACCGCATCCGGGCATCTAGATTTAGGTTTTCCGTAATTTCGCGAAATCGTTCGAGATAAATCCGAGTACGGTTCCTTTTAAAGGACACGGTCGATACCCTTCTTCACGCTTGGCACATTCCGAGCGTGTGCTCCGTCTGCAACGAACTCGATATCGATGACAAGTTAAACCCTAAACTTACTCCCCATTTTTTTTACTTTTTTGTGTCATTTGATCCGTACAGGCCATTTTACAGCACAGGATTCTATCCGTTTCATTTCTTTCGTATACATAATCATCGACAACAACAAAACTGCTAAAATATACGCCGCAGTCCTCCACATGACGCAGATACACGCTAGACACGTGATGATGTGAAAAAAAGAGGGATCATTCATCGGGATTTCCCTATATCGCAAGAGCACCACTGAAAATGGATCACAGAATGAGTCGGCATTGTGACAGAGAACGTGTAGCGATCACTTTTAAATTTCTGTCCTTCTCTGAAATGGTGTACACTAAGGTGACAAAAGTCATACAATAGCACTGTGCACATACACAGATGGCGGTAGTATCGTGTACACAAGGTGTAAAAGGACAGTCCATTGGCGGAGCTGTCATTTGTGCTATGGTGATTCATGTGAGAAGGTTTCCGAGGTGATTAACAACACACGACGTGAATTAACAGACTTCGAACGCAGAATGATAGTTGGGGCTAGATGTATGGGAAATTCCATTACGTAAATCTTTAGGGAATTCAATATTCCGAGGTTCACAGTGTCAAGAGCGTTCCGAGAATACCAAATTTGGGGATTTTCCATCTCACCACATACAACGCAGTGGCCGACGGCTTTCACTTAACGTCCGAGAGCAGCGGCGTTTGCGTACGATTGTCACTGCTAACAGATAAGCAACACTGCGTGAAATAACCGTAGAAATCAATGTGGGACGTACGATGAACGTATCCTTTAGGACAGTGCGGCGAAATTTGGCGTTAATGGGCTATGGCAGCAAACGAGCGACGAAAGTGGCTTTGCTAATAGCACGACATCGTCTGCACCACCTCTCCAGGGCTCGTGACCATATCGGTTGAACCCTAGACAACTGGAAACCGTGGATTCGTCAGGTGAGTCCCGATTCTAGTTGGTAAGAGCTGGTGATAGAATTCGAATGTGGTTCAGACCCCACGAAGCTGTAGAACCAAGTTGTCAACAAGGCACTGTGCAAGCTGATGGTGGCTCCATAACGGTGTGGTTTGGGTTTTCGCGTAGCGGACTGGGTCCCCTGGCCCAACTGTACCGATTATTGACTGGAAAAGTTTATGTTCGGCTACTTGGAGACCATTTGTAGCCATTCATGGACTTCATGTTTCCAAACAACGTCGTCATCTCACACGGCCGCAGTTGTTCGCGGTTGGTTTGAAGAACATTCTGGACAATTCGAGCGAATGATTTGGCCACCCAGTTCGCCCGAAATGAATCCCATTGAACATTTATGGGCCGTAATCTAGAGGCCAGTTCGTGCACAAAAATTCTTCACCGACATGACTGTCGCTATTATGACTGGCTGTAGGGGCAGCATTTCTCATTTTTTTCTGTAGTTGAATTTCAACGACTTGTTGAGTCCAGTCCACGTCGAGCTGCTGCACTACACCGGACAAAAGGAGGCCCGACACGATATTAGGAGACATCCAATGACTTTTGTCACATCAGTGTATGAGAGCGTCGCTCATAAATTTGCTTCTTCTTCACCAGAGGGCATTACTTAAAAATAGGACCTGGGTGGAAGTTCTCTTGAGTCTTCTACGGCCAAATTACGGAAAGAGGTAGCTCTTGTGAAGCACGCCGTCAGAAACGCGCGCACATTCGCAGATTTGGCGAGCAGCAGGTGGGTCTGGCGGCGCGTATGATAGGCCAGAGACTTTATGTGAGCCACCCGCGTCGCCGACGTGGACGTCGCGGTCCTGTGACCGATGTACAGATTGTATGGAAATGAAGCGGCAGGCCGCGCGTGGCGCATTTTGGCGGACATTCCATCGCGGGGCAGACGGACAGCCACCTCCGCCATATACGGAGCGCTGACACGCAGCCCTTGCCGCTCCTTTAGCGAAATGCCGCCCTCTCTCCACCACTCCCGTACTTGTAGCATACGTACTGCAGCAGTGCAAGTCAGTAACTAGCATACGAAATGCGTAACGATAATTCGTACGTACCCAGTCCAGTTACACTGTTGTATCTGAGAGCTAGTAGACAGGGAATCCGTCTACTGCAGCATACACTTGCTGGTAGGTGGGAATCCTCCAGTATAAAGAGCAGTGCTTCCCGTAGTTGTCTAAAGGTCCGGGCTGGAATATTCACGACAATAGAGATGGTAGCACAGATGTAATATTGGATAAGATAAGAGGAATACGAGAGCCTACAAAATATTTTAGCCGGACGCTGTGGCCGAGCGGTTCTAGGCGCTTTAGTCCAGAGCTGCCCTGCTGCTACGGTCGCAGGTGCGAATCCTGCCTCGGGCATGGATGTGTGTGATGTCCTTAGGTTAGTTAGGTTTAAGCAGTTCTAAGTCTAGGGGGCTGATGAGGTCATCAGTCCCCTAGAACTTAGAACTACTTAAACCTAACTAACCTAAGGACATCACATACATCCATACCCGAGGCAGGATTCGAACCTACGACCGTAGCAGTGGCGCAGTTCCGGACTGAAGCGCCTAGAACCTCTCGGCACAGTGTCAGGTATGTGTGTCTCTGTGAAGTGTAGTACAGCATTCAATAAAAGTTATGTGGCCTGCCATAATAATGTGTAACTTATTTTTTGAATTTCTCTGGTACCTTTGGAAAGGATACAGCCCAACCCGAGTTCGTACTCACTCTCAAATGACGTCATCATAGGCCGGACGATAATTCCTCATCTTCTACCTTCCCGTTTATATACTGTCGTTGGCATGGGATATTCATCATTAGTCCGCTTAGAAATCGTATAATCAGTATAGGTAACTGAACAGTTGTGGTAAACAGGAGTCTGGTTGCACCGTAGTTTATCTGGCTGTAGTATGTCATTTTGACTCAACGCGCCGTTGTAATCGGCACTTACTTCGGACAGCTGTGCCACTCCCAATACAATTTCACCACGAAAGCATGATAACTCATCATCGTTTCAGTAAGTCTGCTCTCACTTTCCTTGAACAGGAATCCTATGACAGTCCCTTACTACCATTCATGTAAATCGCTTCCTTCACGCGTGTTTGCAAAGAGAAAATTGCGCAAGGACTGCTTGTCAGTCGTCTTAGACACCTACATCGACGCTACGCTTCCCCTGAAATACACTCCTGGATATTGAAATAAGAACACCGTGAATTCATTGTCCCAGGAAGGGGAAACTTTATTGACACATTCCTGGGGTCAGATACATCACATGATCACACTGACAGAACCACAGGCACATAGACACAGGCAACAGAGCATGCACAATGTCGGCACTAGTACAGTGTATATCCACCTTTCGCAGCAATGCAGGCTGCTATTCTCCCATGGAGACGATCGTAGAGATGCTGGATGTAGTCCTGTGGAACGGCTTGCCATGCCATTTCCACCTGGCGCCTCAGTTGGACTAGCGTTCGTGCTGGACGTGCAGACCGCGTGAGACGACGCTTCATCCAGTCCCAAACATGCTCAATGGGGGACAGATCCGGAGATCTTGCTGGCCAGGGTACTTGACTTACACCTTCTAGAGCACGTTGGGTGGCACGGGATACATGCGGACGTGCATTGTCCTGTTGGAACAGCAAGTTCCCTTGCCGGTCTAGGAATGGTAGAACGATGGGTTCGATGACGGTTTGGATGTACCGTGCACTATTCAGTGTCCCCTCGACGATCACCAGTGGTGTACGGCCAGTGTAGGAGATCGCTCCCCACACCATGATGCCGGGTGTTGGCCCTGTGTGCCTCGGTCGTATGCAGTCCTGATTGTGGCGCTCACCTGCACGGCGCCAAACAAGCATACGACCATCATTGCCACCAAGGCAGAAGTGACTCTCATCGCTGAAGACGACACGTCTCCATTCGTCCCTCCATTCACGCCTGTCGCGACACCACTGGAGGCGGGCTGCACGATGTTGGGGCGTGAGCGGAAGACGGCCTAACGGTGTGCGGGACCGTATCCCAGCTTCATGGAGACGGTTGCGAATGGTCCTCGCCGATACCCCAGGAGCAACAGTGTCCCTAATTTGCTGGGAAGTGGCGGTGCGGTCCCCTACGGCACTGCGTAGGATCCTACGGTCTTGGCGTGCATCCGTGCGTCGCTGCGGTCCGGTCCCAGGTCGACGGGCACGTGCACCTTCCGCCGACCACTGGCGACAACATCGATGTACTGTGGAGACCTCACGCCCCACGTGTTGAGCAATTCGGCGGTACGTCCACCCGGCCTCCCGCATGCCCACTATACGCCCTCGCTCAAAGTCCGTCAACTGCACATACGGTTCACGTCCACGCTGTCGCGGCATGCTACCAGTGTTAAAGACTGCGATGGAGCTCCGTATGCCACGGCAAACTGGCTGACACTGACGGCGGCGGTGCACAAATGCTGCGCATCTAGCGCCATTCGACGGCCAACACCGCGGTTCCTGGTGTGTCCGCTGTGCCGTGCGTGTGATCATTGCTTGTACAGCCCTCTCGCAGTGTCCGGAGCAAGTATGGTGGGTCTGACACACCGGCGTCAATGTGTTCTTTTTTCCATTTCCAGGAGTGTACATTGTGAGCTGCAGACATCACATGTAGGACAAATTCGTAATAGTGTAACTTGACGCTGTGAACGAATGTTGCAGAATGCTCCCAAGGAGCACATCATTCTGGTACATGGCACTGGTTGACATGGGGAAAACCTTGACAAAAACAAGATAGTTATACTGAATATTCATCAAAGACAGATCTACGTGGTCACATCGGCATACTGACACTTGTTTACTAGCAACTTTCTTGCCGAGGTCGCCGGCATAGTCATGTGACATCAGTACAGAACTGCACAAGAAAAATGATGAAGCATGAGACAGGAAAGAAAAGGTCGCTAACGCATGTCTGTGTGCTGTCAGTCGACTCGGAAGAGGCCGGTTCGACTCCTGATATTATACGAAAATTTCACCTTCAGCATTTGGCCATCAGGTCGAGGCGTGGTGGTAACACAAAGATAATCCAGGGCGTAATTCTTTCCGTTTCCTGTTGTTTCGTAGTTGCTTCAAAATTCATGGAGGTATGTTCTGTCTTTTCAGCTAAATAAAAGGCAATTTGTTTTTTGCCTATACATTTCGCTTCTTTTATTTATGAAGCACATTCAGTGGCCTGCAATAAATTATATATATATATATATATATATATATATATATAGAAAATGCATTATGTGGTAGTTACAAGTACGTTACTGTGTTAAGTTTTCTCATGTTTTTCTCTTACAAACAACTTGCGGAGGTTAAAAAAATCGTTTGCTGTTAATTACGATTTCCATCGTTGGTAGTCCATGGACTAAAGCTGTTTCCAACCTAGTTCATGGACTAGCGACATACAACACACAACTCTTGCACTTCATGAGAGAATGGTGACATTGTACAGTAAGGAATAAAACTTTATCAATTAGGCGTCTGAAGATCTCCCTCGGGGTCTTCTTGTCAATCATAACACACAAACAATTTTTTTTTTCTTTTTTATACTGCATATGCTATTCCTTTAGCCAAAGTAATGATAAATTGTTTCACATGGGAACTGTACTAGCTTAATATATCATCCTAGTTCTTTCTTTAGAATAGTGGAATAATTATTCACTGTCAGTGAGCTAATGTCTTTGGATGCACCATCCGTTTATATATTATTATTTTTTATTTCCGAGCATTGTGATCGAGGCGAATTCGAATCTCTGACCGACTTAAGAAGCGCAGTAGTTAAAGGCATTAGTCTCGCATTCAGCATAAACGGGATTCCCTGTCCATTCATCCAGATTTAGGTTTCATTTGATTGCCCTGAATCGCATACGCGACTGCCTCAATTATTCCATTGGAAAAGTCACAGCCATTTGACTTTCACATCCTTTCGCAATCTGAGCTGGTGTGCCGTCTCTAATGATCTCGCTGTCAACAAGACGTTAAATCTTTCTTTCTTTTTTCTTCCTAGTCTCAGTCCGAGCTTGCTATTTAGATATTCCTTGGACAAAAAAGAAAACAGCGGTCTTAAACAGTAAGGACGTCGGGTCCTTGCATTCTTCTTCAACTCATTAGGTATCTACCTCTAATGACTTCACTATCGAAGGAGCCCTGAAGTCAAATAAAACTAGTATTAATGTATTCCATGTAAGGCAATTTGAACGTACACTAATATGGGCTTCAAGGTAATTCAGTTTCGCCTGTAACTCTCTGAACTCTTCTTAACGTCCGCAAGTGCGTAGCCTTCGCCTTGTTTTGAGTTCCGTACGTACCGCAGTTTCACGGTGAACTCGGGAACAATGAGACTGTCCAGCCATTCCAGGGGACTCATATTGCCGGTAAGACGATATCGCCGCACAGAAGCTGAAACGAAGCGGTTTTCCGTGTTGGCAGCCGGCAAACTGGCAGCAAGCGTGCACACAAAACTCACTTTCAGAACGCCGTACTATTCGTCGTCAGCAGAGCTACATCTATTTGACGACGCTTAGGTATAAGTGTCATCGTGATCGATAACACCGGTATCGTGGGTTCTCAGTTCTTCTTTTCTTTGCAGACCACCTTTATTTCTTAAATCTGATATTAGATGAAGCGTTAAAATCCATCTTAACGTTGTAAAACTATTCTGTTTAACAACAAATGCAAAATCCACTCCCATTCAAACCGCACCAAGCCTCATATCGATTCTGTTCATTAGAAGCTGCGGGTAAGATTATTGTACAATTTCGATGCGTTACTAAACGTTCCAGTAGTTAAAGTAATTATTGCATGCCAGTCAACTGACAGATAAAAATGAGAATGAAAGGCAAAAGTTTTATTTTATGGGTTTTCTTGATGTGTGGCACCTATGGTTCCTTTTAATATTTTTTTCTGTGATTGCTATTAGTGCTGGATTATTTCTGAACGTGAACGTTGCATCATGGTTCAGATTCCATATTTAACTGTCTCTTCACACAACTGGGTATGTTAGCAGTTTTACACTCTAGAGCAAGGCGGTAACTTTCCACTTGCAGCAGTATCACTCATAGCAAAGTTTAGTGGAGTTCGAACCATCCTTCGGACAGTCAAAAATTTTTTTCTATGTCTGTTACTAAAAGT
Organism: Schistocerca serialis cubense; assembly: GCF_023864345.2. NCBI lineage: Eukaryota > Metazoa > Arthropoda > Insecta > Orthoptera > Acrididae > Schistocerca > Schistocerca serialis. Next base: position 368,944,690 of record NC_064640.1, on the reverse strand, counting down.
TAAAGCATGCTGTATTATTCGTCGAGTGAGAGGTACTACTCTTGCAGCATTCAAATCAAGACGTATGTTGTGAGGTGGTGTCATGGTTCAAATGGCTCTGAGCACTATGGGACTTAACATCTTTGATCATCAGCCCCCTAGAACTTAGAACTACTTAAACCTAACTAACCTAAGGACATCACACAACACCCAGTCATCACGAGGCAGAGAAAATCCCTGACCCCGCCGGGAATCGAACCCGGGAACCCGGGCGTGGGGAGCGAGAACGCTACCGCACGACCACGAGCTGCGGACTGGTGGTGTCATGACCAGATGTTTGATTTGTCACGTCATGTTCCAGTACAAAGTCACGTGATTGATAATTAAATCATAGCAGCATTTTGTTTTGAAGCCTGTCTGTCACCGATACTTTTCTTCGTTCTATTTTAATTTTCTTAAATTGTGAATGGGGTAATCTGGGACGGAATGTAAAATGGTTTTGTTGTGGTCTATACCAACGTCTGATAGCCTCATACGCTTTACGTGTTTCGTTGTTATCTTATGCTTCGATAACGACCTCTTGACTAAAAAGATTTTACTACACACTATTTCTTTGTTCTTTGTAGAGTTTTTACTTCGTACGACATTTGCGTGGACCAACGAGTACAAATAAGTATAATGCGCACGTTTCCACGAGTTTATTGCCGAGCGATGGTCTCTGCTAGGCAGAATTATCTGCGTCTGCTGACGCTTGCTGCAAGCGCGAACGTTCTTTTAATTACTTAGTCTTAACGGTTAAAGAGATTTTCCTTACAAAAGCTTATTACTCGACTAGCACACAGCGTGGGCAGCACATGGACTCACGAACCGTAACTGTTTCCAGGATTTTCCGTACTGCTGTAATTAACACAGAGATTGTTCGTCTTACAGAGTAATAATTCATTAGTTTGTGTACCAGTTTCTTATATCTACTCCCTGATAAACAACAGCGTGAGCTAAATTAGACAAGACAGCTGTAGTTCGTTTAGTATCTACTAAATCTCTCGAACATGGCAGTTCCAGCTATAGTCAAAAAATTATAGTTTCTGAACAGTCATGAGTACTGTCAATAGTTAAATAATCGGAAGTGAATGAGAGAAAAATGGATACAACATCGGCATCCGGACGTTCTGATTTAAATTTTTTGTAGTGTCCCTAAATCATTTGCCGCACGGGGTGGCCGAGCGGTCTTGGGCGTTTTGTCATGGTCCACGCGGCTTTCCCCGTTTCCCTAAATCGTTTGATTTGAGTGGGAGACATTTTCTTCTACGTGTGACGACCTGTTATTTCCTTCATTATTGTACAATTTTAGCAAATGCTACACCTATAATGACCCGGTTGTCGACGTAATGACATACTCTGACCACCCCTCCTTCTTTCGGCCCAGCCATCGTGATCTGTGGTTAATTTCGCAGCCTTGTAAATCACTTGTCACGATTTGGAGTCCTACCTCAGACATGAGAGTTGGTGTTAAACGTGTTTGTACCCAACGCATCCGTCCGCAGCTTGTGGTCTCGCGGTAGCGTTCTCGCTTCCCGAGCACGGGGTCCCGGGTTCGATTCCCGGCGGAGTCGGGGATTTTCTCTCCCTCGTGATGACTGGGTGTTGTGTGTTGTCCTTAGGTTAGTTAGGTTTAAGTCGTTCTAAGTTCTAGGGGACTGATGACCATAGCTGTTAAGTCCCATAGTGCTCAGAGCCATTTTTGAACCCAACGCATCCCACACGTGCTTGACGGGATTTAAGTCGGGGGAAGTTGCTTGACTGTTCATCTGTCGAATATCCTCTCGCTCCACTGTTCGAAGCGATTGCGCATTGTCATCCATAAAAATCAAGTCGTGACCTAATATAGCCCTGAAAAGACAAGCAAGGGGAAGAAGTACAGTGACACAATAAACTCGACCAATGGGTGTACCGCATTCAAGTAGTCGGAGGTCAGTACGTCCATCAAACAATATGCCTCCCCACACCACAACACCTGCACCACCAAAACGACCATGTTCGACAGTGTTCTTGGGTGCATTACGTGTTCCAGCCTGTCGCCTTGTGAAGGTACGTCTAGAATCACTGCTCAGACTGAATCAGCTCTTAACCGAGAACACGCGACTCCACTCTTCGTTAGTCCGTTCCCTATGCTCTTGGCACCATCGTAAACGGTGCCGCCGATTTGCGGGTGTCAACGGCGCACAGTCTATCGGTCATCGGGCAGTAGCCGTGCCGCTGTGGACTATGTAACTGCGCACTTCGCAGTCCTGTTAAATATGATTGCAGCTGCTGCCACTATTGGTTCCTTTTTGCCTGTTGCACAATGTAGCGATCGTCTGCTGCTGTAGCCGGTCGTGGTCGCTCACCTCTTCTCCTTCGGGCTGCAGTGACTGTGGTTCGAAACGCTCCATATGTACGTGAAATAATGCTGTGAGCAATAATAAATTCCTGGGCTGCACTAGTCACAGTTCGTCCTTCTACCAGTTTCCGAATGATTCTTCTCTGTGTGAAATTATCCAAATGTTGTGTTCGAGCCATGTTATAATGATGAACACCACTTCAGGGCACGCTGCAGCTGCAGCAGCAGCAGCTCGCCGACTGGCACACACTGTATTTTCCCGTTCCATCAAATGCCACCTGTTGCGTGGACCACCCTGTTTGGCACTGTAGTCATGATGAAGCCATGTCATTTCCAGCTTTCTTTACGCGACTGGGAGACCCCTGGCAACATGCTCCTGTACTTTCATTCATTCCCACCGAATTGTTAACATGTAATATTACTTCATCAATCTCGTACTTAAATTTTGCGGAGCAGTGTATAATTTTTCAGTAACATCGTTACACAGCGTCTCTAATGACCTCGAGGACGACACATCTTTAGACAGTAACTTTTTCTTTTACTTCCTTCTTGGGACTGGGGTCACAGCTACAAATGAAAGGCATCACTGACAGATACATTGAAGATGTGCGGTACTCCGAGCCAAATCTTTTGTCCTCTTAAGTTATACGAAGAAACGAATTGTTGTGAAACAGTGTGGCACGTTCAGTTCACGGACTTACGTCTTCCCTTACCGGCGACTGTGACAAACATGTCTGTCGGAACACGCTCAAAGACATGTGCACGGACAGTTAGCAATAATATCTGCCTCTGTACTGTACCTCAGTGATTCTTGTCCAAAATTTATTGCTCCGCTTTGTAGTCGCAGTGCATCAAAATGTATAAGGGTAGCGGCGATGTATGATCCATGTGCTACAAGCGACTTTTTGCACTGCGCGGACACGTTTCCTTTTGCAGTCGCAGGCATGCCAAGCGGACATTTCAAATACTTTCCAAAACTCCTCGTCTCTGCTAACAAATTCAGTATGACCAAATTCAGCGACCTTCTTTTCTCGGCCAGTAGCTCCACCGTTGTCAAGTGCCTCAAAAAATGACGACTGTTACCCTACATGTACGAGTACATTCAGACTCTGCAAACCATCACGGCGTGTGGTGGACGGAAGTAGGGTAAGGGTATGACCCTGCCCTTCCTATTGTATTCAAGGAAACTTCGCGTGAAGTACGAATGTTGACAGAGCACTGCATGGTCGTAATGTCTCCAATTCTACGGTTATAATATTTCACGCCATCTTTGAGAGACTCGGCTTGGAAAGGGTGTCCTGGGAATTTTACGAGAAATATTTTCAGTGACAAACGGCACCATTTCATCTGCTACTGGAGACATTTTTCTATAGCACTGTAATGAAGTAAATTTACTTGTATGCGAATGTTTCATTTCCATCGTGTTATTCAGATCTGTTACGGTTCGCGCCTGACAAAGTATGGTAAAGAATCGAAGGACGACAGTGCTTTAAGCAAACTCTTCCGTGGATCAGTTTTACTCGTATGTTTCTACGCGGACCTTGCAATGAATCTCAGTCTGGTAATTGCTTTCCTGACAACTAGATGTAGTAGCTGTTCCACCTATAAGCGTTCCGCATAAACAATGTTTGACGATTGTGAACGCTTCCAAGGAAATTTCATTGTTGATCTACGCTATTATTACCGCGTCTTTTCGTCTATTTACGCGCAGTACGTTACATTTATTAATACTGAGTTTCAGCTGCCAGTCTTTGCACCAAGGATCCGACGTCCACATTTTGCCTGAATTTTATAATGATGATGCCTGTATAGTACTGCTTCACCCATGAACAACCTCAGAGAGGTACCGACGGTGTCTGTCATTCCATGAGTGCACATCATGGCTAGTGATTGTGCTATCACCCTTCCCTTGCACACTCTAGACACTACTTTCACATCTGATTATACTGTATCTTGTCGGTGAGAACAGTCTGTAGAAACATTTTTTTTTTTTTTTTTTTTTTTGTTATTTAACCGTACGAATTGACAGGATCGTAGCTAACATGACTATTAGTGTACCATGTAAAAGCTTTCTTGGTAATATCCTATGTGATTTTTGCTACGCGTGCATTATGCCTTAGTTTAATATTGGAGACATCCTCAGGCGCTATAAAGACCCACCTACTATCTTCAGAGTCAAGTAATGTGTAAGAACCAAATAGTTCTGGGCCTAATGTCTATAGAACAAAAATCACCTATGATGTACAAGGGCTGTTTGGAAAGTAAGATCCGATCGGTCACGAGATGAAAACCACAGTGGATATCAATTTTTTTTATTCGCAACAGTTAGCCACACCTTCCAACCACCTCACTGAATAGTCGCTGACTTAGACATTTGTCATGACGTTGAAAACTTTCCATTACCGTCGTCGCAGGAAGTAGCCGCCGGTGGTTCCCGCTAATTCTTTACGCTGGTCTACCTTTCGTTGTCTGTGCCAAATTGTTGTCTTCGTAGCCATGTGAGCAGAGATGAACAATGGAGGGAGTCAATTAAGGTCTGTATTGTGAGTGATCAAACACTTCCCATCGAAAATTCTGCGGGAGCGTCTTCATTGCCCCTGCAGAATTCGTCTGAAAATTGTCTTGGAGAAAGAAAGGCATGACGTTAATGGTATGTGGGCTGCATAGTCTCAGGCGAAATCTCTCACCAGATCCACAGACTTCGCTGGAGACACTGTTGTTTCAGGCACTTCTACGTGATCACTTTGTGCTCTGAACTGAAAAGACCGACTTGAAGCGATCGACAGGCACACTAAAGACACTGCCCAACACATCTGTGCGAAGTTCCATCAGATTTTCACAGCGGTTTCCATTTCGCTCCTAATCGGACCTTTCTTTCAGAATACGTCTCGTAAATACCGGCTTTGGGAGCTTACATTTGTTGATAACGTCGACGCATCTAATACAGTGGCGAAAAAAATATGGCAACACCAAGATGAATTTGTGCGACATAAACGAAAGTTAGAAGGCGTGTTTCTACATCTGAAAGATGATGTCTGTTCAAATTACACAACAGTCGCATAAGAGTGGCGTAGTAGCAGCACTATGAGGGTGCAAATCAGGTTTACTTTAAGTATACGCTGTAATGGTTGTGAGCATTAGTTACCTTTGAGAATGGACGTGATGAGTTGATAATAATCAAGAATACCATTAAGGCTACAAAGTCACCATTATCAGCACCTAACTGAATTTGAACGAGGTCGTGTAATAGAGCTACGAGAAGCTATATGTTACTTTTGCGATATTGCAGAAAGACTTGGCAGGAATTTGTCCACTGTACACTGACTACACTACAGTCACGAGAATGTTCACGTGGGACTACCGAGGGGGAAGGCCATCGTGTTCCGCGTATGGTGTTAGCGCAGCGTACTGCATCTGCAGGCCGGCCGGTGTGGCCGTGTGGTTAAAGGCGCTTCAGTCTGAAACCGTGTGACCGCTGCGGTCGCAGGTTCGAATCGTGCCTCGGGCATGGATGTGTGTGATGTCCTTAGCTTAGTTAGGTTTAATTAGTTCTAAGTTCTAGGCGACTGATGCCCTCAGAAGTTAAGTCGCATAGTGCTCAGAGCCATTTGAACCATTTTTTTGCATCTGCAGCAGCAATTTAAGCAGCAGATGGCACCACAGTGACACAATCAATAGTACAAATCGGTTGCTTTAAGGTTAGCTCCGAGACAGACCCCCCTTGTAGCTTGTATTCCACCGACCACAAACCACAGCCATTTGCGACCTCAGTGGCGTCAAGCGAGAGCCCACTGCAGGGCAGGTTGGAGGTCTGTTGTGTTCTCTGATGGAAGGTGGCCCTTAATTTGGTGCCAGTGATGGCCTTGTGTTGGTTAGAAGAAGCTAGTTGAGCGACTACAACCAAGCTGCCTGCGTGCTACACACACTGGTACTACACCTGGATATTTGGTCAGAGATGCGATTGCGTACGATAGCAGGAGCACTCTAGTGGTTATCCCACGCACCCTGACTGCGAAATTGTACGTCAGTCTGATGATTATACCTATCGTGCTGCCGTTCACGAACAGCATTCCAGGGGTTTTTTACCAACAGGACAACGCTCGCCCATATACCGCTGTTGTATACAGAGTGTCGACATGTTCCCTTGGCCAGCGCCGGCAGCTGTGGCCGAGCAGTTCTAGGCGCTTCAGTCCAGAACCGCGCTGCTGCTACGGTCGCAGGTTCGAATCCTGCCTCGGGCATGGATGTGTGTGATGTTCTTAGGTCAGTTAGGTTTAAGTGGTTCTACGTCTAGGGGACTGATGACCTCAGATGTTAAGTCCCATAGTGCTCAGAGCCAATTGAACCATCTCTGTATTGACCGACCAAATGCAACAGTCATGGTGCTCCATCCCACAAACTGACATCCGACAGCTGTACAACACAGTGCATACACGTTTTCATGCCAGCATTCAACAGTCTGGCGGTTACACCGGTTAAAAGTGTACAAGCATTTCACATTTGCAACGGCTTATCTCGCGCTTACATTAACCTGTGATTTTGCAGTGTTAATCGCTTAAATTATAAGTCAACCTAGGCAAATGTATTCCCGAAATTTCATTACACTACATTAATTATTTTTTAGTGGTGCAATCTTTTTCCGTCAGTGTACTGGTGCGTTTATTGCTGGGACTTAACCAAAATCGGTACATCTTGAGCTAAGATCGTTGTTTCTTAATGCCACAAGCAAACTCGCCGTTTATGAGAGATAGCTTCGTAGGGCTGTATAGTTTCCTACTTCACTTGGTAAATTTGCATAAACCTACCACAGTGTTTTCGTCATAGCTGTTAACGCCATCTCTAGAAAGGTTCCTATAGGGCATGATAAATGAATACTGACAACACCTTCTTTACTTTATAAACCAGAAGAAAGTCATAGAATACTTTACCTGTCGACCCTATTCGTGCATAGTTTTAGGCAATATTATTCCTTTTTGTATGGCTAGCAAATAATGTTAATGCTTCATAATGTACTGTTAAACTGCTAAATTTTGGTTTCCCTGTCTTACTAGTTCACTATTAAGTCGTTTCGTTGTATCACTCTCGTGTAAACAGGAGGTTGCGATGTATATTGTCCTTCTGTACCATGAATGACATAATTCATGGGGCATTTCCATTATTACAGGCACAACAATTAAATCCCTGTTTATTTTAATAGATTTAATCATTGGATAATGCGAACAGCGGCGCGCGTTAGTATTCCACTGTCGGTATTAGGAGAGGCGTATTAACGATATCGTCCAGTGAGACAGACAGCCTGGATGCTATTATTTGGCGGTTTCCCACATCCGAGTAGGTGAATACCGTCGTGGGGAAGGGGCAGGGGGGGGGGGGGCGATAGCGGCATGGAGGTCATTCGGCCACCCACTGCCACTAACACCGCCAAATCCAGATTGACACACCGACCCCATGAAGATGTGGCTATGGGGGCAGGAAAAAGAGGAGGAACCGTTGTAGTTTCGTTCCTGTCATCCCACGTGTCGTCTGCAGCTTTAATTAGTAAATCATATTTCTCATGCAGTCTCTTACTGGTTTCTCTTGGATAAAACTATTGATTTTGGAAATATTTGTATTCGATACTTTTCTATCCAGTTGATGCGTTAAGGATCACTGTCACAAGGAGCTCCGCCTCATTGTATTTTTACCATTCCGCCTGGGAAAAAGGAGCACACAATTGTGGAAGGAATGAAGCTGCATGGATTTAGAGGAAACGAGAGAGTATGCGAAGGCTGCGGGATATAAAGCTGTCATTGCACGAACGAGAAAACGAGCACCCTGATTTACTGACTTCGGCGACAGACATGAAAATGCTGTTTAAGAAGCTTTAAGTTATGTCGGCGGTTCCGATACGTGATAAGGGGACTTATCGCAGTGCACGAGGAGGAAAAACAATAAAAATACTGAAGGTGTTGAATGCTTCTCGTGTGTAGGAAATAAAAGTATAATGAATTATATCAGGAATCAAGAAATGGAAGCAACATTAAATCAGCTGAAGGACTAGAGAAATAAAAATAATGCCGGCCGGAGTGGCCGTGCGGTTCTAGGCGCTTCAGTCCGGAACCGCGTGACCGCTACGGTCGCAGGTTCGAATCCTGCCTCGGGCATGGATGTGTGTGATGTCCTTAGGTTAGTTAGGTTCAAGTAGTTCTAAGTTCTAGGGGACTTATGACCTCAGCAGTTGAGTCCCATAGTGCTCAGAGCCATTTGAACCATTAAAACAATATCGAAATCAGTCTTCTCGGAGTTACGTGATCATGACGAGCTTTATTCTCCACATCATCCTATACGATTGTATTATTTTTACTTCAGGAAGTTAGATTCCGTAAAATGGCATTGTTAAATAGCACTGAAAACAGAGTGCGACTCTTGCTCTTTTCAACGTCGTATTTTCGGTTTGCTTCGCTGTAATATGTGACTTATAAAGTGGTGCAACCATATTGATAGATCAGGGATGAATGTAATTGTTTTCTCCACTTTTCACATATTTTGCACAAATTTAATGTTATGGACTATTTGAAGGTCTACCTCAAATCAATGTGTGCCTCACTGAACAAATTATGACAACTTTTGCCTTGTATCAACTCGTCGGATTTAGCAATATCGCAGAGTAATCAGCTGTAATCAGCTTGTGAAGATGTCGCAGCGGAAAGCGGTGGCGGTGCCTGTGAGGCGGAGTGATACCGTGTCTGCCGCTCGACTGCACTTCAGAGTTTTTGTCCAGCCAGGACCGAATACCGCGTGGTCGTCTGCTGCGACAGTCCATCTGGCCAGACCTCTTTGAATACATTGCTGTGTGGACTTTTTCTGTGCAGTAATGTTACACTGCTGTGTTACATGCTCCTTCGTATAAGGTGCTCTCCTTTGGGCACCGTTCCAGCGATTTGTGATGTTTTAAGAACACTAAACGCATTTCTTTGGCCCCAGACGTTGGCAAAAAGTGCAGCAGATGGCCGCACTGCCCATTTCCCCTAGTGGAAGTAACGTCACGTCACACTATAAGATGTATAACGGAAGAATGTGCAGATTCTTCATCCAATGAGCACGAGCTGGGAAGTATAACGACCCAACGATGAAATAAAAGGAAAGAGTGTTGGGTTGGCAAAAGTTTGATTTTGAGAAATTAAGTACAAGGAAAGGTTCGTCTAAAGTGCTCCCCAGGCCTCGAGTTGTCTGTAATAACTTAGAGAGGTTGGACAAAAATGCGGAAACACCAAAAACACGTCATATTACCATACCTAATACGACGTAGGAAACTCGATCAAGACAGCTTCGAACCGTCTAGGAATGGATAAATATAGATCCAGTAATGTTTTCAAGGGAATCTTATACCATTGTTCCTGCAAAATAGTGGCAACTTCAGGTAACGATGATGGAGGTGGATAACAATCACGCACTCTTGTCCCCAAAATAAATCACGAACGATCAGTAAGATTGAGACCTGGTGACTGGGTTGGCCAAAGGAGGGGTGATAATTCATCCTTGTGCTCACAAAACCAGTCGTGGAGGATGTCAGCCGTGTGGACAGGGTCCTGTGGTCTTGGAACACAGCATCACCATTGGACGAAAACCATTTTGCCATAGGATGAATCTGTCAACTAAAATGGTCACATAATCCTTGGCAGTAATCGGACCGTGAAGAATAACCATGATGACCATGGAATACCACGATATGACTGGCTAAATCATCACAGATCCGCCGCCATGTTTCACTCATGGGACGTAAACTCGGACAGAACTTGGAAAGTGTGAAACATGACTCATCCTACAAAAAAAACTTTCCTCTATTGTTCCATAGTCCAGGTTATATAACTTCGGCCACACGTTTTCCTGTTACAGACATTTGCATCATTAATGAGAGGTTTTGAAGTTCCAGCTCGCCCTGCGATTCCCAGCTTATGAAGATCCATTTTTGTCGTTTTGGTGCTGACAGGTACCGCGAGTTCGAAATTCAGTTCTGCAGTGACATTTGCAGCCGTCGTCCTTTTAGTTTTCGTCAGAATTCTCTTCAATCATAGTCAGTCACAATCACTCAACACATAGTTTCGTCCGCTTTTAACTTAGCTTTCCCGGTATATTATATAAATATTCGAGACAGTCTGGAACCGCGCGACTGCTACGGTTGCAGGTTCGAATCCTGCCTCGGGCATGGATGTGTGTGACGTCCTTAGGTTTCTTAGGTTTAAGTAGTTCTAAGTTCTAGGGGACTGGTGACCTCAGCAGTTAAGTCCCAGAGTGCTCAGAGCCATTTTTGAAACACCAAACACTTCGGCTCCCTTGTTTATGAAAGCACGCACCAAATGAGCACCAACAATTTGCCCACGCTAGAATTTACGTAACGCCGACAACATGCACTCGCAAATACACAGAACAGTGTTCTGACCACCACTGGCACTTGTAACGTGTTGAGGTCATTGCACAGATGTTGTTTGTGGTCAGATACAACAACGGAACTTGAAGGCTTAGCTAGCATCTGAATTTATGTTCAAAAATCCGTTTCTCTCAATGTTTCCATATGTTTATCCAACCTCTGTTCGTTTAACATTTACAGATTATCAGCCACTTCCAGGTCGATCCACAATAAGGAAGGCCACTTACGTAGGTTGTCCTACGTAACGTCGACGTATCAAAGCGGTTCAATTATTGGAACAAAGGCTTCAACGAGTAATAATACGCAGGAAAGTGATCATTTTGATGCATGCATAACATTCATATTTTATTATTCATTGAACTACTGAAACAGCTTTCGTTTTCTTAAATAGAACGATATATTTTTAACGACTGTTGACGTGCTCTCGAAAACGGAAGTATAGCGTTATAACTCTTGTTAATATTGTCAGTGAAACATTTAGTACAGTGCAGATATATGTTAAATTTGAAGGGTCAAACCACCGAAATAGTGAAGTTTTCCCAAGTTGTCGACGTAAAAATACCGTAGCGGAGTGACAACTCGTTGTGGCGGAAAACTGGATCTTCATATTTAGCGCCTTTTATGGCTCTTTTAGTGACAAGTTTCATCGAAATCGGTGTATTACTGAGCCTCTTTTCCCGATACACTTTACTATAAAAGTCACATCATTCCATTAAGTGCCATTATTCCGTTATAATATTGATAGATAAATAGTTACGAGTGTTAACGATGTACTAAAATACTCGTTCCTCCCTCACTGTCACTCTTGAAACATTTGTTTCAATGTCCTGCACCGTTTCCGAAAATTAGTGTTCTCCATATTAATGGAAAATATTGTGTCCTCTTTCCAGCTCGTTTAGACGATGTCTTGATCTGTGGGTGGCGCTTTTTACATCGACTTCCGGGTTTGGGGTACAGACTTAAGCATTCTATTCCTCTATCTTCTTCATTCTTTGGGTGGTTCCCGACGAACGACTCTATGACTCTGAAAGAGGGATTAATTTACTTTACTTCAATTTAAGAGTTTTAACTTCTTCTAACGGCCTGTTTATATGTCTGTATTTGCCTTAATATTTTTTCCCCTTCTTGTATATTTGACGATCTTCGATCATAATCTCTCTGGCCAGAAGTATCAAATATCGGTATAACCAGTATGTCTCGCTGTATGACTTATAAGACATATAAGGAACGCTCAATTTATTTAACTTCGCACACTCGCTTGAATATCAGACTGTATCAATACACCATAGGAACAGAAGTATCTGGACACTTTTATCAAGAAATCAGTAAGCGGCGTGTCCACCTTTCGCCATTAAGACGGCTTGAACCCTGCTGGTAACCCTCCCAATGAGGTGTTCAAAAATGGTTGAAATGGTTCAATACACCATCGGAACAGAAGTATCTGGACACTTTTATCAACAAATCAGTAAGCGGCGTGTCCACCTTTCGCCATTAAGACGGCTTGAACCCTGCTGGTAACCCTCCCAATGAGGTGTTCAAAAATGGTTGAAATGGTTCTAAGCACTATGGGACATAACATCTGAGGTCATCAGTCCCCTAGATTTAGAACTACTTATACCTAACTAACCTAAGAACATCACACACATCCATGCCCTAGGCACGATTGGAACCTGCGACCGTACCAGCAGCGCGGTATCAGACTGAAGCGCCTAGAAGCGCTCGACCAAAACGGCCGGCACAGTAGGTGTCTGAGTGCCTGTGGAGTGTGGAGCAATGGCAGCCCAGTCATCCTCCAGAGCCGAAACCAGGAAGATAGTGATGTTGGGCGCTAGGGGCTGGAGCTAAGACTACGTTCTAACTCATCTAAAAGGTGTTCCATTGGGTTTAAGTTCGGGATTCTGGGCAGGCCAGTCCATCTGAGGAATGTTACTGCCCCCAAACCAAAATCTCACAGATGCTGTTTGATGAGAGGCTACATTGTCATGCTGATAAAAAACAATCATCGTCTCTGAACTGTTCCTCTACCGTACGCAGTATACAATGCTGTAAAATGGTGCATTTAACTTTTTCTTAAACGCAATAAGGGGACCTCACCGTAACCACGAAAAACACCCCCTTCGGTAGCACCAACTTCTCCGTACTTCGCCGGCCGGTGTGACCGAGCTGTTCTAGGCGCTGCAGTCTGGAACCGCGCGACCGCTACGGTCGGAGGTTCGAATCCTGCCTCGGGCATGGATGTCTGCGATATCCTTAGGTTAGTTAGGTTGAAGTAGTTCTAAGTTCTAGGGGATTGATGACCTCAGATGTTAAGTCCCATAGTACTCAGAGCCATTTGAACCATCTCCGTACTTCATCACTGTTGGCGCTACGCATGATGACAGGAATTCGCCAAACTCAAACCCTTGCATCGGACTGCCCGTGGTATAATTTAATTCATTTCACCAAATCCCTCCATTCCACTGAACCACTGTCCGGTGGTGTCACTCTGTACATCACCTTAGCATTGACAACAGAAATTTGTGGCATATGAGGAACTGCCTCACCATTTACCCCACTGTTTTCAACTATCTACGCACAAGTTGTTACGCTAGCTGTACGGATGGTAGCACTGTGGAACGCACTAGTGACTCCTTCTGCTGATTTCATGCAGTTTTTCACAATCACCCTGTCCATCAATACATGAGGTCCGCCTGGTCCTTGTTCAGCTGTTTTCGTTTCCACTTTACAGTCACATTACCAACGGTCGAATTGGTCAGCTTTAGAAGGTTGAAATATCCATGATGTGTTTGTTACTCAGGTGACATCCAGTGACTAGTCCACGTTCGAAGACAATGGGCTCTTATGACCACCCCATTCTGCTATTACTGCTTCTCTACTGACGATAGAATACAGCTAGTGATAGATTCCTCATTACGTGGGGGTGTCCGGATACTTTTGATCAAATAGTGAATGTACAACATATAAACGGTTAAAACACGAAAATATCCAGAAAATATTTGAACTATTCACAGGAGAAGTGGCGTACAAGACTGTCCCTCCGTTGTCAAGTGTCAAGTGTGAATAACGAAGGAGATACAAAATAGGATAGGCGTCTAGCAACAGAATAAAAAACTGTGTGAAATCATCGTTAAAAAGTTGGCAGTGTACCATCACTGTCTAGCTTTCGAAGAGGAGGAGGAAGAGAAAGAAGAAAAATCTATTTGCGTGTTGGAGCTCAACTTGTAACTTCGCAGTCAATAATCAGTTGCCCGAACGAATTGAGTTCCTTCGAAAGCGAAGGGAGGTTGTGTTTCTTCACGCTCCAGTTGCGCGATGGATGCGGCCCTAGCCGGGATCTCCTAGAGGCGAACTAAACAGTCGCTTTGCGGAGCTCCAGTGTGAACGTAATTGCCGCCGCTGGCTGGACGCCGTGTTTTGGCAGGCGGGGAGCTGCGGTAATTGGCCGCCGCCGTGGCGGCTGCCGCTCTTCTTGTTCTCTTTCCTCCTTTTCGTGGCCGCCTGAAAAGTCTTTTGTATTACCTTCCGCATTCTGGCTGCACTTCGCCCGCGACTAGCGCGCCGCCTCTCTGTCCTCGCCGTCTTCCTGTCTCCTCCTTCCTCACGGCAGGCTACCTTCCCTACTTTCTCGCTAAGAAAGGAACGCTTTTGTCGGAAGTTAATAGGACTGTTGCGAATTATTATTTCTGGCGTATAGTCCAAGGCGACAGCACATTCCGGATGTTAAATTCGAGCAAATCAGCCTGTATAACATAGTGGCCTCGCCGAAGAGACGCGAATAATTTTTGTAATGATCTGCCGAAATGCGATGAGACTTCGAATACTTTCGACATGCTGGAGCTCAAAAACTCTAATATGTGAAAAGACTGTACAACATTTCCATTTGCTTTGGCCCTGGATGGGTAATAACCTTGTAGACAGTTGGGAAATGTTGAGTAGACTGAGACCCGAACCCGGATAATTCCTTTCGTTGTATCTGCACACATTACTAAAATTCTCTCCTGAGATTTTCTATCTGTGTGTGAAGGCTAATTTCAGGAACTACTGTAGTGAGTTTGATACCATTTAATGGGAGTTGGAACGCCCTATCCCGACAATGTTAAATTTAGTGACTTGGCTTCCCTATATTTGAGGAACCACTGTAGCCATTGACATGAAACTTTTACAGGACATTAAACTGTATGTTCTGTGTCTACTGGAATACAATAATTGCATTTCAGCCACTGCTTTCGTAAATACAATTTTTTAAAGACACGGTTAAAATTTTGTGTACTTTTTTGTACGTTATCCTAAATAATTTTAATCATACATAACATTATGTCCTTCTTTTAGTTAAGTAACCTCAGGATATGTATGCTATTACTCCCTGAAAATTTGAATACTCTAATCGAAGTGGTTTCTGAGATTTAGTGAAAAATGCAACAGAGAAAAATGCAACAGAAAATGTAAATTTTTAGGAACGGCCTCTAAAGTTTCAAAAGACTGTTACTCACTTAATATACACTCCTGGAAATTGAAATAAGAACACCGTGAATTCATTATCCCAGGAAGGGGAAACTTTATTGACACATTCCTGGGGTCAGATACATCACATGATCACACTGACAGAACCACAGGCACATAGACACAGGCAACAGAGCATGCACAATGTCGGCACTAGTACAGTGTATATCCACCTTTCGCAGCAATGCAGGCTGCTATTCTCCCATGGAGACGATCGTAGAGATGCTGGATGTAGTCCTGTGGAACGGCTTGCCATGCCATTTCCACCTGGCGCCTCAGTTGGACCAGCGTTCGTGATGGACGTGCAGACCGCGTGAGACGACGCTTCATCCAGTCCCACACATGCTCAATGGGGGACAGATCCGGAGATCTTGCTGGCCAGGGTAGTTGACTTACACCTTCTAGAGCACGTTGGGTGGCACGGGATACATGCAGACGTACATTGTCCTGTTGGAACAGCAAGTTCCCTTGCCGGTCTAGGAATGGTAGAACGATGGGTTCGATGACGGTTTGGATGTACTGTGCACTATTCAGTGTCCCCTCGACGATCACCAGTGGTGTACGGCCAGTGTAGGAGATCGCTCCCCACACCATGATGCCGGGTGTTGGCCCTGTGTGCCTCGGTCGTATGCAGTCCTGCCGCAGTGCTCACCTGCACGGCGCCAAACACGCATACGACCATCATTGGCACCAAGGCAGAAGCGACTCTCATCGCTGAAGACGACACGTCTCCATTCGTCCCTCCATTCACGCCTGTCGCGACACCACTGGAGGCGGGCTGCACGATGTTGGGGCGTGAGCGGAAGACTGCCTAACGGTGTGCGGGACCGTAGCCCAGCTTCATGGAGACGGTTGCGAATGGTCCTCGCCGATACCCCAGGAGCAACAGTGTCCCTAATTTGCTGGGAAGTGGCGGTGCGGTCCCCTACGGCACTGCGTAGGATCCTACAGTCTTGGCGTGCATCCGTGCGTCGCTGCGGTCCGGTCCCAGGTCGACGGGCACGTGCACCTTCCGCCGACCACTGGCGACAACATCGATGTACTGTGGAGACCTCACGCCCCACGTGTTGAGCAATTCGGCGGTACGTCCACCCGGCCTCCCGCATGCCCACTATACGCCCTCGCTCAAAGTCCGTCAACTGCACATACGGTTCACGTCCACGCTGTCGCGGCATGCTACCAGTGTTAAAGACTGCGATGGAGCTCCGTATGCCACGGCAAACTGGCTGACAGTGACGACGGCGGTGCACAAATGCTGCGCAGCTAGCGCCATTCGACGGCCAACACCGCGGTTCCTGGTGTGTCCGCTGTGCCGAGCGTGTGATTATTGCTTGTACAGCCCTCTCGCAGTGTCCGGAGCAAGTATGGTGGGTCTGACACACCGGTGACAATGTGTTCCTTTTTCCATTTCCAGGAGTGTATGCTTAATTTTTTATTTTTAGTCACTCAGAAGCACCGTGCACCATACTGTATATCATCCTCTTGATCTTTTTCCAAGTTCTTTCTTCTTTTCTTCCTTCTGGACTCCTTAGTGGCCATCTGTGCTGCATACTCTGCTTTATCAATGCGACCCTGGTCCATTCGTTCAAGTTCTCTGGTGCAGTTTGCTCCAAGATAAATGCCAATATGCTGTAGCACTTTCGCCTGCCAATGTTGCCATCATTAAAAACAGTACCAGCATCACTGACTCCCTGACTCCTCACTTTAGTGTCCTCACTCCAACAAAAACATTTTTTGGTAAGCGAGTCGATATAATTTTATTGAACGACTCATTGGGATTTTGAGTCTGACCGTCCAGACACTTCTTCAGGAATTCAGGATTTGCCAGGACCCGGAAATAGGTTTTATGATATCCATGACTGCTGTTGGGGTGGAATGTTTATGGCTGTATGAAGTGTTTGAGTACTGGGCATTGCGGTAATTGCACCATGAAGCAGATCCAGGAGAGCAAAGGTGGTGTACTGCTTTTTCATCAGTTGACAGTCTGTGGAAGAAGGTAGCCCATACTGCCTGCTTTATTTTCAACAAATCCTCAGTATTATTTCTAATGGCCATCCCATAATACTGCTGTAGTTCATCAGTCATTTTGTCTGTCTGTCTGCCTGCCTCTTATAGTTTTACCATCAGAAAATTTATTGTCTCTCAAACTTTGTTTCAACTTCCTCAACCTGGTGCCCGTTCTCTTCTGGAAATGACGAACACTTTCCAGTTTTGTGATAATCTTCTCATTATGAGGCTGAGCGGCTACTTCACTGTTATATGTTTATACGTCTCAATCATCTACGAACTTAGTGTAACACACTCCTCTTTCGTTCACATATCGAATAAAAATTTCAGCGGCTGCAGAGGCCTCCATTCCACCGCTTATTCCTTCATAATTTCTGTCACAGATATGCCCTTCTTCATTCCCTGATTTACAGTTATCAAAATGTTTGGTTAAAATCTGAAAGCTGTTACCTTTCCAGTATCCACACTGGTCACCGTAACAACAGAATTCTTAGAACTGTAGCTGCGCTTCTGCCAAGTGCGATCAAAAGCTACTGGGATGGCTTCAAATGGCTCTGAGCTCTATGGAACTTAACTTCCGAGGTCATCAGTCACCTAGAACTTAGAACTACTTAAACCTAACTAACTTAAGGACATCACATATATCCATGCCCGAGGCAGGATTCGAACCTGCGACCGTAGCTGTCGCGCGGTTCCAGACTGTAGCGCCTAGAACCGCTCGGCCACCCCGGCCGGCTAGCTACTGGGATGTCAGTCATACCATTATTTATTTCAAAAGCTTCGTATGCAGCATCCTTCATTGACTCACATGCAACAGATTCCACAGCAGCTCCAATAAATCCTGCATACTTGTCGATTTTACAAGGTAGGCGTGGCATATTCATCGCGGCACACATTGTTTCTGCTGCAGTGTGTCCTTTGCCAATAGCTCTCAATCCATAAAACCACCTAACATTTACTTCAAAATAATTATCTTTACACTTACCAGAATTCCAAAATGAATGAGTATATTTACAACTGGCACAATTAATGATACGTTTCCTGGCTATTCCATGTGATATCTCACAGTCTTCATTTAAACTAACTGACCCTCCACATATTTTACAACACACACATTCACCTAACACCCATGTTCGGATATGGTATCTATCGCCGGCCAGGGTGGTCGAGCGGTTCTAGGCGCTTCAGTCCGGAACCGCGCGACTGCTACGGTCGTAGGTTCGAATCCAATAAAGGAAAAAAAGGCAAGGCAATCCTTGTTTCATACCTATACGAAAAATCACGATTTTCTTATTATTCTAAGTTGAAGTCCTCCGCCGCTTTCTTATGTCTGTATGTGTCGGCTACTCTCAGCAACTACTGTAGGGATTTAGATACAGTCTTAACCAATAGACAGAATGATTAGCGAGGATGGTTTGTGTATATGACTTACGACTATCACTACGACAGAAAAGTCGTGCGGCCGTTAGGTGCTGCTAATCGTGCGAAACCTGAGCACCTTGCTAGTATTCTACTGGAAGAACTAGCCGAGGTATAAACTGAGAGTTTTGCAGTAAACTGACAGTAAAGTACAATATGGAAGGTAAAGAAGGAAGAACAAAAAGGTGCACATTTTACTGCAGCAAGTTAACAATACGAGTAAATATGTTATCTGACATATTTCTCTCTCTCACTCGCCCGCTCTTGTGTGTAAAAATCACACACCGTTCTCATCTTCGGACACCTACGAAGAACGGTATATACAGGGTGGTCAGAAGCGGTCAGAAAAGCTTGTAAAGGTGTTATAAGGTAAGTTGTGCTGTGAAATAATCATTAAGTAAAAAAATCAATACCTTGCGCCGTTTCCTAGTAACTTAGCATCGAAGTTGGCCAATCAGGCCGTTGGAAGCGCAAATTGAAGCGACCCGCCAGGGACGGTGTCGCCAAACGCGTTCTTCGTTGGACATGGGGCGGTAGCAAGAATCGAACCCGAGCCAAAGGTTGAACAGTCTCGTGCGCCATCATCTATGCCAGGAGAACAGCTGTACTAATTGTATGTGGCGGTCCGATTGAATTTGCTCGCGCAATGGCCTGTTTGACTAACTTCAGTGCTGATTAACTGCGAAACGATGCAACGTATGGAATTTTTTTCTTAACAATTATTTCTTAACACATCCTACCCTTCAACTCCCTTACAGGCTTTAGAGGCTGTTTCTGATCACCCTGTATAGTTTCTGTTGATAATTGGTATGATTTCTACACATGCAACTGAATAATCCAAAGATGACACCTAGTCATGGTATTTTGCAAGGTCCAATTGGAGGTGACATGACTCCTATCTTCCTGAGACCTCTTCAGACTACCTCACCCAGCCAGCTAGGTAAAGTGTTGCCTTTAAGTTAATGTGGTCTCCGAATGACGTTGGAACCTGACAGTTTTCATATTAACAAATCATTACTAGAGGTGATAACTGACGGATAAAAGAATGTTACGATTGACTGAGGACTGAACCTCTAATCTTTGAATTTATCTATTTTCGCTTTCATACTTAGCCACTAAATTATAAAATTACGTCGAACATTTTAACCCCTTTTTTGCGCTGCAATGAGCATGATAAAATTATGAAGTGACACGATATTCCTTACGTGCTAATTTACGCCGAGGTTGTAAATTTATTGCTTGCCGACCACAGCAAAACAATTAACACAGATTTTGATACAAAAGAGAATGTCTGACATGGTCTGCATCATGATTCCACAACATCATCGAGCATTTCACACTAGGGGCACTGTGACAAGGTATGGGAGTTAAAGACGCTTGTTCGTCCTTTTTGGAGTACTGCTGCGCGGTGTGGGATCCTTATCAGATAGGATTAATGGAGTACATCGCGGAAGTTCAAAGAAGAGCAGCTCGTTTCGTATTATCGAGAAAGACAGTGTCACGGACATGATACATGATTTGGTGTGGACATCATTAAAACAAAGGTGTTTCTCGTTGTGGCGGGATCTACTCACGAAATTTCAAGCATCTACTTTCTCCTCCGAATGTGAAAATAATTTTTTGACACCGAGCTACATAGGGAGAAACCATCGTAAGAATAAAATAAGGGAATCAGAGCTCGCATTGAGTTTTCAACAACTGCAACATAGTATGCGATTGTTCCATACTATTTATCGAACAGTGTACTATGTTGAATGAGAAAAAGAATTTTTGGTATTGCATTTATGAATATTGCACGTACGGTGGCCTCCAGGAAGGGTGCCTCATTCTGAGAGGGACGCTGGACCAGTAGCGGCCACCATGTCAGCAAGAAGCGGCCAGGCGCCTTTTCCGGTTACGACCGCATTCAAAACCCCTAGCAGGGTGAACGGCCGCAGGGCGGCGCGTGCTTCTACAAAGAAAATCAAAAAGTAATTGCACTCGCCGTTAATTGTGGATGTCGCGCAGGGCACGGACTCAGTAAATCACTTGCAGCTGATTGAGGATGACAGCTTCATGCGTCTCACGCTTTTATCAGTTTGCCGGACCATCTCGCAAAAGGCACCGTCACAAGGACTGGGTCAGCGCCAAGTATCAAATTCATGGAACTCCACCTAGATAGTCTTTGCTGGTAGCTTCGGTTGTTCGCTTCGTTTTGACTTCGAATTTGGGAACAAACGTTTGTATTTTACCTAAAGTCAATAAAATCGCAACATTGTTGGAGTATCTGAAATTCTTGCGTACTGAAGGTGGTTGCGCTTGCTCCGCTTTCAACATACGCTACTCACAATGAAAACTTAAATAAATAGTCGTATTAAACAATTGTTACCTGGGGTCGAGGTAATAGTTAACAAAATTGGTGAAACCTATGTCGCAACATTACTGTATTTGTTTCCCAAATTTCACCTTATGCAAGTTCATTAACGTTTTTGTTTGCGTTCTGTTTCAAGTTGATGATCTCAATTACCACATTTATACGTACTGTCTGAAAGACGTTAACTTTGGAATCAAATTTGTTAATCAATATCGAGAGCACTGTTCTTCAAAAAAACAGAATATACCACTTTTCCTGTCAGAATGGGTGCAGTTGTCATTACACTTAGAATACTAGCAAAACTACATTAATTCATTCGAAGAAATTCTAAGTATGACATATCGGAGGTGGACAGCTTCAATGCACTGAGATTTACAGAAGAAATCAACGGGCAGATTGGTTCTCGTATTGCAGTTACAGTAAAATAGTTACGCCAGAAGAACCACAGAAGAACCTATACAGGGTGTTACAAAAAGGTACGGCCAAACTTTCAGGAAACATTCCTCACACACAAAGAAAGAAAATATGTTATGTGGACATGTGTCCGGAAACGCTTACTTTCCATGTTAGAGCTCATTTTATTACTTCTCTTCAAATCACATTAATCATGGAATGGAAACACACAGCAACAGAACGTACCAGCGTGACTTCAAACACTTTGTTACAGGAAATGTTCAAAATGTCCTCCGTTAGCGAGGATACATGCATCCACCCTCCGTCGCATGGAATCCCTGATGCGCTGATGCAGCCCTGGAGAATGGCTTATTGTATCACAGCCATCCACAATACGAGCACGAAGAGTCTCTACATTTGGTTGCGGGGTTGCGTACACAAGAGTTTTCAAATGCCCCGATAAATGAAAGTCAAGAGGGTTGAGGTCAGGAGAGCGTGGAGGCCATGAAATTGGTCCACGTCTACCAATCCATCGGTCACCGAATCTGTTGTTGAGAAGCGTACGAACACTTCGACTGAAATGTGCAGGAGCTCCATCGTCCATGAACCACATGTTGTGTCGTACTTGTAAAGGCACATGTTCTAGCAGCACAGGTAGAGTATCCAGTATGAAATCATGATAACGTGCTCCATTGAGCGTAGGTGGAAGAACATGGGGTCCAATCAAGACATCACC
Organism: Schistocerca serialis cubense; assembly: GCF_023864345.2. NCBI lineage: Eukaryota > Metazoa > Arthropoda > Insecta > Orthoptera > Acrididae > Schistocerca > Schistocerca serialis. The sequence goes on along the minus strand of NC_064640.1, from coordinate 368,922,516 downwards.
AACAATGCCTGCCCAAACGCTCACAGAAAATCTGTGTTGATGACGTGATTGCACAATTGCGTGCGGATTCTCGTCAGCCCACACATATTGATTGTGAAAATTTATAATTTGATCACGTTGGAATGACGAAACTAAAATGAGCTCTAACATAGAAATTAAGCGTTTCCGGACACATGTCCACATAACATCTTTTCTTTATTTGTGTGTGAGGAATGTTTCCTGAAAGTTTGGCCGTACCTTTTTGTAACACCCTGTATACTACGCAAAGAGTGAAGAACAGAAAACGTTTACTAACTCTCCGGTAGTATTCCGCAGTATTCAGCACTTATGAGACCATTTCTGTCTGCTAAATTTTCTCTGATCCTTTTTTGGAATGTGGCAGTATAATAGATTCAGCTGCGTGTCACTTAGCTTTGTACCGAGCAATTGACGCCCCATAAAGTCAGCGCGTCGCTTTGATCTAGCAGCGTTGTCGAGATGGGTCTCCGGTGGCGGCGTTGAGAGAACCTCGATGTCGGCTGCCACGTTTTTCTCCGTCTGTAGCTTTGCTACGTGACTGCTACTTGTCTTTGCTATTACGAGGAATTTCGCAGGTTCATTCTCGTTTAGACTGTGATTCAAAGCCACGTATCAGATGCAAATCTTCGTTACTATTTTCACCTCTAATGTACAGGGATTGGACAAAAATATGGAAACACAAGAACACAATACATTACCATGTCTAATACGGTGCAGGAAATCAGTTGGCATTAGAAACAGCTTCTAGTCGTCTTGGAATGGAGAAATACTCGTACAGGTCCCGTATGGTTTCCACGGAAATCTTATACCATTCTTCCTGCAAAATAGTGGCAACTTCAGGTAAGGATGGTGGAGGGGGATAGCGATCAGGCACTCTTTTCTCCAAAACAGATCATAAGAGGTCAGTAATACGGACGTCTGGTAACTGGGGTGGCCAGGGGAGATGCCACAATTCATCCTCCCACAAAACTAATTCTCTGTGGTGTGACATATGAGAACAGGGACCCTGTGGTCTTGGAACAAAGCATCTCCATTTTGGAGCAAACATGTTACCATAGGATGGAGCTGGTGACCACGCTAAATGGTCACATAGTATTTGGCACCAATGAGATCTTGCAGAATAACCACGATGCCCATGGAATACTTCGATATGGCTGTCCAAATCATCACCCAACCCCCGCCATATTTCACTCTTGGGACGTAAACTCGGCCAGAAGTTGGAAAAGGTACGAAACAATACTCATTCTACCTAATAACTTTATTGCATTGAGCCATATTCAATGCTTTATGAATTCGGTACCACGTTTTCTTCTTACGGCCATTTGCATCACTGATGAGTCGTTTTGTAATTCCAGCTCGCCTTGGGATTCCCTACTTATGGAGCTCCCTGAGTGTTGTTTTGGTGCTGACTGAGTTCACGAGTGCGACGTTCAGCTTTGCAGTGGCTTTCGCAGCTGTCGTCTTCTTCTTTTTCGTCGCAATCCTCTCCAGTGGCCGTCTGAGACGATAACTTGAAATACACTTTCTTGCGCATTGTGACTTAGCAGATGACGATTTTCTGCTTTCCTTGCATACAGTATAAATCTCCAATACGGTGGCTCGCTGCTTTGGTTGCTGAACCACCCACCATACGAGCACCAACAATTTGCCAACATTCGAATTCACTTAGCTCCTACGTTACACACTGATAACGACACAAAACACTATTCTGACCACGACTGAAATTTGCAACGTATTGAGTACGTTGCACAGACGCCCTTCGTGGCCAAATACAATAGCGGAACCTGCAGGCTTGGCTAGCTTCTGTATTCATGTTCAAAAAATGTTCAAATGTGTGTGTAATCTTATGGGACTTAACTGCTAAGATCATCAGTCCCTAAACTTACACACTACATAACCTAAATTATCCAAGTACGAACACACACACCCATGCCCGAGGGAGGACTCGAACCTCCGCCGGGACCAGCCGCACAGTCCATGACTGCAGCGCCTAAGACCGCTCGGCTAATCCCGCGCGGCTGTTATCATGTTCAAGCATTAATTTCTCTCGGTACTTCCATATTTTCGTCCAAGCCCTGGATGCTGTTTGAGTCCTACTTCTCTCTCTCTCTCTCTCTCTCTCTCTACATACATACTCCGCAGGCCACCGTATGGTGCGTGCTGGAGGGTACCCATAACCTCTCTAATTTTATCTTCGTGGTCCTTACGCGAAATGTACGTTTGCGGCAGTAGAACTGTTTTTAATCAGCCTCAAAACGTCGCCTTCTCTCGTGTGATTCCCATTTGAATTACCGAGGCGTCCCCGTAATAACTGCGTGTTATTCGAACCTACCAGTAACAATTTAGCAGCCCGCCCCGCCTCTGAATAATAATAATAATAATAATTATTATTATTATTATTATTAAAATGTGCCGCCGCGCGGGATTAGCCGAGCGGTCTTAGGCGCTGCAGTCATGGACTGTGCCGGCCGCGGTGGTCTAGCGGTTCTAGGCGCTCAGTCCGGAACCGCGCGACTGCTACGGTCGCAGGTTCGAATCCTGCCTCGTGCATGGATGTGAGTGATGTCCTTAGGTTAGTTAGGTTTAAGTAGTTCTAAGTTCTAGGGGACTGCTGACCACAGATGTTAAATCCCATAGTGCTCAGAGCCATTTGAACCATTTGAAGCCATCATGGACTGTGCGGCTGGTCCCGGCGGAGGTTCGAGTCGTCCCTCGGGCATGGATGTGTGTGTTTGTCCTTAGGATGATTTAGGTTATGTAGTGTGTAAGCTTAGGGACTGTAACCTTAGCAGTTAAGTCCCATAAGAGGTCAAACACATTTGAACTATTAAAATGACGAGAAGTGCGAGTAAATTCTTCAATACGTGATATCCATAACCTACAGCAACAAAATAATAACAAAACATGTTGATTTGGTAGAAAGGGTTCACGCTTTACGAGGAGCAGAAAGAGGGTGGGAGAAAATAAAGAAGAAAGTAGCAGTATGGGAAAGCATTGCGAATAGCGTATCTACAACGCTTCAACGTTCTTAATAATAGAAAAGAAGACTTTAGATCCTTATTCTGGAGAGCGTGTTGTTCTGTCCTGTATAGGTTGCTGGGTTACTAGTTTCACAGGTGGACACCTGCAATCCAGAAAGAGTTGTAGAAGAAAACATCGGGCAGACTGGATCTCGTATTACAGTTTCGGTAAAGTAGTTACGTCACGAGAGGAGCAGCAGGGCTCATAGTCCGCGCAACCTTTGAAGAAGACAAGGGTGAGGTAAACATTTCATGCTTCTGCTCACATGTATATTCCGTTAACGTGAGAAAAACGACAGAAACAAAGGAAAAAGTTATGTGACTGACAGTTATACGCTAACTCCGACACACCGTCGCTCTTGTTGCATTTAGCGTAACTTATGACTGACTTGGCTGGAGGAAGTAAACAACTGTCAGACAAGTGACTGTTAGCAAATGTAGATGTCACAGCAATACAAGTGCTTTGCTGTACCGACAAGTATCGCCACTGTTCCTCAGAAAATTCGAAATATTCAGACCGTCTAGGATTCTGTACGTGTAATGCATCCCAGACGATATTTTTTCGATTGTTTCAGCGTACTACGAACCCAACTGGGCGCACACTGCTTTAGACTTTTATGACCCTCCACCCCTTGCACGATAAGCACCAATTAAGAAATATACTACCGTATTATACTGCAAAATATCTAAGACGAAACTAATAATACAAATAACAACTATAATAGCTGCTACGGCAAATATCCAACCAAATAAATTGAATGGCATGAGTTACTGCCCCTATCTATGTTATTAGCACACAGTCACAACACTTTGTAGAAATAATGTGTTATTTGTTAAGAGTATCTTGAAGCTATTGCCTGTCACACAGTCCTTTACGTCGTAAGACGAACATATGTACTACTGATCGAAGAACACCTGTAGGTCTTAGTTAAGGTCTCTAGATGCCGCGGGGTCTTGCATTTCACCGGAAAACGAAAATGAGATGACGGAATGCGATGGTGTTCAAACTATGGTGCGACAGTATCCTGGCTTAGATACCAAAACTTGTTGACTGAATTACTAGATGGCGATGTAGATGACAGTGTCCTATTAACGGACGCAGATGATAACCTACCGTCATTGTTGATGCTTGTAAAGAGACTTACTCCTTCTCTTTTCCTTCGTTTTTCATATTCATCTACAATTACACAAAAATTAGCGATACTTACAGGCACTTCTATCAGCTGCGCACACTGAGAATCTGTCACATTGCCCAATAACGTCGGAAACTGGCAAATGCCTTTTTTTTATGCGTTAAGAATTCCCTCAGAAATAAATGAGGTTTCTGTATTGTCTGCTCGCTCGATATAGGTATCGATAAATCGGGCTTAAGTGTATTCTTTATTTGGTTACAATAAATGTGCTTAAGACAATAATTATTGCCTTAAGCTACTATTCGGGTCGTGCGGTAGCGTTCTTTGCTTCCCGCGCCCGGGTTCCCGGGTTCGATTCCCGGCGGGGTCAGGGATTTTCTCTGCCTCGTGATGACTGGGTGTTGTGTGATGTCCTTAGGTTAGTTAGGTTTAAGTAGTTCTAAGTTCTAGGGGACTGATGACAATAGATGTTAAGTCACATAGTGCTCAGAGCCATTTGAGCCATTTTGAGCTACTATTCGATTACTTTTATTGGCCGTTACATGGTAAAAAAGAGAGGTTATTCTCTATGGTAGATGCATGTCCATACAGTCATTATAAGGTGTCTGAGAAAGGCCGAAACCATGTTCTCGATTTTCATCGCAATTTGTCGCAGAATTTTTGTCCTTGGTGTATATGTAATCTGAATTGCCGATACTGACTGATGGAGTAGTTACTTACATGAGAGGTATGAAAACATAGTAACGTTATGTGAGTCCAGCAGAAACTGCCTCTTTTAGGAGATCAAGAACCTACCTTTACTGTGGATGTCAGGCCTTATTATACTCTTTAATTGCAGTTTTAGTTTGATGACTATATCAGTAAACTAGAGATACCTGTTGACTTTTATAATAGCAGGCAGGAAAGGCGTGAGATTAAACTATTAATCTTAATGTTCTTTAACGTCATTCTTATTTGAGCCTTCCCATTAGCTAGTGCCTTGCCATGTGCTCCAGCTTATAGCTCCGATATTTCCTTTCTTGCTGACGACGTGCTCACTGGACACCGTGCGTGTCTGTTCCATCTGGGTAATAAGACATTCTAATAACGGATTAGATAATAAGCCATTCCAGTACTCACCTGTAATCTCGCGTACATCTCAGCTACTCGCCTCGTCCACCAAAACGAGAGAGCAGTGTCTCTGACGCTCGCTTGCGGCGCTCGCTTAGCGTTATCGTAAGATGAAATAAAATGAGCAGCGTCTGAATGGTACTGTCAATGAATAAAACATGGTTCATAGCTGAGGCAGGCGCGAGGCAGTCTCAATGAGCGGTAACACCCACGCCATTACGTAAGGCGCACTTTCTCTGGCGAATGCACGCAGCCCCGCTGCGCCGGCGCGGCTGCTGTGCGCCGCACCCCACGCCGTCTCTGTCGGACGCACATTCTCATACGTTTTGTTTACCATACACCATCCATGCATCACAAACCTACGAATAAGTTACGCAATTTCAGTATAAACAGTGCCATGTCAACGTAAAAAAGCGAATATAATTACGTATTGTAGTAATTTAGGCTGACTGTAATAAGGCCTCATTTCACGTTAACAAATATCTTTCAGGCGTTATACAGTGTATAACTGGTGACTGAAGACTGCGTACTGAAAGAAATTACATCAGTTTGTACTTCATTTCCCGACTAATATCCACTATGTGATCAAAAGTATCCGGACACCCCTAAAACATACGTTTTTCATATTAGGTGCATTGTGCTGCCACCTACTGTCAGGCACTCCATATCAGCGACCTCAGTAGTCATTAGACATCGTGAGAGAGCAGAATGGGGCGCTCCGCGGAACTCACGGATTTAGAACGTGGTTAGGTGACTGGGGGTCAATTGTGTCATACGTCTGTACGTGAGATTTCATCACTCCTAAATATTCCTAGGTCCACCGTTTCCGATGTGATAGTGAAGTGGAAACGTCAAGGAACACGTACAGCACACAAGCATACAGGCCGACCTCGTCTGTTGATGATAGAGATCAAAATGGTTCAAATGGCTCTGAGCACTATGGGACTTAACATCTGTGGTCATCAGTCCCCTAGAACTTAGAACTACTTAAACCTAACTAACCTAAGGACATCACACACATCCATGCCCGAGGCAGGATTCGAACCTGCGACCGTAGCAGTCTCGCGGGTCCGGACTGCGCGCCTAGAACCGCTAGACCACCGCGGCCGGCTGATGACAGAGACCGCCTACAGTTGAAGAGGGTCGTAATCTGTAATAGGCAGACATCTATCCAGACCAAAACACAGGAATTTCAAACTGCAAGTACTACAACAAGAGGGAGGTGAGAAAACTTGGATTTCATGGTCGAGCGGCTGCTAATAAGCCACACATCACGCAGGTAAATGTCAGACGACGCCTCGCTTAGTGTAAGGAGTGTAAACATTGGACGATTGAACAGTGGGAAAACGTTGTGTGGAATGACGAATCACGGTATACAATGTGGCGAGCCGATGTCAGGGTGTGGGTATGGCGAATGACCGTTGAACGTTATCTGCCAGCGTGTGTAGTGCCAACAGTAAAATTCAGAGGCGGAGGTAGCTTGGGATTCCCCGACGCGTAACTTTACGATTTTTGGCCGAAGTAGCAGAAAAGCAGGGTTTCGTTCTGTTTTTCAAAGCAGTCCTAAGACTCCACTATTGACTTTGGTGTTGTTCATTTATCTTTGGCTTTAGACTGTAGAGCCGTAGCCGCGCGGGATTAGCCGAGCAGTCTTAGGCGCTGCAGCCATGGACTGTGCGGTTGGTCCCGGCGGAGGTTCGAGTCCTCCCTCGGGCAGGGGTGTGTGTGTTTGTCCTTAGGACAATTTAGGTTAAGTAGTGTGTAAGCTTAGGGACTGATGACCTTAGCAGTCAAGTCCCTTAAGATTTCACACACATTTGAACATTCGAACATTTGTAGAACCATAAGTGACTGCAGTCATTGTGTTCAACTTCTTCTGCAGTCGATCTGACGCTCCAAAAATGTTTTGGTTGTTAGCTAGGAGACGCTAAAGCAAACAGGAAGAAAAACACAGTTCCTGAACTTACAAGAAGTAAAACACTCTTCTATCGCGCGACAGAAATGAGAAAGAATAAACTGACACAATATGTACCACAATTGCTTTAAGCGCTTGCCTGTTTGAATAACTCTGCAAGCTGTCCAATTTCTAATATGAAGTTACGTAAGAGACAGGGAATAATAGAAATATATTTTATAACGGGTGTGATTTCGGGTGTTAAGCAAAGTGGTCGGAGTCCAGGCAATGAGTATGCATAACAGTGCGGATAGCAGGACTTGTAGAAGGCGATTGGGTCGGTCGTGGAAATACTGTGCATAAAAATTTAATGAACCCACACCATTAAATAATGATGCTGGGAAAATCAAAGAGATCTCAAGTCGGTTTTACTGTCAGACAATCGCGTTTTCCTTCTGCCTGTTTGGTTTACACTTTACAGCCTACCGGAGAAGATTGCTTGAGGCTACACGGCTTTACAAGCCATGTTCAGTGCATCACACGATTAGTTCTTTAGCATATGTGTTGACGCACAATTTCTCGGCGTCGTTATTGGGATGTCAGAAGTTAATTAAAGCGAAAGAAATTACCTTCAGTAGTAATTTATCTGTTGGTATGGTATGAGAATGATCACTTTTATGCTTATGTATATGCTATATCAAAGACTTACACACAGAAACAATGTTTTTTGCCCAGTTACTTGTTAGTAAAATATATTCAGCTTATTGAATATCTTCAAGATAAGTATTTTTTTAGTATCTGAAATAACTGTCTGTTTCGGTTCCATATGTATCTGTTTCGGTTTAAGAACATGTGAGCTTCATTGCAGCTCGTAGTGGAATAAGATTGTGATAATTGAATAGCTCCCTGTAGATGAAACCTGTATTCCAGTCTGAGATTCGAGGCTGTATCTTTTGGATTTCGCTGGTGTTGCTATACAAACTAAATTACCCGAACTCGTGTCTTGCTACGAGGTCAGTTTAAGTGCTGCAGGGATTTTTCTGATGTCTAAAACATCCTCCATTTTTTTGTAAAGGAATTATTCCTTTTCTGTACGAGCACATCTTCCACTCTTTTCGTAAAGGAACTGTTCTTTTCTGTACGGGATTCTGTAGAATCACAACAGACCATAAATTGTTATTCCACTACTGATTACAACTCCTAGATTATATCCAACTTTTTGGAAAAGAAGCCGGGATAATGCGCATTATTTCATAACTAATGCCCATAAAATCGCTCCTGGTCTTTTGCCTTCGGGTGAGTGCAAGACCTATCTTTTTTTAAATATGCAGACACCTGCTGGGAACAATTCTAGTGCTGTTGAATGAATATGATCACCAAAAATGGTTCCATAGAATTTACTAGTTACCTTTTCCTTCAGTGGTTTCACAGGGCCACCAAAACCCATAATATTACTATCCAAACTACTACGGAATATCCATCCTGCTGTTCAGTTTGGAGAACATACTAAGGTAGTCTACGTTTATGCTTCCCTTGTGTTATGAATACGTAAATAAGAAAATTAGACTCTTTGGACGTCACGACATACTTCCATTGTCCGTAATTTAGGTTTTGTACTCATTACTCTACGTACTCGGTGCCGTACACGCTCCTCTCCTTCTCAGTGATTTAAGAGGTGTTTGGAAATAGCAGCGCTACCGTGAATGTTTTGTTTATAAACTACAACTCTCTACGTTGCAATTACCGAGCGAGGTAGCGCAGTGGTTAACACACTGGACTCGCATTCAGGAGGACGACGGTTCAAACCAGCGTTCGACCATTCCGATTTAGGTTTCCCGAGATTTCCATAAATTACTTAAGGCAAATGCTGGGATCTTTCCCTTGACAGAGGCACGGCCGATTTCCTTCCCCATCCTTCCCTAATCCGAGCTTGTGTTCCGTCTCTAACGACCTCGTTGTCGACGGGACGTTGAAAACTGATCTCCTCCTCCTTCTCCTCCGTAGATATTGTTTTATCTAGTCATATATTAAACTTTCTGACCGTGAACATCTCATTAGAGGCACAAAACTTGCCTCGTCTTCCTATCTCTGTCAGTAGCTTAATTTTTCTTCCACTGCTCTATTGTGCAGATGGAAGTTCTTCACAGTCCGTATACTGTTATCATACTAGATAAAGTACAACGGATGATCAAAAAAGTGCCATACATGTCTTTCTGGTGCGCGTGAGGTAAATGCGGAAACGGGAACTATGGCGACGTTACTACCAAATGCGTCCAAACAGGATCAACATGTTGTTATTCTTGTCTTGGGTGGGGAGGGATAGACGCAGGTAGACATCCATCGGAAAATGAGGAATGTGTAGAGGGCAGTGTGTCTGTTGAAAACCACCGTTATGGAATGGTGCGCCAAATTCCGTGTTGGTCGCGATTCGATGTTAAACCCTGGTCGATCTGGGAGGCCAGTCTCATCCATTACGGATAACAACAAGCGGGCGTTGATGATACGATGGAGGGATGGTTTGGGGGAGGGGGCCAAACAGCAAGGTCATCGGTCCCATCGGATTAAGGAAGAATGGGAAAGGAAGTCAGCCGTGCCCTTTCAAAGGAACCATCCCGGCATTTGCCTGAAACCATTTAGGAAAATCACTGAAAACCTAAATCAGGATGGCCGGACGCGGGTTTGAACCGTCGTCCTCCCGAATGCGAGTCCAGTGTGCTAACCACTGCCCCACCTCGCTCGGTGATTATTCGATTAGGGTGGACTGGTGCGCCACCATTCGTGCGCTAACGAAAGGATCACGAGATCAGCTTCGATAACATGCAACACATTATCCGACAGGAGTTGGGCTACCTAAGGTCTGCAGCCAGTGGATACCCCAAGTGTTGAATGCCGAACACAAATCGGATGGCTGTTTGCTGACGCACCTGCTACGTTTCAGCGTTGAAGGCATACGCTCCTTGAGTACATTGTCGCAGGCGACGAAATCTGGTGCCGACGCTGGACGGAATCGAAAGCGCCGACGATGCAGTGGTTCGTCCATCGTGCCCCTCCTCCCAAGAAGTTCAAGAGCCAGCCATCTGTTGGAAAGGTGATGCTCACGCTGTTATTTGATTACTAAGGCCTAAAGTCTGGGAAAACTGCAACAAAGGGTGCTGCTATTTCGTGATAACGACGTTCCCATATCGAAAATGTCGTAATGCAAAAGCATTATGCGTTTAGCATGAGTGGGAGACACTTTAGCACCCACCCTATAATGGTTTCTCGCCATGCAGTTGTCACGCCTTTGGGCCCTTAAAAAAAGCGTTAAATGGACGACGATTCCTTTCGGACGAAGGTGTGCAGCAGGTAGTTAAGGACTTATTCACACAGCAGGACATCTTGTTTTAACAAACGGGTATTTTCAAACTGGTGAGTAGGTGGGCTGATTGCCTCAGTCCTCACGACGATTTTGCATATTGGCATACCGATTTTGGACTGCACCACCTTCGGACGGAAACTTTTTTTATCGCCCCTTATTGTTTTGGATGACTCTAATACACATGTCCTCTTTAAATTTCTGTAAGATTCGATAAGTCGATAGACCAAAGCACTGAAACTGTCACAAACGTACTCACGGCTCAGGGTAGTGTTCAGAGACATTATAGTTGAATGAGGAAACAAAAGACCTCAATACGTTATAAACAAATTAGAGTACGAGTTTCGGAAGGATGTTCATATTTATGCCTCCAACCCTTGTGCATGAGGCGAACGGGAACGTTAACGGAACACATTCTGGCCAGCGAAGAGCCTACCGAGGCCAATCCCGAAACACAAAAGCTGCCGGGACATCACTCTTTGTTAGACTGTAATTAAGATGTCGAGGGCCCTGAGGTCAGGCAACTGTGACAGTGATTGTGACCTTTTAATAGACGCGATTAGATCTCGACTTTTGGGCGTTAATAACTGAGCCGTCTGAGATTGAAGTGTCCCAACTGGAAATAGACGCAACTGTCAGAGCTAGCCGAGTGAAAACTGTCTGCTTAGGCTCCCGGACGTGAGAGAGGCCCACGGGAGCGGTAAGGCGGACAAAGGCCGTAGCCGTCCGGAGACACGCCAGGTGGAAATCGAGCGTCCGTGTTGACACGGGCGGGGCGGCGCCTCATTACAGACAATAGACAGCGCAGCCAAATATCGAGAGCGGCGCATGTCCTGCGATCGCCGCGCCGATACGGCTGACGGACGCTCGTGTAATTGCCCTGCCCAGCCCGGGTGTCCTTATCCCCCAACACGGGAAACAGGTCGACAATGGCATACATTAGCATAAAAACTGCTGTTCAGTGTCCCCAGGCTACGCAGTTCTTGGCGTCGCACGTCAGCTTCCGGCCTCTGTCACCTAGTAGCGCGCAACCTCTAACACCTTTAATTTATCTTAGAACAACCAGTGATGGGAATTCCTTTTCCCACCAGTTATAGGTTACCTTAGGGCTGTGCTTGGAGCGACACCACACTGCTGTCTGAATCCGCGGAGGGTTAACATCGGGAATGGAGTAGTATGCGTGGGCCTCAAAGATTAGGCAGGGTGGATCAAGCTTTCACGTCCCATCGATGACGAGGTCATTAGAGACGCTGCATAAGCTTCAATTGCGCAGAGATGGGAAAGGAATTAGCCCGTGTTCCTTTAAAAGAAATCCCCCAGCATTTATTTTAAGCCCTGAACGGTAACCACAGAATTAGGGAAGCCACATAACTGAACCCAGGTCCTTAAGTTCTTAAGTTCATTTTATTGTTCATCTCGGCTGATTTTGAAGTATTATAACTTCACTCGCATCGGACTGGACGTTTTATATTTTACACCGTAGAAATACGTACTTTTAAGTAATGACTAATGACCTCTGAAAAAAGTGCAATGCCAGACAGAGCGTGAGTCAGTTCAGGAGAACTGCATTGCTGTCCTGAGCAAATTGGTGATTTACTGTTACCTTCCTCGGATCTCTTGTGCTATTTCAAGTGTGTATCAGTGTAGTGTGCATGACTGTGATGAGTGATTGTGCAGTGTGATGTTATGTATGTGTTGTCGTGGGTGAGTAAGCAGAAAGAACATAAAATCCACTGCCAGCACGGAGTCAACTCCCCTCGAAGAACATAGTCGAAGTACCCAGTGTCTCGGTACGACAGACGGCTTAACGCTGTTAGGGCCCTTACAATAAGATTGTATTTTGAGCCACGACATTGCCACAGACTGGGGATGAGTTCCCCATGCCACCACCTCTGTCTTCTACTTGCCAGCCACAGGATGCGCGTCGAAAGTCCTCTACAGCGCCCGCGTGCGTTTACAACCACGACAAATCGTTACCCCAACAACAGCAAATCAGAGTATGTTGGCGATTCACATTATAATGAACGCAATGAAAAATTAAACTTACGGCACAAATCTTGTAAAAGAAAGGAAAGAGGGAAAACGAGAGAGAGGGAGAGAAAGGAGGAGATAGTTTATACATGTCTACGATTTTTTAAAACGATGTATGCGAGGCGGTAGTTAACAGCATACAGGAAGTCAATGAGAAGTAAATGGTGAGCTGCCATCACTTCAAGAGAGAAACAATTAGTTTATTTTATAGTAAGATGAGATGCGTCTTTCTGTTGTCGATTTAGAAACGACATACCTCCGTCAGTCCAAGTTTCGAGGTTGGGTTAAAAAAAATGGAGAAAATTTAAGACGGTGGTCTTAATGCTTCAGGTGTTCTACACTGTCTCTCCCTACTTGAGTACAACGAAAAAAATTTTCATACAGTACGTGAAAGTTTCAGAAAATCCATCTTTGGGATGTTCAACTCGCACGCCACATGGGCTTGAATGTCGGTTATGTCATTAAAGTGTTGACTCTTCGTGTGAATTTCTGCATTTTGTTGTTTGTGGCAGATTCGTGTCGATAATATCAAGTATCGTTAGCCGTCATGATTTTTTTTTTTTTCAGAAAAGAGCTGTCCTCGTTTCTCATCCATGCGATTTAAGGTGTGTGGGACAGACGTTGCACACAATTTTATCTTCTTCAAAACGTTCTGGAAAATGTCTTGTGAATATGCTTTAGAGACATTACTCCATTCTGATATGTGATATAACAACGCTGACACACTATGGTCGCACGCCCACTACCTAACACAACCTGCTCACACCTGACTGGTTGAACGCATATCTGTTGTTTACAGTTGTTAGTTCAACATGCCACCGTACTTACTGCGCTAACGTTGCTTGTACGCCATGACTTAAGTCAGTCCAGGACATTTTTGGACGGATGGCGTATTTAAGGACAGATTTGTGGTGTTTTTTCTTTAACTGGCTTTTGGCTATTTAGGCCAACAACTAGCACATCTGTGCTGTATTCTCCGCTTTTTACTGGTCTACTAACCATGCATATTCTATTTACAAATCACACACATTGGATATATGTATCAGAAACGATTTTGCTATTATTCCCCCGGTATTCTACATTTGCAGGATACTTACACAGCAACGACACATTTAAGACCCTCAGTCACGCCCGAAGCGAAGGAAGAATATGCCACCCTCGGTTTACGAGACAGTGACAGCAGCCTAGGGTTACGTATCAAACAGCTGAGCAAACGTAGAGTGTGGTAATCACAATTTCCGCTATCGATTTTCCTGTCGGCTACAGTTTCCACAAGTGTATGTATCACGATTTAAACTTCCTAAATTGTACTCTGTATGTCTAACCAAAATGACATCTACAAATCTGACTGTCATTCACTGTGAGCCACTAGGTTGCTCAAGGTTTAGCCACTAACATTACTGACGATACAGAGAATTCCTTCACAGATCACACAACGAGGTGTCACACACTGAACTCGTATTCATCACGAGCGTGGATCAGACGTACGTCGGACCACCCTGATTCAAATTCTTTGTTGTTTCCCTAAATTGCTTGAGACGAATTCTGGCAGAGCTCCACAACCTATTGTCGTCAGCATCCTTGCCTGTCTGAGCTACAGCTACGCACCTGATGACCTCGATGTTGACGGGAAATTAAACACTATCCTTTCTGTGAATCTTCAGGTTTTGGCGGCGCAAAGACTGTTCCATTAAGTTTCGGGTGTGCAGCCGCAAGATACGTAACCCTAGGCTGCTGTCACTGTCTCGTAAACCGAGGGTGGCATATTCTTCGTCTTCTAATATTTCGGCCGTATAACGTTTAGCCATCTTCAGAGTGAGCCGCAAGACTGCCGCTCTAGTGCTCGCTTCGTCCCTTTCCTTTTGCACTAGTATAAAGGCAACTGTCTGGAACAGATAGTTATACAAACTACTCGCTATGGAAATATTTTAGACCTTGTAGCTACAAACAGGTCTGACTTATTGACGATTGTCAGTATAGAGACAGGTATTAGTGATTATGATGTCATCATAACGACGATGGTTACTAAAGTTAATAAATCAATCAAGAAGGTTAGGAAAGCATTTTTGCTAGAAACAGCAGATCAGCAATTGTTAGCATCCAGCTTAGACATTGACATAATTCAGCTTCAGTATGACGGACGAAGAGGAATAATGAGCAAAGTTTAAACGGGTTATAAGTCGCTCTCTGGTGAATTATGTGCCTAGTAAGTGGATTAAGAACGAGAAAGACCCAGCGTTGGTTAATAACAAAAATCGGATAATCCTGAAGAAGCAGAGACTTGTTTCACTCCCGATTCAGAAGAGACTACCCAAATGACTATAGGCAGAAGTTAGCAGAAACTCGTACGTCTGTAAAAAGATCGATCTGCAAAGCATACAGCAACTGCCATCGTCATACCTTATCAAAACATCTTGCCGAGAAGACGAGAGAATTCTGGTCCTGCGTAAAATCGCTAAGCGGGTCGAAGGCTTCTCTCCAGTTACTCGTTGACCAGTCTAGTGTGGCAATAGTAGACCGGAAAACGAAAGCCCAACTTTAAGAAATCGTTCACGTAGGATGATCGTACAATCTCAGCTTGTTCTTTTCCCGCATGATATCGTGTGAACCATGTATGAAGTGCAACGGGCAGATTCCATATTCCTAGATTTCCGAAAAGCGTTTGACATTGTGCCCCATCGCGGACTGCTAACGGTGATACGAGCATAGGGCGTAGGCTCTTAGATATGTGAGTGGCTCGAAGACTTCTTAAGTAACTGAGCCCAGTAGATGTCATCTCTGGCGGATATTGAACAGCGACAAGGGTGTCGTCAAGAGTGCCCCACTAAAGTGTGATAGGGTTGCTGTTATTCTTTATATACATTAATGATCTGACGGACAGGGTGAGCAGCAAAATGTGGCTGTTCGCTGATGGTGCTGTGATGTACAGGAAAGTGTCATCATTGAGTGACTGACGGAGGATACAAGATGACTTAGAGAACATTTCTAGTCATTGTGATAATGACAGCTAGCTTTAATTGTAGGAAAATGCAAGTCGTTGTAGATGAGTAGGAGAAACCATCCCAAAACGTTCGAATACAGTATTATTAATATGCTGCTGGACACGGTCACCCACGCCCGGATTACCGGGTTCGATTCCCGGCCGGGTCAGGGATTTTCTCGGCCTCGTGATGACTGGGTGTTGTGTGATGTCCTTAGGTTAGTTAGGTTTAAGTAGTTCTGAGTTCTAGGGGACTGATGACCATAGATGTTAAGTCCCATAGTGCTCAGAGCCATTTTTTTTTTTTTTGACACGGTCACGTCCATTAAATATCTAGTTCTAACGTTGTAAAGCGATTTGAAGTGGAACGAGCATGTAAGGATTGTAGTACGGAAGGCGAATGACCGACTTCGGTTTACTGGAAGAATTTTAGCAAACTGTGGGCCATCTGTAAAGGACATCGCGTATACGACACTAGAGTGACCCATTCATGAGTTGTATTCGATTGTTTGGGATCCCTATCAGCCGGCCGGAGTGGACGTGCGGTTCTAGGCGCTACAGTCTGCAACCGAGCGACCGCTGCGGTCGCAGGTTCGAATGCTGCCTCGGGCATGGATGTGTGTGATGTCCTGAGGTTAGTTAGGTTTAATTAGTTCTAAGTTCTAGGCGACTGATGACCTCATAAGTTAAGTCGCATAGTGCTCAGAGCCAAGCCATTTGATCCCTATCAGGTCGGATTCAAGGAAAAGGGGACATCAAATTAATTCAGAGGCGAACTGTTAGACGTGTTACCTGTAGGTTCGAGCAGCACGCAGATATTATGGAGATGCTACAGGAACTCTAATGGGAAAACCTGGAGGGATTTTTTTTGAGGAACGCTGTTGGGAAAATTTAGAGAACCGGAATATGAAGGTGACTGCCGCCAACGTCCATTTCGTGTAAGGACCACAAAGATAAGGTAAGCGAAATTAGAGTACGGGGCGTATAGATATTTGGTTTTCCTTTGCACTATTTGTGAGTGGAACAGCAAAGGAAATGGCTAGTAGTGGTAAAAAAAAAAGGTAATCTCTGCGATGCACCATACTGTGGCTTGCGGAGTATGTATGTGGATATAGTTGTAGGTTAGACCTTGTAGGTTGAAGCGAAGGTCGGAGTCGAGTGATTGGCAGTGAAGGACAGCCGACGGCGCAGGGTATCGAACCCGCAGCCGCTACGGCTGCTGGCTTGTGAATCCCACGGTACAAGTACTAATTAAACGCCGCCGACAGACAAGCGTAGGACGCTCAACAAACAATCCTCTGCTTTAGGTATTAGTTCTCGTGCTACGGGACACGGAAAGCCATACCAACAATTACTGATAAAGCCGCGATAATTGTCGATAAGATTATTTGGGCCTGATAATTACAAGCAGAAGTGAGACTGAGCGAACGGAGTTATCTCGATTTTTCATAGAACGTGTTCTTGCTGTGGTGCTGTTAAGACATTTATACCCGTGGAGGACGGCGTTGGAAGGAATTTGTGCTTTCTCCCTATCTGTTGATACGTGTTCCAAGCATAGGAAAATGACGCTTCGACATCTAATCTACGCTAAAAGTGTCTCAAGAGTTCTTCCTTTCTGCTGTTCTAATGTTTATCCTTTATTATATCGTGCTGAGTAATTCTCTGCAACGAATAATGTCTTTCAGAATACCGCGTATTACTCCAAGTCACTGCGACGAATTTGTTCTGCTGTTGTCTGCGCCTACTCGTCGTCACCGACTTCGACCATATTTATGGTATATGCAGGGCTTGGCCAAAAATGGAAGTGACAGTAGTGGGAGCTCCAGATGCCCGAGTATTTAGAAAAAAAAATAGCATTTTAAGCGTTGGTCGGGCGAGTCGTGAGCCACTTATGTTGGCGTAGTTTCCATGCAGCGGTTGGCGTAGCGGACAGAGTACAGGACAAGAATTGTAAGGTCGTGGGGTCGAGTCCGTATCTGGAAACATTTTCCAATTTCAGGTTTTACGTTACTTAACTTGTAAATAAACCGAATTAATGCTCGTATTCATTAATATTTTCGTAAAAGGTATGAAATGGAAACGCAAAGGAAAATTTGAGACAGCAAATAAATTTCCAAGAAGGGACTGTAATTAAAGCATACGTTAGAGGTAAAAATGAGACATTTATAACGGGTGCAAGATTCTAAGAAAATTACGGCTACCCTTGTTTTTACTGCAGATATCCCACCGGCACGTGTAAATAATCACATGTAAAATAATAAAAGTATCTAATTTTATATACAAAGTTGTCGTGTACGAATTACACTCCCTTCCTGTAAATTTATTTGCTTAGCCAAATTTTACTTTGCCCTTCCTTTTCATGCCTTTTATGAAAATATTAATAAATAAATTATACTGTGCACTACTTCAGTTTATTTGCAATATGAGTAGCGTAGAAATTGAAAGTAAAAAAGGTTTCCGCGTAGGGACTCGACCCCTTGACCCTCAGATTACCGTTCTGTACTCTTCCCGCTAGACCAACAGCTGCCAGGAAACGTCTCATGCCATATTTTGTAATTGCTTAGCCATCTGGAACTCACACTGCTGTCACTTTCATTTCTGGCCAGGCGCCAAGCCCTGAATATACCAGAAATTTGGACGAAATTGGCGACGACGAGTATGCCCAGTACCCTTGATAGTCCAAGAGAAAATTGTCCTCTGAACACCACAGTGATTTTTTAGGCATGCTGCTATTGGATACGGTTTGCCTTTGCCTTCCTCCGACCTTTAAACTGTCTTACTCAGCTAATTATTAGATGACGTAGACTTTAAGGTGGACTCTGGACAACCGCATAGCTTTGAATGTTTCATATAAACAGATCGTTTCCAGAGGTGAAAAGACGATAAACGACGGAAAAAATCCTACGACCGACCGATGACAAAACCCCGAGTCTGTCGACTTCATATCCGACGCCAACCTACTTAGCCACCAAGGCATATACTGCGCTGTCATATGGTAGCAAATATATTTGAAAGCGAGAGTTTAAAACTAGAAAGTTACCTCGTCCGCCAAAATTTCTCATAAATCAGCACAGCAATGTTGTAAATTTGCGAAACTTTTACTCGCACGCAGTGCCATTCGTCCTCTGTGTCAGCCGCGTTGGTTTGTGTTTTTAGATGATTTCTCTAGAAAAACAAAGCGCTTTCCACAAATACTGATAACACCTACAAGTTTATGTACATTACAAGTAGAGAGCTTGGTGTCCATGTGAACATAAAACCAAAACAATCGTCGTGGAGCTCGTCCGGGTACAGGTAAGGTAACACGCCATCAGGAAACGGCGCCGTCACGCAAACATGGGGCTATCCTTATGGTTTATTCATGGATGTAGAAAGTTATGAGGCCTAAGTCAATGCCCTCAGCCAATAATGGCGTCAGTACCTATACGACACTGATAAAGAAACAAATTTGGGAGCACACTGCGTGGGCAGCTATAGGTTACATATAAGAAGCCTCTTCGCCGAATACGTGATGAAATAATACAAGCTTTACTGAAATTTCCAAATAGGCTCTTATTTCGACGGTCTTATAGGAGCATGTAACAGTTGATCGACATAAGAAGCGCACGCATTTGTTCGAGCTGGGTTTCGCTTTTTTGCAGTTCCTACGACTGACGTACTGAGTAGGCATGTGAGTGCCCAGGTTTCTTATAGATATCCTATCCACAAACTTGTAATACTTACTGCTTTTGAGCTAAATTCACTAGTTTAATAATTATAGACGGAACTGCTTTTGAGCTAAATTCACTAGTTTAATAATTATAGACGATACTGAATGAACTCTTCATTAGAGGAAACAAAGGCAAAACTAAATCAGGAATCCTGCGCCTCACTTCAGTCCAAATACTCCAGAATACTCGCCTAGTGCATTTATCACTGATTGTTAGATCCATTGCTGGCTCATATCGCTTCATATGACACTTGCCACCTTACGGTCTGGTAATCGTGTTTCTAGATAAGAAAAGACATAAGAAAATGAAAATTACCTGTCGTCAACGCTATCTGTGTTGTTACCACGAGGTAAAAAAGCAAAGCTCCACCGTTTTGGCCACAGAAGAACCAATCGGGACCTACCGATCGCCGTGTCGTGCTAGCCAATGGCGTCATTGCGGTGTTAAGAGGCGTGGGTTGAGCACACCGCTCTCCCAGTCGTTGTCAGTTTTACACACCTGGAAGCCACTACGTCTCTTTCGAGTAGCTCCCACCAAGGAATAATCCTTGGTAAGACCAAGAATTGAACCCAGGTCCTCCACATGGCCGCCGGCCACGTTGACCGCTTAGCTGTGGAGGCGGACAAACCGCGAGGTAAATACTGACAATATGAGTAAAGTAATGCGTATACTGCTGTTGCCTTTCGTGTTAATTTCAATACTTTGGTAACTGTCACTAGGAAAACTGTTGAAGACTATTTCCAGGGGAAAACACAGAGCACGAGAAAATGTAAACAATAACATTTCGTCAGTGGTCCCACAGGATTATAACGCAAAGAAATGTAACGCCACAATAAAAAGAATGAACCTGTGTACACCGTCAGATGATAAAGGAGTTAGTTATAATGAAAGCAAACTTAAGAAATGGTTCACGCAGGAAAATCGTACAAACATATCGTCGTTTGACCATCGCACAGACTCCTGCATGGAGGACAAAGTAACAGGCGTCCATGGAGTAGAGAAACAACTGAAAGAACTGAAAACAAATAAGTCGTCAAGGAATACTCTATGGTATTGGCCCCTTAACCAGGTTGCATTTATTGCGAATCTCTCGGACAGCGCAGTCCCAAGCGACTGGAAAAAAAGCGCAGGCGACTCCTGTATTTATGAATGGTAAAAGAACGGACATGCAAAATTACAGACCAATATCCTTAACATCGGTTTGCTGCAGAATTCTTCAACATATTCTGAGATCGAAAAACTTATGTCCACGAATCAGCACGGTTTTAGAAAGCATCGCTTGCGCAAAAGTGAGCTTGCCCTTTCCCCACAAGATGTACTGCGAACTATGGATTAAGGGCAATAGGCAGATTCAATATTTGTAGATATCAGAAAATTTTTTGACACGGTGCCCCGTTGCAGACAGTTAATGAAGGTACGAGAGTACGGAATAGGTTCTCAGATATGTGAGTGGCTCGAAGACTTCTTAAGTAACAGAACCCAGTACGTAGTCCTCGATGACGAGTGTTCATTATAGACAAGGGTATCATCAGGTGTGCTCCTGGAAAGTGTGACAGCATCGCTATTATTTTCTATACACATGGTGAGCAGCAATCTTCGGTTGTTTGCTGAAGGAGCTGTGGTGTAAGAGAAAGTGTCATCGTTGTGTGACTGCAGGACGA
Source organism: Schistocerca serialis cubense (assembly GCF_023864345.2). Lineage (NCBI taxonomy): Eukaryota > Metazoa > Arthropoda > Insecta > Orthoptera > Acrididae > Schistocerca > Schistocerca serialis. Next base: position 368,901,604 of record NC_064640.1, on the reverse strand, counting down.
TGCAACATGACTTAGCCAAAATTTCTAGTTGGTGTGATGAATGACATATAGCTATAAATGTACAAAAATGTCCGCCTGCTTAGCTGGGTGGTAACGTGCTCGCCTCCCATCCACTGGGCCCGGGTACGATTCCCGGCCAGGTTGGATATTTTCCCCGCTCGTGGACTAGATGTGTTATCCTTATCATCGGCCGCAAGTCACCCGATGTCGCGCCGACTGAAACAAGACTTACACTTGGCGGCTGAACTCGAACGGAAACTCTCGGCCAACAATGCCATACGACCATTTTTTTTTTTGTGGAAAAATGCAAGTTAATGCGTATGAGTAGACAAAACAAACCCATTATGTTCGTCTACAGCATGGGTGGTGTCCTGCTTGATACATTCACGTCCTTTAAGTATCTGGGCTTAATGTTGCAAAGCGATAGGAAACGGAATGAGGATGCGACGCTTATGGTAGGGAAGGCGAATGGTCGACTTCAGTTTATTGTGAGAATTTTGGAAATGTGTGTCTCATCTGTGAAGCAGACCGCATATAGGACTCTAGTGCGACTTATTCTTGAGAATTGCTCGATTGTTTGGGATGCCTACCAGGTTGGATTAAAGGAAGACATCGAAGCAATTCAGAGGCGGGTTTCTAGCTTTGTTACCTTTAGGTTCGAACCACATGTAGCTATTACGGAGATGCTTCGGTAACTCCAGTGGGAATCCCCGGTGGAAAGGCAACGTTTCTTTGAAGGTACGCTATTGAGAAAATTTAGAGAATCAGTATTTGAAGCTGACTGCAGAACGTTTCTACTACCACCAACATACAAATCGCCTAAGGACCACGAAGATAAGATACGAGAAATTAGGTCTCGTACGGGGGCGTATAGCAGTCGTTTTACCCTCGCTCTATTTGAGAGTGATTCAGGAAAGGAAATGACTAGTAGTGGTACAGCGAATGTGGGCAGTGAGGACTCAGAGAAGTATTGACGAGGAAAGATGACAAAGGATTGGAGAAAAGAAAAGAAGATTAAATTTGATGCAATAACACAAAATTGAAGATTTCAGCAGACTAGGGAAAAACTGCCTCAGAAACCTTTATATGTTTGAGGATCGTGTTCACAAATTATAATACATAATCCATTCACCATAATTTAGTTTCTTCACTTTTATGAATATTTTCTTAAACAGTACTGAAAGTACAAAGAGGAAACACTGCTAAAAGTTGAAATAGTGTAGTTACATTCATCGTATCATTTTGGGTGGTAATTTGGATAAAGATAATATTTTAGATTTTTTAAAATTATTCGTGAGAAAACTACGAAGAGATAGCTAAGAAAACGTATTTAGATATTCTTCAATCAAATCTTAAATGAAAGCGCAACTGTACCGTAAACCGCCATATTTTTATTTAAAATAACTCTGGCACAGACATTCCTCATATTTTTTCGTATTGGCATGTGCAGAATAGTTCGTCTATTTCCCTTTGAGACCCTAACAATTTAGACTACGGGCGAAGTTATTCCTTCGTAAAGACTTGGCTACGATCAATGTAACGTTACGTACTATACAAAACAGATGAATTTAGTGGGTGGTAAAACCATAAGTGAGCCGGCTACTTCCTACTGAAACGGTAATTGGCAATATGTGGTTGCTAATCTCGCAGTTACACGTTACGTTCACTCTTATGAACATTTTAGCTGCGCGGGTGATTTTTTCCTTGTGCTTGCCACTAGTGCGTTACAGCTTCTCCTCCTTGTATCACAACCTGACGTTGAGGCAACATGTTTTGCGCTTTACCACGTGACATATCATCCCCTCATGTATCGTGACAGCACAATGATGTTACTTAAAAGGCTTATAACGCCGTCCCCGGACATTGTAAGGGTTCATTTGTAAGAAAATAAGTATGTAACATCGTCGAAAAAACCGTTTATTAGTGTTCCCCTGGTGAACAGCTTGTTAAACATATTCTGGTGTGCTTACCTTTTGTTCCCAGCCGTAGCCCACACAAATTTCTAACTGCTTCATCTTGCCGCTTTACGGAGTCTGACCGTCGCTGTTTCGGAGTACCGTCCGTAAACATAGTTTAGAGGCGTCATTTGGGAGTGGCCGCTCTTGCGGTAGGTCCCTGCGTGGGGTGATTGGCCTGTTGGCGTCTCCCTCGCTCTTCCACCCACATATATTCCTGTCTGCCCCTCAGCTCTTCCAGCACTCCCGTTCCCATCGGTACCCGCGCATATCCTTATTCTGTTGACTCGCGGCGTTAACCCGAAGGCTGTTTGTCTTCTCAATAGGACTGATGGCCGTGACGCAGAGCGAAGGATTCAGATTCGTAGTCAGCGGCATCTGCATGTGATTCACAGTTTCATCTTCTCACTTATGTTTCTTAGCAGCTCCAAATTTCCTCTGCAGTTGTTCTTTTCCAAATGTAAAATATATGAAACTTACGAACATGAGGGACAACAGGGTGCATTAAGCGCTAATTCCCAATTCCACCCTCTCTTTTTTTCGAGTCTTTATCGTAGAACTCTTATTGCATTGCATTATTATGTCACTTACTGTGTAAATAATATATTGACGAGCCTGTTACTAGCAGCAGGAAACACACCCGAATTTCTATCATCAGAGGCATACATTTAGTTTAATTTATCGATGGTGCCTCATAGTTTTCCAAACAACTTACCCGTATTTCCTACGATATAGCAAAAATGAAATTGTTCTAAACTGTTGCAGACACCCTACCGAGAAATACTCATTTGTGACACTTATGTTCAAAATAAAGTCGCAGGTATTTAGGTCTGCCTGTGTACATCAGATTGCAGAATGTTTTCCTGGCACCTGTGCCCAGTATCGGCTAGGAATAGTGAATAGCCGTTGCCTTAAACTTTCTTTAATAGACTGAGTCTGTTGTCGCGGCTTATGATTGCATATCGTCGTAATCGAATTATTACCCCAAGTTTCTCTTTTCATTCATACGGAAGACACAGTCTTGTGAAATTGGATGAAACACCACTTGCTTCGTATAGCCCTTTGAATTAAATACAATTTTCACTCCAATAGATCCATAGTGAGGGGATCCTCCAGGCTGTAGAAAATGTTACACAACAAAAATACACAATAAAAATTTAAAAAGAAAAATATGTGCTAATGTACCTACCACAGATACCAAATGAAATGGACCTCGTGGATGCGAAGCAAGTCAAAAAATCTTAAACAGATTTTCATCTAAAAGGCAATAACAAACTTGTCACAAATCATGTAAATGTTCAATTGACAGAGGTGCATATGATAATTCGTACGCTACTGTAACCACTCGTCATCATGTAGAAAAAATCGTTTTTCAATACTTATTAGTCAAGTTATTGCACTGAATTTTTACAGTAATCAGACTGTACTATTTGATAGCAATAATAATATACACACAGCAGTCAGTTCTGCTAATAAAATCACCAATAGAGCAGAAGGTGTTGACCACAAATAAATCGTTTAGGTCCTCTTAAAATAAACTTTATTGATCAGTTTCTTCTGGATGGATTCCACAGTCACAATAAATTTGAAAAAGGATATTATTCCACCAGGCTATGTTTTAAAGTATTTTATTTTCATTGCTAGTTTCGAGCACTGCTCATTCTCAAGTGCAACTATAGGAACATAGTAACGGATGTGGATACATCATCCTCGTTTCATCAAAAAAGTCACGTGCCATGCATATTGTGCACAGGACGGTCGTCGACAGTCCTCATCTTGTAATGTTTGCTACAGATCGCACTATACACACTTGTTCATGTAACTGACACAAGTGCATGTGAACTTTGTTACTAGTTAAACTTTCTATAGCTGCTGGCAACTTACTGAACATGTGTTTCCTTGAATGATGGATACGTTTCTGGCCCAAAGCTACCTTTTCAAAGATAATCATATTTCTATTACCAATTACATGAGGCGAGTTGTCGGTTTGAAAAAGAGATATTATAATGACAAATTTCAATAAGGAATAAATATATTGGGGATCAATATTTAGTTTCCCCACTCTTTAAACAGGCTTCTGCAGGACGTCCTTGAGTTCACATGACAAATAATTCGTATTATACTAACTTTCGTGCCCCAAATCATTAGTGATGAAAGAATATTGCGTCATTTCTACGTATATGTTTAGGGAGTTGCGTCGCACTGTAGTTCTGTCGCGCTAAGGTCACGTGGTTTGACGTCTGGTATTCGTGACATACGTGTGACGGAAACTGCTTGTAACATACTTCTACTGGAATATTGCACTCCTTGTCACAGCCGGCCGAAGTGGCCGAGCGGTTCTAGGCGCTTCAGTCCGGAACCGCGCGACCGCTACGGTCGCAGGTTCGAATCCTGCCTCGGGCATGGATGTGTGTGATATCCTTAGGTTAGTTAGGTTTAAGTAGTTCTAAGTTCTAGGGGACTGATGACCTCAGATGTTAAGTCCCATAGTGCTCAGAGCCATTTGAACCTTTTTTTTTTTTCCTTGTCACATTGAAGTATGACAGAATATCGTGCGTATGGAAATAATGGCACTATTAATACAAATAAATATTTAATTCGCGGGAGAGTGACACAGAAATGTTGACGATTTTGAACTGAGAGACACTGAAGGAATTAACCTAATAGATATCCTGTGTAATTAACCTAATAGATATCCTGTGTAAAAATGTTTACAAAATTCCAGGGGCTTGTAATAAGACGAGAATTTAAGAACATTCTTGAGCCCTTAACTTACTGCTTCAACATGGTCCATGAATATACGAGGTGAACCAGAATACCACCAAAAGGCTTTCTGAGGTGGTAGTATGGACCAAAGCAAGCAATAAATGTCTAATAAACGTGGGCTCTTTAATGCATAACTTAAGGGCTATGAGCACTTGTTCATCTTCGATTATGACACATATCTCTTTTACTGCACGCTTTTTGCTTTCCATGTTTTGGGAGGAGGTAGAATGGACCAAAACAAGAAAAGAAGACCAGTAAAGATGAGCTCTAAAATGCATACCGAAAGAGCTATGTGGATGTGTTCACTAGAAGAGATGTGTTTCAAAGTAGTGAAGGTACCATAAGTATGCACTTTAGGGCCCATGTTTACTGGACATTTTTTTCTGGTTTTGGTCCATACTACCACCTCTGAAAGTTTGTCGATGGAGTTGTGGCTCACCCTGTATAACGAGACTAATGCCATGTCACCTCATGTACAATCGTTGATGCGCTCCATACCCCATCCATGGATGACAGAAACTTTCAAATATGGTACGCTAAAAGGTGCTCCCTGTTTCGTACCATAAAAAGATATTTGTGAATAATTACTTGAAACTGTCCTCAAATTATCCTATGGCGACTGATGCATTCACATCAGACAAAAACATTATTAGCGTGCTTAATTCTCATGTTGTGTGTCATCTTTCATTTTATCTGAACGTGGCTAGAAACAGTGAAAGTCGTTTCGCGGAAGCACAACTGCTCTCTGGTAACTAATAATATGTAGCATAGTATTATTTGACGCCCTGCACGCCAGACAAGTTACATTTATTAGAAAGTAGACTTCTCATTTGATTGCCAAGCTGCCTTTCGAGCTCTCTCCGCCGAAAGTGCCATTCTCAATTACAGTGGAGAATGCGAGCGGAATACTGCCTAGTAGATGCACGCGAAACGTTAATTATCTCCTAACTCAACAAAAAGTCGCCATCGTCAAGAAGTTAGCAGTAACCGGTTGCAAGATCTTTTCGCTTTTATTTTATTTATACCTGTTTCTGAATGTATGTCATTTCAGAAAAATAAAAAGTGCTTCAGTATCTGAAAGTGAATTATTTCATTATCTAATCAATGGGATATATTTCATTTTTAGTTCACCGCTGAACAATGACGAAGATGCGGGTATCGACGCTTAATTTCGTTCACACTTCATCCACATGCATAGATTCTTCTTATTATTCAAGTAGCTGCTTGGACAACTTCTCGTTTTATTTCTGACAAGCTACAAAATACATTCCATTTAAAAGGGGAATAACAACTTGGAATTAACATGTCAGTGAGTCTTGCAAGCCCTTCTAGTCTCGATAGAAAATATGGCGTACACTGCTGTTAACAAGTTGTAACAACTTACGACAGTCGTAGATCAGTTTAATTTTTCATTGTGGAATCGAGCGGGGTACTGTACTCGGAAAGAGATGGATTAAAATCGTCGCACAGATGTACAGACCTATATATTTCGTGGTTTCTCTAAATCACATACGACAAATGTTGGGATGGTTCCTTTGATCGATTAGTTCCCAAATCATTGTAAGAGAGAGTTGCTCCATTCCTAATGATGCCGCTGTTGATAATACATTGAATTCCAAATTTCCTTCATTCTTTCTGAATTGTAGGATATATCGATGAAGCAATAGGGCTTCTGATTCTCAAGACACGTTTCCTTTATCACTTTACAGTAGCTGTGTCAGTTCTCAGCACTTTTACACTGAGTCTAACTGCGTTCCTTCATCCGCATTGCTGTTTTGCTTCACTGAAAATACAGTCTACATTATAGCGATGTGTCTAGAGACCTTCAAACAATGAAACGCAGCTAATTACGCTGAAACGGTCTGAAAGGACATGGTACCTTGGGTCACGTGTTCTGATACACGTTTATTGATAATAGGTTTCTATCACTTAACATGTAAGCTCTTCATTTATATTTAAAATGATTGATGGCTTGTGGCCTAGATCATTGCGACTAAAGCGAGATCAGTTTTGGAAATGGAGCAGACGCAGCAAACGTATTTTATTGGAAACGGAGTTGCTTCTCCAAGCAAAAATATTCATTACATTACTTCATTTGTGTGTTCCTTTCTATCGTTAATCCGTAAGTGCTGAAGTATACTGGAGTCAGCCTACTCAACGCATGTCTGTCCTCATCTGGAGAGTTGGTGTGCGGTATGAAATCCTTACCAGATCTGACTGACGTAGAACATCGAAAAAGTTGAAAGAAGGGCAGCTCGTTTTGTGTTACCCCGAAATAGGGGAGTGAGTGTCACGGATTTGATACGCAAGCTATGGTGGCATACATTACAACAAAGGCGTTTTTCGTTGCGGTGAGATCTTTTCGCGAAATTTCAATCACCAACTTTCTCCTCTGAAAGCGAAAATGTTTTATTGACGACAGCCTACATACGAAGAAATGATTATTGTAATAAAATAAGAAAAATCAGAGTTCGCACGGAAAATTTTAGTTTTCGTTTTTTTCATGCGCTGTTAGAGTAAAACGGTAGCGAAATGGTGTGAAGGTGACTCGATGAACCCTCTGCCAGGCTCCGAAATGTGAATTGCAGATTATTCATGTAGACGTGGGTGTAAGGGAACCACGGAACTATGGAAACTCTTTCTGTGTGCCATGAAAGGAACACGAGTATCTGATTCCTGCTTTTCATGAATGCGAATTCAACACTTCAATCACAAAAAAAGGGATACACGTAACTTCTTTGTATTCTCTAAGACAGTCTCGTATGCTCAAGATACTAACCACTAGGGATGCTCTTTAACAGTCGGCTCATCACAAATTGAGAATTTTAAGCACGCCGATTGAGAATGAATAGACGGGCAAAGGCTTTAACATTTGTATCTACGTCTACGTACTTACGCTGTGAACCACTGTTAAGTATTCAGCAGAGGGTACTTACAAGGGAAACTCCTCATCGCAACCCCCTCTGATTTAGTGGTAATATAGCCCAATGGATATCCCGTCAAAAACTGAACACAGATCAAGCATGAAAACAGGAAGAAGGTGAACTGAACTGTGAAAAAAGGAGCAAAATAGAAAAAATGAACGGTCCAAGCTTAAGATGTCCAACATCGAACGAACCTGAAGAGCTACGGCGTCGTGGTTATGTGATCACGGCGCTGGACTGTTCCAATCTCCCTCGTGTTCCCTTTTCTTTTATCACAGAATTGTGAACTGTCCGTCCGGTCATTGACGTGTCTGTTCGCTGTATTCAAATTTGTGTCTGTACCGCAGTGTAACGTCCGTTTGCAACAGCGACGTGCAACGAAGTGACCTCCAGAAATACGTAGGCCTACCTCCCATTTGTTCTACACAAGTAACACATGTTATGGCTCTTGTGTTACGTTTTGCAAGTTTTGACCCTCGAATTCCTTTGTTGTAGCGTAGTTCACAACCGGTTTCATTTCCATGAGGGGTCTATACGGCGTCTCCCCTGCTCTCACTATTTATCACATTTACTTGCGACGGTAATATATTCTTATCACATGACTCGTAATCTATGACCAATATATAGTATGACAACTGCCAAGTCTACAGAAGGAGAAAAGACACGTCAGTGACCGGACGGAAAGTTCATAATTTTGTGAAAAAAAATGAGGCACGAGGGAGATTTGAAGACGGACCTTTCGCTTTACAGTCCAACACCGTGACCACACAACCACTTCTCCACGATTCCAGCAGTGCGCTCGATGTTTCACATCATGAGCTTGGACCGTTCACTGGCAGCCTTCCACGATTCCAATGAAGAATATGTTACTTTACACAACAGTTCATGGTAATGAAAACTTCATCACTGTAAAATTACTGAAATGTACTTTGTTACCACGAACATCACTTCTGGTTTAGTAGTGAGGTTGGTAACACACTTAATGACTCTGAAATCCTCAGCGTCCATTTTACAGACTGGAATGCTGAAACTATGGAACGAAAGTTTATGGTGGAACTTTCCTTCCACAGCTTCCAGATATTATGAAGACATGGGCGTCAGTGTAGGCAGTGATCGTTCCTACAGCAATGAAAATTTTTACTTTGGGCCCTTGTTGAAGAGAATATCAGATAAATCGGTGCGAAAGCTTTTCGCAAATATTCATATATACAACTTTGGGGTATAGCATTGAAGAAGCTGGTTCACCGTAAGAGCAACAGGTCAGGAAGCATACATACATGCTAACTGAAGTAAACTCCTTCTGAACAGGTCTTGGAAGGATCAAACTGTACTGACCGACCACCGTGTGATCCTCAGCCCAGGATATGGAGGGAGGTGGGGAGTGTGTGCATTACACCGCACTCCCGGACATTGTTGTTAATTTTCGTGACCGGAGCCGCTACTTCTCAGTCAGGTAGCTCCCCAATTTGTCTCCCAGGGGCTGAGTGCACCACGCTTGCCAACAGCGCTCGGCAGACCGGACGGTCACCATAAAAAATGTTAGCCAAGTCCGTCAGCTGATCTGACGGGAACTGATGTCACTACTGAAGCAAGGCCGTTGGCATGCGTACATGTTAGAGCCTCAGAATCGATTACGGTGTGCTTTAGGCCCTTATGGTTCTCGGGGTCTCATTTATAACTACAGCACGTAACATTTTGGTTGCAACCTTAGGTTCTCAGAGCTATCATCACACAGTGTCGGAGTACTGTGGTCATTATTATGACATTTTCATCTCCAGAAGAGTGATGTTTCTTAAGCGTGGTACGATGAAAGCATTTAATATGGGTATTACGTAACGTCGTCATTGCTCAGGAGAGTTGCGCTTCTTCCTGCAGCACCAAATGAACTCTCAGAAGTACAGCTGCGTTATACATTTCCTATATAGAAAAAAGCAACGATACATCTGGAGCGAAATAACGTAGAATAGTGCCTTTCCGTAGTCCCAAATGTGTCGTAAACATGCCTTAGAAACTCATTGTTGAATCGGATGGCAACATGAGTCACACATGTAGTACACACATCTAGGTAGTTACGTATAAAGAGGGCAATAATACAGTTGGGTTTGCGGGCAAATGCACACATCAGTGCAACACTCATTTGTCAATATAAGATCATACTTTTGAAATTAAGCAAGATGAAATAACAGTAACACGGGAGTTGTACACAGATCAGCCAGAACATTATGAACACCTACCTAATATCCGGTATGACCACCTTTGGCACGGATAACGACAGCGACGCGTCGTGGCATGGCAGCAGTGAGGCGTTGGTAGGTCGCTGGAGGGAGCTAGCACCAAATCACCGCAATCGATTCACCTAATTGCCGTAACTTCCGGGGAGGGGGCGATGAGTTCTGACACAACGTTCAATCATATCCCAGATGTGTTCGATCGGGTCAGATCTAGCGAGTTGGGGAGGGGGGCAGCATATCAATTGTAACTCGCTACTGTGTCCCGCGAGCCGTTCCATTACACTCCTGGCCATGTGACATGGTGCATTATATTGTTGAATAATGTCAATGCTGTCGGAAAACAAGATCGTCATGAAAGGGTTACCTTGTCTGCAACCAGTGTTCGATACTCCTTGACCATCATGGTACCTTGCACGAGCCCCACTGGACCCATGGATGCCGACGTGAATGTTCCCCAGAGCGTAATGGAGCCGCCGCCAGCTTCTCTCCGTCCCGCAGTACAGCTGTCAAGGAGCTGTTCGCCTGGAAGACAACGGATTCGTGCCCTTCCATCTGCATAATGAAGATGGTATCGGGATTCATCAGCCCATGCAAAGCTCTGCCACTGCGCCAACGTCTAGTGCCGATGGCCTCGTGCCCATTTCAGTCGCAGTTGTCGATGTCGTGGTTTTAACATTGGCACGTACATGGGTCGTCGGCTGCGGAAGCCCATCGCTAGGAGTCTTCAGCGCACTGTTTGTTCAGACACACTACTATCTTCTGTAGCACTTGCAACCTACGTCCTCAATTATTTGCTTGACGTATTCCAACCTCTGTCTTCCTCTACAGTTTTTACCCTCTACAGCTCCCTCTAGTACCATGGAAGTCATTCCATCATGTCTTAGCAGATGTCCTATCATCCTGTCCCTTCTCCTTATCAGTGCTTTCCACATATTCCTTTCCTCTCCGATTCTGCGTAGAACCTCCTCATTCCTTACCTTATCAGTTCACCTAATTTTCAACATTCGTCTATAGCACCACATCTCAAATGCTTCGATTCTCTTCTGTTCCGGTTTTCCCACAGTCCATGTTTCACTACCATACAATGCTGTACTCCAGACGTACATCCTCAGAAATTTCTTCCTCAAAATAAGGCCGGTATTTGATATTAGTAGACTACTCTTGGCCAGAAATGCCTTTTTTGCCATAGCGAGTCTGCTTTTGATGTCCTCCTTGCTCCGTCCGTCGTTGGTTATTTTACTGCCTAGGTAGCAGGATTCCTTAACTTCATTGACTTCGTGACCATCAATCCTGATGTTAAGTTTCTTGCTGTTCTCATTTCTACTACTTCTCATTACCTTTCTCCGATTTACTCTCAAACCATACTGTGTACTCATTAGACTGTTCATTCCGTTCAGCAGATCATTTAATTCTTCTTCACTTTCACTCAGGATAGCAATGTCATCAGCGAATCGTATCATTGATATCCTTTCACCTTGTATTTTAATTCCACTCCTGAACCTTTCTTTTATTTCTATCATTGCTTCCTAGATGTACAGATTGAAGAGTAGGGGCGAAAGGCTACAGCCTTGTCTTACACACTTCTTAATACGAGCACTCCGTTCTTGATCGTCCACACTTATTATTCCCTCTTGGTTGTTGTACATATTGTATATGACCCGTCTCTCCCTATAGCTCACCCCTACTTTTTTCAGAATCTCGAACAGCTTGCACCATTTTATATTGTCGAACACTTTTTCCAGGTCGACAAATCTTATGAAAGTGTCTTGATTTTTCTTTATCCTTGCTTCCATTATTAGCCGTAACGTCAGAATTGCCTCTCTCGTCCCTTTACTTTTCCTAAAGCCAAACTGATCGTCACCTAGCGCGTTCTCAATTTTCTGTTCCATTCTTCTGTATATAATTCTTGGCTGGTTCAAATGGTTCTGAGCACTATGGGACTTAACATCTATGGTCATCAGTCCCCTAGAACTTAGAACTACTTAAACCTAACTAACCTAGGGACATCACATAACACCCAGCCATCACGAGGCAGAGAAAATCCCTGACCCCGCCGGGAATCGAACCCGGAACCCGGGCGTGGGAAGCGAGAACGCTACCGCACGACCACGAGATGAGGGCATGTTTTCCTTCCCAACTTCCGTGATGGCCCTTTTTAGAGATGTCCATTCCTCTTCAACTGTACTGCCTACTGCGCTATTCCTTATTGCTGTATCTATAGCGTTAGAGAACTTCAAACGTATCTCGTCATTCCTTAGTACTTCCGTATCCCACTTCTTTGCGTATTGATTCTTCCTCACTAATGTCTTGAACTTCAGCCTACTCTTCATCACTACTATATTGTGATCTGAGTTTATATCTGCTCCTGGGTACGCCTTACAATCCAGTATCTGATTTCGGAATCTCTGTCTGACCATGATGTAATCTAATTGAAATCTTCCCGTATCTCCCGGCCTTTTCCAAGTATACCTCCTCCTCTTGTGATTCTTGAACAGGGTATTCGCTATTACTAGCTGAAACTTGTTACAGAACTCAATTAGTCTTTCTCCTCTTTCATTCCTTGTCCCAAGCCCATATTCTCCTGTAACCTTTTCTTCTACTCCTTCCCCTATAACTGTATTCCAGTCGCCCATGACTATTAGATTTTTGTCCCCCTTTACATACTGCATTACCCTTTCAATTTCCTCATACACTTTCTCTATCTGTTCATCTTCAGCTTGCGACGTCGGCATGTATACCTGAACTATCGTTGTCGGTGTTGGTCTGCTGTCGATTCTGATTAGAACAACCCGGTCACTGAACTGTTCACAGTAACACACCCTCTGCCCTACCTTCCTATTCATAACGAATCCTACACCTGTTATACCATTTTCTGCTGCTGTTGATATTACCCGATACTCATCTGACCAGAAATCCTTGTCTTCCTTCCACTTCACTTCACTGACCCCTACTATATCTAGATTGAGCCTTTGCATTTCCCTTTTCAGATTTTCTAGTTTCCCTACCACGTTCAAGCTTCTGACATTCCACGCCCCGACTCGTAGAACGTTATCCTTTCGTAGATTATTCAATCTTTTTCTCATGGTAACCTCCCCCTTGGCAGTCCCCTCCCGGAGATCCGAATGGGGGAATATTCCGGAATCTTTTGCCAATGGAGAGATCATCATGACACTTCTTCAATTACAGGCCACATGTCCTGTGGATACGCGTTACGTGTACTACTATCTACCCAGCATTAAAGAATGATGTTAGTTCCGCCACAGTTCGCCGCCTGTCCTGTTTTACCAATGTACCCAGCCTACGACGTCCGACATGTGTAATGTGGGGTGTCCGCTCAACCCCACGACGTCTGGACGTGGTTTCACCTTGGTTTCGCCATGTGTTGAAAACATTCACTACAGCAGTCCTCGAACACCCGACAAGTCGTGCAGTTTCCGTATGCTGGTTCAAATGGTTCAAATGGCTCTGAGCACTATGGGACTCAACATCTTAGGTCATAAGTCTCCTAGAACTTAGAACTACTTAAACCTACCTAACCTAAGGACATCACACACACCCATGCCCGAGGCAGGATTCGAACCTGCGACCGTAGCAGTCCCGCGGTTCCGGACTGCAGTGCCAGAACCGCACGGTCACCGCGACCGGCCGTATGCTGGTGCCGAGCCTCCGCGCAATCACAACCTGCCCTCGGTCAGAGTCAGATAGATTGCACGCCTAACCCATTCTACACATAGACAGCACGCTAACTGATACTACATACAGCGTGCGTGTGTCTGACTAGCAGTCATTCCTCTCCAGGCGACGCTACTATGGCCTGGACTAGTTTACACCGGTAGTAGGTCGGTGGTCATAATGTTTTGACTGATCAGTGTATATCAAGACGCTCACTGTTTGGTCAACCTTAATTATCCCTGACAGTTCGAAAATTTCTCCAGGCTGTGTCATGAAATTATCGAGTGGTGTGTACAGCACACCCGAAAATGTTGCCGTGCGGTGTATCAGCTGGAAAGACCGAATGAACATTCTGACAAGTCTGCAGAATGAATTTGCCATGGAGTCATTGAAGGTCACCGTAGCAGTCCTCCAGACCGGGCAGGGAACCTGGGGAAACCAGAATGAAGAAGGCCACACTGGGATTTAAATTGCGCAATTACGCGGTATCGTTTCTTGTCGCGTTCGCCGTAAGTGAATGATACTGCAAGTCGAGTGCTGGGAAAGGCAAGGCCGTAGTTGGTGGCGTGCCATCGCCTGCACTTGCACTTCCGATGGCGAGGCACGTTTGTCACCGGGAGCTGGCGCAGCGCCAGCCGATGCCGCCATATGGCGCAGCCTCTTTCTATTTCAGTGACCTTCACCCCACGCGAGGCGCCCTGGGCCGCAGGATGTGGTCTCTGCTGATCGGAAAACTTTACGATGCCACAGCCGTGTTGTTGTCGTTAACGCGCTCTCTTATTGCCCCCCAGTTGAGTTCCAACCCAACGAACGGCTTAGGGTGTTAAAGCTACAAAATTAAACACGTCTGTAGTCCCGATGACTCAACAGCTGTTTCCAGTTTTGTAACTTGCGTGTAACCAGACAGTATATACAGGGTGAGTCACCTAAGCTGCAGACACCAAATACTTTCGGGGCTGTTAAAGATACCGAGACGAGATTCTCAATGGGTGATAGTATACAGAGAGAAGTGTACTTTCCTCTATGGTTAATTATGTCTGTTGACATACTGAAATAACTATTCCTTTTTTAACTGAACTACTTGTTTATGCCACACGAGAGACATTGGAAAAAAAAGATTGATGAATGTTACTCGTTACGGTTTGCATTTAAATTTTCCTTAGAAAAGGATGGGGTATGCATTATATATGAAATCCAGAGTGCTGGCACAACGCAGTTTCCCCCTTGTCTCATGTTAACATCTTGCGCCGGAATTCTTGACATTTATAAAAGGTGTTCGAAAATTCCCTTTACAAAGTTAGAGGGGAGTGAGTAAGCAATATTTTGAATAGTAACCCATGTCCGGAAACGTTATGCAACGACGCTACAGAGCGCCTGTAAATGTATGTATATGGAGAGTGATTCTATGACGATGTCACAGACTTTCAAGGATGATGGTGACGGATACAGGTATGAATTTGAAGTAGTAGTCCTCGATTCGAAAAAGGAACGAGTCGAAAGTTGCAAGCGAAAATTATTCTGATACATTTGACACTGGAATACATATACCGGTGCTGTTGTTGCTTGTAGGGTATGCAGCTTTCAGAGGTGGTAGTACCGACCAAAACAAGAAAAAGTCTAGTAAAATGGACTCTAAAATGCATACCTGAGGAGCTATGAGCACTCACTCGTTCATCTTCGCTGGTGTGAAAGCCACCTCCTCTCTTGACCAAGTGCTCATATGTCTTCAAGTACGCATTTTAGAGGCCATGTTTACTAGACATTCTTTCTTGTTTTGGTTCACACTCCCACCTCTGCAAGTTGCCTACCCTACTATCTTAGCAGCAACAGTACGGGTATACGTATTCCACAGTCAGAGGTATCAGAACAGGTTTCGTCTATAACTTTCTATACTTTCGTTTCCGGCACAAGGAAACTTACCTCAAATTGATACTTTTACCCTTTTCCATCATCCTTGATAGTTTGTAACATCATGATGGAATCACCCTGTATAGATGTACATTTACAGATGCCAGCACCTATAAATTAGACTATCTGTAGCGTCACTGGATGACTTTTCCAGACATCGGTTTCCATTCAAAATATTATGTATTCACTCTTTCCTACAAGTTTAGAAATTTCTAACGGGAATTTTCGAGCACCCTGTATGTAGTCCATTACTCATCTCGCTTTGTGGAAAGTTTCATTGGATACCAGGCAAGCAGCATACCATTATACTCTCCCTCTCAAGGCCTGGAATACTGATGATGATGTTTGGTTTGTGGGGCGCTCAACTGCGCGGTCATCAGCGTCCGTACGAAGTCCCAATTTTTTCACAGTCCAATTTTGTACACAGTCCAATCTATTCATTGTCACGAATGATGATAATGATGATGAAACGATGAGGACAACACAAACACCCAGTCCCCAGGCAGAGAAAATCCTCAACCCAGTCTGGAATCGAACCCGGGCCCCAGTGATTGAGAGCCTGGAATACTGTTAAAAAATTTGAAGTTTCATTTAAAGAGCAGCTGAGATTATTGAATACGTGGTAAAATACTCCTCCCTTTGTGTAATGTAATTTGCAGCTGAGGGAGGTGCTGCGATGCTTAAGGCAATGGTCTCGCGTTCGGGAAGAGCGGGGTTCGAATACCGGCCATCCATATTTATGTTTTGCGAAATTCTCCAAAAAAGTGCCCGGTTGGTTTCTTTGAATAGGACGCATTCGATTTCCTTACCGCCCTTTTGCTAGCCGAACTTGTGGATTGCCTCTAACGTTCCCATCGTCGACATAACGTTAACTTCAAATGCCACTTTTTTACTTTGAAAATAATTATAACTGTCTAAATCGCAAGGCACATTTACTCATAGGTGACCTGTTTCGATCATTACATGATTATCTTCAGACCTAGCCATTTTTATGGACATCAAAATTGCTAGGTCTAAAGATAATCATGTAATTATCGAAACCGGTCACCTTTGAATAAATGTGCCTTGCGGTCTAGATTGTCATAATTATTTTCAAAGATTATGACTGGATGGTTGGTATCTCCAATAATGTTTTCAAAAATAACTCTTTTATTTACCACTGTAGCTATCTGAGACTGTTCATGCACGGCACGGATTTATTGTGAAATGCGGTATCGCCAGAAAACCAATGAAGAATTTGAGGAGTCTTGCAGACGACTAATATTATGTGCAAAGATTGGTAGCTGAGTGAAAATGTGAGTCAGTGTAGTAGCCGCAAATACCGTTTATTGGTTAAGAACGCCATACGCAGTACACCGCTGTTGTCAGTCAACAGGGAAATACTTTTGGATTATTTTTACTTCAGGAAACAGCCACAGGAACCTTGTTGTAGAAAAGCAGAGGCGAAGCTGAAAGTCGTTGGAGCAGTTCATAGAAAATGTAACTCACTAAGAAGCAAGTTCCGTGCAAAACTCTTGCCCGACTCGTATTTTAATCGCTAACGGCAAGAACGAAACATGTCCAAAATTTCCAAAATTCGCTTTATTGCATCAGATACATCCAATGCTGTAGGCACATCATTTACTGCAGATACATTTGTCCAAAGTCAATAAAGCGTCTCTGGCAATAGGTACAATTGATCATTTCCTGCAAAAACGGAGCATGTCCTGTACGTGTTCCGTTTCTGCTGTGAACAATATTTCCTATAGACATCATCAGGAGGAAAAAAAAAACACGAACGATATTACACTGTTAGTGAGATGATTGAACTCATATTGGAGTCTTCACAAAAGAGAGGCAAATTTATTGTTGTACTCATGGAAACAGAAGATTTTACAGATTACAGTACTTGGTGGTCAAAATTCTAATTAGTAATAATTTTTGTGGAAAAGGTGATCCAAAAGACAAAAAGGTTTCTTTTGCCCTACCAAATTATCATTTCAGCAAGGACACGACACACGTAGTAAAAGTAAAATAAACATCAGTGACCAGCGAGCTTATAGTTATTATTTTAATACTCAGATAAGTGTAGAACTTTTCAGGGGACCTGCCTACAGAGCCAAACTATCCATAAACACCTTAAAACTGGATGATATTTAAAAAAAAAAGTTTAATTTACATTCGGGAAGAAGAGGTGTAATTTTTGAATGAAATTTTGACATATCCGACAGCAAATAGAAATGAAACTGAAGATAACTTGAACTCCGTGAACTTATTCTGATATAATAATATCTAAGATGTATATTTAGTTTGAGGAAAATGTGTAAAACATATTTGTATACTCTAAAGGTAGGGCTTCTACTTCATATTACATATTATTTGCTGCAAAAAGAGAACATGTTCAGTGGCAATAAAAAAAAGCTAGCGGTAACACAAAGTTGGATAAAAATTACATACTCTAAGGCAGCGCACAGCCAAATTTTCAGAGCTTTTGTGTAAAGCAGATTTTTGTCTCATCTGCAAAATGTGTAAAACTGGATTTGTTATTTTTCTGCGGTTAGCAGTTAATTTAATCATACTAACTCTGAAAAATTTGATTAACAGGAAACTGAGAATGTTACATGAAGAACTGTTAGTGCCACAGAAGCGATTAACTAACACAATTTACTTTTCTAGAGGAGATAAGCAACATGTTTTTGCTATCCGGAAACGAATTATCCGGCTGACAAAATGAGACAAAAGTGTAATCGTCAAGCGGCTTGCAGTCAGTCGTCTCACCATGCAGCAGCTGCGGAAGCAATGAGGGGACTAGTGATGCAGATTAGAGATCAGAAATGGGTCAGTACGAGTCTAATGTTCGGGATGCATACTTCACATATCAAAGCGCCGTTGTTATATCAATGTTAAAGGGCGTTCTTCGTTCCTGGTGTATTTCTGTGAGTATGATGAGTCTGGGAACTGTGGGGCGTTCTCTCTGACTGAAGAATGCAGGAGTGTAAGGCTAGTCGTGACTTTCTCTTAGTACGGAAGATGAGTACACGATCTTGCTGCTGTAATGTAGCACCCACAAGGGGAAATGGCCGATTGGCGGGATCAGATGGTCTTTAACGAAGCATATGTGAAACTGTGGAAGGTGTAAGAGGAAAATTAATTGATGGAAAGCATACAACTGCAAAAGAGTTCCATTAGAGGAGGAGTGATATCTGGCTTATGTTTCAAGCAGTAGTCCACGCTTCATACGAAAAATATACAAATTTCGTCCATTGGAAACAAAATGATTGTATTGTTGTCTATTCCACCACCACCGTGAGAAAAGTTACGTGTTACGAAAACTGGGTACAGAGAAACATCACTGTTATATTCCCGCGATAAAAATGAGCACAATTTCTGTATTCATTTGTTCAGGTTTACTTGAGTTTATGAGCTAACAACGAGCTCTGAAGTTTATCATTCATTTCTGTAATTTATTACAATAACTAATCACCATGTAGTGGTTGCACTTCATCATCATGTTATATTTTCTGGTACTGTCGGTACAGACTCGGTAACGCCTCGAAAATTTGTACATGTCAACGTATCCAGAATGAGATTTTCACTCTGTAGCGGAGTGTGCGCTGGTATGAAACTTCCAGGCAGATTAAAACTGCGTTCTGGACCGAGACTCGAACTCGGGACCTTTGCCTTTTGCGGGCAAGTGCTCTGCCAATTGAGCTACCCAGGCACGACTCACGCCCCGTTTTCACAGCTTTACTTCTGCCAGTACCTCGTCTCCTACCTTCCAAACTTTACAGAACGTAGGAGACGAGGTTCTAGCAGAAGTAAAGCTGTGAGAACGGGGCGTCAGTCGTGCTTGGGTAGCTCAGTTGGTAGTAGAGCACTTGCCCGCGAAAGGCAAAGGTCACAAGTTCGAGTCTCGGTCTGGCACACAGTTTTAATCTGCCAGGAAGTCGCATGTGAACGTAATTGCTAGACATTCTCTGAATAGATGTTAAATGTTAAAGTAAATTTACAAGAGTCTTCGAAAAAGTTTTAGCTATATAAATGCATAAACAGACCAATATTCGGTTAGATAGAGCAGCAATCAATCATAGAATTAAGTAGCTTTAATATGACACTTATAGTCACAACGCAGATCAGATTTCGACCTGTGTCAGGTCATTATCAATGCAGTGCGGAATTGTAGCAGTTGTTCGTGCTCAAGTGAATGCTTACACAGTTCACATTCAATAGTTGAACTGTGTAAGCATTCACTTGAGCACGAACAACTGCTACAATTCCGCACTGCATTGATAATGACCTGACACAGGTCGAAATCTGATCTGCGTTGTGACTATAAGTGTCATATTAAAACAACTTAATTCTACGACTGATTGCTGCTCTAATCCAATATAACCACAGTCGTTGCGTGCACCCACCCCATGGAGGGCAACCTGAGAACAATATTCACTGCTAACTAATTATGATACATTACCCGCTTGTGTCATTTATGGGTGGCCGAGCGGTTCTAGGCGCTACAGTCTGGAACCGCGCGACCGCTACGGTCGCAGGTTCGAATCCTGCCTCGGGCATGGATGTGTGTGATGTCCTTAGGTTAGTTAGGTTTAACTAGTTCTAAGTTCTAGGGGACTGATGACCTCAGAAGTTAAGTCCCATAGTGCTCAGAGCCATTTGAACCATTTTTTCGTCATTTAGGCAGGTCGGACATTTTGTGACATTTCAAGCGGTTGCGTACGTAGCGGGAATGCCGCTTGTCCGCTGTTATACTCGCAACCTCGTGTAGTCGCTCTCCTTTATGAGTGAGTCGGTTCCTCTTGTACCCGACAACAGACTCACGTGAGGGGTGGGCTGCGGCGGAGATTCAGGAGTCGAGTCTACTAGCACACGGAGGCGACGAGATCGGAGATGACGTCACAGATCTCGCTGGCGAGTTTAAAGCGAGTATACGGAGCCCATCTGTGATCTCTAATGCAGACAAGTCTCGTAGCCCCGGCACGCGGCTGGGAGCAAGTCTAGGTGTGATAGGGGGCGCGCGCCCCGGATGACCACGGCGGCCAGCCCCAAAATAAACTTGACCCAGAGAGAACGCAGGCGCTGCGGAACAGCGACCGCGCCGGCACGCGGCGCCGTGTCACTGGCCCGACAAGTCACCCAGCTCTGACGCTAGTTTCGCTCTCGTTCATACGGTAAGCGCCGTGTAGCTCACTATATCTCCCCACACGCTAAGATTTAATTTCGCCATTTGCACCGAGGTGACAATAATCGTGGGATAGCGATATGTACAGCGGTAATATCCCGTACACAAGGTATAATCTGGCAGTGCACTGACGAGGCTGTCATTTGTACTCGGGTGATTCATGTGAAAAGGTTTCCGACGTGATTATGGCCGCACCACTGGAATTAACAGACTCTGGACGCGGAATGGTAGTTGGAGTAGACGCATGCGACATTCCAATTCGGAAATCGTTAAGGAATTCAATGTTCCGAGACTCACAGTGTGAGGATCGTGCCGAGAATACCAAATGTCGGACACACCTCTCACCACGCACAACACAGCAGCTGCCGGCCTTCACTTAACGACTGAGAGCAGCGGGGTTTGCGTAGCGTTGTCAGTACTAACAGACAAACAACACTGGACGATGTGGTGAAATTTGGCGTTAATGCGTTATGCCAACAGACGACCTACGCGAGTATCTTTGCTAACTGCCCGACATCAACTGCAGCTCATCTCCTGGGCTCGTGATCAATCGATTGGACCCTAGACGACTGAAAAACCGTTGCCTGGTCAGATGAGCTCCAATTTCAGTTGGTAACAGCTGATCGTAGGGTTCGAGTGTAGCGCAGACTCCACGAAGCCACGGACCCAAGTTGTCGACTAGGCACTGGGCAAGCAGGTGGTGGCTCCATAATGACGTGGCCTGTGTTTACATGGGATGGACTGGGTCCTTTAGTCCAAGTGAACCGATCATTGACCATCTACAGACATTCATGGACTTCATGTTTCCAAAAAGTCAATGGAATTCTTATGGATGACAATGCGCCATGACACTGGCCCACAATTGTTTACGATTGGTTTGAAGAACATCCTGCACAGTTCGAGCGAATGATTTGGTCATCCAGATCGCCCAACATGAATCCCATCGAATATTTATGAGACATCATCGAGAGGTCAGTTCGCGCACAATATCCTGCTCCGGCAACACTTACGCAGTTATGGATGGCTATAGAGGCAGCATGGCTCAACATTTCTGCAAGGAGCTTCCAACGATTTGTTGAGTCCATGCCACTTCTAGTTGCTGCACTACGCCAGGAAAAAGAAAGCCTTACACGACATTTGGAGATATCCCATGACTTATGCTACCTCAATGCATTTTTTCGAGCGCTTTCTAATTTAGTCTTCTGAGGTCGCGTGGTACAGGAGGAGTTAGACGACTGGGGTTTAACGTTCCGTCGACGATATGGTCATTATTGATGGACTGTGTGTTCGCCATTCCGTATCTCTCCAATACAGAAAATCTGAGGTAGTGACTGGGAATTGAACTTGGGCCACTGTGTCAGTACCAAGCTTACTATCTACTACATCACAGACGTTGTCGCCTTTGTTAGATCTGAATCTCGTACTGCAGGGGCTTCAGTCATTTTAAAATATGTAGCGAAGATGGTCATTCAGGTAACAGGTTAAAATTCTTTTCATTCTTTTCTTTGCGAGACCATTAAGGTGATATGTATCTGAAATAGAAAGGCGATTATTAACCGTTCAGACATGTTAATAAAAGTCACTAAAACTGTACTTCAGGTACGCTTATTGTGCCACGACCGGTTTCATTCTAAATCAACGTCTTCAAGTGATACCAAAAAATCACCAGCAGTCTTCGTAATTATTTCTCACAAAGTGGCAGAAATTTGTTGGTAATGGGGTAATGCGCATTTCTGCCTCAATGTGAGAATTACACTGCCAGACAAAAAAGGAGAGCATAGAAATGAGAGGAAAGAACGAAATGAAATTTCGCTTGTTGACAGCGTATGTGATACTACCTCAATGACTACAAATTATAGTCAAAGTTACAAAGAAGTTTTCAAATGAGCCTGCTTACCAGTATGGCTTTTTGCCCCCTCTTGCCTATATGTATGCACTGATTCGGTTGGAAAGAGTGTCATAAAGGCGATTATCCTCTCCTGAGGCAAGCTAGCCCACAGCTGTGTTGCGTCCAAGCCGGTCCAACACATGATTTATCGGGGACAGATATGGGTGTTTTTCCGGCCATAGTTGTACGCCAGCATCACCTTGACAGTTAGACGGACTTGCTGTATCCTGTTGGAAAATGGCGCCACGACACTGTCATGCGAGAGGTAACACACGAGGACGCAGGATGTCCGTGGGGTACTGTTGTGCCTTTATAGTTCCCTCAGTCTCTACCAGCTGTGTCCTGAAGCCATGCCCACTGGCTCCCCACACCACGTCGGCGGGAGTGACACCGCGGTGCCTCTAAAAATATTGGAAGAATGGGACCTCTCCCAAGGTCATTGCCATACACTCTAACAACGATCATCTGGAGAAGTGTACAACCCGCTTCATCGCTGAACCCAATGGGACGCCATTTCTCAGCATTCCATGCATCCGGGTGACGGCACCACTCCAAACGCAGCCGTCTGTGTAGTGGTGTTAAAGGCTGCTTAAGCGTGGGACGGTAATTCCCTAGCCCGGCTGGTGCTGGTCACCGACACAGAATGTTTCAGGGGGGCCATTACTTGTTCTCCGATGGCAAGCGCAGATGTGAAGAGATTGCAACGTGCTTGGTGCACAGAAAGGGATCCTCCATTGTCGTGGTCAGAGAGGTCGACCGGTACCTTGACGACGCATATGCCTCATTTCACGTTCCCATATAGTCCAATATCGGGCCATTGTCATATCCGAATGCCTCAAAAATATTGACATTGCACAGTTTGACCAGTTGGACACCAAATGGAGACCATCAATTATGCCCCTTTCAAATTCAGTGAGGAGCTGTTAACGCTGTCTCATACGAGTACGCGGCATGTCCGTGTCCTTCACAGTGATCACTCAGAATCTGATGCTATTCACGCACTTCATAAACTCTACCAGGCCTGGTAACAACACTAAACACCAATAGCACTAATGCACTATGGCGGTCGTTCTACCTGTCACAGAGAATTGCAACTTTAATCATTTTTCACCGATGGTATGTATGTGTAAGAAGTTACATTGGCGGCCTACGGAGGCGGGTGGGAAGATAATGCAGTATGAAACGAACGAATCGGTGCCCGGTGTACTACATGAGAAAGATCCATAAAGTTTAGTCCGATGACACACGTTATCCTCACTGTGTTTAATATTTCCTATTTCCCAGCTCTCCTATTTTGTCAAACAGTAGGTTTGTACCGACGTGTCAACACGTACTACTTACGTCTCTTGGCAGATCTGCTGATGAGCAAGTAGCACGGAATTTAGAAAGGAAAGAAAGAACGATCTGAGATAAATGTTACATCGGCTCGAGATCACATTATTCTTCCTACGCGCCGTTCAGGAATGGAACAGGGAGGGCGGAGAGGGCAGGGGGGGGGGGGGGGCGTGCGATCAGTTAGCGGTAGCAGAAGTACCTTCCGCCACACATTGTAAAGTGACTTGCGGAGTACTGCTGTAGATGAAGATATGGGCCGGACAGAATTTAGATTCGAGGCAGTGAAAGAAAATGGAAATTTTCAAATATACACTCCTGGAAATTGAAATACGAACACCGTGAATTCATTGTCCCAGGAAGGGGAAACTTTATTGACACATTCCTGGGGTCAGATACATCACACGATCACACTGACAGAACCACAGGCACATAGACACAGGCAACAGAGCATGCACAATGTCGGCACTAGTACAGTGTATATCCACCTTTCGCAGCAATGCAGGCTGCTATTCTCCCATGGAGACGATCGTAGAGATGCTCGATGTAGTCCTGTGGAACGGCTTGCCATGCCATTTCCACCTGGCGCCTCAGTTGGACCAGCGTTCGTGCTGGACGTGCAGACCGCGTGAGACGACGCTTCATCCAGTCCCAAACATGCTCAATGGGGGACAGATCCGGAGATCTTGCTGGCCAGGGTAGTTGACTTACACCTTCTAGAGCACGTTGGGTGGCACGGGATACATGCGGACGTGCATTGTCCTGTTGGAACAGCAAGTTCCCTTGCCGGTCTAGGAATGGTAGAACGATGGGTTCGATGACGGTTTGGATGTACCGTGCACTATTCAGTGTCCCCTCGACGATCACCAGTGGTGTACGGCCAGTGTAGGAGATCGCTCCCCACACCATGATGCCGGGTGTTGGCCCTGTGTGCCTCGGTCGTATGCAGTCCTGATTGTGGCGCTCACCTGCACGGCGCCAAACACGCATACGACCATCATTGGCACCAAGGCAGAAGCGACTCTCATCGCTGAAGACGACACGTCTCCATTCGTCCCTCCATTCACGCCTGTCGCGACACCACTGGAGGCGGGCTGCACGATGTTGGGGCGTGAGCGGAAGACGGCCTAACGGTGTGCGGGACCGTAGCCCAGCTTCATGGAGACGGTTGCGAATGGTCCTCGCCGATACCCCAGGAGCAACAGTGTCCCTAATTTGCTGGGAAGTGGCGGTGCGGTCCCCTACGGCACTGCGTAGGATCCTACGGTCTTGGCGTGCATCCGCGCGTCGCTGCGGTCCGGTCCCAGGTCGACGGGCACGTGCACCTTCCGCCGACCACTGTCGACAACATCGATGTACTGTGGAGACCTCACGCCCCACGTGTTGAGCAATTCGGCGGTACGTCCACCCGGCCTCCCGCATGCCCACTATACGCCCTCGCTCAAAGTCCGTCAACTGCACATACGGTTCACGTCCACGCTGTCGCGGTATGCTACCAGTGTTAAAGACTGCGATGGAGCTCCGTATGCCACGGCAAACTGGCTGACACTGACGGCGGCGGTGCACAAATGCTGCACAGCTAGCGCCATTCGACGGCCAACACCGCGGTTCCTGGTGTGTCCGCTGTGCCGTGCGTGTGATCATTGCTTGTACAGCCCTCTCGCAGTGTCCGGAGCAAGTATGGTGGGTCAGACACACCGGTGTCAATGTGTTCTTTTTTCCATTTCCAGGAGTGTATGTCTTGGATATCGGAGAGAATACTCAATCAAAGTTGCCACCCTTTGAGGCCGAGACCACTCTATACGAACGTAGGTATATAAGAAGATCATCTTCACTTTTCACTCTAAGTCATCAGTTGTGTTTTCATATTTAAAAGACACTTTGTTTTTCGACAATTGGTGTAACAACATCAGTAACTCTATCTCTGGGAAATGGATAACTCTTCCCTGTGATAAATCCCCCTGACATTCAGCAATATTTCTTCAGAAATAACACTGCCACTATGAGCACGGCAGACGTTATCCACCGCCTGTCAATTTTCATCTCTTGTCTTCAGATTACTGTAGAGTAGAGTTTTGCAGTGTATTTTGCGTTCTAATGAGCGCGAAAAGCGCTGAGAAACAGTTGAGGTAAATTTTTGGCGTGATAAACCTCGGCAACAGATTCTTTTCGAACGCCATAACATGTCAGTGTATGGATTGTAGCTTAAATACGGCAAGCAGCCACAAGTATGGTGTATTAGGGTACTGAGTATTTGTTAAATGTGAATAAACTTTTTATATCTTACTTATTGCTGGTTGCTGCATTTCAATTATAATCATTACAATACTACTACAGACACGTTTCTCATAATATATTTTCGACAAAATAGCAATAACATTGTACGTCCTTCGAAGCCTAAACATTTTGCGAATTAATGAAATCAGTTATTGAGCGAATATTGTTGCAATAATCACTATCAAAAACAGTTAAATCATCATCACGGTCCGATTCTGAACTCCTTTTTCAGGCGCGAAGCTTGTATCAGTCGGTCACATTTGATAAAAGACAAAGCTGATCAAGAACCTTTTCGTTTAATTACTACTCCACCTCGTTTCTATAGTCAGATTTAAATGTAAATTTCTACACAAATCCTATGAAACATACATTTGTTTTTTGTCTTATTTTAAGGTGCACGATATATTAGCTATTTCATCATTCATTATCCTGACTCCAGCATACTAGTCCAAAGTAACACAAGCAATACTCACAACACCATTCTACACCTGAAGAATGATTCGTCTGAAAGAAAAAGCAGTCGACGTTTTCTAATCGCAGTCGAACATCATATTACAGTTGCTAGAGACGTTGTTTCAAAGCAACTACTAAAATTGAGGTACAAATTCATTTGCAAACGGTTTATCAGACAATGGACTAAAAGAGAACCGTCCAGCACGAATTCAAATTAGGAAGTAAAAACGTATTTCGTAACTGGTTTGTTATTGGATTCTACGAACTTTTTTTTAGGTAGGAACAAGATTTTAATTAGGAGTCGGGCTCGTGAATTAACAGGAGTGTATAACGAGCTTTCGGCTGTTGTGAAGATTTCGCCCGTCGCAGCTGCCCGTGGGAGATTTTCTTCTTATTATTCTTTTGTTTTCTTGTTTTTTAATCGATTATTTCTTTTTTCCAGCTTCGGCTAGTAGAATAGATTCCCTGCGATAGCTTCATTTACGCTGATGGTAGTGAGCTCCTTCACGCTAGTGCTGCGAAGCTGTTAAAGGCCCGCGAGCAGCTATTAGGATGCTTAATCTGGGTGAACCGACGCGTGCATCTGGGCCTAATGCATGCTGCCCAAGGCTGCCGCTTTTCTGGGTCACTGGGAAAGTTGCTTCTGCTTTACTGCCACAGCGGACATTTAGATGCAGTGCGGGTGCAGTATTCGTGATTTTCTTATAATAGTGATTAACTGATTGAAAAGTAAAATTATAAGACACATATTTCACGAGAAGAAAACCCATATCACTACAATTCCTTATGTGGCTCCCTTCAAGATACAACGAAGCAACGTTAGGGCTGAAACGAAGAAAAATTTTAGTTACTAATTTCGTGACACAATACCGATTTTCCTCTCTCCTGTGCACTGTTCTTAATACACCGAAACCCTCTCCATCCGTACTGGATCCATTTTTCTACCATTCTTCTGACTTATTTTTGGGAAAATAACATGCTTCACAGTTTTACCAAGAATCGCTACGTTGAGGAAACTATAATTATGAATGTAATTAAAATAGAAAACAGCTCTTCCCATATAAACTCGTTCCATTCATTGCGTGAAGGGTATAAAGTTTGTCAGTGAGAAATAATATATTAAATGTAGGGCTATACCCTTGTACTTTTGTTTGGTAGTACACTTATTTAATCTTTTGCGAGCTCTGAAATAAAATTAATCAAATGTATTAAATATCTAGTACATAAGCAATGTAGGTGCAGCTGATCCGTCTACTTGGCTTCAGGGCAGTAACCAAGGGACGCTCGGCATGGAAGCAGCCGGTTCGAATCTTGCAAGTTGGGGAACAAAATTTTGATATATTTACTACCAAGAACATGGGAATCACATCACCACATTTCTCATATTGTTAAACATGATAATTATTGCAGCAAATAACAATTATAGCAGGCATAGGGAAGCAATGATCATGTTTAACAATACCTGACGACTGTCGATTTGTCACTCATCAAACTAATCTTCTCATAGCGAAAGGAAGGGTGAATCATAAAGCTGACATAAAATTTGCCTTTATTTAAGCTTAGTTGGTGATATTTTTATTCAATTGTTGCAGTGACTAAACATGAATTACAGTATCTTAAGTGAATTTCTAACAAAATTTGCTAATTACTCTTCTCAGTTTACCACAGGCGCACAAAAACGTAGTCTTGTGGAGGCGTAAGGCATATCTGTCACACAGGTGAACTACTCCGCAAGGGTAGCAATAGCAGCGAAGTCTCAATCCCACGCACTTTATTTTCACTATAGGATGTCTTTAAAATGTAAAGGATTAAGAGTTAAAGGAAAAAATGAATGTTATTAATGGTTTACTGTTCGAACAACGGCAACTCTCTCTTTAGAATACGATCGCCGAAGTTGTCGTTCTAGTCCCAAATGTCACTGGGACTACTTATGAAGAAAAAACGCGACTGTTCAGTCGTTTTTGGTATTCTTTAGAATAGGTTTGGGTATTAAGGTATCACCCATATCCTGTGTGATTTTCGTGAGGCCAACAGGAGATGCTGCATGGGACGTTAACATGCTGTCGAAGAGTCTGTGTCGATGCGTTTTACTCTAACAGCCTCTTTCTGATTCTTGAGAAAGACGTCAGTTCCGTTTCTCTTAAGGAGGACTGCCAGTCACATCTATACTGGATCTGCAGTTAGTAGCTCTGAAAGCCACCGAACAAAGTAAAATGTGTGTAAATACGAAGTGCCGTTAAACATATTTATGCATTGTGTGTTTATCGCACCACATAACATTCACAGTTGTGTTTGGTCATTTCAAGAAGTCAAGCGATTGGTCAACGCACTGAGTTGTTGCTATCTACTCTGCACATTTCCCTTCTCTGTGGAAATTGTAACACTCAGCGGAAGGGAAGAGCACAAGATGTAGCACATTTATCCATCAACTAGTACCATTGTAGCTCACATACTGTGGCATATTGGAGAAACCTCAAAGTTTCGGCATCCAGGAGTATGGTACAGGTAGGTAATTGTAAACCACGAAATAATAAAGAGTGCTAACAAGGAACACCTCCATTTCTCATCATCTGTTGTTTATTATCAGAGTTAATTATTCGGGCTGAGAATCGATAGGTGCTGTATTTGGGCCCATTATAGTAGGACTGGCGTTTTAGCGCCGAGGTCAGCAGAAAAGAGACACAAGCATGAACGTACTACAGTGGGGAAGGATTTTGGATTCAAGAAACCACCCAGGCCTTCACCTGACATGATTTAGTAAAACACAAAAATCCTAATTCAGGATGACTGCAAGGAGATTTGGAACTAACTCCTCCCGAAGACGAGTTGCGTGTCCGAAGAAAGTGGCTAGTTCGCTCGAAATCTTCCGCAGAGTAAAAGTTCAAGGAGTATGTTACGTATTTCGCGAACGTTTTCTGGAGAAGTGGGGGGGTAAAGCACTAACGAAGATTTGGTCATTTTAGTTGGAGCGCGTATATTAATACGTGGGGAGTACTTATAATTTCATAAACGAGTTATAAGGGATCTCAAAATGTTTACTCCGTTTTCAAGTGGATTCAACTCCGCAATTAACATAGAAACAGGTACAATATTCGACACTTACAGTCCTAACGTTTCCAATGATATATAATTTTATTTGATGTATTCAGTGGAAGCACTGCTGGTGACACGCTAAATGCATAAACTGTACTCTACCACGCGCCAGTTTTTGTAGTATTTGAGGGGTGACACTTTCAACAGGATGAGTGTTGTGTTCACGCAATGTGCGCATATCCGACACAGGTGTGGCATACACCAGTTCTTAATATATCCAGAAAAGGAAGAACATTCAGTGGGGTAACGTCTGGTGATACAGGTGGCCACGAGATTGGCCCTCTCTTCCAATCCATCAATACGGATATCCTTCATCCAAAGACTGAAGTACACGTGTTACCCAACGAGGTGGTGATCAATTGAAAACATTATTAATTGTTACTCTCGTCAATATGGAATAATATTTTCTTGGAAATTTTTCTCATTATTAATAGTCACGTGGTTTCAATTCGAGCAAAACATTTTGCGTAACACTGTATTCAGTGTGGTCATTGGTACCTGTAGCTGACGTGAAGCTCGTCTTACCAATATGGACGGTGATCGTGTAAACACTGACAGGACGTTTTCGACAGTCTCTGCAAACGTCGAAGGTCGCCCACTGCTCCTGTTCAATTCAACTGTATCCAGTCTAAAAATTTTGCATCCTTGCTTTAATCAACTCGACATCTGGTGGTGGTTTTCCGTAATCTGTTCTGAACCTTCAGTTAGTTGGAAAATTCCTCCACCGCGCGGGATTAGCCGAGCGGTCAGGGGCGCTGCAGTCATGGACTGTGCGGCTGGTCCCGGCGGAGGTTCGAGTCCTCCCTCGGGCATGGGTGTGTGTGTTCGTCCTTAGCATAATTTAGGTTAAGTCGTGTGTAAGCGTAGGGACTGATGACCTTAGCAGTTAAGTCCCATAAGATTTCACACACATTTTGAACAAATTTCCTCTCAGCCAGCCACACAACACATTGTGGTTTTTCCTGCAATGATGCTGCCGATTTACGCTTTAATCGATAGTAGCGCTTCCAGTGAAAGATTCATTAATTGAAACACATAATCATGGAAACTTAATGAGTGTGTCAACACACTAAAGCAGTATACCAAACGAATGCGAAGAAAAACCAGCAAAGCCGGTTTAATTTGGGTGGCGGGACACTGGGAACCACGATCACTTGGCTGAGAAGGCGTGACCCGCACTCCTCATCCCGAGGCAATGCGCTTCCTCCTATTCCAGCAGGAAACAAAGATGGTAAATGAATTTGTTGAGCCTACTCTTCACCACGCGATACTGGAAGAGAAATATTACTTCGAATACGATGTTATCTTGGGAGAAATACTACTGCAAAGCGTATTTTATTGAAGGGCTAGGGCAATCTCCTCAGCATCCATCGACACTCTGTGGTGAGAATTTACTACAATCATTTCTCCTGGAACTAATTTCAACAGCGTAAATGAAGCACAGTTATGACACTTAAATATGTTACTGCCATTACCGAAGTTTTTGAAATGCAGCCAGGGAGCTTCTTAGAGAGACGAAACGAGACTATCAACGTGGATGCATTGCATAAGCGTCGACTCCACACATGCAACTGGGTATGTCGGAAGGTGTAGGCCCGCCGTAAGTAATGGTGGTCATTACGTAGTGATTGACGTTAAGTGTGGCGCGTAAGAGGGCCAGATAAATGGCGCGATGCGCCGCTACGTTCACGCCCTTTCATTTACGCACCCGGTGTATACTACGCACCGCTTACGAGAGCGTCAACAGGCCCGTTGGAAGAGCGATTCGCTAATTATAGTTTCACAGCGTGTTCTCCGAAACCAGCTGCTGCTTTTCCATCTACGGCCGTGATATCGGGACGAGTCCGAGTTACGGAACCACGCTCGGAACAGACAAATGAATCTCGTTTATGTGTGCTTCAAAGGGCACTTTGTATCCGGCTCAACACGGAGAACACGAGTTTGAGATTGATATGTCGCGTTTACTGGATGCTCTGACGTTTCTTTCTGTTCCCTATACCAAGTCCGGTCTCGAAGTGCAGCGTTTTAGGCGCAGAGTGGTCTGTGACTTCATTAAAATTGTCGTTAGCCAAGCAGTCTCGCTTGGCACCAGTGGCAGCCGTCTCACGGCTTGGCGCAGTTAGCGCTCGACGCGGGCCTTTGTGCGTGTGTGCGCGTATTTTTACGCGGCGACGAGTTCGTGAATAGTTAACGGCGGCTCTCACGAGACTACTATTTTTAAGTTGGCGCTAAACCGGGGGTAATGCGCTGCAGTGGCCTTCGTCGTCCGATCGGTGCACTGCCAGGCGACGACACGGCGACGCTGTCTCTGCCTGCGCCCACGCGTTGCCAATTACGCCCCACAATCGCCCATTAACACTACAGGTACTACGTTCAGGGAGACATGTGTAGAAGTATGCAGTAGTTGCATCAATCTCGGAATGCTGTAGCTCTTCTCGAAGTAGCGCAGCTTGGGCGCTTTACGCGCTACTTCTCATGCGCCAGTAGAGACTAACAACGAAACTGTGGCCAAAATCTGGCGTTCCAGCCCCAATATAGAATTTTACAGCCACTATTTTTACATGAAACGCGGAATGGAAAAAAACAGAACATAAATGAAATCTATAAATTGCACAATCAAAATATTTAGTAGTATTTATTTAGCGTATGGAGGAACACATAATATAATTATATAGATATAAAACAACGGTACTAATGAAAAATAGATAAAACACTCAGTAAAAGTGTCCTATATATACGGCACAGTAGTTGATAATGTTACATTTACGCCGGCCCTGTGTGGCCGAGTGGTTCTAGGCGCTTCAGTCTGGCACCACGCGACCGCTACGGTTGCAGGTTCGAATCCTGCCTCGGGCATGGATGCGTGTGATGTCCTTAGGTTAGTTAGGTTTAAGTAGTTCTAAGTTCTAGGGGACTGATGACCTCAGAAGTTAAGACCCATAGTGCTCAGAGCCATTTGAACCATTTGTTACATTTAATTTCTCAGTCCAGTCAATAGCATCGAGGATCAGTGTCAGAAAAGTCATTTGCGTTTTTTGTCTGTGGTACCAAATTACATTGGTGTTAGATGGTTCAGGGTATCTCATCGCAACTGCAAAAGATGAGGGGAAATATTTTCCTCTTGAAACAATGTTCTTGGATACTCCATGAGTTTACTCGGATTCTTTTTGTTGATTTTTCTACGTATGCCGGGGCAAATCGAAGTCTACCGGTTTGATGAGGGTCTTTTATAATTCGAGTATGTTGATGTGGATATCAAAACTGGAGCACTCTGTGGTGATATTGGAAAGGAGAAGATTATGATATAGCAGAGAGTTTCGGTCTCTACTTCATATTTTTGTATTCCTGCACAGCGAGATAAAAATACTATTCTAGCTCTCTACGCTTCGCTCAATACAGTGATCAGTTCTATTTCATACAGTCACATATACCTCGTACAACACATCAGACTCACCTTGGTGGAAGGGAATGGGTGATCCCATGTACGACGATTTATAACAAAGATTTCAAAGACTCTCTCAGTAGGAAAATGCCATATTTTCATACCATGATCCAAACGATTTCTACTGAACCCTGTTCAGCGACTGGCGACTCAGTTTTCGCTGCCTGTTTGGTTCAAAAGATTCTCGTTTCAGTACCCAACAAATACCGTCCCCGCCCCTCCCCCCCCCCCCCCAAAAAAAACAAATGAGTAGCACCACGAAACGTCCGCTGTCAAAAGGGTGAGGGACTCTGAAAGAGTAAAGTGCCCTGTGCGCAAGAGCAACACGGGTAGTGAAGTCCTTGCGGCAAACGTAACCGTCTCATAGTTAAGTGGTAAATGGACCAATGTTGACAGTTCACGCTATAGCATCGGCGCAAACTGACTTGCTGACAAGTTACTGCAACTAGTCTTTCGCCTCACCGTCGACGAGACGTTAAGCTCTAATCTTCGTTCCTCCCTTCGACTTCCCTTGGCGCAGGGCTACATGTCTGCAGATAGTGACGTTAACCAGTGCCCCACGCTTGTGGCCCCAGCGAAGACTGATAACACTAGGGCTTTGCTTTAGCACTGAAACGGCTTCTTTATAAAGAGGAACTAACCTCCTGACATACTCGCAGCCTGGACGGAACCAGTGACCAACGTCCTGTTGTACTCCAAGCGTTTGCTCCATTGTTCGAGCACAGGATCCGAGAGTCTAAACTGGACATCGATCATGTACGAGGGGTAGTCAGAAAGTTTTAACTATCACCTCGAAAAATTCAGTCTGCGGCCTTGAATACTGGCGATGGTGTTGGTCTGTCTCTGCATATTCACCCTTCAGTGTTATAAAATATGCCCAACAAAGTATTACTTGGCAGAGATCTTGGTTGTTTATGTTTCTGTTTTGTCTGTCCAGCTTTTGCTGGGGCGTGGTCCAAAAAAGTAGTTCGTGTGACTGCATCCCTTACCGAATGAGCTTGTCCGTTGTCGTGGAGCAAAAATGCCTCACATGAAAGCTTCTCACGACACGTCGTCTCGACAGCCCCCTGTAACTTCATCGTGAGATTTTGGTAGTAGGTGGACACGAACTGAGAAATGACTGAGAAGGTATTCGCCAGTCCCCCTACCCAGATTCCACAGACTTACCCTTCAGGTAAAAGAGGACCTACATATATTTGGACAGACCTCTGTGCTTTGTAGAACGAAAAAATATGTGCAAGAATTTTCAGTTTAGTTTTACCTATTTGTCTGATCGGCTTACCCTAACATTTACATTTTTGTAGCTTGAGAAGGGTTCAACCCCTTACATTCGGCTAAACAGTATTGACTTCGGTTCTGCGCCAAAAACTGGGCGGAAAACTATCCCCAACTAAGGGGTGTGGAAGGAGTTGCCTGCCCTCAGGCGCTAAAGCAGCCGCTTGGCACCGCTCAGCTGAATGGGTGCCTAAGTCTCTGACAGGTGCTCGACAAAGGAGTGTGAGTGGCACCGAGGGTGTTGCTTAACTGGGGAGGGGGCGGGGGAGGCTCTTAGAGGGACCTTTTACCGTTTTCTTCACGCAAATTTCAATGTTGCACCCCTCCGTGATCACGCCACAGGAGGACGCGAAACAAGAGGTCTGAGAAAGCACAAGCTCCTCTGCTGCTTCGAATAACGTTCAAATTCCGTCGAATGATTTTTAAAGGTTACTGTTGCTTCCGACATGTTCACATGAGCAAAACTGCGGTCACGCTGCACTCCAAAGTGGTGCGATCACATTCAATGGGAATGCAGCCCCGCAATGTTCTTAGAGAGAGCGTGAAACGTCTGGAGGTGTCAGAAGCACTAAAAGTTATCGAGAACGCCGTCCTGTTTCTCGTCGCACCGAGAACTGTCGTTTTCGATCTCAAAATTAGCGGTAATCAACGCCCCAAGGGAAGGAACGATTTCATTGACGTCCTTTATGACACCTACTGAGGGCTTTTCGTGTCGATTCTGAGTGACAGAGTGTCTGAAATCTTTTCTTCTTCCACTCATACGAAAAACGCGTGATTTCAACTCTGAGTGTCGCGGATTTGACCTCCGTCGTGGACCCGCAAAACAAGGGGTGAAATGTGGATAAGAGAGGATGTGACGTCCTTCCTATCGTGTGTCACGCCCACGATGGCGTCGGGCAGAATTGTGTTGAAATCTGGTGCTATTGTGACATGATTAACCAACCTCACACCTCACATGACTCTTAGCTGTGGCCTTTTCCTCGCTTGTGTCGGCACCTTGCAGCTTGAAACGTCGCCGAGCCCTATGATGTCGTCTCAGGGCGCCACGCTTTTGAACGTTACAAAGGAATGTTGTAGCTACCTTTGAGCCAAATTTCAAACTTGCAATGGGAGACGACTGCGGCGTTTCGAAAAATTGATAATTTTTTTCGCGCCTTGTGGTTATTTTCCTGTATTACCTCATTAACCCTTTCTCCTCTGTCATCAGTTCTATCTGTATTATAGGGCGTTGATCTTGCACTGATATCTGCTGATATTAGTAATTCCTTATTTCTGGCGTAATGAGCTACATCTCATATCGTACTTGTGTATGGTTCAATGAAGTGTGCATATTGAACGTACACTCACGATAGTACCCATGTTTGTCCACCAATGTCTGCTTCTATTGTCAGAAGATACCTATGGCATAGCTGTGTAATCTTGATTGCGTTGATGTTCGTAGTTCACGTCTGCGACCCATAATGAGCGCAAAGTATTTTCAACACACCACGGGGGTGTAAAAAAAAAAAAAACACGCAACATCACGTTTCTCGATGAAAGTTGGGTATTCGCCTTATTCGGCAGTGGTCAATCCACACATTTCCAGTGACTACTTTGTTTCTTTTTCTCTAGGTCATTATGATACATCCAGCATTCGTCGCATTCGGCAATGGTGAATAGGCGGCTAAAGAAGTCATGCATATCAACTTGACACAGGTATAGCATTTTTGCTGTTGCCTCAGTTCGACGGAATTTATGAGTATGTGCGAGTAGTCTCGGAACGTAGCGGATAGCGACCTTTGGCATGTTCAGAATGTCGTGGAAGATGTTGAAAACCGATCCGCGCCTGATTTTGACTGTCCTGCAATCGCCTCATTGTGATATTCCGGTATTGGGGCAATAGGGCATCCCTTTCTCTTACGATTTCCATCTCTTCACAGAGAAATGGTCTCTCACTTCGTCTTTCGTTATTTAGACATGTTTGACCACACTGCAAGCGTCTTCCCCACCTAACCACCACCTCCTATTGTTGGATCCTCAAGAGGTGGGCGCCGAGGAGCAGGTGGGTGTTTAGACAGAAAGCATAATTGGTTAGAAGCACATGAAATCTGAAGAGTACAGTGGCTTTACTTAACTTCAAACAGTGAATCCTAGAGAGTAACCAGAGCCTAGTCGTCATACATAATCACAATACAGAGAAACTACTGTAAACACAGCTGATGCTTCGTCTGATTGTACTAGTTAACTCGGTAGGCCTCGTAGCGGAGTCTTTTTATGCCAGCTTGGTATAGGCGCGATTTGCGTTTTCTGCACAAGGTTTGTACTCAAACAGGGCGCTGATCGGCGAGGCCGTCACATGATTTATTGTCAACCTCTGGATACGTTCTGCCTGATGCGGTATTGATGCTGTACGGCACCACATATATGATGTTGAATTGTTAGCATACACTTCCATCAACATTGCATGGATTGTTGCTGCGTTGTTGTTTCCCTTCAGATACAGAAAATAAATTGCCAAACGACACTCGACTTCATCAGTGGGCTATGCCATTTTCCTTTGTCTCCTCTAACTGCGTGCTACGGTAGTACCGCGTGGGTATTTCATTGTATACCGGTCTGCAGACCTCTGCCTGTATAATTAACTGCTTAACATTATTTTTTCGAAGCGATACTTAAATCCTTAAGATTACCCTCGTACAAATCTCCTTGTCAAGGGAACTACAGCCAACTATTCCTTATACTGCAGATTTCAGAGTAGTTGAACCGTTAAAATAGGTCACAGTAAATGGGAGCGACCACACGTGTAAGTGAGAGACTGTGGCGATAAGATGCATGTCCTTCCCTATCACTCTCCATACTTTCCCAACGCGCCTCCCGCGAGCCTCGATCGGTGTCGCGGTGGCAGGTAGGCCCGGAAATATACGGCGGGCCTTCTCCCAGCGGATACATTGACAAATTCCGGTTAAACGTCTTAAACACCTAATTGGACGTGGCCTTACGGGAGGTGCTATCTGGCAGCGAGTGTGATGTATGCGGCGTCGCCAGCCAGCCGTCTGCGTGGCCCAATAAATACTTCAGCAGCGTATCGCCGGACGCCGAGAAATTAATCGGACCTGCGTGGGACTAGTTTCTTCAATTACGTCGTTAAGTAGTCCACGTTCGTCGCGCGACATTCCCGGCGTCGGCCGACACGCCGGGCATTAACGCCAGAGATCGGAAAACTGTGCTTACCTTACCATCATACAGTAATTTGATTTCGTTTGTACAAAAGAGATATTACCGTAGTAAAAATTTTGCTAAGGGGTATTAGCTGTTAAAACAGATTTACCTACTGTTTATACAGAGTAGGAGGAAAAGACGCAACGATACGAAGTAATCCTTCTTTATTATTCTTTCGCCTTCCCTGTATCCCTTATCCTCACGGAATCGGTATGTCAGTTAATGGATATGCAAATTTAGTCGTAGGGGATGGCGTGTACTCAATTTGTCTGCGTCTTGTGTTATCCAATGTGAAAGTGTGCGATCTTTCTCTAAATGTTAGCGAATCGTGTTAACTGAGTCGGGACGCGGGTACCTCCCGATATTCACTTAGTCGGATGTGGGAAACCGCCTAAAAACCGCTTCTATGCCGGCTGCCACTCCAGCTCTCGTCGTTAATCCGCCAGGCGGATTCGATCCTAGATTGGCACGCCTTCCCCAAGCCCGGAAGCGGCGTGCTAACGCGCGCAGCTATCCCGGTGGGTCAAAGGTGTGAAGTAACGAGCTTAATCCTAAGTGTATCCCTCTTATGAATTAAATATGCATGGTGACCCCTATAGATAAAAATTTCAGGAGTGTGACTTCGAGATGCACAAAATCGAGTGTATCTGCAGTCTTAAAACTTAAACTGGACCACCCCATTCTCATTTGTCAATAAATAACTGTAACTTAATCGTAACGTGCCACTTCATTCTGCAATAATTATAGAATTAAAATCTCGTAGCGGAGCAATCGTGGCACTTACCTCATTAATCAAACAAAAGTAGAACTATTTTCCGCTTCTGACCGATCAAGTCGCAATAGAATAACTTTAAACGCCACATCTGGCGTTCCGCTCGTACCTGAACTTATTAATGTCGTTAACTTTGATACATATCACAGACTATTACCGTACGATACACAAATGATCGGACCAAGTGATTGTGCTGAACGAATATGAGAAAAAGAAACTGATAGCGAGAAGAACCACTGCGTTTCCAAAGTGAAAGCAAATAGCCCGTTTAGGCTCCAGCGCAGTTATAATGGGACCTTTATAAATCCTCTCTCAAAATATGTAATGCCCTGGGAACAAAATTACTTCAATACTTGCAGTAATAAACACCTCATCTTCTGAAAGAATGAATCATACAACAAGTGTGGGTAACGTATTTTCTATCGGGACCTCGTAAACTGGAATATTAGATTTTACAGCCTACGTGTTTTATTACGCCAGTTCGACAGTAAATAACAATGATCGCATGTGAGTAACTGCGTACTTTTATTATCGACTACCGATGTATTTTATATATCCGTCCGTA
This sequence comes from Schistocerca serialis cubense, assembly GCF_023864345.2. Taxonomy (NCBI): domain Eukaryota; kingdom Metazoa; phylum Arthropoda; class Insecta; order Orthoptera; family Acrididae; genus Schistocerca; species Schistocerca serialis. Next base: position 368,862,680 of record NC_064640.1, on the reverse strand, counting down.
TTTCACGGTACAGGCCTTCCTCTATGGCTGAGGTCGCTGTGCTATAGTGACGTGGTGATATTCAACCGGGGAACAATAAGTTCGAACCCTGGTAATGGAAGAACATTTTCAATAGTAGAATTTTACTGGCAGTGTGTGACATACAGTCATTGTTTATTCAGTTATGCACCATTGTCCTGCATTACATTTCCAAAGTCTCGATAATGTCATGGAAGTTTCAATCGTGTTTTCATTCCTCGCAGGGGGATGGTGAAACTGGTGTCTGGCGTGATGTGTTTCGAGAGCGTCAGACTATGCGTCAGTGCCTGGTATTATTCTTTACTTGCTTTTGACACTCAGCACTGCAGAAAAACTGCAGAAGCACTTACCACAATAATCTGAACCTTAAAGAGCGAGAGCGAGGTGGAAAGAAGGGGTATGCCACTTTCACTAAAACTTTAGAAAGGGAGCAAAGAAATATATGTCGAATATACCACAGGTGAGGAAGTTCCAGCGGTTCGACATGAAATTTTACTGTGTTACACTTTAAGAGGTGCCTTTTGTTGGCTTCTCAACGGTTAAACTCGAATGCTCAGTGCGATGCGTACTTTAGCAATTATTACCTTAATGATGAAATGGGTTTCTCTCATCGAACTTATGACTCAGTTATCGTGAGCTCTAAGGATGAAAATGTGGACGTGGCTGCCGTCAGCCGGATTAATACTGTCCAACCTGCGCGTTGTTACGTGTAATACCTGTAACAAATATTCATTTAATTTGCTATGTTATCCTTATAGGTAATATGAAGTAACCTTATCGTTTTTTTGAAATTGTGTGTCGAGGCTGCATTTTTCTTGTTATTAGTCGATGGTACAAAGTGATTTTATGTACTTACCTAGTTTTTCAACGTAGACTTAAACACGGATGCTGAAAAGAATTTCCGTCATTCTGATTAGGTGTAAATAAAATTGTACATCTGAGGAGCTCGCTCTACTGCGTGCCACGTATCTCGTGTTCTGGTTACATTGCTCGATTTGGGATACAGTTGGAGTCTTCAAATTACCCTGCTATTCTTCGAGCAACGAATAGTACAGCGTTATCACGTTCTTCGAAGGCAGTTATTGGACGTCTTTAGGGTGAAATGTGTTACTGACTGCGCGTTTTATCTAAACCTGACTATTAAGACGCTAGGGCAGCACTCTCAAGGTAGCCAAACAGAGATATTTTTCAGTGTTATTCTCCAGATGAATTAATGCGTCGATTCAAACTTAATCAAGGCAGATCGTCAAACAAAACAAAAAAATAGTACAGAACTTTTAATCTATTTAGGTCGGATATGAAAGAGTGTTGAGCTTGACCGGTGGAAGTGCTCCCATCAGAATATCAAAATTTTGCGCTTAAATGTTACCCACGGCCGTTATGTACAGCTACTTTCGAAAAATTGTGTCGACCCCTGTGCTACAACTCTAGAATCTCTAATTGCAAGGAAAGAAGGCTGCGAACAATCGTCGTAAAATAAGCATTTATCGGAGGATTCTCGCGAAGATGGGGCGGGGGGAATGGGGAAAGTGGCAATTAGTCTGTCAGACATGATATCGCACTGATAAAGACCAATCAAAGAAGAGCTCTAAAAATAGACCCTACTACAGTTTCGATGGGCAATTAGGTCGTGTGCTGTGCTCTCAAATCAGAATATTAATAGGTGGAGCTTCCGACTTAATGGCTCGCTCGATTGCGCCTCTGCCGAAAGAGAAGTCGGCGGCGTAGGAGTAAAAACTAGGCTAGGCGCCAGCGGAATCGGCGCGGCACTTCTCATATATGTAAATAAATCCGGACACGCTGTTAATTGCGGGCGGCTGTATGGAGATGAGGCGCGCAGTAACTAACGAGCCACAATGAGGCGTATCATTAGCGGCTGCTGTCGGCCCGCGTTAGCCTCAAGACACGCGCTCTCCCGGAAATTTATTCGTGGCCCACAGCAGCTGTTAGGTGGTAGCGCCCCGCTCCTTATCAGCCTCGTCGACTCTCACCCGACGCCACCGCTCTCCTTTTGGGAATTCTTACTTCGGAAATGGGGAAAAAGCCTTGAACGCTACAAATCTGGGTCTGTCGTTCCGCGTTCATACGGCTCAGTCGCCAGGAAGCAAATATATAATTTACTTTCGTTTTCTCACGTAGCGCCATTAGTTGTGACCCTAGTTCTCACTCATTCTCTCTCTCTGTCTGTCTTTCTTTCTTTACACCAAGGAGTTGCTATACTGGGGATTACTATTTTACCATTACATGTTTCTACAACATTAAAATTAAATATGGCATGCAGGAATCTGGAGCCAAAAGATGTTGAACAATGTTGAAATCTAATTGTGTATGCTGTATTAGGACGATTCAAACGAATTTCGGACCATTTCAGTTTAAATATTCCTTGCTTTTCTCGAGCTATTTAATGCGAATGCTCGAATGATTCCTTGTATAGGATGACGATTAGTGTCTTTAACCTATCGTGCCTAAGAGCCACTATAATAAATGAACAATTTAGGCTTTTGAAAGTAGGATAATATAAATATTTTAAACAAAAGCTGAAGTTATTGTTGAACTCTTGTGGATATAGTATGTGTACAATAATTTGACGACCAGTCCAAAACAGGGATGCTATGATATAGTTTTATGTTCCTTGCCTAAGTGGTGAAGCAACAAGAACTTCATATGTAACGCTCATGTCAGACTCATTTTGTTACAAATATAACACCATTCACAATACGATGTTGCAATAGATTGCTTGGAACTGAGTTCCTTTGTAGCCTCAGAAAGAGCAGATCTTAGTAATAATAAAGAAAGGACAACGGTGATGTAATTATTTTTAAGAACAGGACGATGTACCGGGTGATCAAAAAGTCAGTATAAATTTGAAAACTTAATAAACCACGGAATAATGTAGATAGAGAGGTAAAAATTGACACACATGCTTGGAATGACATGGGGTTTTATTAGAACCAAAAAAAGGTATTGCTAGACGCGTGATAGATCTTTTGCGCGCGTCGTTTGGTGATGATCGTGTGCTCAGCCACCACTTTCGTCATGCTTGGCCTCCCAGGTCCCGAGACCTCAGTCCGTGCGATTATTGGCTTTGGGGTTACCTGAAGTCGCAAGTGTATCATGATCGACCGACATTTCTAGGGGTGCTGAAAGACAACATCCGACGCCAATGCCTCACCATAACTCCGGACATGCTTTACAGTGCTGTTCACAACATTATTCCTCGACTACAGCTATTGTTGAGTAATGATGGTGGACATATTGAGCATTTCCTGTAAAGAACATCATCTTTGCTTTATCTTACTTTGTTATGCTAATTATTCCTATTCTGATCAGATGAAGCGCCATCCGTCGGACATTTATTGAACATTTGTATTTTTGTGGTTCTAATAAAACCCCATGTCATTCCAAGCATGTGTGCCAATTTGTAACTCTCTATCTACATTATTCGGTGATTTATTCAGTTTTCAAATTTATACTGATTTTTTGATCACCTGGTACATTCATTCGGCATCCGTTGTGTAGGCAAACCTGAAATAACTTCTGAAAGGAAGAAAAGACTGAATGATGGAAACTATGACTAAAATATGAGTCTAAGCAGTCTTCAGAAACTGCAGCTCAAAACATACACTATTTGATAAAAAGCATACAGAAACTCCAATGTACTGCAAAACTGACCAGCAGTTATCACCTAGAGGCGGACTGACCATTTCAAAAGGAGGCGGGGGGGTGCTATGTCGTCAGTATAGAAGTAGTAACAGCTGAATGTGTATTCCAGGAAAGATCAGTGACTTTGGAAGTGGACTAGGCACTGGATATCACCAGAGTACAAATAACTCAGCGACATTTAAACCCTGAAGCTGTCCAAGTCGACAGTTGGTGATGTGATTGTGAAGTGGAAACGCGAATGAAGAGCTGCAGATACGCCAACATCAGGCAGACCTCGTGTGTTGATGGTCAGAGAGGATGGTTGTAAAAAATCGTATGGAATGAGTAGAAGGAATCTCTCTCGAGTTCCAAAGTGCTAGCAGTCCGGCTAGCATATGACTGAGCGTAGGGAGATAAAAAGAAAAGGGGTACAGTGGTCGAGCAACTCCTCGTAAGCCACACATTTCTGTAGTAAGTGCTAAATGACGACCAATGTATCGTAAAGAGAGACGGCAATGAGCAGTGGATGACTGGAAACGAGTTGTTTGAAGTGATGAATCACTTTGTACCCTGTGGAAAACCCAATGGACGGGTTTTGGTTTGGCAAGTGCCTCGGGAACTTTGGTTGCCATCATGAATAGTGCAAACAGTGAAGTACAGAGGAGGTGGTGTTACGAAATGGGATTGTTTCTCGTGGTCCACTCACAGCGCTTAAGAGAATGCTAAATGCGGAAGGATACGGACACATTGTGTACTGTGTACAACAGAGGAACAGTCCGGAGACAACGCTTGTTGTTCTAGGCGCTACAGTCTCGAACCGCGCGACTGCTACGGCCGCAGGTTCGAATTCTGCCTCGGGCATGGATGTGTGTGATGACCTTAGGTTAGTTAGGTTTAAGTAGTTCTAAGTTCTAGGGGACTGATGACCTCAGAAGTTAAGTCCCATAGTGCTCAGCGCCATTTGAACCATTTGAACAACGCTTGTTTGCATCAGCATGACAGTGCACCCCATCGTAAAGTAGCACCTGTGAGGTAATGATTTGTGCACAGTAACGTTCCTGAAATGAACTGGCCGGGTCAAAGTCCCGAAATGAAATAATTGATATACCTTTGTGTGAGTTAGAATGTAGACTTCACTCCAGACCCCAACTTCCAACATCACTATCTTCTCTGGTTTCGGCTCTTGAGAAGGAATGGACTGCCGTTCCTCCACAGATATTCAGACACCTTAAGGAAAGTGTCCCCGACAGATTTAAGGCCATCATTAAATCACAGGGATGACATACCTCATACTAATGTCCACTAGTAGGCGTCCGGATACTTTTGATCAGACATTGTATTTAGAAACTAGTATTGGGTCTTTTACAATGACGCAAAGGAATATCACACTGTCGTTTTGTTCTGTGGTTGTATCTCCAACTCCAAGCTCTCTGCGTACTGCAAGTTTCTGTTTCAGTCGCTGTCCTGACAGGAAATGCGATTTTAGATTAACAGTTATTTGCTTCGTACCCCATCAACCAGTACTGATTACAATAACATTAGATGAAGATGAAATTAAAACACCACGAAGATTCGAATGTGTTCCGTGTTCCAGTCATCAGCAGGCGTACGACATGTACATGATCCAGTCACGCAGGCCAGTATGGCCGAGTGGTTCTAGGTGCTTCAGTCTGGAACCGCGCGACCGCTACAGTAGCAGGTTCAAATCCTGCCTCGGGCATGGATGCGTGTGATCTCCTTAGGTTAGTTAGGTTTAAGTAGTTCTAAGTTCTAGGTGACTGATGACCTCAAATGTAAAGTCCCATAGCGCTCAGAGCCATTTGAACCATTTGATCCAGTCACATTACCACCGCCTACGTACGACGTCAACACGCAATAACCACTCGCAGACGGCAGGTGGCAGCATTAGCAGTGGAGGGTGTATATAGCGTGTCGGGGGGACGCGAAAAGCAGTGCAGTCGTTGTCGTAATGTGGAAATGGAGCGGTTTATCTGACGCCCACAAGACAAGTGTGAAAGCATTTCTGAAATGGCTAAGTTTGTAAACTGTTCGCGTGCCGCCGTGGTTAAAGTATACCGTGCGAAGTAAAATGGTGCTATCTAAAAAAGGTGCCGACGCAACTGTGTGCACCGCAGGCCATAGACGACAGGGGTGAACGACGGTCGCAGAGGTGTGTACGCGTGAGTAGACGTGAAACTGGTGAGCAGCTGACCTCCCAGATGAACCAAGGGGCTACCAACAGTGTCCCCTCAACGACCGTTCGGCGAATGTTGGGTATGGCCAGCCCTGCAGGCGCCTGGTTCAAGAACCCATGCTGACTGCTGTTCATCGGCGACGAAGGCTGGAATTTGCACCCCATAGCTCAGCTGGAGTCCACTGAGCGGCATCAGGTGGCCCTTTCAGAGGAATAACGTTTCACGCTCCATCGGACATATCACCGTTGATGTGTATGGCGTGGAACGTCTGAAAGCAGACACCCTGCAACTAGGAGGGATCGTTATGTTCTGGGGAATGTTTTCGTGGCATTCGCTGCGTGATCTCGTCATTCTGAAAGGCACAATTGTTCAACCCAAGCCTGCATCTGCCTTGGGATCTATGTCCACCCCTACATGAACTTCGTTTCTCCTCGGCCCGATGTCATCTACCAGCAGGATAATGCAACGTGTCAGATGGTTCAAATGGCTCTGAGCACTATAGGACATAACTTCTGAGGTCGTCAGTCCCATAGAACTTAGAACTACTTAAACCTAGCTAACCTAAGGATATCACACACATCCATGCCCGAGGCAGGATTCGAACCTGCGACCGTAGCCGTCGCGCGGTTCCAGACTGTAGCGCCTAGAACCGCTCGTCCACCTCGGACGGCTGCAACGTGTCACACAACTTGCAGTGTACGTGCGTGGTTCGAAAAGAAACTCCCCTGGCCACCAAACGTACCGATTTAATCCCAGTCGAGAATCTGTGGACCGACTCAATCGGGCTGTACGCCCCATGGATTCTCAACCGAGACACCTAGCGCAGCTGGCCACGGGTACATTCCAGAACCTCACTTACTCTCTCTTCTTGCATGTCTCCCAGCGGTCCGCTTTGTGTATGATGGTTCACCCTTTCAATACGCGATCACATTAATGTTACTGGATAGTACAGAACTATCACATTACCTAAAACTAGAGCTTAACCTTTTCATTGGTCCATATGACAATGCATTGTTGTGGAGGGAGGTTGGTTATTAGTTAAACATTTGGCGATATAGCCATCAGCTCTTCATAATAATCCTCATACGATGCAATCTTATCAACCTTTGTGGATGGTAGCGAAGTACTTGTGTTAAGAAACCGTGTATGTCGATACACATGTTGGATGAACCTCAAGCAAAAACATTAAATATAGTAGTTTACACTTACCTGATAGTTGTATTTCTCATTTTTTGACACTGCATTGCTTTTGTTGTGCTTCATTATGTGATAGGCTCCTGCTTTGGGTGATACAGTACGCCTTAAGAATACACATGATCCCAGATGAATAGATTCAAGTTTCTAACTAACGTCCAAGGAAATAACAGATAAATTGGATTCAAGCTGAGCATTACAGGCTAATTCAGTAGACATATAAAACAGCACATCAACTAATGGAAACAAATACTGTAAACACTGTAACTGTGTCTAAATTCCCAAAATTGTTGGTAAATTAAACAATGAATATGGGAACAAGCTACACAGCAGGTAAAACCCTTTACAAGCTACGGTGTTGCAAATGTACAGACCCAGTAACATAAACGATGAATATCATATGCAGTAGTTTCAAATAATGGTTCTGAACAGCGCTAATACAATGACCTTATTCCACAGAAGAAGAAAGATGATAATGAATTTATGCAGTAAATTTGCCCGGATTTCTGTTGGAAGGAAGGAGGATTAGGGTTTAACGTCCTGTCGACTTCGAGGTCATTAGAGACGGAGCACAAACTCGGATTTTTTCAAGGGTGAGGAAGGAAATCGGCCGTGCCTTTTCAAAGAAACCATCCCTGCATTTTCCTGGAGCGATGTAGAGAAATCACAGAAAACCTAAATCTGGGTGGCCGGAAGAGTATTGGAACTGTCACATTCCGTGATAGCAAAGCCAGTGTGCTAACCACTGCGTCACCTCGCTCGGTGGCTTTCTGATAGACAGTGTTTCTTAGACGTAACAAGGCTGGTCCAAGACTCTAGAGCGTGCTGAGACTGCATTATTACACTCCGCGCCTCGCTCACCTCGAAATTCATCTATTTCTGGTATCGGGAACCAGCATCGTCGAATGCGGAATGCGGTTGTGTTGAAACTGTAGATTAGAGCGCTGGTACGTTTTCCGCCCACAGACTTGAGGAAACGTCAAGATAAACTAGGAATTCCTCGTGTTGTTTTATCGCCTCACCCACGACTTGCGTCTGTCCTGGAAAGTGACTCTGAATTCAAGCACACTAGTACCTGTTATTGATTGGTGCTCCAACCGAGGTGCAGGTCGAACTGCTGTTTTCTACTGAATAATCTTGGTTTTCCTACCCCGTCGATAACTAATCTTTCTACGTCTCGTCATTCACTCTGAAAACAGTCGTTCGGAGTATAATGAATGAACACACTGTTTTTTAACGTATATTTTTTAAGACAGTTCAACATCTTCGTATTGTCATAAACGTCTGTTACGCATTATGCATCTTTCCCTTCTTCTTCTAGATCTGTGGGCCATTGTGACTATGTAAGAATGCCATACATCCTGAATATTACCAAAAATACGTCAAATGAGGTTTGTGCGGTCGTATACCTCGTAGTCACATGCATTTCGCCGTTTCTACATCTGAATCTTCATTTGCACATTTACATTGCAAAACGCATAGTGGAGAGTACTTCGTATAAGTGGCAGTCAAATGGAAACGAGACAGATAAATGAAAGGAAGTAAACTTTTTATTATTTCAAAAACAATCGCCATAACTGGTAATACATTTATCTCACAGTGAGACCAGACGGTCATTGCCTTCGTGGAAAAATGATTTCAGTTTTCTACGGAACCATGATCTTTCTTCAGAGTTATAGAAATATGGAAATCGCGTGGGGAGAGATCGGAACTATACAAAGGATACGTGAGGGCTTCGCAGAGAAACGCCTGTAGCGTACTCGAAGCAGTCTTGGCAACATGTGGGTGAGCCCACATGAAGAAAGACATTCGTGGCCGTCGATTTGATTCGGACGATTAGGTGCCCGCCTGGGTACAATCATGGTTCCGTAGGCAACCGAAAAATTTTCCCCTGGAGACATTGACCGTCTCGTCTCACAGTGGGATAAATTTATTAACAGTTATGGTGATTACAGTTGAAATAATAAACAGTCTACTTACCTTTTCCTGTCTGTTTCGTTTACATTTTAGTGCCCCTTATATAAGTAACACGTCTTTCCCTTTCTTTTACTTAGGGGCCATTTTTGTGGTTTCGTTGACACCTTAATGTCTCCTATCAAGTGAGATGCAATCTGTTGTTCACCATTATATTAAAAATCAAACCAAAGATATAAACAAAAATTTACTATTTGTCACCATACACATGATAAATAAAGGTGCTGTCAAACATTATGCAAAATTTTCAAAACAAATCGAAATCATTTATGATTGACAACTCCGTACACCACGCAGATGAATTTTTGAATAATTGTGGCTCTGAGCACTATGGGACTTAACATCTGTGGTCATCAGTCCCCTAGAACTTAGAACTACTTAAACCTAACTAACCTAAGGACATCACACACATCCATGCCCGAGGCAGGATTCGAACCTGCGACCGTAACAGTCGCGCGGTTCCGGACTGAGCGCCTAGAATCGCTAGACCACTGCGGCCGGCTGAATAATTGTGTTTGTGTGCGGGGTGCGGGGGGGGGGGGGGGGAGAGTCATATATTTGTTAAAGGGGTGGGGCGAGCGATGAAATTTGATGGGAACGCAAACACAAGTCGTTATTATTCTCATGTATCAACTTTCCACGCGTAAATGGTGACTGTGGCTGAAATACATATGATTTTTCCTTCCGCTTGTAAACATTACGCTATAATTACTCATTTTTATAATAAACAATCTGTTAAATAAATGAATTTCATATAGAATTTATTGCTCTTTTAACATATTGTTGGGCTATAATTGAATGTTAACATCTTAGGTTGGACTGGTAGCAGATGGTTAATCTCTTTTCTACGAACAATGAAGCCGTCTGCGCACAATTGTAGGCGTTTAATGCGTACCAACTCATTTATATTTATTCACTACATTCTGTGTTATGTGATGTGGAAGTCACGGTTGTGTCACGAAACAAATAATTCACAGTTTTGAAGGGACTTGTCTACAAAGTTATTAGATGTGAAAGTCATAAGCATAAATACCCGCCAACAACGCATTTCAGGAGCGGTGTAGAAAGTTACAAAATATTCTCGCTTTTTTATCTTTCCACGACGTTATTTTTTCGTAGTTGTACAAAAAATTATTGAAGATTATCGACTGACATCTCTCACAAAACTACCTCGTAAACAGTGTCAGAACTGTATCTCACTAAAAGCAGTAAGTAACGGTGCAGACCCACGCGACAGTTTTATAAACGTAACACCAAAGGGGAGAAAACAGCCTCTTAAAGCCACAGGCGCTAGAGATCCTATCGGGCTGTATGAAGTACTGCCCCGCTGGACATGTGATGTTGGCCGTCATATTGGCAATGGCTACCTTACACAGACACACACATTCACACACACACACACACACACTCGTTCATGGCCTAGCAGGCATGGCTACTATACCAAAGCGCTAACGTCTCTTCCAGTTTTCGGGTACAAAATGAAAGACGACGGGTTAATACCACAAAAAAGCTGCCTAGCGACTTATTCTCCGCCTCTCACAATGGACGGATTACCTTATTCAAAAATCTTGTGCATTCTCGAGTCTCAGCTTTCACCTTTCCGCAACCTGTTGCAGACCTCGCCACGTAATGATTCCATGTGACGGCGGTGAGCCTCTACATAATATACTAGCAGCACAGCCGAAGAGAGAAAGAAAGATTTATCACCGGAAGTCGCTTTAGTGCCGTACCAGCGCTTCTGTTCGTCCTGCCGTATAACGCGACAGTCAGTGTCTGCGTCGTCAGATTCTTATCATCGTCGCAGTTTTTATGTGGCTATTACCGTAAGGTTGCACAGCTTTTTATCCTAGCCATCGTATACTTCATTTCTAGTGAGCTGCATGTTATTTCAAAAGTATCTTCTTTTGTTGAGCACTTTCTTACCTCTCCTCCCACAGTTTATTGTTTCCTAAGATCTTAATTCTCACACACAGACCAATTGAAATGTTTACCTAGAAGGACAGTGGAGGCATACGCAATACGCTGAGTACATCTTTTTTCCTTAATCCTTCTCGAGAATGAAGGTTTATAATTAACATTTCACTGTCAATCTAGCCAGTGTGCACAAAACTGCCATTTGCCCCACCTAAGGGATAACGCTGCCACCATCACTAGGGTCTGCTTGGTGCGGTCAGAAACAACGACTCAGTTCGAACTGCTGACATAGTGTTTAAAATATCTTGATACAGAATAAAGGGAACTTTGTGATCAGGTCACCAGGACAACTGTATTTTATCAACTTGGTTATTGTACATAATTACGATACCATTCTTCCCCATTGCCATAACAGATGTCAACATGCGACAGGTGTTTGCTTATATTGTTTTTGTTCATATAATTTTGCGATACAAGGCATTGTTCGTACTTGCAATGTCCGTCTTACGCCTTGTCAGTGACAGAGTTGGTTAGCGCTCCTCTTTCACTACCTCTGCTCCTACTTCCATTATGTCCCTCCACATTTGAGGGCAGAAGAGCTGGACGTCAATCTTCACACATATCTTATTTAGAGTTGCTGTTTTCTCGTTCTTTTTTTTACGAAAACAAGTTTAAAATGATTGCTGTCAGTCAGCGAGGTCGGCTCTAAATTAAGTTTACATCGCTAGTTCGCATCTTTAGATGCTGAAAGCGATCTGTCTGTGAAACTTTTAAAGTTCCCCAAATATGTTTACTTTTTATTATGAAGATGTATACAATGCACAAGGTTGTGTTTGGAAATCAGGCCAATACTTTCATAGTAAAGGGGAAACCACTGAAACATCGCAATGAATCAAACTCGGTGCTCGGTACTCGCCGAAACATTGCACATTTCGGACTTACTGTTGTGATAATTGGGTTTCCATCTAGTTTATTGCAACATGCGAATCTCCAGTGTTTGTTCTCTTAAGTAATTCTACATTACGCAGACCACAACTTCACCGGGCTACCGTTACGTTCCATGTTTCTATGGACGCCAGTTAATGCCTAGTCATATGCTCTCGAGTGAAATGTTGCTTGTGACAAGACAGGTGAGCAATGGGTGCGGACCACACGTTGGAAGAAGGCGTGAGTAATATGGCTGATCGTCATCCTGCATGTCCTTCGTCCTGCTATCAGGCCGTGGTTTCTCTAGAAGGGAGAAAAATAACGTATAACTACAACTAATACACCCTACAGCAATCGCTTATTTCACACTACCATCATCCTGCAACGGGGGACTCAGATATACCCCACCTCTTTAAACAATGGTATGGTCGGTATACGTAGCACATATAGGGTTTCCAAGTGTTTTTGTCTTATACTGTCGTCTCAGAAAGATGTTTCGTTTAACCGCATTTAATTTCGTTCATTATTCTGTTCCCTTTTCACAAATTAGGTTATGAAGGAAGGAATATAAGAATTTAACGTTCCGTCAATGTCGGGGTTTGAGAGTTACAAAATGTTGTCACGTTATGCCAAAGTCTTAACGATAAAGTATTCGTACAGTGTTTGTAGTAATCAACATGTTACTTCGAACGTAGAGGCGACATTTCATGACTGACGCGATATTTTGAAAATCGCACGAACGTTAGTGGGATTGCTTCCGTGTATTCCGCATATACATATACGTCGTAAGGTGACGATATAAAATTCATAATTTTGCAACATTGTGTAAAACTGGGCTATAAAAGAAATCCAACACATGGTGCAACACAAGATTCCAAAAAATTGGTTTTGGTCGTACTCATTTCAAGTGAGTCTGTAACAACAGACAGAAAACTTCTGAATCAGTGTAAGAAACGCTTCTGTTTCTCTTCTCCCGTCACAGAGGTATAGACAAATTCTATTTATTTCAATGTTGAGAATAAATGTCAGGTTGGTTGATAATGATCCAATTAGAATCTTAATTAAAAATATAGATAAACTACGGCTAACTAATGTGTAATTAAATTTCCAAAGAATAAGGTTCAAATTTTATAGCGTATTTATAAAGTTACCAGTTATCACTATGTAGTTCTGTATTCATACTTCATTGTAACGATGCAAAGGGCTGTGTCGTTTTAATCTCTTTTCTTCTTCTCTTTTGCAGGTAAGTTTCTTATTGAGACTTCTATAATGAATACTGCTAAACTGCCGATTCAAGTACAATTGTGTGCTGACATTGCCCGGCGATCCACGTGAGTACTTTAACATACTCTTGTAAATGGGGAAAATCATCTGTTTTCTGATAACGTAAATATGTTCCGCGTTGCTGAATTATGTAGGGTGCACCGAAAAATTTCTACATATAATTACAGTTATTTCAAATGCCTGGAGCATTACGAAATGCAGCAGTAGCAAACACTTCTGAGATAGTGGAAGTGCGTGCGTATTCAGCCTTCCGTACAATGGCATGACTCACAACTGGGCACAAAGCACAAGGTTATAAAATAAACAGACATTTTATGGAGGAAAAGGAAGTAACTGACCAGTTCATTGCTGAGTTAAGTAACGAGTAGTGCCACAACAAGAACACTTTTCTCGTAACTGTTGCATATGTCCTTGTCAAGAGGTACTAGTCTCAAATACGTGAATGACATCACTGCTTGCCTTCGCAGTAGGTGAGAAGTGTCTTATATTGGTCACGCAGTTTTTTGTGTAACGCTAACCGTATATACATTTACATATAGTGGGTAACAGGCAGTGAAAATCACCATCTTGGACTTCAACAGGCACACGAATGGACGTGTGTGGGGTCGATACCTTTGGTTATATTTGCTGTTTGGCGTCGGAGATGCAACAGCATTCTCCGTGTGGATAAAAATCATATTGCCGAATGTAAAGCTTTGCACAGATGGAGTCACCCACACAGGCACATTGAGCTACGAGACTGTACTTAGACTTAGATATAATAGGTGTGTTGAAAACGAGAACCAGTTTATGTGTTATCAGAATATGCAATATCATTATCGCCGTGAAAGGCTCAATGCACATTATACGTGCATTTCTTATCGACCAAAGACCATGAAAGTCGTGTAATGCTTATGTTGTATACGTTAAGATACGTGAAGTTTTCGAAGTGACGTAGTACACCAGAAAATGCTGCGTTCCCAGACAGAAGGTGATATACACCTGTAAACGATATCAGTAGAAAAACAACTTCTTAAGACCACATTGGTGAGTCAGTGAAACAACTAAAACAGGAACAAAATGGTAGGCTGTAGCAATGGAACATCGAAGCGAAATGAAAGATCTGCCACAGTAAAGAAATTTGTATTCTGAGTTTGTTGCAAGTGCAGTTTAGGCTGTACGATAGAGTCTAGAAAAGAGCATAACAGCAACGGCTCGAAGCAGCCGGAACGCATGCTGAGAGACATTTATGGGCCAGTAATGGCGCCTGATGTGCCGGCTGTCGGAAATGAGCACTCCGTACACAGAACACCACTCAGACATCCTGTGGCTATCCACGTTATCGTTCCAACGCATAGAGCCCTGATATTAACTCTCGTCTAAGGAGTACATTTCGAAACGTTGCACCCAAGAAGGAGGTGGTCCGCTGAACCGGAACGGGACAGACGCCTAATCCTTTCGGCGTGTGACAGCGACGGTGACACTGGTGTGGCCTATCTGGGAAAAAAAGGAAAAAAGTAGAGGCGACAGTACCACAGGAAATTGATTGCCCTGTGTGCAACTCGTATTGTAGATGCTGGTAACATCTTAACCATCTACAGACTAAAGTTGCTAATATGGATATTCATAGTCTGTCAAGACGATGTTGGTTTTGCAATCAAAAGCTAAATTCATCAACATCTGAAACAACCACACTATTTTCAATGTACAATTAGCCGTCCTGAGCCACGGTTAGATTAATTTAGATTACGTACTCTTTTCGACCCATAGATAGACAATGAGAAGTAGTTCTTGGAACATATTATACGTGAAATATATACGTCATGTATATAAAAAGCGTTATGAAAGTGTTCCTTCCACAATTCCTAAGAGAAATGGTCGCATAGGTGTGGAATACGACAGAAATCTGAAACATACGAGATCGCACTGAAAAGTAAGGTCCGAATTTTTTGTGTAGAAACTTTTACAGCTTTTTAAATAAAACAAACTTTATTAATATTTTGCATCTTTACTCTTCGTGTCTACATATTTATTTGTGACCATAGTCACCCTGGTGACGAATACTTTTCTCCCAACGATATACTAGTTTGTTGACACTTTCAGTGTATAATGTTTAACATTGTTGACGAAGACACAATCTTACCTCTGCCTGCTGGTTCCATCACCACCAAAGTGAAGTCTTCGAAGGTATTCTTTATATTCTGAACCAGATGAAAATTTGAAGGGGAAAAGTCGGGACTGTGTGGAGAATGTTGAATGTCAGTGAACCCAAGGCGTCGGATTGTAGCATATGTCACAACGTTCGTGTGTGGTCTGGCATTGTCATGGCGAACGATAGAGTGCTCCATGTGTGGGGACACTCTTCGAATTCGTGCTTTCACTTTTCTGAGGGTCTCTCACGCACGAAAACAGTTATGTTACACACCACCACAATACACGCTACAATTCGGAGCTCTCTAGCGGCAGAGGATTGCAACTTGAGCATCAGTAAAGCGAGAAAGTTGATCGAGTAATATCCTTGACATGTAATGCCTCAACCGATATTGAGAACAAAATAAAAAAATTCGCAGACATTACTTTTCAGCACGCCCTGGTATTTTCGTTTAAGAGGTAAAGCCCAAACTTGTCTCAGAAATGTAAATGTTGGGGGTTGTTTGTGGGAAGAGACCAAACAGCGAGATCATCGTTCTCATCAGATTAGGGAAGGATGGGGAAGGAAGTCGGCAGTGCCCTTTCAAAGGAACCATCTCAGAATTTGCCGAACCATCCCAGCATTTGCCTGGAGCGATTTAGGGAAATCACGGAAAACCTAAATCAGGATGGCCGGACGCGGGACTGAACCGTCGTCCTCCCGAATGTGAAAATGTAAATGTGTATGCACTTCTAATTCTTAGAGTACGGTAGCAACAAATCATGAAACACAAAGTTGTTCACGACACTTATTTACGCTGATTACGTAATTGCATACAAGATGTGAAGAATGCAGATTTTACACGACAGTCGCGTCTTTGATATTATTAATAAGCTGCACATAAATTGGTTCTACTAAGCAGTTCGTCAGTGGATCTGAAGGAGGTAGTCATCAACAAATGCTTTTCTATTTCGAAAGATTTCGCAACTTTTTGGTGTAATGAGCATGTTCATTTGCAAAATAGTTTCTTTTGAAGTACGTTAAGGAAAAAAGTTGACAGATGTTTCATAGACGTAATCTTCGGCAAATTTTTAACTCCGTGACTGTAACATACATCCTTGATAAGAGATGTTCCCGTTAACAGTATCAATCTCATCACTAATACACAATTTATGACATTCTCAAGCTATCCACGTGATCGGTACGTCAGGCAGTTCGTTAACAACCATGGATGGTCTAAAAACACTTGAAAACAAATTCCCATTATTCGCTAACTCTAAGTCTCTGCTAAAACATCTTGGCATATCTTTTAGTCAACATCCACGTGACACACAGTGCAGCGAAGACTAAAGACTATGACTTCATGTCACATAGCTTTGTTGGATTCTGTTTTCACGGAGAAGTAATGGTGCTGTTACCTAAGAATACACTCGAAGATGCCACAAGCGTTAGTTTGTGGTATTCAGTCCTTCAGAAGAGCTAGTGTTGCGTTGAAAAAGGAAACTTGATCTTGAAAATCAGTCTCGTCCTGTTGATACCTGCTTGTGTGCACTATGAAGGAAAGAAAAGTGGTAGTAAGGTTATAAAAAACTTATCTGGACGTTGTATATTTTTGAGCAGAATAATCATCTGACATTGTCATTGCTTCGATATAAATGCTACTTATTCCACTTTCGACGAGTTATGTATTACTGGAATGAGATTTTCACTCTGCAGCAGAGTGTGCACTGATATGAAACTTTCTGGCAGATTAAAACTGTGTGCCGGACCGAGACTCGAACTAGGATTCTTTGCCTTTCACGGGCAAGTGCTCTACCATCTGAGCTACCCAAGTACGATTCACGCTTTGGTAGCTCAGTTGGTATAGCACTTGCCCGCGAAAGGCAAAGGTACCGAGTTCGAGTCTCGGTCCGGCACACAGTTTTAATCTGCCAGAAAGTTTTATATATCTACTGTTTTCACCACAACGAACCACACACAACTTGATTCTTGAATTACAGGCGTGGGCAAAATTATGAAATGAAACTTGGACGTAAAAACTTTTTCGTCAATAATATATTCGACTACCTCTTATCTATTTGTAGCTTCATATGTCACTTCACAATTTCTCATAAAACGTCAGTAGTCTTCAGAGAAATTTGAGGTTTTTTTAATGAAATGTATCAAACGGTTGATTTGTTATGCAATGGATCCTCTAATACATATACACAGTTAGTTACAGTTAACTGTGTCTTTAAGAGTAAAGACTGACAAAGTAATAACATGATAATGCTTCTCTAAGTAACACTGATCGGTCTCCATGTCATGTTGGGTTACGGGAGGTAAGAGCGTAAGTTCTTTTGATAGTCTACACACGTAAATCATTTCCGTTGTCAGGAAGAACGTGATAATCGAAGCAATGCACAGTATAATTTTTGTTTCAATTATCACCGGGCCATGATCTATGCTTCAAACAGCATCTTTGACACATAAGAAGTGTATCCGGTAACGAGGTATTTCAGTTCTAATTTCAGTTTATGAAGTTCACTTCAATCTGTTGTTCTTTCAGAAAATACGTTTTTCAGTGGCCTTAGAGGTCTATACTCTCATACACATGCTGGCCGATGAAGGTTGCTTTGCCAAATAAATCTTCATCTGTGTACTTCGACCAACCTCAATTGATTTATTTGTGAGAACAATATCTCTGATCTGAAGTGTGTCGCTTGCCTTTAGTTGACCGTCACAACCTTCCACATGGTGTCATTTGGACGCACACACATGCACACACACACACACACACACACACACACACACACACACACACACATCCATGCCCGAGGGAGGACTCGAACCTCCGCCGGGACCAGCCGCACAGTGCATTACTGCAGCGCCTGAGACCGCTCGACTAATCCCGCGCGGCGAAGAAAACCACTTCCTGCAAATTATGCACTTGTTTTTATGACTGGAGAACATGGCAGTGTATGTAATAGGTGCTCCGGCGTCTAAGTGGCCAGTCGTCTAGAGTATCGAAACTTGATTTTTATTTTATTAATTCCACCATTTTGCGCGATCTGCATTGAAAGTGGTACACATGGGACACCAAAATACTTTGCTTTCGAAACTAAATGGTGTACTACAACACATAGAAAACGGAAGACCGTCGCAATCAGTTAGGGTTTCTGTTACTCCCATTCGGTACGTTATGGCGACAAAATAACATATCTGTTTCACATAAAGGTGTGTGTTTATTTGTCAAACTGTTGTGATAAGCCACGTAAAATCTCATTGAATCTAAACTTGCTTATTACAACATATTACTAAGGTATAACACATGTTAGGTCCGCCTCCGTAGCAGAGAATGACACAGCCGCCGACAGACATCTGTAGGATCTTCACGACCTGGCGAGGTGCTCGCTATGACACGTGTTACGTTCAAGCGCACTAAAAACAGAATAGATTCACTAGTTGTCCTGCTCACCCTTTCCATAAAACCACTTATTCAAAATGCTCAGTACACACGGACACCGTAAATCGATTCATTCTGAATCCATATTTTCCGCGTAGTCACAGCGAAGCACTCAGGAGACAGACGGTGCCGCATTATTATTGGACGTTACTCAGCGGAACTGCGACACAGCTTTCGCGTGTCCTTACATCCTGCTCAGCCCAGTAAAAAACGGAAATAGTTTTTTACTAGCACAAACATATAAAGAATAATTCAGCTTCGATTTTGTCCTTACGAATGCCGCTGAAAATGCAGTCAAACAGGGAATTAAATCAATGATTTAAAATTCTGTACCATATCTAGTACAATCGCAGCCGACACCTGAGACGCTATCAAAGAATGTAGATTTGACGTCACTTGGAAGGCTAATTGGGAGCTGCACAAAAATATTAAGTAATATATAAGAAACTATCAGCCTCGATTGTGGTAATGAAACCAACCTTTACATAGGTTTCAGCCCATGTAATTGAGCCTTGAATTGGATAGACGTAGTTTCAAGTAAGCTCCCGGGGCCCACCGCACGGTGTCCATGGAGACGAGGCGCTCGCCGGAGCTTGAGTTAAGTCTTGCTGGATACTTAGTACCTATGTACCGAATTTTTAAAATGTGACTACGCATATTCAGGCTGTTTTAGTTTTATTTCTAGACCATGCCCTCGTAGAGAATTTATAGAATCAGGTTTATGTTCTGAAGAAGGCTCAATTACTTGGGCTGAAACCTAGGTAAAGCAGGTTTCATTACCGCAATCGAGGCTGACAGTTTCTTATATATTAGATTATCACGACTGCTGACTGGGCTGCAATGTTGAAATTATTAGCTTCTTAACTCTTTTTGAATACAGAAACAGTAACAAGAAGAAACTACATTGCTGAGCACGTGATCCACAAAAATTGTGTTCGGTACATTTACATGGTGTTCTAGCGTAAATCAGTTTGAGAGGGCGTATCACGTTAGCCCCCGTCACTGACGGCAAAGGGATACGAATTATTATTCTAAACATTGTGCGTAAAGAAATGTAGGAAAAATGCAAGCTAGTTTTTAACGCATTTACTTCGTTCTTATTTGTTAATATAATTTAGCTTGCGGGTACGGAGCCATTCATTTAGCTCAGCTTGATAC
Source organism: Schistocerca serialis cubense (assembly GCF_023864345.2). Lineage (NCBI taxonomy): Eukaryota > Metazoa > Arthropoda > Insecta > Orthoptera > Acrididae > Schistocerca > Schistocerca serialis. Next base: position 368,842,819 of record NC_064640.1, on the reverse strand, counting down.
ACTGACTGTCCCTCCTAAGAGTCGACGGGCGTATTTTCTCTGGTGTTTCGGCAGATATTTGCAATTTCGATTTTGCAGTGCGTAGCTGGAGCCAGCGCAGAAAGATGCTGCCTATCACATATTTCATGCGACACCCATTGTCGATGGAAAGCGTTGATTATTTTCCCGTTTCAAACAAAATTATGTTTAAAGAGAAATTTTATGTGCCATTCGATAGAGCGGTTCCAGATTAGTCTAGTGCGATATTCATTTTATTGCTATGTACTAATGGGAACAGTAAAACACGAAAAATAATCAATAGTTCAGCATAGACAGCACCACCTTGGCCTATGCTGTCTACTATCGCTACGCAGTAGCGCTGCTCAGTTTGTGCTGGAGTACTGATTATTCTTCGTGTTTTACTGTTCTTTTAATACAAAACGATAAAACGAATACCGCACTAGACTAATTTGAGACCTCTCCGTCGGTTTGCATGTCTTTAAAAATTATTTTGTTTGTTAAGGGAAACAAACCAGCGCTTTCCATCTACACTGGGCATCGCATGTACGACGTGACGAGCAGTGCTGTTTGGATGAATTCAGCTGCATATTGCAAGAAAGAAAATGCAGATACCTGCCGAAACACCAGAGGAAACGCGCCTGTCGACTCTTAGGAGAGAAACCACGTATACAGGGTGTCCCACTACGAATGTTCAATATTCAGGAATATGACACGTATGAGAATTAGAAGCAAAAAAGTCTAGCAAAGGTGGGCTCTAAAATGCACACCTTAAGAGCTATGAGCACATGTTGAGTAGAAGAGATGTGAATATGGCACACATATGCGACCACTTCATCATTGTTCCAGTAACTATGAGGACAGAAACACAGTGACAGTTCATTTATAGCGAGGCGATAGTCGAAGTCAGTACGTCAGCGTCCGAACTCGGGAAATACAGAAGCCGGTCGACGAATTTCTTCGCGAGGTACGACGGAGAATTTCTCGAATACTGACAGCTTCCTGTCGTTACCATTTCGTCAGACATCTGCAGTATCGGACCTTCTCCAGAGGCTTTCTTCGTACCATCAGCGTACTGTGATTGCCGAAATGAGTAGTTTTTACCTGAATATATCCCCATACACGTTCTTACTCTCAGAGCTAAGCGCTGTTGCGCTTTTGAAACGTATTTACGACATCAAAATTACGGACATTCATGGGGAACTGCTGGTGAAATGAGTTTCTTTTTAAAACTCTGCTTTGCTTTCTAGACGCTATTTGACATTACTTGTAACTCTGAGCAATCTCATTTTGAATGTGAATCCGGAAGAAAACGCTGGTTAAGACTAATTGGCTGAAGGTAGACAATGTATGGCGTTTTACTTTAAGAGCTTGGGCGGGACAGTAAGCTCAGAAGTGTTTCTCACATTTCAGACTGTCCATTCAGGAACCGAACGACGGTGTTATCCCTGGCGAGTGGGTGGATGAATGCGTGCGTGTGTGCGTGCGTGTACGTGTGTTTCTGTGTGTGTGTGTGTGTGTGTGTGTGTGTGTGTGTGTGTGTGTGTGTGTGCGTGTGCGTGGCGAAGGAGATGGGAAGAAAGAGGACCGCCGGTGTTAGGAGAAAACGTTTCTAACAGCCACTGCGGCTGCTAACAGAAACACTTTAACGGAGCTTTAAAGACTCAGAACTCTTTCCTCCGCCCAGCAGGTCGTAATTATGATAATTATAGTGGCGGTGGAATAAAAATTAATTCTGCCGGCATAATGAGACAAGAGATTTGCTTTGCGTGAGACATCCGACGGCCGTTAGAAGGAAATAGAAACGAGCGGGCGCGCACGACTTCACAGCGAGGGAGAACGTGTTTCGGGAAGGGGTGATATTTAGCCAAGGAAGCAGGCGCCTTTGTTACGAACAGCTGCCATAGCGCCACGCACCGTGATGAATCGATACAGGCTCTCTCGCGCTCGACACACACAGATGCGGATGCCGTGTCCATAAGGCAACCGCGGGACCGACACCATCACATTTCATCGCTGCAAGCGTCCGCTGCACCTGGCGTGGCTACCAACGGAACGCTCATTTTCGGTTATGCCGATCGCGATCAGAAATCAGCTTCCAGAGAAAATATGTGTTAAGGAACTGATTTTGCTTTTTTTTGTTCAGTTCTACATTATTCATGTCTCATTTTCCTGAGTGTGACACATACATTCAGGTGTGAGTCACTGGTTATTCGTGATCCTTTATCACTTTTGCGCTGGAACAAGCATATTTCAGTTTATTACTACTTAGCGTAATTTACCGTCAGCATTGATATGTTGAAGACGCAGATTTCGTCATGACTTGGAATCTAGCTAGCAGGATGACTGCTGCTCAAACAAGAAAAATAATTTCTCATTCCCAGAAATATCTCTTAACTCTCTTATTTAATAGATAAATCATAATATGCATGCTTCGCTAACAAATCTTGGATTCTCTTTTTAAATTCTACGTACTTTCCTCGCGTGTACTGGTCGAGGTGCCACGAACTCTGCAAATTACTTTCTATAGTAGACTCAGTCGTTCCGTGGAATACACCAAGAATAAAACCTGGAAACGAATTTTTGAAATGAAACAGATTCAAAAAATGGTGTCTTCCCATTAAAACGTGATCTTCATACGTTGTGGAGCAACCTGAAGATGGTGAATTGTATCATATAAACCGGTCGTAAGTAAATAAAAACTAACACGTACAACTTAACGTTTTGTCATTAGTGAACATAGATATAGCTGCTCCCGTCCCAATAGCCGTCATAAGATGGATATACATAAAACATATTCAAACAATAGTCAAAGCCTTATCTCGTGCTATGAAATCCTGTCCCTTAGTGTTTTTAGAAATAGTAGTTACATTCAGTCTGCTCTTTCGGGCTTTCTGAGACCATTATAATCCAAGGGTTACTTAAGATTCTGATGGGTGAGAGTTTCACTACCGAGTTAAATTTCTACTCTAGGAAAATACAATGCAATAACAATATAACAACTTTCTTTGCTACGGTAACAATACTAGCTGTACCACTTCATTAACGTCCTTGTTGGCAGAAACGGACAGTCTCTACAATGTTTCAAAAATATTCTAAAACAGACACAGCAACATTAATTTAAAAAAACATGTCAGCATTTCTCCAGAGCGATTTGGTGCTGCAATAAAAAGTCACTGAGAATAAAAAAATTCTGTTGTGGAGAGAACAGTTGTTGCCTGTGTCATTACATCTTGTTTCTCATTTTGTTTGGAGAAAAGAGCGACAAATGTTGCCTGGTGACAATAATGGTATAATTTGCTGTACTATCACACTCTTACTGCATCAATTTCTGCCTTCCGGACACGACAAACAGTGTTTTTCGTATCTACGCTCCAGAAAAGAGCGCAAACTGTAATTTCAATTCTCGGAAAGTAGCCTCACCCACTCATTCGTGTACTACGAAAGCTGATTTTATGTGCCACTTTACTGGCGCGACAGTTGGCACCCGTAAGCCACGCCGAAATGCAGCACAGCTTCTGGCGTCAACATATCACTGCTAACTACCGACTTCGCCCGTGAGATTTCTTTATTCCGAGACGGCTCTATTGTTTGGGAATTGATGTGATGCATAATTTGGCCATCGGACGAGGCGAGGTGTCGCGGTGGCTGGAATGTGATTACCGCCGGAATGCGGAGAGTAAGGGGCACGTATTAGGCCGCTAATGGAGACGTTGCGCTATTCGCAATGGTGCGCCTTGTCATTACGCAGTGACAGCCCGCTATTACGAAGGCGGCCGGAGACGCGCTTACGCGTAATAGCACGAATTGGTCGCAGCGCCTTCCGCTTCTAGTTCACGCACCCGGCTCCCGCTCGCCCGCCGCGGCTATTCTTTCACCGCCACGCGACTCACTCATTGCGTAAGGGCTGCAACAAAAAACTCGCACTCAGTGCCTTAATAAGCCGCGCTACGTGTTTGAACTCGATTAGGCGCAAATTAATTTCCGTCCGGTTGCATTATACGTGGACTGTTAATTTAGTCCCGGTGAGACAAATTGTAGGGCTCGGCGGCTGAGTTAAAGGTAACCAAGTCGTCAGTTAGTTTGTGCTTCGATTGCCGGCAGTGATGACAGACTTTCCTTTCCGCCATATCGTCCGTGCCGATGCTAAATGACCCCTTGTTCAGTGTGGAAGGTATTAGCCCCCATGGAAGGACTGGGCACATAGTACAGCGTGTTATGGACACTCTGTGGTGGAGGGATACAGTACAGCTTCGCCCTGTGTCCGCTCCCACGGCTTACAGTTAATGCAGAGTCAGAGAATAGCGGAAAATGAGTGGGAAATACAGCTGAAAAGCGAACTCTGCAATAATTTTCTATTTTACGTCACATGAGACCGCGTAGGAGAGAAATGTAAGATTCATTTCGAAATCTCCCAGGAAAAAAAAAGCAGCAAATCTTGCTCGATGCTGCTCATCAAGAAACCAAAAATTATGAAACTCCACGTGCTGTTGTGAACAACTACTTCGGTTAAGTTGAACGACGCATAAATGAAATTAAATAAAAGAAATTATTTTTTCTTACTGCTTCCCTCTGGCATATAGTTCAAATCCCAGTCGAGTTTGATGTTAGCGTCCACCAGAAAAAATTACATGTGATTACAGCAAGTCACCTGTACGCCTTTTTAAATCTGTGAATAAGACTGTCTTACATCTAAAATACTCTGCTTTTGTGTATATTACTCTGAAAAAAAATCATTTTCCCGCCGAACGAGAAAGCGTCGCTTTAAGTGAGACACATGAGTTCCGACAGAAGCCGACGGATCATATTCGATGTATGATATTTCTGCAGGCATGGCAACCTGTCTTACAATTAAGCCCTGGTCATGCACGCCAATGTCAAGAAGGAAATTCCGAAGTGTACTTAGCGATTTTAGCGCTATCCTCTCGTAAGGAGGGAACCCGGCCGTTGACGTGTTCTGTTAACAAGAAAAAAGTTGAACGCGTGAGCGAGAGAGGAAGGGTACCGGTGCATGTAAAACATTGGAGCGGCAGCTTGTTGACGAATCGTAGCTCAAGTAGAGTGCGGTTGTCATGTTGAGCGGCCATGTTTTATGTATGAGGCGGCTCCCCACTAGGTGCCGGCATAACTCATACAAAACCCGACGTCGCCTGCCCTTTCTTTCACTTGCCTCCCGTATTCCGTGCATACAGATCTGTACATTACTTCGCATTCCGCCTTTGCGAACAATTGCTAGCAATCTCATTCTTGTCTTAACATCAAACAAACATTTATTTACACACAGAGAAAAAGAGCCTCAGGGTATTTTGGTGTCGTAGCATGCTCCGGCAATATATTCTGCGGATTATTAAGATAATAATTTTTGTCCGGCAGATATATTGTTGAGCGTACAGTTCTCGCACACCTTTTATGTTCGTTATCATTACACATTGCTTCAGGACTAAAGCGTAGGATACTGAAAAAGTCTGCTCACCCAGCCTGTGGATTAGAGTTAGTCGCCCATTAGGCTGGATGCTATAGCATTTATTGATAATCTTACGTTCAAGAAAGAACACAAAATGCAGGAAGAAAGAGGAGGGAATGCAGCTTTAATATTTCATTCACCTGGAATGGTTGAACGAAAGGTACCAAGCGTTTACTCTCGTGATTTCCCTGATTCGTGGAGTCATGAGTGATGCGGCTTTTATGGAAAAAGTCAGGTCAGCTAATCCGTTACAAAAATTGCCATAACTTAAGAATTAAAGTTAAATAGTTTATTTAGTGTCACAATCACGAGAAGATCGTGTATGTCCAAAATTATTACAATTTATGAGAAAATGCTTGTAGGATAATAGAGAAGTAACAACAAGAGATCGTGTCAGAACACAGAAAAACCATTGTCTCCTGATATGTGAGTGAAAAACAGGGCCTTCCATCATATTTCGCACTAAACATCTCCTTACAATGTCACGTGTATTGGACCAAAGGCAAATAGCAATTCACAACATTGCACCTTTTGATATACGCTGAGACGCTCTGCTGCAAAACCAATCAAGAGATTCCTGTCAACACAAAAAAACATAACAGCTACGTAGTAGATAGTGTGCGCCCCAGACTTGCGTTTTACTGTACACCAATTACGTATTTACAGGCAGGCCAATACAACATGAAGGGTGAAGAAAGAATTTCCACATAACTAAAACCCAAAATCTCGTTGAAGTATGTTCATATCTATTTGCAAAGAATGTTTGGCACTTCATGGAGCAAAATGCTTTCTACACAAACAAACATGAATGTCTAAGGTGTCACTAACTTCTTCTTCTTCTTCTTCTTCTTCTTCTTCTCTACTGAGTGTGGTCTCTTTACAGAAGACTGGTGAATACCCAGAATATCGATTCATTCTCGGAGATTCTGTGACCATGTAGCACTTCTCCGACCAAGTCAACGATTTCCTTCTGTCTTTCCCTCAATGATGATTTTTTTGGAGTTGTTCTTTTCAATTCAATGAATGTACCCAAAATATGATGATCTTCTGCGTTTATAGTGGCTCAAGATATTTACCAGCACGGTAACGTACCTCATTATTGATCACTTGATCCAGCCAAGGAATCTTCAGCATGCGGCGGTACATTTACATTTCAAAGACCTTAGCCTGTTCATAGATGGGGTTTTAACTGTCCAAGAGTCTACGCCATACAACAATACCAATAACACGTAGCACTTAACAATTCGCTAATGTTTGTTAAACTGAAGGTCAGTAATAAACGTTAGATGGTTCAGTTTTTGAAATTCTGACCGTGCAGTGCCAATTCTAGTTCTTATCTCATCAACCATGATCCCATTTTTCTTTTAATCAGTGTTTCATCTAATTAATTTTGTTGACCCTTCCAAGTATGTGTCCATCCAAATTCGTAACCACGTTGGGTATTGTCTTCTTGCTAATATCCATAATGTTTTTTTGTTCATTTATATTAAGACCACACTCTTTTCTAACGATGATAATTCTATTTAAAAGAAGCTGAATATCTTCTGTATTATCAGTAAGAATCACTTCTAGTGAAATGCAGTTTGCGAATTCATTCAGACAAGTTCCTAACTGCTTTCACACCACTTGATTCACGAATAGACTCATCACTGATGCTCTAAAATTCTTGAGAGTATGGTGCTGTGCCCTATTATCAGATATAAACAGTATTTAGAGTATGCATATAAGATTCTTCCTTGTAGAGACGATAATCCATATTCTTGGTTGCCTCAAAGAGACATCCCCTTACATCTTAGATACATGCATCAGATGTAAGACTAGGTGAATATCATCTGAGTGTGCATTTTTCACTGGCAGAGAGCGAACGTTAATTTCCTAACTTACGGAAGTAACCTTCCGTGAGATAACTTACATGACTTCTGCATCGATCGGCCGCTATCCTTCTTACACAAGGAATAATTAAAAATGGGAATTACTCTTGGTCAGACTACTTTCTTTGTAAAGAAAGGAGGGAGACGACAAAAATTTATTTGGCGAATAGCTATATTGTTCGACTGATATGATTACGATCAATTGTTTTCCATGTCAGCTCCCAGCTAAGGCAGTCTTCCGTCCTCGCTATTACAGATTGAAATATATACGTATTACTACAGTAGGAAAGTACGAAAACACACTCGTAATGATATCACTGTTGGGAAGACATTAACTTTCGTATAAAATATTTTACTACGTAACAATTCAGCTCATTAGAACTAGTTTCAGACAATATTGTTTATGCGCTGCTTGTGTCGGCCTAAGCCGCAATACAGTGTCAGAGATCCAAACACATCTGGTAAATCAGATCGTCAATCAACATGTTTACTCATTATTGTTTGCCAGTCCCCAAAATGAGCTTCAAATGGAATACTTAACAGAAATAAAATTTATTTATCCATCAGAGATAGGATATACTGGAAATGTGAGATACGATCTCTTTCATTATCGAAGTATACTGTGGCACACGTGTATCATGTGGATGGCTGTGGTGAGTTTGGGTACAGTAAAATTTTCTGTTTGCATTGTTACAAATGATAATGAGAACGAATAGAGTGTAAGAGTTTTGGCACATGTCCTCCCCATCACACGCGCATATCAGTAAACAGTGTCGCACGACCTCACCGTATAAGACAGTGAGAATGTTATCAGTACACAGCTGTACTCCAACACTTCCCCTATTCTTCCTGGGCGAACACGGTTATGGTATTTTCTTCCAAGACCAGGATTCAACCATCCTCTTTCAAAATCCAATGACACTAGCCTAGCATGCGATAGCATCCTCAGCTACAAAAGAGAGGCGTTGAATTCAAATGAAACAAATTATCTTCTTCCATATAAATCAATATTACACTAGTCAACACAATAAAGTATACCGTCCACGTTTGTCAGACTCTGAGAGATAGTGAACGTATATAATGTCAAGACACGAAGTAATTAAAAACATTAGCTGCCAGTGGTCACCAATTTAAATCAATGAGGAAAGCTGAAAATTTGTGCGTGACCGGAACTCGAACCCGGTCTCTTCCTTACTAGGCAGGTGCGCTGACTACTGCGCCCTCCACACACTGCGTCATCACAACTGCGCGGACTATCCTAGCACGCCTCTCGTTCAGACCCCAAATCCTCAACTTATCTGCATACTACTAATGCAGTACCCCTTGCCCGTTATCCTCATAACTCGCGGCATTTCGCCGATTCCCGTAAGTGTTCGAGCTTGTTGTGCATCTGTCCGAAAGAACAGACGCCACATATATAATTAGGACGACGATGGCCAGTGATCCCTCCACTTCAGAAGAATACCAAGCTCGAACTCTTACGGGAATCGGCGAAATACCGCAAATAATTAGGATAATGGGCAAGAGGATGTGTGGATAAGTTGAGAATTTGGGTCTGACGGGAGGCGTGCGAAGGAAATCCGTGCAATTGCAATGACCATTGTGTCCGCATGGCGTAGTGGTCAGCGCATCTGCATAGTAAGCAGAAGACCCAAATACGAATCTCGGTCCGGCACAAAGTTTCGACTGTCCCTATTGACTTACATCAGTGCAAACTGGCAGTTAATATCTTCAGTTCCTTTGTATCTTGATTCATAGTGGCTGCATGATCAAAATGGTGTGTGTTCTTTCGCACATATATGTATATAACGTCGCTTCTGAAATAGGCAGTCTTTAATAATTTCTGACTGCTGTAAATCGGAACAATACACCTATCCAAAGAGTCCAATAAACTCACATTCCTCATAAAGTGACCTTCATAATTTACAATTCTTGTTTTTCTTTCAATAATCCTGTAAATAACGCAGCAAAGCAGTAAAGTGGTTACATTTCATGAAAGAAAAATTTGGTTGAGTAACTTAATCACAGCAAAGAATACAGTGACTTGAAAAATGACGACTACAAGAAAATCTCAGAAACTCTCTACAGCCTTGTTTGCTGGGAGCGTGGAACTGCAGTCCCGTACGCCTGGCTTAGCATAGCGGTGCACAGCCCTGGGCGTAGGCCGCTGATTAATCCCGCCACCTCGCTGCCTTTGTTCTCCACCATCAATGAGCGAATGGCCGCCTGCTCTGCTCTTCCATTCATCGCTCCGTCAAGGGCGACAGCTAATCCCTTAAGTCACGTTTGTGGAGCACCAGCCGCTAACCGTATATGTGACCTTGAAATGCAAGTGCTCCGTTTTCACCTATCAAAGATAATTCATATAGCAAGAAATCAGATGAAAGCCATGATAATCCATTACATAATGATGCTACAATTGCTCTTAGTTAATTTATAACCAAGCGACACAACTTTTTCTACATTTTGTGTATTTTGCAATATTACGGATTTGTTTGTTGTAATTTCTTCTGTCTGGACACTTACACGTAAATATTGCTCTTATACATCTTGATTTCAAATTACAACTTTTATTTTTCCTTGTTATTCTTTTGCCTTTTAAGTCCATCGCTGCAGCTGAGTGTGACTAACACGTAGAAGATCCGGGGTTGGCCGTGAATACTGCCATGGTGTCCTTTCGGCGTCGTGTGGACAATTTAGTGTCCAGTCGAGTAGCAAGCACAGTCTCCGAATCCGAAAGCCGACGTTAAAGACAGAGAGAGCAGTGTGTTAACCACACTTCCCTGTATACTGCTAACCAATTATGCCTTGCGAAGAGGCTGAATTAACGATCGGTTTACATTATCATCTGGTCCCCTTGATCTGATGGCAGACTCATTAGTCTTATATTTGCTCCTTCGGTTTTAATTTTTCCTTAGGTGGCCGTATGGCTTCAAACATGTGACTTTTACGAAAGCTAACATCTATTCTTAATAACAATAGTTATTGAATATTTCTACATTTTAATCTCTGTTCCATTGGTTGCGCTACCTACACGGTATTCTTTCTCACAAACAGATCTTTAGTGAATATTGTTTAAGGATGGTTTTCTTGCATATCTCTGCTGTTTTTTCATCTCTTTTTCACTAAATAAATTAGTCTGCTTCTACTTCACAGCATTACGGCTGTGGAATGCGACCATGACGTCGCCTCGGTCATCCATCACAGGTAACAGATAAGCCGAGGTGCCACTGGTTCTTTGTTCAAGCAGTTCCTGGGTCAGTCCGACAAACCTGAGCTGACCTCCTAAGGAATCAACGCCGGTTACTTGCCAGTGTATTCACTGCTTTCACTAAAGAATAAGCAAGTGGCATCCAAGGGTGTCACAGTTCTGCTACATATCGTCTAACACCTGGATGCCTTTCAAAAAGTAGTCGACAATCATGCCACTCGTGTTAGAGCCCATCTCCCTAAAAGTGGAAACAACAAAATGTAAACGAAAGAAAAAACGAACCGGATCACCTTTTCTTCACTTTCAAATCCTCAGTCTTTCATCACAGGTACCAAAGCGATGTTACCACGAAAATCCAGTCCGTTGTCATGCACGCCTTTTTCTGGTGCATCAGTCATACGTTTAGTTTGTTGGCTGAATGTTTTGCCTGTTAGCAACATACTGAAGCGTCCATTTCAGAGTATTTATCAACTACTTACTCCTCCTCACGTGGTGATATGTGTCTCCTGAAAGTTTTATGGGAAATAAAATTGCAGAATACATTTGCCATGGGAAGCAGAGAGTATAAATGGTATTTGTATTCATATTATGTGCTATCCTACGCTATATGCGTTTATTAATGACAGTAATACTTTCTGCACACGGAATTCCGAATAGAAAATAAATTAACTGACACACATATTTATCGCACATTTCACAGAAAAAGACAGAGTCTTACAATTGACAAGACAAGAGCTACGTCGTCAGTTCGTTGTGTTTAGTTCACAGTTTTTGATTTAATTTATTTCATGTGTTATTTTAATGTCCGATTTTTGCCCGATGCGTCAGTGACACAGCGTATGTGAAAAACGGAAGAAATAATTATATTTTCATTTAAAATAATAAATTTCACTTTCATAATTTTAATAATTTTTTACACTAATAAATATTCCTTCGCGTCTTTCAAATATTTTCATGGATATCTGAGCATTTTTTGTTGAACATTATGAGAGGTAAAAGAAAGTTAACTGGTTCTTCTTAATGGCGGCTGATGAGTTTGCAGCGATATAATAATTTCTATGGCACCAAACATATTTAAACCCAAAGCACAAGCACGATATAACGTCTTAACCCGACGGCACAAGTTTCCTTACCGGCCGGAGTGGCCGAGCGGTTCTAGGCACTACAGTCTGGAACCGTGTGACCGCTACGGTCGCAGGTTCGAATCCTGCCTCGGGCATGGATGTGTGTGATGTCCTTAGGTTAGTTAGCTTTAAGTAGTTCTAAGTTCTAAGGGACTGATGACCACAGAAGTTAAGTCCCATAGTGCTAAGAGCCATTTGAACCATTTGAACAAGTTTCCTTGGAGGTAGGGTAAACTTCTGGGTGGTGTACTGTTAAACGAACGCAACAAGACACGGAAAAGCCTACATCGAATGTATTTTTACTCCGTGATTTCTTGTTAGCTTTGTCAAAGAATTATATTACTTAATTTGCCTAATCGAAAAATCGCACAGCTCTATAAAAAAGAGAGAGGCAGAGAGAGAAGTTGGTGCCTGTTTCTTGGTTCTTAACCAAGGTGCGACAACGAATTTCTGTTCTTTTCATGAGCCGCTGGTCACTGTCCGTCTAGGTCCGACACCTTACAAGGCTTGAAGTGAAGTGAGTGTAAACTTACATCTTTGGCAGGTCCTACTTAACATCAATGTCATGGGTGGAATCTAAAGGAAACGTAACACCCAGGCAACAAAATAAAAAAAACTAGGTAAATAGCAACTCTGTCAACAAGTGCGAAATTATCATTTGATACTGATGTACTTCAGGAGTGGATATTCTGTTGTATTACTGTCGAGGTGTGAGTAATATTTACTTGGTACTCCACTTCTTCTTCATAAAATATTCTTCTTCTATTACTTTTTAAAATTCTTAGACATTATTGTATTAAACCTGGAGAAAATATTCAGGCAATCGTCTGGTGTCCAAATTTGCAGGATCTCTACTGGTACTGCACTACTTTTAGAGGAAATGTGATCTTCTTTTACTATCCAAAAGCACGGGGGCCTACGTAATAGTGTGATATTTTTTCAGGAAGATGTATTCCTCTGCTGTTACCGTTGAAATTAGCAGTGAATATACCTAATACTAGCCTACTTCGAGAAAATACCTTTCTTTTTTTTTAAAAACTATCGTCACCGAAAGTGTTAGGGTATATATCTATTGCGATACAGATCTCTATTTGCTTCTGGACTACAAATGGGGATAACGTTCTACTCTTTTACTGTTGTGAATTAGAGGATATCTACTTGATACTGGACTGATTGTTGTTTTGAGTCATCAGTCTTCTGAATGGTTTGATGCAGCCCGCCACTAATTCCTCTCCTATACCAATCCTTTCATCTCAGAGTAGCATTTACACCCTACGCCCTCAATTATTTGCTGGATGTACTCCAGCCTCTGTCTTTCTCTACAGCTTTCACCCTCAACAGCTCCCTCTAGTTCCATTACGCCTTAACAGATGTCCTGTCAACCTGTCCCTTCTTTTTGTCAGTGTTTTCCATACGTTCCTTTCCTAGCCGCTTCTGCGGGGAACCTCCTCATGTCCTATCTAATCAGTCGACGTAATTTTCAATATTCTTCTGTAGCATCACATCTCATATGCTTCGATTCACTTCCGTTCCGGTTTTCCCACAGTCCATGTTTCACTACCATACAATGCAGTGCTCCGAACGTACATTCTCAGAAATTTGTTCCTCATATTTAATGCCCGTGGTAGTAGCAGACTTCTCTTGGACAGGAATGTTGGACTACGACTTTTTTAAAGTCATTGAACGTTCCGTCAATCTCTAATGGAGGATTTCTAGTCCACTGTTGGAAGATGGACCCAAAGTATCGCTATTCAATCGTGTTATTAATATTTCCTCTTTTCTACAGTGCTTAACAGAGCAAAATTTCTGATGCTTACTTTCAAAAACTGTGTTAATTCTTTGAGTCCAAGTCGTCGTCTTTATCGAAGATAGTCTGTTGTAATCTGCTTAAGATTTTTAAGTCAGTGCCAGTTTCGTTGCGTAACTAAACGGTCACAGCACACGCATATCTACACGTTTTTATTCCAAAATATAAGACTTATTTTGGCAAAGAATATTACAGGATTTCGTTATCATGCAGAAATGTTCTTATCGTATTCATGTTTTGTGTTAAGTCTTCGCATTTTTTCCGTAGTATACGTCATCTACAATTAATGTGCGGATTCTATATTTCTTTTCTCCAAACCGACGGTGTGCTACCACACTGCATCTGATGTCTCAGCAGCTCTACAGATATGTTGACAGGGCTATGTTATTGCCAACTGACCTGGGTTCTAATGGATCAAACGTTTAAATTTATCTTCTTCGGTCTCTTCTAGGGTTTAATGTCTCAGCACGAACAAGTTTCTAACGGCGAAAGCGCCAATTTAGTTTGTGAAAAAATAAGGACGGGCGAGTGGCGTCGTTCGGGCGCTTCACCACAAATGAGTTCGTGAAACGATAAAAACGTTTGTCAGGCCGTAACTGCCGTTGCACGTTAATCAGTGCGCCTCCTCACTGGCAAAGTGTGCATCGGGAATTGGTGTGATGATGGCTGCAATTTGCGGTGCGCCTGCTGCCGAGAAAACACTTGCGGCAGAGGGTGCGTGATCGGGCGACGGTGGCGCGTGCTGCGGCTGAACAAGCGGCGCCTTGTGTGCGCTGGCGTGGCGTGGCGTGTGGCCGCATCGCCTCACACTACACCCCCGCGCGTATTCAGCGCGCCCTCCGCTGGCTCCACGTCGCACTTCTCGGAAGACCGCACCCTCCCACTAGGTCCAGCACACAGATACCGTTTTTTGTCTAATCTAAAATAGCGGAGGGGTTGTTTACTCTCCCTTTTCGGGCTTCAGTCTCCTCTCAACAGAAGCTTTGTAGATGGATCAGCGTAATATCACTTGGCGAGCCAAGTCTGTGACCTTGGAAGGGTTTGTTCAAATAGTGGTCACACATAAACTTTCTTTTTTATATTTTCCGAGTTATGCAACCTCCGGACATCCACCCATCCAACCTCTGATATAAATAGTTCGAAACAATGTAATGTATAAACTAGATTCTAAAGCATATCACACATGAAATATCTCTCTGTCTCTCTTTTCTCAACCTTACGGTTTGCCATTTTTGCTACTTACCCCATTATTAACACCGGTAAATACGGACACCGCGTACGCGATGCGAGGACTTGTTGGGAACAAACAGAAAGACTTCCATCCACTTACAGATTTCGTGAGATTGTTCCTTTTTGAACTATAACATAATCAATAAATATATTTTTCAAAAACAATACCGAGGGCGTACTTTCTTGACGTAAGTACTTTCAAATTTTAGTACGTGTTAGATTATGAGGCAAATGTATTAGATGAAAATCTCCGAAGCACACAGTCAGATCTCATAGAAGAACATGTGATTACAACAATTTCTACAGAAATCTGAGCGAGACACGAAAAGGCTTGAAACGGCTTCTAGAAGGTAAGGTCAGCTGCCGTAATGAGTGCAATACGTATGTCGAATCGTAAATTGTGTTAGGAATAAAACAGCAGAACAAAACTTTCACAGCGTATTTCAATAAAAAATCTGTTTCCGTTGCAACCTCGGCGTATTAACAGTTTACGGAAGTGAAGTCCTTTTCTTCGACTACCAACATTTCTTTGTCATAAGGATTGTTTCGTGCATATTAATGTTCACAGATATCGATTGACAGTTCACACTCACATAACGATATTAGTACTATGCCCAACTCTGTATTACATTGGGATAAGGTTTACTAAAGGTGAAAGTAAATGTCCTGGATAATGGTGATTAGGAAAGTGATAGGGATAACTACATGCTGGCAGAGACTGAAGGCTCTGTCCAACCCACTGATTCAGTCGGATAGTCAAAGACTGAAAATATATATGAAAAGCTGAATGAGCGGTTACAGAAGAAACCCTCAGTAAATGGCCAAACAACTCGGCCTGGAAAGGTACAGCAGACGGCCTTGCCACCCTAATTTAGTAGTAGGAATTGCAGCTCAAAGACGATCCACTACTAACCTATATTCACACTTATCTGCGCCATCATCGGTACGCTACGGCGTATTAACTTCTCGATCTCCCATCTTTGATTGAGTTCGAGAGGAAGTTTACGAATCGTCGCTAGACGTTTTAGTGGGGGCGTGCGAGGCCTAGTAGTCCTATCTTCGGCAGTCATCTTCTACCCGCCGCTATGTTTTAATTGGTGCAATAAACACACGGCGCGATAGCCGGAGATCTAAAAGCAGCTTCGAGTTTGGGAGAGCACCGTACTCCGGACGTATGACTGCCACTTAGCAAGGTCGCTTCCTCCACGCGCTACCACGGAGACCTTCTAATAACGCCTTGTATCCTCCACTCAGACAACCTACGTAGTACCAATAACTACCGACACATCACATTACACGATTAGACGTACTCCTGAAACACACAAGCTTAAACAATTATCTACGGGCTGTCGGCATAGTACCCTAATTCCATCAGATTTGTTTTCTGCTGTAGCACCCGGTGTGACACATATTTGACCAGCGTATTTCAGTAGAAGGGACTCGAGGTTTAAGACGAAACTTTGCTGCCATAAACGCATCAGAAATAACACATACAAAATTAAAATAAAAACTTCCGGCGCAGGAAACAGCGACGTGCTCTACTCTGTAACGCAAAATTAATACTGCTTGTCACAAAGAACAGAAGATCAATATGGTCAGTGGATTTCACCTAAGTAACTCCATCTGGGACATTTCAATTCCTCTAAAGTTGCTCAAGTCGATTGCTGGTGATGTGATTGTCAAATGGGAACGCGAAGGAACAACCACAGGTAAATGAAGACCGGGCAAATCTGATGTACTGACGAACAGGAACCTTCGAGCACTGCCAATGATGATTGTAGAAAATCGTATGAAAGCAGCGAAAGAAATCACTTGAGTTCTAAAGCGATGCCAGCAGTCCAAGTAGCGCAATGACTGTGCGTAGCGAGTTAAAAAACGTGGGGAACAACAACCGAGCGCTCCTGATAAGGCACACATTTCTGCAGTTAATGCAAAGCGACACTTCAGATGGTGTAAAGAGCCACGTTACTTGGTGGTGGATGACTGTAAACGAGTAATTTGAAGAGATGAATCACATTGTATGATGTGGCAGTCCGATGGAAGAGTTTGGGTTTACCAAGTGCCTGGAGGACATTACCTACCGTCATTAGTAGTGTCAACAGCCAAGTACGGAGGAAGTGTTGCGATATGGACGTGTTTTTCGTGGTTAGGTTCAAATGGCTCTGAGCACTATGGGACTTAACATCTGAGGTCATCAGTCCCTTAGGACTTAGAACTACTTAAACCTAACTAACCTAAGGACATCACACACATCCATGCCCGAGGCAGGATTCGAACCTGCGACCGTCACGGTCGCGCGGATCCAGACTATAGCGCCTAGAACCGCTCGGCCACCCCGGCCGGCTTCGTGGTTAGGGATGGTCTCCTTATTGCGCTTAAGAAAATGCTAAAATCTGAAGGACAAGAACACATTTGATAGTATTGTATACTGTGTAGAGCAGTGGAACAGTTTAGAGGCGTTGACTGTACGTACCAGCATGAAAATGCACCCAGTCATCAAGCAGCATCCGAGCGGTATGAGGCGCCTTGCCACCGTTCGCGTGGCTACCACCGTCGGAGGTTCGAGTCCTCCCTCGGGCATGGGTGTGTGTGTGTTGTCCTTAGCGTAAGTTAGTTTTAGTTAGATTAAGTAGTGTGTAAGCTTAGGGACCGATGACCTTAGCAGTGTGGTCCCATAGGAACTTACCACAAATTTCCAAAGAAAAATTGTAAGGCAACGGTTTTTTCACAATAACATTCCTGGTGTGTTGAGAGTCCTGACCTGAGTGGGTTAGAACGTAGATTTCGCTCCAGATCCCAGTGTCTACAACCGCCAATCTCTCTGGTTTCGGGTCTTGAGCAAGAATGCTTTGCCAAACTTCCACCGACATTCAGACACCTCATGGAATATGTCCCTAGCAAAACACGTGCCGTCGTGAAGGCACTCCTTATTAAAGTCCGAATGCTTTTGATCAGAGACGTTTACTTAAGAGAGCTCCTCGACTGGCCTCACGAAGCTACATCTGCAAATTGTAATCCTCTTTACATTGGCAATGTACTATTATGTGTTATGAAGGAACCTTGGTTCAAAGGAACAGCTAATTTACTAAATAATTCCCCAGACACGTTTCGCTGAAGTTTCAGCATCATCAGGTTTTTTTTATTATCTTCTTGTTACCCAATGCTGTAGATTTATTGGATTTCATGTTATTTACTGCCCACTCTTCCATCTCTTCTATTGTGTTATGGTTTTGTATATGTCTAACATTTCCCTCCGTGCCTATACTGCACTCTAGTCTGCCTAATTTTACCACTGTACGTATGGGGAATAACATGCTCTTTGAATCGTGTATCAAATACGGTTGAACATTTCAAAGTTATGTTTCATGTCGTGTCTTTCTCGTAGAGATTTCCAGTTCAGTTTTTGAGCTTCTCTTAGGTTCTCCTACGACGATTACAGAGAGTCATCACGAATTATGCAACTCCGAAATTACTTCTGTCATTCATACTACATAAAGGTTCCAGATAGCTGTAAGAAATTTAAAGCTGAATCTCGCAAGTTTCCTCTAAATTACTTCTTTTGCAGGCAAACTTAACTACACAAAATCGCGCCCATGAACTACATTCTGATTTTTTTCGCTTTACAAGATTCATGTTATCGTACCGGATTTTACAAGATTCATGTTATCGTACCGGATGGTTATAATTAAAGTGCAGCTAGTCACAGACATCCATTGTGGGCTGTAACTATCGTATGGCAGCGAAGCTTCATAGATATTGTTATTTTTTAATCCGGAACCGATTTACGCTGGAGAAAACTAGTTCCAATTATGGCTACCACGTGCAATTCTGGAGCTGTGAATGCAAGAAAGACGTATGGAAATATTTCTATTATTTAATGGATTAGGATCGGGACGTGGGTAGAAAATGTCAAACAAATGAGAAAGGTATAATGTTAATTTTATTATTAACCGCCACTTACACAATTTGTTCAATACGAGTACCGAAGACTCGACGAGATGCTGCATAGTGCCAAATTTGCACCTGGTAACCAAAATTGAAACTAATTTTTTTCCAGCGAAAATCGGTTCAACATTAACGCATTAGCATATCTGGACCTCTGTGGGTAGTTGCACTTTAATTATAACTTCCCTGTACGTCTCAACTTAACCTATCAACATACACAATATTCCCTGCATATCAGTGACTGAAGAGGTACTCATCAAAGAACTTCGTGAATCGCATGACTCTATTCGTAACTGGAATTTACATACAGGGTATGCAAGTTCGCAGTTCATTAACGGAAATTCTACAATTTCTCGTACTGTCGTCCAGGAGAATCAAAATGAATAAATTGTTATGCTGCGTAGCAGATCTCTTTGAGTTTCTTACAAATATAATGATAAGGGCTACTCGTTAACATTCATCAGAAGATCGTCATTATATTTCAAGTTGGTCAAATAATCGCAAGTACCGTTGTCCTTCCGTAGAACTGGCATCTCTTCCTGAAATCACATCTTTTTTTCGGGTCCTCGGAAAATGTCGTCATACAATGGGCGCTTTGTAACGGTGTTTGTTCTGTCTGTAGCGAAAGAATCTGTAGGTGCAACACTTCACCAAACATTTGCGTACACCAGCTGTTTAAGTACCTTCACCGTGCCTTCTTTATTTCTGTTTTAGCGGTAGTCGAAGTACAGGTTCGTTAACACCGTTCGGCACGGTCACATTTCACCGACACGAGATATATTTGCAATCACTTTTCTCCTTCTTCTCTCTGTACGCAAAATCTTCTTCGTAAGTTATCGGTTTACTTCTCTTAATGAACGACCTTTCATTCTGCAAATGGCCACTCTTTTGCATCGAAAAGTTCGGGCTTTAAAAAGTTCAACAACCAGACTACAGCAGTTACTTTTTTGACTGTTTATTGTAACCAATTGTAAAGCTTCAACAACCTGCAATGGAACTGTTACATATTCTTAGTCCAGTAAAGTTGGCCTCGGCTAGCACATAGAATTTGCGTTCGAAAAGAGTGAGGTAATGTTCTGTTCCTCCCCGAGTCATTTAATATATGTAGGCTGGACAAGAATGTGGAAAAAGCACAAACATAACACAGTACGATGTCTAATACGTTGTAGAAAAGACGTTGTCATTCAAAACAGCTTCCAGTCGTCTCTGAGTGGGTAAATGCAGGTCTTGTATGGTGTTCAAGGGAATCTTAAAGCAGTCTTTCTGCAAAGTAGTGGGGGGTGGCAAGTTCAGGTAACGATGACGAAGGTGGATAGTGATCAAGCAGCATTCTCTCAAAAGTAGGCAACAAATTTTCAATAAAATTGAGATATGGTTACTATGGTGGCCAGGACAGTTCATCCTGGAGCTCACAAAACCAGTCCTGGACGCTGTGAGGTATATGAAGAGCGGTCCTGACGTCTTGAAACTTAGCTTCACGACTGGGGAACAAACATTGTACCATAGGAGGGACCTGATCAGCCAAAACTGTTATGTAATACTTAGCAGTAGCGCGAACTTGCAGAGTAACCATGGGGCCCATGGAATATCACGATATGGCTGCCCAAATCATCACCGAATCCCCGCAAGGTTTCGCTCTTGGGACGCTAACTTATCCAGAAGTAGGAAACAGTGTCAACCAAGACTGTTCCGACAAAATGACTTTCTTCTACTGCTCAACAGTGCTGGTTTTATAGCTACGGTACCACGTTTTCCTTTTACGGCGTAACTGATGAGTGGTTTTGGAATTCCAGTTTCGTCTACTATTACCCGCTTATGGAACTCCCTTCGTTTTGATACTGACATTCAGTCCCGCAGTGACTTCTGTAGCTTTTGTCATCATCCTCTTCAACGACCGTCCGTTATGATCACTCAGCTCACACTTTCGTGGGCGTTGTGACGTAGCGGATGAAGTTCTTCTCTGCTTTCGCTGTATGAGGTATGTATCTTCGATACGGTGCCTCTTGAAACACCAAACACTCCGGCTACCTGATTACGGAAGCACGCACCATACGAGCAACAACAATTTTCCCCACGTTCAGATTCACTTAACTCCGACATACTGCATTCACAACTATGGAGAACACTGTTCTAACCACGACCGTGCTGCGTCGTGTTGAGGACATTGCACAGGTGCCATTTGTGGTCAAATACAACAGCGCAACTTGCAGTCTTTGCTGGGATCTGCCCTTATTTTCAAGCATGCATTTCTCGTGTTGTTTCTTTATTTTTGTTCTAACAAGTAAGTTTTCCGAGGCTTAAGCGAATACCATGATGTATTCTTTGAAAAAGACGCTGCGAATTTTCTTTGGCATCCTTGCTCTATCAGACCATAATCATTCTTGGAAATCGAGCTAACACAAGTTGGTGATGTATGTGAAATACCCATACACGTTTGTGGTAATTCTTTACTGAGTTAAGTAAAGAAGTATCCTCACTCATTACGAGTACAAAAATTATAAACATTTTGTAATGACTGAATCCTTGGCGCGTGTACTCGTAAATACCATTTTTCCATCGTATCTTCCTCATTTTTCACACCGTGACCAGAAATTCTTAAAAAATATGTATAACCAAATGCACGCGAAATTCGATCGGTATCTTCCCATCACTCGAATATTTATCTCCGTCTAGGTACTTATTTCGATTAAAGCTGTCGGGTGTAGGCCTTCCAGTTTCCTTTAAGAAACGTCATTCTTATATGGCTTGCATCGTAACGTACGGCAAAAGTAATCGTACCGCCTCGTAAACAGAGACCAGAGATATCACTTCTGTTACTCTATTATTGGCATAACTACTGGTATTGTACAAGCATGTCTTTCAAAATGTATCACTAGCGAGCATCTCACTATATTTGTTTAATTCGTTCAGGCAATACAATTTGAACAATAAACCGCTTTGAAGCTGATTCATGTAGCTTTAACGCTCTCGTACTAGCAGGTAGTAAGCAAAGGGCTGTAAATGGAAGAGCCACTCTGAACAGTGTTACCTACGACGCAAACCTCGGCTGCAGCATGGAGGGGCATATTCCTATTTGGCTGGCTCCTTCCAGAAAGAAGGAACTATCTTAGCATTTATTCGAAATTATCAACAGAATTTGCAAATTAGGACATCACCGTGGATCTCGAACACGTTCCTTCGTAAAACATGTCCAAAGTCTGTTCGTTGCGGTACAGACGTCGAGCTCAAACGTTGTTTCTGAATATTCTGGTACCTGTAATTAAATTCTGCTATAAACGTGTTTAAACTAATAGTAATGATTTTAATGTCAATATTAAAGACAGACTGTCTGCCCAGGGAGTTGGCACAGAGCTTAAAGCACTGGTACTATACTCGGGAGAAACGAGGTTGAAGTTCATTTTAGACGATAGCCGCGATGATTTGGTTTGAAAAGTTCACCGTCGATTTCTTCTCTCACTTTCGCCCAGTGACCACATCGTGGACGAATCGTCAATCTCAACTCATCCTTCCATCACACTTTCGCCTTTTATGAACGTTTTTCAAATACTGCTCAACTGCAAGGATTTATGAAATATTCAGAACCGCTAACTCAGTCTCGATAGCGTTATTTCAAAGTAGGCACAGCAGAAAGAAAAGAAAGTGTTACTTCACTAGGTTTAAGATTATAGTAAATGAACTCAAGGCTTGTTTATATTTTAATGGAAAAATCTGAGAAGAAATGGAGAGAGTTGCAGATAATTTTATTGTATTACATAAATAGTTCCCCAAGTTCATATTCTCGAATAAAACAGTAAATTTTGTGCACAGCAGACGTGGCTGATGGCTTGCCGAGCAGCTGTTTAAGTGGGACACGAACACAGTACCCTCTCTGCTGAAAGAAAACGTTGAAGTACTTTCACCGGCGATCAGCGCAGCGGAGACGTTTATTGTACTCTTGACTCCGGATTAGTCAGCGTTGTAGCCCGTTGCTAGCCTGGTATGGGCTTCGCCTCATTCACAGCTGAGAGGTACAAAAACCATTTTCAGCTGCGGAACTGAAATTCTGCCAGGCTCATATGGCTGTTAGCAACTGACACTCTTTCATTGCAGCTGAAACGAGTATTCCTGTGTATTTGTCCCATCACAGCTCTGTTTATATTAGTATCACTTATACATAGAGTGTTTAAGAGGTAGGTATCTATGACAAGGGTTTCATGTGGGACGATCGCCTTTGCCATTTTGAATGTGAGCATTTTTGGTTGGGACAACAACTGAAATACACAGGTATCTGTAATCAGACATTCTAATTATTCACTTCCACGAGGAGCGCCAAAACATCATACCGCCATCCTTAGATAGGTTCAGTCAAAATTAGAGTACCAAAAATGATATTTTTGTATGTTCAAAAATGGTTCAAATGGCTCTGAGCACTATGGGACTTAACATCTGAGGTCATCAGTCCCCTAGAACTTAGAACTACTTAAACCTAACTAACCTAAGGACATCACACACATCCATGCCCGAGGCAGGATTCGAACCTGCGACCGTAGTGGTCACGCGGTTCCAGACTGAAGCTTTTTGTATGTGTTCAGCCCGTTGTAATTTCGTTCATCAGTCACTGGCTGCTTTCCCAAATCTTACGTCAATTACACTCGTCGCTTTCATATAAATGCGACTACTACTATTAGTTGTGAGAGAGTTGAATATTGTCATTACTTTCGGCATGAGAGAGAGACGCATCAGCTAATAATAGAAAAACAGTTCGCAAACAACGATGCAGAGCAGTAGGACAATATTGCTTGTCTTTTCGTAATATCATTGTTGGTATTAGATTTCATGCCTAAGATACTTAGCGGACTGTATCACTTATCAATGCTAGTTTTGTACAAAGAACACCTTACTTGATTTCATCTGCATCTGCATCTGCACAAAGCAGAATCGCCAGTGCCACTTCTAAGTGTAATATACTGACGTCATTCTCTGTAGTGATTCTGCACTTGATGGACGCAGAACAAATTCCGTCGACGGCGAACATACAGCAAGTAGATCAGTTAACCAACTAGGTTCTCTCACGGCCAAGTGAGGAAGTAATAAGAGTAAACTATTTGATGTTTATGGTTCTAGGTCTGAAAGGGTAGACAAATCTCATGCTCGAAAGTTAGAAAAATTGTGGGGAGGGGTTTTCACCATAGACTAACAAAAGAGCTGTCCATGTATTTGCCTGAAGTGATGCAGGCAAAACACGGAAAAAGTAAATTTGGATTGAAGACGGGGTTTGAACCAACTCCTTTCGGACATCTTCCTAGTGTCTTAACCGCTGCACTACTTCCTTCAGACGTTTTATAGGTGTCTGACAATAAATAGGGAGATAGGAATCACTTTCCTACGCGCAGTTCTGCAGTTACAAACTAAAGCGGCGAAGGCAGCAGCTGACGAACTAGCCATAAAATAGAACACCAATGCTTTAACGACGTGACACATGCCTCGGAAGGTGTTGTGGCTATTTGTAGCTTTTAAAATAATTTATCAGATCGGAGTGTCTCTATAAATTCTTTTCTGAACGGGGCAGCTAAGGAACGACAGCAACGCTTGTAAGAGTGCCTCGGGCTCGTATCTTATAGAACGGGATAGTGTCACTGTCTCGACAGGCCTCCAAGTGGCTGAGAACGCAGCTGTAAATCGTTTCAGTACTCGGAGGCTATCTCGTACCAACGGAAGGAGGGAGACACATACATAATGAAAGTTTACTCTACCCAACGGTGGAATCTAAACGGTGACATAAATTTGTCCACAAGGCGCCGATACACGCTATGATAAATTCTATGAATATTAAACGCATTCCTCGGAATGGGATATTAGAGGAATGAAGCAGAATCAAATAGTTGTTTGTGCGCGTCTGGAGGAGCCTTGGCGCCGCCCAGTTAGCGACCACACGTGCGCCCAACACACGTGGGCTGACGAGGGGTGCGGCCTACCGCCTACCCCGTCTCGTGCCTGCTGGCTCTCAGCTTCTTCATAATGAACAGTTTCGGCCTTTCGCTCCATTTGGGTAGAATTGTTTAGTATCTTTGTGGCTTCTTTCCCTTGTAGCAAGATTTGTGGGCACTTCTACAATCCCCAAACAGAAGCTAAGTGCTTCAGCTACAGCAGACACCGGAAAGTTTGTCTGCTTGCAAGCTACGAGTAGAGAATAAAATTCGTAGATTAACCACTTACTATCAGTCTCAATATTATAGCTGTCAGAAAACGTCTTATGATGAAAAATTATTGGCTGCGACTAAGAATAAGATTTAATGCCCACTTTTTTTTTTTATAACATCCTTTCAGCACGAGCTTCTACCACCAGAAATATCCATTTGAATAGTCAAATAACACTTGAGGCAATACTGACCTTACGACTTATCTTAGAAGCTAGATTAAGGAAAGGCAAACCTACGTTTCTAGCATTTGTAGACTTAGAGAAAGCTTTTGACAATGTTGACTGGAATACTCTCTTTCAAATTCTGAAGGTGGTAGGGGTAAAATACAGGGAGCGAAAGGCTATTTACAATTTGTACAGAAACCAGATGGCAGTTATAAGAGTCGAGGGACATGAAAGGGAAGCAGTGGTTGGGAAGGGAGTGAGACAGGATTGTAGCCTTTCCCCGATGTTATTCAATGTGTATATTGAGCAAGCAGTAAAGGAAACAAAAGAAAAATTCTGAATAGGTATTAAAATCCATGGAGATGAAATAAAAACTTTGAGGTTCGCCGATGACATTGTAATTCTGTCAGAGACAGCAAAGGACCTGGAAGAGCAGCTGAACGGAATGGGCAGTGTCTTAAAAGGAGGATATAAGATGAACATCAACAAAAGCAAAACAAGGATAATGGAATGTAGCCGAGTTAACTCGGGTGATGCTGAGGGAATTAGATTAGGAAATGAGACACTTAAAGTAGTAAAGGAGTATTGCTATTTGGGGGTCAATAACCTGATGATGGTAGAAGTAGAGAGGATATAAAATGTCGACTAGCAATGGCAACAAAAGCGTTTCTGAAGAAGAGAACAATCGTAGAGGGAGACGAAGAAATGAATACACTAAGCAGATTCAGAAGGATGTAGGTTGCATTAGGTACTGGGAGATGAAGAAGCTTGCACAGGATAGAGTAGCATGGAGAGCTGCATCAAACCAGTCTCAGGACTGAAGACCACAACAACAACGACAGTCAAATAAGCGTAAATTTTATTATTTTTTGTCAATATGCTGTAATACAATGTCTAAAAGTTTGCTTCTGCCGTTTTTTCTTGAAGTTCGAGACTTTATTGTGAAAAACTTACAAATATTTACGATTCAAAGTACTGGGTATCGTTGGCCACTGCTTTCTCCTAGCTTTAGGGCAACATACAAATCCCGCAGTGTATAAATCAGGCATCTTTTGAGGGGAACCATGAATCGATCCAATTTTGCACTTGTTCATATCACCGCAAGTGCTAGTCAGCTAGGCCGTGTGCCATAGATCGAGAAAGGTGGCAGTGAGAGGGAGGAATATCTGGAGAACACAGCAGGTGGGGTAGAACTTCCCGTTTCAACGTTTCCAACTGTGTTTTGACGGAATTTTCGACATGGAGTCGTGCACTGTCATGCTGAAAAATAATTTCTTCATGTCTATCGCTGTAGTGTGGCCGTTTGTCTTTCAGTGCTCGGCTCGAACACATCAATAACTTTCGATAACGATCTCCTGTGACTGTTCCCGTCGGTTGCAGTAGCATCGAAAGCTTTCTCTCTTTCACAACCATGCCGGTCTTCAACGTCAAAATTACCATTCTTGAAGCATGGAAACCATTTTCTGCGAAGTTCTGTCACTAACAGGCGTCTCATCATAGGTCTTACCCAACTGTTCATGAGCCTCAGCCTCAGATTTCTTCATATCAAAGCAGAAAATTAAAACCCCACGCAGATGACGAGAACTGGGCTCATAATTTGACGTATTCAGTCGAGAATAACTTATGATGCAATCAAAAATCGACTGATTATGTTCTCAAATGCCTAAGTTTGCTGTATGACACTTACGACGAACGACTTGCACCACTACTTCCCACTGCTGCCGTCTATTGCAAAACGGTGGAAGCAAAGTTGTAGACCTTATATGACAGGTCATTTATGAAGATTGAATGTGTCAAACGCTGTCCCAACCGATAGCTAGAACGTCGTATATAACGAGAGTTTTAAAATGTTTGATTTTAGATGTTTTTTCTGAACACCGCTCTTTTCAACGTGTTTTCACACAAACGTATTCCTTACTTCTGCAAATCGTCAGCATACATAATGTGCTGTGAAAAGCTTGACTCCCTTGCAATTGGTTTTTTAGCAGAAAATCGTAAGTGACCAGTTTCAGCCATTTTTTAATATTTTAAAATATTTCACTTGCTAAATTTTATTTGCATTGTGTGTTTTAACTGTGATTTGATTGTTGATTCAGCATCTCCATATGCAATATACTCAGAAATTCGATAATGACAAAATAATGTTTCTTAATTGTAAGGTACTGATAATGAACTAAGAGTGGGTCCGCCATTTTGCAGGTGGACAAGTTATTGTTTATTTTATCACCGAAACGTATTTTGTATTATTTTCCTGAAATACATGCAGATAGGTTATTTTTAGGTTAAGGAATTAGATACCTCAGATTTTGTAGTCATTTACGTTGTATGTGCACTTTACCCTTCATTTTACATTGTGTTCTTCCTGCAGCTGCCAACCAAAATCAGCTACAAGTTTGAATTAGTACACCATGTCATCTGCAAACACGGGGGATGTTAGAAAATCGTCTCCATTGAATTTTTTATTGACCATCCAATCTTTGAAATGTATGTATCAAATGTGTTTTGTGTTGTTGAGCTGAACCTGTGAACATCGATAAAAGTTTTGTGAATTTTAGGTATGGCGAACAATTTCGTGAAGTTTGTTATTCATTGATCCCGTTTCGTACTTTGACAGTGTCTACTCACGATTTCTCCTGCATGTTTGCAAGTACTGCGTCCTGTTATGTTGCGTTTCACTGCATAAATTTATGTCTCTACGGACCCATTATTAATTCATTATTACTTTTCTGTGAGCACGGGAACTGAGCTCAAAACTCCAATATGACAGTTTACGATACTGTTTTGTGAGATGAAAGCTCTTCCTGTAACAGGGAGAACAGAGCGTTGTGAAACTAACGGCTCTAATACTATCACATGTTATGTAAATTTTACTATTTTGCGTTAATACAGTGTATAGATTAGGGATTGTAATTTATTCAGTGAAAAATTGTATCAAATGCTCTGCCACGAACTTTTCAGGAGATGACCTCGTGCGGTCTCACAGAGGCGAGCAAACTGTAAATGGCCCACGCTGTCCTACTGTGGTCTAGTTCAACGTTTCCGTTTACTGGTGTCAGTACTAAATGCCTGAATACTGTTTGAAAATCATTCTCGCGAGGATTTCTTAAGAAGTATCCCAGTTACACATGCCCAGTATCATATCACTGATGTAGATGACACGTATTCTATAGCAGAAAAGGAGCTAATGCGACGATTCCAGAACTGCATGCCTCTGTACAAGGAACTTTTCTAGATATGACTCACAGCTCCTTTAATAAAAGCCCATAATGTTCTTCCACTTAACTACAAGAACAGTCATTTTCTAACTTTTTCTCTAAGCTTCATCCTTATCAGCCCCCTTCGCTGATTACTTGTCTGAAGTAAACCTATGTTATAACATTCATTACTGCAGCCAGTATCATCTGTTGAGTCACTAACGCAGAGTAAAGTGTAATCAATATTGCTGCTGCGGCACACTTACATGAATTCTCCTCCGTATTCGTTAATTTTAGCCACACGTGGCTTTCTATACACAATGCTTGTATCTTACCTATTGACATGACCTTTTATTCACAGAAGCTACTGAAGAGTGCCGCTGGTTAGCTAATACTTGAAAGGCAACGCCAGTCAGTAGTCCAAGGGATTTTCATCTTCTTTAGACTGCATGACGTTCCAAAAGGACCAGTTACCTTGGTGTCATACTCGAGGACAGCGCGTGTCCGAGCTCCCAATGCAGCAGAGGAAAAGGAGGTCATTTTTTCGTTTCAAGGTCCCAATTGCGTTGCCACTAGGCCTTCTCCACGTGAGTCATTGCAAAATTCTAGTCCTCGATAGTGCGGAGTGCTAAATAGAAAGACAACATAGGCATTAATATTCTGGCACTTCCTGTAGGCAGACTGGTCGTATTCTAGCACTCGTCGGTGTAGGGCTATAGAGCACGTAAGTAGTTCTGGATATCGTAGTATTCAACAACATTTTGTAAATGTTTCGTCTTTAAGTCTTGTTTTTAGCGGTAAGTGTCTTCAACTTTATATCGATTAGTTAACTTGGTATCATGGTATTTGATGATCGTCTCCAGATTAAACACTTCTGCGCTACCTTCACAGTTGAACTCTTTCTGCATATTATCCTGTATACTTATAAGTTTCAGTACGGAAGACAGAGATGCAGTTTTCTGTTCTGCTGTCCTGTTTCTGTATAGTCCTGGGATTAAAAGACACTCTAAACAGCGGAACAATTCGCTGTGAAATTAGTTTATTGATTCTGTCTTCAAAATGTATTCTCTAAAAGTCATATATAGTGAATGACAGAGGTTACTTTGTATTATTATTAGTGTCTCACTTTCCTTGTCGTGAATGAGTGAAGCAAGGCTGTACGTCTCCGTACCAGCTGCAATAAGGTAATATTTATTTTTAATATTTAACATAAGGGGCGTGTTTCGGTTTATTGCTATTATCAAGTGACGTCCTGTTGGAAGTGACGACCATCTATAGTAAAGTATTTCTGTCATATCTCAGTAAGTACGATAGTTTTTGTAGTTACGAAATGTAAAAATACGTTTTTGTCAGATGTTTTAATAGTTCAGTTTTGACAGTTCTTTACTATGAAGCTACTGTCAAAACTGAACTCTAACAAAAACGTATTTTTACGTTTCGTGACAACAAGAACTATTATACTCGCCAAGAGATGACAGAAAGTCTTTACTGTAGATGCAATATGCTCATCACTTCCAGCTAGACGTCACGTGATAACGGCAATAAGCCGAAACAGGCATGTCGTTCAAAATATTTAAAAAAAACGGAGTACCTTATTTCAGCTGGTTTTGAAGTATTTATTTCCATAATGTCTTATACCGACGTATACTATGCTCTGGGCCCAACAGAATGTATGTCAGTATCTCTATGCAAAGCATTAGTGTACTTGTCTTCAACGTTTGATTTCATAGAAACAGAATATTTATTTTTAAAAATCGATGTACTTCTTCTTCATTTATGAAAAGATTAACCTCCAGTAAAAAAGGAAAGATCCCGGTTTGATGTCCCATCGACAACGTGGTCATCAGGGGTGGAACACCAGTTCGGCCTGGAAGGAAATCGGCCGTGTCCTTTGTCAAAGAAACCACCCCAGCATTCGCTTTACGTGATTTAGGGAAACCACGGAAAACCAAAATCAGGACGTCTGGAGGAGGATCTGAAACTCACTTCTTCCGAATGCGTGTCCAGTGGCTAAACTATTGCACCATCTAACTCGTTTTATTTCTAGTGCAATATTGAAATGATAAAGAACCAGTCCGTTAGTACCTGACAGTCTTCTAGATCATATGCACTTATTTTCTGTCTTCATTTGTGAATCTCGAAAAAAATAAATTCCCAGATTTACGTCGCAACTATATTCCCATCAATTTTTAATGCGGACGAGTATCATTTCTTGCATCTGCTCTGTTGACGAACACTAGCCTTCACACTTATACCGGTGTTGCAGTGCCGACCAGTAACTTTGACGCCTCACGTATCGATAGCTAACTCCTCTACATACAAATGAAGCAGAACGCGAGAAAAGCAGTATTCGTGTCATGCCCCTCGCTCCATTAGTTCCTGCCGACTTTTCTGTGCGCATGAAAGCTTCTCTGGAAGGTTACCTCTGTCAGAACTCTTACGAAATACAACGCTCAGACTTTTGTTGTGCTTGAAAACGCATGGCAGGTTCGTGAGGCCTCTGAAGCTAATCCCAAAAAAAATTGCCTTCTCTGACGTCAGCAAAGAAGCCACTGGGGCTTGTGGCTTGACCTTATTGTGGCCTGTCTGACACTTGTTCCCAAAACTTAAGCGTGCACATTCGAAGACTAAGCTCTACCTTTTTGATACCATAGAAAGTTGTCTGCAATTATAGACACACGCGCCTTGCTTCAGAAATACGGCTGATAATTCGTGTTCTGTATTTTATGACACAATATAGTGGTGGTGGTTAGTGTTTAACGTCCCGTCGACAACGAGGTCATTAGGGACGGAGCGCAAGCTCGGGTTAGGGAAGGATTGGGAAGGAAATCGGCCGTGTCCTTTCAAAGGAACCATCCCGGCATTTGCCTGAAACGATTTAGGGAAATCACGGAAAACCTAAATCAGGATGGATGGAGACGGGATTGAACCGTCGTCCTCCCGAATGCGACACAATATAAACGGGAATTATGTGTTTGTCATTGAATTAAGAGAATAGTGGCTCTTCAGTTTGCCATCGAATTTGCAAGTAAAGGAAGAAGATAAGGAGAAAAATTGGTTGAATTTGTAGTGAAAGAGCAGCTCAACTTCATTCATTTATGGAACCTGGATTGCTTTGAAAACCAGTCTCTTCTCTCGATTACACTCAAAGACTTTTATTACGGCTACGTAAAATTTCATGCACTCACAACCGTTTTGCTTTCCAATGTCTCACGAAAGCTGATTGAAATTTTCCTACAGTATGGTGTCATTTACGTTGTTCATGAAACGTGGACAACTTAGAAAAAGAGGAGAAGGGAAAAATCCTTCGGACACAGACTTTACAAGCACATCCCTGCTAACAGCTGAAAACTGCCACAGTGATAAACGTGAAGCTCGTTTTTTTGAGACTTGGTAATACATTTGAGACGATTTATGGAATGTAAAAAAAAAAAAAAAAACAAACAAACACCGTCCGAACAAGCTTTGAAGGCCCAACGGTACCGACCTGCAGCCGTGTCATCCTCAGCCCTTAGGCGTCACCGGATGTGGATACGGAGGGGTGTGTCGTCAGCACACCGCTCTCCCGGCCGTTTTCTGACCGATGATTGGCCTCACAATGGCTTAGTGCAGCCCACTTGCCAACAGCACTCGGCAGACCCAGACGGTGAACTATCCAAGTGCGAGACAAGTTGACACATGTCCAGTCTCCTCTGTTTCATGTCAGGAGTAAGCATTTGAGGCCCCACCGTTCACACAGTCTTATGTGTTTTTTGTAGCACAGTCCTACAATGATGGCCTATATACGCCCTCGTGATACGTCACGCATACCTGAGAGCTCTGTCTGTGTTCTCCAAGGACTTTCTCTGAAGAGTTCATCAGTTAGACTCCCATGAGTCTCATCGATTGCCGTACACGGTAGTCTGCTTCCTGCTGTCACCCACATTGAGATCATTGAGGTTAGCACTATCGTTTCCTCCATTACGAGCACGTCTCAGATTATTGATGTCGATACAGTACTCACTGCACACAGCTCTCATTCTTCTATGGATTTCAGGTGGATACATGTTTCTATTGTTCGAAGCTCGACTAAAGCACGCTGTTTCTCACGCATCTGCATAGTTGCATTATACACCAGGGTACATGCTACAGCCGGCCGGGGTGGCCGAGCGGTTCTAGGCGCTACAGTCTGGGACCGTGCGACCGCTACGGCCGCAGGTTCGAATCCTGCCTCGGGCATGGATGTGTGTGATGTCCTTAGTTTAGTTAGGTTTAAGTAGTTCTAAGTTCTAGGGGACTGATGACCTTAGAAGTTAAGTCCCATAGTGCTCAGAGCCATTTGAAGCATTTTCTTTACATGCTACAGTTCGGAGCACTCCAGCGGCAGAGAATTGCAACTTGCGTCAGCAAAGCGGGAAAATCGGTCGAGTAATATGCATGACATATAACACCTCAACCGATCGTAAGAACACAATTTAAAATTCGTTAGCGTTACTTTTCAGCACGCCCTCGATAAAGAGTATAGTTTCCGTTTTGTATGTGTGTGTGTGTGTTATGTCTTTGCACTGGTCGAAAATGAAACAATGAGAAAGGAATCACGTTACTGTTTCAAGCAATGTGGCATTAGTCTGTGCGTTTTCGATGCTTTGAACTGTATCATACAAACAAAAATTATTGAAACGTGTACCTTCTACTTCATTGCAAAGTTTTGTTGATCTCAGTACACGAATAAACACGCCAGGCAGAGATAATCAAACAAAAAATCGAATGATGTCGGCCAGATGCAATCTCGAAGATCGGCCTCAGTACCAAGTACCCTAGTTACGTAGCGGCCTACAAAACGAAGCTGGATAAGCGCATACCGACTAGCCACATGTGTACTACACACATTGTAGACAAGTTCCATCATGTAATAACGGCAGTTAATGTTATTGTGTCTTCTGTTATGCATAGCTGATTCTGGGAACGGGCACAGGGTGGCCAGAAACAATTTGAAAAGCTTGTAAGGGTGTTGCGTGGCAGGTTGTGCTGAGAAATAATTCTTAATACCATAAAAAGATCCGATTAAGTAGTGCCGTTCCCGATTATCACTGATGTTAATCAGGCTGTTGCGCACCCAAATTCAAGAAGCCCGCCAGAGACAGTGACGCAAACGTGTGCTTAGTTTGGTTTCGTAAAACCGAACAAGAGAGCGATACAAACATTGGAGATGGGACCGTAGAAGGCTCGTACCTGAGACAAAGGCTGAACAGTCTCGTGCGCTATCATCTACACTATGAGAACAAGTGGCACTAATTGTATCCGACGGGCCCCTTGAATATGCGCCCGCTACGACCTGATTGGTTACTATCATAGCTAATTAACTCGGAAATGGTACAACTTATCGAAATTTTTTCTTAAACATTATTTCTCAGCGCAACCTACCCTGCAATACCTTTACAAGCTTTTCAGACTGTTTATGACCACCTTGCATAATGGCGACATCGCCTAGTGATGCGGAGCAACTTGTGTGCTTTGTATACGATCAACGAAACGGACTTAATAATGAATTTTCACCCTGCAACGAAGTGTGCGCTGCTCTGAAACTTCCTGGCCAGATTAAAACTTTGTGCCGAGTCGGGGCTCGAACCAGAGACCGTTGTCTTTCGTAGGAAAATGCTCAATTGATGCTTTTCTACCGACGGGTGGGTTTGGCTCGGGGTGGGGGGAGGGGAGCAGAGCGGGCAGGGGTGGGATCCGAGGCCTGGCCGCAATGTCCTCCTCACCGCTATCGATCCCGTTGGGTATAGGAAGTGAAAGAAACAGAAATCTTTATTATTCACAAATCCCTAGTATGCCTGATGAGCCACTGAAGCACGACTCACGAGCCGCCCTCACAGCTTTACTTCAGCCGCTATATCTCATCTTTCCCAAACTTCAAAGGCGTTCCTACGTGCCTTTTGGGACTAGCCCTAACGAAAGAAACGGCTTAGCCACAGCCTGAGGGAATTGTTTCCAGAATGAATTGTCACTCTGCAGCGAAGTGTGCGCTAATTTGAAACTGCCTGTCAGATTCAATAAAACGACTTGATTGGTTAAGAGAGGACAATGGCAACATGCAGCGTAAAGACGTTAATCGTGCCTGCCGATTGCACAGTTGTCGCGCTGGTCCGCCGAGAGTGGAATCTGGCGTCCCACACGCAATTAAAGCTGTAAACAGTTTGCTGCTCGTACGTCAACAGCGCTGTAGCTTCCGAGGTCGTTTTACAAAAGTAGTAGAAATTCCGGGCTGCCATCCGTTTTGAGGCTATTTCGAGACTATCTGTGGAGAGGCGATAGCGTGCCTTTGTGGGCGGTGATTTAGAGTCGCGGAGCCGAGGGCGGACAATGGCGGGCAGTAAATACAGCGCGACGAGCGTCCGTCGCCCGCGGCGGCCGGCGGCCGAGGCGTCGCCGTAGCCACGTAACGAGCCCCCTTCTGCGAACGCTCGCCCGCCTCTCACGTGCTCAGATCCGAGGCCCTGCTCTGCTGTGGGACTCCGAACTGTTTTGCGATTATTATGTTATCATTGTACGGCGCTGCAGAACACATACGTGTACATTCTCAATCAATCTACAGAATCGTGTTTAAATTTGAGAACCAGATCGCAGCAGTCGGTGACACACCGTGCAAGTCTTTCAGATCACCTTTAAAACCACTATTGGGGTGGTTCTTCACAGCATGTCTTATTGTATGTTCCTCCGCACCACAGTCACACGAAATTCTTACACAACAACACCACTTCCTCAAGATGTGGCCACATCTTCCTTGTGCCGATTGGATGATGTTGATTCTCGAGCGTTCACGACAGGAAAAATCAAACCCTGCAGCCTTTGTCGTCTTCGTGGTCTCATTCTGATGCACGTCTACACCATCTCATCAGAAGTGCGCGAGCACATGTTAGAGGACATTAATATTGAGTGTGTCCACCCTTCGGCCTTATGACAGCTTTTACTCGGCTGGGGACACTTCTGTCATAGTGACCGACCGTCTGTGGAGGAATGGTAGCCCATTCTTCTCCAAGAGCTGAAACCAGAGAAAGTAGAGATAGTGGAAGTTCAAAATGGTTCAAATGGCTCTGAGCACTATGGGACTCAACATCTGAGGTCATCAGTCCCCTAGACTTAGAACCACTTAAACCTAACTAACCTAAGGACATCACACGCATCAATGCCCCAGGCAGGATTCGAACCTGCGACCGTAATGGTCACGCAGTTCCAGACTGAAGCGCCTAGAACTGCTCGGCCACAACGGCCGGCTGGTGGAAGTTGCAGCGAAGTCGACGTTTAACTCATCCAAAAAGTATTCCACTGGTTCAGGCCAGGGCTCTGAGTAGGCTAGTCGGTTTCAGGAATATTGTTGCCCACAAACCATTCTCACACATATGCTCCTAAATTATGACAGGGTGCACAGTCACGATGATACAAACATTAATCACCTCCGAACTGTTCCTCTACTGTACGCAGTACACAATACTGTAAAAGCGTCATCTCCTTCCTCATTTAGCGTTTTCTTAAGCGCAGTAAGCGGATCACACCCTAACCACGAAAACCTCCTTCATACCGTAACAGCCTCCTCCGTACTTCACTGTTGGCACTATACATTATGGCAAGTAATGTTCTCAACCAGTAGACAAACCCAAACTCTTTCATCGGATTGCCACACGGTGTAGCGTGATTCATCACTCCAGATCACTCATTTCCAGTGCCTTCGCTCTTTACAATATCTCGAATGTCACTTAGCACTGACTTCAGAAATGTGTGGCTTAAGAGGACCTGTTGTTGTGGTCTTCAGTCCTGAGACTGGTTTGATGCAGCTCGCCAAGCTACTCTATCCTGTGCAAGCTTCTTCATCTCCCAGTACTTACTGCAACCTACAACCTTCTGAATCTGCTTAGTGTGTTCATCTCTTCGTCTCCCTCTACGATTTTTACCCTCCACGCTACCCTCCAATACTAAACTGGTGATCCCTTGATGCCTCAGAACATGTCCTACCAACCGATCCCTTCTTCTAGTCAAGTTGTGCCACAAACTTCTCTTCTCCCCAATCCTATTCAATACCTCCTTATTCGTTATGTGGCTACCCATCTAATCTTCAGCTTTCTTCTGCAGCGCCACATTTCGAAAGCTTCTATTCTCTTCTTGTCCAAACTATTTATTGTCCATGTTTCACTTCCATAGATGGCTACACTCCATACAAATACTTTCAGAAACGACTTCCTGACACTTAAATCTACACTCGATGTTAACCAATTTCTTTTCTTCAGAAACGCTTTCCTTACCATTGCCAGTCTACATTTTATATTCTCTCTACTTCGACCATCATCAGTTATTTTGCTCCCCAAATAGCAAAACTCCTTTACTTCTTTAAGTTTCTCTTTTCCTAATCTAATTCCCTCAGCATCACCCTACTTAATTCGACTACATTCCATTATCCTCGTTTTGCTTTTGTTGATGTTCATCTTATATCCTCCTTTCAAGACACTATCCATTCCGTTCAACTGGTCTTCCAAGTCCTTTGCTGTCTCTGACAGAATTACACTGTCATAGGCGAACCTCAAAGTTTTTATTTCTTCTCCATGGAATTTTTCTTTTGTTTCCTTCACTGCTTGCTCAATATACAGATTTAATAACATCGGGGAGAGGCTCAAACCCTGTCTCACTCCCTTCCCAACCACTGCTTCCCTTTCATGTCCCTCGACTCTTATAACTGCCATCTGGTTTCTGTACAAATTTTAAATAGCTTTTCGCTACCTATATTTCACCCCTGCCACCTTCAGAATTTGAAAGAGAGTGTACTCGGCCATTATATCCCATTCTTTTTAACACAATCATTGCGCTAACTGGACTGCTGGTATCACTAGGACTCACGAGTTATTCCTTCACTGATTTTGTCCAATTTTTTACAACTACCTTCCGCAATGCTCGACGGTCCCTGTCTGTCGGTACGTGAGGTCTGAGTTGTCTTGGTTTAGCTGTGGCTGCCCCTTCGCGTTTCCACTCCACAGTCACATCATCAGCAGTGGACTCGGTCAGTTTTACAAGGGTTGAAATGTCCGTGATTGATTTGTTACTTAATTGACCTCCAATGACTAGTTAACGTTCAAAGTCATTGAGCTCTTCTGACCGACCCATTCTTCTATTACTGCTTCTCTACTGACAAACCAATACCCCCTGTCTCTTTTTATACCGACGCGTCCGCCTCCCAGTTTCGCATTACAGAAGGGTATCTGGATACATGGATATTTGTGTGCCAGTAATTCCCTCGTACCGTAATGACATAGCTATGTTTTAGAATGACTGTTGGTACTACCATTCATTCTCTAGCAGCGTCACAGTCGTCTCCTTCAGAGATGATACGGAGAGTACACTGTCAGTTCTCTTTAGTGCCATTTGTTATCCGATGAAAGCAGCGCATTAATTGACAACTTTGCAACCCTCAATATACTCATATTATACTCAACAATTACAGGCCTCCCGGGTGTTGTGTTTTTCCGACAATATACAAGTTTCTTTTGGAGCCAATGATTCCGATTCTCCGAAGCATTTCTCTTGACGTTCCGTCAGTTTCCTGGCGATGAATCGAAAATGGTTCAAATGGCTCTGAGCACTATGGGACTTAACATCTATTGTCATCAGTCCCTATAACTTAGAACTACTTAAACCTAACTAACCTAAGGACATCACACAACACCCAGTCATCACGAGGCAGAGAAAATTCCTGACCCCGCCGGGAATCGAACCCGGGAACCCGGACTCGGGAAGCGAGAACGCTACCGCACGACCACGAGCTGCGGGTGCGATGAATCACAAGACATATTTGTATGTAAGTAGAGAAATACAATATCCAAATACTAGTAACTGTTCCCCAGGGTAAAATCGTTGTTTGTACTTGCTGGATCGTGTAAGTAATCAGTATCTATCATTCTGATGATACTATCTGCTTTGGGGATGCGTTGATGAAACACACAGTGCATATTATCTTGTTTAATAGGGCAGCCTGGACTCGCATTCGGGAGGAGACGGTTCAATCCCGCGTCCGGCCATCCTGATTTAGGTTTTCCGTGATTTCCCTAAACGCTCCAGGTAAATGCCGGGATGGTCCCTTTCAAAGGGCACGGCCGACTTCCTTCCCCATCCTTCCCTAATCCGATGAGACCGATGACCTCACTGTCTGGTCTCCTTCCCCAAAACAACCAACCAACCAACCAATAGTGCAGCCAATATGTACCATTCATCATGAAAAGTATAGGCACTCACATAAGAGTGTGCTGTTGATAATAGTTAGATGAGTGCACTTGCAAATCGTCGAAATTCACACTTTTCTAGTGTTAGCAATGGCTGCAATAAAATAAGCCGGTAACACTTAAAAAAGACTAAAAAGTTCAAGAAAATTTTAATTAGAAATATGTGGGTAAAACCGGTTAAAGTTGGCGAGGAGCATGGGATGAGTCTGCGTGAATTTCCAGGCTGACCTTATATTTACAAGGCAACAGGACCATCAACTTCCAAAATGACATTAC
This sequence comes from Schistocerca serialis cubense, assembly GCF_023864345.2. NCBI lineage: Eukaryota > Metazoa > Arthropoda > Insecta > Orthoptera > Acrididae > Schistocerca > Schistocerca serialis. The sequence continues at coordinate 368,804,113 of NC_064640.1, read as the reverse complement.
TGTGTCACTGTTACACGTCGTACAATATTTCACGTCAATTTGTCAGGAACGTATTTTAAGCATCTGGTTCCACTGACGCAGAAATTGCCCCGCAACGATCGGTAATTTTTGTCAGAGTGTAGATTAGAGGGCAAGGACAAAGTTAAAATATGGGAATACTTTTATTCGGGAAACCTGTCGCGGCGTGTTTCAAGATGACGGCAGCGATAGCAGTGTGCCGCGGGAAGATGCTGCGCCTCTCGGCCACGATTCCTCAGTTTCTTTGCACATAACTCTTGCTGTAACTTTTGCTGAAAATCCAGTTTTGTTTCTATCAGCCGTTTGCCTTTTGATTTAGTCAACGTCACTGATTAAATATATTTCGGTTCAGAACCTTCACTGATATTCTTTGGTGTTTGTATAGTAACGAGCGCACAGAACAAAAGTGCTGAAATTTATGTTGAAACCTCTGTATAGGTCTAATAAAATGTGCACATCGCACTGTAAAGAGGAACAGAAATGGGTGAAAATTATGAATTACGAAAATAACGGAAAATGAAAATCCTATTATGAATCCCCATTGGCGGTTAAGTCTCCCAGAACGTTTGATAAAATGTAAGCTGTGATTGTTAATATTGTATTAAAAATGCGCGATTCTGATATGACTTTCAAACGCAGAGCGGTAGTTAATGCTAAGCCTCGCAGGAACATTTTATCCAACTGCCAGTCAAAAGCAGAGGATGGAGAAGTAACGGGGAGACGTGTTTCTCAATGCCTGTAAAGAGATTTTAAGTGTGTGATTGTAGTTTCTTGACTTTAAAACATGGGTGCTTACAACCCTATGTTGAAGGACTCGGAAGAGTATAACATGAAGGCATAAAGCGTACCAAGACCGAGCATGCCAGAATCTTCATAAGACGTGATTGTGACAATGGAGGAAGCGCACGAGGCACAACCCTTTTTTGTCTAGTAGGGTGCTAAGATAGCTGATTGCACGGTTGCATCTTCATGCACAGTACAAGAAGCGGTATGCTACAAGCGTTGTTTAAAAACGTGAAACTGCTTATACGTGTCTACGGTGAAGCCTTGCGAATATTTTTCTGACGAACTCAAAAGTTTCTTGACCGCAACACATGTTTCATTATAATACTGACTTCTTCGCGAACTCAAAAGTTCGACGACCACACTATGTGCTTCATTATAATACTGATTTTTATATTTTTATTTTTCATATTTGTCTTCTCTTTCAAGTAGGCTTCGGTTCGAAAATTTAGATACTGAATTGAAAGTGAATTCCTTTGCACACTGTATGAGAAAGTTATGAATACTCTCACTACAGTCTGATGCGCTCACTTCAAACCCCTTCCTTGAGGATTAAGCTTTTATTAATATTTAATATGCCTGAGTATTTTTGAGGATTCCTTCCGTTGTATGGTACACCTTAGCTACATTATAATAATAGTTTTTAAGAATGTAACGTCTCTGTTTCATGTAACGAGTATTATTTATAATTAACTCTAGCCTTAAATACAAAATTGATTTTCTAAGTTTCAGTTAAAATCTCATAACCCGTTTCAGCACTACTTTCTCTCTTAAAAGAGTCGTATACATAACTTTCACCTTGGTAGCCTATGGTTCTCGTTCATATCGTGGGTGCAATGATACTTCATAGAAAACACACGTCTTTGTTCATCCTCAAAAGTCTTAAGAGGAATTATCGATTTCGCGGATAAACTTAATTTCACATATATTTGAAAAATAAAAGCTAAAAAACTGTCTTCCTTTGTGATAAATAACACATTTTCACTATCAAAAAAGATTTAGGCCAACCGATTTTGAAAATCGTTGAAGTGGGACACATGTATAGCATTAACCTAACTAGATGCATGTTTTCATGTGAACCTAGGATTTTTCATAGTTACGTTTTCAATTTTAGAATGAGTTAATCGGTATGGCGATTATGGAAAAAAGTCTAACAAGTCCGCAACAAAACGCATTTACCCTCCTGACAGTGAAAAACGTGAAACGTCGCATACAAATATTGAACATAATATTTGAAAATGGCTTTGATGTAATATACACCAATGTTTTCTATACTCCATAATGTTTTCTGGGGCATATGCGTCCCACTACCTACAAATTATGTGAAAGCCAGCAGAATTACTGAGGTGTGTTGTAATGTTTCATAATAATGTCTGTGATGTATAAGAAAACACAGTCAAACGTTCTTGGAATGGAGAAGATGGTAATTCCATTTGATTTAAGTGATAAAAACTCACTGTGCCACTTATAAACAGACGCTGCCTATTTCATTGCTCCAGTTTCCGAAAGCATCTCTCTGCATCCTAGTACTAGATAGAAGAGATGTAGACGTCCCAACGTTGAAAACTGCATATTACTTTAATGGGACATATGTATCCATCAACCACGAAAGGGTTAAGAAATTCTTTACTGAGGTGAAGCAATCATCAACCCAACAGCTGGTGTGAACATTACAACGCTTTATCGGAAATGATCCTATTGGCCGTTGCATGACTTCGTGTTTCTGTAGCCCACACGCCTGCTCATCCATTTCAGTATGAGGGATTTTCTGTTTAAAGTGGAAACAGAATCGTGAGTTTTTAAAAGTACAAAGCTTTGGGAAGGAGGATCGTAACGTTAAGTAGTAGCTGACTAGAGATGCAAACACGAATATTTGAATTTCAACGTCTACACCTATAATGTGCCCCGCAAGCCACTTTCAATGCATGGTGGAGGGCGTTTTGAATCATTACCCACTCTTAGTTCTGTTCCATTCACTAACTGAAAGATCGATAAACTCTGACTGTACGCCTCTGTACATATTCCAGTCTCTCTTATCTGATTCTCACTATCCCTCCGCGAGATATTCGATCGAGGCAATAGAAATGCTGCAAAATCTCTCCCGAATAACGATTTTGTAAATTTACCAAAACGAGTTTCTCGAGAAAAACTTCGGCTTCCTTCAAAATATGTTCTTCTACGTTTCTTGAACACTTCTGATACACAATTTTGATGTATATGAAACACTAGCAGCTGTTCCTTTATCGGCTTTCGCATATGAATAACCATCGTCTCTGAGTGATGTCTTCCACTCCGTACGGCGAACATGAAACTCCATTAACAGCTTTTGTGTATGATCATGTCGTGGAAATACGATAAGTGTGTGCGAGGCAGTTTAGGGAGAAGCTTTGTAGTTGGTGCTGCTTGGCGATACTATCTGGTAAGGCACCTGTGGCTCAGGCCACTCGAATCATCGCGAGATTTACTGCGCCGGCCGTGGGCAGCGGCGGTGCATAAACTGTCGCCGAGAGAACAATTCGTCCCTGCGGAAGGACGAACCACATTACGCAACAGTTTGCGTGCCCATTTAGACTGCATAATAAAGCGAGACAGCCGCTCCATTCAGAGTGGAAATTTAGTAATCAGATCCCCTGCTGTGGGCACTTTCGTTAAATACGAGCTTGAGCTGCTGGCAAACATCTCCGCCAGAAAATTTATAGAATCCCGCACTTTCCGTTGCACTACTATGACAGAATGGCGGGTAAAGGTCGCACGTTATCTTCGAGATCACGGTCCCCTACTACAATGATGAAATTATCCTACAGCCAGTGACACTCCTGGACTGCGGTACTGAAAGGACATGTCACAAGCAAACAACTCTCCCTATCTTTGATGCTTGTTTTTGATACTGCCGCGGCTGCATCCTCTACAAGTGGCTTCTTAGTTGTCAGAAAATGTTCAAATGTGTGTGAAATCTTATGGGACTTAACTGCTAAGGTCATCAGGCCCTAAACGTACACATTACTTCACCTGAATTATCCTAAGGACAAACACAGACACACATGCCCGAGGGAGGACTCGAACCTCCGCCGGGACCAGCCGCACAGTCCATGACTGCAGGGCCTCAGACCGCTCGGCTAATCCCGTGCGGCTCTTAGTTGTCCTTAAGAGGTATAAGTGAAGTGTTGCTATCTTCCCGTCAAAGAAAATGTGGGGTCCTGCTCACTCATCCCTTATAGCAGGGCCGGCCAAATGCGGCACAGTGTGCAGACGTGCGGTAGTGCTGCACATGTGCGCACGTGACATCTGTTATTAGACATGTGTCCTAAATGAACGACGGCGTCTCCACTTTTCTGTGGTACAAGCAAGAGCGCAACATATCCAGTCTCGTTTACCCCTGGTGACCGTAACCTTAACAGAGAAGTACTGAGAAATGGCAAGTACTGTGACAAAGCAAAGGACGGGAGATCTATGTTCTCAGTCGTTTAAAAATGACTGGGAACTGCAATTCTTTTTTGTAGCCGTTGGCGAAAACTCACAGTGTTTGCTGTGCCGCAGAATAATAGGCGGCCAGCGTAAGTTTTCAATTGAAGACACTGCAGCACATATCACAAAGACGAGTGTAGTGTACTCAACAGTGAAGAACGGCAAGCAAAATTGAAAGTCCTTAAGAAAATGGATGAGACACATCAACTCGATTTTACTGTACGTCAAAGTAACTGATACTTCTTGCACTCTTAGTTTCTTGTGTTACATTTATGTCTGTTTCACTGTACGCTGTACAATGTACTGTTTTCAATTTTCCAGAATGACAACCACACTAAATCTTCACTGCGAGCAAGTTTTAAAATCGCATTAAGAATTGCACAATCAGGGAAACCCTTTTCCGAAGGGGAGTTTGTGAAAGGGTGTCTGATTGATGCTACAGAACTTGTGTGTCCCACGAACGTTAGCAGGTTTCAAGAAATCAGTCTATCCAAACAAACAGTGACAAGACGTATTAGTGCTATGGCCGGCGATCTGTACAGGCAGCTAATAAATAAGGCTAAATACTTTGTTGCTTTCTCTGTTGCGCTCGATGAAGCAACACATCTTACAGATACAGCCCAGGTTGTGATATACATACGAGGTGTCGATAACGCACTTTGTGTAACAGAGGAACGACATCTGTGCGTAGAAACATGCACTACATGAACGCTGACGGCTGCGGCGTGCACGCTGTGACTCGGAAGTTACACATGTGCAGGAGCACCGCACGCGTGCAGAATTTCTGGCCGGCCCTGCCTTATAGGGTGCCTAAAGGATGCTACTTTCTCGGATAGCTATACAACAATTCAAGCAAATCACATTAATGATTTTTTATTACAATAAAGTAGATTGACAATACTTAACTTTAGTTTACAACGTCGTGTCTCAAGCTATTGATGACATGCAAATAATCAATGTCTTTCGCTATACAGAATGTCCATGCAAGTAATGGATATGGAGCATAAGTAACAGCTCTTCAAGTGCTCTCTTCTAGTCCGGCTCTACTAGTGTCCGTCTTCTACTGTCTCCGAGAATGGAGCGGCGCTTATATTCTCTTCGGCTAGAGGCCGCTGCTGTCGTGGTGCGGTCCTAGTCAGCGAACTATTATTGGCTGACGTCGTCTCAGAGCCTTCTCTGCTCTTGCGTTCTTTAACTTCATGCCGTCGTTTCTCGTTACGCCGGAACAGAAAACAATGACGGTACTGCGTATCGAGCCTGATTCCCCTGAATGGCAGCTACACACGATGGATTCTCAGCTACGGTGGCGTAATTCACCACTGTCGTAAACAAATGTTTAAGGTGATTATGCTCAGTGGACTCGAGTTGGCCGGCCGCGGTGATCAGCGGTTCTAGGCGCTCAGTCCGGAACCGCGAGACTGCTACGGTCGCAGGTTCGAATCCCGCCTCGAGCATGGATGTGTGTGATGTCCTTAGGTTAGTTAGGTTTAAGTAGTTCTAAGTTCTAGGGGACTGATGACCACAGATGTTAAGTCCCATAGTGATCAGAGCCATTTGAACCATTTGACTCGAGTTGGAACTGTATAAAGACGGTCGTCTTCATAATATAGATATGTTCTGTACGAACACAGCTATTATGTTTTAATAAGCTAGTTCTATTCATGTTGATCTTCTGTTTCTGTATGTTATTTTCGTCAACACCAACTGGGCTACGTTCAAAACCATAGTTTAAGTAGAGATAATCTATCGAACAACTTCAATTTTCAAACATAATTACTTATTAGCACACTTTTTATGGTGAGAGGCACCCACATGCCTTGCTCATACTGTGGCATCAAGCAGTCAGGCCTGCAAGATGAGTGGTCTGCCAAGCGAGTGGATTCATTCTTATTTATCGAGTAACATGAACTCTCGTACTCACAATTAAGTTACAAATTATCCTCCTGTATGAATAATACGCAACGGAAAAGCACATCTGAGTATCAGTAATTTACAGATCTTTGACTGTTCACTACGCACTGGCAATACCACATTTTCTTTTTTTATTTAACGGCTTTTATCAACACGTGGCCATCGCACTGAATATGAATGGCGTACACATTATAAATTCTGGATATCATGACAACATACAATTCGAAGGAAAAGGCCACCAATCTTTTTCTTTTCACTATCTTATTTATTCCGATAAATTCTATAACCTAAACACACAAATTCGATAACCTACAACAATAACACATGAGAAATTCCGCCCAGTGGGCATGGCTTTACATTGTTGAATCTCTATCTTATGGTCTCGTAATTATGTAACGCTACAGTGCACTTTCTGGATAGGATGGTGGATCTTTTATTACTTCTCACACTTCTCCCCATACGATAAACTGGTATAGACTGCTACCAAGTTAGGAGATACCGCCTCCTATGTATAGTAAAAGATTGAGGTGCTGAAAACTGTATTTTTATTGATAGAAACGGGTGCCGTGCGTATAAAAATGGCAGGGTATTAACATTATGTTTCTAATCGTTTTAGTTTACAAATTTAGCTGTTCTCGATGTTTTGGCAGTTAGCTGGTGGACCAGAAGGAGAGGGCACGCCTTGACTTGGTAACCGTCCATAATGGTTTGTTGTACGAGAAAGTACTTAACTATTCTTGATATTTCGAGATTTAGTGCTGCACAAACTAACTAATGTAAGTACGCTGCCATTTTTATACGTATGGCATCATTTTCTGCCTAAAAGCTAGATAATGGCTTAAAAAACAGAAATTCATGTGAAACGAAGAAAAAGTTCAAATAAATAACAGCCTAAGTGGAGATTTTAATAAATTTATGGCTATGGTACCGACAATGAAGATTGTGTATTTTATATTTATACTTCGAATCGCTGCAGGAATAATGCCCTTGCCGCTTTTACTTCAGAGACACACGGAGTTTGCACGGGTTGGAGGGTCTGTTGACACAAAATTTATACCGGTATAGAAATTTCTCTACTGGTTCTTCGCGGGACAATAACGTGTCGTTTCAGTTTAGTCAGCACGTTTCGTGACGCTCTGACAGAAGAGGCAAACCGGTCTTAGGCGGAGCTGTCCTCCTTGCAAAGCAGACTGGCCTCTACCTACTGTCCCATGTTGTAGGGACCTCACACGGCACGAGATAGCTCCGACGATAATCTCGTAAGCGATTTGCTTCGCATGTAAGCTACAAGTTCGCCGAGTGTTGACGCAGAAAGCGACCGTCGATTGGCCGATGCCGGGAAAGCTGCTCTGAAAGACGCGGATCCACTTTGGATTCCGCCGGCAGGCCTGGACAAAGGAAGAATGGCAGGCGGTATCTGCAGGCGCTTATCGGCGATCCTCGGGGATGGGCCGAGTGGGGCAGGGAAACACTCGAGTCGGGCCGGCCCACAAAGGCGGCGGAAGTGCGACTATTACCTCGCCACCTGTGCACCTGCGGCCGCCGCACTTCGCGCACACAGCTCGCGGATATACAGCAACGTTTCTGCCACTGTGCACTACACTTTTATGTACGTATATCACCTGGCGTGACGCATTCGGTGTGGTATTCAGTGCGCAAACTGGTTTCATGCAGCTCTCCAACACGCTCGTCTATACAGTGCAAGTCTCTTCATCTCTGTATAACTACTGTGACCTACATACACTTGAACCTGCTGGCTACAAGTCAAGATTTGGTCTTTCTCTACATTCCCACCACTCCCCTTCCCCCCCCCCCCCCCCCCCCCCACCCCAGCCACTTCTTATTCCCCACACGCACACTTCCCTTCATTACCAAATTGGCTATTCTTCTATGAAGCCTCAAGATTTCTTCTGTCAGTCGATCCATTCCTTTAATGAAGTTGTGCCATAAACTTCTGTTCCCCTCAGTTCGGTTTAGTACATCATCAGTCAGGCGATCTATCTGTTTAATCTTCAGCACAACACCTAAAATTCTGTCCTCTTCTTGTTAAACTCCATACCGTCCACTTTCACTGCCGTACAAGGCTACACTCCATACAGATATCCTCAGAAAATATTTTCTGACTCTCAAATTTATGTTAGATGTTAACACACTAAAGTACATTTTTCGGGAACACATTTCTTGTTATTATCAATAAGCATTTCATATTCTCTCTACTTCGGCATCGTCAGTTATTTCGCTACCATTACAGCAAAACTCCTACTTTTACTGACTATTATAAAATAATTCCGTCGGCATCGCCTAATTTGATTGGACTATACCCCATTAGGCCTACCTTGATTTACCTTTGTTGGTGTTCTTCTTAAAATCTATTTTAGGACACTATAAGTTACGTTCAGTTGATCTTCCAAGTCCTTTGCCATCTCTGATAGATTTACGGGGGCATCGGCAAACGTCAAACTATTTATTTCATTTCCCTGAACTTCAACTCCCTTTCCAAATTTCTCTTTGGTTTCTTGTGACGCATTCATATGTCTATTAGTACAAATGTTAAGGAAAGGAAAAGTAGCAAACAATAATAACATTGAGACCAACGCTATGATTTAGGTGAAATTTAAATTTAGGTCCAGGAACATAAACAATTCCAGTAATAATAATAATAACAGTAATAACCTCTCGCCAAAACTTCTGAAACAATCGGAAACAACAGAATAAACAGATCACATCCAGTAGCTCATCAGAAAAAATGGAGTGAACACAGAATAACTTGGGGGAAAATTACGAAAAGCTCAAACAACCAGCTGAACATTACGAAGGATCTACTGTCGAAATTTCCTCTCATGAAACGAAAAAAAAAACGGCATAATGAAATCATTCTGAAGGCAGTAGCCCTAAGCCTATATGCTTTTGCAGTACAGTAAAGGACCGTCTGATGCTTTACAAAAAAAAGAGTACAAATTCATCAAAGGAGGTCTAGGATTTGATTAAAGCAAACAGGCATCCAGCAAAGAAATATGAAGCAAGAAAAGAGGAAAACCAGGAAATATCCATGTGCAGTTTTCAGTCAGCACGAACTAGTTCTGCCCACCCATTTCAATAAATCGATCGTTGAATTTTCCGATGGAAAACCTGAGGATGTGGTCGACAGAAATATTTTCTGAGGATAGTAAGTTGAAGCACGGGAGATGGGATAAAGGCGAAAAGAAGAAAAATGTAAGAGATTAAATTACGGTATCGTTTGGCGCTAGGCCGTGAAAAAAAACTAATATTTTGCCATTATTGTGAGGATTTCTTCATCCATGGGAAAATATTTATAAGTAATAAAAATACCAATTTGCACCACCGTTTGCCGCTCGGAGTGGCCGCACGGTTTGAGGCGCCATGTCACGGATTGCGCGGCCCCTCCAGCCGGAGGTTCGAGTTCTCCCACGGACATGGGTGAGTGTGTTGTTCTTAACATTAGTTAGTTTAAGTAGTGTGTAAGTCTAGGGACCGATGACCTCAGCAGTTTGGTCCCTTAGGAATTCACGCACATTTGAACATTTTTGAACCATCGTATGCATAAATCGTTAAATTGTGGGTATCAGTATATTCTTACTACGACCTTTTCGCGAATTACATGTGTCTGATGTTTCGAGCATGAAACGTTCCTCTTTGTCTGTCGTCTCGGAGCTTCCGTAGCGTCTGATGAAGTCTTGTCGCGGCTGAGGCCAGAATCCACGAACTCTTAGCGCCGTGCCATGCGCGAGACAAATCGAGCGACGTATTGCTCCATAGACTTCCTCCCAGACGTTTGTTTCTGGGTCTGGATAATTTCTAGACCGTGCTACATTTGCACTGTAATGCCATACAAGGGCCGCAGCCTCACTTAGACCCGCGACACAGAGTTAAAACAGGTGTTTTCTCTATACCACTACTTAGTGCCCTGAAGCCTCCTGACTACCTTCAGAAACTCCCCAGCCCGATCACTGGATTGGACTACAAATACCACAATCAGTCACTATACCGTTACCAATCTGTTTCTCCATATCTTCTTTAGACAGCACAAGCACACAGTATAAACTAAAAGAGGGTAAGTGCATACAGGAGCACTCCACACTTCAAATTTCTAACAGAACAAAACTCGTTTTATTCTTCTGCTAATAACCCTCGCCTAGTCCGTTTCGTTCGTTACACAGCGCCTCCATCTAGCTAGTTGCTCCACACTCTGTTAGGCGGCCTCTTACTTATCATTTCTTGTACGCTGGCTGACATCAACACCCACCTTGAAAGCCAGCACTAGATTAAGAAGTTTTCCCACGCCACCAAAAGAGAACGTACTTCCGAACACTTCTGAGCTTTCCACATCTAGAGAACAACATTACTGCTCCCCGACTACTAACTCGTCCCAGAGGGCTCAACTCGCCTCCTGCACCCTATCACTGCCACCGATCGACTTTCCGATTTCGTGAGCTGCTTCCATCTCCACGCTATATTTTCCACATGTAGACGTTTCAGCCAATCAGCTTCCAGAGCAGAAAGTAAGCACTGCTACTGGCCATTTCTTGCGAACACATGTAGTTCTATTGTAAAGTGCTGCTGCCTGTCGATATTTTCAGGAGTTTGTTCCCAAAGCGTACTAGGACACGGCCGCTATTCTCTGGGAAATACTCGCCTTTGACAACTTGCCGCTCAGGCCAGGCCATCATACGTTAGCCGGATTAAGCAGAGATCGTCCACTTCGTTCCAGACGTGAGAATGGTCCCCGTCTCTCGGAGACCGGGAAACCGAAGCTGTCTCTCACAATAACAACCAGGATTCACCGACGGTCGTGGCCTGAAAAGGATGCGGTACAAGTACAATTGAGGCATAGTGTTGCATGCTCTCATTTGTTTGCTGCTTCACTATACGTTAAAGCGATTTTCGTATAAAAAATTTAGCAGGCACACTCCGTACGTCCACTAGATAACCAAGAGAGTGCAGCAATCACTGTGTGCTGGTAAAGATCCAGCGAATTGGGTACTAAAACTTATTGTTTTTATTTGCTTATGGTCCTCCACCTCCATTAGTACAGTACGGCAATGCGCAATCGTCTCATTTAAAATTCGGAAAGGATTCCATGTACGTCGACGGTCTGCAACATGCACACTTGGTAGGTAAATCATCTTCAGGAAACCTGAGTCACTGTTAACTGCAGAACTTTTACGGGAGGAAGCGGAATACAATGCCGTGATCGCATGCACTTCAGACATCCGGTTATATAAGGGAAGAGTTGTTTCGAATGCCACGACGACACATAGTTTTGTAGCAGTTAGCATCAGCGCATTCATCTACGCAATTCGAATAATCAACTTCTCCTGAAGGAGAAGAGTACAATAGAAACTGCATAAACAGATATTTCAACGTTTCAAATAACATATATCCAGGTACGAATGACGTTATCGGGGTGCCGTTATCTGAATGTTCAGTGACTGTACACAGGTATTTTCTGAGGCGAACCGTCGTTTGTCCTGCGCCACAGTCGCACGTCTCACGAGCTAACCCCATATTAGAAATAACCTTCACAAGCTTATAGATCCCACAGAGACGTAGATTACTGAAGGCCAAATTCATTTCTTAGCTTTACTCACAATTAACTCCTAATGTTCTTTACATGATATATATACGGACATTACATTGTCAGACATACAAAGAAAAAGAAATTCAAACCGTGTCTGAATTAGATGCATATGCTAACCTAGCATTTTCCAGAAAGAGTTTAACGCTCTATCGACGTCGAAGTTATTAGTGTCAAAGCACAAGGGCATTTTGCCAAGGCTGAGAAGAAAATTGATCGCAGCGCCAAATGATTTGAGTCATCACGGAAAACCTAAATCAGGATGGCGGAATGGAGACGTTAACCCCGCCCCGTTGACCACAATGGCAATTCGCTTGATCTCCACTTTGCGAACACGTGAGCCACCATATACAGTGAACTGCGCTAACAGCCAAAATTAGATTTTCGCTTTTGTCTTCGAGGTAACGACGCTACATTCGCGTACAAATACGATGCAGAAGACGGCGATTCAAAGCACTGCAATATCTCGCAGCTGATGCGCACACCGAATATCTACGTCCATAAAAACTCTTTGATCTACCTGTAATCAATAATCACTTTTGAAATTTCTGTCGTGTCGGTTCAGACTGACGTCGAACACCAGTCGTGACAAAGATGGTACGACAAAACTTTTGTAAAATTGTACCTGAGGTTCTCTCGTGCTTTGTTAGCCCTTTTCTTTCTCTACCTGTCCGACCAGAAACGAGGACGTGGACTGCAGCCTCACGTAGAACATGAGTTCAGCGCCCTCTGTTCTGGCTGGGTTTAGAAATCTGTTTGCAAGCGCCGAAGGCTCTTCTCTGAAGTGGGCTTCCGTCTAGAGACTGCGGGCCACGTGACAGCATTTCTGAATACTCTGCGATGTGTTCCCAGCAGCATTTCTTTCCTTTTACCGTCCTAGTCAAAATTCCCTATGCCAATAAAAAGCGCAGCTTGTTGGATCAGCACGACCTCGTTCCGGCAGTGATTGCCTACCCAGCAAATAAAACAAAACATAAAATGGCTGCTCTGGACGCAAACCGTACGAGCATTTGTCGCTTCCTGGAGTATCCAACAGTTGATAGCCGTAGCTCGTCTGCACAGCCCACCCGATTTTCGGCCGTTCAACCCACTTCCCTAAGCCGTCCTTAACCGTGTTCTTTTTTTGTGACAAAAGCGGATTACACAGTCTTACCTTTTACGTGCGTATCGGAGCCATAAAGATCTCACATATAAGCAGTTCCTAGCTAGGTAGCACCAGACTGGCAGCTTGTGGAGCTGACTAAACATACATGGAGGACCGTCTTGTTTACATGCACTCACCGACATCAAGCTAGATCAACCGATGGGTGTGTGTAAGAAGTTCAGTATATTCCCTACGATTTAAATCGTATTCTTCTGCTTTGGTTTTCAGAAGGGGGAAACAAATCGAGCTAGCATAGGGTATTTCTAGTGTTCCGTTTTTAGTTTATCCTGAATACACAGTTAAGTAAGGTAACCAGCTTTTCTCGGAGCGATAACACACTGCTGCTCTCATCACTGGCCGCACACTTCGTTTAGTCAAGTGAGCGAGGTAGCCCATTGTTAAAACACCAGAAGGGTAGCGGCTAAAATCGGCGTCCGGCCAACCAGACTTAGGTTCTCCGTGATTTTCCTAAATCGCTTAACGTAAATGCCGGGATGGTTCCTTTGTAAGAGTGAGGCCGACTTTCTTCTCCAGACTTTTCCAATCCGAGTTTGTGCTCCGTCTTTGATGAATTTGTCGTCGGCGGTACATTAAATCCTACTCTTCCTTCCTTTCATGTGGTCAGGGTATATTTTGTAAGACTGCTGAGATTTACAAATTGTGTTGACCAAAGTGTATTGTTTGACTACGGTGGAAATTACATGCACGGACACTGAAAAGCACTAAAAGGCCATCTTCCGTCAAAGGGTACCCGATAAAAAGTGGTTAAACTAATGTTTGTGGGTAGAAAGCACTACACTTCATATCTTTACACACTGAACAATTTTCCTTTTATTGTTCTGTCTCTGCGTGCACCTAAGCAAATTCATTGACATACGATATCAATTCCAAAATGATTTAGACAAGATATCTGTATGGTGAGCAAAATGGCAGTTTAGTCTACATAATGAAAAGTGTGGAATCATCTACATGAGTACTAAAGGGAATCGGCTATATTTCGGTTACATAATAAATCACACAAATCTAAAGGCTGTCATTTCAACTAAATACTCAGGGATTACAATTACGAATAACTTAAATTGGAACGATCACATAGATAATATTGTGGGGAAAGCGAACCAGAGGCTCATATTTATTGGCAGAACACTGAGAAAATGCCACAGGTCTACTAAAGAGGCTGCCCATACTAAGCTTGTTCGTCCTCTTCTGGAGTATTGCTACGCGGTGTGGGATTCGCATCAGATAGACTGATGGAGGCCACTGAAATACACTCCTGGAAATTGAAATAAGAACACCGTGAATTCATTGTCCCAGGAAGGGGAAACTTTATTGACACATTCCTGGGGTCAGATACATCACATGATCACACTGACAGAACCACGGGCACATAGACACAGGCAACAGAGCATGCACAATGTCGGCACTAGTACAGTGTATATCCACCTTTCGCAGCAATGCAGGCTGCTATTCTCCCATGGAGACGATCGTAGAGATGCTGGATGTAGTCCTGTGGAACGGCTTGCCATGCCATTTCCACCTGGCGCCTCAGTTGGACCAGCGTTCGTGCTGGACGTGCAGACCGCGTGAGACGACGCTTCATCCAGTCCCAAACATGCTCAATGGGGGACAGATCCGGAGATCTTGCTGGCCAGGGTAGTTGACTTACACCTTCTAGAGCACGTTGGGTGGCACGGGATACATGCGGACGTGCATTGACCTGTTGGAACAGCAAGTTCCCTTGCCGGTCTAGGAATGGTAGAACGATGGGTTCGATGACGGTTTGGATGTACCGTGCACTATTCAGTGTCCCCTTGACGATCACCAGTGGTGTACGGCCAGTGTAGGAGATCGCTCCCCACACCATGATGCCGGGTGTTGGCCCTGTGTGCCTCGGTCGTATGCAGTCCTGGTTGTGGCGCTCACCTGCACGGCGCCAAACACGCATACGACCATCATTGGCACCAAGGCAGAAGCGACTCTCATCGCTGAAGACGACACGTCTCCATTCGTCCCTCCATTCACGCCTTTCGCGACACCACTGGAGGCGGGCTGCACGATGTTGGGGCGTGAGCGGAAGACGGCCTAACGGTGTGCGGGACCGTAGCCCAGCTTCATGGAGACGGTTGCGAATGGTCCTCGCCGATACCCCAGGAGCAACAGTGTCCCTAATTTGCTGGGAAGTGGCGGTGCGGTCCCCTACGGCACTGCGTAGGATCCTACGGTCTTGGCGTGCATCCGTGCGTCGCTGCGGTCCGGTCCCAGGTCGACGGGCACGTGCACCTTCCGCCGACCACTGGCGACAACATCGATGTACTGTGGAGACCTCACGCCCCACGTGTTGAGCAATTCGGCGGTACGTCCACCCGGCCTCCCGCATGCCCACTATACGCCCTCGCTCAAAGTCCGTCAACTGCACATACGGTTCACGTCCACGCTGTCGCGGCATGCTACCAGTGTTAAAGACTGCGATGGAGCTCCGTATGCCACGGCAAACTGGCTGACACTGACGGCGGCGGTGCACAAATGCTGCGCAGCTAGCGCCATTCGACGGCCAACACCGCGGTTCCTGGTGTGTCCGCTGTGCCGTGCGTGTGATCATTGCTTGTACAGCCCTCTCGCAGTGTCCGGAGCGAGTATGGTGGGTCTGACACACCGGTGTCAATGTGTTCTTTTTTCCATTTCCAGGAGTGTAGTTCAAAGAAGGGCAGCAAGTTTTTTACTATAGCAAATTACAGGAGAGTGTGCCACGGGTATTGTACGTGAATTGGGGTGGCTGTCATTAAAACAAAAGGCGTTTTTCGTTGCGGCAGGATCTTCTCATGAAATTTCATCCTTTCTCCTCCGAATGCGAAAGTATTTTGTTGGCTCCCATCTACATAGGAGCAAATGATCATCATAATAAAATAAGAGAAATCAGAGCTCGCGAGGAAAGATTTAAGCTGTCCCGCACCCTGTTCGAGAGTGTAACGGTAGAGAAGTAGCTTGAAGGTGCTTCGAACAACCATCTGCCAGGCACTTAATTGTGAATTGTAGAGTACTCATGTAGATGTAGATGGAGCCCGCTTACTATAGAAACGCTTTTGACGAACTTCTGGGAATAATGTTTATTACAAACACTGACAGGATCCAGCTAGTAATTTATGTATCAAATGTTTCAACTAAAAAGTGGGTAAGAGAAAATCAGATTAGAAGCTAAGGCAGCTCCTTCGAACAACTTCTATGAAAACTTTTACGCATCGTGCCTCACAACACATTCACAATATTGTTCTTTTATGATATTTCAGAAGATTAACGCATCACTTTTTTATTTCAAGACAAGAACTTAATAGCATTGCGCAAGATTCCCTTCCACGATTTTTAAATGTCATTTATACCTTATATCTCCTTTGGCTATGTCTGTTAATGTGGAAAACGCCGAGCTGCACTGTGGTCCGCTGTCCACGTTACATTGTAGGTCTGCCTGTAATCGTAGTGCAGTGTCTGAGACACTGCGTTGACGATCAGCAGCCGCATTCAATTAAAAATGAACTCGTAAATTGCGATTATAATTCCGCATGGGCCGTGGAATATTTCAGAACAAATGTAAATTTGTGCCGGACTGGAACTTGAATCCAGATTTTATGTTTGTCGCAAGCTGCCGCCTTAACTACTTCTGCTATCTGAGGGCACTTGCAGGAGCGGCCCAAATCTCCGTTTGTCCCGGTGTGTGCTTGCACTGCATTACCGTGATTCCAGGACAGGGTGAGACACGGGTTTCTCTCATCATTGCCTTGTTACGGCATGAAATACTACAGTGCAATGTCTGAGACACTGCGTTTACGATCTCAACACTGCACTGCAATGTTTCATGTCATAGCAAAGGCAATGAAGAGAGAAAACAGTGTCTCACCCAGTGCGGGAGACACTGTTATGTAGTGCGAGCACAAGGGAGAATACACACCAGGACAGTAATGGAGATTTGGGCCGCTCCTGGAAGTGTGCTCGGACAGGCGAATTGGCGCAGGCGACCGCTTGCGACAAGCGGGAAATCAGTGTTCGACTCCCGGTTCGCCACAAATTTTCATTTGTTCTGAGATATTCTACAGCTGAAGCGACTCGCGCAATTTGCGTGTTCATTCCGCCTGTAACTGCCTGAGTACGGCACTTTAAAGGTGGAAGGAAGGCAAGGGCATACAACCTTCTGCAGGACCAGGCCTAATAAAGCACTGTGATTACCAGACGAACCTCCGGGTTGATGTAAGCTTTACTTTTTTACAAGGAACGTTATTCGACATCGAGGTTATTAAAGACAGAGTAAAAGCTCATTTTAACATGTAAAGCAAGATATTCCACTGTGGCTTTGTTGATGTAATCACCCAAGCATTCGCTTGATATTTCCTACGAAAACAATAAGAAAGTTGAACTGGGATGTGCGCACGCCGATGTAAGCCACAATACTGCTCAATAAGAATCTAGTAATCTATGGATTCGAACAATGTGCCAGCTTTCTCTGTAACAGTTAAAGAGAGGATCTCCCTGAAAGTCATGCATCGCCTATGAGCCCGCCGGAGTGGCCGAGCGGTTAAAGGCGCTACAGTCTGGAACCGCACGACCGCTACGGTCGCAGTTTCGAATCCTGCCTCGGGCATGGATGTGTGTGATGTCCTTAGGTTAGTTAGGTTTAAGTAGTTCTAAGTTCTAGGGGACTTATGACCACAGCAGTTGAGTCCCATAGTGCTCAGAGACATTTGAACCATCGCCTATGAATTAATAACAGAACGGCGTCAAGGTGTCCGCAGAACCTCGCAGCAAAAAGCGTCACTATCGTTCGAGTGATGCTGACGCACATGACTGCGATACAGAGTCAGCACTGGACGTGATACATCGATTCCCACCTCCGATGTTCCTTTTGCCTCGCGCTATTCAACAGAAACAGTATATATCCAATTCATTCCGCAGTTTCATCGCCTTCACAATGCGCTTTCTTTGAAATAGACCAAGAATCAACTGGTTTGATCAATAAGTTCTCTTGTTACCGTGGTTTTCAGCTCTAACCCAATGTATTAATGTTATGACTATAATAAAAACGGGAATCTGTGTACAGAGCATTATTGACTCTGGCTGCCACCTTGCCGCATGTTACTGAAGGTAATTTTGAATTAGAAATAGGATCATCATCATTTGTAGATCATAAATCACTCCCACAACGTCAGGAAGAAACACGCTACATTGCTTTCGCATACTATCGTCATAGACCTTGTTTTATTTTATTATCTAGAAGCATTGTACTGGAATTTGTTGTGGGGACTTTCCGGTGGCTCTAATTTGTCTTGTTATCTTTTTCTTATTTTTGGACGAATTTACCGTGCGCCTCACACCCTCGGGGTCCCGGGACGACAATTATTTGGGTAGCTCTGGAGACAAATGTGTAGGTGGAGGTACGCAGCGTGTTCAAGCAGACAGCAAGACGAATTGAACGGTGCCGGTGGCTGGCGAAAGTAAACAAATCGGAATAGCTCGCAGTGAGAGCGTTGTGCGCCTCCCCAGCCCTCGGACACCTTGCTCGGAGGAACACCAAGAGGCGAGGCCACGTCCTTCTTAGCGTCACACTCGCGACATGCTAAATAATGCTGTTTGTTATCCGCAAATGAGGCAACATACAGCAGCACCAGACGCTATTTACAACCCCCGAGTACACAGAAAAAGGGCACAGCCGATTTTCTTCCCCTATCTTTTCGTAATCCGAGCTTGCGCTCCGTTTCTAATAAATTCGCAGTTTCCGGGACGTTAAACTCCAATCCAATCCCCTTGATATACACCATTCCATCCCCTGTGGAGCTATAATCGGCTATGTTTCCACTGAAGTTCAAAATATTCATTGCTTTGAGCAGTTCCATATATTCCAAGAAATCACATGCCACATGAATGGGACCTCTACGCAAAAATAAAACTCATCCCCTCTTCTGTACTTCACTTCATATTCCTTTGTATAAGCCCTATACAACGTTTCCCAAAGTGGAAAAAATACGGTGAAACGTCGTTCATATTTCGGTTTTTACTTTCATCGCGGTTGACAAACTGCATAGATTTGAAAGAGATCACCCGCTTACTATATCTATCTAATATCTAGATAATGTCTTGGAATGAACAGAATCATCTAGATACGTCTCAGCGAAATCCTCTTAAATAGATCACAAAGGAAAGAGACCAATCATAAACAAACTATAATGCAGACTTGGAATGACATTGGTTAAATTTAACCATGCGATTTATTCGAGTGTGTCCGTGTGGTATGATACAGTGACAACCTTCAGTATGTATGTGGCAACTAAGGAAGGATAATTTCCTTCGACACTTCTGTAGAAAGAATTTGTAGACCAAAATAAAGGCATTCTCTTTGTAAGTTTAAGAGGTTATACCTTAAAAAACATCATTCTGAATCTTAGGAGGAAACTAGTGATAACACTGGTCACTTATTTCTCCTTTCTGTAATCTCTGTAATTTCCCTCCTTTCTTTCGATCGAAGGAATTTTCTGCGCGCACTGGTGCTTCAGTATCTCCTTATCATAAACAGCGTACCAGCCGCAGGAAATATGCAATCCCTCACTCGATCATTTTCACTTTTTTCCCTACAGCTTCCTTTAAATTTTTTTATCCTCGGCATCTACAATTTCCTTTGAGTAATTGTGAAATTTGTTTCGCATGCCTGCGAAAGTATACTAGCCCCTCAACGACAAATTTTCGAGGCGTAAGAACCTGGCTGTCAATCAACAGTGTGAATCGAAAGCATCCGCGACATTATTTCAGAAAGGACGCTAACACCACCATGGAGTGCTTCGAGATATCATTAACGAGAGAACTCAGTGTATCCACTGTGACACCCGCATATGCCCTCCATGTTCCGAGCTGCTTTCTTGTGAGATTAATAACCTTAAGACACGCCCATGTAGAATAAACCTACATATGTAAGCCTTGTTATCTATAAAGCATGGCCTACTGTGTTTCAGTATCATTTACCAGAAGTTTTAGGCAACATCATTGGAAAGCTATGGAACACCTAACACGTCAGTTTTGGTTAATATATTTCATGCTCCCGTTTCTTGAGAAATAGAAAACTTACTTCTACAGCAGTTCATGAGGGGTAGTAGCGCGCAACTTCATATTAGGCGTTATGACCTGTAGAGGCACTGAACTCCTGTTGAGACTATGATGCGCCTGTCATCCGTACTGCAGCAGAATCGTTACTGCAGGAAGCCCAGTACATATACTCTCTTCTGACAATGTGTCACACTTGTTGCGCAGTGTTCGTAATGTGGGACGACATGTGTAACTTACCTTTTGAAGCACCTCTATATCGAAATCTTTTTTTAAAAAAATAGCAACTGGTTTCTATCACAGATCATCATCAGGTCGACATAGTTATATAAATATAGCTAGACATACAGGCAACCACTATACTGAGCATCAAGGCTCCTCAAACTGAAATATTTGCATAGACGTGATGTTCAATACATTGGACTCTTATATTTTGCTCATATGTCTGTTGTCAGTAAACTGACCTTTCATACTACGTTTGTAATATTGCGTAGAGCTGATGATGATATGTGATTGATATTAGTCGTGAATAAAAGAAATCATATAGCAACTTTTTGAGCTGTACAAAAATTATAACGTATTTCTCTTGTCCTAAGGCTAACAGTTAAAGTAAATGGGATATTAAGTCTATCGATACTTGGCATACCATCGTAATAATATGTAGCAGGTAATACTGCTCAGCACTATGTTAAAACGAGACTTTCATTACATTTTCCATGGACTCTTTATGCTCACATTTTGGAGATAGCTTTACTCAGAGTAGGAAAAATAAATCGGCCTGTAGGGTGCAAGAGCAGCTGCTGCAGCCGCAGACAAGGTGAAAACGTGAAAGCCGCCTACCGGCGACGAAGCCGACCCTGCGCCGCATTATCAGCATTCTGTTTTTGCAGCAGAGCTGTGTGTTTCGGTTTTTATTGTGACTCTCTCGGCCGCCCGACTGTGCAGTTGTCTATGAGCTTCGGAGCTCTCTCTCCTCATTCTTGTTGTTTCTCTGTCGTCGTCTCTTCGAGGAAAGTGACAACAAAATTTCGTACAGTAATGGCGCATCATTAAATGAGACCTCATATTCTGTTCAAAATGGCTCTAAGCACTATGGGATTTAACATCTGACGTCATCTGTCCCCTAGAACTTAGAACTACTTAAACCTAACTAACCTAAGGACATCACACACATCCATGCCCGAGGCAGGATTCGAACCTGCGACCGTAGCAGCAGCGCAGTTCCAGACTAAAGCGCCTAGAGCCGCTCGGCCACAGCGGCCATCTCATATTCGGGAACCAGTCATAAAAACTATAGCTCGACACTCTGAAAGCATTTACAAATACGATTTCAGGTGACGGTGGGCGTCGTAGCGTAGCCAGAACATTACGCTGCTTGCCTTTCTGCTGAAAAACTTGACCTCTGGTGGTTTGTGTTTGTGTCCTGAATCGTGAGCATACAGAAAAATTCGGTATTTTAATTCCTATCTTTTAACAACTCACTGCCACGGCTATTAGAACACCCATCAAGAATCTGACATTCATAATAAGAGTTTCTATACGTATTCAGTAAGGGCTATACATCTTCTTTTCAAAATTCCATCTTTTTTATTTCTATATTAGAATTTTTCTTAATCGACAGTTACTTGTCATCATGAATTAACCCAGCGTATATAAAGCTGTAGGTTCTCCCACGACCACGGCTAATGGAAAGAAGGTTAGATTTTATCGTCTCGTCGATGTCGTGGGTCATTGGAGATGGAACTCACACATGGACTGGGGAAGGATGAGGCAAATATTAGCCGTGTTCCTTCCCAAAGAACATCTTGGCACTTGACTTAAGCGGCCTAGGGAAACATTGGAAAGCCAAAATCAGGATATTCGAACGGGGGCTCAATCCGCTGCCCGCCCGATTGCGAGTCCAGCCCTGTGCCATCTCATTTGGTACACTGGGTAAAGAGAAATTACTCAATACAAAGACTTCTTCAAATTATTCCGGAAAATAGTAACAGCGACATATTGTATGTATTCAAAATTCGTTTGTTGTTGTGGTGTTGAGTCCGCAGTCTGGTTTGATGCAGCCCTCCATGCTAATCTAACCTGTACAAGCACCTTCATCTCGGTATAGCTATTACAACCTACATCCGTTCTGCTTCTACGATTTTTATCCTCCACACTTACTTCTAATGCCAACTGACAATTCTATGATGCCTCAGGTTGTGTCCTATCAAGTGATCTATTCTTTTAGTCAAGTCCTGCTATAAATTTCTTTTTTCCCAGATTAGATTAAGTACCTCCTCTTTAATTACTCGGTCTACCCATATAATCTTCATCATTCTTCTATAGCACCACAATCCAAAAATGTGAACTGTTTATCGTTCTCTCAGTATCATATCTCCCGTCTCATCTTCACCCACATACTCTTCACCTTCTAGAATATGCTGCTCAAGTTTGTGTCTAATGCTCCCCCTGAAACTTTCAGCAGCTTCTAATTCTTTCAATTTATCCAGGTCTCATCTCCTTAATTTCCAACCTTTTTGTTATTTCTTCACTTTTTATCTGCAGTTCATAAACAATTAATTACAGTCAGATTTCACACATGCCCTTGGAAATGTCTTACACTTCAAAATGTAGTACCGAAATCTCTGTCTTACAATTACATGATCCTGTAGTGATCTGAACAGAAGTTATGTTCGTCCCGCCAACGCAGTGCACTGATTCCCAGTACATATAACTTTAACATAATCATTTCCCTTTTCTAGCTCTCTAACCTACCAGGTTAAGGGATCTGGCATTCCATGCTTCAAACCTTCGAATACCAATTTTGTTTTCCCTGGCAGTGACACCCCTCTGAGCAGTTCCTGCCAGGAAATCCGAACTGGGAGCTATTTCATCTTCAAAATATTTTACTCAAGAGCATACCACCATCATTCAACCATAAAGTACAGCTGCATCACCAGCAGAATAAAAAGGCTATAATTTTCCCTTGCTTTCAGCCGTTCCCAGCACCAGCACAGCAGGGCCATGGTGGCTAATTTTACACGACTCTATCAGTCAGTGATCCAGACTGTTGTCCCTGCAAGCACTGAAAAGCTGCTGTCCCTCTTGAGGAACCAATGGTTAGTCTGCCCTCTCCATAGATACCCCTTCGTTGTGGTTGCACCTATGGTACAGATATCTATAGCCGCCGAAGCATGCGAGCCATCCTACCTCGGCAAGGTTCATGTATAAATCGTGTCATACACATTCTGGATGAAACCAAAGCAGTCATTAGTCGAAGGGTCGGTTTGAACCATAGTACTTAACTGGGCATGGTTCTATCGGAAGTGATAACCCGTTGCCTGATAACTGATATAGTCAGCCAGTTACAAGGAGATACCCAGTATAGAGTGGAATATAAACCACTATGTGACTTGATATTTTCAGCTTTTATAAACGATTTGCCGCATCTGAAATGACCTTCGATGCTTCAAGGATTGGATTCCACATCTTTCATTCTAATCAACGGTGTAAAACTATACTCTGTTAGCGTTTCCTGTTCTGGAAACAACACGGATATGGTAAAAAAATTCTTATCTTTTGTGTTAATAAGCCGGCCGGTGTGGCCGAGCGGTTCTAGGCGCTACAGTCTGGAGCCGCGCGACCGCTACGGTCGCAGGTTCGAATCCTGCCTCGGGCATGGATGTGTGTGATGTCCTTAGGTTAGTTAGGTTTAAGTAGTTCTAAGTTCTAGGGGACTGATGACCTCAGATGTTAAGTCCCATAGTGCTCATGCCATTTGAACCTTTTTTTTGTGTTAATAGTGATTACTCAGAACAGCTGTTAAGTGCATCCAACCTAAATAATCGGTTGCAGGGAGCAACTCTCATTTTTTTTTTCTTTCGCTATCTAATTTCGATCTAAGTAATTGCCTAGATCAACTTCTAAAAAAATTAAAATAGCTACCGGATTGTGATTCAAATCCGAACTCTTACATTTAGTGGACAATGCTACTTCCAAGTGACTTATGTCAGTACCTTTCATGGCACGACCCAAAAATTCAGTCTGCCTGTACTTATCTCCTAGTACTGTAAATACTCCACAGAGGCGATCCTTTAGCACCTACATTGATAGAATAACACCGCTGGGGGAAGAGGTGGTGGATAACTTTTCAGCCACAGTCTATGAGTCGTCTTCAGAACAAGTCTTTCACTCTACAGCAAGTTTCCGTTCTAGTCAAACTTGTTAACGATTTAAAACAGTGTGCAAGACCGCAACGTGAACGCAGACCCCTGCCTTTTGTGGCTACGCTCGCACTAACTGAAATATCAGAGCACACGTCACGGCACGGTTCTTTGCCGACAATTACCAAAATGTCTTCATATGCTACTGATTTATTTTTAGAATGGAACCTTTACGCTGCTACGGAGTACGCGCTATTTGAAATATATTCTCAGTATTGAACGATAGCTCTCTCTGATGGAAATTAAGCATTGATAAATAAACAGTCTTTTGAATGTATGTTTCAGCTGTATGGAACTTTTCGATAGCTGACCTCTCCTCTTTTACAACAAGAAAATTTGAAAGCGTCCATATTAATCGCTCAGAATAAGTGACCTATTGGTTTTGCCTTCTCACTGACATGACATCATAATGGATGGAAGTGATAAATGGAAGAGCTGTTTGTAGTCTGACTATGCGGTGGAGGCCGTCGTGCCAAGCACCAAGGGCACATGATGGGAGCTGCTGAAAGGGACAGTCTTGAACTGCGACCTGAAGGGTTGGAACATGATAGGAGCAATGAGAGCATCAGGTATTTCTTTGAGAAGGTAGCCTTGAAAGATGTGTCCTACAAGTGAGTTAAATGATGGACTTTTTATTCAACAAGAAATGCTTTTTGTTATTATGTAAAACTGAGTGGGATATTACACTATTATTGCTTCCTGGAAGTCAGAGTTAATCGAATGTTAAGCGACAGATACGTTTATAAAAGGAACAAGAATATCATGACAGTCGGAAATATTTATCTTATTTTGCAGATTCTGTGAAGACTTATGCTTATTATGAGACAACTGTATCCTAGAACTCTGAATAGCCGGCCGCGGTGGCCGATCGGTTCTAGGCGCTTCAGTCCGGAACCGCGCGACTGCTACGGTCGCTGGCTCGAATCCTGCATCGGGCATGGATGTGTGTGATGTCCTTAGGTTAGCTAGGTTTAAGTAGTTCTAAGCTCTAGGGGACTGATGACCTCAGATGTTAAGTCCCGTAGTGCTCAGAGCCATTTGAATTCTGAATAATTAAGTAGTAACTGATAGGCGCTGTAATACTCAGCAAATGCGAAATACGGAATTTTTGCTTGCATTTTATATGAAACTGCTGTTCCATTTGCGACCTCCAATAAGTTAGCGGAATTGCAGTTGTGGATTAGGGGAGGGAAGCCACGTTTACATTTTGAATATGATCCTTTTACTTCCATCACGAGATGTAATAATTCATAAAAATGTAAGTATAACTAAAATTAACCGAAGTTTCGCGTCTCAGTTTTATGTTAAGGATTAAAATTGTGCGCCAGCTGATCATTGACACGAAAACCTATTATTACATACCACGTAAATGCTAACTACAAGTGACAAGCGTTGGTGTGATATGTATAGTTGGAAAACGAGATGGTATTTTCTGTAATGAGTAAATAGACCAGCGATAACCTTTTGGTGCATCTCGAACTTTTTGTTCTCCGCTGTAAGGTTGTCTAGGCGTACAACATGCTGCAAGTTTCTTTCCGAACTGTCAGAGTCTTTCTCGAAATCTAGTATGTGTTTCACTTATCTTGAATAGCAACGGGATGTACTCGTATAACTGATAGAATGATGACAGGGAAGCTCTCGAAAAATAACAGACGCGGTCCCATCTGCGCTCTGTAAGGGAACTTCTCTGAGGGTTCGCGAGCTCCGAGCGGCTTCTGTGCTTCCAGGACCAAACAAGCTTCAGTAACAGCTCCTGTCTGCGTTCCTGCGCCGGCTCAGCTTAACCAGTGCTAATGTGCCAAACGTGCGGACCAACTTGCCGAACGTTCGCTCACTTATAATAGCTGCTTACCTCGTCTCCCGCACAAAATCTCCTGAAATTTACCAAAACCACTATTCCGTCATTTCAGCTTTGCTTCAACGTCAGAATTGATTGCCTTATACACCAGTGAATTTCCTTTTGCTGCTTGCTGATTTCTCTGCTCCTACGGAATGTGTTACTTGAGAGGGACGTGGCAAGTGATAAATTGCTATGTTATGCAAGATGTATGTATACATTGCATGAACTGTAATGATGCCGTTTCGACTGAATTTCCCAAGATTCCCGATAAGAAATTAACGATATATTTCATGTATTTGAGGGCACTAACCACTCATAAGCATCTCCAACTGGTCGAGACGTCGTGTTTTCCTGTTACATAGCAGTCGCGCCCACACTGCGTATAAACTAAACTCCGTCCGAACAGGTCTTGAAGGCCTAACCGTGCCGACTGACCGCCGTGTCATCCTCATCCTATAGGCGTCACTGGATGCGGACATGGAGGGGAGTGTGATCAGTACACCGCTCCCCCGGCCATTGTCAGTTTTCGTGACCGGAGCCTCTACTTCCCATCAAGTAGCTCCTCAATTGTCCTCATATGGGCAGAGTGTACCCGCTTGCCAACAGCGCTCGGCAGTTCGGACGGTCACCCACCCAAGTGCTAGCCAAGCCCGACAGCGCGTAATTTCGGTGATCTGACGGGAACCGGTGTTGCCACTGCCACAAGGCCGTTGGCACATTGCGTATAAGACGCATGAAATCCTTCCTCATCCAGCCTAATCCCGTTTTTGCTGACCCATCCTTCCACGTGCATGTGTATCATGATACGGAAATGAGTTACACCACCGTTTTATGGCCTGAAAAGTAAACCGAGGTGCATCGTACAGTTAAGTCGCTTACTATGTAAAATCATAGGAGAATAATCATTGTAGTCCACCCGGCTGCTGATCTCAACTCTTAGTTAATTACAGCTAGATATGATGTAAGAAAGTGGAAATACAATTATATGACTCTTTTATAAATTCACACGCGTGTACAAATTCTTTGCCCAAAACCACGAACACCATAAAAAGCTAAAACAACCGAAACAGAAACCCTTCCTACATTTTTAATAGCAAATATCTTCGGCTCAATTTCATATATGAGATTTCAAAAAGAGTCCAAAGTTTGTAACACCTGCAAGATATTGCCACGGAAGCATCCCATGGACTTTAAACGCTTACATAGACCGAGTCATATTCAGCGTTCATGTTTCCTAGTAATTCGAAGATTCGTTAGATCCTAATTCAAAAGCAGTGAGTAATTTTAGATGAAAAACTTTATCAGAATATAACTACAACTTTTCCCTTATTGTTAGTAACTAACAACAGTACTAAAGACTAATATAATGATAGCAAGCGGACGAAGTTCTGTCCAAAGACATGCTGCTCTTGTAAAAATAATAGACAAGCGTGGAATTCTGAGTTAGTAGAGAAGGCCTAAATTAACGTGATTTCTGTAGTTTTCACAACATGATTGGCAAAACATATGCCTTCCTGTGTTCTGCCGTGTTGACGATTCCATTTTATGTACAGAATAGGCGTAGAAAAGTCGAAACTTCCTTCATGATGCACACCCAAAAGCGTATCATCAAAGCAAGTGAAGAAAAGACGACCTAGCATATAAAATAATTAAAAATGCTGATGAAATGTGCTATGTAGACACTTTGCATGAAGTAAGTCACATATTCCTCTAGTAACGTGGCTGATGTATCGTAATCCTCGTCGAACTACGCGTCGGGAAGACAAAGTGCTGTCGATTTTGACAAGATATTACTTGCATGCAGTTTCTTCGTTCGTCTAGGGGGAAAAAAAATTGGGCATAAGTTCAACAAACGAGGTAAGGAATATGCCAAGTTGAAAGCGAAGCCATTGGATACGACGTTGTTCAGATTCGAATCCATCATAATGCTGTGCTGATTGGCGAGACAGGCTCGTATGGTGTGATTCAGCAGCTTCAGGTAGGTCTGGGCTGAGCTGTACCGTTGCCTCTGCCGCACAATAGCCTATTACTCACCGTTCCGGCCAACGGGATTGCCAGCTAGCTGCGCCGCTCTGGGCTATTAATCTCGCTTCGAAATTTTAAGCCACGCACTTGTTTCGGCCTTCACGAACGACTCGTAGAGGGAACTATTTCGGGGTGAGAGGCGCTAATTCCTGTGGATGGAGATCTGTTATCTTGCTCTCTCTCTCTCTCTCTCTCTCTCTCTCTCTCCCCCCCCCCCCTCCCTCCCTTCCTCGCCCTTTCTCCAAACCCAGAAGCCGCACGCCTTCCGTCAGTAAACATCTTTAAATGGCATACTGAATGAGCGGCAGCAATTCCATTGACGGAAACTCAATTGTCTAGACAATACATTCCTTGCAATGGGTTCTTTTTATTTCGTCAGTTTCAGAAGGTTTTATTTATTTATTTGTTTAATCACAGGCGCATGCCAGTTCATGCTAGTGAGTGTGTTACATACTTACGTTAGTGCAAATTGTCATTTACCTACGCATCGTTTAAATACTGATAATGCACCGTAGATGCCACTGGATGTGATTAAGTAATTTAAATGGGATTAACTAATTTCAATTCGAAGACTCATGTATTTACAAGGGCATCTTTGATGCGAGGCTTTTCTTATACTAAAGATCTATTTTCTTCATCAATTACATTTCCAGGTTCTCGCTACAATACTTGCAGAAAATATGCAGATAGATAACAGGACACTGATACACAGTCGTCAGGTAAAATGTTCAAATGTGTGTGAAATCTTATGGGACTTGACTGCTAAGATCATCAGCCCCTAAGCTTACACACTACTTAACCTAAATTATCCTAAGGACAAACACACACACCCATGCCCGAGGGAGGACTCGAACCTCCGCCGGGACCAGCCGCACAGTCCATGACTGCAGGGCCTCAGACCGCTCGGCTAATCCCGCGCGGCCCCCTACGCAACAGATGGTTTTTGTGAAACGTCGTAACTTTCTCGTCTCTAAAAATTTCGAAATCATCAAAACGGAAGACTTCAAAATTGCAAAAACCTACATCCCCACAATCTCTAGTACGAAGATCACATCGTGGGCCTACTGGTACTCTTGCATAGCTGAAAACGAAAAATTTTAGCAATGTTTTACGGAGAACGTGGAGAAGGTAAAACACTTAATATGAATACATATTACTCAGACAAGTTTCATGCATGCATTGAGACACTACTTAACTCACTGCTCACTCAACTTGTTGCGACCAGCCGTGTTCATGCAAAAAATGAGCGCATTATAACAAGGCGGTGTTGGTTATGCAGAACGTAGCGTCTATTCGACCTGTCAATGTTCATTCCTCTGCCAGACTGATGCCGTCGGTGAATAACAGACTGCTAATTGCCAAAAGAGAAATTTGTAACAGAAAAAAAGGTATACATGTTAAACTACAGCTATGTTCATCTTACTATATTCCATTTGAAGCATCTAGTGGTCACAGTGCACTAATTGCTGCGGAGCTGCATTATTTATGAGCCAAAGTTGTATGCAAATGCTATAGAGTGAATCGGGGCAAGATGGTACTCGCGGTATGATGCCTATTTTCCCGTGTTGCTTCACTGTGTTAAGAGAGCTCAGCACCCAGCGGTCCACTGTTTCCTTGAATATAAGTCTCGACGGGAAATAGGTAGATGGAGTTGTAACGGATATTTTCATCTTTGAGACCCAAAAATCTATAACATGTATGAAAATTTACGCTGTAAAATAATCGCAGATATATTTAAGAATAATAACAGTGCCGGCCGCGGTGGTCTCGCGGTTCTAGGCGCGCAGTCCGGAACCGTGCGACTGCTACGATCGCAGGTTCGAATACTGCCTCGGGTATGGATGTGTGTGATGTCCTTAGGTTAGTTAGGTTTAAGTAGTTCTAAGTTATAGGGGACTGATGACCATAGCAGTTGAGTCCCATAGTGCTCAGAGCCATTTGAACCATTTGAACCAATAATAACAGTGATTTCTATACATTTTTACCAGTTCTAACTGTGTGTTTATCATGTACTCTGTGTCTTGAACTATATGTACGTCCAGTTACGTCCCGTTTGCTGGTATACTGGAACACGCATTTCAACTTGCACCTCACCCCAGAACCTGGAAAAAACGCCATACTTCCTTTGGGATAATGTGAACACTCGTAATACATTTTTGTACTCTTATTTATTTGCAGACGATGCCTAGAAATTACAGAGAAGCGTCCTAATGGAACCAACATTCTTGGTGGATCTGACAACTCAGAACCCAATACTCCCTATGAATCTGCAAGCGTAGAAATTGCGTGTAACGCAAGTGTTGTACCCAACGCAAGGAGCTCTACGTCGTTTAAAAAAAACTGGACCGATGCCTCTTCTGGAAACACCAAAGAAAAGGAGGAAGAAAACTGCATCGTTGTTGACAGATCCGAACACCCTTCGAAGTCTGAAAGCACCGCAAAAGAAAAGTACTGACACCAAAATAAAGTCCTCCAACCACCAAACGGGGAAGAAAACTAAAGTCGATTGCTGCAGAAAATGACTGTATTGTGTGTAAAAGAAACTACTACGAAAAAAGAGACCGTAAGTGGACTGGATTGAGTATATTTACTGTAAAAATTGGTTTTATGAAACATGAACAAGTGAAGCAGATATGTGAAACGACTGTGCTGTAAGACAGTAAATATCAGCAGTGAAATGGTTGGTAGTTGCAATGAAAACTCTATTTTGTCTACAGAATGAGATTTTCACTCTGCAGCGGAGTGTGCGATGGTATGAAACTTCCAAGTAGATTAAAACTGTGTGCCAGACCGAGACACGAACTCGGGAACTTTGAATTTTCGCGGGCAAGTGCTCTACTGAGTTCGAGGCTCGGTCTGGCACACAGTTTTAATCTGCCAGGAAGTTTCACTTGCCAAACGCGTTTGGCAAAAATTGAAAATTTCAAAATTACCATCATAATTTCACATAGGAGCAGAACGAGTGGCATCTTCCACGGACACACTATAACAGTGGTTAGCTAGCATCTGGACGCCGAGGTAAACAGTGTACTAAGTTTCTAACACACTTACTGGGTCGAGAGAAAGGGCTGTAATTAAATTCCGAATGAGTTTATTTTCCCGCTGACTCATTTATGTTCAGATTTCATGTCTTTTGAATACTGAACTGGCATCGATAATATTCATCATCATCTTGTCGTGTTTCCGTTGAAAGAAGTAATATTTCCTTACGACATTAGTGTTGAGAAAGTTGTCGTCTATATTTAATATTCGCGATACACATCAAAGATTTTCGGATAAACGCTTCAGAAGAATGCAGGACCTCTGAATGCTAAACTGAGAGAAGATACGAAAGCCACTTCTGTGAGCAAACACGCGTCAGAAAACAGGGCACTGTGTCGAACTAAAAGAGAAAACAGGCCAGGGAGCACAAGGAAAGAGGTCACCGAACAAGCTATGGCCACCATGTCCGTTCGGTAACTACGACGACAGCAAAAGGCTTCGTAAAAACATAATATTACGATTACTGGCTCGAGCCGTAACGTGCAGAACTGCTGACCGCGGCTGAAAGAAATGGCGAGCAGTAGTTTTCTCGGGGTCGTGTGGAAAGGGCGGCGCAGCGATCAGTGAATTGGCAGGCCTGCGATAACCTCGCGGCCGCTTCTCAAAGGTAGCCCCCAGTCGCTGACGTCTTTATCTGTCACGTCCGCTCGTCGCCATGTGGCGACCAGCTATTGCAACAGGAGCGACCGCCCGTTTAGCAGCTGAATCGAGACAAGCACCTCGCAAGAAGACGCAACGGTCAAGATATCAAAACGAGATTTTCGAGAAATAATTGTGCGTAAGTGGTTTGCTTGACGAGATATTTCTGTAAGTTTATTTGTGAATGATTGTTTGTTTTAGCGGTATTCAAAAGATACTGAAATTAATGTAGCGCTTGTTAATCTTTGAAGCAAAACTTTTCGCATAAATAGCAGCAAAATGTGCTAAACGTGAAGGATAAGCCTGCCGACACAGAACTACTCGACCACTATCGCGACAAGCCCTTAAAATGTTCTTTGCTAACGGCCTTCCACTTCATGTACGGTACATTTCCGTCATATTTTAAGGAGCTGTCGAATGCGTTAAGTACTTCACCTCTTTGAGAAAGACTACCTTTAGTGCCTCGGTGGACAGGAAAAATTGCAAGTATCAGTATCATCGTCATCAACATCTTCATCGCCATCTTCATCACCAGCCATATGGCATTTACTTCTGGTTAAAGATCTCGTCTAAAATTTTTCTGTGTCCTACAGTCTTTTGCCCCACCCATCTCTGTAGCTACAGCGTGCTTTCTAATGGTATCTACATACCTTTCACTCCGCCGTTACCGACCGAGACGGCGCAGACGTTTCAAATCCACGTGTGGCCAACATGGTTTCCGTGATTTCCCTAAATCGCTCTAAGCAAATGAAGGGACGGTTCTTCTCAAAAGGGCGACCGATTTACTTCCCCATCTATTGTAAACCCGAGCCTGAGCTCCGTCTCTAATGACTGCAGTGTCGACTGGATAATAAACTCTAATCTTTCTTCCTCTATTTCGTTGCGGCGTTGTCTTGATCTTTTCTTATATCTTGGAATTCAGAAAGAAACTCTGTTGATGCATCTTCCATCCCTTCACCATCACTGCATTCATAGTTACATCTTCTTCAGTCTCTTCCCTGATCCATTTTTAATGTCAATCCTGGTAGTTCCCATCATGAATCTGTAAATAACTCGTGTAGCAGTCCTGAGGTTTGGAATGCTTGTCACGCTACCAGTCCATGTATCACTGCAATAAACCAAAACTGGCTATACGTATTGACTATACACTTTCCGTTCCAGACCCAATGAAATTTTAGACCTGAAAAATCTAGTTAATGTAGTAAAACTCCTCCAGATCATTTTACTGTTCTGTGTACTTATTTTCCTGCTCTTCCAGTCGTTGTCGTCTATTGCCCTAAATACAAAAACTCATTAGCTGGTCTATGACTTCGTTGCTAAATACCACTTTTTTTTAAATGTATTGATTACACGTTATTCCAAAATCGAATTTTTACCACTCAAATCTTTCATTCACTTGTCGAGAGTCTTGTTTCAGTATGTTAAACAGTTTACAAAAACAGGTTGGCCACGGTATGTGGGGCACTCGGTGTTTCTAATTTTTTGTTCTAATTCTTCTTAACGTTAAGAAAAGTGAAGTCAACAGATGACAAGCTATGCTTTCATAGCGTTAATATTTTCTCTATGAGTTCACCTACTTGCAGATAGCTATGACGTTATAGTATAATTTTAGTAAGAGCGTTGCATATCACTCACTATATTGCACCATCCTGGTTCCTTTGGGCTATGTTACCCAGATTATAAAGGATTTCCCGTTGCCACCTGAGCAGCGAAAGTGACAACTTGTAAAAGTAGGACACATAGCGTCATTGACTTTTTATCCAGCACCAGTGCTTTTGAGTCCACCTTCTGTGAGCCCGCAGTTGCACGTGAATGAGCGGGACGTAAGTTATGGATGATCTGGCGTGGATACTGACAATGTCAGGACGTGACTAGAATTTTCCTTGCAGCACGCGCCTTATGTTGCTGCAACCTCTCATGTCAGTTGCCAGTAGTAACAGATAACGATCCTGCAGACTGGTCTTGACCGTTGGCTAGTCTTTTCATGGGGCGACGTAGGACGTGTCGCGTAGTATAAGACCCAAGCCTGGAGATGGCACTTGCAGCTCTTTGGCAATCTCTGAGTGCACTCATTTGTGGCTTCCCCGTTATCCTAGTCTTCAAATAGGGTCCTAACAACATCCTTGATGTCTGTACTCACCATCCAATTAGGCCGTTTAAACTACACACAATGCCTCTCCTGTTACTACGAGTAACATCTCGAATAAGACGTAGCGCTCTGGCATCAGTTGCTCACATACAAATTTCTATTATGCCTCCATGAAATGTAACATGATATGACAGAATGTCAATCTGTTGCCGCGATTTTCGTGGCCTGTATTCATCAGCCGATTGACTTTCCTCATTATGGTATATGTTTCGACACTGCTGCAGTAATATAAATTTATCACTTTTTACTACGTATCGTGTTCAGTACTAACATTTTATACAGTGACAGATGGAGAGTAGTAAACAGACGAGATACTGTCAGAAGATAACAGCAAATAAAGCCACGGTCTCGCTAAGAGTAGTGACGTTCGGTATCTAAGGAACACAATTCATCAGATGCTTTCTTCAGATGTCTGAGAGCCTGCAAAGCGTGTAGCGATGGTTCTCGCCTCAAGTACTTCGTATTGCTTAATACACGATGAAGGAGCTTCGCCCACACCTAATCGAAACGAGTATCAACTAAGCAAGGCGCGTTTGCTCTCTGGCTGTAATTCAAGCAGTGGCGTTTCTCTTCTTTTACGTATATAAGCAATAAATGTGAAGCAGGAAGAGAAAAATGTCGTGTATACACCTAAGCGACTGAGAAGTCTACGAATAAATCATAGGGACTAATTTGCGTTCCATAACTGCTGATTTGAAGTGAGTGTGACCCATCTCATCTCTCTGAATTGACTGCAACTGACGTCCGACACTCACAGAACATCCACGTGAAGGGCATTTGTTAACTTTTTGTATTATAAAGTGAAGTAATTTAGATTAGTCATCATCGTTTGGCTTTGAAATTGTAACAACACACGTGTTGGACAGACTAATTTATGGGAATTACAATCCGCCTACCGTGCAAACTAAATCTTTAATGCCAAAACATATCTCAGCACATTGGTATTATTATCAGTGAGTACATCTATTCAGGTCTTTTTTTCTAGAATGTTAAGTTCTTTAGAACATCCATAACGCTGTAAAGAAGATCATACAGAACCTAACATTCCATAGAATAAGATATGAATAAAAGTACGCATTGATGATAACATAAATGTGCCGAAACACGTCTGGATGTTAAAATGGTTAGCTATTTATATAAGGCGAACTTGTTGATTTAGATTATATTTACAAACGAGGTTTGAAATATTAGAGCTCCGTGAAAATACTATGCATAGTCACACACGTCTTCCCAATCATCTGAGACATTTAACAGAGCAAGAGAAAACATTTTCCCCTCTGTTACAGAAGTTGTATTGTAGCTGGAAATTTTCCCTTATTTTTCTCGGGGGAAAGGTTATGACTCAGTTTTTTCAGCCTTGATGAAATCACTGCTATTTTGGCTGGAATTGTTACCAGGAAAACAATCTAGACTCGTTACCTGCATCAATTACAGCAAATGCATGTGGCTAATATCCCTCCATATCCCTCGCCAATCCGAGGTTGTGCTCCGTTTCGTACCCCTTTGTCGATGGGACGTTAAACCCTCCTCATACTTCTAAAAGTCTTTTGAAGTTAAAAGATCGACAGTCAACTTATTTTTTACTATTGTATCAGAACCTGCTTCATACTTTCGAACATTAAATAAAAACCTTCTTACACGTGTAGCTACCCTCCGACGTGATCCTTCCGTGGTAACTATTATTGTTCCGAAATAACCTCTACACATCGGTGCAGAAGGTGCACAAAGCATGCCTTCAGTATTACGGCAAGTAATCCTCTCCGTGGTTTCGCGGTAACATCGTACTAGAGTGTGGAATACGATAATCAGTCATCAGATAAAATGATCTGTCGTATAGTGTACTTTACCGGAATAGGAGTAATTCAAAGTCAAAGTAGTCCGATACTCAGTGAATAAGTGTAGGGCTGTGGGCGCGGGGGGGGGGGGGCGGGGGGGGGGGGTGAGGTGAGGGGAAGCAGATGCAGGAATCCTACGTCGCAGTTCTAGACAAGCTCCTAGTGGAGCTGATTTGCCATTGTTGAGAAGCGTCATGTGTGTAACTGCGTCTTGTGTATGAGCGTGATGAGTGATGAGTGTTTGCACAGTGCAGTGTTGGGTTTGTGTTCGTGATGGGAAGGGATAAGATGAAAGTCAACGCTAGCACATAGCCTACTCCTTTCGAATGGCACCAAAAGGGCTGTCGAGCTTAACATCCCCATCTGACGGCGGACCTCCTACAGCAGTGTCACATCCCCGCACTTCATGAGACACTGCAGAAGGGCTTGGAATTACTCCAGGACACTTGTGCGAAGACTGATGATCACGAACTTCACGCCACCACTCCTCCTCCTCCTGCCGGCCACATAATGGCAGTGATAATTATTGAACACCAGGATTCGAACTGGCTTCCATCCGAGTCGAGCGCCACCGCAACAGGCGTGCGTTAGCGACCTCGTCTACGGAGGTGGATCAGTGGGAGTAACAAAAGATTTTTGTTGAACTTAAAACTGGAAACAGAAATTAAATCCCTCGAGCTAACTGATACTGTGTTTTGGTCATTGAGTTGGAGCGTACGTCGGGCAAATTTGGGAAACAATTCTTTAATAATACTTTTGTATAACTGTTTCCAACAGCACTTTCCTTAATAACCATGGAAGTCTGTGCCTTAAAAACAACGCTTCATTGACAGCTGTATATTCTCAGAATCCACATTCAATTTTCGGTTTACTTCCGCACATCCCAACTTCAGTAGCAGTTGCGTGTGCAAAGTTTAGTTGGAAATAGATGTGATGTTCCACCTGCAACCTCCAAGTACCGCATACAAGCTGTCAGTTGGTATTTGTATGGCCCTTTTTTGTAGCTTGAAAATTGTGTCCATATTTCGTGCACTTGATCTACAAGAAGAAAAAGGAACGATACCATAGCTAAAGACTGATGTGTAACTGAAGGCGCTAGCTGTTACGCACAGATAAAGTGACCATGGGCGTAACATGCTGATAACATTCCGTTTTTTGTGGTCATCAGTCGTCTGACTTCTTTGATGCCGCCGGGCACGATTTCCTATCCTATGCCAACCTCTTCATTTCAAAGTAGCACTTGCACCAACCTTCCTCAGTTATTTGTTGCGTTTATTCCAGTCTCTCTTTTTCCCTACAATTTTTACCCTCTACATCTCCCTCTAGAACCATTACGTCTTAACAGATGTCCTATCACTCTCTCCTTTCTTCTCGTCATTATTCTCCGTATGTTCCTTTCTTCACCGATCCTCCGGAGAACCTCATCACTCCTTATCGTTCCATGTAATTTCCGACATCGTTGAGCAGGACCGCATCTCAAATGCTCCGATTCTCTTCTTTACCGGTTTTCCCGCAGTTCAAGATTCATTTCCATACAATTCTGTCCTCAAAACGTACATTCTGAAAAATTTCTTGCTTACATTAAGGACGATATTTGACACTCCAGACTTCTTTTGGCCAGGAATGTCCCCTTCACTTGTGCTAGTCTGCTTTTTATGTGTTGCTTGCTTCGACCGTCACTTGATACTTCCCTTACAAGGTAGCAGAAAGCATTAATTTTATCTACATCTTGATCATAAATTCTGGTCTTAAGTTTTACGCTAATTTCATTTTTGTTGCTCCTTATCATTTTCGTCTTTCTTCTGTTTATCCCCAATCCGTAGTTTATACTAATTAGACTCTTCATTCCATTCAACAGATCCTTTAATCCGTCTTCAATTTCACTGAAGATAGTAAAGTCGTCCTGGAATCTTATTATTGATATATTTTCACCTTGAATTTCAATTCCACTCCTGAATCTTTTGTTACTTCTGTCGTTGCTTCTTTGAAGTATAGATTAAAAACTATTATCGAAAGACTGCATCCCTATCGAACATCCTTTTCAATCCCAGCACTTCTTCTTAGTCTTCCATTCTTATTGTTCCCACTTGGTTTTTGTACATACACCCGTCCTGTCCTATTACTTACACATATTTTCTTCAGAATTTCTCTCAACTTGCACCATTTTACATTATCAAACGCATTTTCTGGTTCTACGAATTCCATGAACGTGTCTTGCTTCCATTATCAAACTCAACGTGAGAGCTGCCTCACTGGAGCTTTTATCTTTTCTAAGGCGAAACTGATCGTCACCCAAGAGATCCTTAATTTTCTTTCCCATTCTTCTATATAATATTCTTGTTAATAACTTTGATGCTTGAGCTGTTAATCTGACTGATTTTGCACTTATCTCTACTTTCGATCTTCAGAATCATGTGGATAATAATTTTACCAAAGTCTAATGGTATATCTACAGTCTCATAGATTCTACAAACCAACTTCAAAAGACGTTTGGTTGCCACTATCCCCAGTAATTTGATAAATTCCTAAGGAATGTTATCGACGACTTCCCTTTATTTGATCGCACGTCTTCCAAAGCTCCGTTGAATTCCGACACTAAAACTGGATCCACTATATCTTAAATATAGACTCTCATTTCTTCTTCTATCGCGTCATCAGAGAGATCCTCCCACTCGCAGAGGCCTTCAGTGTATACTTTCCACCTACTTGCTCTTTCTTCTGTATTTAACAGCGGAATTCCTCTTGTACTCTTATTGCGGATGTCTTTGCTATACTTTCACCGAAGTCTCTTTTGACTTCTCTATATGCTGAATCTGTTCTTCTAACGACCGTTTCTGTTTCGATTGCTTCGCATTTTTCCTACAACCATTTCGCTTTAGCTTCCCTGCACTTCCCATTTATTTCATTCCTAACTGAATTACTCTGCCGTATTCTTGTCTTTACCTGAAAGTCTTCGTACTTACCACTTTCGTCGATCTGTTGAAGTATTTCTTCTGTTACCCAAGGTTTCTTCGCACTTCCGTTTCTTGTACTCTCTGTCCAACTTCTATGATCGCCCATTTTGGAAATATCCACTCCTCTTCAACTCAACAGCCTACTAGTGTGTTAAGTATCGCAGTATCAACAGTCTTAGACAATTTGAAACGCACATCATCAGTCCTCGGTAATTCAGTATCCCACATCTTTCTGCACTGACTTTTTCCGACGATGTTCTAAAATTTCAATCTACTGTTCATCATTATACTAAACTGTGATCAGAATTTATATCTGCTTCTTACACCTTAAATCTGATATTTGATTTAGGAATCTCTGTCTGACCATCATGTAATGTAATTGGAACCTTCTCGTGCCTCCAGGCCATTTTCAAGTATAGGTCCCGAGTTCGAGTCTCGGTTCGGTACACAGTTTTAATCTGCCACGAAGTTTCATATCAGCGCACACTCCGCTGCAGAGTGAAAATCTCATTCTGATGACTGAGGGTGACACTTTATCTAAGCCTGCAGCCCTTTTTTAAAATATTAATACTGTTTTACTGATGTCATACACCGCCGTAAGCAATACAGTTATTGCATTTGCTGTATAATACTTTGCAGAAACCATAATTCTTTGAGAACGTTTTATAGCTTCTCTTCAAGAATTTAAAAATACTTATACGATAATATTACTAGTTTCTTTCGATAATGTATTATCATATCATTGTCCTTCGTATGTGTCAGATTTTTTCACCTTCCAGGAAATTACGTTTCTGTTGTTAACGTTGAATATTAATTCTGAGGTAATAACCTTATTGCAGCGAGAAATACTCTATGGTACACTGTTTTGTAATTGCGATAAAATTTTGGAATTCTGTTTCTATTGAACTGAGATATTTAAGGAGGTGGAAAGATTTTCTAAAGCCGATTTGTATACGTTTGATTTAATTGACACTGCTACTGATGTTGGTGCTTTTGGGCAAGACTGCTCAAAATTCAGTTTAAATAATGTAGGGAATGCAGAACTTTTATTTGACAAAAACTGATTCATACGTATATATCTTCGTGACTGCTCTGTGAAAAACAGCAAAGGGTTCTGAAGTATCCGGAAGATTACAAACGCGGAACTGAAACCAATAAAGCAGCGATTTTGTGCGGGGCAGTCATTGCGGTACTCTGTCCGGCGGCTAAATCCTTATCCATGATGCCCATTTTAGTTAGGAAATGCACGCTTCGGAAACAATTTGGGTATCGCGCTTTGTTGATACAAAGGAAAAAGGC
This sequence comes from Schistocerca serialis cubense, assembly GCF_023864345.2. NCBI lineage: Eukaryota > Metazoa > Arthropoda > Insecta > Orthoptera > Acrididae > Schistocerca > Schistocerca serialis. The sequence continues at coordinate 368,764,137 of NC_064640.1, read as the reverse complement.
TGCGCCTGTACGAATAATTATGTGTTGCGGGCAACGTGCTTTTACGCCTTTTGAGCAGTGAGATGTGGAGATAGTCGGTAGACGGCGGGAGAAGTTTTGAGAGCCGCGAACGCCCGACTGCGGCCCTTCTGTGTGCGCATCACTGCTTCTCTTCTACTCCAGTGGACGTTCTACTTCCTACCACTACGTATGGCACTATAGATCCTACAACACCTGAAATGATGTGACACACATAAATAAAATTTTTGTTCAGGAAGCAAATTTCTCTCCAGCTTGACTGCCGTCTGTGCTTTAGACACTATCGTTTGATGGTGGCCATAGGTTTGGGAACTTGGTATTCTGCTTTGAAGCAGTGAATTAAAATTTGATACTGCAAGTTATTAATCCTGGTTTGTTAAAAAAAAAAAAATTGTTCAAATGGCTCTGAGCACTATGGGACTTAACATCTGACGTCATCAATCCCCTAGAATTTAGAACTACTTAAACCTAACTAACCTAAGGAAATCGCACACATCCATGCCCCAGGCAGGATTCGAACCTGCGACCATAGCAGTCACGCGGTTCCAGACTGACGCGCCTAGAACTGCTCGGCCACACCGGCCGGCTGGTTTGTTCAACTAATTCGTTTTGTTCCTACGACTTCTGTCCAATGACAAGTCTTCCATATCATAAACGTACAGACTTTAAGAAGCTTTAGACTTAATAGACACTGTTAACTTCAGTTTCTGTAACTAAATTTTGGATTTGCAACGCTTTTTAGTTTATAACACATTAGAAGCATGTGCAACGTCTGTTTATCTCTTAGGAGAGTCATCTACCTGACTTTGGAATCTCAGAAGAGTGCCATTGACCTGAGTTGGTTGTGGTTTCTGCCAATCGACAAAATCAAAGAAAATCGTCAAGAATACGAGTTAGCTGTTTCGTTACTGCGTCATTTGACAATCTATGAAGTGATCCTACAGCCCGTAAAACTTTGTTCTGCTGTTCTAGAGATCAGACAACTTGCTCGTGAAGTTGTTTAGATTTTGACAATGTATACGACAGTCGAAAATGAGGAAGTGACTTTCGTTTATTGTGAAGTGTAGCGGTGCGATTGTATCGTGAAGGGTAACCTGATCGTGCTAAGCACTCGCGATCTGTCTTTCCACACATTATAAAAAATTCAAGCAACTGGATGTTTGAAAATTTTTTTTATATTTATCAGCGCACTAGATGGTGTTAAATTTAGTTCTTTGTCCATTTGATGTTGGGAAATAAACGTTTCCATAGGCCCAAGGCATACATTTTGCTACATTCTTAGTTTCATATTCATGACATTCCTCTGTCAGCGTCAGTAAAACGTGAACCTAGGAGATCGCATCTGCGAAATTTTCCAAATCGTTTATTGCTGTGGGTTTTGGGGGATGAGAATGCAGACCTGACACCGTGTGCGATTGCAGAAATGCGATTTTGTCTCTGCTCACTCACAGCCAGCCATCTTATTATGATATTTTTCAAATTTTGGTAATAATCTATTCGGCAACCCACAGTCTATCTAGCTCTCGTTATTCTTATGGTACTATAGACGTAAAAATAGCCCGACAGAGGGATAGAACGTTTGTCGAAGCGTTGCACTTCGCCTGCGGTGCATCTCACACTGTTTGGCCATTACAAGCCGGACATTTATTATTCCAACTCTATCGACTAATTTTTTCCACTTCTGCGAAACAGTTGCTCTTCTCGTTAGGGTTAAGCACTGTGCTGCGAGGGATACTATAAGAACAGTTCTATTCTGAATGTAGAAAATTATTAACCGCGAAAATATCCATCTTTATGGTTTAATAGATACGAACATTTATATTTTCCTTATTAGGAAATAGCAGTTTTCAACATCTTTATTATTTATGATTAGCAATAAGAAATTTTCAGTGACTTCACATTAACAAAAAATCATGAAATGTTAGAAAAAGTCTTGCAGAAAACGAAATTATTCAGAGGATATACAGTACTGAGATCCTTCTAACACAAAAATTGGAAGGGAGCACGCAGTAAACCAATGATCTACTAGATATATGGTTTTCAGTTGCCTCCTTCCAATCCATTTCAGTGACAGTCTAGAAGATGTAGTCAAGCCGGTATAAGTTTTTTTTAGTAAGGTGTCCGTCGCCGATCCGTAGAATATGCTTCGTAATCCAGACGTGAACTCACAACATGAAACACGTTCACGCATGTGTAGTAGCCCGCCCTACGTGTTTACGTGTTACACATTTTGCTGCTCTTAACAAGCTATTTTTTTCGCATTTTGATTCTAATTGATTTATATGTGCTATCCATAGTAGTTTACAGTCGATGTACAGACCAAGGGATTTCACCACTGGCTTCATGGGAGAACATACACTATGTGATCAAAAGTATCCGGACACCTGGCTGAAAATGACTTACAAGTTCGTGGCGCCCTCCATCGGTAATGCTAGAATTCAATACGTAGTAGGCCCACCCTTAGCCTTGATGACAGCTTCCACTCTTGCAGGCATACGTTCAGTCATGTGCTTGAAGGTCTCTTGGAGAATAGCAACCCTTTCTTCACGGAGTGCTGCACTGAGGAAAGGTATCGATGTCGGTCGGTGAGGCCTGGCACGAAGTCGGTATTCCAAAACATCCCAAAGGTGTTCTATAAGATTCAGGTCAGGACTCTGTGCAGGGATGTTATTGTCGTGTAACCACTCCGCCACAGGCCTTGCATTATGAATAGGTACTCGATCGTGTTGAAAGATGCAGTCGCCATCCCCGAGTTGCTCTTAAAACGTGGGAAGCAAGACATGAGTGTAGGCCTGTGCTGTGATAGTGACACGCAAAACAACAAGGGGTGCAAGGCCCCTCCATTAAACACACAACCATACCATAACACCACTGCCTCCCAATTTTACTGTTGGCACTACACACGCTGGCAGACGACGTTCACCTGGCATTCGCCATACCCACACACTGTCCTCTGATCGCCACATTGTTTACCGTGATTCATCACTGCACACAACGTTTTTCCGCTGTTCAATCGTCAAATACTTACGCTCCTTACACCAAGCGAGGCGTCGTTTCGCATTTACCAGCGTGATGTGTGGCTTATGAGCAGCCGTTCGACCATAAAATCCAAATTTTCTCACCTCCCACCTAACTGACATAGTACTTGCAGTGGACCCTGATGCGGTTTGCTATTCCTGTCTGATGGTCTGGATAGATGTCTGCCTATTACACGTAACGACCCTCTTGAACTGTTAGCGGGATCCGTCAGTCAACAGACGAGGTCAGCCTGTACGCTTTTGTGCTGTACGTGTCCCTTCACGTTTCCACTTCACTATCACATCGGAAACAGTTTGGAAATCTCGCGTACTGACGTATGACGCAAGTGACACCCAATCACCTGACCACGTTCAAAGTCCGTGAGTTCCGCGGAGCGCCCCATTCTGCTCTCTCACGATGTCTAATGGCTACTGAGGTAGCTGATACGGAGTACCTGGCGATAGGCAGCACAATACACCTAATATAAAAACCGTATGTTTTTAGGGGTGTCCGGATACTTTTGATCACATAGTGTATGTTCTTAGCGTCATAGACGGGATATCTTGCTGCTGGTGTAGATACTCACAGCAGACTTGGTCTGTGAAATGGTCAGTCCGTATTCCTGCAGCCAGTAGCCAAGTGATGTCATCGCTGCGTCCATATTACGCTGTCCTTTACCTAAACTGTCACCTGTTGTGTATATGCGCAGATAATCAGCTTACTGTAGTATATTAATGTTGTTGTCGAAAATGATGTGCATATCTGAGACGAAGATATTAAAAAGTTATCAGCGAGAAAGCTGATCCTTGTATGATTCCCTTACTCGTCCTCCTTGGTACCACGCTACTGTTACCAACTGCCATACAAAGTTATCTGTCTTTAAGTAGATCCCTATATCTTTGTCGTCCGTCTTCTGTCCGTAAACTGTCTCGACACGTATGACACTTGTGTTTTCTGAATGTCCATCGATATGACGAGTAATAATCAATAATTAACGTTACCAGCGTGTCAGTATGCTTTACACAGAATACGGCGCACGCTGGCGCCAGTACTAATGTTGGGAGTCCAGAGAAGTATCACAAAGCACATGAGCACGACGTCCGCTGTGCGTGCGTAGACTCGTTTTAACAGGGAGAGCTGCGGCCGTGTTCTCTTGACGTGTTTCGTGGAAGGTCATCAGAAACAACGCACCGTGAAGAGCCGAAGCCTTAATCCGGCGCGTTTCTAATGTTCGTAAAAAATTGGGATACACGAAAGTGCTCGTCGCTCAATGATTAATGCTTGAGATACGAAGCCTGACGCACAGGGCGTCCCATGCCGTTCCTAGTCCCACCAACTACTCGAGCAGAATAATTTGGCGCTCTTAGTAGTCACTTCAGTGCCCACAGTGATGAACTAAGTTTGCCAAATGACGAGTGCTCATCTAGAACTACTCAAAGCGACTTTATAAATATGCGTTTCCTGGAAATGACAACTACTTTTCTACCTATGGCAGAGAGGATGTATAAATGAACGTAAAAGTGAAGGTACGATGGACCTCTTCATACAGGACACTCTGCCTATTATAGAACGCACATAACCTACAATGGTCATAATCCTTTCACTATCAATTTTTATCTGGATGGAAGACATTAATATATGGTTATTTTAATTAATGTAGTTATCAGAAGTAACAATACGAAAAAAATATTTCCTACTGTTTTATTTTCCAACCCGCGAACGAGTAGGACATACAGTTTTATTTACAGATACCTCCACAGTTTCAGAAGACTACTGCGCAAAAACTGCGAGCCATACAAGGGACAGACACACTTCAGTGGAGAGAGAATCTCTCCAAGTTTGTAACTCATATTAGAGGTGCTCAGAATGGCCACAGTTTGTGAAATAGCAAACGTCAATACAGGCTTGCAGTTCATTGACGCAAACTGTGTGGGAAGTCGCGACGGCAACCTGCTTTGCAAATATGTTCACTGGGCTGCGTGTTTGCAGGGGCGAACTAATTCGAAGCCACAGTTCGGAGCAGAAGGTTAACAATGAAACCTGTAGACAGCACAGCTTACAGGTCCAGTCTCTAATTATAAGAATTCTGCAATCCATTAGCGGGCTTCCCTTTACCAGTGTAAAACATACATACCAATAATCTGCAGCAAATTCGCGCTGCTTCTCCGACAACCCACGCCCGGGTTCCCGGGTTCGATTCCCAGCGGGGTCAGGGATTTTCTCTTCCTCGTGATGACTGGGTGTTGTGTCATGTCCTAGTTCTAAGTTCTAGGGGACTGATGACCATAGATGTTAAGTCCCATAGTGTTCAAAGCCATTTGAACCATCTCCGACAACCTACTGTGAGATACAGACGTCCTAATGCTTGGAAAAAGAGTTAAAAGGCCTGATCTACTACTTCGACATAGAAATAATTTTTAGAGGTCCTAATATAAAATAAGTAAATGAGCAATACATGAAGCAACTACGGAGAAAATCGTCTTACTGGAGTTCACCAAAAAGAATTTTATCCTGTAAAATTTAGTAGTGCCATAATCAAGGGATTAAAACACATCAGAAAGAAAAGAGAGGGTTATACAAGATCCAAATGAGAATCAAAGGAGGAAGGTCAAGTGTCAATTGGTGGGTGAGTTTGGTGTATGCTATGACAACGAGAAAGAAATAAACTGAAGTAACATCAAGCCCTGAAAATGACACGTTTACGTACTTTTCACCAAAGACGATTTGAGACAGATGGTATTTCGACTATGACGTCAATCAACCTTAAAGCTAGTAGCTGTTCAGATTCTTTAAGTCCTCTTCTTCAATAACAATTGATGGTTCCCACTATTGGTTGACAAAATCGAAAGAAACATTTAAACCCTCTTTAACAGTCACTAATGACACTGTACAATGGATGAAGCAGGATGTTGATAAACTCTGAAACGGAATTTAAATTCTTAAAACGACTCAACCACATGTTAAAATAGTTCAAATGGCTCTGAGCACTACGGGACTTAACATCTGAGGTCATCAGTCGCCTAGAACTTAGAACTACTTAAACCTAACCAACCTAAGGACATACACACATCCATGCCCGAGGCGTAAAGTGCCCTCCGCCACACACCGTTGGGTGGCTTGCGGAGTATAAATGTAGATGTAGATGTAGGATTCGAACCTGCGACCGTAGCGGCCGCGCGGTTCCAGACTGAAGCGCCTAGGACCGCTCGGCCACTACGTCGGCTCAACCACATGTAACTGATTCTGAACAAGAGCAGGAAGAAGGTGTATCATTTAGAAATAGGAACACTACCAGTTTTTGTACGCGAATCGGTGATAGTCTAGACGAAGTCTGATAGAATGTAGTAGCCGGTTTCGAAAAGCGGTTGATGACAGTTAAAGAATAGTGCTTAGCTGTTGGGTCATGAGCTGCAGTAAGATGCTTCAGAGATCATGGTCATATGCGACTCTAACACGACTCATTTCGTGCAACGAGTGTGGTAAGTAATTTCCGTATTTTTGTCAGTCACAAATCTACTGATGTGGCACAATGCTTAATAAATGTTGTTCGTACTTTCGAGGATCATGGTTCATATTTTGGCTTGTTCATTTTTACTTTCGTTTTCCGTAATTTCCCTGAATTACACCAGGCGAATATGAGGATGGTTTCCTCAACAATGCAACAACCAATTTCTTCGTGTATATTTCTGTAGTAAAGACATTTCTCCGTCTCCGATGACCTCGTTGTCAGAGGAACGCTGAACAGTAATGCGCCACATGTTAAAAATTAAACGACACTTTCACGGATGCAGAACAACTTATTTCTGAAACTGTTTTTCCCGTAATACAAACCACAAACATATCGGCGAGAAATACGATTTAACTCTTGCAAAGTCTAGATTCTACCTTTGCCTGGATTTACAGCCTTACCACAGGAAATTTGGGAAAGTTTTTGTCTTAACGTAGTAATCAATTACTGAGTCAGTTCTTACAAATTAAGCCCTCCCACACGAACAATCAACAGACGCCAGCGTCATTTCGTTACCAGTCCATAGTTATAAGATGTGTACTTACCTTCGGGTAGCTTGCACAAAAGGAACACTTTGTAAGGAAGGACAACAATTCGGTTCTATAAGTATTAGACGCACAGACTAACTTATTTCCTATTGCTCTTCAATCTTTAGCTCTGGAAATGTTTTCCCCTCCTTCTTGGACTCTCCCTGCATTGTCCGCCTTCATAATGTCTTTGGTCTTCCTCGTTTGCTTTTATCCTGTGGATTCCAGCAGACAGCTTGTTTCTCTACATCATCCTGGCTTTTTCGGAGGGTTTGTGCGATCCACTTTCAGTTTTTTCTCTTGATTTGAATGCCGATAGGTTCTTCACTAGTTTTGTTCCAAAGCGCTTCGTTCGATATCACATTTGTATAAATGATTTTAAGGATTTTCCTAAGACATCTATTGAGGAAGATTTGCAAATTATTGGTGATTGTAGAAGTAACTTTCCAAGTTCCTCATCCGTATAACTGCACTGCTTCACGTTTGTACTAAATATTAGTTTAATCGTTACAGAAATCACTCTTGTCCTCCATGATGGAGCTCTTTGTTGGAAAATGACAGACTTTTTACCAAAATTACCAACCCCATCTGTATTTGTAAACCGTGTGATATTTAATGAATGGCTGGAGAAGAAGAAGCAGCTAGCCGGAGCGTCGGAGCGTGGCTGGCAGCGCAGCGTCTGGTGTTGGGTCGCCAATGAACGCTAACGGCCTGCCGGGCGCCGCCGCACCTGCGCTAGCGCACGCTCTCTGCGCGGGAACACACGCGACCTCTTCAAATCTGTTGCTCGCGTTTGTTGTTAGTTTTGGTTACAGATGGGAACCCTCGCTTCACATGTTCTTTATCAACTGATTCCGCTAAACTAATTCATAGTTGTTACTCTGTTTCTGTTCTCTCCTTTCCAAGTGTAATATAATGGAAAAGAGGTTAAAATTTGGTGTCTCGTCGACGTTGACGTCATTAGAGTCAGAGCATTGACTCAATAAAAGATGTAAGTGTGGTATCACGGGGATGGTCCAGCCGCCTCTCGGAAAGAAAATTCTTCCTTCGGGCACGTTAGCCCCTTTTCTTGCACATGAGTGAGAGTTGAGTTGTATGTGCCCTTGTGGATTGTAGGTGAGTGTAATGGATGCATGTATAATGTAGTGCTATGTTTGTGCTGTTACATGCCCTCACTTCAAGAAAAACTGCGGAGGTGTCTGGAATTTCATTCATTACATAATGGAACTTCACGCTACCACTTCTCCTCCTCTTGCCGTGCAAATACTGGCTGTGAAAATTTCATCCACCATCAGGATTCAGGCTGGCTTACCTCAGAGTTGAGGGCCACCGCACACACCTGCGTTAGTGAATTAGGTTGCTGAGATGGGTTGCAGACTCAGTTACATATGGATAAGAAAGAAAATCTATAGCAATCGTATGCGATTCATGGAAACCAAGGGAGACCAAAATGAAATTACTGGACGAGGATTTTAAGGCCGATTCTCCCGAATGTAAGTGTAGTTCCGTAAACTTTTTGCCACTTCGTTCTCTAGCAGGAATTTGAACGCAGAGAAAATAATTCCATGCGTTTTTTACGTACTGTAAGTCATTCGACATGAACGTTCTTCCACTGATGCGGTACTTCTTTTTCGATAATTTCTTCATTCTTCCCTATGTAGAAGAGAATTTCTATCATCCACGTTCGTTTGCGAAGGCATTTTCTGCACTGACTTCCTACAAGGATGATGTTAACGAAACCATCTACTTGTAAAACAGTTAGAAACCTAATTACGCAGTTTAATATTTCATTCTTAAATTAAGCTATAACATTTTAGGCAACTCCTGAACATTCTTAAGAACGTAACTATTATATACATATCATAAACTCAAGAGTCCCTCAGTGTGTCGCTAAGCTTGAATTTTTTTCTCAGCGCAAAACCTCTCGACTAATAGATGACATATCTGAAAAGTTGCTCTGTGTAGCGGGGTGTGATTTGAATTTCTACGCGGGTCAAATTAAAACTATATAACTGACCGGGACTCGAACTCAGCATTTCAGGTGTAACACTGAACTAACTTAGCAAAAGAGTACAATCAGGTACAGTTTTAATCGTCAATGAGGATTCAACAGATACGTAGTAGAAAAGCCTCGCATTGATATTTCGAAAACTTTGTCGTTATTTCTCAATATTACGCCAATTAATTTGGACTTCGTGTCTTGCGAAGTCACTGGTCCGTGATGATAGTGGGAAACCAAAATACAGTTGGCTGAAAACTAAATGTACAATGTTGTACGAGATCGATAACTTCAACCATGCTTCTTAAATAAAATATTCGAAGTACTTACCTAACAGTAAGGGTTTTAGTAACACGACAGCAGGTGCGAAAGCTGTAGCACTTATAGGATTCTCAGACGGAAGATAGTCTTGCCTTCTTCCGAACAATCCGCATCCTGCCTGTCACAGTCAGAACAACAGTTTCACTTGCATAAGGTTAAGGCTGCAATAAATGACCAATAAGAAAGACTACAGTAGATGTCATTCAGATTGAAAAGTGTCTAAACTGAAGAACATAAAAGCTATCAGTAAGTGATCTGGAACAACAGATGCATTGTTTGAAAGTGAGCAAGGATATTCATGTAAGTCTTCGTCACCCTGGAGCGGAGCTAGTCGAGTGTGGCACCTAAGGACTACGCCCTAGCACACCATTTTTGGAACATAGCAGATTAAGGTGGCCTGCTGAGGCACCATCGCTGTCAGTCGTAGGTTTGCCTTACGCCGTGTTGGTGATTACGTGTCCACGGTGGAGCCACGCCCTGCATCACTCCTCTTTGCTGCTCGCTTCCAAATAAATCGTTCACCCTAAAGCGGACTCCATGTAACACCACGTGACATCTTAACTTCTCGAAAGTTCAAGTGTAGACGAGCCGCTCGGGAACGCCCTGTTTCGGACGCTATATGTATTTTTCCTTCGGTGGCGGCTGCCGTCTAATTGCCTTTTGAGACATCACTGGCTGAGTATCTGTTTATAATAGGTTATTGTAAGGAGTATCACAAGATTAGGGAATCCGTGAACATGGGTAAATAATATGATGATGCTGGATTATGTACATCCTGGCTACATGGAATGTAACTAACACTGTCGAAATTCTGACGAAATAGTGATATGTACGGTTGGAAGCGTTTTCAGAATTAGTAATCTGTTGGATAAACTCATAGCAGGTTAAGGTATTAACGATTATGAGGAGGGCCGTGTCTTATTGTCCTGAGAGAGTGCATTCCTCTGCCAGAATGACTCGCTACAAGAAAAGCTGTCGGAAGCTGCCCTGCATCCGACACCATCTTTGCATAGCTCACTATCAAGACCTATTGTCCAGAAGCTCCAAGACTGCTCGACTGATCTGGGATGCCACTCCTCACACTGTCAGAGTGACGGTGGCTGATATTAGCCTGCGATCAGTCTTGACCTGACAGCACTTACTCGTCTTCACAAAGTCCAGTTTTTCACTAAGTGCCTATGTAATAGTTTATCTGTATGACTTACGGCTTCTACCCAGCTTTCCAGTCAAGTTCAATACTATGAACAAAAAAATGGTCATGAGCGAACCATTCTTTTCGGATATTATGTTTATAGGTATAATATAATTAATCTCCAATGTACCTTGAATAGTTATCAGATGATGTGGCTTGAAATACGTCGCGAGCTGCCGACTGTAAAAGTAAAATTAACATTGCATTTAATTGTACATATTTTAGTGGGTTGTAGCACAACAGACCAAGTTAATAGTATGCTTCTTACATCGACATTTCTTCTAGTCTCAGTGGAGCGAGGTAGCGCAGTAGTAATACAGTGGACTGGCGTTCGGGAGGACAATGACTAAAATCTCCATCCCGTCATACAGCTTAAGATTTTCGCTGCATTTCCTAAATATTTTAAGGCAAATGCCGGCATGGTTTTTTGAAATAGTGCTGTCGATTTCCTTCATATTTCTTCCCAAATCCTCGCTTGTACTCCGTTTGTAATTATCTGGTCGTCGACAGGACGTTAAACTATGACCATCCTTTTCCTTTCGCCTCGTCTCAGTTCGCAGGTACAGTAAATGTGACTTTTAAAGAGTTGAAACGTTTGGATGCAGAGTTCAGCTGAACAACATTACGTCATATTATTTTCATGAGCGAATCATCTTGCTACGTTGATGCGTTTACCGAGTTGCCGACTGCTGTAACCTGGTGTCATTGCATGAAAGTTATAACCGTCCACAGCAAGATAGTTTTTCTACAGGTAACTAGCTTATTTATGTTTGTAGAAGTACATAATCAGTGCTCCTGATCAGATTCAATGGAGCTCGATGTACTGACTTAGGCGTTCCTTTCCCTCTTCCGCAGTATTACCTATTACTAAAGAGGAGGATTCCCTATTCTGAGAACTCAGTGGTTCCGCTGACAGAATACAGCCTACGTTTCTGCAACGGTGGTTGCTATATTCATCTCATTCGGTGAGCATCCCTTAGGAAGGACGGTCAGACATAAATCGTTGCGGTTCGCGAGCGCCGCTGGACATCGGTAGTCAGCTCGTTTATCCCTCACTGCGTCCAAAGACGGCGCTCTCCCCCCCCCCCCCCCCCCCACCCCCCTCGCCCCACTCCACCCGTGTACACTTGCCAGCGCTCAGAAACAGGAATAAACAGGGGGAACTCACCGCGCTTCCTTCACCACCACCGTACAACGACCAGTCCTTACCTCTCTGCTTTGTTCTGTTAGAGAGGGCAGTGAAACAGACGATAAGTGTCACATGCCTTTCGCCATTTTCCTTACTGGTAACTGGACTGGTCTAGCAACTATACGTGCTTAAGACCAACGGTATGTAACTGGATACTCTCAAAAGCACATCTTCAACATCAAAACTGGAAGAAAATGCAAGAACCTTTAGCTGAATTTCGGTGATCGTTATTTCAAGAATTAATTACCCTGTTTATATACTGTCACACTTTGGTACTGGGACGAAAGATAAATTTCTGCGAATCGTGACCTATTCCGTAATAGAAATCAATGAGTAATTTTTATTTTCATTTTTACAGTCACTCACCCATATACGAAAAACACACTTGTTTACTCACACAGTGACAGTATCACATATTCAACCCACATGCATCATTTCATTCACAATTGCGCCCGACAGGTATGTCATTACTATCTTCAACAATACTGACTGCGTTCATAACATCCCGTACAAGCATGATGATAATTTTTTTGGGCCATCAGTCCTCTGGCTGGTTTGACGCGGCCCGCAACAAATTCTTCTTCTGTGTCAACCTCTTCATCTGAGAGGAGCACTCGTACCCAACGTCTTCAATCATTTGGCATTAACTTGAATGAAATGCACGAGAAGATACTTGGATATAAATTCTGATAATATAATATTCAAATTTTAAGCTAGTATTGATTATTTGCTCCACACAACTGATTTTAGATGCAGTTACATCAATTCCCCGCGGGAAATCATTACTTGAAAGATATTATTTTGATAAAGACGGGAAAGTTTTTAAGACACTTGTGCCGTTGAATATTCTCGGAGAAGTCGTACTGGTGGTGTGAAAATGGCCTCCTTTAGTAACAAGTAGTCTCGAAAATGGATCTTATCATGATTTTCATCGAAACTCGGTTACGCTTTCGAATTCCTTTTTGCATGAGAGTAGACCTTTTCACCGCCTTCGTGCACTTACGTAGCAAGTCACGCCATATTCTTTTGCGTTTTGCGGCCACACTTCTAAAATCGGAGGACGAACCGTTAGAGTTGCCTCACTTGTAAGCGCATAAACAGACAAACGGACGTGCTGGTTCCACGTACATGCCAGTAACGCCTGAGAAAATCAGGTTTATGAAGCTTTGTGCGACTTCAATGCTTTGCGTGGTTATCTGTTTACACTCAGCTACTCTTAAGACATATTTAATGGACTCAGATGTGCTAACAACAGACATTATTGCTTTGCTTATAAACTTAGGTTAGTATTGTTGCTATTTTACACGATGTTTCAAAAGTAGCTTCTAACAATATTCACCTGAGTGGATGGTACTTGAAATGTATTGAACACCTATGCGCCGTCATTTTGCATAAAAACCGTTCTAGCTACACCACACATCAAAAGTTTCAAATTTTCAAATGGAACCTACCTCGTGACAGTGCCCAGCTCTTGCACAGCGAAGAGAAAACACCTTACAAGAATTTCATCAAATTATAGTTTGTGTTTATGACACTGTATGATTTTATAACTTGTGCGTATTATATTCTGCTACAATGGAATCACACATGACGAACGAAGTATGGTCATAAAAATCAAAGTAACACAGACAAAGACGGCATTCCTGGCCAGAACAAGTCTACTAGTATCAAACATCGGCCCTTAATTTGAGGAAGAAATTTGTGAGAATGTACGTTTGGAGTACAGCAATGTATGACAGTGAATCATGGACTGTAGGAAATCTGGAAAAGAAGAGAAGCAAAGCGTTTGAGGTCTGGCGCTATGCTGTGGAAGGGTGTTGAAAGTTAGATGGACAGATAATATTTATTTAGTAAAGTTAGCGAGTGAGGTTGTAGAATATAGCGAGAGATATTTCTCAACAAGCGAGAGACGGATTTATTAGTACATGTCATTATTTCCTATGTCTAGTAGATACATTTGTTTGTTTGCCCTGAAAACTTATTTAAGTTTCGTGTTACGAGGGATAGTTTACTTTGCGGAAATAGTACTTTAAGACCGCAAAACTAGAGGTACGCTCCTTACAACGGCAGATGCAGGTGGCGCAGCGGAGCTTCCGATGAGCGCCGTGAACACGCTAACGAGCCGCCGCCTATCAAGCGCGCCTGGGTTTAGCCTACTAGACGTATTCATGCATACATGAATCAACGGTCGTTTTCGAAATAGTGGACCAGAACTATTTTTATAAGCACAGGAAGAAGGGCGAAAGCGATAGAACACTGAACAACGTACTGTTCGTTGCCCTTAGAGCTCGACATGTTCTTAGGCATTCACGAATGTGTTTAGCGATCTTAATAAATCGCTCTAGTCTCCCGGAAAGCACCTCCACCTCCTGTTCTAAGTGTCCTATGGTGAAATAAAGTCGTAACACCAAGGTTTGTGTCGTTTCGTCTACTGCCGTTTCATTCAATGATAAAATGATCGAAGGTTAGACTGCAGCGTGTCGTCTACGTCTACGTCGCTGTAGACTATATATAGCTACATATATATCTTGGATTGGACAGCTGTGGGTAAGGAAATAGAGCTTTGTTGTGTTTAAGAATTCATCTCTTGGTTCTCAATTAGTGTTTTAAGAAAATTACAAAAAATCTATATCAAGATAGCTGGACGGATGTTTGTATACGGCACCACTTCGCACGCTATTTTCTGTCATCTGGTGGATTCTTCTGTATGTACGAAAACGCACACCTACCACATATTCTATCAATGTTGAAAACTTTGTCAGTACTCGAATAAATCATAGCTCAAGATCGTCAAAACATGCAATTACATGAATTACATAAATATTAGTGTCGAATTAATTATTTGTACACAATCATAGATATGATTCATATATATATTAGTAATAGCTGTTGCGAATATCATATGTTTAATACAATGAAAATACTAGAGAAACAATCTAACTTTTAATCCTGTAGCGAGGCGCAAAGGAGTTTAACGCAGGTGAAAAAAGGCAGCGGGTAAAGTAAACCAGCTATATTAGTAATAACTGGCGTCATTCTAAACACTAATTCATTAAAAATTCATCCATTGCTGTCTCACCTTCAACTTGTTTTCGTGCTCGGATTTTCTTGTCTCAAAATAATGTTTCCTCTATTACTTTCAATGATTCTTTGCTAGTCTCATAAGGCAGGCAGCCGACTTTAAGAAACAAATCATAGAAAAAACAGCGAAAAAAAAGACGAGGATTTGATAACAACAATACTGTGTTTTCTTCATATCTCGTTGTACATGCAACGTATGTTGTCATAATTGCAGCGGGACGCGAATCAGAATAGGCAATAATCGCCAGATGAGGACTTAGGTACATGTTAATCTACTCGTATTTCTGACACTTACTGGGTGTGAAGGGTGTACAGTGAGACACTGGCATCCGAAGCAAATATTACCCTTATAAGTGTTCTGTCGTTTGCAGAGAGCATGTATTAAGTCGCTAGCCTCGTTCCAAGAATGGAGTTAAGCAGTCATAGATAAAAATACATTTGTAGAGAACAGGTAAGCTTTAATAATCTGTTCCCTTTATTTTTTAGACTGTTTATTTTACCTGTGGCAATGGGTTCCTTCTCTTTATTTATAAAAGTTATAAAATACTTTCCAGCTGAGTAACAGATGATTTAAACTGTATAAAACTCTGGATCTTAATCACCTGTCAGAATACTTACAATAACTCTATACTAGTACAGTTATGAGAACGTCCATCACTCAGAAATGAATGATTTACGCCCGATACCAGTCTGATGTGGCTGCTGGCTTATCGCAGGTGTGGCGTAATTATGTAGATGCAGCCGTCTGCGAGGCTAATTCGGCCACAAAGTAGGCAGCAGTAGGAACAACACGTCAGTCTCAGAAATTACTGAGACCTCAATTACTGACGGTAGATTTATTCATTCATTGGTAAAGGAAGGGAAAATTCTTATCAAGTGGCACGATTAACTAGCATTTGCTCAATAAAATAAAGGGACGAAAAGGTTGATAGCGTTTATAATGTATAAAAAGAATCCACAAGACGATAAGTTCCAAAGACTTCAGGGGAAAAACTCGAATCTTCTCCTTGTGCTTAATACTATGCATCTATATGTGAACTGTGGATGCAACCGTAATCGAAAAATCCAGCGTAATTGTACGTAGCTCTGACCAATTGAGACTGTCATGATGTCTGACTTACCAGAATACAGTGGCTTCTTTCTTCCATACAGGTATTAAAACCGAAATATGCAAAATGCACAGTTGATTGCTAACTACACAGTTTCTGGTTTCTGTCTCTCCAAGTCCAGAAAGGAACAGGCACTGCAATGCTGGCCTGTAGCTTTACGGAGAGTTTTGTGCAGATTTGGAATATATATTACTCTTGAGAATGAGTCGTAGTCTAGACGTGTTTCATGCACTGAGATGTATTTGTTCTGTTAGGATTTGATCATACAGACTATCACACAGTTCCATCGAAAACTGTATTAATCGCAACAATTGTCTAAATCGGACAGGAGTGTTAGAATCCTGCTTAGTCCCTACAAGCAGAAACTACGGTTCAGAAGATACGGTGCTCCACAAGACACCGTCCCGGTGTGTCTATACAGTTTGCAAACCATTGTACAGCGCGTGGCGGTGGGTACTTTTTACCACCATTAACCAGTCCCTGTGCCAGCTAATTCAGTAATGGTAAAAGGAAAAACGATTGTTTGTAATCTTCCGTAGTAGACGTAATCTCTTTAATTTTCATGGTCCTTATGCGTGATTTACAATGGAGGCAGAAGGGTTGTTGTACATTATGTTGCCATCGGCTTGCTTGTCAATGTAACAAAACCTTTCGTATCACCTTGAAAGAAATTTGCGTCTGAAGATGCGATAGTAATTATTCCGTATAAATAATCCGTAGCGAGTCCGCCCCCTCGTAGTTGAGTAGTCAGCGCGACGGAATGTCATACCTAACGGCCCGGCTTCGATTCCCGGCTGGGTCGGAGATTTTCTCCGCTCAGGGACTGGGTGTTGTGTTGTCCTTATCACCATCACCTCATCCCCATCGACACGCAAGTCGCCGAAGTGGCATCAACCCGAAAAATTCGCACCAGGCTAACGGTCTACTCGACGGGAGGCCCTAGCCACACGGCATTTCCATTTCCATTCGTAACGAAAGAACAGAAAGATTTTTAACACTGTCGCTAGATATTTCCAACAAGAAAAGAATGAAACATACGTATATCATTATTTTTTATTACGCCTGAAACCCGTTTTGAAATCATTTGTTTCCATTTACGGTGTACGTACTCATCTGACGAGAAACTTCCCTGCAACTACAGTAAAGTACTCATTCTGGAATTGCAAAAATGGCTCTCTGGGAAGGTTTGATAGCTATTGCAAGATATTACGGTATATGATGTAATTGTTTTCCAAAAATAATCATTACTAATGCAATATATGGGCAACGACCTTGCCGCAGTGGATGCACCGGTTCCCGTCAGATCACCGAAGTTAAGCGCTGTCGGGCGTGGCCGGCACTTGGATGCGTAACCATCCGGGTCGCCATGCGCTGTTGCCATTTTTCGGGGTGCACTCAGCCTCGTGATGCCAACTGACGAAGCTACTCGACCGAATAGTAGCGGCTCGGGTCAAAGAAAACCATCGTAACGACCGGGAGAGAAGTGCGCTCACCACACGTCCCTCCTACCCGCATCCTTAGCTGAGGATGACACGGCGGTCGGATGGCCCCGATGGGCCACTTATGGCCTGAAGACGGAGTGCTTTTTAATGCAAGATATATTGTATGAATAACTTAGTTCGGTAACTATACTGTAAACTCGCACCCGTTGCGAGTGGCACTGCCTAATGCCAGGAAGTGTACTGACTGATTAAAGGCCAGTCTAACTGTGTCTTCTTCACTTCGCCTTTGATACATATCTATAGACGTAAGCATCGTCTTCTAATGCCGTCTAAAATACACAAGTTACCAAAGAGAACGAATCGATGAAACACTTTCATAAATTCATATTGTCATTTAGCTTTTCTCCGAACTGCTGCGGTACAATTCCGAGATGGTTCATTAACCAAATGTGTAACCGCTCGTTCTTTACTGGCATAGACGTTGACCGGAAATTAAAACTCCAGTCTTCCTGGGATCTTGTCAAAAATTGACTTCACAGTTCATAAGCCGTTCACAAACGACACAGGGTTTTTTACTTTAGTAGTACAAACCGTTTTTCACTTGGCCACTGAAAAAGTGAGTTTTTAGGTACAGTACATCAGTAGAGTTATATACAGGGTGAACATTAATAAAACCGGCAAACTGCAGGGACGGATTCCTGACTAAATGGAGGAAATAAGGTCCTATGTAGATTTGTCCGGTAATGCATCTTTGCCACGATAGATGGCGCTTAGGAATAAAAGTTGCTCTGACCACTAGGCGCTCAGTCCGGAACCGCCCGACTGCTACGGTCGCAGGTTCGAATCCTGCCTCGGGCATGGATGTGTGTGATGTCCTTAGGTTAGTTAGGTTTAAGTAGTTCTAAGTTCTAGGGGACTGATGGCCACAGATGTTAAGTCCCATAGTGCTCAGAGCAATTTGAACCATTTTTTTGCTCTGACCACGTATCGTGTGTTCCTTGTGCGTTGCAGGCTGTGTGATTGAGGCAGCGTACTGTAAGCAGCAGAATGGTCCGGTGTTCATGTCGGCAGCAAGCCGAGATGGTGTATGTGTATGGCCAAGCAGATGGAAACCTCCCGAGGAGATCACGAATGTAAAATTAGAGAGATCCGAGCGCGCATGGAGGCTTTCCGGCAGTCGTTCTTCCCGCGAACCATACACGACTGGAACAGGAAAGGGAGGTAATGACAGTGGCACGTAAAGTGCCTTCCGCCACACAACATTGGGTGGCTTGCGGAGTATAAATGTAGATGTAGATGTAGATAACTACTGCAACCTACATCCTTCTGAATCTGCTTAGTGTATTCATCTCTTGGTCTCCCTCTACGATTTTTACCCTCCACACTTCCCTCTTATACTAAACTGGTGATCCCTCGATGCCTCAGAACGTGTCCTGTCAACCGATCCCTTCTTCTAGTCAAGTTGTGCCACAAATTCCTCTTCTCCCCAATTCTGTTCAGCGCCTCCTCATTAGTTACGTGGTCCACGCACCTAATCTTCAGCGTTATTCTGTAGCACCACATTTCGAAAGGTTCAATTATCTTTTGGTCTACACTGTTAATCGTCCATGTTTCACTTCCATACATCGCTACACTCCTTACAAAGACTATCAGAAAAAACTTCCTGCTACTTAAATCTATACTCGATCTTAACAAATTTCTCTTCTTCAGAAACACTTTTCTCGCCACAGCCAGTCTACATTTTATAACATCTCTATACATTAGCTATTTCAATTTTTGGTTTCTTACATTTCTTGTGATTGGTTTCTTACTCAGTTATTGTGATGTTTGATACTGCTTGGTCTTGGACGTTGACGTATAACTACGTTTTTGTTTTACTCAACTTGTGGCTTCAGTATTTCCTTTTTGCAAAATTTAATACTGGTATTTGACGTTTAGGAACGGAAGAAAAGAAAGGAAAGAGAGATGCACTATAGGAGAGAGAAAGTCGGTTAGTTAGTTAGATACACGTTCCACCGAACATTTGAAAGATAATTTTATCGAAGTGATGTCGAACGAGTCTGTGGACAGGATATGTGTACATGATCAGAGTTAACATCAATCAACGCACTGTTATTTTAGTCCTATACATGCAATTACACTTAAAAAGGGCTTTCTATGTCGTCTATGCCAAACGTGAATGTACCAGAGGGATAAGGTAGTCTTGCTTATAAGATCCTCTACAAATATTCCTGTTTTCTGTGTTGAACCTGCTACACCATCTCGCTTTTTTTAGGATGTAATCTACGAAAATTCCTCAGTTTTCTACATGTTACTTCTGTAGAGACTGGTAAAATAAAATACAAGCCGTATAGAAGCATACAAGTAGAATTTTTTCCCATAACCCAAGCATGAATGGAACAGAAACAAAACTTTATAAATGTAAAGAGCACCGATTTCTGTATAACACCCGGCAGAAATCAGTATGAGTTCTATGGAAAGATTTTGCCCGAACGTCAGCTCGACCGATGTCTGAAGCCTTGAACGAGATCGCCAGATTGGCGAAGAATAACAGCGGAAAATGCGGAAGGCTGGGCAGTGGAGCGCGCCTGTGTTTAATTTACATATCACGCCGTCGCGAGCTGTTGCTGCTGTCGTCGCGGAGGATTCCAGAAGCATAAAGTTTGTCGCCGGTCGAAGAGGTGCGTAGGAAGATAACTGATGACCCGCTGGAGATAAGAAATTCGCTCGAGCTTGTTAGAAGGGATGTGACTTGTTCGCTGAAGTCTGCCGGCATGTTTAATGAGTCTCACGTTCCTGGCGACGGAGAATCAGGAAGCAACTCTAAGATATCAGTCTGTAGTCGGGTAGGCCGCAAATCGTCTACCAATCACAAGTCATTCTGGTTTTTGTTTTCCATAGTTCTCCATAACGTTGTTCACGCTCTTACAGGCACAGTGTGGAATAATTCCTATACGGAATATTGTAGATCTTGAGCAAATATATACTCCTCAAGTAGACCCTTCCTGTTCCAAATTTTGTACCATTATGCGACGCTGCGAACGTTGAATGTGAGATAGATACAAACGGAAACGGCATGTATCAGGAGCCTAGTTATCTGCTAAGAGAGACTTGTCTTATTATGGCTTCTTTATGTCGGACGATTCGTCGTCATTGATCCTGTGTTAATACAAGAATAAGTATTTCCTATATGACTAACCTTTCTTGAAATTTAAATTTATTTGTCCTTGCATTGAATATGGGCAAAATGTCATTTTCTAACGAATTTGGAAATGGCAAATAATTTTTCAGTACTTTCGATTTTAATATTTTCTGTTGCTACATGTGTCGTTATTCGTGTCCTTATTGCACATCGAAATTAGATGGTTTGGCTTGTCTGCAACACTTGGGTATGACGATTTTAGTCGTCTCACATTATGCGGCTGGTAACTCGTAGTCTAGGAACAGTTTTTAGATAATTAAACTGGAGAATCGTAATGAAGCTGACTGTTTAACTGTGTTTTGGTATGAGGGTTAATATTTTCGACGTTTTGCACAAGTTAGCTAATTTATATCGGAAGCAGTTGATTCGGAGCATTTGAACCAATTTTTTTAATAGAGAAAAAAATGTTAAATGTCGCTTAAATACTAGAAAAGCAACCGATTCTGATCATGAAAGCAGTAATCCTATAGATACGTTTCTTTGTAGCCGAAGCATTTTTTTTATTTTCTTCAGATCCACATTTGTGTAGTCTGGTATTTTTTGACACAAACATTTATTTAGCACCTCTCTTGACAATGTTTCTCTATTTTCTTAATGCAAGTAACTTTAATGTATGTTTAATAGTATTCGATTACCTATCAATTTTTCTATTAGCATTTATTTCACACTAGTATTAGCCTTTTAAATATAAACAATTCGCTGTTTCCTTGGAAGAGTCTACGCTCTTTTTTTTCATGAGAATCGCATAAAATTCGCTACCTGTAACAACACCATGTCGCTGTAACTTCCTATTTAGGCATAACTAGAGCCTTCAGTATATACTGCTCGCGCGGCGTGTCTCCGTCTCCATCCTCGTCCTAGCTTCTTTCTCAGGCGTAGCATATGAATGTATCAGGGAGAAGTGTCTTGTGAAGTAAGATTCGTTTGGGGGCTGTCGCCGATTGTGACTAGGTGCGGGATTGTGATTCACTGTGAGGTAATGGCGAGCTGTCGGCTTTTCGGCCGCCATCAGATACATGATTGTCGCCGTGCCTGACTGATTGACAATGAGTGCTTTGACAGGTCGTGTTGTAGTGCTTTTTCTGTCAAGAACAATCGACAGTACTTTTATAAAGTTCATGGACAGTTGTATAAGGTTTATAGGCCACACGTCATAAGTGCCAGTAAAGTTTCCTACGTAGAAGGATGAATTAATGTTCCTGAGGAAGAATGTGTCGCAGCTGATGTTTTAGGAGAATAAGTGAGAGTGGAAATTCCTTAAAAGTTTCAGCTTATGGATACGCGTTTTTGCTCACTTCCAACTTTCCGTTCTCAGTAAGTTATCATGTGGTGCCTCTGAAGCCTGAGGATAAGAAACTGCTTACCAGGCGTGTAGGAAAATAATCAGTCTAATGCACATACGACTTTTTGGTCTTCATTGACATCAGACATTTTTGCATAATTTTAACTATGGCTGTGGTTACCTTTCTAGAAACGACGCTGGGAGGCGAACTTAGATTTAGGATATCACTTTCGAGTCATGATTGTAGAATTTTAAGACATTGCCCCAGTGACTTCACTCCGGCACGTTTAGGAACCTGTGGAATTCATGGGTAAAAATATGTATTAATCTATTACGATTTCACCGAAGAATAAAGTAAGCGCGTAAAATCCTTGTTGGAATAGGTTGTTTACATCTTGTGGTACATAGATTGTATTTAGTGGAAACAAAAATGTTTCTTTTTGTTGGTTGGAACACTGATTATAGGTGCTCTACACTAGCGTTTGTTATTGTAGAGGAGGAAGCTTTCCAGGAGTGTAACAGATGATTTATTGTGTATTCATCCGAGATTTGACAACATATGGGTGAGACAAAGTGGAAAATCCTGTCAGGATGGAAGTTTGAAGGAGCTCGAGCTTCTGTTGCTAGAGTATTGATCACCACTAAGCATAATTTACAACAAAAATGACGTCAGAGCTCTAACAACAGGTTTCTGTTGTCAAATTCTTGCGTATATTGGCCGAATCGAATATGTACTGCCGGGTTTCCCTCTACGAACTTATTACCACAAGTAAGCATGCGCTATCGCGGCGCAGATGTTGTGGTGGCCACGCAACATGATCCAGCGATTAATAAGAGAATGTTATTTCTTTAGAGGAGATATGGATCATCTGATATCAACTGGTCACGTTTATAAATGGTAGACACTCTTCCTCATTCTTGCCACTACAAACATGCAGGTGACATAGGACGGACAGCGGCCATTGTTTATGTGATCATGTGCATCCCTGTCGAGGGCTTTGACTGTTAAGGTGCCAGCGGGCCAGTTAACATTTTTGTCTCCCTATCTGTGTTCAGCTGTTGTTTGGCGAATACGAAGATGGACTTCAGCCTTTGGTCAGGATAGAAGAGTGAGATGGCTAAACTACAGCACTCATATTCGAAAACTGAGCGAAGGGGATGAGAGTTAGCACATTCGTATCGCTCTCGCGGTTCAAATCCTCGTCCGGTCAGCCTGGTTTAGGATCTATGTGGTTTCCCTACAATCGGTAAGAGGAATGGGGTGATGGTTCCTCTGGAAAGATAAAATCGAATTCGTTCTCAGTCCGTTGTGCGCCTTCGTATTATTCGAAAGGAGTGCGGTTAAAAATCTTGTCTTTTCATTCAGCTTTAGGTTGTCCCTGATTCCTCTCGATCACCACAGGCGCATGATGAGTAAAGCCACTGACTATTCCTTCTCTAATAACCCCTTCCACATATGACATTGCTCCGTTTCTAACATCATCGTCATGCAGAAGAAACCGAGCGGGGTGGCGCAGTGGTTAGACACTGGACTCGCATTCGGGAGGACGACGGTTCAATCCCGCTTCCGGCCATCCTGATTTAGGTTTTCCGTGATTTCCCTAAATCGCTCCAGGCAAATGACGGGATGGTTCCTTTCAAAGGGCACGGCCGACTTCCTTCCCCGTCCTTCCCTAATCCGATGAGAAAGATGACCTCGCTGTCTGGTCTCCTTCCCTAAACAACCCAACCCCCATGCAAAAGACTTCAAACTGTGACCTTCCCCCTTCCGGCTAGGTATATGACGCGCGCCTTATCAAGAATCTGGAGTCAGTTTTTGGGTCAATCCTGTGCAGAATCTCTCCTGCATTATCACTAACTGAAATAAGTGTTGCACTGTGTGAAAAACACAGCAAACTTCCACTGGAAATGCTTCGCATGTACATTGCACATGGTTTCTTATCATTCATTTCCGTTTATTTTTCTATCACCCGAAACTGTTTCGGTCTCAGCGGTTCCAGCAATGGTTTCCAAGGCAGCTACCTAGCCTGGTAGTCGTGCGCTGAACTGTGATAGCTGGGCTGATGGGTCGTGAAAGCCGCCTTCGCCGTTAACACTGCGGACACCTTTCGCCAGCTGTGCACCTCTCAACCATTTAGCTCCGAGCGTCGTTTCCACGTGCTGCATTCCGGAACGCCTCTCGCACCTGATTGTGTAACACGTGACGGCTTGTTTCTTTCCCCACACGCTGTATTTGGCATCTGATGAAGGACTGAACTCCGTACATCATAGGTGACCGACTGACCTAGAACTAGCTACTTGAACTTATTGAAGACTTCATCCAAACAGCAGGAAATGTTGTTTAACTATATTTCTACAAAAATGTGACTTTATGAAAGTGCTTCATTATCTCGTTCTCTTTGGTAAACTATGTACTGATGATGGCGTTGGAATATGGTGCAGCGCATCTGAAGAAACGTACTGAAGGCGAAATGAAAACACGGAGACAATGGCCTTCAATTCGTTAATATCACTTTTCGCATTGGGAAACTATGCTTCACATAAATAACTGCGTTACCATTTAGATCACACAGTCTTGTTACCAAACCTAAGGTATTTGTTAGAAGTTGTCTTGCGTTAGTAATGATTACTTTTTCGCAATAGTCTCTTTATTTGACATACTAATAGTACGAACGCTTCTGAGAGCCAATTTTCCAATTTCGGAACATACGTTTTATCAACAATGCAGCGAAATTGCTCTTCGTATGAAATATACCCGGAGTACTTTGAGAAATGTTATTGAAAACGAGTTTCTGGTTTCAGTATCTATGACGATATTCGTCTCTTCTCCTGTTGTTCTAAATGGGAAACATCTAGCGGTAGTGCCTAACTTCTGCTTGTTCTCTGACGTCGATTTTGTAACTATGATATATGTATTGCCTAACAGTCAGTAGCTAAATTGTCTTTTGATTTTTAGTTTTAAATCTACTGGTGTTCTTAGTGAAACTATAATTGTCTTTCAAATGAAAAAGTTGTGTTTTTAATGCCTATTATTTTTTATCGAATAGTCTCAATGAAAAACAGACAGAATAAATAAATGAAATGTAAAACTAGCGAAGAAGAGCCTTTAGACTTGAAGAAAAGAGTGAATCTAGAAAGGGGAAGCTTTCGAATCGCAAAGAAGCTGCGAAATAGCAACGAGCAACCTAAAATACGGCTCTGGCAACGCGTGGCTGCAAATCAGTTACCACGAAATTTATCTGAGAACGCAAACATAGCATGTTTCGCACTTTCGCAAACATACCATGCGTCGCCGTACCTCAGCAGCTGGAAAGCGATTCTCACGCAGCTTGTACGAAACTTCTCTGATAAGTTGCCTGTGCAGATCTGAGCTAACACTGTATTTTCGTGGCAAACCATTTAACACCGTGATCACGATGGCACACTTTTGAGAACGAATCGCATATTTGGTTGATGGCCGTGAGACAAACTACTGCAACGTTATTCACTGTAAACAACCGCAGTTATTCTTCGCTCATTCGCTCGTGGAAGGTGAAGATTAATTCTATGTATGTATGTATGTATGTATGTGTGTGTGTGTGTGTGTGTGTGTGTGTGTGTGTGTGTGTGTGTGTGTGTGTGTGTATGCGTTTGTGTGTGTGTGTGTGTGTGTGTATGCGTTTGTGTGTGTGTACGTACGCCGCCAGCTGCTCGTTTCCGTTTCCATCTACGAAGAAAAAGTGCTAAGTCGACCGAACATATCTGCTATCTTTCTGTACGCATTTATTTAAAAATACATACCAATAGTTTTCTGAGTAATTTTTTATCTTCTTCTTTTAAATGTATCTATTACCTGGGGAGAACTGGAACTGACTTATAATTTTCAGCTAATAAAGATGTACAAATGGCAATGTATTTAGTATTTTGCGTCGGTGATAACACAATAATAATGTAAATAACACTTGTTAGTTATGTTATATGCTAATAAATGTGCGTTATGGTTGCATACATGCAAATATCTCTTACCTTGTCACTGTACACAGTGTGGAAAATGTCCTAACATGATACGAGAATTGATAGAACGAAATTAGTAGATCTCTAAATTCTGCGTTTAGCGAAGAATGATGCTGTCTTTCCACCAACGATTTTCAGTTGAGTTATCCAATCATTTCTATACCAAACTGGCCAGTTATCGCCCTAACAGTACTGCTCGACTCTTCATCATGCACCCTCTTATCTGTCATCTGTTCGCAGTTGTAGGATTCTAATTTGGGGAGATGTCTCACGTACATGCTTATTGCTATTGCAAACTCTAGTATTAAACTGCTTTTTGAAATTTCACTGTGGCGATGGTCTGCGGTGTCAATAGATATTTGCGACTGGTTCATGGAAATTGCGGCTACTTGGTTATTAATTCACAAATGCGCGTTAAGCAATTACATGAGACAATGTTAAAAACATACCTATTAATGGCTCCTTAGTTGCAGAAAATTTCTCTGAGAATTTGGGTATCTGGGTTTATGTACTACTGGAACTGATTACAGAATCAGAGAGTTCGATACACTTACAAAAAATCACGACAGCAATGCTAATACAGATTATACACCGTGGTCCACGTTCCTAGCATATGGAAATACTCTTATCCAAAATCAACCGTAATGTAACAAATAACTACCCTCCTCCATTATTAGACCTATTAAGGGAGAAATGCTTGGGCTTTCATGAACGTACGGTCTTCTTTCAGGGAGTATCACCAGTTGTCGGCATTTGCTAACGTTCCATAATCACAAGACTTCTCAACGGCATATGGTTCAGACCGAAGAGATTCTAGTTTCTTTCCTGTCGTGTAATCAGGAACTGATGCAATTAGCCTTCTGCACAATATAGCTGCCAAATAAAGACATTTTTCATGACAGACGCATCACACATCAAATAAAAGATGAGGTAGTTTCCTTGCCGAGTGTGCCGACCCATTACATTATGCATGCCAAATACTAACTAATGGCCTGTAATGACATCGCTGTCGTCGCGCCGTTAAATCCTTCAAGCAAAATAAATTATAAGCGCAGAGGAAAGTAAGCAACAAGAACCATCAACGTGAGGCAGAACATCTGTTTTGAGATGGATAAATGAATCAAACAGTTGTGGACTCGTTGAAGACATCATGTTGATGGAAGATCTCTCACAAGCCAAACCACTTTTAAAAGTCAGCTGTTACCACAGTTTAACCAATGCAGCGGCTCTCTTAGGATCGTTGTGAGGAGTACGTAGAAGAGCGGAGTCATGTCGACACCTAATGTTCGTTTGCTGTGATGCTACAGGACGTAGCTATGCTTGAGTAATTTGTTTTCCTGGGTATATTGTACAATATTCCCCTCCGTCACATATACACATATCATCTATTCTAAATTCAATGTTAAGAAAACCAAGGACACAAAACAGGAAATTTTCAGTATCTTTCGAATAATTACACGAAAAGCAAAACCATCCTTCGCGCGTATTTCTGTTTTCTTTGTACAGCTACAATTAAAGATTGAAATTTTCGGAACACGCATGTGGTATAAAATTGCAGTGTTGCTCGGCGAACAGCACTGATAGCTTCTTTTCGGATCGTGACTCCATTAACAGCGTCACCCTGAAGCAATGTTTCAACGAATTTCCTACTCATCACCTTCAGGCAAAGAGAAAATTCCATAAAATGTGAGGGATTTCGTAGAAAAAACTACAGTGCATTAATTAATCTGGAAAGCAGACTGTTTAAAGACACCCCTTGAACTGTGCAAAGAATTTTTTGTGAAGCTTCAGTACCAACATGGTTTCCACACTGTTTCATAAACTGGAAATATGGGTTGCAGGTGAATAACAGAGTTTTAGCGGGACAAACGAATTTCTGCTTTTTATTCGTCGCAATGCCAGTTACTGAAGTGTCTGTGGCGATATCGAGACATTATGAAACATTTAGAACAATTTTACAGTGGATTTAAGAAAGCAAGATGAGCGGGGATGACAGTGCAGAAAACAAAATGAACCA
This sequence comes from Schistocerca serialis cubense, assembly GCF_023864345.2. Classification (NCBI taxonomy): domain Eukaryota; kingdom Metazoa; phylum Arthropoda; class Insecta; order Orthoptera; family Acrididae; genus Schistocerca; species Schistocerca serialis. Next base: position 368,736,239 of record NC_064640.1, on the reverse strand, counting down.
TTCACAATATTCGATTCGTTCCTAGCTCTGTTTCGACGGGATGTCGCCATTAAATCAAGGAGGCTGTAAATGCTTCGTTTCTTGCCGTCTGGTACGTACAAGTCTCTAAGTTAGAACACAACTGTGGGAGCTTTACGGTCAAATATTTAAAAGACGGCCGCTACGCTGTCCTGGGAAATTAAAGCGGCGCCGGCAGCGCGATGCGGTAGAGCGCGGCTCGCCCACGCAGGGATGGGCTCATTAATGGGTCGTGCCGGTGTCGGCCGCCTCAACATATCTCCCATGTTTATGTCCCGTTTGTGGCTGCGCTATAGGGCTGCCCCGGGATGCGAAACCGTCGTTCAGCACAACAGCTGCTTAACAACATTCCTACGATCCGCGACATTTTTTCCTTATCTACGAGGAGCGGATATTGTCGCTTAATAATGAGTTACCTCAAGATTGAAATGTGACCTCTGTGATGTGACCTCTGTCACACCAATTAAATGTTTACATAAAATGCAGCTATGACGGAACGTGTAATATCAGCTGTACAGAGGGTGTATGGTATACATGTTGATCTGAAAGAAGAGGACGATGGCAAACGAAACTCGTTGAAGAAAGGCGTCGTTGCTCTTAACGGCACGCAAAATTTAGAGATTTAGTAATTTATGTCATATCAGTTCTCGTTTCTTGGCTCAATTGGTTCAAATGGCTCTGAGCACTATGGGACTTAACATCTGAGGTCATCAGTCCCCTAGAACTTAGAACTACTTAAACCTAACTAACCTAAGGACATCACACACATCCATGTCCGGGGCAGGATTCGAACCTGCGACCGTAGCGGTCGCGCGGTTCCAGACTGAAGCGTCTAGAACCGCTCGGCCACACCGGCCGGCCTCGTTTCTTGTTCGTACATTTTCCATAATGTACACAGTGACAATGTAAGAGAAATTTGGCAAGAGTGGAAATGTAAATGTGTATTTACAAACATATAAAATAATGATGAGGTATTATTTATGTTATTATTATGTTAATAGCGATGCAAGATACTAAAACCATTGCCATTTGTACATCTCTAAGTAGCTGAAAATTACAGGTAAATTGCAATATTCTATACGTAATAGCTTCTTTTAAATGACAGAATAATACTTAGGAAAAGATTTGCATGCATTTTTAATATATGCGCACAGAAATCTAAGATACGAGTTCGACAGTAAGCATAGCATATCTGTGAAATATCGGATTGCTGTTGTAATATCTTTGGTGATCATATGTGTGACGCTCACAACAGTTCTCGTATTATTGTTGGTCGCTAGGCTCGCTGTAAGTGAAGTTACACAGTAAAACTTCGAAACAATTTCCCACAAACAAGTATCATATGTTTTGGTTCAAATGGCTCTGGGCACTATGGGACTTAACTTCTGAGGCCATCAGTCCCCTATAACTTAGAACTACTTAAACCTAACTAACCTAAGGACATCACACACATCCATGCCCGAGGCAGGATTCGAACCTGCGACCGTAGCGGTCGCGCGGTGCCAGACTGTAGCGCCTAGAACCGCTCGGCCACCCCGACCGGCTATCAAATGTTTTCTTCTTTTCTTTTTTTCATCGGTGCTGTCACATTATGTTCGCAATGGCTGAAATGTGAGAAGAAAGAATAACTTGGACAGTTCAGTGATGTATGTAGTATGTTTTGATTGCAGTATATGACTAGTGCCTCAGATGATGATTATCAATTACAAAGGTCTTAAAAAAGTGTATAATGCCGCTTTCCAGCGAGAGTACAGATGTTACCAGTTACCAAAACTGTGTTAGTGGGATGTAATATAAATGTTTATGCTTGCTTTTTTAAGGCAACTATGATCAGAACATCAAAAATCAAAATTCTATAATAAATTTTGAGCAGTAAGTTCTTATTACATTATGATATGCATTAAATGAATTTCTATAATTAAAAAATATCATGCTTTGTTTTGTTCATAATTATCACGCGTTGGAAGATGGGCCGTAATAACCGAAACTGGCAGCAACTTAATACATTTTTTACAGCAGCTGATAGTGTAGCTACATACATACGTCAGTATTATCACCAAGCAGTGTGGCTCTGTTAAAGGCTGTGGGACCACTACCACTGATGCTATCCACGCGAATCGCTTGTTTATTGAGAAGCACTATGAGAATTTTAAATATCATCACTTCGCATTCCTCGACCCGGACAAGGCTTTTGAGTGAGTACTACGGGATCACATATGGTTTACCATCCGAGAGCATGAAGTACCTGAAGAACTAATTGAATGGCTCCAGCTGTGCTACCACAACGTTTAGAAGTCAAGTGCATTCTGCCGCTGGGGTGTTAGATGACTTTCCTGTTTCTGTTGGTGTCCATCAGAGGTTTGCTTTCTTCTCCTTTCAGTTCGTTATAATAATGGACATGGCCATCAGATATCTTCAGAAATTAGCATTTGGACCCTGGTGTATGCTGATGATGTTCTACTGGATGCTGGCTACTTGTCCTCCAACGACAAGTTCAAGCATGGAAGAACCGGCTTGAAAACTCCAGACTACGCCTCAGTAACAAAAAGAGTGAGCAACTGTCAACACATGCAAATAATGCGGACAAAATCAAGATTAACGATATAGTTCTGCTGCAGACAGACATCTTCAAAGTACCTTGGCTCCAAAATCGCTGCCGTCGGCTCACCCGTTCCTCGAATCACAAACTGCGTTAGCAAAGCTTGGCTTATATGGGAGACAATGACTGGTGTGCATTGTGGTAAGAAGGTCCCGTACCGACAAAAGTCGAAAAGTGGCCGCTGTGCAATCTGCCCAGTTGCCTTGTACGGTGCAGGATGAAAGGACCAGAGCAACGACTTGCTGTAATCTTTTTCTTTTTCTTGTGCCTTTGCCCTGCATAGACGCAGGCTCGGCATGATTATTAACGGATGTGGCACGGTTAATTTAAAGGATGGCTGCATGCCCTTTATTTATATTTATCAAATGAAACGGTGTACTAGTCAAGACACTGGACTCGCATTCACCTTGACCGGCGTTCCAGTCTCCGTCCCACCATCTAGATTTAGGTTTTCATTGGTTGTCCTGACTGGCTTCAGGTAGAGAACAGGTAGTTTTTACGGAAAAGGGCACGGGAAATTTCTAATTTCCATTCCCAATTTGGGATCGTTCTCCGTCTCTAATGATCTCGTCGTCGACTGGATCTCAAATCCGTATCTTCCTTCTTTTTTTTAAAGTTTGATCTGGATCAGGACTAAGGGCCAAGCCTGATTTACGTCAGTATATAGTTGAAGTAGAGTATTTGTTCTACACTTCCGCAAATACAAATGATATTAAAAAAGACAACTCTGACTGAAGATGTTCACCTTTAGTTAAATTTTCATAGACGTTATTTGTAACATTACAATTGAATGTAATTGTAGATTTTCGCTATGATAGCTGCTTTTGAGATACACGCAGTTATCAATGTTTAAATTTCCAGCATTCTTGGAAGGTTCTACTATTTACTCAGCATCATGTTGTGTTCTAGAGTGCTCAGAACGCCTCTGAACAGCATTTTTGCAAACTTCCCTATTCAAAATCATTTCTCCCGCCAAAGCACACGAGAAAACGAGCTCAGTAGAGGAAGTAGCCTTGTAAATCGGGATTGAAATAAGTATGAGGATAGCGTTATGTACATAGAGTATCTGGAGTGCAGTACATACAACGATATAGAAAGAATTGTTCTTGGCAAAGCACTACAGATGGCTATAGGATATTACTCATCTTAACTCGTGCCTTTACCTGGTCATATCAGAGAAGACTAGAAAATCCTCATGAGGAACGTGGATTTAATACTGAAGAGCCAAGACCACTGATTCAGATTCTTTGGTAGCTAAGTCGCTAGTCGATGAGAAAACTGCCTCTGACTCTGACGAATCGGCACAAAAATGCGGACACGTCTGCAGACGTGAAACAGCTGTTACCTGCACGGTGCTACGCCCAGTGTGACAAATAAGTCAATAATGAATAATAAACTAGGATGGAGAAAGTGGGTTTACTCGAGGCCGCGATTGCTCTTTCGATAAGGACCGCGCTGTGTGGCAGCCTCATCAAAAATGATGTCGCGGATTTGTGAACGGAGCACGTGTGCAGATGTTATCTTTGGAGGTCAGTGTGGGGCGGCCGACTGCGCATGTTAATATTAAACTAATATGTAACACGGCAACGCGAACAGGGCTAACAAATAGTCTAGATTGCTATCAGGTCACGTAGCTATTCTCGTCTGCGAGAATTCATTGTATTCCATTTAGCATTTCAAAATGAAGATGTTAACCGTAGTGATGTGTTGCGCGCTTGGCTTCCCGCGTCGCAACGGCAGCTTGCCAAGCCCGGTGCGACCACGCCCCCTAATCCGGCATGTTCACATGGGTGAGCGTTCTACTACGTGAAATCAGAATAGCTGTCCTCGTAATTTCACAATGCCAGGCGTTTTTTGGGACGCTTATTTGTGTACGGTTTGCGACGTAGGCCGTACGATGACCTTGAGCCCCATGTTTAGGAAGACCGTATGCATAAGTTCCCATTGTTTGTCTATGTCCCAAAAACCGAGCGTATTAGTGAGATGGCGCAGAGTAGCCGTTATCATCTGCAGTGTTGTGTGTTACTGTCTTAAAGGTATTCACAGTTTTCAGCCTTTCCCTAAGTACAGCCGTGTACAGGGAGATACATCGAACTCAGTGAAAGCTAATTTCTGAAATTCACCGAGTTCATTTCTACAGAGATACTACTATGTTACCATAATTTCTCTTAAAAGATATTCAGGTACGCTGGACGCACTCGAGCTACGTATTAAACGACGAAGGAATGCTCTGATATTCTCACTTCAACTTGAATTTTGGCCACGAGGATTCAAAAGTTTAATTTATAGCATTTTTATTTTCTACCACCCCTCCCTCTTAACTCCGGTTTACCAGCAGCTTTTTAGTCTGTCACGTTAAGAAGTCTCGTCTGTCATCGACCCAGAATGGTACGTCGTTTCTGGGGCTGCAGCAGAAAGCACTCAGTTGGAGAAGCTTGGGGAAGAACTCAACCGTCGCCTGGTGAAAGAAGCATTCCTACATTAGCCTCAAGTGGCTATTTAACCTGCAGAATATTGACACTACAAGGTAATTTTTTCCACCGTGTGCGAAATCTGGGGACTAATCGATTAGAGGACACGGAACAGAGAAGGTTTAATGAACTTATGTCCGGAAATGCATCGTTTCCGTGCTAGAGACCATTTATTCAATTATTCTTTGTTACAGAGACTGCGATATAATACGCGCTGTACCTTGCAGTCACAGCTACAGTTGGCATGGTTTCCTCCTAGAGGGTGGTACTGTTCCTCATACTTCATGCCCCAGCGCCTCCTCCTGCCGTAGTGATTGGTAATGTTGAGTCTGAGTCACTGCTCTTGCTGACTCACCTTGTACAGAATGTGATAAAGCGTTGTAACAATGTTTCCGTATTCGAATCGAGAGCTTGCTAACAAGTTGTTTACTTACGGAAAGGCAAAAAATGTTCAAATGTGTGTGAAATCTTATGGGACTTAACTGCTAAGGTAATCAGTCCCTAAGCTTACACACTACTTAACCTAAATCATCCTAAGGACAAACACACACACCCATGCCGGAGGAAGGACTCGAACCTCCGCCAGGACCAGCCGCACAGTCCGTGACTGCAGCGCCTTAGACCGACGGAAAGGCAAATGGCAACGGGCTGTGGGCAACAAGGTTGTATCAGGAGATCTAGCTCCGTTGACAACAATCACAGCATTCAATATATGCAACAATGTATGAGATAGGGTCGTTTCAGAAAATCACGAAGGACGTACCCGACTTGGAGGAAAATGTGATTAACACTGTGGAAGGTGGCCGCCATGCCAGCCAGAGCACCAGGCAGTTGGCCCGCCAGTACAGGGTAAGCCAGACGACCGTGTGGAACATTCTCCATAACAGTTTTTACTACCCTTATCACTTACATCGTGTGCAGGGCTTACTAGCGACAGACTTTCCACATTTGGAGCAGTTTGTCACTGGTTTCTTCATCAGGCAACCACGGTTCCGCGATTTGTGTCATCCATCCTATTCACATATGAGGGTACCTTTAACCGGAGTGGTATCTCCAACTTTCGTAACAGTCATCTGTGGGATAATGTTCAGAACCCCTATGATATGGTGACAGCGAATCATCAGCATCGGTGCAGCCGGAATGTGTGGGCTGGGATAATTGTTTATCTTCTTTTGGGACCAGTTTTCCTTCCACGTCGCCTAACAGGCCGGAACTATCGGCGTTTCTTGCTGATGACTTACTTTGCTTCCCCTGCTGGAAGAAGTTCCATTGATGATTCGGAGGGTTATGTGGCTGCTATATGATGACGCTCAAGCCCACTACGTCGCTAACGTCCGGACGCATCTCAGTCAAGTCTACCCTGGTAGATGTATCGGACGAGGGGATCCAGCTGGATGGCCTGCTCGTTTACGGAATTTCAACTCATGCGATTTCTGGTTATGACGTCATCTCAAAAGTACTGTGTATGCAAAGCCCATTTCAGATGTGGAGACACTGGAGCAGCGTATTCATACTGCCTTTGACATTGTTCGGATGCAGCCTGGCCGACGTGAACGTGGGAGACAGAATATGCTACGGCGCGTACACGCATGCATTGAGGCACACGGAAACCATTTTCAACACACACTGTAACTGTGGCTGCATGGTACAGCTCGTGTTAGACCATAGTCTTGGTAGCAATGTATGGTTGAATAAACGTTCTCTAGCATGGAAACCATGCATTTCCGGACGTAATTTCATTAGACGTTTTTTGTTCCGCACCCTCTCATGGATCAATCCCTAGAGTTTGTGCACGGTGGAAAAAAGCACCCTATAGAATGGGCGACGGGGATTTGCCCTGCTCAATTACAAGTCCATTGTCTCGACCACTGCGCCAAATTTGTCAGTAACCTGAAATGTCGCTGGAGTTTAATAGACAAAGTTACGAAATCGTGATATCGCCAATATGCCTCAGTCAGAAGCCCCACAGTACATGTCTGTGTATATATGATGGTGCATAACATGGAACGAGATTTCCGGCTGATGTAGAAACGTACAAGCATCATAGTAATATAAACTATCTTGGTCTGGAAAGGCTCAAATTAAAAGCTGTAAGCCAGAATATTTATCGACAGCTATCGTGAGGTAACAACACACTAAAGTTACAAGTGGACGAACAGTCAATTCACTAACGTATTGGCAAATGAAGAAGAACAAGTATCAACTGAACAACCCTATGACACACACCGCCACGTAGTAGCAGTGGAAATGATGTTACGCTGTGACGCTGCGTCACCAATTAGGTGAGGACCCATTTGTATGTTTGATGAGGTGGAGAAATGCATAAATGTCCATGTTGTGTCACCGGTGTAGTACTGAGGTTGTTTATACCACCAAGAAGTGATGTATTCTACAACTTATTAACTGTTGACTACTAGGTTCCAATTTTCTATTTATCTGGGGTCATTTTTTTTCTGCCCATGATTCCCGTGAACTAAATAGGTAGAGACACTCCATGTTACTTTTCTCTTTCAGAGAAGGAACTCGTTTTGAACTTCACCCACGATCCTGAAACCACGTTTCTACTATTTAGATTAAAGTACTAAATATTTTGAATTGAGCCCATAGTGAATGTTTCTTTTGAGTGGCTTTAAGCACGACCCCCCCCCCCCCCCCCATTGCCCGCATCTCGTGGTCGTGCGGTAGCGTTCTCGCTTCCCGCGCCCGGGTTCCCGGGTTTGATTCCCGGCGGGGTCAGGGATTTTCTCTGCCTCGTGATGGCTGGGTGTTGTGTGCTGTCCTTAGGTTAGTTAGGTTTAAGTAGTTCTAAGTTCTAGGGGACTGATGACCACAGCAGTTGAGTCCCATAGTGCTCAGAGCCATTTGAACCATTTTGAACGACCCCTTCGGTGTGTTTATGAGGCCTGATTTGATACTCTCTAATCAGGCTACCTTTGTGATCGTAATTCGTGAATGCTTCTGCTACAACTCCATTCCAACTCAGTACGCTTCTCTGCAATACAGATAACACAGTGACCCCTATTCAATGGTTAGTGCTACCCTTTATTAATTGTTACTCACAGCATTTACTCTTGCTTGCTTAAATTTATTCATACTGATATCCAGGATACTAGGCAGTAAACACTACAAAATTATTGTATCTTTTTGCTTCGATCAATATTACCTCATTCTGACTGTTTTTTGGTATTCTGCTTATGACTGGGGCATTTCCAGTTGGAATTCCTCTATCTTATTTTGCTTCTTTGTAATTCTCCAGTATCACTAAAAGTCTGTATCATTACGGGAACATCTTGTACATTTGTGAATTGTGAACTAACCTTCGGTTTTTCTAGATTATTTGCTGTAGTAGAATGATCCAAGCACTAATAACAGTTATTGGATACTGTCGAATTTCTCTTTTAATTAACAGTAAGACTTCGTGTTTAACTTCATTTAGGCCTGGTTGTTCATTATTCTAGAAACTACTGCAATATTGTCCATGCATCGAGTAGGTCGAGTGATAATTAAATGCATGAGGAATAGAACAACATAGTCGAAATGTGATACACAAGCTACCATCTCACACGAGTACTTTGCTAATCGCATGTCACAAGGCATTGAGATTGCTATTGGTGCTGGAACACTGCCGTAAATCGATTGCAATCTATGAAGTTGCGCGGCAACAACAAATATGACAGCATCAAAAGTCTCATGGGTATTCGTTCCATCTTTGTCAACAGCGCACAATTAAGATCAGTGGTAGCAACGTTATACGACGAATGTTTACTTCAGACGAAATAGGATCAATAGTGTGAGTGCCGTTATTTCTCACAGCAACCCGCATACACCGTTGTTGATATTGGATTCACAACCCGAGGGCTCGGGCTCAAATCACTGCTCGCGCATCCTGACGTCGATTCTCCGCAGTTGCATTAAGTCACTTCAGGTGAATGTTGGAACGGTTCCTTAAAATGAACGCCGCCCATCTCCTTCCATATAGTCGACCAAGTGAGGTTGTACTTTATAACCATGTTACCCCGTAATTTCCCTTCTTCCTTTCTGAAGACAATACTCCATCGCTCTGGTTGGTGTTAGTGTGATTCGATGAACGTATATGTGAAGATATTTGTTGCTACTCAAGGTTTGGTTACTTCAGTCCTATTGAGCACGTTTTTCAAGAGTGATGGCCGTTGGTCACAATGTGATGAGTCATAATGAACTGTGATTAGCCGTCGGGCGGTCATAGGTGACCATGGTTTCAAGTCACTACCTGTGTCTTCTGATGCTCATATTGCAAGTAGCCACCGCCATCATGAGGTTGCAGCAGGACTCTACACACTGCTAGGATGATGTGTCTGATACAGGGGCTCGTGACTGTACTTCAGCTGACATGAATGCAACATAGTCAAGAACTGCTCCTAAGTTCACTTAGCGAGCAATTCCAATATACTTTGACCTTTCTGCCTGCTTCAAAGACATTCTCTGAGTCCGGTTTGCTTTTCTAAAACCACCCTCAGTCAGCAAACTGGTCGCCGATCAGTAAAAGGCTTCTGTTGTATTTATGACTGCAAAGACTCCGCTTAGAAGACAGTACTTGGAACATGCCACAACTGGTTTTGTGTAGTTGCTGCGTCAGATAGGCATCAGGCGGCTTCTCACAAAGATGACGATGCGATTCGGCGGGCAGTTCCGGACTCTTGTCAGCTCTTTCAGCCGTAACGACATTTGTGGCAAAACTAGAGGGGATGCATAAAAAAAGCAATGTCACACAGGACTGTTAAAACCTCTGTAATTGATACTAGTGTGGTCTGACAATTTGTAAGGACAAACCGCACCTATTAAACTTTCATTTGTTGATCCACTTTTACTTGAACAGTCCGTGTACTAGAAAATGACACAGACTTCAGCGATTTATTCTGTTTTCGGGTTCTCAAGTTTCTCGTGCTCTAAAAGCAGAAGGCTGTACGTTTTTACTTACTCTAAAAAGACTTAAAACTTCTTCGTGCGAGGAGGTGTGAACAACGACTGGTCTGTCGTCCCGTTGAGTATCTTTATGTTGTTTTCAGACAGGGAATTCGCTTTTTTATTCTAGCACAATTCTGAATAAGCAAGGACGGTGTCCCGTAAAAAATATCTAAGCAGAACGAGAAAGAAAATAGTCTTATTTGCTTTACTTGCCCATTATCTTGCAATTTTTGTCGAGAATTTGTAGAAAATTTGCTGTTCCACATCTTAGGCGATTAGTTAGTTTTGGTTTCATTCAACAGTTACGTTAACAAGGCTTCATGCAACAACAGAGCACCCTTCTTAGCGTCGTTATTCTTATTGTTTCGTTTTCTTTAGCTGTTACAGCGCTTCCCTGTGACTAACGTGCTCATAGCCTCTCTGAATGTTCCACTGACTGTTCATAGAGTTGAAATAAGATATAAACATAAAATATCTTAGGGTTTCTTCTGAACCTCTGAATATAAAGGTCATGCTGGAAACAAGTGTCTTTTAAGATTCATGCGAGGAGGACAAAAAAATGGCTCTGAGCACTATGGGACTTAACATCTATGGTCATCAGTCCCCTAGAACTTAGAACTACTTAAACCTAACTAACCTAAGGACATCACACAACACCCAGTCATCACGAGGCAGAGAAAATCCCTGACCCCGCCAGGAATCGAACCCGGGAACCCGGGTGCGGGAAGCGAGGAGGACACATTGCAATTTAACTGACGAGACGAGCACTGTTTCTGCCTGACATTTGAAATAAATCATGTTCATGCGAGTATTAAAAAAGCCTTACCGAAAGCTCCAGAAGTGATAGGAGATGATTGAAGTAGAAGCGTCACGATGTAATGCTAAAGGAGACGTATCAAATATTATTCTTGTGAAACAGCATGTCGTCGAAGATTTTTCTCTAGGAATGCTTAATATCACATTTAAGTGGATGCTTGCCTATATTTAATAAGGAGATTAGCAGATATTTTCCGTAAATCTTTTATGTTGGGTGATCTGTGACTTATAGAAAATACACGGCGTGCAAAGTGAATCTGACCCGGAAAATACACTCCTGGAAATTGAAATAAGAACACTGTGAATTCATTGTCCCAGGAAGGGGAAACTTTATTGACACATTCCTGGGGTCAGATACATCACATGATCACACTGACAGAACCACATGCACATAGACAAAGGCAACAGAGCATGCACAATGTCGACACTAGTACAGTGTATATCCACCTTTCGCAGCAATGCAGGCTGCTATTCTCCCATGGAGACGATCGTAGAGATGCTGGATGTAGTCCTGTGGAACGGCTTGACATGCCATTTCCACCTGGCGCCTCAGTTGGACCAGCGTTCGTGCTGGACGTGCAGACCGCGTGAGACGACGCTTCATCCAGTCCCAAACATGCTCAATGGGGGACAGATCCGGAGATCTTGCTGGCCAGGGTAGTTGACTTACACCTTCTAGAGCACGTTGGGTGGCACGGGATACATGCGGACGTGCATTGTCCTGTTGGAACAGCAAGTTCCCTTGCCGGTCTAGGAATGGTAGAACGATGGGTTCGATGACGGTTTGGATGTACCGTGCACTATTCAGTGTCCCCTCGACGATCACCAGTCGTGTACGGCCAGTGTAGGAGATCGCTCCCCACACCATGATGCCGGGTGTTGGCCCTGTGTGCCTCGGTCGTGTGCAGTCCTGATTGTGGCGCTCACCTGCACGGCGCCAAACACGCATACGACCATCATTGGCACCAAGGCAGAAGCGACTCTCATCGCTGAAGACGACACGTCTCCATTCGTCCCTCCATTCACGCCTGTCGCGACACCACTGGAGGCGGGCTGCACGATGTTGGGGCGTGAGCGGAAGACGGCCTAACGGTGTGCGGGATCGTAGCCCAGCTGCATGGAGACGGTTGCGAATGGTCCTCGCCGATACCCCAGGAGCAACAGTGTCCCTAATTTGCTGGGAAGTGGCGGTGCGGTCCCCTACGGCACTGCGTAGGATCCTACGGTCTTGGCGTGCATCCGTGCGTCGCTGCGGTCCGGTCCCAGGTCGACGGGCACGTGCACCTTCCGCCGACCACTGGCGACAACATCGATGTACTGTGGAGACCTCACGCCCCACGTGTTGAGCAATTCGGCGGTACGTCCACCCGGCCTCCCGCATGCCCACTGTACGCCCTCGCTCAAAGTCCGTCAACTGCACATACGGTTCACGTCCACGCTGTCGCGGCATGCTACCAGTGTTAAAGACTGCGATGGAGCTCCGTATGCCACGACAAACTGGCTGACACTGACGGCGGCGGTGCACAAATGCTGCGCAGCTAGCGCCATTCGACGGCCAACACCGCGGTTCCTGGTGTGTCCGCTGTGCCGTGCGTGTGATCATTGCTTGTACAGCCCTCTCGCAGTGTCCGGAGCAAGTATGGTGGGTCTGACACACCGGTGTCAATGTGTTCTTTTTTCCATTTCCAGGGCGACATCCCCGGGCTATGGGGCCTGACCCAGGTATTGACCCTTGTTTAAGAACATCACAGAAGATGTTGGAAATGGCCACTTTTGACGTCGATGAAGCACTGTGCTCTATTTATCGGACTATGAGACATGCGTACTAGTTCTCCCTGAGGGATAGCAACAATACCGTTTATTCAGTGTTGTGCTGTAGCTCTTCCAGTCTGTGAGGATAATATGAGTGCGCATGATCTTCCAGTATGCTCCACAGGCAAAAATCAAGGAGAGAGAGAGAGATCAGGCGATCAAGGAGGCCAGAAAACTTCATCGCCGCTGCTGATTGTGTCTCCTCACCGAAAACTTCATGTCCTCGTGTAAATGTTTTCAAGGCGGTGTGTGCTATTCCTCTGTCTTGCTGAAATTATCCATACAGTCATCTTCTGTGCTATGATGCGAACACCAGACATTGCGCACCAATCACCCATCTTGAGATCATGCAATGTCTCTTCGGAGTACCGACGGGGATTTTCTGATGCACAGTGGCGCATGTTCTTGGAGTTCACATACTCTGAAAGGCTGAACCAGAATTCATCTGAAGTAATGGAAAACCGAGGATCGAGAAGTCGTCATTCCGCTTTACTCCGGCGGAACTCAACACGCGAATTTTCGTCTGGACGCTTTCACTCTTGCACAACAGTAAATTTGTAAGGATACAGATGGAACTCCCTTTTGATCATGTTTCGCTGCGACGATCTCTTAATTCCTACTGGCGCAAATAAATAGTGTTGAGATTTAATGGAACTTTTGTTCGAGTCGTTTCTTGTTGTCTCGTGTTCGGACTCCTTCCCGGTAGTTACGGTTTTCATTCACTGAAGAGTCCGTCTCTCAGCACTGTGCCACCAAGCTTTTCACTGCAGATTAGCTGGAGGTTTTTCCAAAACACTTATACTCTGAAACTCCTGCGCAAGGAGTTCCACACATGTTTCCCAAGATTTCTGCTTCGTATAACATTCGGCAATGGACATGTGCTGTTTCAATGTGAGCACCATTTTGTGTGCATTCAGTCTGTCACCAAATACATTTGTTCCTCTCACTCACACGTAATGACAGCGTATGCGGCAGATGGGCATGTGCAGACATGTGCTAACAATCGATTGGTGGATTGAAATCCAGGTTGCCTGTATTTTATTTTGTGAGAAGTTCTCCTGTTTATTAACAAAGGTCAATTCCGCGTCGGTCTTATATTTTCCGAGCGAGCTACTTTGCTCACTCTGTGTCCGATTTTTTAAGTTTATGTATTTTCCCGATCGGTATTCGTGCACATAGCCCGCCATCAGTGGAATCTGATGGAGGGTAAAGAAACAAATTTATGCATACAGATCCCGATAGCACCGAACATTTTGTAAACGCTAAAGTAGAAATATAACATTACTTACATACGGAGCACGTCTCCATCAACCGACTTATCTTCCACGTATCAATCACTTGTAGTGAGTAGACATCGCACAATTACGCGTTAGGGAAAATTTGTAAAAAATAGAACAAAACCGAATGTCTTATGTTCCGTTAATGACAGCTGAATTTTAATTTTGCAGCTGACCCGCTGGATTCTTTAAGAAGTGTTCAAATGAAAAGGTACGAAACGTCGTAGCGACCAAACCCGTTGAAAGCTGCACATGCCGCCTTGGGATGACGTAGTGAGACGTGCTTGCAATGGAAGCGTGCGTCGTCAGCTCCCCCATGAAAAATGCAAAGCAGTGCACTTAACAGCAAGGTGATGCTCAGCGTGTTTTTCGACGTCCGAGGTCCAGTACTCATCGAATTCCTCGAGCACGGGAAAACCGTTAATATTGACTTGTACTGAGAGACACTCCGTAGCCTGCAACAGTCCATCAAGAGTAAACGGCCTGGACTGCTGACGATCGGAGTAATTCTGCTCCACGATAACGCGCATCGACACTTCTACAAGGTCACACAAATTGTAATGGTCAGACTCAACTCGAAACAGGCCCCATAGCCCGGGGATGTCGCCCTGCGACTTTCATGTGTTTGATCGGCTGAAGAAACACCTCGAAGGGAAGCGCTTCAAATCGGACGACGGACTGAAGGGCCAGTGAGGAACTGGCTCCTGTCACAGCAACAGGAATTCTGGCAACAAGGTATCTTTCTGCTCGTGAAACAGTGGGATAGTTGTGTTCAAGGAGTCTAGTGATAACTTTTCAATAAAGACTTCAGTCATACCTCCAGTGTTGTTTCGTTCCTTTTGTTTTGAACATCGCTCATATTAATCGTCGTATAGTATTATTTCAGTTATCTCAATTCGTAAACACAGTTTCTTCTTCTTCCTTCTTCTGCTGGTTTTATAATTGTTTTCAATGTACATATAGCGTAATCAATAACTTTCTCTTATTTATTGACACTGTTAAGCAAACAGTACGTACGTACACTTCCTTCTAAAATATATTGAATCTGGTTAAATGTAATGCCTGGAGTTTCCAGACGGGTCATGGTAAAATCTGAGTAAGAAGAGTGATGACACCAAACACGCCTGGCACATGTTGGAACCACGAGAAACCTGTAAGGAATCAGGAGCCTTATCGCTTTTGTAGGTGCTTAGATTTATCATTTACATCCTATAATTACGGTATGTCTACATAAAAAGTTAATAAATTACGTAAATTACTCATTCAAATAAGAATCACTGCTCACTGTAGGTATATGCTGCTGAGTAATGGCTGTAAGCAGACTTACCCATCACCAGTTTGTTCTAGCACCCGGCTTACTTCATTCTACATCTACATCTACATCCATACTCCGCAAGCCACCCGACGGTGTGTGGCGGAGGGTACCCTTAGTACCTCTATCGGTTCTCCCTTCTATTCCAGTCTCGTATTGTTCGTGGAAAGAAGGATTGTCTGTATGCTTCTGCGTGGGCTCTAATCTCTCTGATTTTATCCTCATGGTCTCTTCGCGAGATATACGTAGGAGGGAACAATATACTGCTGGACTCTTCGGTGAAGGTATGTTCTCGAAACTTTAACAAAAGCCCGTACCGAGCTACTGAGCGTCTCTCCTGTAGAGTCTTCCACTGGAGTTTATCTATCATCTCCGTAACGCTTTCGCGATTGCTAAATGATCCTGTTACGAAGCGCGCTGCTCTCCGTTGGATCTTCTCTATCTCTTCTATCAACCCTATCTGGTACGGATCCCACACCGCTGAGCAGTATTCAAGCAGTGGGCGAGTGTTTGTACACACTCGCACTTCACCATAACGTTACTATGACTTCATCACAATATTATTCTGACGCATTTGTAAATACTTCCTGTGAATTAGGGGTGCGTAGATCTTGCAGGTAGTGTAAAGCGTTGTAATTAAAGATTCTGTGAAATCAGGACAGCTGGAAATTATGCATACAGTTTACCGGCTCATAGTTGCCAAATTCAGTAATCATCAGTTGGACCGAAACACATTTCCTAGAGTTCAAAATAACAGAGCGTAAAATTTCACTTGAATGAAATCGAAATTCAATTACGTTGCTGAGACAACAGCTGGATTTCTTCGCCGGAGTAATAACGAAAGACTTACTGGTACGTATACCACGTATAACCGACGTTATGCAGTGATTTGTACGATGTGCGTGGAAAGGCCTGTCACCAAGGAAGTTGTAGCGCTTGCTAAGGTTATTCTTTAAATCACGGTTTCGCAACGTCCTAGAAAATCTGTAGCGACAACCCAATCACGTTGTTCATATTTATCGAGTGGTTCTTTTCCAGTCTGAGTCCTCGTATTGTGAAACATAGAAGTCATAAAGTGTCAAATGGTGGCACTAACAGCGCGCGACGTAATTGTCGCTAGCAATCTCAGCGAGCCCTATCTGTTGACAGCTAAGTGCCTAATATATTCGTATCATGCACGTTTGAGACGTTAGTGGCGTTTCGCTAAGGATGCTTATGCGGCGTATTACTGTCCCTGAGCGCTGAGTGCGTTAAAATAGATGGTTCGTGTATTCATTGAGAGGATCATTTATTTGCAAAGTGGCGAGGCCAGCTAGTACCGTCCTTGTCTTAATTTCGTATGTTAATCTCTTTATTTACTCCCTGCGTGACTGAGCCCCAAAGCCCATATCCTCGCCGAGTTAGTCAGCTGCGAAATTGTTCGAGCATCGTGCCAAGCTTTCTCTATTTCTCTGTCCTCCAGGTGGGTTACTTCTTTTCATATGCATAACCCGCTTTTTTTAATACTATTTTAGTGCTGGAGCCCAGGCCGTCTTCTGTTTCCTACTATCGTACGTTTTCACGATTTATATTCTACCAATTTTTTTTTTTTTTTTTTTTTTTTTTTTTTACTCTACTGCCCAACGCTGCCCGCAATTAGCTTCAGAATCAGGAAAATGTGAAAAGATAATATTATTTGCAGTCGCTGGACTCCTACCACATACCAAAATTAGACAAAATTTACTGCAGTATCTGGATCACGCCAACGGCCTTTCCGCTGTGGTAACACCGGTTCCCATCACATCACCGAAGTTAAGCGCTGGCGGATTTGACTAGCACTTGGATGGGCGACCGTCCGGTCTGCAGAGTGCTGTTGGCAAGTAGGGTACACTCAGGCTTTTTGAGGCCAATTGAGAAGCTGCTTGATTTGGAAGTAGTGGCTTCGGTCACGGAAGCTGACAACGGCTGGGAGAACGGTTCAAAAATGGTTCAAATGGCTCTGAGCACTATGGGACTTAACTTCTGTGGTCATCAGTCCCCTAGAACTTAGAACTACTTAAACCTAACTAACCTAAGAACATCACACACATCCATGCCCGAAGCAGGATTCGAACCTGCGACCGTAGCGGTCACGCGGTTCCAGACTGAAGCGCCTTTAACCGCACGGCCACACCGGCCGGCTGGGAGAACGCTATACTGACCACATGCCGCTCCATTTCCGCATCCAGTGACGCCTGTGGGCCGAGGATGACACGGTGGTCGGTCGGTACCAGTGAGCCTTCAAGGCCTGTTCAGACGAAGTATATTTGGATCGTAGGTGCCTCAGTTTTTAGTATGTTATACAAACCTTTGTGATAATTAAGTCTAACAATATAATTATTCAGAATGAATTTTTCACTATGCAGCGGAGTGTGTGTTGATATGAAACTTCTTGGAGGACAGAAACTGTGAGCCGGATTCAGGGACCGTCGCCTTCCGCGGACAAGTGCTCTACGAACTGATTTCCCCCAGCACAACTCACGACCAGTCCTCACAGCTTTACTGCGGAGGCTGTAGATAAGTCATACCTCCGCGATATCCTTTCTTCTAGGAGTGCTATTCTCGTAATTTTCGCAGGAGAACTTCTGTGAAGTTTAGGAGGTAGGAGATGAGGTACTGGCAGAAGAACAGCTCTGAGGACGGGTCGTGATTCGTGCTTGGGTAGTTTAATTGATAGAGCACATGCCCGCGAAAGACAAAGGTCCCGAGTTCGAGTCGCGGTCCAGCACACAGTTTTAATCTTCGTGGAAGTTTAACATAATTATGATTTGCTCAAAAACCCCAATTTCGGACGTTAGGGTGTTAAGTCGAGTTAATATGCACACTCCCAGGAGAAAAATCTTGTAACACCGCCTCTAACGTTGATAACGGCATCAATTCAACGAGAAAGAGAATCTTCAAGTAGAGTCAGCTATGTTATATCCCGATAGAGCCATTCAGTGATGATCATATCACGTAGAACTGCCGACATGTGGAGATTATATAGCTTCGTTTCACTCAGTGTTCCAAACAGTACCACACATTTTCTGTTGGTTTAAGGTCGTGTGACTTAGTGCCAGAGTCAAGATGTGATAGCGCACCTAGATGTTCGTCAAACTAGGAACATATTCGTTCACCCCTTTGAAATACGGATGTTGTCATCAAGGAAGACGGGATTGTCTACAACATACTCGTCACAAATATGTACGAGGAAGGACAGCACTTGATCGTCGAGAATGTTGAAGTAAATATCATGGTTCGTGCCATTTCCTGTCAGAGAGGTCATAGTTCGTAGTACCCGACGGAAAGTCTACGAGTAAAGTAGATGTAATATCTAACGTTCCCCAAGGAAGTGTTGTGAGCATTCTACTGTTCCTGATCCACATAAACGATTTAGGAGGCAATCAGAGCAGCTCTCATAGACATTATTGCTGGTGATGCGTCATTTACCGTCTTGTAAAGTCATCAGATGATCTTGGCCAATTACAAAATGGTTTAAACAAGATACCTGAATGGTGCGAAATGTTACAATTGACTCTAAATAATGAAAAGAGTGAAGTTATTCTCATGAGTACCACAAGGAAACCACTAAATCTGGGGTACACGATAAATCACATAAATCTAAAGACTGTAAATTCATCTAAATACTTAGGGGTTACAATTACGAAGGACTTAAATTGTAACCGTAACAGAGATAATATTGTGGAGAAAGCAAACCAAAGACTGCGATTTATTGGCAGAACACTTAGAAAATGCAACAGGTTTACCAAACAGACTACTTACACTACGCTTGCCTGCCTTCTTCTGGAGTATTGCTGTACGGTGTGGGATCTACATCAGATAGTATTGACGAAGGACATCGAAAAAATTCAAAGAAGTGTAGTTCGTTTCGTATTATCGCTAAATAAGGAAGAGAGTGCTATGGATATGATATGCGAATTGGGGTGGCAGTCAATAAAGCGACGACGTTTTTCGTTGCGTCAGGATCTTCTCATGAAAGTTCAATCAGCAACCTTGTCCTTTGAATGTGAGAGTATTTTCCTGGAGTCGATCTACACAGGAAGAAATGATTATCACAATAAAATAAGAAAAATCAGAGCTCGCACAGGAAGATATAACTGTTCGTTTTTCCTAAGTGGCGTTCGAGAGTGGAACGGTAGAGAAGTAACTTGAAAGTGATTCGATGAATCCTCTGTCAGGCACTTAATTGTGAATTGCAGAGTAATCATGTATATGTGAATGTAGATGTTCACAGTAACCTAGGGCAGTGCGCCCAAGTCACAGTACGAAAAACAATTCGAAAACGTAACAGAAGCACTTACCCTCTGAACTGCACCTTCCACACACAGCAGGTTAAACGACTCATTGGGCTGTCGGTACTCTCGACATCTCGCAGCACATCACAACAGGCAAACTCGCGACTTGTCGGACCAAACTACACGCCTCCAGTCCATTACTGGACAGTTTCTGTGTTTTTTGGACCACTGATGACGTGCGGCTTTATGTACTATTTCCAGGTACTTGATTCCAAATGTCGACTGTATGCAGTTCCCTTCTCTACGCTTGCTCGGAAACTGGTTGAAATGGACCAGCATTTACTGACAACAGCAGTTCAGGTCCGGTTTCGAACCAATTTTCATTGACAAGGCGTCGCTCGTTTCCAGTCCCTGTCGGTTAGGTTGTTTTTTACGACTACTCATCGTATGTCGTGTTACATAGCATTGCTGGTACCTTATTCCTTGCAGACACGTTGGGCAGTCGCCGTTGATACACGAACAAAGTCGAGTAACTTCATTGTAGGTGTGGCCATGGACACGTCCTAACACGGTAGCTCCATTCTCCCATTCCGTCACCAGTCTTGATGCACTAATTCGATACAAACTAACCGTCACGTACACCACTTCACTACCTCGAATCAGTGCACCAGTGGACTGTCAAATAACTGCTGAAGAGAGGAAATTTCAAACTTTCTAAGTGCCATTTTTTTTTCACAGAACGCGTTTTCAGTGCTGTTGTGTTCTCGGTACCCTGTTGGATGTTCCTAGATATGTTCCAAATACCAAATCAAAGAGAAAATATTTCAAACATTCATTACAAGATAGCGTAAGGTCTTTACGCCAAGTAGTGCTCCCCCTCTAGAGTTGTAAGTGCCGTATGTCAACGCCTCCCCCATTTATTTCCCGCATAGTTTGTGTGATAAGCGAAGTGCATGTGAGAAGTCTTGTATCTCCAAAGTACCATTGTAACTAAAATAAATGGCGTGTGAGTAGGGCCTTCCGTCGGGTAGACCGTTCACCGGGTGCAAGTCTTTCGATTTGATGCCACGCAGCGAGTTGCGTGACGATGGGGATGAAATTATGATGAGGACAACACAACACCGAGTCCCTGAGAGGAGAAAATCTCCTGACCCCGCCGGAAATCGAACCCGGACCCTTAGGATCGACATGCTGTCACGCTGACCACTCAGCTACCGGGGGCGGATATTGTAACTGAAAGAAATAACTTAGGTTTAAAAAATAGATTTACACAAGACTGCACAGTCAGATAAAGCTATGAACCCATTCCAAATAATTCCAAGGCATACCACTCACTTATTTGTTCTTAACGATGCTCCTGAAATATAATTGTCAAAGCAGGCGTGTAAGACCTCCAAATGCTGATCAAAGTGTCTCCCACTCACCCATCTCGAACAGTTATTAAAAATCCTCACTCTGAAACAAAAGAATGGAAAAATGTCAATGTCTTGGAGAGCTGGAAGACCGTGGCTGACGTATGCCACGCCGTACGTCATCTGAAAGACCGGCCATGTTTATCAGTTGCAAACCAGAAATATCTGTTGACGATGTTGCCATTTCTTCCTCAACAGCACAAGGAGCTCTATAGCTAACGTTGCAATAACTGATACTAGAGTCGGGGGTGTGTCAGAAACAAATGCCGGGACTGAAATATTTTTTCTTGAATTCAACTTGGTATTTTCTTGTAAAAAAATTAAAAATGTATGAGAAATGGTTTTTGTTGACTATAATTCTATTTGTTAAAACATTAGTACTGTATTCTGCACTTACGTTCTTTTTCTTCTGCCATTGTCCCTCATCTGTGTAAGGTCGGCAAGATTATTAGCGGATTTGGCATGGCTCAGGTAAGAGGAGGCCCAATACCCTTCCTGTCGCCACTTCGTTATCCCCCGGGACAGAAAATGTACACCTCAAACTGTCTGTGTGCAGCATCACTCATGCGAAAGTGAACGAACGTTTCTAACTTTTTGCGAATCGTGTAACTGAGACGGGGCTTGGGTACTAGCCCAATATTCACCCAGTGGGGTGTGGGAAACCGCCTAAAAACTACACCCAGGCTTGCCGGCACACCACTAGTCGTCGTTAATACACCGGGCAGTTTAGATACGGGGCCTGCGAATCTCTTAGTACTGGAAGCGGCGCTTCAATACGCACAACTATCCGGGTGGGTTATTTTTGTTCTTATACTACCAGCATTAGAAAATTGCAGCGAAATGCAGGAAGATCCACAGCGGATAGGCACTTGGTGCAGGGAGTCCCAACTGACCCTTAACATAGACAAATGTAATGTATTGCGAATACATAGAAAGAAGGATCCATTATTATATGATTATATGATAGCGGAACAAACACTGGTAGCAGTTACTTCTGTAAACTATCTGGGAGTATGCGTACAGAACGATTTGAAGTGGAATGATCATATAAAATTAATTGTTGGTAAGGCGAGTGCCAGGTTGAGATTCATTGGAAGAGTCCTTAGAAAATGTAGTCCATCAACAAAGGAGGTGGCTTAAAAAACACTCGTTCGACCTATACCTGAGTATTGCTCATTAGTGTGGGATCCGTACCAGGTCGGGTTAACAGAGGAGATAGAGAAGATCCAAAGAAGAGCGGCGCTTTTCATCACAGAGTTATTTGGTAAGCGTGATAGCTTTAGAGAGATGTTCAACAAACTCAAATGGCAGACTCTGCAAGAGAGGCGCTCTGCATCGCGGTGTATCTTGCTGTCCAGGTTTCGAGAGGCTGCGTTTCTGGATGACGTATCGAATATATTGCTTCCGCCTACTTATACCTCCCGAGGAGATCACGAATGTAAAATTAGAGAGATTCGAGCGCGCACGGAGGCTTTCCTGCAGTCGTTCTTCCCGCGAAACATACGCGACTGGAACAGGAAAGGGAGGCAATGACAGTGGCACGTAAAGTGCCCTCCTCCGCCACACGCTGTTTGGTGGCATGCGGAATATAAATGTAGACGTAGGTGTAGATGTAGTCGCTTAGTATTAACTGATCTTGATATAAAAGCTTTCTTATTGGCACTTAGAACCAGTCAGTTCGCTGACATGATATCCAGAACGTTTTTAACAAATTGTTTATTTTCTAATTCGTCTCATTTTTTTCAGTGATGTGGTGAGCAGCAGAATTCTGCAGTATCAGAAAGCCTTCTCAGTTTTTTGGATACAAATAAGTTGTCTAGAAAAAGAGAATCATTGTTTGTTATCATTATAATTATTATTATGTCCGCCCCAGGTAGCTGAGTGGTCAGCGCGACAGAATGTCAAACCTAAGGGCCCGGGTTCGATTCCCGGCTGGGTCGGAGATTTTCTCCGCTCAGGGACTGGGTGTTGTGTTGTCCTCATCATCATCATTTCATCCCCATCGACACGCAAGTCGCCGAAGTGGCGTCACATCGAAAGACTTGCATCCGGCGAACGGTCTACCTGACGGGAGGCCCTAGTCACACGACATTATTATTATTTTATTATTATTATTAGTCTCCTGAAAAGCGTGAGCTTTGGCAGTTACAAAGTTTGACCTTTTCACTCTACACTTCTATGCCACCTACAGCTTCAAAGCGGCCAGTGGGCTTTTTCCAGGGAGTGACTAATACTTTTTGTCCCGTGAGTTTATTCCACGCCAACATCGGCCAGGCACTTTAGTTGGCTGGGGTACCTCTTAATTTGGAGCAAATACGGAGGAACAGTGGCATGCGTGGTGAGATAACGTGGGTGTATGAGTAGGACGGCCGGGCTTTGCTCTTGAAATTGGAGAGACGCGGCGCGCGCTAGCGGAGCGTTAAGCTAATGGGATGGAGCGGCCGCGTCAGCTGTTGCTCGGGCCGGCCGCCGCCGCCGGCGCCGCCCTCGGCCGCGCATGCGCCGTCCTTGACCCACAGCCCGTGACCTGGCCGCCGCCGCGCCGCGCACAGCCGCCGAGCCACACGCCGCCCACTCGCCGTGCCCGGGGACTGCACTTGCACCTCTACCGCGAAGTGTCTTTTGTAAAACTTGGAACGTACCTTCTCCGGTCTTCTGACACGTGGGTTCCGAGGTACAATTATCCGATTCGTATTTTAGTTGAGAAATATGTTTCATTGAAACTTATTGAGAGATCAAAACCGGGGCACGAACCCAGAACCTTGCCTTTCGCGAAAAATGATCTTACCGACTAAGCTATCCGTCCACTGGTGTACCAGACAGGACTAGAACCCGAAGTTGGAATTGGGTTCGGAGCCCGGTCCAGCAATGAATTTTAGTCTGTCAGAATGTTTCCAAACAGCATAAACTTCGTTGCAGGATGAAAAATTCATTCTAGAGTATTTATTCCTTTTTAATTTGACCCGACAGACGGCCGCGCGCGTAGTAACGTCCTTTTGACTGTTGGGGACGCGGTGCAATTGAGGTGATTTTTCCCTATCAGCATATGTGTGGTATGGTCAGAGCTTCCTAGACTGACTTAATGGCATAACACTTTACGACGACGTCGGGTTTTTCCCAACATTTACTAAGGTGGAACTAAACCTGCGAGAAGTCCCGGCAGGAAGCAACATTTTGCAGACAAGTGTTAGTAGGCTAACTGGCTAGAAGTCCTCACTCTATAAGCGGTTTCAGGAGGGCTTGGTGGTCGCGAAATCGAAGAGTCGATCGGCAATCGCAGATGTAAGTGGCAATCCGTTAAATTTCGCTTACACTATAAATAAATCAACCTAAAGGCCGCAAATTCAACTAAGTACCTAGGAATTACAATTACGAACTACTTAAATTGGACAGAACACATAAAATGTTGTTGGGAAGGCGAAACAAAGATTGCGTTTTATTTACAGAACACTCAGAAGATGAACACATCTACTTAAGAGACTGGTTACACTATGCTTGTCTGTCCTCTTCTGGAGCACTGCCGCGCTGTGTGGGGTCCTTGCCAGATAGGATTAACGGGGTACATGGAGAAAGTTCAAAGAAGAGCAGTACGTTCTGTATTATCGAGAAACTGGGGAGAGAGTGATTCGGAAATGATACAGGATTTGAGGTGGACATCATGAAAACAGACACGTTTCTCGCTGCGGCGGGATCTTCTCACGAAATACCAGTCACCAACTTTCTCCTCCGAATGCGAAAAATATTTTGTTGACGCCGGCCTACGTAGGAAGAAACGATCATCATAATAAAATAGAGGAAATCAGAGCTCGCACGGAAAGGTATAGGTGTTTGTTCTTTCCTCGCGCTGTTCGAGAATAATAGAGAATTATTGTGAATTTGGTTCGATGAACCCTCTGCCAGGCACGTAAGCGTGATTTGCAGCGTATCCATGTAGATGCAAATGTAGATGTAGATGTAGGCCCCTGCGGTGGAAATATTTCTTTAATGTGTCGCATGCTTCTTGTCGGGAGTGGTGATCGTCATTGGCACATCAAATTACTCGGCCAGTATGGAAACTTTAAAGTTACCGTTCTGACTAGGCATTTCCGATTATATAGGCGAGTGTTACAGCATAGCGTATTCGCTCATGATTGGTCGGTGCCAGGTTTGCAGCCAATAGCGAAGCTATTACAAAGGTGAAGGTGCTGTTCGATGGACGAGACGGACGTAACCACACTGTGGTTCAAAATGGCTCTGAGCACTATGGGACTCAACTGCTGAGGTCATAAGTCCCCTAGAACTTAGAACTACTTAAACCTAACTAACCTAAGGACAACACACATCCATGCCCGAGGCAGGATTCGAACCTGCGATCGTAGCGGTCGCGCGGTTCCAGACTGTAGCGCCAGAACCGCTCGGCCACCAGCGGCCGGCTAACCACACTGTGTAATATATTTGTAGGTAACATATTGTTAGTGCACTATAGGGAGTGACAGAGAGCTCCATCAAATCATTGGAAGGACAATAGCCGGCCGCGGTGGTCTAGCGGTTCTGGCGCTGCAGTCCGGAACCGCGGGACTGCTACGGTCGCAGGTTCGAATCCTGCCTCGGGCATGGGTGTGTGTGATGTCCTTAGGTTAGTTAGGTTTAAGTAGTTGTAAGTTCTAGGGGACTTATGACCTAAGATATTGAGTCCCATAGTGCTCAGAGCCATTTGAACCATTTTTGAAGGACAATAAACATGGAAGAAAGTGATGTGCCCTGTATTACGTTCTGGATTATTACATGACGGTCATGCTAATTCAACGCTAAAGGAGTGAGACTACTATAGGGAGTGACAGAGAGCTCCATCAAATCATTGGAAGGACAATAGCCGGCCGCGGTGGTCTAGCGGTTCTGGCGCTGCAGTCCGGAACCGCGGGACTGCTACGGTCGCAGGTTCGAATCCTGCCTCGGGCATGGGTGTGTGTGATGTCCTTAGGTTAGTTAGGTTTAAGTAGTTCTAAGTTCTAGGGGACTTATGACCTAAGATGTTGAGTCCCATAGTGCTCAGAGCCATTTGAACCATTTTTGAAGGACAATAAACATGGAAGAAAGTGATGTGCCCTGTATTACGTTCTGGATTATTACATGACGGTCATGCTAATTCAACGCTAAAGGAGTGAGACTACTTGCAGTGCTGAGAAAATATTTGCCGTGGTCGGTTAATGTGCACTGTGACTGGTGTCATCGAAAAACCTCAGCGTCAGTCAACAAGCAACTTATTGCAGACTTTTTCTAGTGCTCCGTGGAAAATGTTGCATACACAAAAGAAACGCGTCTGATGCTGCAAATATCCTATTTGTCAGATGCGTTTAGTTGGTGTGGGCGCCTTCAAAGTAGGACACATTTGAACCCACAAACGTCTGCTTTCTCTCCTTCTAGTGCAGAAAACGTTTCTATACGTCTTTTTTTTCTTGAGTCCTCTGTTTGTTCTTTCTAGTGGATTTCAAGACCGCTAGTCAAAAATCAAAATAGTGCCACACTCAGGGAAAGAACGTGTGGAAGGCAAACACAAAAATCCTGCATCGCAGTTCTAGGCAAGGTCCTAGTGGAAGTGGCTTGTCGTCGCCTTCTTCCGACCTGTTGCGAAGCGTCAAGTGTGTGTGTTTGTGTGGAATACTGTGATGAGGGGTTGTACAGTGTAGAGTTGGGACTATGTTGTTATGGATGATGGGAAGGGAGGGGAGGACACACTGGCAGTGAAAAGCTCCCACAACCAGGAGGCGAACAGGTTTACTTCAGAGTCGAGAGCCGCCGAACAGTCGTGCCTTAGAGACCTCGGCTACAGAGGCAGGTCACGAATACTAGTAGCTCGACTTTAAACATATCACAGCGTAACGACACAGTTCAAAGTCGGAAAAAGAGTCGAGCATTTGTACTACACTACACATAGTGCCACAGAAATGCGAAGTTTTTTTTTTTATTATGGTAATACACGAGGCCTTAGTATTGGTGTATGTGAAAAACATAGTATTCCTGAAAAGAGCACTCCACCATTGTCAGTGCGATACGATCCAGTCTGGAATATGTCATGTTAAATGAAATTCTGAGGTAGGCCTGAACAAGATTTCGGCGGATGAGACTAGGCAAACTGTTCTTGTTCCACTGGCACCAGAACTCTGCCACAACACTGGTAGAAGAATGGCTGGTCCTAAGTAAATGTCAATACGAATACGTGTAGAATATTATTGACACAGCTTAGCGCCTATGTCACAAGATCTGCAGGAATATATTACACAATATTTCAGTTACGTCCTTGCTGATACATCATAGTAATCACGTGACGGATTATTTAACTTTTTTTAAAAAAAGTTACTTCGCCATTATTTTTCAGCACCGTGTGCCGGTGACCTAGAAGTGTGCCTTATGACCACAGAACGTGGATGACAGCGTCGCTTATGACTCCCGCTGATTTCAAATTTTTTTTTAACCGCAACACAGAAGGCCAGGCAAGCAAGCAAACACATAAATTTTACCGGACACTCCCCCCAGGAAGAAATTATAGCTCCCGCGACGTGCTGAAAGAGAGCGGGACGTCAAGTCATTATCTTTATTCCAGCTCGCTCCGGCCAGAGGCGAGGCCGCATTTTTCTCGCGCCTAGAAAAATCACCAGCATCTGCGACGTTACATGAAGGCAGCGGCGGCCTAATCCCGGAGACGGGGCGCGGCTCTGCACCTGGCGGCCGCTGTCACCGCACACTTAGCGCTGGCCACTGAGTGCGAAACATGAAACATCTGTCAAACATAAAGCTTACACGCTCCAAGTTACACACTAGCCGTAGCCACTACTCAGCTTTCAAAATTTGTCTTCCGTGTACTCTCATTATTACCATACAGGTCGTTAGTTACCCTTGCATTGTATTATCTCCATACCAATTACACTACTGACCATTAAAATTGCTACACCCCGAAGATGACGTGCTATAGACGTAATTTAACCGACAGGAAGAAGATGCTGTGATATGCAAATGATTAGCTTTCCAGAGCATTCACACAAGGTTGGCGCCGGTGGCGACACCTACAACGTGCTGACATGAGGAAAGTTTCCAACCGATTTCTCATACACAAATAGCAGTTGACCGGCGTTTCCTGGTGAAACGTTGTTGTGATACCTCGTGTAAGGAGGAGAAATGCGTATCATCACGTTTCCGACTTTGATAAAGGTCGGATTGTAGCCTATCGCGATTGCGGTTTATCGTATCGCGACATTGCTACTCGCGTTGGTCGAGATCCAATGACTGTTAGCAGAATATGCAATCGGTGGCTTCAGGAGGGTAATACGGAACGCCGTGCTGGATCCCAACGGCCTCGTATCACTAGCAGTCGAGAGGACAGGCATCTTACCCGCAAGGCTCTAACGGATCCTGCAGCCACGTCTCGATCCCTGAGTCAACAGATGGGGACGTTTGCAGGACAACAACCATCTGCACGAACAGTTCGACGACGTTTGAAGCAGCATGGACTATCAGCTCGGAGACCATGGCTGCGGTTACCCTTGACGCTGCATCACAGAGAGGAGCTCCTACGATGGTGTACTCAACGACGAACGTGGGTGCACGAATGGCAAAACGTCATTTTTTCGGATGAATCCAGGTTCTGTGTACAGCATCATGATGGTCGCATCCGTGTTTGTCGACATCGCGGTGAACACACATTGGAAGCGTGTGTTCGTCATCGCCATTCTGGCGTATCACCCGGCGTGTATTGGGTGCCATTGGTTATACGTCTCGGTCACCTCTTGTTCGCATTGACGGCACTTCGAACAGTGGACGTTACATTTCAAATGTGTTACGACCCGTGGCTCTACCCTTCATTCGATCCCTGCGAAACCCTACACTTCAGCAGGATAATGCACGACTGCATGTTGCAGGTCCTGTACGGGCCTTTCTGGATACAGAAAATGTTCGACTTCTGCCCTGGCGAGCACATTCTCCAGATCTCTCACCAAATGAAAACGTCTGGTCAATGGTGGCCGAGCAACTGGCTCGTCACAATACGCCAGTCACTACTCTTGATGAACTGTGGTATCGTGTTGAAGCTGCATGGGCAGCTGTATCTGTACACGCCATCCAAGGTCTGTTTGACTCAATGCCCAGGCGTATCAAGGCCGTCATTACGGCCAGAGGAGGTTGTTCTGGGTACTGATTTCTCAGGATCTATGCACCCAAATTGCGTGAAAATGTAATCACATGTCAGTTCTAGTATAATATATTTGTCCAATGAATACCCGTTTATCATCTGCATTTCTTCTTGGTGTCGCAATTTTAATGGCCAGTAGTGTACGTACAAAGCAGGGAGGAAACCTATGCTTCTCTTCACAAACTGTTTGTTAACTTTTATATCGGAATAGAACATATATGCACAAAATTGAATTTATCCTTGTCGGTGCAGCACCTGACTTTAAAAAGATTCGTGATCTGCCTATCACTGCCGTACTTTCGTTACAGATTTCGGCTGACACTCTTTAAGGGGCTCCGGAACGCCCTATACTTGCAATGTTAAAATAACGCTTATAAATTACATCTTTCCTCGCAAAGTATTTGAGGTAGGAAGTTGAACTTTTTACAGATTATTTATTGGAATATGGGCTACAACTTAACACAGGGATTTTACAAAATTTTAGTTCAGTTATTAAAGAAGATTTTTTTTCAATTGTAATGAAAATTCACAACATTTTTTTGCAATTTTTTATTTATATATTCAAAAATATACAGTTTTTTGGAAAAAGGCTGTGTTAAATTATGCAGAAGGTACTGTGTAACATTTACTGAAACTTTGAAACAAATATGTTTGGAAGATCCTTAGAAAACATGTAATTAGTACGAGAAAATAAAAGTTTTGGGAATCGAGCGACAAAGATTGGATTAACTTTTTAGTGCATTCCAGGTCCATAGGATGGCTTATCTTCATCCTCTGCAAACTCCTCCTCCAGCTTCCTCTTGTTCCTCCTCCTGTTTACTCTTGCTTGTATTTCTAGACTCCTTACAGCCCTGTCTGCAGCCCGAAGGCGTTCCTTGTCTAAAGCAAGCATCGCTCGTTGTTGTGTTCGTAGATTTTGCTACCATTTTCTTCAGTTGCAGTTACTGCAACACTGTTCCAAAAGGTGGTCATGTATGAACACTTATCACATTTCAGTTGTATTTCACTAGCAAGTCCTACGTGCTTTATTATGGAGAGTTCCAGACCAACTTCACTACAGTGAATACATCTTACACAGTTTGAAAAAATTCCTTTGAGAACCGACATATCAAATATTTCATTCACATCCGATTCACCCATAAAACATTCATAGTTTTCTCTCATTGAACCAAACTTCTTCTGTGAAGTACTTCCTTCCCACTTTGACTGCTATGGGCAGGGGTACTTGAGAGGTTAGGTTCACTTACTTGGTTATCGTCTTTATTGTTTACAGTAATAACACATACCTTTGGCTTTCCAACATTTCTCCTTTTCTTCAAAGCCTTCAGAGGATTTCTAATAACTTTACTTTTACTCATTATTATACTTCAACAAAACAGAGACTCAAGAAACAGAATTAATTACGAATATTTTCGAGATAACGACAGAGTAAATAAACATGAAACAATCGACAATCACACCAGCGATATATATTGAACCTTCACAGGTTAGCCACAACACATACTTTATCTCACATCACTAAAATGTACCTGATGAACACGGACGTTAATAATAACACCATTTGACAGCAGTTTAACAGCGCCACAGTGGGTCACGCCCATGTAGAACACATTTCAAAAAAAATTTAAAAATAGTTGTAGTCTTCGGAATTGAATAAATTATATATCTATTAAAAGGTAATAGTCTGCAGATTCAGAAAACGCAAAAAAGTAAAAATTGAACTTTTCATGATTTTGAGCCTTTCCGGAGCCCCTTAAGCAACTCTTCCTCCTAACACGAATGCAACGTTTCATGACACTGGTACCATTCTATAGAGTGTCCGGGCTAGATGTGTAAAAAACGTTTATTTATTTCATTAAGGTTTATAACTTTATATGTCCAAAATTGTACACAGGAGCACAAACTTTTTTAAGCGTGTTGGTACAGCTCATTTGGACACAGTCTGTAGCTTGAAGAGATATCGAAACGATACTCTACTTCTCGCCCCAAGTTCATAAGAGCCGCTCGGAGTGGCCGTGCGGTTTGAGGCGCCATGTCACGGATTGCGCGGCCCCTCCCGCCGGAGGTTCGAGTCCTCCCTTAGGCATTGGTATGTGTGTTGTTCTCAGCATAAGTTAGTTTAAGTTAGTTTAAGTAGTGTGTAAGTCTAGGGACTGATGACGTCAGCAGTTTGGTCCCTTTGGAATTCACATACATTTGAACATTTGTTCATAAGAATGACATGTGTTATGACCTCTACTGCAGCTTAGACCTGTTGTCTCAACTCTGCGAGAGCTTGAACCCATATTCTCTTAACAATATCCTTGGTAAATTTACAAGCACTGAAATCCGTCAGAGTCAGAGCTGGAGACCGAGGGACCAGGCAATGGAACTCCCCATTTCTACCCAACGGCTCAGGAAACGTTTCATGCAAAAATGTGGTAACATCCCCATGATAGTGGGGAAAGTGGTACCATTCTAATGTAAAATGACGTCAGGAGACGTCTTTGGAACTGCACACTTCGCCATCATGTCGAGATAGTTGTGCCCTGTCACTGGCGTGCATGAGTCATGCGAGTCAGCGCAGCTCATCAAATGGAGACGATCACATCTTGGAGAGTGTCTCTATGGATTTCGTTTTTACCCAATAACATAAAATAAAACGTCCCGTTCCTTCGCTATAAGGATTTGTCTGTGTATACATCTAGCTCGGGCACCCTGTATCTTTTGCAAACACACACAATTTACCATCATAGTGTGGCTTCTTCATCGGTCGATGCACGGATTAACTAATCTATGTCAGTGTGAACATCGGAAACTGTAAACCTCCACGTCACGTCCCCAGCACACTTATCCCATCTACTGATTCGAATGTGTTCCCTCTCGGGACAACAGGCTAGTAGGCGGCTCTCTTGTAGTATTCGTGTGCACTCAATTTGAAAAAAAAAAAATGGCTCTGAGCACTATGGGACTTAACATCTTAGGTCATCAGTCCCCTAGAACTTAGAACTACTTAAACCTAACTAACCTAAAGACATCACACACATCCATGCCCGCGGCAGGATTCGAACCTGCGACCGTAGTAGTCCCCACGGTTCCGGACTGCAGCGCCTAGAACCGCAAGACCACCGCGGCCGGCTCAATTTGAAAACATTAATTTTGTAAATGAGTCCGCAATCATATAATCGCACTTCGTTTGTAAATGGCCGTCTTTACCACATTTTTATATTTTTCATTTACAATCCCCTATTACCGGTTTCTGCTACTGCCATACTTAGATCCGTTACAAATAAAAAAAAAAAAAAAAAACAGTTGCGTAACCAACTAAGTTCGACTAGCTGAAGCAAAATCTATAAAGGCTTGCTGATACATAAGAAAAATAATATATCTAAATGATTAAAAGCCATGTATACTAGCCATACATACCTTAATATATTATGATATAGGTATTAACATCAAAATCTATACAAGTGGGTACAAATTAAGTGCTGGTGACGGCCATGATGCATGTCGTATTTATACAAATAACTGAGGCCAGCAGATGGCACTATAGATAGAGAACATGACTGACCAGTGTCGTAAATTTAATAGTTAAAGTACAGTATGCGTAGTCATTAACTAAAATTTCTTCACATGGCAACATATGCGTCTGACAATAAACCATGAACTAACATACAATATGTGGAATTAGATTCATACTTCAAATCCACATAAAAAGTGTAAAGAGAATTAATGGGAAGCTCCTAGCTGGAAAAGTCAATAACACACAATTGTGTAAAAGGCAGAGTGAAAAGTCTGAAACTGATATCATATCTATAAATCGAAATCTTCCAGCGTGACAAAACAATTGAACCATAACCGTAAGTCTAAGGTAATAAAACAGTGACTGTTAATTAAAAACTCGAAAGTGGTATCTCTATGGCGCCGCCTCGTGGCTTCTCTGTATGAAGTTCTAGTTTTCCTGTGGCGGAGCTTGCGGAAGAAGGCCCAGTGTGGTCAAGACGGGCCTTGACAAGTAAATTTGTGACTCTCGTCAGTGGGATTCAGCCGGCCGCTGTGGTCGAGCGGTTCTAGGCGCCTCAGTCCGGAACCACGCGGGTGCTACGGTCGCAGGTTGGAATCCTGCCTCGGACATGGATGTGTGTGATGTCCTTACGTTAGTTAGGTTTCAGTAGTTCTAAGTCTAGGGGACTGATGACCTCAGATGTTAAGTCCCATAGTGCTTAGTGCTCGAACACACTGGAATCGGAGAATTATCCAGCTGTAGCCCCCTCCCCATTTCCTTAATCCACTTCTAAAAACAAACAAATGATAAATATGTGTTCACCATCGCTACGTGCTACTCCTATTTCAGGGCCTTCCTGTAGGATATTTCATAGAGCGTTTTGCCTTTCGAGTTGATTGGAGTGGGCAAAATACACCAGAAGTGGTTTTGAGCTCCGTGGGTCTAGCGGCAACCACTGGGATCAGAAAGCAGCAATGCATGTCATTGTCTGGTCCGTTAAGGTGGCTAAGTACAAGGTAGACATGACTCACGCAGGTAAGCCAGAGCATGTTCCTTACGAAAGTTTCTGTTTTCATTCAGCTGAATGTTAGACAATTTCCTATTTCCAACATCACGTAAGGTTGAAAGAACAGAAGCTCGTAGAATATAGGGTATCTGATAAAAATATCCTGACATGATAGGCGTAATTGACTGTTAGATGACACGGGAGGCGAACCTGCCGGGATACAGGGGCAGGGAGAATTGTGTTGTCAGCAGAGATGCAGTTCACCAGAATGGATCGGTCGGGAGAGGTCAAGGACTTCGGACGCGGACTTGTCATTGGACGTCAGCTAAGTAACAAATCCATATGAGATATTTCATCCCTTCTAAAAGTGCCGAGTGGACAGTTGGAGACATGACTGTGAAGTGGAAACGCGGAGGAACAACCACGGTTAAAACGAGACCAGGCAGACCTTACGTACTGACGGACAGGCACTGTCCAGCATTGTGGAGGATGGTTGTAAAAAATCGCATGATATCGCGGAAGAGATCACTCGTCAGTTTCAAAGTGCTACCAGACGGCCAGCCAGCGCAGTGACTGTGGCTAGGGAGTTACAAACAATGGGGTACAATGATCCAGCAAATCCTCATGAGCTACACAGTTCTGAAGTCAGTAACACGCAACGCCTGAGGCGCTGTAAAGAGCGAAGCTACTGGACAGTGGGTGACTGGGAACGAGTTAGAGTGTTGATTCATACTATACCCAGTGGTAATCCAATGGAATGGTTTGGGTTTGGCGAATGCCTGGAGAACATAAGGTTCAAAATGTTTCAAATGGCTCTGAGCACTATGGGACATAACATCTATGGTCATCGGTCCCCTAGAACTTAGAACTACTTAAACCTAACTAACCTAAGGACATCACACAACACTCAGGCATCACGAGGCAGAGAAAATCCCTGACCCCGCCGGGAATCGAACCCGGGAACCCGGGCGCGGGAAGCGAGAACACTACCGCACGACCACGAGCTGCGGCCAAGAGAACATAAGGTACCATCATATGTAGAGACAAAGACAAGTATGGAGGAGTTGGTGTTACAGTACCGAGACGTCTTTCGTGGTTGGAGTGTACTTCACCTATCGCACCAACGAAGTCGCTAAATGCGGAAGGATATGCACTGCGTACTGTAGAGGAACAGTTCGAAGACTATGAATGTTTATATCAGCATGAAAATGCACCCTGTCGAGAAAAGGAGAATATCCAAGGCAAAGGTTTGTGGACAGTAACATTCCTGAAATGGAATGGCCTTCCCAGAGTTCCGACCTGCACCTTATGAAACACCTTTGAGATGAGTAATAACGCAGACTTTGCTCCAGTCCGCAGCGTCCAACATCACTACCTTCCTTGGTTTCGACTCTAAATGAAGAATGGGCTGCCATTCTTCCACAGACATTGACACACCTCATTAAAAGTGTCCCCGGCACAGAACAAGCCGCCATAAAGGCGAAGGGTTGACGCACCCCATATTAATGTCAACTAACAGGTGTCTGGATTGTTTTGATTAGATAGTGCATACGTCAGTTTGTACTTACGGATGACGCACACAGCTTCTACATCTACATCTACATTTATTCTCCGCAAGCCACCCAACGGTGTGTGGCGGAGGGCACTTTACGTGCCACTGTCATTACCTCCCTTTCCTGTTCCAGTCGCGTATGGTTCGCGGGAAGAACGACTGTCTGAAAGCCTCCGTGCGCGCTCGAATCTCTCTAATTTTACATTCGTGTTCCCCTCGGGAGGTATAAGTAGGGGGAAGCAATATATTCGATACCTCATCCAGAAACGCACCCTCTCGAAACCTGGCGAGCAAGCTACACCGCGATGCAGAGCGCCTCTCTTGCAGAGTCTGCCAATTGAGTTTGTTAAACATCACCGTAACGCTATCACGCTTACCAAATAACCCTGTGACGAAACGCGCCGCTCTTCTTTGGATCTTCTCTATCTCCTCCGTCAACCCGATCTGGTACGGATCCCACACTGATGAGCAATACTCAAGTATAGGTCGAACGAGTGTTTTGTGAGCCACCTCCTTTGTTGATGGACTACATTTTCTAAGGACTCTCCCAATGAATCTCAACCTGATACCCGCCTTACCAACAATTAATTTTATATGATCATTCCACTTCAAATCGTTCCGCACGCATACTCCCAGATATTTTACAGAAGTTACTGCTACCAGTGTTTGTTCCGCTATCATATGCTCATACAATAAAGGATCCTTCTTTCTATGTATTCGCAATACATTACATTTGTCTATGTTAAGGGTCAGTTGCCACTCCCTGCACCAAGTGCCTATCCGCTGCAGATCTTCCTGCATTTCGCTACAATTTTCTAATGCTGCAACTTCTCTGTATACTACAGCATCATCTCCGAAAAGCCGCATGGGACTTCCAACACTATCTACTAGGTCATTTATATATATTGTGAAAAGCAATGGTCCCATAACACTCCCCTGTGGCACGCCAGATGTTACTTTAACGTCTGTAGACGTCTCTCCATTGACAACAACATGCTGTGTTCTGTTTGCTAAAAACTCTTCAATCCAGCCACATAGCTGGTCTGATATTCCGTAGGCTCTTACTTTGTTTATCAGGCGACAGTGCGGAACTGTATCGAACGCCTTCCGGAAGTCAAGAAAAATAGCATCTACCTGGGAGCCTGTATCTAATATTTTCTGGGTCTCATGAACAAAGAAAGCGAGTTGGGTCTCACACGATAGCCGTTTCCGGAATCCATGTTGATTCCTACATAGTAGATTATGGGTTTCCAAAAACGACATGATACTCGAGCAAAAAACATGTTCTAAAATTCTACAACAGATCGACGTCAGAGATATAGGTCTATAGTTTTGCGCATCTGCTCGACGACCCTTCTTGAAGACTGGGACTACCTGTGCTCTTTTCCAATCGTTTGGAACCTTCCGTTCCTCTAGAGACTTGCGGTACACGGCTGTTAGAAGAGGGGCAGGTTCTTTCGCGTACTCTGTGTAGATTCGAATTGGTATCCCGTCAGGTCCAGCGGACTTTCCTCTGTTGAGTGATTCCAGTTGCTTTTCTATTCCTTGGACACTTATTTCGATGTCAGCCATTTTTTCGTTTGTGCGAGGATTTAGAGAAGGAACTGCAGTGCGGTCTTCCTTTGTGAAACAGCTTTGGAAAAAGGTGTTTAGTATTTCAGCTTTACGCGTGTCATCCTCTGTTTCAGTGCCATCATCATCCCGGAGTGTCTGGATATGCTGTTTCGAGCCACTTACTGATTTAACGTAAGACCAGAACTTCCTAGGATTTTCTGTCAAGTCGGTACATAGAATTTTACTTTCGAATTCACTGAACGCTTCACGCATATCCCTCCTTACGCTAACTTTGACATCGTTTAGCTTCTGTTTGTCTGAGAGGTTTTGGCTGCGTTTAAACTTAGAGTGAAGCTCTCGTTGCTTTCGCAGTAGTTTCCTAACTTTGTTGTTGTACCACGGTGGGTTTTTCCCGTCCCTCAC
This sequence comes from Schistocerca serialis cubense, assembly GCF_023864345.2. Classification (NCBI taxonomy): domain Eukaryota; kingdom Metazoa; phylum Arthropoda; class Insecta; order Orthoptera; family Acrididae; genus Schistocerca; species Schistocerca serialis. Next base: position 368,699,145 of record NC_064640.1, on the reverse strand, counting down.
AGTTTTACTCGGCACGTACCTGTCTAAAACGCATTTTACGATTGCCTTGAACTTTTTCCATAAACACTCAACATTGTCAGTGTCGGAACAGAAATTTTCGTTTTGATCTGTTAGGTAGTCTGAAATCAGCCTTCTATTACTCTTGCTAAACAGATAAACCTTCCTCCCTTTTTTTATATTCCTACTAACTTCCATATTCAGGGATGTTGCAACGGCCTTATGATCACTGATTCCCTGTTCTGTACATACAGAATCGAAAAGTTCGGGTCTGTTTGTTATCAGTAGGTCCAAGATGTTATCTCCACGAGTCGGTTCTCTGTTTAATTGCTAGAGGTAATTTTCGGATACTGCACTCAGTATAATGTCACTCGATGCTCTGTCCCTACCACCCGTCCTAAACATCTGAGTGTCCCAGTCTATATCTGGTAAATTGAAATCTCCAACTAAGACTATAACATGCTGAGAAAATTTATGTGAAATGTATTCCAAATTTTCTCTCAGTTGTTCTGCCACTAATGCTGCTGAGTCGGGAGGTCGGTAAAAGGAGCCAATTACTAACCTAGCTCGGTTGTTGAGTGTAACCTCCACCCATAATAATTCACAGCAACTATCCACTTCTACTTCACTACAGGATAAACTACTACTAACAGCGACGAACACTCCACCACCGGTTGCATGCAATCTATCCTTTCTAAACACCGTCTGTACCTTTGTAAAAATTTCGGCATAATTTATCTCTGGCTTCAGCCAGCTTTCTGTACCTATAACGATTTCAGCTTCGGTGCTTTCTATCAGCGCTTGAAGTTCCGGTACTTTACCAACGCAGCTTCGACAGTTTACAATTACAATACCGATTGCTGCTTGGTCCCCGCATGTCCTGACTTTGCCCCGCACCCGTTGAGGCTGTTGCCCTTTCTGTACTTGCCCAAGGCCATCTAACCTAAACAACCGCCCAGCCCACGCCACACAACCCCTGCTACCCGCGTAGCCGCTTGTTGCGTGTAGTGGACTCCTGACCTATCCAGCGGAACCCGAAACCCCACCACCCTATGGCGCAAGTCGAGGAACCTGCAGCCCACACGGTCGCAGAACCGTCTCAGCCTCTGATTCAGACCCTCCACTCGGCTCTGTACCAAAGGTCCGCAGTCAGTCCTGTCGACGATGCTGCAGATGGTGAGCTCTGCTTTCATCCCGCTAGCGAGACTGGCAGTCTTCACCATATCAGATAGCCGCCGGAAGCCAGAGAGGATTTCCTCGGATCCATAGCGACACACATCATTGGTGCCGACATGAGCGACCACCTGCAGATGGGTGCACCCTGCACCCTTCATGGCTTCCGGAAGGACCCTTTCCACATCTGGAATGACTCCCCCCGGTATGCACACGGAGTGCACATTGGTTTTCTTCCCCTCTCTTGCTGCCATATCCCTAAGGGGCCCCATTACGCGCCAATTACGCAAATCGCTGTGAGTTTACGTCGGCCGTTGTGGCCGAGCGGTCCTAGGCCCTTCAGTCTGGAACCGAGCGACCGCTACGGTCGCAGGTTCGCATCCTGCCTCGGGCATGGATGTGTGTGATGTCCTTAGGTTAGTTAGGTTTAAGTAGTTCTAAGTGGACTCCCACGCTAGAGAATCCAGAATTCTATTTCCCCATACATGCATCCATTTCAGGCTTTCGGTGGATGCCCTGAATGGCTCAATACAAAGGCCGAGATGATTCCTTTACAAAGAACACGGATGTCTTGTGTCACTGTCCTTGTTCATCCTCGTCATCGACGGGGCGTTATATCCTAATCGTCCTTCAAATGGTTCAAATGGCTCTGAGCACATGGGACATAACATCTGAGGTCATCAGTCCCCTAGAACTTAGAACTACTTAAACCTAACTAACCTAAGGACATCACACACATCCATGCCCGAGACAGGATTCGAACCTGCGACGTAGCGGTCACGCGGTTCCAGACTGAAGCGCCTAGAACCGCACGGCCACACCGGCCGGCAATCGTCCTTCCCTGCTCCCACATGTTATTTGGACAACTTGATTTAGGTTTACCATTTCTACCGTCGGCCACTTCAGGCCGGTTCCTCCTATAGTATTAAGGTTCTTTTCTTCCTCATTTTCAACCAAATAAGCAACTGGTATTGCTGTAATTTCGTGTAGGAGGAAGGACGTGTAAACAACAAGATCTTTAAAAAGTGAACACAATTTGGTTCGAGCTCCCGCTCTAACTGCTTTCTGTCGTTTGCAGTGATGACTGCTTTCATTGAAGAACTGGAAGAACTGTATACACGCAGCGACTTCCGTTTGTATTCAGCAGAGGTGCTGTGAATGGAGAACGGGTGCTAAAGGGAACAGCGGCTCTATTCGCAGGCTCCCGGCGGGAGACGCTGCAAAATAAACGACAGCCGCAGCCGCGGTCGTTGCGCCCCGTATCGAGCGCCATCGGAACGAGCTGGCTGGCCGGTTTGCATAATTACTCCTTTTCGCTTCGCGTACAGTTTTGCAGGTAACGAAAAATCGAACGAGAAGCTATTCGCAGCCGGCCACCCGGCCAGTAAGCTTAAAGGAAATGAAAACAGCGGGATGGAGACTGGTGCGCGTGTTGCCGATCAGCAGGCACGGCCACGCATCGTGGACGAGGACACGGCCGACAAGCTTCTTCCTCGTGCGTTGCAAGTAAGCGCTGTGAACAGTCGCTCGACGCAGTTCGGTCACTGTCGCAAATGTTGTTTCTATTGGTTTCGCGAAGTCCTATCCGGAACTAATACAAGTACATACAGAGGAGCGCCATCAGTAGAAAATCGCTACTAAGTGTTCCAGATGAACAGCGTGTGATATAAACGCTGGCCGACAACTGTTCAACAAGAAAACGTAATTTACTGAATCTAAGAATGAGGAAATTAAACTTTTTTTGGTAAATATAGTTAGTGTTTAACATCACGTCAATGTCGATCTTATTAGAAATAAAGCACTAACTTAATTGGTGAGGGAAGGGAAGCTAATCGCCTTAGCGGAGGGACGATCGGGTGAACAAGAGCTCCCCACCACGCCGCGAAGGCCCAAGAGATGTCTAATGTCTGCCATGCGGCGTCGGTATGGAGGAGCATGTGGTTAGCAGATCGCTCTTCCGCCCCTTTCGCAGACTTTCCAGTCCGTCGAGCCGCTACTAGCTCCTCAATTGCCGACGCCACTCTGAGTGCATCCACTACCAAGGAAACATCCTTGTCCGTATCGGGAATCGAACCCGGGTCCTCTGCATGGCACCTATCTACGCCGACCACTCAGCTACGGAGGCGGACGATCGGGTCGAAAGGCTTAGGTGATTTAAGCTACTCGTCATCATCATCATTATCATCATCATCATCATCACCATCACCATCAGCCATTTCAGTCACTTGGTGGTGAGGCCTCCTTGACTCTTTGAACGGCGTGCAACACAGAATCCCAGCAGGTTCTTCTATCTCTGCCAGCCTTGGGCTTCCTGCTGCTAATTGAAACCAACTTTCTTTCGTAGCTCAGTACCACTTCAAGTTATTCACTCCTTCCACTATGTCACTGACTGTTGTTTCTCTGATGCCTACTGCTGTCGTTCTATCTTTCTGTACCCTAACATTGATCTTTCCATTGCTCTTTGATCTACTATGAGTTTACTAACAATGAACTCATTTAATGACGATGTCTCACAGCCATAAATTATTCCTTGCTAGGATACATCGGTCAAAAACAATGTTTTTCCAGATCAGCCGCCATCTTAAACTTTAAAACTGAAGAGTATCTTTCTTACGTTTGCGAGTTCAATTTAATACTCGAATTATTCCTGTTTTTAAGTCCGCTTTCATATTTACACGTTGACCCAGATAGAAATATTTTGTAATCCTTTTGTTGGCTTGTTGGTTGATTTGGGGGAGGGGACCAAACAGCGAAGTCACTGTCCCATCGGATTAGGGAAGGATAGGGAGTGTGAGTCCTTAATCACAGTGCAGTCTCGTCTATCAATACCGGCACTGGCCGATTACTCCCAGCGCGTGTGTTTCACCGAATACCTGCTAACGTCTCAGTGACAACTAAGATCACGACCCACTCTGCGGTGACCAAACTCGATGTACGAAAAAACTGTATCCCTTAAGTTACTAATATGAAAACCTGTAGCTACAGGCAAGGTGACTAGGTGCTGTCGGCGTGTAAGTTGATAGGGAACGTTACAGACCAAGTCCAGTCTAGTTTGTAAAATTTGGTAATGAAGCTGAAACGCGAATTAAGACCCCTAGACGAGCTGTGACATATAAGTGACATTATGACTATAACGGTATCAGGGTTCTGAAAAATTCATGCTGTCCAATCGGCGGTTGTCCATAAACTCCTCCAAAGAATTACATATTACATCATGGATCTTCGTCATGCGGATCCTATACTTTGTTTCCATTTCGAAAAAATTCTTATTGGCTTCGCTTGGCACGTAAATAGCATAATATTTATTTTAACTAGTTGAACGCACGTCAGATATTTGTAAAATCTGTTTTATTCAACTGATATCTGTTTCAAACGAAAGCTCTATCTTCAACATTCGCAGTGTTATCTGAGGTGCTCAATCGTGGACTGATGATGCATTTGTATTAACAAAGGGTCATGTGGGAAATATTAGGCGGTATTAAACAGTGCTGCAGCTTCCTTTATATTGATTTTCCTATGACGCTTTCATTTATTTATTAACGCATTCTTCATCGACTGCACCTTTATGCTATTGAAGAAGAGTATACTTTGGCACCATAGGACACCGTGTTTCGCTCTCTCTCTCTCTCTCTCTCTCTCTCTCTCTCTCTATCTATCTCTCTCTCTCTCTCTCTCTCTCTCTCTCTCTGTCTCTCTTTTCTCTCATCATGAACAATTCAAACAGAACGCTATGATCGACGTGTCATCGACACATTCGTACAATCATTTACTCTGAAACGTAAGTCGCTGAAACCGAGTCAGCTAGAAACGCTTGCACTAGACTTTGAGCTACAGCAACTCGAAACTGAAATAGCATCACGTTATGGAAAAAATATAAAATTCACTGGTAACCTGAATGTTCTGGAATTAATTTAATTTGGCAAGTCTTCTTACTATTGTTTGTTTATCTCAACTTCTTTAATTTCCGCAAGACTATTAATGTAATGTAAATGAATGTCCTGTCCCTGTAGTAGCCATGGCTAAGAGAATGCGTAGAAATCACCTTTATAAGAGGACCTCATTGTTGAGGAGCCTTCCATGTGTTATATGGGTAACATGTTATGTTGAGAAGAAAGCTAAAAGAGCACACATCTTGCTTCCTGATGGCCAAGCCTATTACGAGAGGAATTTTTCAAGAAGAATGGCGTCGGTCCTAGAGCGCCTCTGGAATAAACGCGTTATAGCTCACTCTTTATGAGAGGGCATTCAGAAGTGCTAGTCTGACTAATCAGAAGAATTTTCCCTGCCGTTTTATTTGGGGCCGCGGAGCGCGCGCACGTGTATACGAACCAATCGAGGCTGCCGCTGCCGTCACGTGGCAGCGGTTCCCACAGAAGCGCCCCCGACGTTTTATCTCTGTCCGCTCCAGGGAATAATCCCGCCTAATGTATGGATGATTATTAACATCGCGATCGCTGTTTAAGAGACTGGCCGGAGAGAAAGTGGGAGTCCTTTGTGCGCGGACGGCTGTCGCAGTGCAGTCATTAGGCCTGACGGTTCTCTCGTCGCTACAAGTGGGTTACGGCCGCTGCCAGTTACACCTCACTAAGTACTTGGCTGCTCTTTCTCTCCAGATAGACTGGAGATCTTATGGACGGCGCGCCAGCGTCACATGTTTCCGCCCAAGCGGGTCGTGAGCACGTCAGGACGTAGTCCCCGCCTTTCCTTTGACGTTATGGCGTTCGATGTTAGACATTTCGCTGACCACATGAAAGCTGACATTATCTGGGCTGTGGAGCCACCTAAGAAATGTAACATTGCTCACAGCGTGTCCGAGAAATCCTCGTATCCCTCGGTCAAAACAGTATACTGTATATTAGACGACTTGCACATAAAAACTATAATGCCTGACAAAAAAGCGAAGCATCCATAAGACATGGTCGGGTGTCACTGTAACTTAGTATACGTATATCCCATTGGCGGGTATATAAATGATTAAGAGTTTCAGTTATCGGTGACAGGTGTTTAGTGTTGTCACCATGCCTGGCAAGGTATACATAGTGTTACAAAAAGGTACGGCCAAACTTTCAGGAAACATTCCTCACACACAAACAAAGAATATATGTCATGTGGACATGGGTCCGGAAACGCTTACTTTCCATGTTAGAGCTCATTTCATTACTTCTCTTCGAATCACATTAATCATGGAATGGAAACACACAGCAACAGAACGTACCAGCGTGACTTCAAACACTTTGTTACAGGAAATGTTGAAAATATCCTCCGTTAGCGAGGATACATGCATCGACCCTCCGTCGCATGGAATCCCTGATGCGCTAATGCAGCCCTGGAGAATTGCGTATTGTATCACAGCCGTCCACAATACGAGCACGAAGAGCCTCTACATTTGGTACCGGGGTTGCGTAGACAAGAGCTTTAAGATGCCCCCATAAATGAAAGTCAAGAGGGTTGAGGTCAGGAGAGCGTGGAGGCCATGGAATTGGTCCGCGTCTACCAATCCAATGGTCACCGAATCTGTTGTTGAGAAGCGTACGAACACTTCGACTGAAATGTGCAGGAGCTCCATCGTGCATGAACCACATGTTGTGTCGTACTGTAAAGGCACATATTCTAGCAGCAGAGGTAGAGTATCCCGTATGAAATCATGATAACGTGCTCCATTGAGCGTAGGTGGACGAAACTAAAATGAGCTCTAACATGGAAATTAAGCGATTCCGGACACATGTCCACATATCTTTTCTTTATTTGTGAGTGAGGAATGTTTCCTGAAAGTTTGGCCGTACCTTTTTGTAACACCCTGTATAAAGGGCTTGAACAGCATCAGATATTGAGTGATCACTGTGAAGAACACAGCTCTTAAGCTCCAACGGGCTTGCCGCGCAGTCGTATGAGACAGCGTTATCAGCACCTGATAAGAGTTTGAAATGCACCTCACTGTGGGTCCCCATTTGGCCGGCTGGTCGAGTTGTGCAACATCCAGATTTGTGATGCATTCGGTCGTGAGAGTGGCCCAATGTTGGACAGCACGGGAACGTGATGACAAGCATACTCATCAAGTTTCTGGCCGACCACGTCTCACCACCATGTTGGAGGATCTCAGTTTGTGCGTCAAGATCATCGTAGCCCCTTCACGTCACCTGCCATGCGAGAACAAGTAATGGAGGCCCTGCAACATTATGTACCGTTCCGCACCACTTGTAGGGAACTGGTAGCAGCCAGACTAGGGAGTTAACGTCACATGCGTAGGATTCCATCAACACCGTAACATAAACTGTTGTGTTTGGAGTGTTGCTGTGACTGAGAAGCGTGGGTTACTGATGAATTGCGTCACATTGTGTTCAGCGACAAATCGTGGTTCTGCATACCCCGGATGACCATCGTCTGCGAGTATGGCGGCGATGTGGGGATGTGTAGAGAGTTCCTGTTCTTATAATGCTTTAGAGAAGGCACAGTGGTGTTACTCTTGTCGTCGTGGTGTGGAAAGACCTCGGGTATATCTTCAGGTCACGGCTAGTAGTGATTGAGGGAACTCAAACGGTACAACGGTACTTCATGGACGTTCTGCGTCCTCGTGTGTTATCTCGCATTCGACAGTGTCGTGATGCATTTTTCAACTCGACAATGCTCATCCACACTTTGCTCGTGTCTCTATGAACTGTCTACGTGATGTTACGATACTTGCGTGGCCAGAAAGGTCCCTACTTGAGTCCCCGGTAGAACACGTATGGGACCATCTTGCACGTCAGTTCTCTCCCAATGACAGTATCCAGGATACTGAAGACCAGTTTCAACAGTTTTGGGCCGGCTTGTCTCACGAGAGAAAAATGGTTCAAATGGCTCTGAGCACTATGGGACTTAACTACTGAGGTCATCAGTCCCCTAGAACTTAGAACTACTTAAACCTAACTAACCTAAGGACATCACACACATCCATGCCCGAGGCAGGATTCGAACCTGCGACCGTAGCGGTCACGCGGTTCCAAACTGACGCGCTTAGAACCGCACGGCCACACCGCTCAGGAGAGAATACGGCGACTTCACGACACCCCTTCCGAACGAATCAGCGCATCCAGGCCAGAAAGAGGGGTGCAATGTCTTACTGGTAAGTGTCTCATAGTGCCTATTTTTATTGTAGATTTGACCCGATTTGTAATCATTGCAAGAACATCACACATCCTCTCAATCCGTGACGTTTCATCGTGTATTCTCCTCCATTTCTGGGTGCTTCACTTTCATGTCAGGCAGCGTGTGTACTCAGAGGCTCTGCATGTGTTCCAAATGGTTCAAATGGCTCTGAGCACTATGGGACTTAACATCTTAGATCATCAGTCCCCTAGAACTTAGAACTACTTAAACCTAACTAACCTAAGGACATCACACACATCCATGCCCGAGGCAGGATTCGAACCTGCGACCGTAGCGGTCACGCGGTTTCGGACTGCAGCGCCTAGAACCGCACGGCCACCACGGCCGGCTGTATGTGTTCCAATGTGCGATACACAGAGATCTGTGCCCTTCTGTTTCCTCCTTGACTTCTTGCAGAGCACCTCAAGGGTTACGCTTCCAAATGCTCCTTAAAAATTTCCGTGCAATTCTTCCTTTCTCTTGTACCGACTTGGTTATTCGCCATAATGAGTCATCTAGCGTGGTAAGGCATGAGCTTCGTGGTATCCGTTTCAAGGTGACTGGATGTATTAATCGCGGTTCTAAAGTGTCCAAATACGAGTAATATTCACGTGCCATTAAAAGAAATATGGTCATAACAGTTATCCTTGTGTCGGCCCACATCACAGCATCAGGCTACTTCCTTTCCAACTCTTGCAACATAATGCTTATTTTTCTTGGATCAGGAAACAGCACTCCTCCTGTGTAAACAGCTGTATGTCGCATATTCATCAGAAAACAACACTGTTGAGCGAGACACGACATCTGGAATCTGTGCGAATTAAGTACAGCAGGTTGCCAGCCGCTGTCCCATATCGTTGTCACAAAATTCATTCACAAACATCGCTCCAAATGCCTCATACTGAAACAACTTTTTTTGAAATGTAGTCACGTAATGTTGACAGCTGTATTTGTAGTTCATGTGCTCTTTTGCGAATAAATTTCATTCGAGACTGTTGTATTGACTGAGCGACAGCGGCAAACGTTTCCTCTCGCGTTTTCTTACGTCCGCTACGTGACCTGTCTCTGACACTGTCTGAAACAAAAGCACGTGTCTCGCAATCAAGCAGGGTTGCATTACGAGCTCTGGACTTGCCAAAGCAATCTGCGTACCCATTATCTCTGATACTGTATGCGCTGCCTGTATACGATAGAGCACCCACACACACGCTCTAAACGTTGTTCAACACAGTAACTGTGTCCACTCTCATCAGACACGGCTTCACAATTGAAGCAATGCAATACTGATACAAAACAACACGTTACTGAAAACAATGCTTTTCGTCAGCTTGAAAACTGGAATACCACAAAAATAACTATTTATTTCCTCAGTTGCTCAGAGTGAAAAGGGTATGGAGACTTCTCGGACACACTGTAGACTTAGGGAACTACTTTAGTTGCAGAAATTTGGTTTTTAAAGTGTCCTGAATCATATTTACACTGAGAATATTGCTTTTTTCTTATGAAGCGTCAGGCATATACCACACACCAAACAGAGCGAGATGATACAAGTGAAAAATTTGCACATTGATATCAGAAATCGATTAGGGGAACACACATTGACTAATTCTGTCCGGTGTTGTGATACACAATATCGCCATCTCTCAATAGACAGCGTAAGCAGTGAATGACAGACCAAAACTCCATTGTTCTTTTTAAGCCTGACAAATGGTTCACTTGACACGGTCGTATAAAGTAATGCACACAATGTTAGCTTGCGATACGGGAAGGTAAGCCAGGCACGGACCGAACGTAGTCTACGGATCGACCTGACAATACTGATCTCGATCGAGCAATGTGGAGCAATCGTTAAACCGCTCGATTTATATTCGACTATGCTAATTCCGGTTTTGCCTGGTTGCATAAATCAGTTTATGTGAATACCAGGAAAACTACTTTCGTCCACCCCTTCCCATCACGTCTACGACTCCACCTTTGATGACTATGGAGCTTCATTCCTTCTGTTCGTCTCGTTATAGCGGACAGCCTACATCTAAATTTTGTGCGGTTTGCATAGCTTCTTTAGGTGAATGCTGTGCGATATCTTCGTTTGATTCACTGTTAAAGGCAATATGCCCCATCATCATCTGCTATTCTGGAAACTGCACACGAGCCTATTATTTTATGTCAATTATAGATTAGTTTCAGCGAAGCTCCAAACGGAAATGTCCCTAAGAAGCCAGGTCGACCTGTCAGTTCACACGCAAGAAGGTGAACTTACTCAAGAGGAAAACCTGCAGAAATTTATCATGCTATCATGTCAAGTTATCTGGCAATATCTGCGCTCTACATTCGTTTCTAAGCTGATAAATAGGTGTTTTGAAGAACGATACGTAGATGCATATTCTGAAATCACTATTATTTTCTGAGAGTATTTAGACACCGAAAACTTGTTTACCTAGATTCGCTTCTTCGTTAGTTGTTTTGGAGTACGTGAAGAAGATTCAGTTACGGTTTCTTCCGATGAGTCAATGTATCTGAAAAACAAGAGGAGGAGAGGTGGTGGCGTACATTTCGTTATAACCAGACTCTACCTCAATTCTGGAGCTAACTTCCGGACCTCTCCGTAGTGCTTCGTGGAATGAGATGACGTGACACTGTTGATGGCAATCCTTCCTCCGGATGGGCACGTTACTCTGCCGACGTCCTTGGTGTTATTCGAGATGAGTAGGCTATGTGCCGGAAACAGATTAAACCCTCTCCTTTCTCTCTCACCAATGTCGAAAAATACAAAAACTCGACATTGCGCGGCATACACACTTCCTGGTGACCGTGGTGGTCTAGCGGGTAGAGCACTACGCACTCGTCCTCGAAGTACTGGATTCAACCTCGGATACGAGTGGGGATGGCGGGCCGGTGTGGACGAGCGGTTCTAGGCGCTTCAGTCTGGAACCGCGCGACCGCTATGGTCGCAGGTTCGAATCCTGCCTCGGGCATGGATGTGTGTGATGTCCTTAGGTTAGTTAGGTTTAAGTAGTCCTAAGTTCTAGGGGACTGATGACCTCAGATGTTAAGTCCCATAGTGCTCAGAGCCATTTTCGAGTGGGGATTTTTTGTCGTTCCAGGTCCTCCAGGATGGCCCCAGATCCACAAATCCAGCTATCAAATGAGTATCAGGGATATTTCCTGGGGGCAAAAGGTGGCCGGGGCGATTGGCCCACCACATTCCCCCTTCATTCCAGTGACGGACTTGTGTCACATACTTTGCCATTACACTCAACTACTCAGAAAAATTAAACATACGCGCCCTCACTTGCAAAACGCTCAAGTGATGCCAATTAGAAAGATTTGCAACACGCTGTGGGTTCATTTCCATTCAGCTTCTCAGTTCAAAATTCTTGGAGTGATTTCCTAACATCAGACGCTTTAACTATATATTATACTCGTATAGTTTTCTTACCCTCTTAGTATCTCTGTTTCCTCTGCCCACCCATTTCCCAGTCCCTCTATTTCTCTCTTCCTCTCTTTTTGTTCTTGCTCCTCCTCTTCCTCCTCGTAAATGTGCGTGTAGCTCACTGCGTTTAATTATTAGGATAACAGTTCGATATGACGAAGCTGACACAGTCGCAGTGTATATTTTTCACGCGTACTGGCAGTTTCGTATCTTTGACACCACTGTGTAGGCAGCACTAGCCTTGACTACCACAAGTATCGCAGAAGGCAAATGTAGTTCTTGCAGTGGCACATAAATCTGAGTGAGTAACAGAGCAGCGCGTGGCCTCCACGTCTGCAGCGAGGGCCATTACACCGTTAATGGGATGCACGAGACCACACGCAGCCGCAGATAAGGTTTTGCGTCTCGACCCCAGGTGCGGGGCGGCTTGTCGCTCGCTCTTCGTCCGCTCGGCGCAGCGGAAGGCTTACAGTTACAAAGCCCCAGTTCTGGAATTCGGTATTAGTACTAGCTGCTTGCCCTTACTCTCCCTCACTACACACCTCTTGCTCCTTCATCCATTTCCAGTGCTGAAAAAAAAAAACTATTTGGTGTCAAATCGCTGCATTACTCCACAGGCTGTAATCGATACTTTTACAACGGTTTAATTTTTTTACTGTGACGCAGAGGAAGTCGAGACGAATGGTTTGATATAGGACACTTGTGGTCCACGAAGTTGGTACATTGCCACAAATTGGCCAACATAGACCACCTAGGCTATAGTGCGTGCATATCGCGCCAGATATTCAGATTCTTCTCACTCTCCTCGCGCAAACCATTAGTCACAGAGGGAAAAAAACGAGTAATACCTTTTTCGTACGAAATTTAATGCAGTGTGGCTTTGTACTGGGGCTGCAGTTTTCGAGTTAGTCAAGAAAAACGTACAAAAGTGTTCTTCAAACGCTCCCCCACCATCACACTCACCCCCTCCCCCGGTCGGGAATGTTAGTATGTTGTTGGTGGCACTCCCTCCTACCACTGTACAAAAAATGAGAGACTACACTAATTATTTCCTATATTTGACAGTGTATATGGCCATTGCCTGGACTATGACGCCACTGGCTTAGTCGAGTACACCGTTAACATTATTAATTTAAACTTTCCCGTGAGAATAAGGAAACACAAAATACTTTTGTAAACGCTATGCAAAATTAATCACGTACACAATTCGATCTCAACTTAATCCATACAAGCAGTTGTTTCGTAGTAAGAAAGCCATACAAACACGACAATTGTTAATCGAATGACGTTAAAAATCACAAACTGGGAAGCAACATTTACACAAAAGTCAAATCTACAATTTGTAAGTGCACGTCCAAGCCGGTATCGTAATAGCCCTCACGGAGACCACATAAGGCCGACACATGGGAAATAATTCGTGTAGTCACAAATTTTTGTACAGTGATAGGAGGAAGAGCCATTAACAACATAGCAAAATTCGTGAACTGTGCGGGGTGAGTGTTGTGGTGGGGGTGGGTGTGCGTTTGGTGGTCACGTTTGTGCGTTTTTCTTGAATAACTCCAAAACTGCGGCTTGTAGTGAAAACGTATCCTGTGCAAAGATAAACTAATACAAATTTCCTACAAGAAAGGTCGTATTCATTATTTCTCCGAGACTAATAGTTTGCAGGGAGAGAGCGAAAGATAATTGAAAACACTGACACGACACGCATGCATTGTACGTTAGGCGGTTCTTGCAGTTCAATTTGTGGTAGTTTCCCGAAATGATGGACTATAATTGTCCTATGTCGAATTGTTCGTCTCGTCTTCGTCTGTTCCACTGTGCTACGTTGTAAACAATTATCCCTTACAGCCTACAGAGTAAATTCTCTAGTGATTACCAGCTCAGCAGATCAAGTCCCTTGAACTTTTGGCATAAGTAATTCAACATTTCAATGGCAAGCTGTTAATTAATGTCATCGAACTTTCGCGAAATCTGTCTCAACAACGATTATGCCTCACACTCAATACACATTTTTTTTTTTTTCACGTAGTAGATCCCATAAATTACGCTGTGAAATTAGAAAGAAGGAGAAAGCATGTTTACTGGGCAAGGTTTACCTTTCGGAATGTAAAAGCTTTCATTCAGTAGCAACCCTTCCGGCCATCTCTTCGGATGAACCGAATTTAAATCAAGGAATATAGACTGGGCCACTGTGCTCCTGCACGTTTCTTTGCACAAGGCGGCACGTATAAATGTAACACCGTGCGAGGTGGCGCAGTGGTTAGCACACTGCACTCGAATTCGGGAGGACGACTGTTCAAACCCGCGTCTGGCCATTCTGATTTAGGTTTTCATGCAAATGCCGCGATGGTTCCTTTGAATGGACATGGCCGATTTCCTTCCCCAGCCTTCCATAATCCGAGCTTGTGCTCCGTCTCTAACGACCTCGTTGTCGACAGGACGTTAAACACTAATCTCCTCCTCCTCTAGAAGTAACGCTGATAAGATTTTCCGGTTTGCAGAAAACTTTGTGAAGTTTGAATGTTATCACCCTAACTAACTGCTAACAACTGGCTTTCGACAAGAACACAGACGTGATAAGCTCGTATGTTGAACTTATTTCAGATATGGTGATAAGGAATTAGTAGGAGAAAGGTACTGTCTAAGGGGTCTTCGTAGTTTTATTTTGAAGTGTGCATAATGTAGGAAATGAGTAGCACTTGCAATTTTCGGAGACCAACTCTTGCGCTATTGGGCCACGCCGCTAATTGGATAGTGGGGTATTTTCCTGATAGTCACTGGAAACGATAGACATTAACAAACCCAATATCTGGCCGATTTTTTATTCTTTCGACGTTAAAATTCACGCCACACTCGTTGACCTCGTTTAAAGAGTAGCTCCAGATCGTTCCCTCCAATCCTCCAGTTGCTTCCCAATGGCTCTTATCCGACTCCAACATGAATATGCTAAATTTCTCACTCGATCACTGCTGCTTCGAGCGATTTAGGTCCAGTCAAAATATTGTGTACACTCCCACATTCAAGGCTCACTTGGCAATTTGCGTCAGTGCTAAATTGCAAGCGCCGCATAAAACTTTCAGCAGCACCGCCTTCTCGCGACTCTTACCGCCCCAAAAGGCTTGTAAAGTCTTGTAACTGCTTTACTCGTATCTAGCAATTTATCCTCTGCGAAGGTGTGACAACGGCCTCGACATATATCCTCCCAAGGTTTCGCAACATCGTGATCTCGGCTCCAACTTCGCAAATGCTTGCGAGTCCTCTTTAACCTTTCGTCAAAGTGGTCGTCCTGAGGTTTCGGTGGAGCCTGCTTGCTGGATAATGTCTGATATTGACCAGAATTTTCTGCACGATATCGGCGTCCAAAACAACGAAAAACGTACAGGCAGCTATTTAGCTCTGGTTCCGTTTTGGTATGAAACAGAACATTACAATCATGCGAAATCACTTGGAAACTCCATAAGTGTTGTTCACTACAGGCCCAGAGCAGCCCGCCAATGTATTGGTCACGACACCATCGCTTCGCTGTCCAGACCTCAGCGTCATTGATTATATATACAATCTACAACAATATCCCCTAAGCCAGCTGACAGTGTGTGGCGGAGGGTACTTTTGGTACAGTTATCTGACCCTCCACTACCCGTTCCACTCGCGAATGGCGCGTAGGAGAATGATTGTCGGTAAAACACTTTATTAGCTCTAATTTCTCGAATTTTCTCGTTCTGGTCATTTCGCGAGACTTACGTGGGAGGAAGTAATATGTTGTCTGAGCCTTTCCAGAAAATACTCTCCCAAAATTTCATTAGAAATCTACTCTGTGATGCACAACGCTCCTCTTGTAGCATCTGCCACTGGAATTTGTTGAGCATCTCTGTAACGCTCTCGCGCGTATTAAACAATCCCACGATGAAATTCGCCGCTCTTCGTTGGATCTTCTCTGCCTCCTCTATCAATCCTACCTGATAAGGGTCCCAGGTTTATCAACAATACTCAAGAATCGGTTAAACAAGCGCCTTATAAGCCACTTGCTTTAGTGGATGAATTACATTTCCTTAAGAATCTGCTTTTATTACTGTTTGTTTTACGTGGTTATTCCACTTAACGTTACTCCGGATATATACTCCTAGATATTTTACGGCAGATACCGTTTACAGCAATGTGTCATCAATAGTGTAGTTGTATAGTAGTGGTTTTTTTTCTGTGTATGCGAAATATATTACATTTATTGACATTTAGGGTCAACTGCCAGAGTCTGGACTATTCATCAATCATCTGTAGATCCTTCTGCAAATCTTTACTGTCTTCTAGCACTGTTACGTTTTATAGACAACCACATCATCTACGAACAGCCTTTAAAAGCTTCCGATGCATTCTACTATATCATTTGTTAAATTGTAAACAGTAACTGTCCTATCGTACTTCCTTGGGGTACTCCCTAAATTACCTTTACAGCTAAGGCGTTGCAGTCATGGATTGTGCGGCTGGTCCCAGCGGAGGTTCGAGTCCTCCCTGGGGCATGGGTGTGTGTGTTTGTCCTTAGGATAATTTAGGTTAAGCAGTGTGTAAGCTTAGGGACTGATGACCTTAGCAGTTAAGTCCCATAAGATTTCACACACATTTGACGTGTTGAGCTGTATCTGTATTTAGTCTTGAATCCAGTCGCAAATCTGGTCTACACGGTGGTGCGGGACAGTGTAAAATACCTTCCTGAAGTCGAGGAACAAGGCATCAACCTGCGCGCCGATGTCTGCAGCCCCATGGATCTCGTAGAGGAACAGAGCTTCGGAAGGTCCCTCCGGAATCCATGTTGATTATTTTAGAGGAGACTTTAGTTCTCCAAAAACGTCACAATTCTTGAGCGTAAAACATGTTCCATAATTCCATAACAGGTTGAGGTCAGCGATAGAGGCCTGCAGTTATTTTCGTCTGTCCTAAGATCCTTCTTGAAAACGGGGATGATGTGCAATTTTTCCGGTCGCTAGGTATCCTTCGTTGCTTCAGCGGTCTTCGATAAATTGCTGCTAGAAGAGGAGCTAGTTCAAGGGGAACCTCAGCTTCTGCCTTTCTGAACAGCGTAGCATACTTTGGCAGTCACCTTCGGTGAAGAGGAAAAATTCTCAGTAGCTTGAATAGTAGTAAACATAAATTACCTGGAATAGGATGAAGCTGTTTTTGATTGCTGAGTCAGTCAGCTATCACAGAGTTTACAGGAAGGATTAAACCGACTAATACTGGATCTTGACCTTGATCCGTAACGTAATGATGATATTGCGTGTGGCGTCATCGTGCGCAGAGATAGAATAGAACACCAACAATGTTAATTACGGTTGTGTCTGTGATGACAGACTGACCACTAGCGTAGTGTTTGTTCTAGGCTACGTTGGAAAGTGACAATTTGGTAGGAGTTGACGAAGCCAACGAATGTGATTTCATGAGAACAGCTAAAAGTTTTTACACATTTTGAATGTCGATGAGTAGTTTATGGTCATCATTTTTATGACCGTCATAAGTCAAAGTATCGGTGGTATCGGCAGATTCATTTGAAACGTCCCCTTTGAACAATTATACATGACTGTGCTTAAACTGACACACAATATATTTAGCGCAACGCAATCTGACTTTCAAAAATCCCTACAAAAGAATGGCCCTGACTAACATTAACCTATACGTTTCACAAATCACTTACCTAACAAAAATCTTGGTTACTCGAACTACTGCAATACAGCGAGCGCCACTACTGCCAGCTAAATAAAAGATTCAAACTACTGAAGGCACTAACTACTGATAGGCATAGTTAGCAAGTGAAAGATTTTAATAGAGAACAAACAATGTATTTACCTTAATAGTGTTGAAAAATCATAATATACATAGCAGTTCATGACATCCAGTCTTACAAATTTCAAAACTCCGCCATTTCTCTCCCCACATCCACCACTGCTGGCGGCTCACCTCCAACTGCGCAACGCTACGCGCTGTTAACATCCAGCTGCCCAACACTACAGTGGCAGACAACAATGCAAACTAGCCACAGACTGCACACAGCACAGCCAGTGATTTTCATACAGAGCGCTACGTGGCGTTACCAATAATAAATCCTAAATAGCCTACTTACACAGTATTCTAGACCACAGCGTAAAGATAATGATATGGTGTACAACAGCCTCTTGGTTACATAACATCATGAGAAAATCATGAATACGAGAATGGCACGACTAATTACGAAACACAGGAGCTGCAGCTCATTATTGACGAGTTAAGAAATTGTATAGTTCAGAAATTTTACGCCGTTCCTCGGAGGGCCGGCGCGTATGAGAACAAGCCGTGAGCTTCAGAATTCTTTTATCGCAGTTGACACAGGAACTACTCCCGAGCTGCCAATTCGCTGCTTCAACAAAGAGAAGCTGTCGTGCCGTATCAGAGGCACGAAAGCCTGAGCCGAGCCTATGCTCAACCAAGTGGGCCCGGTGAAAGCCCGTCTACTACACACACTGTTATCTGCTGTACGTAATCGCCTGGCTATAAAATGTCACCTTGATGCCCAATACTGTCATCATTTCCAATGATTCTCTGGCTTTCGAATGTTCATTGCCGGTGCCTGTCAGACTACGGTCCACAATGTAACCAATCAGCATAAAAGCCACGCAACTTGTTTTGCTCTGTATTGAGATTGTGTTTATCAGATATTTGGTCGACAAATAATACCTAGGTTTCCATTAATGTTACTCACGTGCAGTGGTATTGATTATATCGTTTGTACCACAATTTCTCGATTCTACGTAAGCGTACTACTGTGAAAATAGAGATAAATTTCTTAAACTTTTTTTGTAATGCAGTAATGAAACCTATCCACGAATGTAAGATGTTCGAGGTATTTTCTTAAAAGGTGATTTCATTAGATGAAATCTCGAGAACATTTCGCGTTTCTACCACGGTGTCACGTCCTCCTTTTCCCAAATTCATACTGAAATAATTTGTGTACGACAAAACATATTTTCATATTTTGATCACATACTTTTGCACAGCATAACGTCTCACTAAATTAACGGATACCACTTCAGTGTATCTGCAAGGGTCAGTAATACAAATTTCATTCCAGATCCTTCACATTTAGTTTGCTGCTTACAGTTATTTAGTTAAGCGAAATTTTCCACATGCTTTGAAATATGTTAAGGATCTGTTGTCGTGTTTAACACACCATTTGTATGCGAGAGCGACGCCCTAGACAGCTGATGATTGGAATCATTCTATACCCTGTGGTGATCTGATGGAATGGTTGGGTTTGGCGAATGCCTGGAGAAAGTTTCCTGCCACATTGCGTAGTGCCAACAGTGAAGTACACACATCAAAAAAATTTTACATCACACCGGTTCCCAGTTCTCCTGAAGATAGACGTTGACTGTAGGTATTGTATCACAGACACAGTCCCTTTGAATGTTCAGAGATGCCACTAAACGCACCCAATGATGTAAATAACCATGCATCAGCATCGCCTATTAGACGGAGGGGATCCGACAGTCGATCATTTCCAGACATTCCACCAAGAAGGAGGTACACGGCTCTTGTCTGTAGCTCAACCATGCCTAGACGGTCAATACCGCGGTTCGATCGCGTCCGCATTGTTACTTTGTGCCAGGAAGGCTCTCAACAAGGGAAGTGTCCAGGCGTCTCGGAGTCAACCAAAGCGATGTTGTTCGGACATGGAGGAGACAGAGAGAGACAGGAATTGTCGATGACATACCTCGCTCAGGCCACCAAAGGGCTACTACTGCAGTGGATGACTGCTACCTACGGATTATGGCTCGGAGGAACCCCGAGAGCAACGCCCACCATGTTGAACAATGCTTTTCGTGCAGCCACAGGACGTCGTGTTACGACTCAAACTGTGCGCAATAGGCTGCATGATGCGCAACTTCACTCCCGAGCCGCGCGAGGTAGCCGCGCGGTGTTAGACGTCCTGTCACGGTCGGCGCAGCTTCTCCCGTTGGAGGTTCGAGTGCTCCCTCGGGCATGGGTATGTGTGTCGTCCTTAGCGTAAGTTAGTTTAAGCTAAATTAAATAGTGCTTAAGAATAGGGACCGATGACCTGAGCAGTTTGGTCCCATAAGACCTTACCACAAATTTGCAATTTCACTCCCGACGTCAGTAGCGAGGTCCATTTTTGCAACCACAACACCATGCAGCGCGGTACAGATGGGCCCAACAACATGCCGAATTGATCGCTCAGGACTGACATCACGTTCTCTTCACCGATGAGTACCACATATGCCTTCAACCAGAGAATCGTCGGAGACGTGTTTGGAGGCAACCCAGTCAGGCTGAACGCCTTAGACACACTGTCCAGCGAGTGCAGCAAGGTGAAGGACACTGCTGTTTTGGGGTGGCATTATGTGGGCCGACGTACGCCGGTGATGGTCATGGAAGGCGTGGTAACGACTGTACGATACGTGAATGCCATTCTCCGACCGATAGTACACTCATATCGGCAGCACATTGTCGAGGCATTCGTCTTCATGTACGACAATTCGCGCCCCCATCGTGCACATCTTGCGATGTGCGACATCGCTCGACTAGAGTAGCCAGCATATGAACCCTATCGAACATGTCTGGTATAGATTGAAAAGGGCTGTTTATGGACGACGTGACCCAGCAACCACTCTGAGGGATGTACGCCAAATCGCCGTTGAGGACTGGAACAGTCTGGACCAACAGTGTCTTGATGACCTTGTGGATAGTATGCCACGACAAATACAGGCATGCATCAGTGCAAGAGGTCGTGCTACTGGGTATCAGAGGTACCGGTGTGTACAGCAATCTGGACCACCACCTCAGAAGGCCTCGCTGTACGGTGGTAAAACATGCAATGTGTGGTTTTTATGAGCAATAAAAAGGGCGGAAATTATGTTTATGTTGATCTCTATTCCAATTTTCTTTACAGGTTCCGGAACTCTCGGAAGCGAGGTGATGCAAAACTTTGATGTGTGTACAAAGCATGTGGTGTTACCATATGGAAGCGCTTTACCTGGTTAGGATGTGGTCCACTTATTGCGCTTAAGAAAACGCTAAACGCGGAAAGATAAAGTCACATTTTACAGCATTGCGTACTGCGTACAGTAAGGGCACAGTCTGGACGCGATAGTTGTTTCATCAGCATGACAAGGCACCGTCTCGTAAAGCAGCTTCTCTGAGGCAATGGTTTGTAGGCAATAACGTTCCTGAAATGGATTGGCCTGTCTAGAGTCCCGACCTGAATCCAGCGGGGCACCTTTGGGATGAATTAGAACGCTGGTCGGCGTAATAATAGTATTATTCTGGAATTAATGCCCAGACAGTGGCTAAGCCATTCTGCGGTAAACTTTTTCTCTCAATTGACCATATTAAACAAGGAAAGACCAACTAGCAAAGCGAAGATTTGAGCTCATCCGTGAATAGTTCTCAAACGGCTCTGTTAGTTCGAATGGCTCTGAGCACTATGGGACTTAACTTCTTTGGTCATCAGTCCCCTAGAACTTAGAACTACTTAAACCTAACTAACCTAAGGACATCACACACATCCATGCCCGAGGCAGGATTCGAACCTGCGACCGTAGCAGTCGCGCGATTCCAGACTGTAGCGCCTAGAACCGCATGGCCACTGCGGCCGGCGGCTCGGTTAGTGGAGCGTCGCTTAGGACAGGACAAGTACGAGGTTTGAGACTTTGTCAGCATGCAGGTTTAATCTGTCAAAGATATTCACTATGATGCAACCATGTGACAGTATGAAAGTTTCATTCGTGTCTGCAGTATTTGAAAATGCTTCACTGATTTCTTATCGCTTCAGATTTGTATGTAATATCAAGCTTTCGGCAACTACCTCTGTCGTCATCTTAAGGGAGTAGGGATTAGACTGTGTTATAATTTTGTTATTGCAGTATCACATGGCCTACAGGTAACTCCGGGCGATGAGGAAAGAGGTAGTCGTTAAATGCTTGAGATTCCATCTAAATCTGACACGGCAAGAAATCCGTGAAACATTTATCCAAGAATATCGCCGCAAAAAACTACGTTCTCATGTTTCCAGTATGTTTACCACTGCATCACCTAGCTTGAGTTTTCGTAAAGAGGTCCCTCACTTTCATACTGCTTCTACAAAAGATACCTGTATAACATACCAGTAACTTTTAGCAGATCAAAACCGTGTAGTAGTCAGTAAAGATGAAATCTAGGCCGCTGACTACGTTTCCAATCAGAGAAGGAGTCTGTGGTGACACGCACACATTACTGGCATCAGCTTGGGGTCAGAAATTGTCACTCCGATCAACATTAGCGCTGCACAAAATTCAGTCGGGAAAATTGACTTGTGTGTGGTTTGCGACGTTGTGTGAAAGTAATTTCGATACACGTCTGTAATGCTTCCCTTTTTGTTATGGTTAAGAGCTGAAATGGTCGGATAAGATTCTCACTTACGTTACCTGAGTAATAAAGTCTAGATCACAACTTATTTATTCTCGATGACTTTTTTCAGTCATTCTACACCAATTACAGAGCTACAAATTGATGTGGAAAAACTAAAATCAGCTACATGCTACATACAATAAATATATCGATCAACAAAGTAAATGAAACAAACCGTAAGTGAAGGTATCTGATTAACCGAAAACTCGCCGCAGCATCTGTATCTCATCGTCAGATAAACTATTAACCATAATTGAATGACTATATAAACTTGATAGTGCGACAAGGTGACACTCGCGTCGCGGAATAAGTCAATTAAATGAAAACATCGCATGACATTATTAGTTGTGGTTGTTCGAATGTCTGGTGCAAGTCTTTCTATTTGAGGCCATTTTGGCGATTTTCGCGTCGTTGAAGATGAGGTGAAATGATCAGGACAATACACACACCCAGTCCCCGAGAGAATAAATCTTCAACACAGCCGGGAATCGAAGCCGGGATCCCACGATCTAGAAGCAGTCATGCTAACCACAAGGCGATTTCTGTACTGAAATGTTCTTCTTTGTCCCACGTACATTCATTACAATATGAAAAATAAGACAAATACGATTTAAATTACAAAAAGTTTGTATATAAATAAAACTACGTGTAGATACAATACTTGTACTTTACAAGGTATGTAGCACCGACTACCATCTTCAAATTATCGGAAGCTTAATTATAGGAAAGATTCCGAAGTCATACGATAAAACAAAAGAAAAAGAAAGAAAGCAATGTAAAATCTAAATATATGTCATATTACAGAAAAACTAATGACATAATTAACGTTATAATAATTGTGTGGTTGTAAGTTTGACGACTTCAGAGAGTACGAAGCTTCACCTACTTCTGTTTTAGTTTATTTCGGTGGATACAAGGAGTGAGTGAAACAGCACAGATGTACAATAGAGACACAGTTTCGCATCCACTTTCTCCGCGATTCACGTGTCATCTTGACGCACACCACAGACTAGATGATTGCCAGGAAGCTTCTCCACTAGAAACCAGCCTCTTTTTTGAGGATGAGGATGTTACGTGTGTGAGGGAAAACTAATAAAGTTATAAAACAACGACATCGTGAACCGAGGCTAGTCTGTGATGTTGCATGCATATGTCACTAACAGGTGACTTCGACGAAAACAGCGTGTCCCGAGTAAATGATCTCACTACTTTTACGTTTTGTTTTAGTTAGCATTAGTCCCATCTAGTACAAGCTCCGCTGTATTCAAGATTTAGCGAATTGATTTTTGACTGTGCCACCGGATTCCCATCTTGTCACCGCAGTCGTCAGGGAGGGAAGTCGATTGCGCCACCTGTCTGGTATTATGCAAACTTTGTTATGTGTGTGATTGTATGTTCTGAGGCGGAAATAGGAGAGCAAGCCAGCATTTACTTAAAGGAACACGGCCAAAAGCAACGCTCAAGCTTGCCGGTGCAGCAGCTACGGTAGTCAATTCGCCGCAGGGATTCGATTCAGATGTGGCTCATCCCGTCACGCAAATTAATACACTACGTGCTACGCTGAACGAGATGGCAGTGAATGATCTCACCGAAGGAAATAATTCATACGAGAATTATTAACTGCTCGTAGCTTATTTACTGCTGCGGGTTCGTTTATTTATGTGTCCGGTTATGGTAGGTGATGCCACTGCAACGTCTTCAACATTTCCATCTTTTCTTTGAGAGAAAGATAATTTAAGCTTTAATGAATGAAAAGCTTTCAGTCCTCTCCCTCGACGAGCACCTTACATCTGAGCGCTGTCTGTCAGTTTCATATGACCGCAATAAGAAAATAACTGGCGGTTCAGTACAAAATACTCCAGCTGGGAAGATCCCGCGTCTGTGAGTAAGCACACGGTATTCGTTAGGAAATGGTGTACTCCATAGCGGCGTGTAGGGCCGGTCTGCTAGACCGCCCCCGACGTTAATGTGTCGTGACAGGGGGCGCCAGCACGTCGCCGACGGGGCAACAAGAAACAGCCGCCCTCCTCTGTGCACCACCGGACATAATCCAGCAAATACACTTCTCGTGACAGCAAGTGACCTCAGGAATCGTGGAAGAGCCACAAAGCACCAAGGACTATCCCACAAATATGTCGCGGCCGATAGATGCAGAGTTACTCAGTGCTCTGAGACTTCCGTCACTACATCGACTGAATGATGAAATGAATTCTCCATTCTGTTCCCATCTAAGAAGTACTCAAGGCAGAATTTCTAGTAGAATACTACTCCACTGCTGTGCGCTGGAGACGTAATTCGTTCTTTATTCCTGGTGACCCCCTGGTAATAGGCATATAATTGATTGCCATCGCTATATTACGGTATTTTTTCCACTCTACCTACTATGAAACTGTGTCAAGATACAGAATGGATAGTTACGTTATTCGTGTATTTGTAATGTACAGATCTTGGATCTCGTAACTGGAAATATAGGGTGGTGCCTATAGTGGAAATAAAAATTACATTTTCTGGCGTGTAGACAGCATAGCATTGCACAAGTTCTACGAGATGTTGACCGTTATGACGATAATTATTGAGAAGATGATCTACAAGCTTCTCCGCTCCCGAATTTTCCGATAAACAGTTGACTTTCTGTCTCCTCAGTCTTTCACGATAATGATACATGAAGATAGCACATTCATTCGTGCTTATACCCCGACAAAGATGTCCATACCCCGCAAACAATATGTATCTGTACAAAAGAAAATTTTATCACTGACGTGGAAGCCTTTCACGGTATTATATTTTTGTTTTATGGGAAGAAGTGCTCAAATTCGTTTCTCTTTAATGTTTTTGCTAATGTTTTGTTAGGTAACACTTAGGCATTCACATTAAAAATTAATTCATACTAACAGTTTCGTAAACATAGTACAAGGAATCACTCAGAGTGTTGATTTTTTTTTTTTTAATTTTCTTCCGGTGTTATGGTCATTTCACAGGATCACCACTGACGGAAACCTCAAAATCTGTTAGATCCAAAATATCCAGTGTTTTGTGACTGGATTAACTATCCTGTATTTCTAGTACATATTTGCCAGATGACTAGCTTTTGCTGATCTATGACAGTGTTTCTCTCCCGAGGCACATTCAAATTCGTATAATATGCCATTTATACAAGAACATTTTCCTCACATTAATGACAAATCTTGTGAAAATTGTGCTATATTTCTTGTTCATATCTTCACTCATTATACATTATGCAGACTGTGTCACAGGGCATGCAAACTGCCCATGTGTGTGCGGCGCTCTGAGATCTGTGATAAAGTGTAATGTTATCAAAAACAAAGATGTCGCATTAGACGGAAAACTTCCGTTTGCGTTTTCCCGAACTGTATTGCACCTTTCTTGATTTTTGTGTAGTTTAAAAACAAAATTATGTGTGCAGAGTTTACTGCATATAAGGTAAACACTGGTACCAAATCATGCGCTTTCTGCTTCGAAACTGGAAGTTCTGTGTTAGTGAGAACATCAGGTTTGAAATAATACTGACTTGTTCGTAACGTCTGCCCGAAGCTCGGTTTGCTTTCATAAATACTGCAGGATTTTCTCTTAAACAAGTAGGCTAGGAAAAAAGGGCAAATACAAGGTCGCCTCTGCCACACCCGTAGGTGAAAAATTCAATGGGCGTAACTTTCGTGCATCTGCTGCCAAGTAATATATCGTGAACTGGGACGAGGGCGACACGATGCTCAGTCTCGGTGACAAGTGGCGTTTGGCCCCTGTTCCGAGCACTGCACACGCCCAGATATTTAATTTCACGGAAAATTTCTAGTTTTCGCCTCTTAACTAGTGCACCTTGTATTTTCATGCCAAACGTAACACTATTCGAAGAAAGATGTTAACTTTTTTATAGAACCGTGAACACAAGAATAACTATTCGAAAACTGCTTTTCTCTCAGCTACATCATATCCCTCCTACAACAGCATCGCTCACATTAGTAATCGTTCATAAGATCTACGGAAGTTGACTGGTCGAATTGAGAAAGGACACTCATTGCTGGCCGATATTGTACTGACCTCTCCAGGATGCGTACAAAATTTATTTGAAAATTCTTCGATAAGATCAAATACATATAAACGCCAGCTCACTGCTAAAACTCATCAGAATCATGAAATAGCTATACAAAACAAATAATCCTACAGACGTTACATATAGTCTCTCATTAGTTGACAAAACTACGAACAGTACATAATACCATCGCATAAAATTGTCTCTGCATGTGATAAGTGGTTGTAATGCTGCAAGCAGATGAACAGCTTGAAACGGTACAGCAGTACCGCTCCATAAGCAGCAGGTTTCGTTGCTTGCTCACACCGGGAATAGAAACTGAGGCGGCTCCACCGCCAAATTATTGCACGACGCGGCCGGCCGCGGGTGCAGCGGAACCCCATGTGGACGGATGAAGAGTGTGTTACGTTTCATTATACATATTTATATATGTCGGCTATCATGTTTTACTTGTACTTTAATGCAAATCATGCACGTGAACATTCCTAATCCCCTTCCCACCTTACTATAAAGCGTGGCCAAATACTAGTTGGGAAACAGTAGAAGTAGTTCTGTAGTTAAGTACTGCCAACCTTACTTCTGGATAGGGGATCAGAGATACAGCACAGGCAGGTCGAAGTCATAGTCGTTCCCGTATCATAAGATTTGGGGTGGAGAGGTTGGTCACGGCCAAGTGGTTCGACCATCCCCTCCACCGGAGCCCAGGAAGACCTCCGGGTGCTCACCATATTCTAGGAGTTCTACGGAAGTTGGGTATGTGAGCAGATGTGCCCTCAGTGCGTCTGTCTCGATGTTCACAGGAAGAAAGGTATTTGGATGTTTGAACGAATTCTTTCTATTTCCAGCTTCAAATTATGTAGGGAAATGAATGTACGTAATGATTGCTTTCTCGCTTATTTCGGAAATTTTGTGTGGAAACAGAGTAGGCTCCCATCCTTTGTACAAAGGCACCTGGTGTTGTGAGCTACAAAGTCTCATCAATAGTTTCAATGTATAAATTCTATCGTGCAAATCGAGTGCAACGAAGTATATTCAAACGCGAGAGATTTATTTTGGTCGAAAAATTGAACTGCAAAAATGTATCTTTGTGTGAAGGGGGCCTTAGAGCACGTGGTCTGCCCCATGCTAGTAATATTGAACGTGGTTGATCATTGGGTAGCCAAATTATAATATCGAACGGTCACATCGTAATGCGCCACCTCACGGCATAGTTAAATGTCTCCACTCCCTTTGTAGTTGGATGTACTGTAATCCCACGTGGTCGATCATTCGTTGCTGGAGGGCACGAGTTTCAAATAGCGACAAAACAGACATCGGTCCGCTAAACTCCTTCGAGCCCCTGTGTTAATGTGTCTGGTCCCCAGCCCGTCCGTTATCCCTATCGCACATAGTCGATGTTCTATGTGAAGTAATTGTAGAATTTGGTGGTACATATTTGGCCAAACCAGTTCCGTCTTGCCCGTAAAACAGTAATGTGCGTGCCGATTAGCATACAAGATAGCCAAGCTACAAGTTGTAAAAAATGCAATCTCTGTAGTGTGGAATAATTTCTGTAATTGCTGTAAAGGCGAATGATTGTGTTTAAAATAAATAGGTTATGAATGATCATCAATCTTTAACATATCCTGAAATCACAATGAAGTCAATTTAAGAGAATTCATTTATCGAAGGAAAAGAGTTTTAAAAATAACAAAAAGATATAGAACGCAGGGACCCACACATCAGCGTGTGAGCCCTACAGCCCTTAGATTAGTAACGTGCAAAATAGGACACGCTCTGTTCTCTAGGTAACGCTCTCATGTAGCCCTCCCCCAATTACCCGTTGCGCCATTTCCATTCAGGGCTAGTTGCAATGACTACCTCTTTTATTAATGCCGATGTCAGGTGTCGGTTTCCGCCTGGTTGTGGACCAGTATAGAAGCAAGAAAATCCACAAAAAATCACGAGGGTTGTGTAAACCAGAAATACGAGAGTTGCCAGAGGGTTTTAAGAAAGCACAGGCAAAAGCACAGTTTTCTCTCCTCCTCAATAATTCCCACATGACGGTAATGTTTCAAGCTTCTTCAACACAAAAGCAAACAGACACGCAGTCCGACATAAACACACACAGTAGAAAACAGATCACACAATCTTCTAGAACTCTCTATAATCTAAAACTGCAATGTCAGAAACTGTAAACAGAAAGTGCAGTATTTAAGTCTAAATTTGTATTTATATCTAGGCCACCGAAGAGTATTAATAACATATGAAGGTGAAATGCGTATGGCGAAAAATAAATTACATTTGTTTAACTGCTCTCAGACGTAACCTCAATATCATAAATATAATAATTATTTAGACTTTCATTTCAGCTGTTTGACATCTATTTTGTACGTATTACATAAAGCAAAATTCGTAAATTGTTATATAGTCTGGCATTGACGTATTTATGTGAGACTAAGGATGTTGTCGCCTTCGGAAAATGGTGTTTCATGTACAATGAAATTTTCACTCTACAGCGGAGTGTGCACTGATATGAAACTTCCTGGCAGATTAAAACTGTGTACCGGACCGAGACTCGAACTCGGGACCTTTGCCGTTCGCAGGCAAGTGCTCTACCGACTGAGCTACCCAAGCACGACTCGCGCCCCGTCCTCACAGCTTTAATTCCGCCAGTACCTCGTCTCCTAACTTCCAAACTTTACAGAAGCTCTTCTGGTTCGCAAAAGAGCTTCTGTAAAGTTTGGAAGTTAGGAGACGAGGTACTGGCGGAATTAAAGCTGTGAGGACGGGGCGTGAGTCGTGCTTGGGTAGCTCAGTCGGTAGAGCACTTGCCCGCGAAAGGCAAAGGTCCCGAGATCGAGTCTCGGTCCGGCACACAGTTTTAATCTGGTGTTCCATGTAAATATCACGGGGAATTTAACAATCATTTGTAACACAACTGGTAAAACTTAAATTTCCATCGTTTAAAAAATAAAGGTCCCCTTCCGTAGCTGAGTGGTCAGCGTAGATGGCTGCCATGCGGAGGACGTGGGTTCGGTTCTCGGTACTGCCAGGGATTTTCCTTTGTGGTAGGACTGGTACGGGGTGCACTCAGCCTCGCAATCGAAACTGAGGAGCTACTTGACTGAAAAGTAGCGGCTTGACGGTCTGGAAACTCTGCAAAACGGCCAGGACAGTGTTTTGTTCACCACGTGCCCAGCCATACCACGTCTCCTTGACCCCGCAAGGCAGAAGATTACATGGCGGTCGCTAGACATCCCTTCTGCCTTCACAGCCTGGACGAAAAGAAAAACAATGCAACATTTAAAGAAGAATGTCCCCCGATGGATGCCACAACCGGTAATGAATTACGAGGAAGCCTTCCGAGCGATACTTCAGAGGGTTCTACGTGACAGTCCCACTGAATATTTCTTTCTCTCGTAAAGTGAAATATTACTACGCTTCCCATTGCGACGCAACCAGTAACGCAGGGAAAGCCAGACGGCAAACCTTCTGCAACTCCTCTCGCCGAAAGAGCAGCCAGTTCTTTGTCGGCGAAACGCAGTCCAATCGGTGTCAAGAGACGGCGCTGTTCGCAGAGATAAGACGTTATACATTGTCGGCAATCGCACTGCAAATTGCATCACAAATATTTTTCCACCTCTATTTCTGAAGTACCACACGGTAAAGAACTCTTTGTTTGTAGAGGGGGAAAAAAAAGATGTCGTTCACCTCGGTGTGATATAATCTAACGACTTCTTCAACCCACATATCACAGCGTCTCGGTAGCTACTGCAGCCAAGCTGCAGCTAATTTTGTTGCATAGCTGATAAAACGAGCTGTTTATTTTGTATTTATGTGAGGTCAAGTAGCGTTACGCTAACGGCCGTGCGGTATCTCAGACTGAAACTGTGGAGAGAACTATTTCCACAGAATCCCGCCAACTTCTTGCATTTATCTGAGACTCTGAGGAGAGCGAACAGCGCAATTCTCACGCGTGATTGCAAGGGTGAAACATCTTCTAACACCTGTGCTGATAATGTAATAAGACCAGGTTTTTCCAATTAGAAAACAATGTGTTGCAATTGACAGTCGTATACTTCGCGACAGGAAGGCTACAAAATGGCAACTGAGACCATATTAAAAAAGTAAAATTCTTACTTTAAAAAAAAATTTAAACATCATTATCGTAGCAAAGGTTGGATATATTAGAGTGGTGCATGGAGGCTTCTCTTGGGGAATTCCTTAAAGACATCTCTGATTCACACCACATTCATCTTTTTTCTGTATATGGTTTCTTTGCTGAACTTAACAGACATCATATTATTCTAGTCGTAGATCCAGTGACACTCGAATGCTATTGCAACGTTTATATTTACTCTTATACCACGAAAGTTGCTTCATTGTCTCGGAAGAATTAATTAATAACGAGAATTACACATGCAATACAGACTGCTCGCTCGTTTTTGTATTACCACTTGCTACAAATTGCAATTCAGTAACTTCAACAATTCATTAAATAATTAACATTAATTTACAGGTGATTTTATTTATAGTCAGCGAATAATTGAAGTTAACACTTAAAACATGAAAAATGATAGATTTACTGTGCAGACTGATAAAAATTTTAGAAGAACATTAAACTTTGGTCAAAACCTAGCTGTATCTAAGGAATACTCTAAGTACCTCTTACAAGCCAGTAACACTAGTATTTGGATGGAAATGTGCTACCGAAGAGAAATACGTCTTGACTCACTTTTTCACTCAGAAAATAATTTTGTTTCTTAAAAAAATTTAGATACTGTTAATTTTTTAATCTCAGTTGCGCATTTTCTACAGTATCACTAATTTCGATCTGCCTGGAACATCTTCAGAAACGACAGTTTGCTTACGCAGCTACATACATCTGATGATGTCCAGCGAGACCGAAACTAGTGATACTATTAAAAAAATGTACAACTGAGACTGAAAAATGAACGATATGTAATTTTTTAAAGATATCAACACAGTTGGTGATATCTCCTGTGAAAAAAGTGTTAGCTATAGTTAAAACAATTTTCCTATTAATGGAAGATTAACTTTTCATTTAATTAATATGTGCCTATTTATTACTTCTGCTCTGTCCTGTGTTGTTAAGTTTTCATTTCCTCATTAGTTATCCTCTGTAATAAAGTCTGTTCTCTTTGTTCAAAGTTATGAAGAATTGGAAGTAAAGTTACTTTTGTCTGTTTCAGGTAAGTATCCGCCTCTTAAACAAATGGGATGAATAGTAAGTCACTGTCCTTTCACACTAATCTGGTTAAAATCACGCAAAGCGTTATGGAAAGTGCTACCCTGATATACTACGCCGCATGAAGCTTAACTGTGCAGTCTTCTAACATTCTCGTGCACATACTCTTCCACAAGTTTCTGTACAGGCAACACAGTGAAGCATGTAAGTAACATTTATTGTGAATCCTGCTTTTGTCCGTCTGTTCATTGCTTCTTCTACTGCAAGTTCATCTTCTGTGGGACACACATTTCAAATTTAAAACCAGCAGCTTATCTGGCCACTAGATAATTTTATTTTCCTTTCTGCTTTAACGGCAACATTCGACACACTGTATGAGACTTAATACGGCGTTCTTACTAGTAACGGAAATCATTGTTGCCTAGCTCGTTATAATAATTTTTCTTTTTTATCCTGTTATTCACATAGTTAAATAAAGTAAATATTTAGATTTTATACATGCATAATTGTTAAAGTAAATGACATAGAAACTAATTTCATCGGCTTAGAAAGTTCACAGTATTCATTCGAAACTTTTACATACAAGGATTAGTTTGCGCCATGAACGAGCACGAGTGTATTTCAGCCCTGCTCACTTTTCTCTAAGTAGCTTTTATGCAGGGTGTGCTTCATGTAAACAAGAATCATACAATGGCTTTAATCAAGAGCAAGCGGCACACTCTGAGTATTCCGCATGGAAAATACTTAGGGGGGGCGGAGGGGGGGGGGGGGAGTTATGCGTCTCTCATCCTCAATCTCAATTCTTCAAATGAACTCCATACGGGGAAGTGAGGCTTCAGGGGAGGTGAACACTCCCGCCGGGTCATCGTACCCTCTTATTTGCGTGTCAATATTTGCCGCCACAATCGGCAAGCCTACAAACTAGCAATTGTGCCGGGCTCGATTTCTTGCACACCTGGGGCATCGTGCATCAGACATACACACACTTTGCATATAACGTGCATCATAAAAATAGTTATGCAGTACTTATAATTTGGAACCATATTCTTGGAGAGACACACGCTGCTTAAATTGTTTTTCCGATTCTTCTATTTCCTCAGTGAGATAACATTTAAAATTGTAGCTCCACTGTGTATCTGTTTAGTGTACTATCAAGTTGCTAACCGGAAGCAATACAAGGTGCAAAAGATAATATTTTGGGAGGGTGGGCTGAAAATGGTGGGCTGGGATGACAAAACAGGTTCCCTATGGCACAGACGACAAACGTCAATAACAAGAACAACAGTTATAACAACAACCAATTCTTAACTCTTAAAAAGTTTCTTTTCTGTCTGCACTACCTTTTTATTACTGAGAATTCGGTCACAACGTTTACAGCTATATGTGGAGATATTTTGGGACATAAATTGGTATCTCTTAAACGTATTTTTAATTAATTGTGAAGTCATGAAGCCTGACCGCAGAAGAAAAGCCCGTCCGCAGAAGAGACAAATAAAAAATATAATAAATGTATATGTGTTTTTCCTTGCACTTCTGTATCGAAACAATCTTTTATTTCAAGAATAAAATTTGGCGTATCAGCTTGACTTGTAAAATGAATTTTAGCTTAGAAAACATTTTAATTTAGTTCAAATGAACAAAACATAAGAGAAAACAATCATCTTAATTTTAAATTACACGTAATAGATTTATATAGCACAAGACAACGGAGAAATGGAGGCTTGTCGACCATAGCTTCCCAATATTTCTAGTAAGAAAATGGTATACCACCTAAAACATTACCTTTACGACTTAAATGCAACCCACAGATATAGTTCGGCGTAATCACCGTTCACGACAGAATGCTTTTGTACTGTATTCTAAGAATTTCAGCTTGCAACCATACATCCACCAATCTAACATATTTAATGTTAAACTACTTTCTACGAAGTTATAACAGGGCTTCTTTTTTCCTACTCCCGTTTCATTTTCCCGGCTGATCTGGAGTCCCCCGCAAGAAATAATATTCCTGTCCTAATATAAAAGTTCTTGGTGTTATCCAACTTTTTAGGGATGACACTTGATTTCTCAAATGGCAGAAATGATTACGTTTGGTGTTCTGAGCTCGACATGGGAAAGCAGCAGAGCACACACCTAAGACTTGTGACAAGCTGCATTAAGAAACCACGCCCACCATGACGCGCACGTACCGCCTCACTTGCTGTCGCGTAATCTACGTTTGAAAACGTTCTGCTGCCCGAGCTTGTCATAATGCTACAGCACGTTAAACACCGAAGATAAATAATTTTCCGCAGCCTATTAGAGGCAACTGCAGTATTCCAGACAAGAGTAAAAATAACGTTGAATAGATAATGAAAGTTAACACGACTAAAAAAAGTCCGCTGCACACTTTGCATGGATTGATTCTTACGGCGTAAAATAATAAACTTGACAAGAGGCAAAGAAAACAATAAGAACTCTAGCGCGAGCTGCAATTATGTGGAGTGGAAGATGGTACAAGAGAGTGTTTAAAGAGGACCGCACTGTACAAAGCGATATAGCGTTTATCACATAGCGGTGTTAGTGACACGGGTCCTCAGGCAGGCAGATACCCGGAGACGATACAATATGTGACAACCGTTTCTATCGTCAGTCGCCCATTTGTCTGAAAGGGTAGAGAGTCCGCCATACAAATATCCTATAACAAGCTTGTGTGACCTGTCCTCGAACTTCAGATCCCAGTCTAATGGCGATGCTCAAAAGCGTTGGAAAAGAGGAAAAAAATGCGCGTTTCGTGACTGGCCTTAACAAGCGCAGCAAAAGTGGCGTGAGAATGCTGTGAAGTTGAGAGCCACAACAAACAGGAATTCCACGTTATGTACTTTTGGTGCAAACGATGCCGCCTGGAAGTACTTGAGCTGACGTGTGGGCACGTCTTCCCTTTCCACAGACTAGTAAAACGTAATACAGTAGCTGGATAATCTTGTAACGTATCTGAGTAATACATTCTCTCGTTACGAGCCTCAGGGCAAGCAACGAGCGTAAAAGTAGCCTTGGCCGTACGAAGCGGTGGCGCAAGCGTTAAATAATAATCTGCATAATTCCTGTATGGTTATAAGATACTATCGGTACAAGTAAAACGACTCGTTTCTTCTCGCTCACATATTTGATCCATTCGAATTACCTAATACCATAATATGAACTAGAGCAATTGAAAAATATCACTCCTAGTCACCACAAAACGCTTTGCGTATCGCCTTTGTTTATTGGTACTGACTGTTTGACATTCTTTTTACTATCAGTCTTTTTATGTCTCTTATTTTTCCCGCTTGTCACTTGTATTTTCTCGAAAAAATAGTCAATTAACTTGAAAACAATATATTTCGAGTGTTGCAGTTTTAATAGTAGCAACTATTTATTTACAACTTATACAAAATAGGTACATGTTTCAAAGTTTTAGTGTCCTCCAGAGTAGTCACCCGTATTGTGTACAATCCGTCGCCAGCGACGTGGAAGTCGTAGAATACCCTTAGCAGCGCCAGTTGTGTTGATAGTTCAAGTAGAGCGGTTTAGAGCCCCACGAATAACATTTCTGAAGCGAATGCAATGAAGCGCTTCCTTTATCTTAGGAATCAAGTTGAAGTCACAAGATCTTAAGTCCAGGCAGTACGGTGGGTGGTAGAGCACTAACCAGCCACATCGATCGAACAAATCAGTCACAACTTGCGCCCTATGCACCCGTGCATTGCCTCGGTAAATGATGACCGTGTACTGCAGTACGTGTCGCCGCTTCTTTCTTTAAGCTGTCCATTTTTGGAACACAGCCTGCGACCAGCTTAGAGGAAGAAGCGGCGACACTTTCTGCAAGATCCGGCCATCGCCTAGACCGTCACAGCGTCTCACTCACTACGAAGTTTTACCAGACTTTGAGCCAGTTAGATTAACTCACTAGAAATCTTCAACAAGCTGAACATTTTCGAATAATTCTAGGGAAGCATAGCAGATGAGCATTCCGCAGAGTAAACAGCGCTAAGCTGTTCTCTGTCCCTGTCTCTGTCTCTCTCTTTCTTTCTCCCTCCTTCCCTCCCCCAGCAGCTGGCATGCAGGACGGCCTGTGTGTTATTTGGAAGTTGACTGTGAAACTCTCGGCGAACTGTACCTGATTAGCAGCAGTGTCAAGTAAAGCTTGTAGTATTAATCTGACAATTTCAAAGCCATACGTAAATCAGCATTCTTTAGAGTACCATTAACTACGGTTCCATTAAATAATATTACGATTATTTTCAACTGCTGTAAACCATGCGAAAGGGACAAACCGAGCCTTAAATTCTGGATGATCTAAGCGCTTACCTCTACATCTATGTCTACACAACTGCTCTCTTATTGACACTTGAATGTCTGGCAAAAGGTGCATAGGACCACGTTCAGACTACCTCTGTATCGTTTCCCTCTCGAGTAGCTCATTGGAAAAATTATTTTATCACGATGGTCATTTCTCTCTATATAGATGTGGGTCAACAATTTTTTTTTTTTTTTGTATTCAGAAGAGAAATTTGATGATTGTAAGTTCGTGAAAAAGATCTCGCCTCATCGAGAAACGCTTTTTTTTAACGATTGTCGTCCCAACTCGCTTATCGCAATCGTGAAATCTCTTCTCTTTTTCTTGATACTGCGAAACAAGCTGCATTCTTTTTGTTTTTTCGAAAGCCTGCGCCAGTCTTATTTGACAAGCGACCCATATAGCGTAGCAGTACTACGGAAGAGGGTGGACAAGAGTAGTGTAGGTAGCCTCTTTAGCAGATTTGCTGCATTTTTCTAGTGTTCTGCTAATAAAAGGCAGTCTTTGGTTCACGTTCCCCCACAACATATTCTGCATGATGGTTCCAATTTAAGATGTTCGTAATTATAGCCGCTAGGTATTAGTGAAACCGAAAACCCTTAAATTCATGCTATTATATCAAATAAAGAATGAGTAGAGACCGTGGCTTTAATGCTAAACTGATAGTTGATGGTGTATGGCAGTAACCGGCCACAAATTACAACATCTGGAAACAAATACGGAAGTGTTGTTTTTCATGTGTTGTAAGATGGTTCAAATGGCTCTGAGCACTATGGGACTCAACTTCTGAGGTCATTAGTCCCCTAGAACTTAGAACTAGTTAAACCTAACTAACCTAAGGACATCACAAACATCCATGCCCGAGGCAGGATTCGAACCTGCCACCGTAGCGGTCTTGCGGTTCCAGACTGCAGCGCCTTTAATCGCACGGCCACTTCGGCCGGCCTGTTGTAAGAGACTCAAACTACGTGGTGCGCACTGGTAATTTGTTTTGTGCCTCAACGAGTGTCTCTAATAACAAAAATCAAAGTGTGTGACTGAAAATACACACAATAATATGAACACGATCCGTTGGAGTGAAACTGCAAAATAAAATGATCCTGGTGGACATTTCAAGGCAACTCTGTGTTTTGACAAAATCATGAAAGCTGTCTGATGATAAATTGTATTGTAATTCAAAACTGATAACGATACTTTTTGAAAAAAGTAACTAAAAACCAATACGTGGTTGGTTGCTGCTTTACACGAACAGCTTTTAAATTTGTGTGATTTATCGTGTGACTTCAGTTGTTCAGTAAAAATGTGGAGAACTTCATAATTTTTGTTGTTCATTGCCTCTTATTGGTAAAACCAGTGAAACGTAAAAAAGAATACCACGGCTGCCAACTGGAAAATTTCTTGAGTGTCGTCTGTGCTGCATTCAGTCCAAAGGCTCTAGCATTTGTGGATAGCTTTACTTATTGTCAATGCGATGTTCATCGCATCACAGGAAACGACATCGCAAAAAGTGGTCACATCTCACGCCTAGCGTAAGCGGTTTGGAACCGGGAGAGGGGGTTAGCGGCGTGCCGAGTGCCGGCTAATTGCAGCCATTGTGTTAGTCGGCCCCGTGATTTATGCGATGCCCCCGACATTATGAAGGCGCCCCACATTTTATTGGCTTGTAAATAATGGGCCCTCGCGCCGGGGGAGAGGGACACTGGGTGATGCAGCCGCCTGACCTCTGCTACTTCCTCGTGTGAGCGCTTTTCGTGGGTCTAACAGTGAACCCCCACCTAACAATGCCTCGTTTCTTTAGCCGTCCTCCCCATTCTCTTCCACTAGTGTCGGTGAAGAACCGGACCAGGGACAGGGACCTGTTCCCAACTTGCTCGGTTCATATTGTCTTCCCACTAAAGGCTACCGCGAATCAGACGAGGGGACAGGAAGATCACTACCCTAGTACAGCCGCTCGAACGCTCGTGTGATCGTCGTATGACTGCCAACATTACTTTAAGTTTTGTCAGTGCTCGGCTCCTCGACGAGCTGGTAGTTTGCTAAGTTTGAGGAAGGACCTGAGAAAGAGGATATTCAGATTGATAATTAATTGCCTATTATCACTCATTTCCTGTTGACTGTACTACCATTTTAAAGCTCGCACCAATCTTCAGGTATACAGTTCATACTGGAAAATGCAACTTCTGCGCCTGTTTGTTTTGAATGTAAGTGGATAGCAAACACTAGAAATTCCCTTTAATTCATTTTCATTTCAGGAGAGATGTCGTGCTGTTTCCCGGTATAAGTAGCTGCTACGGCTGTTTGCTATAGGCCTCCAACCGTTGCGTATCTTCAAGCAATAAGGAGCCCACAAATCCCACTCCGCGCTGACAGACTGCCTGACAACAACATTCACAGGTTACAATACAGTTGCGAATTTCGTGGCGACATCCATGCAGCAGTACAAAGGAATCAGACAAGCATTAAAATTTCGTGAAAACAATTATGTCCGTTCAGTGTTTAAGTATCTTTGTAAGCTTAGCGTCTCTTTCCATTATAGCTATTAGTGCATGTTGGAAATAACTCGCTAACGATGTGAAACTAAAGACGAAGCATTAATCACTCGAGACAGATAATAATTTCCACCACATTGTTTTTCCACTATAGTCATTCAGTGTTCACTATGGAAGCGTTAAGGATTTTTTTGCACGCGTGTATTTTTGAGTTCATCGACTGTGATGGCGCTTGGTGGTATGGCTGAATGCATGAACTGCTTGCTTATTCTATGATGGCCGTTCCCTGGAAATTGCCAAACATTCGATATGCGGTTGCTATTTTCACAGTTTTCTACACACATTTAGACTGCTGCAATAAAAATTATGTATTTGGCGAGAAGTAATAGCTTTTCAGAAAATAATTCGTCGTTAAACATAAATGAAATGCTCGCGCAGTTACAAGAAATGCGATGATTGTACCTTCACGTCTTCAGCTCAACACCAACTAAGCTCTAGATTGCTTACTTACTCCGGACACTATCCAAGGCTAAGTTTACTTGCTTGCATTCCAGTCAGACAGCCCCTGAAGTCATAATCGTTATTTTATAAGTATTCTTCAAATTTTTACAAAAAACCAGCCGATTAACATGAATGAGTAAACAATAATTTTACCTATCTTAAGTAAAGAGATATGTTCAAGCTACCGTGTACTTTCATGATGCATAGCAGTTCCGATATACAAACACTTTTTTCCATTAAGTGAATTCTATAAATAGCAGCAAGACAGAAATAAAGTTGTCTACTGTTTTTATTTCTGCAAGGGCAGACTGCAAATCTCCTTCTGGCCATACACATTCAGATTTTTGTAGGTTCCCTAAATGGTTCGCTGTAAATGCCAGAATGGTTGTTTTAAAAAGATCACGGTCAATTTCACAGACATTTCACTTTCCTACAGTGTTAGAGCAATTAAATCAAATGTATAGTGTATAACAAAGTATGCAGTCTAGATGACACGAGTGGCCAACTGCCTACTCAAGAAAATGCTTTTCGCAATTTAAGTTTTATGAGAAAATTACATTTTTGAAAGTAGCCATTTCAGTGGTAGGTCACCAGCGAATAACACAATGTTTAGTTCTACAGAAAGTCTTCTGAATCCTTTTAGAATAGGAAGAAGGAATGAACGTTCTGTCGACGACGAAGTAATTAGAGATGGAGCACAAGTTCTTTTAGGGTAAGAACAGGGAAGAAAATCGACCACGCCTTTCTAAAGTAACCATCCCAGCATTCATATTAAGCGATTTAGGAAAATCACGAAAAACCGAAATCTGGATGGCCAGATGAATCGCTGTCCTCTGAATTATGAGTCCTGTGTATTACCACTGCGCCATCTTACTCTTTACCTTCAGAAAAGATTCTTCAGTATTCTTGAACGCAGCACCTAGATTTCAGGGACTCAAAAAAACTAGCAAAATCATTTATCGGATGGATCGGATTTCGCAGTTATGAAGTCAGCGTTTTAGCAGTACAAACTTCCCTACTGTATTCACGTTGCCGCAGTGTAGGTTCTGCGCTGTGGAGAAACGACTGGAGCTCCACAGAACTGACTTCAGGTGTTTTATTTCCTAGATGTTGTCGCTCATACCGAAGCCTGTTAAGTGTGTTAAGGTTCACTCGTAAAACCGTTATGACGGTCGCTGTCGGCAAGACAAGACAATTAAAGATATCTCATACAGGTATTTTTATATGTGGTACCTTAATATTTACCACATTAGTGTGTTGGTTGTTTTTCCTTTCGCTCGAACAGTCTTCCCACAAAAACATCACAAACTTTACCACCTGATGTTTTCTCTAGAGTTGTAACTGCACCACTAAGTGGGCTACACCTGTCAGTATAGACTAACCGTTTTGCGTCCACACTTCAACGCGTGAGTCGTTGTCCAGGGCAAATTTGGAGTTAAAAACTTTCTCTTGCCACGTGTACGTGGAGGTACTACCAAACCCAAAGAATATGACTTGCAATAGCCATAATTATTAGTCTGCAAATGAAGCAAATATGACTTAATCCTGTCCTCAGTCACCAAGTTACTCAGTCTGCACTTATATCCGTTAGGTCATATACAGTGACATGTTACGACATTATCCGAACCTACATTGCCACTTTGGTTAAATTCTCTCTTAAAACTTTTCCTTTTTACAATGATAAAAATTAAGTAGTTTCATTTCAGATACGACGGCTTATCGCATATCGATCACTTCTATATAAACAGAGAAGCACACATTTCTGCCACTGCATGCGTTTGCCAGTCGTGTATATATGAAGACAGTTTTCCCCAATGTATGCGGGGCGCTGATTCCCCCGAATCTGTTTATGTTGTGTGTTTGCTCGACGGTGAACTACACGGTAAATTTTCACCAGCAATTAAATACACCTCCGCAGACAGTTTGAATCAGCGTTCCTTAGCGTGGGAACCTCATTGGCTAAGTAATCATCAGCTAGCGCAAATCCGAAGTAGTCGAAGCCTGTTACATAAATCTGCGAGCGAAGAATAGAGCAGAGGGAGGAGACTGTTAATGATCAGCTGTTTCCCAGGAAAAAAATCGCGAACTGAGTCTCCCGTTAACGACCAGCGAAGCACGCGAACTGTTCGTTCGGGGGAACGGCGTATAAGGAAGTTAAAGGTTTGAGATTCCGATTGACGCCGTCCGTATCTTGTGTGACCGGCATCCACAACGATTTTCCTGTAGTGGCTGTACGTTTCCAGTTGCTGTACCTGCAGTAAACAGTTAATGATTGCCACATCTTGGAGGCTGTCTGGTAGAACGCTCGAGTGATCACTTTATTTTAAAGCCGCGACTCCGTGTAAAGCAAATGAAAGGGAGGCCAATTTGTTAGCGCAAATGTCGAGATTTGCTAAGTACAATGATTGAAGCGAAATTGCCCGCATTAAGGCAGGTTTGCCGCCAGCAAAACACGGTAAGCGCTCGAGGGAGCCGCTAGGTCGCGCCGCACGAGCAAAAACGCGCGTGAGAAAGCAGCCGGGCTTCGGCACAAGTTCCAAAATAGAAGGCGCTGTTGCATTCGAAAGGACGAGGTCAAGGCTGCCGACATCAATTTGGTTGCACGCACTGCGATGGACGCACTTGATTACGTGCGTGATTTGACACTTTCGTGCAGTAGAGGCCGATTATTGACGACGTCGTCCGTCAGCAGTGACAAGCCCTTCGCCGTCTGCACGTCTCTTCGTTTTCTATAGATTCGTCCGCTAATACTGTTACCGTTGATAAGAATCCGATGGTTTTAAGTAGCGTGCCGTGAAGACACTACCGAGTCGATACTGACAGGCCGACTAGTACGAATGTGGCTCAGTTAGGTTTCTCAGCCACGCCGGACGACGATTCGTTGATACACGTCAGATACTCCACGTTCGAAGCCCAGAACCTACAAAACGGCAATCTTTTCTAAAGCAGCAACGAGTTTTAATTATCGCCCGCACAATCTCTGTGTATGTTCTCCACGACTAATCTAAATCATACGAGTGACGGTATGGTCACTGAACAAGGACACGACAGATTACTCGTACATTCCCTAAACGAATATAACATTGAAATACATCGTCGATATCCTGGTCATTAGAGACGTAGCACAATCCCAGCTGAAGAACGAGAGGATGACGAATGACGTAATTCTGCTGAAATGATTTAAGGAAGCCACGCTAAATCAGAATGCCCATACAGGAATTTGAAACCCTCTCCTCCAGAATAAGAGGCCTTCATTGTAAGCACGATGCCATCATCCCATCTTACACGAACACTCTGCCAGTGTATGTTTTGTAAGAATTTCTCCGCTCTTGCTGTCGATGGGATATTAAGCGGCAATAAAAAGTGTGTATGAGAACTACGGTTATTTCTTGCCTTCTTCGTAGACGCGCTCCAGGCAACATTCCGCGGAGAGTCCGTTCACAAATGAGGAGCTTCACGCAGAATACGACACTCTAAGTAGACTAATATTCAGCAATGCAAAGAAAAATGTGAACGATGCAGCGAGAGTGCTAAAGACACTTGAAAATTCGACACATTGCTCTCTGCGAAAGAAAATTGCGTTTTTAATTATCTGTTGACGTCGATGTCATTACAGACGAGGCATAACCTCAGTTGCACTACTAAGGTACGATAAGAAATCGGTCACTACCTTTTTTGAAGGAACCCTACTAGTTTAGATATGAAGAGATTTAGGGACACTGCAGGAAACCTGGGTCTGGATAGTGGGTTGCGGTTTGAGACTTTCTCCCCCCGAACGTGCGAACAATATCCTAACCACTGCACCATCTCGATTGGCCGCTTATGCGAGATGAGATCATGTACAATACGCGTGCACCCCACAATCAGATATCACTCAACTTCCTGTCTCATAAATTACAGTTTTTTTCTGAGAGCAAACTCGGATGACTACAAATATTTAAATTAGTCGCTTTGTTCCTGTAGTTTCTTTTATTTCTTCTTTTCTTTCTTGCGTAGTGCACAGTGTAACGATACCTTCCATAAATTATAAACCTACATAAAAATCAATTATTTTCCCTTGCTTTCATCTTGCTTCATTATATCATTATTGTCTGATACAGTGATAATCAGAATATGTCTTTTGTATGGATGAATTTGAGCTTTGGTTTTCAGAGTAAAAAAGGTAACATTTGAGGAAGGTTCTTTTACTTGCTCCTTCAGAACTGTATATCGTGGCTACGCTTATTGCTTAGAAATGGTGAAAGATAAGGCCATAGGTTCCTGTAATCACAGTAAGAACTCCGAGAGCTGCACATCAGGTAAGGACGGTGGCAGTTTAAATTCGTTATTTCATACGATTCTCATTCAGAAAACGCTTTTACAGTCACTGAGTTAATGAAATGGACCGTGATCGAGTTAAAAAAGAAATAGGTTAAGGCGCAGCGTGCTAGCTTGTAGCCAGGGAGGTAAAAGAGACCCGGATCGAGTCCATTCGGTGGATTAACGTCCGTTGCTGTGGTAAATCGGCCAGCCCGAGAAAAGCTTTTAGTCGGCTTTCCACGCTCGTTGAGGCAAATGCTGGGTGCCCAATCACAACCTCAGAAAAATACGTCAGACGAGCGCAGAGCAAAGTTGAGGGTGGATCCAAGGTTCGGACAAGGGGAGGGGGTGGGGGGGGGGGAGGGGAGGCAAAGCCACAGCTTCTTACCAAGTCTTCCTCTCCCCTACACATCAAAAATATAACTCGAAGTCACTCTCTCTTTTAACGAAGTACATATGCCTGAGATTTTAAACTTAATAACAGTAGGTATTAAAATATGTTATATATTTTGTTTACAGCAGTGCTTGGTGTACAATCCAAAAAGAATTCGTCTAAAAATTTAAAAGTACCTGTGTCATATAGTGTTTCCAAGAACAGCAACAAATGTTCACAGCTTTATAAACTTCATAATTTATACCATATAAAAACGAATTCTTCACTCAGCGTTATGAGCTTTCTTTCACCGCTATGACTGTGACTCTGCCTCGTGATGACTGGGTGTTGTGTGATGTCCTTAGATTAGTTAGGTTTAAGTAGTTCTAAGTTCTAGGGGACTGATGACCATAGATGTTAAGTCCCATAGTGCTCAGAGCCATTTGAACCATTTGACTGTGAACGTAGGCCTGCCGACTATGTCTGTGCGAGAGTGTAAACGAGGGGAACGCCACAGCTTTATCTTGTTTCCACTTACGATCAGGAAAGTGAGTCTTTCTGTTGTTTTTTCATATTTTTATCTGTGTTGCCTTTCCTCGATTTCTGTGGTTCGCCAGTCCCACCTGTGGACTCATGAACCGTGGTATAACTGTTGTTGGTCTTTCAACAGCCTCCTTTTCCTGACTGGAATGCTTCCTACTGCTAGTTGGGTCACAAAACAATCCACGTGGGCTAACACTCAGGAACGGAACTGGAAAATTCCCTTTGTTAAAGGAAGCTTATAATTACTTA
Source organism: Schistocerca serialis cubense (assembly GCF_023864345.2). Taxonomy (NCBI): domain Eukaryota; kingdom Metazoa; phylum Arthropoda; class Insecta; order Orthoptera; family Acrididae; genus Schistocerca; species Schistocerca serialis. Next base: position 368,654,975 of record NC_064640.1, on the reverse strand, counting down.
AGAATTCTTGCTATTTTAAATACTCTTGAGTTCTCAAGACACAGTATTCTCCAAAAGTTAGCTGACACATCTGGAAATTTATATACGCGAAGAGACACGGTGTTAGGGGTATAAGTGCAGATTTTGTGATCATTGGTACCTTACTATGTGCCGCCATCAGTGTGTTCGTTGTTGTTTCTCTGCGCCTAACAGTCTTCCCACAAACGTTTCACATAATTTACTACCTGCTGATTTCTGCACGGTAGTAGCTGCACCATTAAGTTGACTACGACTGTCAGTATAGATTAACCGTTTTGCGTCCACGCGTCCACGCTACTTGCTACCCAGAGGAAAATAAGTAATAATGGCTTGCTCTTGCCACATGTACTTGGAGATCCTAACCAATCCAAAAACATACTACTGCTAATAGCTACAGTTATTAGTCTACAAATGGAGTAAATACTGTCGTAATGTTGTTCAGTACACGGTCCTCAGTCAACAATAAAAATATCTGCACTTATACTCCTAATACCCTGCATAACCGTTTTCAGATAAATGTTGGTGGAGGGGTCACGACCCGGTGACCTCGTGGATCCGCACTTGTCACAAACAAATGACGCGCAAGACTTCCATCCCTTACGTTAACTGACGGATGTGGGCACAGGGACGGCATCTGGACCCCGCACGACGCTAGGAGAGACGCTAAGGAACCTGGCAGCGGGCGCACCTGCAGCGTGCCGGCCTCAGCTTTCTGCGGTTTGTGTAAGGCTACACTGGCCCGCTCCGACAGCTGCCGCAAACGAATAACAAACTGTATAGCGAACGAGCCCTGCCATTATCAGAGCAGGCCGCATTCAGGCGGCACAATGGCCAGCGCGTCATTCAGGGGCCGTCCCCGCGTCTTCTGCTGACAGCCGCTGCTCCCCGCGCTCCGCTCAGTTAACCCACTTCCTGAGTCACACCAAATGTGAAACTTTCGCATGCAGAATCCACCTTGATGACACTGTTGTTTGTCACCGACGTCGGTGCCCTCAAACGACACGTTAAGTGAAAACGTGGACAGACACTGTCTGATCAAAAGTGTCCGGACACCTTTCGGTGGACATTAATTCGAGCTCTGTCCGCCCTTCGCTTTTATGGGCTCTTGTACTGTCCTACGGACGCTTTCAATGGGGTGTCTGAATGTCTGTTAAGCAATGGCAGTTCGTTCTTCCACAAGACCCGAAACCAGAGAAGATACCGACGTTAACTGTAGGGATCCTGAGCGAAGTCGACATTCTGAATCATTACAAAGGTGTTCCACTGTGTTCCGATCGGGACTCTGAGCAGACCAATCCATTTCATGAATGTTACTGGCCACAAACAACTGCCTTACAGATGCTGCTTTATGACAAGTTGCGCCGGCCGGTGTGGCCGAGCGGTTCTAGGCGCTTCAGTCTGGAACCGCGCGACCGCTACGGTCGCAGGTTCGAATCCTGCCTCGGGCATGGATGTATGTGATGTCCTTAGGTTAGTTAGGTTTAAGTAGTTCCAAGTTCTAGGGGACTGATGACGTCAGATGTAAAGTCCCATGGTGCTCAGAGCCATTTGAACCATTTGACAAGTTGCATTGTCACGATGATACAGATCATGGTCTCCATACTGTTTCTCTACGATACTCGTATTAGGGTTTTCTTAAGAGCAATGAGGGGGCCATACCCTAAACACGAAAAAAACCCCTACACCATACCATCAGCTCCTACATTCTTCATTTTGGCACTAAATAGGATGGCAAGTAACATTTTCCACGCATTCGCCAAACCCAAACCCTTCCATCGGATTGACACAGGGTATAGGGTGATTCATCACTCCATACCGCTCGCTTCCAGTCATCCATTGCACAGCGGTATCACCCCTTATATCAGCTCAAACGTCGCTCAACGTTGACTCCAGAAATGAGTGGCTTACGAGGAGCAGCTCGACCATAGTACCGTATTATTTTCAACTCCCTGCTCACAGTCATTGTTGTAGCTGGATAGCTGGTAGCACTGTAGAACCCAAAAGTAATTCCTTCCGCTGATTTCTTGCGATTTTTTACGAACACCGTATGCAGTGGTCGACCGTCGCTGTCCGTCAGATCATGAGATTGTGTGGCCTTGGTTTAGCTGTGTCTGTTCCCCCACACTTCCACTTCACAATCACATCACCAACAGCTTATATGGGCAGCTCTAGAAGGGCTGAAATCTACCTGAAGGATTTCTTACTCGGATGACATCCAATGACGAGTCTGCGGTCGCAATCACTGAGCTCTCCTAGCCGACCTATTCTGCTGTTACTGCTTCTCTCTTGACAATAGTCCCCATCTCCTTTTATGTTGACAAGTCCGCCTCTCGTGACATCTAGCCTATTAGTTGTATTTAACTGTTCATTATCGCTGTATTTCTTCTGACCTGTTGTTTGCTGTTGTACTGACCCTCCAGGTTAGCCGAGGGCGCTAATGCGCTGGTTCCTGAACTCGAGTAGGCGCGCCAGCCAAGGATCGCATCTGCCCGGCGGATTGACGACGAGGGCTGGTGTGCTGGCCAGACTGGATGTGGTTTTTAGGCGGTTTTCCTCCTCCCACTAGGTGAATACTGGGCTGGTCCCCAGGTCCCGCCTCAGTTACACGACTCACAGACATCTGAAAGACTCTCGCACTATTACATGGCTTACACTAGACACAGACCGCTGGGGTACCCTAATTGCGTTCCGTGGGGTATGGGGTGGCGACAGGAAGGGCATCCTGCCACCTTCTGACATTAACATTGCCAAATCCATAGTAACTCGGTCGACCCCACGTTGAAGTGGGACAAAGCCCAAAGAAAATGATGTTTGCTGTTGTACTGATTCGGCACAGGACTATTTGTAAACAGCATTTCTGGACAACTTACAACCGAGGTACACATATCACTGTAATAACATCCATAGCCGTGTGCTATCTTACACATGTCTTCTCATTCTGCTACTGCCATTCTTCAATATGATTGGCTCAGTGTTCATATTATGAAGAAAAGAGATCTTGAAATCAAACAGCTTATGATTAACACCATCTTATTATGCCCTGAATTCATGAAGAGGTCCGTACGTCGATATTAAGTCCAATAAGAGTGCATGAACAGACAATATTCACTATTTGCTCCAACGGGGCCGCGACTTAACTCACAGTTGTTCATTCCATGGGCGAATCGCACAGACTAACTGCTCACGCGCATTTTCTGCTCGCGCCTAAAGCTCAGCGCCTCCATAACTGACAGGGAATCCCCAAACCACCTTTGATCTTCGATCCAGCAAAGACACGTAAGGGTAAAAATCGATATATCGTAGCGGTGTCGATATCTGTACTCTTAAACGGTGTGGCGTTGTCACGTGCTTACTGGCAAGTCATAGGTACCTACAAGACTGTCCGCAGCTCGTGGTCGTGCGGTAGCGTTCTCGCTTCCCACGCCCGGGTTCCCGGGTTCGATTCCCGGCGGGGTCAGGGATTTTCTCTGCCTCGAGATGACTGGGTGTTGTGTGCTGTCCTTAGGTTAGTTAGGTTCAAGTAGTTCTAAATTCTAGGGGACTGATGACCATAGATGTTAAGTCCCATAGTGCTCAGAGCCATTTTTTTGAACCTACAAGACTGGAGCCGCGTCGGTCAGTTACTGAAAGAAATGCAATATTAACTGTACTGTTCTCTGCTTACTCTTCTCGACTTACTAGGCACCAGCGGAATATCGTAGTGAACGTCGCATCTCGCAACAGTTAAAAATAGCGAAAGAAGATAGTCCACATAAGGTACCGAGCTAACATTCATTTATTTGATATAGTTAAATACATTTTCCACAAAAGTTGTGGCCATTTAGGTACAGTTCCCTGGCCGACGCCATCACAGAATGTTTTAGACTGACGGGTCCTGGTATAAAAGTTGCCGAAATAAGAGCCCTAGTCACCATGGCAACAAAATAGATAATTATTATTTAGCGGCTGCTACTAGGATTTAGTCAACTTCATCAGAAACGAAAAACGTAGGAAATGCAAGCCACCCTAGAATGTATACACTTACCAACGCAATTCTGTGCTATTCTCGGTCATCAAGACATTACGGAGAGCGTGATCGTTACGACGAACGAGCGCAAACTCAGTTTCTTCCTCGCAAGTAGTGAAGTCCATAGCAGGACAATTTCAGCTTTTTGCTGTGCCCGTCCCATCTTTAGGTGGAAGGCTTAGGATTGCGACAGCGGAGACGTGACACGGGCGACTACATTCGCCAACGCTTAGGGTCGTTCTCCTCACTGTCTGTCGGGTGGTGCCTTAAATAGTCCTTCTGGTTCCTTACCACCTTCATAGCCATTTCTGTCTTATATTTTTGAAAATTTCGTAGTGTGTGTTCGTCCGCCTCCGTAGCTGAGTAGTGAGCATGGTTGAATGCCATTAGAAGGACACGGGTTCGATTCCCGGTAATGTCAGAGATTTTTCGTGGTGGGAGGACTGGAACGAGTTGCACCAAACATCGCGATGCCGAATGAGAAGATATTTAACCGTGTAGTAGCGGCACCCGGTCTCCTAACCAAACAACCCGCTGGGAGGTTAATGTGATGATTCCTGCACCTCCACGCCCAACCCACATGACGCCATTGGCTCTTGGATGACGAGGCGGTCATTTGGGTCCGATTGACCCCATCTTTGGGCAGAACAGTGATACTTGATGGTTTATCCAAGGTCTTCTGCTAACTGAGTCGACCTTCACCAGCTCTAGAAATTTGTCGTTTTCCATAACGATCGGATTGTAATAAAGACAAAGAGACGGCACTATTTCGTGACACAAGGCGGCGGCGGCGGCTTCCCATGGGCTGTCTCAGCAGAGAAACTACGCAGTGTGGTTCTCTCCAGTTATATCCCTCTGCCAGGGAATCCAGGAAAGAAGTCCGGCACACTGCTTGCCAAGTTGATCCTTCGTGTTCTCGGCCTGACCTACCATTGTGAAGAATGACAACTTGTTGCTAAATGAACGTCTTAATGTCTCCACTTTTACAGTACAGTATATTAGAAATTTGATGAAAATACTGGTAATTGCTATGTTACATGGCAATTACGCGCTACGTTTGACACAACTAGTCTTAAATACGGCAAGGTGGTGCTTAAAATGCCCTTTGAGGTAAACATATTTAGATTCTCTGGGGTTTCCATCAACCATTCTAGGCAAATGCCGAGATGATTCCCCTAGGCAGGATAAGCAGCATCTAATGATCGTCGTTGACTGGATGTTAAACCGTAATCTTTCTTCCTTCCCTTCGTGAGCGAAATGTAAAAAAGAAGCTGTGCTGCCTGGCTGGGCGCATCGTGGGACGGATGCGTGCATCGTAGAATCGCAAGGCCGGGAGTTGCAGATTAAGGGAGTCAACAGGCGCAGCGGTGTTTGCGCGCACACGCAACGACGCGTGTGTACGCAGGCACGGGCCCAAGGGTTCGCACGGTGTATGTGCCTCGCACTCAAAGGCAGCCGCTCAAGAATTACAACCGTAGTACGACGCGAGGATAACCCAGTTTTCCCCGCTTCGCCACGCGCCAGCCTCCACCGGAACTCGAGCAATGTGGGCAATAGCTGGAGCTCCATAGTCATCGAAGATACTGTCAGAAGGAATGGTCCGAAGGTGGAATTCAGCGGCTCCTGTACGTCGACGTTTTCAGAGACAAAGCACTAGCCCGGGCCATACAACGAGGAATCGGCTGTGCACTTCTTCAAGGTAGCGTCTCAGAATTCTCTTGGTGATTTAGGAAAGAAAAATCCGTAATACAGATTCGTAGGACGTAAATTTGAATTGCGACTTACAGAATACTTCCTAAGCATTTTAACCAGTGAGTCATTTAGCTAGGTAATCAAGTCGGAGATTCAATGAGAAACAATATTTTTATGTAGTCACTTGACAAAACGTTTTTCTCATTGGTACTTGAGTGAGCCGGTACGTAAAACTGATCATTTTCTTCATTCACGTTGAAGATTATCAGTTACAACGTGATTACTCTTTGTAAGCGTTGTGGCATTTCAGGTAACTTATGCAGTATGCTGGGGCATCAGTAGTTGCATTGTAGATCAGAACCTGGAGAAAATAACTATTTCGCGGCAGAAGAAAAACTGGTGTGTAATTACGTCGATACATAACGAACTTTACGTAAATATGCGCACCCTTCTTAACCCTCAACAATTTGAGCCGCTTCTTACATCACTTTCGCCGCATTCTCCATGACATGTATCTTTCACCGGGTTTTAATTTTGCATAAAAAGTTAATATTGAAGTTGCTGTGAAGTTCTCTAATTGTTCTGGTGATATCTCATTGCAGAATAGACTACAAACTTGTCACAGAACCCATCATAAACGTAGTGTGCATTGGTTGCGGGAATAAATTCCCATCTATGCCAGCACTGCTAGACGCTTCCTTTTAAACAACGGCTGAAGCATATGACCACTTTCACAGAATTGTGGCACTTCCGTGCTATTGGCTAAAAGGAGTTACGAAAAATTAATTCCTTAACAATTTTAGGCAGCAGATATGAATGAAGAGAGAGGAAAATATGGTAATCAGCACGTTTATTCAATGTCGAACAGAGTCTTAGAAATTTCAAGAGCTACAAAAGTACCTAATAGTTACTGCAATCAACCTGTAATCATCCGAACACAGGATGTTTAGAAGACCGGACCAATCTCCTGAGTCCGCAGCTCGTGGTCGTGCGGTAGCGTTATCGCTTCCCGCGCCCGGGTTCCCGGGTTCTATTCCCGGCGGGGTCAGGGATTTTCTCTGCCTCGTAATGACTGGGTGTTGTGTGCTGTCCTTAGGTTAGTTAGGTTTAAGTAGTTCTAAGTTCTAGGGGACTGATGACCATAGCTGTTAAGTCCCATAGTGCTCAGAGCCATTTGAACCAATCTCCTGATACAACGGGACGAGTAACATTTCCTGTCACGGGAACTGGGCCAGTTTCTGTTAAAGTGTAAACTCGGGACTCCCTGCTGTGTGTCAGCTCAGCTCTATAATTATCTAAGGTAATGTGACCATTTAGTAACCCCAGAAACGTAAATCCATATCCGAAAATATGACGTACAAGAAATCAGACAGATCTAGATTTCAATTGCAGAATTGTCAAATTAGGCTGCCAAATGTCATAGGCATTCTTCCCTTTAATCGTGGGAAAAAAATTCTGTAATATGTGCGATATGATGAGATATTTCTTCATATATTCCTCTACCTAAAAACTGAGCGTTTAGTTCTGTTTGGGACACATCTTATAACGACGTAGAGTTGGGAAGTTAACGATATGCGGACAGTTGCTTCCAGCATGACAAAGATATATCGAGACTTCCTATTTTGTTTTATTGCTGTGTAGTTTGGGACATACGGCTATTCAGTTTCATCCGGTAGAATGAACAATTCTCTAGGATCAAGTCAAAGAGTGACAGCAAAACATGGCAGTTATCCAAAGTTTTGACTGCCGTACGCAGCCAAGCACCGCGAAAACATGGCGTTGCTTGTCAGACGGCCACTTGAGCGATCAACCTAGATCTGAGTCAACGTTTCACGCCCCGTCGCTTTCGAGATCGTTACGAACAGAACTTCTACTCGCCTCTGACAAGTTTCGGTGAAGGAACCGGCCGTGGTCTTTTTAAGGAATTATTTGGAGTTCACCTCGACCGTTCCACAACAGCGCAAGAAAGCCAAAGTAGTTCGTTCGGACAGCTGATTGAAATCGGCCATACTGAACGCGAGTCCACGGTCTGAACGGAGAACATTACCGCTGGCCTGTTACGTAATTTTCGGCTTTTAATGGTCTTGACGCCCGAGCTTTTAAGCACGCTTGTGATTGCTGTGATGTAGCGCTACGCCATCCAGGAGGCATTAGGTATCTTTTAATGTTTCTTTATGCACAAGTCTTGGCTGTATTCATGAATTTGTTGTAATCGTTAATCCGTAACCTGTATATAATGTAGACTAGAGGGTCGTGCCATTCTGTCAGGATATTTGAGTTTAATGTCCAACGGCAGTTCTTTGTCGCTTTCTATACACAACGAACCCGTAAATGAGACCGATGTTTATGATGCGCTAGTGGTGACACGTTTCATATTGAGAGAAAAGTTTCGCGTACGTGAGTGAGAAGAACTAAACTTCGTGCCAACTACATAACCAACATTCAATATGCTGATAAGACGAAGACTGGCCTCCAGACACAGTGTGTGGAATGAAAAGAACTGATAAACTCTGTAGTTCCATTTGTAAAAGAGCGACAGACATGCTCACATGTAATTTTCCGATTTTTACTTCCCTTAACCGCTAATTAAATGATACAATTATGTTGTAATAGTGTGAACGAAGAATTTTCTGTTTCGAATATCACAACTGACCCAGAGAGTAAAAAATGAGGGCATCAAAGTCAGTCGATAGGGTTATTTGATAAGCGAACCGCGACTATACAAGGAATTCGCCTTTCGCTACACTTTTCTCCGTCATCTAAAACTTGATTTATACTTGTCTTCCAATCAATAATCTAACTGCGCTAATTTCTAGATGAATACACCTTTATTTTCAGTCAAACACTACGTTACCAACACTTGTACTTCTGCCTCATTAACTACCATAATCCTTGCAAATTCTTCGAGCAGCGGGTATTAGATATCATTGTTGAGGACGCAGATATTTAAAATATCTCCTATGAAGGCAGCAGAGTGGTAAATTCGTAGCATTAGCGCTAAGAGTCCTAGAATTGCTATGATACAGTAGTTATGATCAAAGAAGGTTTCAGACTCTTTATGGGCCGCCTTAATTGTCGTCCGAAAAAGACTAATTGTCTAATTTATGTTCTTCTATGACTTTTATGGAATATAGGCCTCATTGTTAGGAAACGGAAAGGCTCATCCATATAAAGTATTCAGGAAGGGAGTAAAAACAAATTATGGAACACAATTATTTATTGTTTTACGTTTACATGCACATGCGTAGGACATCAGTATAGTAAAATAATTTCCCGTGAAGAATACGAAGCAGTAGCTTTTTGCTTTTAAACTTTATGCTACATAATAATTTTCATCGTACTGTAGCAACTGCAATGCTGAATTTACGAATAAGTTACTACACACCGAGAAGACGTTTTAAATGTTGGGACAACCACACGTCTTCCGTCGTGTAGCAAATGTGTTGAAAGCTCCAGTGCCCGGATTTTTAGTTTTTGAAATAGTGTGTCACTGACCTCGTAAATGGAGCTGGTTACCATACTTTCTCGCATACACACGAAACCAGGTTAAGGAAATATCACTTAAACTATACAGGGTGAGTCACCTAACGTTACCGCTGGATATATTTCGTAAACCACATCAAATACTGACGAACCGATTCCACAGACCGAACGTGAGGAGAGGGGCTAGTGTAATTGGTTAAAGCAAACCATCAAAAAATGCACGGAAGTATGTTTCTTAACACAAACCTACGTTTTTTTAAATGGAACCCCGTTAGTTTTGTTAGCACATCTGAACCTATAAACAAATACGTAATCAGTGCCGTTTGTTGCATTGTAAAATGTTAATTACATCCGGAGATATTGATACCTAAAGTTGACGCTTGAGTACCACTCCTCCGCTGTTCGATCGTGTGTATCGGAGAGCACCGAATTACGTAGGGATCCAAAGGGAACGGTGATGGACCTTAGGTACAGAAGACACTGGAACAACACATTACGTCCACATGCTAACACCTTTTTATTGGTCTTTTTCACTGACGCACGTGTACATTACCATGAGGGGTGAGGTACACGTACACACGTGGTTTCCGTTTTCAATTACGGAGTGGAATAGTGTGTGTCCCGACATGTCAGGCCAATAGATGTTCAATGTGGTGGCCATCATTTGCTGCACACAATTGCAATCCCTGGCGTAAGGAATGTCGTACACGCCGCAGTACATCATCATGCTATTACCACATACGTCGACGCGTTTCCAGTGGGACATTTTCGAGTAACGTTGGCAGATCATTCTGTAGAAACGCGATGTATGTTGCAGTGCTCTCCGATACACACGATCGAACAGCGGAGGAGTGGTACTCAAACGTCAACTTTAGGTTACAATATCTCCGGATGTAATTAACATTTTACAATGCAACAAACAGCACTGATTACATATTTGTTTATATGTTCAGATGTGCTAACAAAACTAACGTGGTTCCATTTAAAATAACGTAGGTTTGCGTTAAAAAACATACTTCCGTGCATTTTTTGATGGTTTGTATTAACCAATTACACTAGCCCCTCTCCTCAAGTTCGGTCTGTGGAATCGGTTCGTCAGTATTTGATGTGGTTTACGAAATATATCCAGCGGTAACGTTAGGAGACTCACCCTGTATACTGTTAATCAGTATTTATGGAATATTCAAATGTTGTTCAAATGTGTGTGAAATCTTATGGGACTTAACCGCTAAGGTCATCAGTCCCTAAGCTTACACACTACTTAACCTAAATTATCCTAAGGACAAACACACACACCCATGCCCGAGGGAGGACTCGAACCTCCGCCGGGACCAGCCGCACAGTCCATGACTGTAGCGCCTCAGACCGCTCGGCTAATCGCGCGCGGCCATGGAATATTCCCTCGGTTGTTGGAGGAATATGGAAGTATTAAAAACTTGAATACACAGTATTGTTGTGGAACATTTATACTGTGTATTCAAGTTTTTAACAGCGAATATTAGTCACATTATTTTCATTTTTCTTCTCTATTGGTTAAATTGGTATTGCTGTAAAATTTATATGTATGTGCATGCGATTACACACATATATTTACACGTGTACGCTATACTCACGTCATTGTCAACCGTGTGTTTACAATGTACTTTATTGTTCCTACCGACCAACGTGGCACAGTGATTAAAGTTTGAGACCGACATTCGGGAACAGTGTGGCCAGTCATACTGAGGTTTTCCGAGATTTCCGTAATCGATTAAGTTGGATGCCAGGCAAGGTTCTTCTAAATGGACAGCACCTACTCCATCCTTGCCCACTTCGAGCTTCCTCTCCATTTCGTAGTCTACTGCACATTAAACTATTACATTCCAGTTCTTCTATTTCTTTCCTTAAGATATGCTGCTTAATAGAACGGCCATCCTTTTAAATATCCCTCGCAGATGTAGAACCTCATCACAGTTGAAATCTTGGCACAAAATTTCTTGTTCTTACTCACTAGGGTTCCATGAGTAAGAGATTTTGGATATCCAACCAGAAAACAATTGAGATACTGATAACGGTAAACTTGAGGACTTTACAGTCTAGAGAGCACTAAATGTAAGAATGCTTTTATGGGTTTGGGTCTGGGTCTTGCTGGAACCGCGTTTTCTGTCAAGGCAAAATCGTCCAACAACTGCATCAAAGAGTTTACAGGATTCTAAAGTATGTAATGTGAAAGATATAACTACCTTGCGGACGACGAATCAAGAAAGCTGATAGGTGTGCCTAACTTGGTGAAAGTGCGCTGTCCCAACAGATACGTCTCAAATGTGACCTCGATGAATCAATGGTCCCTATTTCCACGTGTTCAGTAGGAAAAATACTACAACCCGTCACAACATCGTCAAATGAACGATTTATGTAATCTGACTATCTTGTTCCTCAGTCCATTTTGAGGGTGCGACACGTATTTTTTTTTTCTGGAAATGAAATATTTATACTGTGTAGTGAACAAATAAGGGTGCTTAGTAACATACTTAAACGCACATGAACATACTTTTTTGTCGAAAGATTGTGGTACGTACATGCAGAAGTAGTTTAATTTTTTCTGTAGAGTAATAAACAGCGCGCCATTCTCCGTGCATCAAGTTGACTTGAGATGCACACTGATTACAGTAATACACTCCTGGAAATGGAAAAAAGAACACATTGACACCGGTGCGTCAGACCCACCATACTTGCTCCGGACACTGCGAGAGGGCTGTACAAGCAATGATCACACGCACGGCACAGTGGACACACCAGGAACCGCGGTGTTGGCCGTCGAATGGCGCTAGCTGCGCAGCATTTGTGCACCGCCGCCGTCAGTGTCAGCCAGTTTGCCGTGGCATACGGAGCTCCATCGCAGTCTTTAACACTGGTAGCATGCCGCGACAGCGTGGACGTGAACCGTATGTGCAGTTGACGGACTTTGAGCGAGGGCGTATAGTGGGCATGCGGGAGGCCAGGTGGACGTACCGCCGAATTGCTCAACACGTGGGGCGTGAGGTCTCCACAGTACATCGATGTTGTCGCCAGTGGTCGGCGGAAGGTGCACGTGCCCGTCGACCTGGGACATGACCGCAGCGACGCACGGATGCACGCCAAGACCGTAGGATCCTACGCAGTGCCGTAGGGGACCGCACCGCCACTTCCCAGCAAATTAGGGACACTGTTGCTCCTGGGGTATCGGCGAGGACCATTCGCAACCGTCTCCATGAAGCTGGGCTACGGTCCCGCACACCGTTAGGCCGTCTTCCGCTCACGCCCCAACGTCGTGCAGCCCGCCTCCAGTGGTGTCGCGACAGGCGTGAATGGAGGGACGAATGGAGACGTGTCGTCTTCAGCGATGAGAGTCGCTTCTGCCTTGGTGCCAATGATGGTCGTATGCGTGTTTGGCGCCGTGCAGGTGAGCGCCACAATCAGGACTGCATACGACCGAGGCACACAGGGCCAACACCCGGCATCATGGTGTGGGGAGCAATCTCCTACACTGGCCGTACACCACTGGTGATCGTCGAGGGGACACTGAATAGTGCACGGTACATCCAAACCGTCATCGAACCCATCGTTCTACCATTCCTAGACCGGCAAGGGAACTTGCTGTTCCAACAGGACAATGCACGTCCGCATGTATCCCGTGCCACCCAACGTGCTCTAGAAGGTGTAAGTCAACTAACCTGGCCAGCAAGATCTCCGGATCTGTCCCCCATTGAGCATGTTTGGGACTGGATGAAGCGTCGTATCACGCGGTCTGCACGTCCAGCACGAACGCTGGTCCAACTGAGGCACCAGGTGGAAATGGCATGGCAAGCCGTTCCACAGGACTACATCCAGCATCTCTACGATCGTCTCCATGGGAGAATAGCAGCCTGCATTGCTGCGAAAGGTGGATATACACTGTACTAGTGCCGACATTGTGCATGCTCTGTTGCCTGTGTCTATGTGCCTGTGGTTCTGTCAGTGTGATCATGTGATGTATCTGACCCCAGGAATGTGTCAATAAAGTTTCCCCTTCCTGGGACAATGAATTCACGGTGTTCTTATTTCAATTTCCAGGAGTGTAGATACAAAGCATAATAGACATATAGCCGGCCGGGGTGGCCGAGCGGTTCTAGGCGCTTCAGTGTAGAATCGCGCGGCCGCTACGGTCGCAGGTTCGAATCCTGCTTCGGGCATTGATGTGTGTGATGTCCTTAGGTTAGTTAGGTTTAAGTAGTTCTAAGTTCTAGGGGACTGATGACCTCAGAAGATAAGTCCCATAGTGCTCAGAGCCATTTGAACCATAATAGACATATTCCAGAGTATTTTAAAAACGAGCACTTTCTCAGTGTGTTAGCACTAGAGCCTTTCAATAACTTCAACGTATGTTAATGTGTACCATCAGGAACTTTAATTTATGTGTAATACTGGAGGCAGAAGCAACTTGATGAAGATATACCGGAGACTGAAAATGTAAAGGAGTCGAAACTAAGGTAAATAGTTGATACGATGAAAATTTACCTGGTTACAATATTTTTCTTATTATTATGAAAGCCGTGGAGCTATTCATATGTCGCAGATAAATTAAGATCCATACCTCCAGTTCCGTTCCGTGCAATTTTGAAAATTACGATATTGTCTTTCTTTTAGATAAATAACATATAATCACAGTACTTCATTCTAGTAGTATTCCATTTATGCTTAAAAAACCTGGCTCAGCTTCTACGCTCGTTTCATTTCATGCCTCGAGACAAACGCTCAGGTTTTCGCACGTTACTCATGTCTTCCCCACATTTTGCTAGTCCGAGCAGGAACGCTCCGCGTCCATCGAACGGACGCCGATGAAATGTTAAAGAAGAACCACAAACACTTGTGGAACCTGCTCGCAGCCAGCACTCGCTGAACGGCCGGGGACTGCTCGGAGGGGCGAGTAATGGAGTGGGCCGGGTTTCAGGCAGGTATTAACGTCCCAACTGCGCAGCGGAGACAATGGCTCTCCGTAAGAACTCGCTCCCTGTCAGTCAAATTGCCGTCGGGCGGAGTTAACTGCCGGAAAGCGGCTATCATTGCTCGCGCAGTGTAGTGCGAAGACGCGGCAGCGCACCGCGACGTGCGACGTGCAGGCCGTCGTGAATTTGAATTAACGGCGGGAAGCGAGCGGGGCCCCTCAGTACGCAGCACGGATGCGCCAATCATCGGCCACTGCCCCCGCACGCCGCTGCATTCTCTGTACTCCGTCACTCTTACTCACACATCGTACGGTCTCTCAGGCGTCTTCCTAACTCCTCTCACACAGCATTTACTGCCCAGCACAGAATGCAGCTGTGGAACTAGAGAAGAAACACCTGAACATGCGACGTTCGCTTGTCCAACGTCTCATTGGACAGGCAAATACACTCCTGGAAATGGAAAAAAGAACACATTGACACCGGTGTGTCAGACCCACCATACTTGCTCCGGACACTGCGAGAGGGCTGTACAAGCAATGATCACACGCACGGCACAGCGGACACACCAGGAACCGCGGTGTTGGCCGTCGAATGGCGCTAGCTGCGCAGCATTTGTGCACCGCCGCCGTCAGTGTCAGCCAGTTTGCCGTGGCATACGGAGCTCCATCGCAGTCTTTAACACTGGTAGCATGCCGCGACAGCGTGGACGTGAACCGTATGTGCAGTTGACGGACTTTGAGCGAGGGCGTATAGTGGGCATGCGGGAGGCCGGGTGGACGTACCGCCGAATTGCTCAACACGTGGGGCGTGAGGTCTCCACAGTACATCGATGTTGTCGCCAGTGGTCGGCGGAAGGTGCACGTGCCCGTCGACCTGGGACCGGACCGCAGCGACGCACGGATGCACGCCAAGACCGTAGGATCCTACGCAGTGCCGTAGGGGACCGCACCGCCACTTCTCAGCAAATTAGGGACACTGTTGCTCCTGGGGTATCGGCGAGGACCATTCGCAACCGTCTCCATGAAGCTGGGCTACGGTCCCGCACACCGTTAGGCCGTCTTCCGCTCACGCCCCAACATCGTGCAGCCCGCCTCCAGTGGTGTCGCGACAGGCGTAAATGGAGGGACGAATGGAGACGTGTCGTCTTCAGCGATGAGAGTCGCTTCTGCCTTGGTGCCAATGATGGTCGTATGCGTGTTTGGCGCCGTGCAGGTGAGCGCCACAATCAGGACTGCATACGACCGAGGCACACAGGGCCAACACCCGGCATCATGGTGTGGGGAGCGATCTCCTACACTGGCCGTACACCACTGGTGATCGTCGAGGGGACACTGAATAGTGCACGGTACATCCAAACCGTCATCGAACCCATCGTTCTACCATTCCTAGACCGGCAAGGGAACTTGCTGTTCCAACAGGACAATGCACGTCCGCATGTATCCCGTGCCACCCAACGTGCTCTAGAAGGTGTACGTCAACTACCCTGGCCAGCAAGATCTCCGGATCTGTCCCCCATTGAGCATGTTTGGGACTGGATGAAGCGTCGTCTCACGCGGTCTGCACGTCCAGCACGAACGCTGGTCCAACTGAGGCGCCAGGTGGAAATGGCATGGCAAACCGTTCCACAGGACTACATCGAGCATCTCTACGATCGTCTCCATGGGAGAATAGCAGCCTGCATTGCTGCGAAAAGTGGATATACACTGTACTAGTGCCGACATTGTGCATGCTCTGTTGCCTGTGTCTATGTGCCTGTGGTTCTGTCAGTGTGATCATGTGATGTATCTGACCCCAGGAATGTGTCAATAAAGTTTCCCCTTCCTGGGACAATGAATTCACGGTGTTCTTATTTCAATTTCCAGGAGTGTAGTTACAACCAATGACATTCGTAAATTACTAAGAAATCCTGAACTAGCATTAATATTTACTAAAATACTGGACAGTATACAAACATAAGCTTACAAGGAGACCTCAAGAACTTCTGCCACAAATTTTGTTCATACTGACAGAAGGTGTAGGGCACGACTAGGACTTCAACATATGTAAACAGCAAGACGTAACCCTCAATAGTTTTCAAGAAAATCGAGTTCGAATATTTTAGGGCTGTTTAACTACTTTTTACGGTCGTTAGCTTTCACTGAGTCCGCAGTTGAGCGAGTAAGCACTTTGTTTCACAATCGTGAAGTCTCTAACCGGGCCGGCCGGAGTGGCCGTGCGGTTCTAGGCGCTACAGTCTGGAGCCGAGCGACCGCTACGGTCGCAGGTTCGAATTCTGCCTCGGGCATGGATGTGTGTGATGTCCTTAGGTTAGTTAGGTTTAATTAGTTCTAAGTTCTAGGCGTCTGATGACCTCAGAAGTTAAGTCGCATAGTGCTCATAGCCATTTGAACCATTTTTCTCTGACCGAATCTGGCTACCGGTCCTTTCTTTGATTCCCGAGATATTCGGCCAACATGCAGTATTAGAGTAATTCATCTCAAATGTACTCCGCTGGTGCAGCCTTCCGACGGTTATTTTTTACATGCAGTCGGAGAACCTTATAAAACGACTACAAAATTGCGCATTTATCGTCGAACAGAATAAAGAGATAGCTTCTAGAGAAGATGACATAAAAATTCAATCAGTCGTACACCATCAGTCGTCTGTACCAATATTCGTCGATATGGATTGTACGCCGCTAAATAGTATGATGACCGAGAACCATTCACGGACCCAAACTAAGAGGGTTTTGCAATAGACACATTGAAAATTGTGCACATGCAAAAATTCAGTGTCCATTACACGTGCCTATATGTCGCAATAATTATTGTCTCCCATGTTTCTACGATCAGTCTCATCCTGACTGGTGCAGCGCTCCATGGGTTATACATCACGCTTGCCACAAATATAGAGACCATAATATAAATGGAATGTCTGTAGTCTGGCTATGTTTGATTGAAAGTTCTTATGTATCCTTTTTTTATTTCCAATCTTCTTACGAAAATAGGGTTTCTCTTCTTTATCGGGTTAAATGCTATATAAATAATAAATGACTATTGATAAGTTGCACAGTTATAATAAAACTGTTGGCAGAATATCGTGGCAATAAAAAAAAAAGCATCAGTAGCTACATTGGCTCTGGTAACTCGCGCTTGTGAAATTGTTCGCTTACTCGCTCGGCTGCGTGTTACGTGAATACTTGCAACTACACAAAATATATAAGCACGCCTAAAATTTTCAAACTCTGTATTCTCGAAAACGGTTGACAGTTGCGTCTTCCTGTTCACACGTCTCGAAGTTCTAATCGTGCCTTGCACATATTGTCTGTATGAATCCCTTGTTAGTAAGAATTTACTCTCGCATCAAACTAGTATGAAAAGATGGGAAAGGAAAAACTGCTCTATCAGAAACTGGTGCAGTGTGTCCAGTTTTCCGTAATACTGACGACAACTGATAAACCGGCAGTGAGAACTTGGCTATCAGCAATAGCTTGCCAGACACGTGGAATAACGTCAAGCCTCTACATGCTCCGAGAAGCTACGAATGATAGTAACGGAGATTCCTCTACCTATGCCAAAATAGATGAAGTCACAGAATGTAAACAGAAAGTGGTTGCCTCTTTATCTTCCATAACTAAGAAAGACACAGATGTGTATACATGTCGCTCCTAGAGGCTAGGTTCTTTTCTTTAAGTAGTACCAGCAGTTCTATGATGGAGAATTTTGTTTTGATTACAAAGCACCAAATCGTTTGGATTAGTGGTAATGTAAAGAATAAAACTTGGCTCTTTTAGTCTGCGACCCGGGAACGATTATTCACCATTTAAACTACTTGCAAAGTGCCAAAATATACCTATTTAATAGTACTGTATTACCTAAATTAAATGTAGCCTAGTTACCATGTAGTCAGCAGTATTATCCTTCTTCGCCTCTCGATAAAGGACCTTATTGTATAATCAAATTTAAAAATATTGTAAAGCTGTTACATATTTCTATTTGCATGCGTGACCAAGCCTAAATAGTCGCTCATGTATGCAGTGGCTTCCGTCCTCCAGGTTCAAGTTACAATACGGGCAATACGGGAAGTGGCTCTGAGCACTATGGGACTTAGCATCTGTAGTCATCAGTAATACGGGAAGAAATTATCACGTAGGTATTTAGGTCTACATCAGTACACTGCAAGAAACGATGTGGTGAATACCAAAGCGTACAAAGTGCGCAACAAATTCCATCTCGCTTTCCTACTCTGTTCAAAAATGTTATGCAGAGCGAATATAGGTATGCTGCCCCGTAAGCACCAATTCCTCTAGTTTCACTATCAAAGCAATCACAAGGGAGATGTAATGTGTCTTTCGAGACTCGTTGGAAAGTACCCTCTCGGAGTTTTGAGAGTAAAGCTTAATTGCTATAACACATTTTAACTGTAGTTTTTCTAACTGATGATTGTTGAGAGTTTCTGTGACGCTCTCGCGCTGACCAAACGCGATTGTTTTCTGTTGCATCCGTTTACCTAACTTCGTAGGAGTCCCACGCAGACAAAAATTATTCAACAGTCGTTTCGGTTCAGTAAGCAGCCTCTTCCTTTGCCACTACTTAGATTTCTTCTAATGGGTCTGTCTGGCAGATGTCTTCCTCAGATAGATTTATATGGTGTTTCGACGATAAATCCCTCCGTATGGATGCCTCTATTTATTTAAATCCAGGAAGTAGTGTAAATCCGTAGTAAAACAATACCAAGACTCTTCACTTGTTCAAGCGCATTGCTACTTGATGAAATCACACAAGAGGACATTAAGCTACCGGCCATGTTGGTAGTCACGTAAAATGATTCATGGAAATAATGGGAAACTTCTATCAGGACATTCGGATAGGAATTTTAATTCCAGTTCCTCATAGTACCCGACTAATGGCTTAGCAAACGTGCTCACTAGCTACTTTCAGCATTCCTCACGGCATGACCCAGATGTTTCGATGTGTGAGACAAATAACCGAGACTACAAAATCTGATCATAAGTGTAAGTACAATAGAGGACTTTTAGAACAAGCGTCCACTATCTACAAAAATATTCCTTCATATTCTAGAACTGTCCTGTTATTCACTGTAGTAATCCTTCTTCCGAACAGTAATTAAAATCCACGTAAGTTGTTTCCATCGAATCAGTCAATTACAGACAGTTCAGACGATTAGCCACATCTCTGGTTTTCAAGAAAGCAACAAGATTTAGCCGCAGGTATATTTGCGTACGCGTGACTTTGGGGCTGTGAAGAAAAGTGCCAGACTGCAGATCCAGAGCTTTAGGGCTTAGCCTCCGTTTTCTTATTTTTTCTCGCAGATAAAATGATTTCCATATCTGGAAATGCTTGTTGTGGGATAAAAAATCTAATCGTATCAAATTGCATATTCCATGTTAAACTAATATTTTCCCTGCGACGGGGTGTGTGGGTCGATTTTTCAGGTTGGAGAAAGGCAAGAGCGAACGAATTTCAATAGGCCGATACCTAGTAGAGCGCAGCGGAGATCTAGCCAACATTTGCGTCCACAGATGCTTTATTTTGTTTTATATGGAAGTCTAAAGGATGCAATGCATTCTTTTCTTGTCATTTAGTTAACGCATACACCGTTCGTCCAAAAAGTTACGAGACTAATTTTGTTCCTGGCGTGTAAGCGACGTCAGAGCAGTGGCTACAGTGGTAGCTTGTATTAACAACTGTAAACAGCACCCGTTCATTCGACCAATCAGTCTGTGTTAAGTACTGGACGTGCAACGATAGTGTGTCAAGGTTGTTGTGTCACAAATCACAATGGAGCAGTATCCCTAAATCAAGTGCTGAAGACATTCTTCAGAGTGTATTGAAGAAGAGAAAACCGTGTGTGCAATGGTGGTCCAGCACACCTTAACACCCGGAAAAAAAACGACGCGTGGACGCCTAACGTAACACGACTTAACTGAAATGCATTGCACGAACAGTCCTTTTCTGGAAAAAAATTGTCACAGGTGACGAGACTTTGTGTTATCAATACGAATTTAGCACAAGACTACAAAATGCGCAAACTCTGGTGAACGATCAACGCTTTGGTGACGTAACCGACATTCGAGCTAATATGACGCGGCTAATTGAACAACATACCGAACATTCCGAAGAAGGACTTTTCTGACAGTTTCACGTGGCTATATGAACGTTCTGTGCGTTTTATTCAAGAGGGGAGACACAAATGGAACATCTGAAGCATTAAAACTACCATATTAACGTCTCTATATTATTTATTAATCCAATCTCTAAACATTTTGGACTGACGGAGTACTTGCATCCGTGAGTCCTGTTTAGAAGTTTGTTGGTCCAGTCTGAAATCATTGCCTTCGTGCAGCTTCAGAATCTGAATTTCAGACCGTTTCACAACCTTATCAAAATGCAAAAAAATTGGGCTATATAAGCGTTCTTTGTAGAGTGTCTCGCGAATATACAAGAACGTACCAAATAATTACGTGATGTTTTGCACTTCACCGGCAGTTAACCGCACCAATAATGATCTATCTCTGATAACGTCACAGTCGACCGGAAGTTAGAGGCTAATAAAACTTACGCTAATAATTGACTTTTCTGCTCGTCTACTGTAGCGAACCTTTGTCTGCAGGAACATTTCATCTCAAATTTCTTTTCAGTTCTCGTGTCCTTCGTCCTCTGACTGGAATGTCGATGGCTACATGGCTGAAAACGAAAGCTGTGCTCTACGTAAAGTTAGGCGTGTGGAGTCTGATTTGTAAGCTATTTCGAGAAAACATGCGTTATCGTAATGCGGTCATTCGCTCAAAACGTACTCGGTCTACTGCAAAGAGACTGCAACGTCACCCGGCTAAAGATAACGCTTCAATGATATTCGCGAGTAGGAGACTGCAAGCTCTAATCCTTGCAGAGGTCAGACGGCAGCAGGAAACGTGATTTATATTTCCGTTGATTGGTAGGTCAGTACTCTCCATGTGTGGGCGTTTTTCCGCTTTTGTGATGCTGCGGCCCTTTGACCTGGAGAAACAGCCTCGATACGTCGCGGCTTCGGTGTGCTTTTTGCTTCGGTAAAGAGCGTCTCGCAGGAGACACTCACTTTCGAGGAGATCAAACGAATAGTCCTTCTCAGACAGGGAGCACTAGCGCTTCCACTCTCCACGAGACGGAATCTCTGTATCCCTATCTGTCTGTGTCTAGAATAAACCGCATGTTGAAGTGTGAGGACGTTTTACGACTGTTTGGCTAGCATTTATCGCATTTATCTGATGGGGGACCAGTCCGTTATTTACCTTGTTGGATGTTGGAAATTGCCTAAAAACCTCATCCAGGCTGACTGGCTCACCAGCACTCGTCGTTGATCCACGAGGCGGATTCGGTCCAAGGCTACTTCACCTCCCTGAATCCCGAAAATATTGCGTTAACGTCCTCGGCTCTCCAGGCGGGTCGTCTGCAGAAGACACTTACATAACATATTTATGGAAAAAGTCAAATTAGTCATGTAGTCTGAATAACATAAGCCCTCAATATGAGGATATTTCCCGTTTTGTCGAGATTAATGGAAAAACTTAAAGATGTGTTATTGGGGAAAAGAATGATACTCGAAAAATCGCCCAGTATTTTTATGACAATAATACGATTATTTTCTCTCAACTGCGACGAGTCAGTAAAAATTTGATAGCTTGCTTTCTTACGTAGCTCATCATTTTTCTCATCGCCCTACTTAGTATAACCTGGTAGCATATTTTAAAAGCAAGATACTCTTAAGGATTATACAACGATGTATTTCCATTACGCTGAGCACTTATCAACTTAGCTGACTCGAAGGAGACTTCTTCTATAAAACTTTAACTATCTCGAGCTGTCCTTTCTGTGTATAAAAAAATCATAAACACAAACGCGATGTTGCTCTCTGTGTGTTCTGTGCAGACACTGTTGTCGCCAAATATCATATCACATCCAAATCATCCAGAAATAAAGTTAACTAAACATAAACCTTTATTACCAGGAACTATTGTACATTACAGTCCAGTCCTATGGCAATGATTGGTAGTGAAATTTTGAAACAAATACTAAACTATTTATGCTTATTCTCTCTGCAAGCAGCACAGACAGTATGGCTAGAATATAAAATCAAATTTCTGTACTAAAAAAAGGAAACTTTATCTCGAAAGCTCTATAAAACTCATATACAGATTGCTTTTTTAAATCTATAACATGTGAAAACGCAAAAAAAATCGTGTAATATTTCAGAATACTCAATTAAGATGTCTTGTAACTAAGGTGAAATGTGTTTGTCTGTAAAATTTAAATAAAAAACTTAACGTGCACCAAGAAAAAAAATTTTTCTTTTTAACTACTGAAGTTTAAATCCACTAATGTTTTACCGTCATGAACTGTGACATGCGTACTGAGAATTACATAATATTGCTAATTTCTAGGGCCTGTGTAGTGTGGTACTCAGGACAAATGTCCTTTATTTACCAGTTCCCGTACGCTCATGACGGTTCTGTCTCTAGTCATCGTCATTACGAATCTATTGCAGTTCACTGCAGACATTTTAATGCGTAAAATTTTCATACTTCGTCTCAGATATTTCGCAGACAAACGGTGTGTACATGGTCGCACTCTAACCATCTCGACATCCACTAAACACTCAAACCCACACATCACTCTTCGTGGCATTACGTTGTTGACTTTTTTGAATTTCTTCGCCGGCCGCGATGGTCTCGCGGTTCTAGGCGCGCAGTCCGGAACCGTGCGACTGCTACGGTCGCAGGTTCGAATCCTGCCTCGGGCATGGATGTGTGTGATGTCCTTAGGTTAGTTCGGTTTAAGTAGTTCTAAGTTCTAGGGGACTGATGACCACAGCAGTTGAGTCCCATAGTGCTCAGAGCCATTTGAACCATTTTTGAATTTCTTCTACGGACGGGTATTGTGAATGAAGAGTTAGGTATCGCGATGTAGTAGCGCTGTAGGAACTCTTGTGAATTTAGCTGTGGAGAAGAGTAGTGGTCCCATTATCAAAGGCATTCGAAGGTCAATTTAGACAAGAGTCGATAAGGAGACTTGTATGAAGAGAGGAACGATCTTGCAGACCACGGGTAGCGGTGGGGTAACCACGGGCAATTTAAACGACTGCAACCGAGTATGAAAATCGAGAAGGGGATTGGAATGGTGTTAGCACTGGGTGGGTGTTTTTATAATTGTGAAGAAGGTAACATGGCCTACGCCACATCGCACTGTATTAAGTTATGCAGCTGTGGCTTCTCCCCTACCCGTGCGACGCGTAACTAATCTTGTGAGACATGAGGCCGTTCACACTGACAATACCTAAGTAATTATCACCCTCACAGCGCAGGAGGCCCGTCTGCTCGTAAATCCGATACACAGCGCTCCTTTTTTTCTGGACGATTCTGTAAGTTACGACACTATTACCACCGTTTGTAGGCCTTGTCTGCTTATCTGTGCTTGCCCGTTTTGGGTGGCACCAACTCTGGGGTTAACTACACCATTTCGCTTAAGAAATGCATATTTTTGAATTATTCAGTGAAAGATTGGGGATTCTAATTACCTAGACTTGACAAAAATAGGCAACTAGATTAGTAAGTGAAAAAAATTGTTCTTGTACTGACTGTAATTTGGTATATGTAAACATTGAAAATGCAGTTATAAATATATTTTAGGCGCTTAAGAGCTAAAAGTCACATAATTTGTTTCTTTACCTCCGTTAATCACAGTGACACTGCCTTTGCCAATATTGCGGTCCAACTGGACGTACAATTCTTGTTTAATAGGTGGAAAGATCTCTGAATATTTTATTATGTCCACAGTGATTTCGTTTGTATTATTGTCGTAGTGACCATAGACGGTGTCATTGTTGAGGGTAGCTGTTCATTTATGCAATGATCACACTACTCATGTGGATCCGCATAACAAGTAGCGGGGCTTGAAGTGGCTTATTCTCTTTATATTAAAAATATTAACACGGTCCACAATACATGCAGCACTGTCCATCAACATATACGTCAAGTGCACAACTTACACAACTGACCCTCAGTTGCCCCCATCAATATATTGAGACTGATAATATTGACTAATTGCTTTACAGCGACTAGTTATAAACGTACTTTGTTGCAACTAACAGAAATACAAAAGAAGTCGAGCTGTTACATATTTACTGCACAGTTACATGTTTCTTCCCTGTATAACGCATATCGTTAGTGCACTTGAAATTGTACTAA
The DNA here is from genome assembly GCF_023864345.2 of Schistocerca serialis cubense. NCBI lineage: Eukaryota > Metazoa > Arthropoda > Insecta > Orthoptera > Acrididae > Schistocerca > Schistocerca serialis. Next base: position 368,630,611 of record NC_064640.1, on the reverse strand, counting down.
CGAAGTCACGTAATACAGCGAATTATACTCCAAACTAATTTTTTCACACGACTGCTGTGTATTATATTCCTCCGCCTCCACTTGTATTTGTATACGTTAAATTACTGACAGCATGCTTTTTTTTTTTTTTTTTTGCTGAAAGCCTCCGTTGTTTTACTGTGATATAGCTCTTTTTGTTTGGGTCTGACAAGAAACTATGGAGTAAAAATACATTGAACACAGAGATTTTTTTTTGCTGTTATTGCAGCCGTTTGAATGGCACGTTATTCTGGAAGTTTACGCCACTCTCCATAGAAACCAGTGGCGCGGGAGCAACCGGCACGTAATGTTTATGCCACTCTCGACGGAGAGTGGAGAAGGCTTTCGGGCGGAGCGCCATTCAGAAGACCTCTGCAGCTAAAAACGCCCAATAATTGATGTACTTAACCCGGTTACTTCTAATCGTACCCACAAAAGAGCTATATCACTGAATTTGTATCACACAGATCTACTATTCCAACGCTAACATACCCTAATTATATTAAAAATAATTGGTGCCTCTGCCTCGATGATTAATGAAGTTGCGAAAATACGTTGGTCTATGTTTCACGAACCTCTCAAGTACCTGACAATAGAGACATATATCTTTGACGAGTCAAGACTTATTTGAGGTGAAAAACGTTTGCAGCTTTCCCTGTATACAGGATGATTCCGTGATGATGTTACAAACTTTCAAGGATGATGGAGGAGAGTAAACGTATCAGTCTAATATAAGGGACCCTGGTCCGGAAACGACCTTAAGAGCTACGAGAATTTGTTCATCTGCGGTACTGTGAAAAACATCGCTTCTGCAGCAAGTTCTTTGGTTTTCATATGAGGTAATCTGGATGAACAGAAAGAAAGGCCCTGTAAATATGAACTCTAAAATGCGTAGCTTAAGAGCTATGATAACTTTTTCAGTAGAAGACATAGGTTTAGAATCTCATGTTTAATAGATACTTTTTTCTTATTTTGGTCCATATTACCACCTCTGAAAGTCACCTACCCTACAATCTTAGCAACAACAGTACCAGAACATGTCTTCCACTGTCACTGCTTTTGCGTGCAACACATCTTCCGAAAGACGAAAACCGAATTTCGGAAACCGTTTTTCACTGTCGTGTTTAGAAGCAAAGTTTTGAAGCGGATTTTCTAGCCCAGTTAAACGTCGCGTCTGGAAAACAGTTGTTCCAGTTTCTGATTTAGTCAACATAATCGCTATTTCTCTGATGTTAAGTTTTTTCTGTTTACCATTATAATCGACTCTACAGCCACTCTACAAACGAAAAGGGAAGATTCGTTTTTCTAGCACATGAAAAAAACAGTAACGAGTAAATAATTACATTATCGAATATTTAATTAGATATAGACTGTTTCATGCTCAGTCCAACATTTCTGCTTCTCCTTCACTGCACAATAAGCAACCCAGTCCATATTAGTCGAATATTTTGAAACCAAGACCTAACCTGGCAATCCAAGCACGTTTCAAAAACGGTTGTACATTTAGATGGGAGCGAAAATCGATTGTGAAATTAGAAAACCGGCAACTGGAAACAGATTTACAGAATCGATTTTGGAGTGTTTACATGACCAACCAGAAACGGTACTGTGAAATCGGTTTACGAAATACTGCTTTGGGAGCCCCATGTAAACACAGTGTGGCAGAGGTATCAGAACGATTGTCGCTTATAACATCCATCTCGGTGGCTTCCGGACCAGGGCCCCTTACCACAAATTCAGACATTTACCATTCTCCATCCGTCCTGAAAGTTTGGGACATCATCACGGAATCACTCTGTATTTCATCTGAAGTGGACGAGAGACCGATTTGTTAGCTTTATCTAGATTACAAAAATATATTAGTTTGGCCACAGCGCTAGTCTACTTCACAATCGGCTGTTATCAGCTAGTAGGGTCTGTTTATTTCCAGCTCCTTATTATAACAGCTGCGTATGTCATTGTTTCTCCGTCCGTCTTCGATAATGTAATTATTTACTCGTTACTGTTTGCAGCTTTTGAAAAATCCTTTTTTTTTGCATGTGTTAGAAATACGAATCTTCCCTTTTCGTTTGTAGAGTGGCTGTAGAGTCGATTACAATGGTAAACAGAAAAAACTTAATATTAGATAATCTAGAGCTGCGGTTGTAGTAGTACTGCTACCGTAGGCTTCCTTTCTTAAGGTTTCGGTATTCTAAACGATAAAAAATGATTATAGAATGCATTTAATTATTCTGTTCCTGTGCTTGCCGAATAAACACACAAACTCAATTAAGAGAATTGTAGTACAATTTTTTCTGAAGACGCCCTGAGTTTCTGTGCGACTTCCAAAATGTCCATGCTGATGAAGATGCACATACACTACTACTGTACGTTGTTCAGCGGCTTCTGGACACACTGGCGACTGGTTCTCCTGCTGTTGTTCCCATTTTCTCGCCTTCACCGTACGTCAGCGTGACTGCCTGCGCACAACCTGAACGCAGACTTCTCGGTTTACGTATGTCAAAGTCGTAAAATAAGCTTGTTTACGCTGCACATGGTAATTAACTTGCACTTTAGTCAGTGTAAACGATACAGCGAATCCAACAGATGGTCGTGGTGACTCGTAGGTCAGATTTTCACATCTTTTCGATATCGAGTTCATTAGAGACTGATTAACAGCATGAATTCGTCAGCGATACAGAATAAACGCGCTCGTTGACTTGTTTGCATTTGAAGTTGCCTCAAGTGGTTCAAACCTCGCTCCTATTCCCTCATACGATTCGCATCTCAGCACCTGGGCTACCTGGAGTGATCTAAAGCAGCGTTTCTCAACATTTGAGTGCCTCATTTGTGACCATACGCTCCCTTCGTAACGGTACGTCTGACAACAGAAATCAGTACAGCATAATCTGAGGTGTGGAGTAAGATATTGAGTCGCCTGCAATTCTCTTTCAGCTGAATAAACGAGATACAATTGAAGCATGTCGTGAGTATCTTTTTGACGATTGTGAAAACTTCGGTGGAAATTGTGATAACAAAAAAAAGTATCCCACAAATTTGCTTTCGGTGACATCTACCATGAAGAAAATTCCATTGTCATCTAGTGAATCTGATCATTTGCGCCTCTTTGTTAACAAGGACTGTTTCTTTTCTATTTTTTATGAACTTGAATGGCCCATCACTGACTCGCCTTACCCTTCAAAGTACGTAGAATCCGGGCTTTTTCACGGACGGCACTCTACTGTGGACACCAACAGAAAGAAAAGAGAAAGAGGAGGAACGCACAACGATAACCTTTCAAAGCTTTGTACAGTCTTGTGATCTGTAAGTTAAAACGTTTAAGCCTTTTTTCCGTTTTTCAGTACCTTATAGTTGAAATTTACGTGTGTTCACCTTGCTGTAATTTAATTTTTGTAACAAATCGCGAATTGAGAAATAATATTTCACTTAATTATAAAACATGTAATAAAACTTTGTGGTGCACATGGGAGTTTCATTTTTTACCAGTACAAATGTTGTATTCTCATTTTTTTAAATGCTCATAAAAGCCTTAAAATAACGTTTTAAGTAGTCTTAATTTCAAAAACACCCCCGGAAGATCACAGTACCAGAACCTCATTTTTTACAATTCAATTATTGTATATATATATCCATTTTCAGCATCCTACATTTGCAAAATCGGATTTTCTGCGTTGGCTACTTCGAGTACAAATTATAAATCTCAGATACACGTAGAAAAATAATTCAAATAGGCTATTCCTAATACAGTATTAAACCCCCCTTCAAAAAACTTTTCCCTCCAAGCCAGGCCCAAAGGAGTCACTGATAACTACAAAACTTGGCTTTAATTTAGTACTGAAAAGTTAATTATTGAATGCATTGTGCGGTACTGATACAGTCCTATTTATAAGCCGATTATATCAGTGTAAATGTGGATTTTAATTTTTTATTATGTCAGAGTGCACTACGCTTTATTTTATTTCAGTAAATTTACCGATTTTTGTATTTATATTTCTTTTCGATAATCTCGCGCCACCCATTTAGTGTTATTGCGTCCCCCCTCCTCCCCCCCCCCCGACCCCCCTCACCTGGTGGGTTTGCCAAGCTGGTAGAGAATCGTTGATCGTAAGTGTAATGACCACATAACGCTAGCTGTAGGAAAAGTAGATGCCAAAATGAAATTCATTCGGAGAATGTTAAGGAAAAAATTACAGTAAACAGCGCCGTTACAAAAAAACTCGTTCTTTCCACTCTTCATCACTTGTTCGACTGATTCTTGAGTGTTGTTCGTCGATCTGGCTCCCTTACTAGGTAGTATGAATGTAAAAAAAATAGGGAGGCACAATGAAGGCTAGCACACCTCGTCACCGGCGGTTCGTTTAGTAAGTGCGAGAGTGTTACGGAAGTTTTCAACAAACTTTAGTGGTAGGCAGTACAAGAGAGGCGGCGGCATTGTCACCTCTGAAACCCGGACAACATGCAAATATGTATCTTGAAACATACCTTGAATAAGAATAATCTCTTTTATACAATGGTTAGACGCAAGAATTGATATTTTTAACACTATCTGAGTATGGTGTTTAAAAAGAAATAGAATAAGAGAAGGATAGGAGTACCTTAATTTGCACAACCTAATAATGAAGAGCATAAATGAGCATCTGACAGAATTCTGCAGGCATACTAACTCATAATAAGCTCATGGCCTAATCTTGACCATGTGTAAGTAACCCATCTTACACCCAAGCTTAGCTCAATCTATTCGCTTAACTTTTCTGTTTGGAAATCTTAATTTTAAAGACACAAAGAATTCGCGACGTATATAATGTGATGAACCGCCAGCTCTCTTTGTATCACCAGCTGATGACTCACCTTCTGCCCTGAAAAGCATACAAAGGAAGTATACTGCGGGCTTCAGATCTGCAAAACGTGTATACTGATTGAAATGCTGAATCAGGAAGATTGATATCTCTGCTGAAGTCAGTAAACATATTACGTTACGTATGATAGGTCGATGCACGTTTCAAAGCACATATACTACCGAAAATATATCAGCGTCTTTAAACAGTGGAAAGACATCACGAATAACCCTCGTAAACTTGGTTTTTAGAGAGTATAATTTCATTTAAATTGTAGTTATGGCCACCACGCCACACACATATCCTGTGCGTTCAACACGTGGTACAGTAAATCACCATAAGTAAAAGATTTAAACAAAAAGAAATCTCTGTGCATTAGAATGTACTGAAAATGTGTTGCTAAACGAGGATGTGAAGAACTGAGCTTCCCTAATATTCAGATGGACAAGTGCAAACCCGATTCTGTATCGTGCTTCGAAGCGTGCCCATCTCACCAAACAACGAAGTATCGTTTGAACATAGATAAGTGCTTGTTAAAGACCTGGAAACGCTGTGAATACCACTACATCTACATCTACATAGGTACTCCGCAAACCACAGTACGGTGCGTGGTGGAAGGAACCCTGTAACACTACTTGTCATTTCCTTTGCTGTTCCACTCGCAAATAGAGCGAGGAAAGAACGACTCTCTGTAATCCTCCATATGAGCCCTAATTTCTCGTGTCTTGGTCTTCGTGGTCCTTACACGCAATGTATGTTGGCGGTAGTAGAATCGTTCGGCAGTCAGCTTCAAATGCCGGTTCTCTAAATTTTCTCAATAGTGTTTCTCGCGAAGGACGTCGCCTTCTCTCCAGGGACTCCCATTTGAGTTCCCGAAGCATCTCCGTAACATTTACGTCTTGTTCGAACCAACCGGTAAAAAATCTAGCAGCCCGCCTCTGCTTCAGTGTCTTCCTTCAATCCGACCTGGTATGGATTTCAAACACACGGACCGTACTGAAGAATAGGTTGCACCAGCGTCTTCTATGCGATCTCCTTAACAAGTGAACCACTTTTTCCTAAAATTCTCCCAGTAAACCGAAGTCTTCCCTACCACGGTTCCCACAAGCTCGTTCCACCTCATATCGCTTTGCAACGTTACCCCCAGATATTTAAACGACGTGGCTGTGTCAAGCAGGACACTAGTAATACTGTATCATTACAGGTTTGTTCTTCCTACTCATCCGCATCATCTTACATTTTTCCACATTTAGGGCTAGCTGCCATTCATCACACCAACTGGAAATTTTGTCTAAGCCATCTTGTATCTTTCTACCCATCCTGTCAGCCGAATCATTTATATATACACAGAGAACAACAGCTGTCCTATGACACTTCTCCGGAGCAGTCCTGACGGTACCATTGTCTCTCATGAACGCTCGTTGTCGAGAAAAATATATTGGGTTCTATTATTTAAGAACTCTTCGAGCCACTCACATATCTTTGAAATTATTCCATATACCCGTACCTTCGTTAATAGCCTGCAATAGGGCACCGTGTCCCAACGCTTTCCGGAAATCTAGAAATGCGGAATCTGTCTTTTTCCCTTCAGCCATATTTCTCAGTATATGATGTGAGAATAGGACAAGCTGAGATTCGCACGAACGATGCTTTCTGAAGCCATGCTGGTTCGTGCACGTAAGCTTCTCAGTCACAAGACATTTTATCATATTCGAACTGAGAATATCTTCAAGGATTCTGTAGCAAACAGAAGTTAGGGATATTGGTGTGTAATTTTACCGGTCCGATCTTTAACCTTTCTTATATAGTGGAGTCACCTGTGCTTTTTTTCCCAGTCGCTTGGGACTTTGCGCTGGGCGAGAGATTGACGACAAATGCAAGCTACGTAAGCGGCCAATGCCGTAGAGTACTGTTTGTAAAATCGAACTGGGATTCCATCCGGACCTGGTGATTTATTTGCTTTCAAATCTTTCAGTTGTTTCTCTACGCCAGATATGCTTATTACTATCGTCCATACGGGAGCCTGTAGATGGTCAAATGACGGTATGGTTGCACGATTCTCCTGTGTGAACCAACCCTTGCAATACGAACCAGAACTTAATCAAACATTTATAGTAAGATATCTGGTAGTGAACATAAGTAACTGACTTTCTCAGCCACAGCAGCGTCTCTGCACACCAGCCCACGCGCACTGACGGCATCGAGGTAGCGTCATAGATACACCAATCTACCGAACGACAGATCTGATCTGTTTAGGTCATTTGGACAACCCACAGACCGATTTTTCTTGTCGTTCGGTGAGTTGAGGATGACTAGCCGACAGCTGACCGCTTACCTCCCCGCCCCCCTTTGTCTTCACAGCCACTTCATCCGACAAATTGTGCGGTATGTAGCACTGTCCTGCGAAACGCCCGACAAAACTCCGTCTTCTGTCACTGCGCGCCCACGGGAATAAACGCTGTTCAAATGTGGCTAACACAATAGAGTGGGAGGAGGACGAAACTTTGATGACAGAGTTTCTGGGGAAGTTTGAAGACTGCAGCTGTTTGTGTGACATGTTTTACGAGATGAATTGTACAGTAATAGAGATGCAAGACTTAAAGCGTTTGTTTCATTTTTTAACCTATCGGAAATACATCATAAAAAGCGAAGTACATAGCACCGACTGATTTTTATTCATGAAATATACTTGCTTCATTGTTAGAAGAAAATGAAGAAAAAAAGGAGAGTCCATCAGTGGAACGTGGTGATTCGCAAACGTGTAGCCATAATCACAGTTCGTGTTGAGGCTTCCTGTCTGTTACGGAAGTTGGAGGAAAGCAGTGATAATAGATGTGCAGCGGGAAGTTGAACGTGAGAAATTTTTCGTAGCGAGCGGACAGCTGAAAAATAAGGAGGCCCCCGCGGCAGGCAGAAGGAGACTTGTATCGGTCTGGCGGCGGACCGCCCGGGATCGGGTTGCAGAGGCGGCGGTCCGGCGGTCCTTTGTCGGTTATTACACGGGGTCGCATTGTGCTTGTCCTGCCTGGCTTCTGACGCCCCTTATTCACGCCGCCACCAGGTGAATGGGAAGGCGAGGCGCCGACGGATAGGCTGGCTGCGTAACTGGCCGATAGCCCCATTCCCTGCCGTACACCAGGGCTGAATCAGCAGCAACTCTCTCTCACACACATAAAGAGACATCGGAATGTACTTTCGTACATGCCAAAATACCTCCTCTCTTCTTCCCTTTGCCAATACCTTCTCCCCTTGAACTTTTACAAGTTACTTCCTGCTAGCACTTTGTAAAGCACCGCCGGCAATGGTAAGCTTACGCCGTGAACACCTTTAGTGATTGCTACCAGTCTGGTGTTCCAGTATTTCCATGCCTATGGGATATGTTGACCAGCGAAAAAATGCTACTCTCGGAGCGCAAAACGGTGAAAATAGTCCTGTTGAAAGGACTGACAGTATGGTTCAAATGGCTCTGAGCACTATGCGACTCAACTTCTGAGGTTATCAGTCGCCTGGAACTTAGAACTAATTAAACCTAACTAACCTAAGGACATGACACACATCCATTCCCGAGGCAAGATTCGAACCTGCGACCGTAGCAGTCGCTCGGCTCCAGACTGTAGCGCCCAGAACCGCACGGCCACTCCGGCCGGCGACTGACAGTAAAACGAGGTATCAGCTGCCTCATTCCACCTTCCCTAGCACCATTCAAATTTATTCCCAAAAATTTTGGCGTGGGAACATGTTCGCGCTTTTTTAACATCCAGCTCACCTCTCGCTCCCACAAGCTCCCTTAGGCCGGTATAACACTATCAAATTTCTTTGTCAAATGTCTAATATCTTTGTCAAAAATGTTTGTCAAATATATTTGATGGTGTAATAGGGGACTTTGTCAAATGTCGTCCAATATTTGATCGAATCTAGGGCCTCGCTGTAGATTTGAACAAAGAAGTCGCTTGTCTTCTGTTCACTGCAATGTGACATGTTACCACATGGAGCGCTAGCATCGCCTCAGCGTTCTGTCGTCTGTAGTGTTTTTATAAACATTGCCGGCAAATACAACTGCTGTGTGCCGACAACTACAAAATTAATAGAGATGTATGAAGCTGAAGCTTGCAACGTGAGGCACCAAACCCTCTCCTGTAGCAAGGAATCGGAGTGTTACAGTGAGCCTGTCTACTGCAGATGTAGCAGTTCTTAAGTGAATATTGTGCTTTGTGATATGAGGATACACTTCACTGAGCACATACAGAAATGTATGCTCATCCATTCTTAAGTAATTGATGTACGACTTGACGTTCTCCACTATAAGCTCACGTAACAAGTTTTGTTGAATGCTTTTATCGTGTCGTCGTAAAACCCACGGCTTCACCCAGGTATGTTTCCTTTTTTCCCCCCACTTCTCTTCTGCATGTACACACAGTGCAATTGTGGGACATGCAACTGATGCGGTTAATAACAAGTTATTGTTGTCAGCCATCTTTAACTTTGACGAATAATATGATGACAGTGTAATACCCCATCTAGCACTAAGTCAAAGATCTTTGTCAAATATATTTGACGGAATATTTGATCACATGTTTGATCAAATCTTTGACAAAGAAATTTGATAGTGTAATACCGGCCTTAACTGCAACTCGCGCGCTCTCACTAGTCCATCGCTGTAAGTCGCTCATACGCATCCATTCCCACTCGCCCATTCTCACTCACCCAGTCAGCCCAGCTCACTATCATTGTCCCTTTGTGGCGCTCTGACTGTCACTGTCTCCTGCCCCACAGCCACAGTCTCCTTCGTTCTGTCCTGCTACTACTGTCACGCCTCATTGTCACTCCCCCCTCTTGCTCTGTCTTCTCACTCTTACTATCTCTCTCTTCCTCGATGTCATTGTCATGCATTCTGTCCCACTTGCACCATCTCCTTCACTCTTTTCCTGTCACTGTTCTGTCCCTGTCAACTATGCTCCACTGTCACTCTATACCTCTCTTTCTCTCACACTACCATTGTCTCCTTCGCTCCTTGTATACCACAACCACTGTCTACTACCTTCCAGTATTTATTACTTTTCCGACTCTTTCGCACTGCCAATGTCTCCTTCTCTCTCGGCATATGAAACTGCGAATATGATCGCACGCCAAAATTTTTGAGAAAATTTTTAATGGTGCTGAGCAAAGTAGAATCAGCCAGTTGGTACTCAGCTTTTCAGTTAGAATCTTTTAAACAGCTGCAAATTTGCCTCTTCTGTGCTCCGGTAGGAGCATTTTCCCGATGGTTTCCTTCTTTTCACTGCCACAGCAGGGCATGTCACACATATGAAAAGAACTTTATGCCTCAGAACATTTTTAATAGTTTACTTAGGTGAAATTGAAGTAACGCAAAACTAATTTTATACCTCAGACCGGAATACACATGAATAATTTACGCGTACAAGGGGGTTTAAATTATACTCTCTATATGTCAGATAAGGTTATGGAGATAATTTTCAATGTTGTCCGAGAACAGGATTTTAGGACGATACCGTAAAAATTACAACCATTTGCTGTGTATACCCGTCTTGGAATGTGCGGCTCGGATTTGGTACCCAAAAACCACGGTTCTGGGGTGTTTCTCGATACCGAATAAATATTTTTGACAACCGGCAGATGGAAGTTCTAGATAACTGCCCAGAGACTACTCCGCTAAAATTTAAGCAATTTGCTGAGTTTGTTATAGTTAGGTTTCACCTCATACCGGATTTTACACGCGTATTTTACATGTAGATATAGGATAATTTTGAACCGCTGTATTTCGAAAAAAAATGGTTCAAATGGCTCTGAGCACTATGGGACTTAACTACTGTGGTCATCAGTCCCCTAGAACTTAGAACTACTTAAACCTAACTAACCTAAGGACATCACACACATCCATGCCCGAGGCAGGATTCGAACCTGCGACCGTAGCAGCTGCGCGGTTCCGGACTGCGCGCCTAGAACCGCTAGACCACCGCGGCCGGCGCGCTGTATTTCGAACGGATAAAGATATCAAGAAAATGTTCGAGATTGTTCAATATCGGGGTTTAAGATTATATCGTAAAAGTTTAAGTTATGTGCTGTGCATAGCCGTCCTTGAATCCGCGGCTCGTTTTGGTATTAAAAAATCGTGACAAAACCCCTGACAAAACCCATGAAGTAATGGTGTCTCCATAAGACTCTTAAAGCCCACCACAGACCACATCAAATGCAAAAAGAACCATCCGATTTGCTTCATTTGCCTGAACAGGAGCATGTGAGTAATATGCACAATTTGACCCTGTATTATAGCATAGAGACATTAAGACGATCCTTCCATTTGCGTATGCTCAAGGGCTATTGAAAATACTTGTCCTTACCTTCATATCACCAATACAATCTGAGATACAAGCCCCGAAAGGACCCCGTATCTACGCATTTGCAGTCGCATGAGTATCGATTAAATTTCACCGTTATACGAGCTTATTTTTAGTAAAGAAAAAAAATCCCTACAGATGAAGCACGCTATGAATACGTTATGGCTATTGGGTGTGTCTAATATTAGCTACTCGAACTTTTCAGGTGGAGATGGCAACACAGGAAGCCCAAAGGGAGTGCATGTGCCGCTTATCGCCATCAATCGGGCTTTTAGATAGGTCGAATTATTTTCATGAATGGGGGTCATATGAGCATCAGACAAACAGATCGCACAGCCAGTTTGCTGCAACGCAGTTAGTGCAGAAAGAGTGGTGACGAGATGGTCTCAGGAGAATAGCGTGGCGAGTAGGTTACAGGCAGGCGGTCGGAAACTGATTGCTGGAAGCTGATTTGAGATATCATACCGCAGACAACAGACACTTGAACTGCGCAGAGCCAGAGTAAGTTGAGATAGTGTGTGGCATTCAGAGGTGAGTCTCACTTCTATTTGTGGCAGTCAGATCTATGCTACCATGTCCATGGGTGACCTGGTGGATTCTCGTGAGCCTTATCTCTCTAACACTTGGAATCTCGGTGTCCCCGAACTATTGGATGTGGCGGAAGGACTGGTTCGGTAATGGTTGATGGGAGGCTGAATGAAGAAAGAATGGTGAAAGAATGAAGACAGAATGGTGAACCCTGTTGCCATAGTCGTCATGACCGGGATACCAAATGACATATTTCAACAGGCTTTTGCAATATCCCACACTGAAGTTCGACACCTCAAACGTCTTGATGAATGTATGAATAATTGACTAGCCTGCGCAGTCCATAGATTTGTCATCAACAGAGCCTGTCTGTGATGTGACGGGAACATGTACACTCTCATACCAGCCTCCATCCACTAATCTTTATGAACTAATATAGCGCGTGTTTCAGGTATGCCAAGAAATTTTTGAAGATGACATTCTGAGGCAGTTTGCTTTCATACTAGAACATCTCCACATAAAAACCGAACTGGTGCTTCATGATGTGGCACTTTCCATCAGTGTATGTTCCGACGGCAAAAAGGTCATTAATAGTGTAAGGTCACGTCGAGAGCGAGGCCACTGGGGGTAAAGCACTCGTCCAGACAGACGTCGATAAATGACGGAATAGGCAGTGGTCTAATTCATGGAACCATCATAACATTGGCCTCAGTGATTTCTGGAAATAACAACAAATCTAATTCAGATTTTGCGGTCAGTGATTTGAATCCTGAATATCGCAAATGAGAGTTCATTATGTTAACCATTGCTCCATTCCACCAGATCTAGATATCTTGAGACATTTGAGGTCGAACTACCGCCATACACAGAAAAATGTTCTACACATATGCTTCATTAATTGTCACATGACGTAACCAGTCGATATTTGAAAGTAGTGGAGGTCTTGCCACTCATCTTTGGACAAGAACAGGTATTCAGATGGACGCCACCCGAAAGGACTGTTCTGCAAAAATTTTCCATATTGGATGCTGCAGTCATATCGTAAGTAATAGAAGCCATATTGCGCAAGGTTAATACCGCCTTGCCTGTTATGAATATTTCTTTATTCATAGCAGCAGAGGTGGTGTTTACCTCGTGCGATTTTGCTTCGATTATAGTGTGCTAAAATCGTTACCGTTAATGAGTGTGTTCGGGCACTGATAATATCTTAAGTTGTTAAATATTTTCATTGCTTCATCTGTCATTCTGAGGAATCTGAAATACAGTTTCTTCGGAAGAGCTTCCCAAATAAAATTGTTGGTTATTTCGTCAGCATTTTAACTACGCTCGTTCCAAATACGGCTCCAATGTCTTAACCAATGTATAGTCTCACTCGATGCAATTAAAGCAATAAAAGTAACAGATCAGCCACGTCATCTCATACACTATAACTGTAGTCTTTCTTGTTTCTAAGAGTTATATCGCTAAAATGCTACATATCTTTTCTGCCCATGTCATTCGCAAAATTTTTACTGTCGTACCTAACCAAAAAATATTTTATGACAGGTGTTAACAATATCTAAATAAAACGCTTAACCAGAAACAGAATAATTTCTAAAAAAATTACATGTTTTACATGAATCATATTGATAGAACTTATCACAGTTTCTCAAACAAGTGCTCAGAACACAAGAATATTCAGAGAGCTGCTGTGGGTGTTGTACTTCGTGGAAAGCCTGCGCAGGGCCAACAGACGCGAGAAACGCCGTCCGTGCTTCTGCAGTTGGCTTCAATCACGAATTCGTGTCACGAAATAATCAAAAGCCGCGTCGAATGCGCTGTGGCGCTCCACACAGATTAATATCGTAAAGTAATCCGGACTGGCGCTCTGAATTCCTCCAGGAAGCGAGATTACTGCCGAAGACACAAGCACCGAATGATTCGTTTATGTCTGCGGTAACTTCTACGCATTAATTTCTTCCATTTGTTAACGACGTGAGGCGGCTCATATACAGATGGAAACTAATAGGACTCCTTCTGGGCCAGTTCATTTCAGCACCGCACGATCAAATCGCTGTAACGGCTTCCGCATCGTTTTCACAATATGCCCTTTCGTTTGCACGCGTTATGGAAAAGTATAAGCCAATAGAGTCATAAATATAATGAAATATCGGGTGTTCGGCATTGAAGTTCAAGTTCGAACTGTTACCTGTGAAATGGGGCTAAACCACTTCTTTTGGGTGCTGAGACGTTAATGTCCTCGACATGCACGATAGCTACACAGGCGTGAGTTTCGGCGCATATGCTCCCACGTGTTTTCAGACTCAATATGTACATTTTATGACAATGTACTAATCAAGTTGCTTCGACTGCTGTTCCTGCAATAGTGAAATTAATGTGTGATAATCTCTGAATATTTGATAATATTCTGTACGTTTTAAGAAATAAGTTTCAGAACTTGCTAGAACAGATGAGTGTTGCAAGAAACACTTCTTTATCAGCAGTGGATAGTTTTGAGGGCTTCATCTGTGGAAGGCCAGACCAGACCAGAAATTCCTGCCCAGTTAAGTATTTACAGTGCCAATGTCTCCCGTTATTGATGTTTTTGGACGACATAATTTCTGTGTGCTACTAGACTGCTTGTAATACGAAATACGGCCAGCCAAAATATTTTTGTGAGACGTAATGTTTTCAGGAATGTCCGACATTTTTTTGTATTAAAGACACTGATTTCCATGAACAAAGTAAACATTTGGAAAATAAATGTAACTCAAGAAGTTGTGAGTCGAAAGCAGTTAACACAACCAACATGTAGAACACACAAAGCGGCATAAATTAAATTGGAAAAAAAACATGATTCCAATAAAAAAAAGCCATATTCGAAATGAAAGAAAGAACCGGCACAACATATATAAATGCATGCGCCTTGATGGGCAAATAACGATACCTTCAGTGCAGATGCACACTTCGTTCGACCTATTGCGGGAAGGAGGTGAGGCTGCGAATAATGAGGGTAACGGACAGGGGACACTACGTATGTAGAGCGCGACGCATGGGGATTTGGGATGGACGGGAAGCGTTCTCGGATAGTCAAAGTGGTTAAGGTGACCGCTGGCAATAAGCGGGAAATCCGGGATCGAGTAGCGGTCGGGAACGAATTTACACTTGTTGTCATTGGATTTACTTCAATTCCCGATTGAAGCCGATGTCGGAATTTCTCTTTCGTCATATTCACTCTGTACTGGCGTATTGAATTAGGTGGCACCTGCGGACAAGCAACCCAGTGAACAAACATCCAAAGCGGGCTGCTGCTGTTGCACACGCACCCGCGTCACCCGTATACACTGACGTTCGCAATGTCAGAAGCAGTGTCCATATTCAGCATCTGAAATGTGAGCTACGCACTTGTAGACATTCTCTATCCGCTGCCATGTCTTTATTTCCTGTATGTCTTGTAGTTTTCCCGCAGCCGTTTTCTGAAACCCCGGAGGTTCTAAAGAACAGCCATGTATAATAGAGGTACAGAAATTCTTACACATGTTTCCGATTGCTTGGAAGCGATTTCGTAACGTTTGGATCACAGTGTACGATTTAATCGCCATTATAATTTCATGACTGCTGTGACGCCAATGGAAAGAAAATGTACTGGGTAGTCATAATTAAAATATAGCTACCGATGGAGGTCCAGTGTGAACTTTGATTATCGTATGGCAGCGAAACTTGGTAGATATGCTATCGTCGATGTCTCCGGTGTTCATATTGCAAAAATTGTGCAAGCGGTGGTTAATGATACCAACATGACGCCTTTGTAACTTGTTAGACCTTTTCTGCCCGTGTTTCGTCCATAATCCATTACATATGGAAACACTTACATACGTCTTTCTTGCATTCACAGCGCCAGATTTGCGCCTGGTGGCCAAAATTGGAACTAATATTTTCCAGCGTAAATCGGACCCTCATTAACGCATTAAAATATCTACTAAGTTTCGCTGCCATACGTTAATTATAGCCCATATCAGATCTTTGTGAGTAAATGGACTTTAATTATAACCACCCAGTATAAAAGGACACATTGTTTTGTCTTGTTAATTATGTCATATTTCCCAATTGGGATTGATATTCATTACGAAAAACAAGGTAACCCCTAGCAGACGTTCACGGATCATCTTACTACTAGCATACCACTCAGCTGCCGGCCCTGCAGAAGTTTACTGCAGTGTGGGTCAGTCGCCAAGCCCCCCGCCAATGAGCGTCGAGCATTCGTTGCCGCGCCTCCCAGAGGCAGACGGCTGGACTACCACGGGGTGCATCCAGCCAGTGATCTCATTCCTGGCGAATTCCGTGTGCAATTCTGTGGAAGCGGCTGGCCGACGCAACGTTGCACCGCACATCCGCACGCCGCGTCCGGGCGGGCGCGGAAATGCGCCGGCGCGCTCTCCCTGGACATTCCCACAGCGCTGAGTGGTGTTTCCTGCTCTGTGCTGTCTGCAGGCGCGCGGACGCCAACGACCGGCTCGGCATGCGGTCTGCATTCCTGCACAACTGCGCCGCTGCCCAAAACAGCTGGACTTCCTCTCATTGCTGCTGCTCAATGCACGTAGTCGCGCCACTGGGTCTAATACCTGTTACATTGCCCCAGCTTATCTTCGAAGGCAATGGGCAGGGTAATTGCTTCGTGATAACCCTCAGTCTTCATGACCAGTCGTAGTGAATCCACTCGAGACATTTCACTGCCGATTTAAAATACGTGGAAAAATGCTGTAGAATGTTGCCTCTCTTTCTTTGGCCTCTCCCGTGCAGAACAAGTAGCTCAAGGGGACCAGGCCTGTTGTTAAAAGAATTCGTGATCAATTAAAACCTCTATTATTGAACCCCAAATATGTTTCAGTGTTGCTGTTATATATCCAGTATGATAATCTCACGTTGATATCGTAATATTCATGCAGATATTTTGGCAAAATAAATTGCACTGGTTTTATGTCTACGAATACATTCATTTAGAAAGCCAACACCCTAAATTGTCCGCCTCCGTAGCTTCGTGGGCAGTGGCTGAATGTTATGTGAAGGAGCCGGGGTTCGAGTCCCGGTACTGCCAAGGATTTTTCCTTCGTGGAAGGACTGGTATGCGGTGCCCGCGGCCTCGTCAGACCGACTTATTACCTACTCGACCGATAAGCTGCTGTCGCAACGTTAAGAAACTCGACAACGGCCGGGAGAGAGGTGTATTGACCAGATGTCCATCCCTACCCCATCGGATGATGCCATTGGCAAAGGATGACACGGCGGTCGGCCGGACCCGACTGGCCCGTCATAGGCAGAACGTGGAACCTTACCTTTTACCAGATCCTAAACTATATGCTGCATATTTTGATTCTGTTGTTGTCGGTCTCAGATCAAAATCGAACTCAGCTACTCATCAACTTTACGCCGTGAGTATAAGCATAAAAGGCGGCATAAGTCAGAAAAGACACAGGGGTTAAAGGGAATCAAGAACAAAAAAAAAAAAAAGAAATATTAATATGGTTAGAGGATTTATAGCTTGTGCTGTGCGAGTACTATTTAATCCTTTATTATAGTTTGTTTGTTTCTGTTTTCTGAATCAGGTTGTTGAAGCCATAGAAAACATGGCGGCGGATGACAAGTGGAAGGCTAGTAACAAGTTTCTGGAACGACTACTGAACCAATGACAGAAATTAATTAATTTCCTGGTCTTTATATGCTATAGGATGCGAATTTGGCCTTCTGCACACCATTTCTAGATGCATTGACACCCATCGTGTTAAGATATGAGTACCAGCAATTCGGCTTTAGGGAAGGTTGCATATACTTCTGTTCAGACTGCTGTATTATCTACACGTCGCTAATTTTCATCATTCTAATGTGCGGTGAGGTTTCTATTCATTATAGTAAACAGCGTATTCTTTGCTGCGCGGGGTAGCCGCGCAGTCTAAGGTGTATTGTCGTGGTCCGCGTGATTTCCCCCGTCGGAGATCCGAGTCCTCCCTCGGCCATGGGTGTATGTCGTCCTTGGCGTAACTTAGTTTAAATTAGATTAAGTAGTGTGTAAGCTTAGGGGACCGATAACCTCAGCAGAATGATCCCATAAGACCTTACCACAAATTTCCAAAAATTTTCCGTATTCTTTATCTCATTTAGGATACTTGTTTACATAATTTTATAGAATAACATCCTGAACTTTAACCGAGCGAGGTGGCGCAGTGGTTAGCACACTGGACTCGCATTCGGGAGGACGACGGTTCAATCCCGTCTCCGGCCATCCTGATTTAGGTTTTCCGTGATTTCCCTAACTCGTTTCAGGCAAATGCCGGGATGGTTCCTTTGAAAGGGCACGGCCGATTTCCTTCCCAATCCTTCCCTAACCCGAGCTTGCGCTCCGTCTCTAATGACCTCGTTGTCGACGGGACGTTAAACACTAACCACCACCACCATCCTGAACTTCATTCGAGATCCAAAATAGCTCACTACATCTGTATAACTCTTTTTTAGCCCCCACTTACCTAAAACGGGCACAAAATCCCCTGATGTCAAGTGCCCAAGGATCCTATCATAATCGTAAATTATCCGAAAAATAAATAATAACGGCGGACATTGCTTACCGTGAAGATCCGGCTATTTCAGTGGAACTTCTCACTAGGTTCTCTAATCGACTAGAAGCGCTTATTTACTGTCATACATAGTTTTCTTCTTTTGTTCATGTTAGTCAGTACATAATGAGAACCAAATCAGTACACAAGTACGGTGAAAAATTTGGGAGATATTCGGAGCAGACGATAATGTAACGTAACGTTTTCTAAATTTTGTAGACCTCTGAGTATTTGTAGGGATATCGAGAGACATGTTTTATGAGTCTCTGACATTGGTGTGCATTTTGTTGTTGACAAAATGGAATGCTGAACGTGACATGTATGTAATACAGATTTAATCCATGCATACTAGAAAAAATAGATGCACGTAAGTATGTATTATGTATGTTGCATATCTCCTCCTAAACCACTGGACCTATTTCAACTAAACTGGGTACACAAAATACTTACAGTCTGGAAAGATTCGCTGTCGTGATAAGAACAATGTACCTGCCACATGGGTGCGGGTGGGGTGAAAAACCAGTGTAGCCCAAGACTCGCGGGTATCCATTCTTTATTCACCCATTATTTGAGAATGAGAGCGCAAACTATACACATAATTTCAAATTTAACAAAACGTTTTCTCGCTGACGGCCTCCACGCAATGATGAAAGGAAAAAAAGTTTATCGCTTACTACATTTTCGCTGACCGTGCATTAAAACTGTCGCATGAAGCATGACGCCGTAAACACTGAGATGCGTGAAAAACTGATGCACCATCTGTGACTTTTAAATTTACTACTTCGTTGCTACTAACTCTATTCGCAACATTTTTCACAGACGTTATCCGCATATGCAGCTGAATGTACCCACAAAAATATGTCATTGTATGACACACAGGTCAGGAGATATGACGTCAAATGCTGAGATGGGTGAAAAACTGCCGCGCAATGTATGACGTTTTAATTGGTTACTTCTTTTCTACTAATTCTATTCACAACACATTTCGCAATTAGTAACCACACCTACCACTCGACTTACCTGCAGAATTAAATAACTGCGCAACACATATACATTAAGCTACGTGAAAATGAAATTACAGGCGAAACCCGCCAGAAATGTAGATGAAATAAGAAATATGTGAGGAAGATGTTAAATATCCGTGAAATATGTTTGACAAGTGTGTACGCGGAAAAACTCACGTATAAAAAGGTCATCCCAAACCCCTGGATGGATTTCGACCACATTTGGTATACTTATTAGTTACGATCTGGAAATAAATAATGTTGGGGTAATAACCACTAGCCTCCTATTCGGGTGGGGGTGATATCATGAAGAGAGAAGGGGGCAGGAGGAGATGTACAGACAAAGAGGGTGAAGAGGTAGATGGGCACAGATAGGGGGGAAGTATGAGATGGGCAGAGAGGAGGGGGGGGGGGCAATTGGAGGAGATGATCAGAGAGAGGAGAAGGAGGAGGCAGGCAGTGATTTATTTATTTACGAGTATTTACACAAAAAACAGAGAGAAACTAATAGATGGACTAATAGAAGGTTGGAATAGATACATACTCGGGCAGCGCTGGATAATCAGATAGTCACAAAATAATTCTGTAGTACTTCAGTGCAAATCCAATTAATAATATGGAATGAAAATCATTATTCACTATTCGGTAGTTGGTACATGTCAACAAACGGTACAGTGCGATTACACAACACTGTCCTTAGTGCTCACAGCTACTCGAGATATATTAAGACTCTTGGGACGAGATATAACCAAAAAAAGAACTCAAACGCAAATGACAGGCAGGTTGCTGAACAGTCAGTCTTTTAGACTCTGCTTACCGAATCTCGGATAGCAATGACAGAGATAGTATTGTTAGAGATGGAGGAGCTTAGGCCGGCCACCACACAGCGCACAGCAGGCGACGCCTCGTCTCTGGCCTTGCCAGCGCGGACGCCTCTTCTGTGCCCCGGCATTAAATCAGATCGAGTTCCGGCAATCATTTCGTAGCGCACACGGTCACTCATAAAATCCCGTTACGCAACTTGCTGCGACTTATCTGATTAAGTTAGTTATTTATGCACGTTCGGGGCGGCGCTCAAGTATTTACCGTTGTTGGTGTGTTTAGTAGAGGGATTTTGTGCATACCAGCGACAAAGCCGCGTCAGGAGCGACTGCGCCGGAACACAAGGCTCAGACCTGTTACCCACTACTGAGGGACTTCCGAGATGAAGTAGCCCAGCAGTGAACGAGATACTTACCTAGTGCCCATCAGAACGTCAAACACCGATACTTTCCGAAAGAGAAGCCTTAGAAGTATTATATTTTTTCGATGACTATTACTGTTGCACGTGTCTTCAAAATACACGCCACTACTATAAATTTCAACATATAGTGGGTGGTTATAATTAAAGTGCAACTACACACAGAGGTCCAGCATGGGCTGTAATTATCGTATAGCAGCGAAATTTGGTAGCTATTCTGAAGTGTTAATGCGGAGCCGATTCCAATTTTGGCCACCAGGTACAAATCTGACGTTATGAATACGAAAAGGACATGTAGAAATGTTTCTGTATGTAATGAATTAGGAGCGTTACTTGGGCAGAAAAGGTCAAACAACTGAAAAATGCATAATGTAGATTTTATTATTAACTGACGCTTTCACAGTTTATCCATCTAAGCACCGGATACGTCGACGAGATGCTGTATAGCGCCAGATTTCCACCTGGTGACCAAAATTGGAACTATTTTTTTCTATCGTAAATCGGTTCCGCATTAACGCGTTAGCATATCTATCAAGTTTCGTTGCAATACGATAATTACAGCCCACACTGAACCTACATGAGTAGCTGCACTTCATTATATGGTTTTACGTCTTAAGTCGGAATAAATTGAATTTTCTTTGGTGGTTTCCCATTTAGTAGCATGCTAAAAGCTATAGGCGTGCGTGTAAACCGCAACATCATGACATAATGAGATCTATATTTCTGATTAGGTACATGTCAACTTACAAATAATTGGCATTACAGAAATGTAGATGACCTCTGACTTCGAGAATTCAGTATGGTGCGAAACCCCTACATATTAACGTCAGAACCTCGAAACGTCGCAGTATAGAATCAAAGATTGATTGGATCTCTTGGAGACTGCGAAGCATCGATATTGGTTTCAGATGCACTATAAGTAACAAGGTGCCGACTCACTACATTCCAGACCTGCTCGATTGGTAATGAGTCAGGAAATCATGTAAAGAAGGAAGGTGAAGGTTTAATGTCTCGCCGACGAGATTTTTAGAGATACGGTACTAGCTCGGAATACGACGTGTATCGGCCGTGTACTTTTCTACATCGAAATCTAGATCTACGTACTTACTCCGCAAGGCATCGTATGGTGCATAGTCGAGGGTACTTTGTGCAACTACGAAAAGGAATCATCCCGGAATGTGCTTTAAATGATTTAGGGAAACTACACAAAGCCTAAAGCTGGATTTTCGGATGGGGCTTTGAACCGCCAAAGAACTGTCCCCCTGAGACATTAATTGGCTGTCTTGAAATTAGATTAGTAATTTCACTTACACCGAAAACAGTAAGCAACTTGTTTCTATTTAAATACGAGAATATAAATGCAAATGTGGAGCTTGCGATAATACCGACCTTGTAGCTGATGAAGGTAATGTGGTGAAGAACATTTGGAAGTAAGGCTATCTCAGTCCCTTGAACCAATCATTGAAAGAAATTCAGTATCACAAAGGCAAGTAAAGGCTGCCTGTCAGTTTTACAGAAAAGCGACGTCTGAGGTCGAGGGCTATTGTCTGTATTACTTTCTGTTCCTAAACATCTTTACGAGAAAGTTCGTGTGTCTCTCCTGTGTCCGATCAGCGGTACAGGGCAGCAGGGAAATGTTATAAAATTTGCTTCAGTAACTCAACAGAGACCACACGTTCACAATGAGGTCGTTGTTAAAACTTCAAACTGTGACATGTTATCTCGTCGTAAAGAACTTCTTTCACGGCATAGTTTCAAACAATAAATAGCCGTATAGAGCTAGAATGCTTTATAAAGGCACGTATGAAATATGTTTTTTCAATTTGCCTGTGTGCTTTAAATCAACTCGTAAAGTCTCGGCTCAATGGGCACCCGGCTGCGTGCTACCCAGGACATAGTGTAAATGAGACGCGAAATACGACTAGCTATATTTCGACGCCCTTATTCGGCTGGCGGCCTTGGATGTAGCAGCGGACAGGCAAATCGCGAGCTCTGACTTACGGTCCCCCCCGTGGCAGGACCAGATCAACTGTCACATCTCGGGACGCCGCTTATGACCCTATTGATTTTTATTTCTTTTCAGGCTGACGCAACATTTTTATGAGCAGAGCAGTATCTCTTTTGAACCTTACGTGTCCGTGTATCAGACAATGCCGTGCCACATAAGTGTTATTCATAGACAGCTATAGCCGTAGTGGCTTGCTATACGATACCTTTTCACGCAATTCTTCTGTGCCCAAAATCGCAAAGACTAATAAAAGTAAGTGTCTCTATTGCAGTAATCGGTGCTTTAGTTACCTAGCTGATCCTACACCTTGGGATAAGATTACCCTCTAAATTTTGACGCAGCCAGAAGTGTTTTTGTGCAGATTTTATCAGTTTTACGTCGGAAGTTGCAGCGTCGGAGTGATTTATTTCTGGAGATATTTATTTTCCAAAAGCTTGATTGGAATTTCTTCGAATTGCAACATCAAATAAAAATGGTCAGTTCCAAGTGTTCCACGAGCCAGTGGCATGACAGCTTAGGAACCTCCTCAAGCTTTCACGCCTACGACTAAATGGAACTGTCCTGCATTTCCTACCTGTGACCTGTATGAGGAAGTCGGTTGCAAGATTTCTGAAGTGCATTAATTTTAAAATAAAGGAAATGGGGAAGGTGGTGAGCAATGTCAGCAGATGACGTAACTCTAGAAATGCTCTAAGATATTTATTTTGATCCCGAGTTTACAGCCGGATGGAGTTGCAACAATATTTCGCCATAACCTGTTTGACTAAAACAGGTGCAGCAGATTTGTTACGCAGAACTTGAGGTTGAAGTTTCAAGAATGGCTCAACAGACTTCACTAGGAACGACAGTTAGCCTTATAGTAAATTATATTTACAGAGCAAAGACATTACGTGCATTGCAAAGTTTCACGATTTAAAGAAAAGAAGCACCATTAAACTAGTTTATGAAGATACAGTAAATATAACTCAGGTCTTACCTATCTTAAGAGGTTATGATACTGGAAGTGTTTAAAAGACTAGACTCTTATTCGGGTGGAGCTAGTTTCAGATTCCCCTTAGACCATTTTGATTTAAGATTTTAATGAGTTCTTTGAATCATTTCAGGTAAATACAAACATAAGAGGAATTAAATGGAGGCGTCATTTCCTTTCATATGAAAGTCAGGCCATGAGTTGCTTTAAACAAAAATGCGTAACGTTTCAAGATACAGTACCGAAGAGGTCTTTAACATAAAATGCGAAACGCATCTAGGAAAATAAGTATCAACAATAAAGTACACAAAAGACACTGAAAAAAGAATATTTTGTAAGGCATTTTATGATAAGCACCTGCTTAACGAAAGGAACAGACGTATCAAAATCTCACACTCACTTTTCTTTGCGGGGACGCGGCGCGTGGTTGAGCAGCTACATGAACAGTCATTAACTGATGAACAGTGATTAAGTGCGTGGTTACGACAGTTAGTTCCACTAAATCAGGTCTCTGTGGTCATGTAACTTACAAAACATCAAATACCAAAAGACTAGGACCGTAATCAAAGAAATGAAAACTGTTTCTTACCTCAAATACGGTATTTAAGCGATCTGCTTATATTTGTACAGACCAAGCAGAAGTTTATAGCATCAAACCGGACAGCATGGTGACCGTTTAGCTTTAATTAACATGCGGGAAAGCCACTTAATGTAAAGATGTCGTGTTTAAGGGGAGTTGGAATGCCGGAAAATGGAAAAAATTCACATTTTCAGTTTTTAACCTTATAACTTAATTTGAAATTTTCTGCTTAAAATGGTGCAAAATTTGTTAAGAAATTCCAATTGGAAGTATTTTTATTTAATTTTTCAAAATTACATGTGCGCCCAGCAAAGTTACCCATCTTGTGATTTGTACACATTTAAATCTTCGCATTTCCGAAAACATTACATATAGAAGGCTGTGGATTTCACTCTTCAGTTGTAGAATCTTTGATCCTTCCATAGGTACCATTGTTTTTACGACTAGCTGTGTTTATTGTTCAGTTTTTGATCTGTGAGTGTTTGTTTTGAGCCTCGAGTTTAGTTTGTCGCTCATTTGGAGTTTGTTATCTGTCTTGTTTTGACTTTCAGTGGTGAGTGCGTAGTTTCTACGATGCCTAGGAGTGCATCATTATTTAAAAAGCGAAAGTTTCGCGGTAATAGATTTACAAATAACGTTTGTTCAAGTGATTCTGCTTCAGCACCTGTTGATGCTGGTGAAAGTTCTGACGTTTGTACAGCTGAGATGTGTGAAGGAGACACGCCCACCAGTGCATCAAAAAAGAAGTTATCAAACTGTGCAAGTGAAATTACAGATGAAGCTTCTAATGAACAATATGTTTTAGTCGACTTTCCTGTTTTTACTGAGTTTATGAAGAAATGTTTGTGTTGTAATCTTTGTGGAGGTTCTTTTGATATGAACATAACAAAATCTATAGGACTTTCCTGCAAAATTGCTATAGTTTGTGCCAGTTGTGAAAATGAGACCTGTTTTTGGAGCTCTAAAACATGCAGTAGCAATTTGTTTGAGAGTAATATCAGGCTAATGTATGCAATGAGAGCAATTGGTAAAGGACATACTGCTGCTCAAACATTTTGTGCCATAATGAATCTTCCACCTCCACCTGCTAAAATTGACAATTACACTGAAGTGATAGGAGATGCTGTTCAGTCTGTAGCAGATTTATCAATGAAAGCTGCTGCCAGTGAAGCAAAATATATAAATGAAGGAAACCCAGATATCCCTGTTGCTTTTGATGGAACCTGGCAGAAAAGGGGTCACACATCCAAAAATGCTGTTGCTACTGTTACTAGTGTGGACAGCGGTAAAGTTTTGGACTATGAAGTGCTCACTAAACATTGTTACCATTGTGCATCTGGTAAGATAGAAGCAGCTCACATATGTAGCAAGAATTATGAAGGTACGAGTGGAGGCATGGAGGCTGCCGCTGCTGTGAAAATGTTTAGCAGATCAGAAAAAGAACGGGGAGTATTTTACACAAAATTCCTTGGAGATGGGGACTCCAAGGCATACAAAAGTGTTACAGAATCCATGCCATATGTCAATAAGACAATAACTAAACTAGAATGTGTCGGTCATGTTCAGAAACGAATGGGCACTCGTCTAAGGAAACTGAAACAGAATCTGAAGGACAAAATTTTGTCAGATGGTAAAACCATTAGAGGTCGCCTGTCAGATAAAATTATAAATGAATTACAACAATACTATGGTATGGCAATAAGAAATAATGCAAATAATTTGCAGGAAATGAGACAAGCTGTATGGGCCACATATTTACATCGATCATCAACTGATGATAATCCTCAACATTTTGCTTGTCCAGATGGTCCTCAGTCATGGTGCAATTATAGAAAATCTCAAGCTACTGGGGATCCTTATCACCATAAAAATTATATTCCATTGGCTGTTATGGAAGTAATTAAACCAATATATAGAGACTTGGGGCATCCTGATCTTCTGCGAAAATGTCTTCATGGTTGTACCCAGAATCAAAACGAGTCGTTCAACAACCTCATTTGGACTCGTGTACCTAAGAATGTATTTGTTGGGATAAAAACATTGAAATGGGGAGTCAGTGATGCTGTTATTTCATTCAATGATGGTCATATGGGTAGGCTAAAGGTCATGGCAAGGCTCGGCATTGCTCCTGGTATCAACACCATCAGAGGTCTTCAGCTTCTGGACAGCGTGCGAGTAAGGAAGGCTCAGTATGCAGCTGAATTTAATACAAAAAAAGCAAGGGCAGCAAGGAGAAGAAAGCTTCTAGGTGAAGAAGAAGAACTAGAAGATGACCCTGATTACTCTGCTGGACACTTTTGATAATAGAATAAAAGGTATTTGTGAATTTTCATAATAAATTACTTTAATCGCATTTTCTGGCATTTGACATTTTTAGTGTTACATGTACCTTTATCTCATAAACCACTCAACCAACAACATTCAAATTTTCAGAAATGCTGCAAAACAGTTCAAAGAGGCCACTGAACTAGAATCATGACAAGAACTGGCTTATTCTCTGAACTAGGGAAGTTTATGTTATACTTTTTCCAATAAAAAATGGCTTAATGGTAAAAAATTCATAAATACTATACCAACAAAAAGAAAACATTGGTTCTAGTTCAGTGGGCTCACAATATATGCTGAAAACCTCTGCCAGAATTTCAAAGTTCTGAAGATAATAGTTCCAAAGAAAAAGGTACACAAAGTTAGCAAATTTAACATTGGCGAGATAGGGCATTCCAACTCCCCTTAAGTCGCCAGACCTCAACTTAGAACTTATTTCCAAAAGTAATCTCCCTCAGACGTGTTTGGAAGCTGGTCTGGCTCTTAAAGAGCCTGTCAAATTGCTTTTACGGAGGTAGTTAGCAGCTCCAGGTTCTCATTCGTAAGTTTAGCGGCGCTCTGCAAAAGCATGGCTAGAGTGACAGTAATTTCAGCAGCTCGCACACCGAGTAAGAGATACACGGTCAGACAAGCCACTAGGTCATGAAACGGACCCGCGTTTGCTCAATGAACGAGTTTGTCTGCCTAGACAGTCGTATATAACATGTTTGCAGACAACCTTCTGCCAGCCAACCCCAGAATGGATTTTATGTGCGATTTTGCATCGATATCAGAGAATGATAGGTAATTTCCCGAGGTCACTTGGTTGTCTCTCCTCGTAAGCCGTATACATCTTGGTCTGAATGTTGAAGTCGCTTCAAAATTTAATAATAAAAGCTATCATTTCTTGTTATCAAATTACTCCAAATGAAATACATCTCTCTCAACAAAACAGTATATTGAAACCAAAGGACGAAAACAGGGCCCTTTAGATAGGTGACACCTGAAAGTAGAACTTTTTACAAGACCTTAGTTTGTCAACAGCTTCACTTATGCTCAGAAAACGATGTACTGCTGTCGTCGTAACTCTGAAAAATTATAGAGTCCTTACCACTTGTGGGATGGATCGATATAAGTTGTTTTTGATGCACACGTTGGCAGAAAAATACCTAAACTTGGTATTTCAGGATGCTCATAAAAAAGGAAACGGTATTAATGGGACTTTTAATAAGACTTTTACTTTCAGCAACTCTCAGTGTTTATGAGAACTGACGTCATATTATGTTTTGCATTCCACACTACATAAAGGGTCTCTCCATAGTACTCCATGACTTCTTGTGTTGAAATCCGTGAAGGTCTGTGATTGTAAGCGAACATACTTGTTGACGTCGTTCGTCAGAAAATTATCCCGATTAGACACTAGGTGCGGCTACTTTTATATAGCTTGAGATATTAAGGCTACAACGGCTCTGTTAGCACAGCCAGGCTGCATCTGCCTGCGTTCACGACTTTAGGAAGAGCTACGCGGCGAATTTGCATCCAAATCAGATATAACCTTTAACTTTAGGGACCATAAGCACGCTAAAAGTCAAAACACCTTTACGCTGATGCTAAAGCCGAGGTTTATGAGTGGATTTTCCAGTCTGAACAAGGACAAATGTCTACCCAAAATGATACGCGATGTGATACCGAGCATAAACAAATGTAAAAGCAGTTAGAGGGCAGAAAAGGAACCGCTCCCAGTAAAAGCGTTTGCTTTGTGAACGTACATGCGTCAATTTTAGTGGTTCCCATTCTGCTTATTACAGAAAATATTCGTGAAGTCTTACATTCAAGACTCTATTTTGCTGTGTGCATCATATATAAATGCGCTACTCTGGAGATAAAGGCGTTTACAGTTATCCTAATTTTAACGGCTACCATATTTCCCTATTATTTTTAAATTTTTCGTGAAATAAAAAAGATATTAAATAGTTATCATCCACAATAAAGGTAGATGGAGATAATCTATTGGTGGGATAGCGTAGCTAGTTTTTGTGCTAAACCCTTTCGCCATGATTTGGATGTTATCTGTGCTTCTTATGCCCTTAAGACGAGACTTACGATGCTCTCGTAACAAAAGACATTATTTCCACTGCACGAAAAACGCAGTGCTTCAAGAAGCACAGAGACAACAACACTACCACGTTCGTCAGTTCTGTTCCATTGTAGGTCTACCTTTCTAATTTATAATGCACTTTGCAACTAATCTCTTGCCTCTTATGTACACTGGCTACGGAATAACATCCATCAAATAAAATGTACGTTGGCTGAGCACTATATTGAGAAGCTATAATCGTCTCCATGAAAAATATTTTCAAACATACGTACCTCCAGAAAAGTCTTTTAGATGTGTCCGTCATAAATTCGAAGGGTGGACACACCCCATATTAATGTCCACTAATAAGTGTCCAGATACTTTCGATCAGATAGTCTATTAATGTCTTAGGAGACGTTATTAGTTCCACTTTCATACATTGCGTAGAAGACTTATTGATTTATGATAATATCAAGTTATATCTTAACAATATGTGCATCTGTTCAAGGACTGGCAACTATCCCCTGAGGTAGTAAACGTAAAGTTGTGGTATTTACGGAATGTAAAAATGTAACAGCCTTTGACTCCATGGTTAATGAATCGCAACTGGAATCATTAATACTCTAAAAATCCCTGCTAGTCACAATATGCAGAGGCGTGATGATGTACGAGTTCATAAACTCAGCTGTGGGTCAAGTGAAGGGCTGTATTCGTGTATTCGATGAGATGCTGAATATATGTCACTTGCTAAGAAACATTTGACAAGATACTTTTACGCTCCATGATGGTATTATGTTCATCTGTGTGGAATTCACATTGGTTTAGATTAATAGTAAACATTGAATGTAGGATTATATAAAGAAGGGTACCAGTAGTCACGGACTTGTTTCTCTGACGAGAAACCGTAATCGAAATATTGAAAAACTTCATCCGGTAGTTAATGGCGGAAAAGCAGCGTACGTCTCGGGATAAATTGCTTCGAAAATTCCAAGAACCGGATCTCAAAGCGGAATCTACGAATGCTCTACAGCCTCCAACTTACCGCAGTATACTGTATGTACGAGAATTCCGTGGACCTAGGTTGATAGGGGTTCCAACTAAAGCTCGATTTACTTTCTCTTACACTTCAAAATTGAAATTTTACTTAATATTCACAGTCTCGGAGTTGAGAAAAGCTCACTGAGAGAGCTGTGACAGATCTACCAAAGACAAATTCGTTTACTACACAATAATTCTACTAGAGAGCAGAAGTCTTCTGTGGAAGAGCTTTCCAGTGTAGGTACTTTGAATGCTATAATGATGGTGTTTAAATAAGACTTTATTTAAAATAAGCAGCTGCAGAGTTTTTTGAACTAAACGTATGATTTGTTTGGCACATACCGCTGTTCATACAATACCTTATAATACGTGACCATAAAGTGTGTTCCATAATTCTTCCTACACACCATTCGCGAATGGAATAGGTGAGGGGGCAACTGGCATTGGTATCCGAAATAGCCCCGGTCAAACACCGTAAGATCCCAGACGGAGGGTAATGTAGATGTAAACATCTCAACAAAATCATTGAGGATTTGCTACTGCATCATCAACTACGATATCCATAATAACATTAAATTTGAATGCCTACAATGAGATACAAGAAAGAAGTAGCGCCTGTCAAACACCGTAAGATTCCTAACGGAGTATATTTGTAGATGTAAACACGTCGACTGCAGCGTAGACCTACTCTTATATCCTCAGCTACAACGTCCATCAGAACACGTAGTTTATATGCATAGAATGAGATACAAGAAGGTATTGAACGTATGTAAAATTATATTTTAATTAGGATATTACAGGATGCTCACTGGCGATAAAGCTACTCTCTCTGCGACGGTTCAAGTTGCTGGCTAGTACGAGACTTTCAGCAAGATCCGTGCGTATTTAGCGATGTAAGGTAGCTCGTATTAGAGTCGAACAGTTTCATCATATTTCGCCAAAGCGTTTGCTAATCTATACAAAAGGCTACATTCACAAAGGTCCGTTTCCCTTCTCTACATGTTTACGGGAACGGACTTTATATAATGAAGAGATTAGCGAATATAGGACAGGAGCTGTTTGGACACCTGTTAAAAAGAACCAGAATACATCACGAGGCCATTCTGGCAGTTAATGCATGTTACGAAGCAAACGTGTGGGCTCATACGCTGCAACTGGTCAAACCAGCACAAGTGCTGTTGCGTGTGCAACGAAGAGTGATTTTGCATTTTACAGGTGCGTACTTGATTGAACCTGTTGGGGCTGTATTGGTTTTTGTGGGACTCTAGCCAACATACCTGGGTGTTCTTACTGTCTGAAGAAGGCAGACTACAAAGCGCCAAGAATATCATGGGACGAGAAGAAATCAAAACACAGCTACTGCATAAACGTCAGCATTCCTGGGACACAGCAACAACAATACGATATATTTACAGTTATTTACTAAACGTGAAGGAGCAGTTTAGCTTAAGACCGAATAATAATGTGACTATGTGGCTCCGTAGCATGTGAGCGACTTCGGATCATGTGATATAGGTGTGTAATAGACAGCTAGTAATGACGGATGTCCGCAGCTCGTGGTCGTGCGGTAGCGTTCTCGCTTCCCACGCTCGGGTTCCCGGGTTCGATTCCCAGCGGGGTCAGGGATTTTCCCTGCCTCGTGATGACTGGGTGTTGTGTGATGTCCTTAGGTTAGTTAGGTTTAAGTAGTTCTAAGTTCTAGGGGACTGATGACCATAGATGTTAAGTCCCATAGTGCTCAGAGCCATTTGAACCATTTTTTGAATGACGGATGACAACAGGAATTTCTTCCAGAATCAAAAATTCCAAATAATAATGAGAGAAGGAAGGCTGTATTATTAATAAGAACCACCACAGCTGTATTAATGTACATTTATTATGTCACGACCTGTTTCCTTCACCGTGTACAGCATGCCATCATGTCTACACTCACTGCTCGTTATTTTTCTGCCAGGCACTCTGTGTAGCGTCTGCGTGCTCGTCATATATCAGAACGTGTCTTTCACATTACGTAAGACAGTTAGATTCCTTGAGGCATGATACTGGGACAATTTTGTGCGAATTCGTTATAAAGACTGTCGGCATTGTCACCTGATGATGCTCATTGAATGAAAATGGTCGTGACGTAATAAATGCACACTAATACAGTTGTGAAGGTTCCTGTTAATATTAATAAGAATCACCAGTGGAGCTCAAGATGATCTGAATTAAGCAAGGCTATAGCAAACACTGAAGTAAATGACCACTGAGGTTTTCTTGAAGGAATTAGAAATACACCAGCGGGAAATCAAAGCCACAGCTGGAAACCAGGCGGCCACATCTCAGCATCTGACTGCCTGCAGGGACTGGAAAGGTCTCTTATGAATCGTTTAGGTCTGCAGTGCAAGGTATCCCCAGTGGCCTTGGCAGATACAGGCTCGAGACATGTCCTGGGGTTCTAAATGTAGAAATGCACCAACCACATATGTGTATCATGAAGAATATTTGCCTATTATGAGATGGCTGTCTGTTTAAAATCCCCAAAAACTACTAATATCCATGGCGGAGTCGCTCGCAGCAAAGGGACCAGGCAGGAAGCCGTGATTCAATCTAGTACAATACGTTGCGTGAGCTACTATTATTCATGCTGTTCTGTTAATTGGATTTGGACGCCGCATTGTACCTGGACTTCCTTGTCCTCATTGTTGGCTTACATTAATGTTCTACTTTTGACTAACTTGGCGCCGGCCGGGGTGGCCGAGTGGTTCTAGGTGCTACAGTCTGGAACCGCGCGACCACTACGTCGCAGGTTCGAATCCTGCCTCGGGCATGGATGTGTGTGATGTCCTTAGGTTAGTTAGGTTTAAGTAGTTCTAGGGGATGATGACCTCAGCAGTTATGTCCTATAGTGCTCAGAGCCAACTAACTTGGCTTTGTTTACAGATTACGCATATAGCGTGTCACCTCACATGTTGAGTTTAAGCTAGATTGAATCGTTCTGGGCCTAGGAGAGTATTCCTAAAACCGGATGGAAATTATTTTGAATAATCAGAGACAGTTATGGAGCCAAATTAGAATAGTCACCTTCTTTGACAAATGTAATTATACATTTAGACATGCACCGTCTGCAATAGCATCAAGGGTGAAACCTATACAGCTACTTTCGTGCCGGTCCTTCTTTTGCCCAGGTTAGTGCAGCAACTCGACGTGGCATGCACTCAACAAGTCGTTGGAAGTCCCCTACAGAAATACTGTACCATGCTGCCTCCGTAGCCGTCCATAACTGCGGAAGTGTTGCCGGTTCAAGATTTAGTGCACGAAGTGACTTCTCGATTATGCCCCATAAATGTTTAACGGAATTCACGTTGCGCGATCTGTGTGGCCAAATCATTCGCTCAAATTGTCCAGAATATTCTTTAAACCAATCGCGAAAAACTGTGTCCGGTGACATGGCGCACTGTCATCCATAAAAATTCCGTCGTTGTTTAGGAACAAATGGTCTCCAAGTAGCCGAATACAATCGTTTTCAGTCAATGATCTGCTCAGTTGGACCAGAGAACCAATCCATTCCATGTAAACACAGCTCACACCATTATGGAGCCATCACGACCTTGTACAGTGTCTTGTTGACAACTTGGCTCCATGGCTTCGAGGGGTCCGCGGCACACACGAACCTTTTCTTCAGCTCTTACCAACTGAAATCTGGACTCATCTGACCAGGCCGTGGTTTTCCTGTCGTCTGGCGTCCAACATAAATGTTCACGAGCCCAGGAGAGGCACTGGAAGCGATGTCGTTCTGTTAGCAAAGGTATTGGCGTCGGCCGCCTGCTATAGACCATCAACGCCAAATTTCGCCGCACTGTCGTAACAGATACTTTCATCGTACGTCCCACATGTCTGTAGCTATTTCATGCAGTGTTGCTTGTCTGTTAGCATTGATAACCCCACGCAAACGCCATGCTCTCGGACGTTAAGTGAAGGCCGTCGGCCACTGTGCTATCCGTGGTGAAGGTAATGTCTGAAATTTGGTATTCTCGTCACAGTCTTGAAGCTGTGGATCTCGGAATACTAAATTGCCTGACGATTTCTGAAATGGGATGTCCCATGCGCCTAACACCAACTACCAAAGCGCGTTCAAGGTCTGTTAATTCCCGTCGTGCGGCCATAGTCGCATCGGAAACCTTTCCACATGAATCACCTGAGTACAAATGACATCTCCGTCAATGCGCTGCCCTTTTATACCTTGCTTACGCGATACTACCGCCATCTGTATATGTACATATCGTAATCCCATGACTTTTATCACCTCGTTGTATTTGAAGCTATACCACATTACCAATCTGCTACATTACGTATGAAATTGTAATAAATAACTAATTAAAAAGTTTAAATAAACAGTTATCATTTTCTACACTGATACCGCAAATAATCTAACATAAAAGCCACCAACTTAGATTGGCTTTATTATTGCCCATTCTTTTTAATAACTTTTCCACGGTACTAGCGGGTACTTCTGCGCCTTGCAACTCTGCAGAAGAGCTATAGAGATACAGAGGAACTGACATACGTTCTTGCGGGGTAAATACGTTTCTGGGAGCAGAACTGACGCAGAAGCAAATGGCAGGCGGAGGAGGCTCCGAAGCCGGTGGACGGCGACCTCCGCGGAAACCCGACGCCGCGCTGCCAGCAGACCGCAGACTCGGGTCGCAGTTCGCTGCCGTTCCGCTCTGCGTGGACACAGTTATGTTGACTCATCTCTGGCACATTTATTACAATTCAAACAAAGTAAACACTCTCACTGCCAGTGGTCATCATTTTTAAGTCTGTCAATTACCACATAATCACCATAGGATTTGTATGACTGCTTTCATTCATAATAGTGCCAGCTCCTCTTCCTTTTTGTTCTTTATATGAGAAAGTTTTCCTTTTACCATTAGGTTTTTGTATTTCTGAAAGATATGAAATAATCTTGTACGTTGAGTGCATAGTAATTTATTATGGCTACGGTGATAACTGTCCGCTAAAATACTCCGTGCCCTTTACTTTTCCAGTATTCAGCATGATACAGTCCTTACGTTTACATACAAATACGTCATTCTGCAGCGAAGGTACTTATCATAATCGTGAGATGGCACTTACAGACCAGCTCATTTACTTAGAGATATTGTCATATATACGCAAAACACGAAAACCGAACAGCAGTGTCAACAATTATCTGCATGTTTTATTGACCTGCGTGCTGAGCATAATCTATTCTAAAAAAAAGTCGATGTGCCATTTTTGAGAATACTTCTATGAGTACTAATTATTTTATTGTATTTGTTTCGCACAGACCCGCTCGGACAACTGCGTGCGTTAGCACGCCGATTCCGGGATTCGGGAGGAGCGCTCGGAGGTTTACAGACATGGGACGGCGTGCTGGTCAACCTGGATATGGTTTTTAGGCGGTTTCCCACATCCGACTAGGTGAATACCGGGCTGGTATCCACGTTCCACCTCAGTTATGCGGCCCGCAGATATTTGAAAACGTTTGCACACTCTCACATAGGTTAACACAAGACACAAACTGATTGAGCACACAATTCCAGCCGCGTGGGATTAGCCGCGCGGTGGCGCTGCAGTCATGGACTGTGCGGCTGGTCCCGGCGGAGGTTCGAGTCCTCCCTCGGGCATGGGTGTGTGTGTTTGTCCTTAGGATAATTTAGGTTAAGCAGTGTGTAAGCTTAGGGACTGATGACCTTAGCAGTTAAGTCCCATAAGATTTCACACACATTTGAACATTTTGAACACAATTCTATTCCGGACGGCGGGGGTGAAGAGAGGGTGAGGGGTGGGGGTAGGGAGAAGAGGTGTGGCAGGAAAGGCATCCGGCCACCCTTTACTACTAACATTGCCACATTTAATAATTAGCAAGCCGAACCCGTGAAGATAGGGGGTAAAGACCATGAAAATGGAGGAGACTTGTTTAGCATACTTACAGTCTTACAGTCGTGTGCTACGTTTATACGGCTCCGGATATTGTGACACTAACACTTTATTTTTGTTTCACACGAGTAGCTTTTTAGCCAATATTTGACTCCTATGTACTGTGGCAAAGGAAGAGGAAGAATTATTTCACCAAATTATTCCTGACGTAAAACATAAATTCCGCTTTACTAAATGGTTCAAATGGCTCTGAGCACTATGGGACTTAACATTTATGGTCATCAGTCCCCTAGAACTTAGAACTACTTAAACCTAACTAACCTAAGGACATCACACAACACCCAGTCATCACGAGGCTGAGAAAATCCGTGACCCCGCCGGGAATCGAACCCGGGAACCCGGGCGTGGGAAGCGAGAACGCTACCGCACGACCACGAGCTGCGGACTCCGCTCTACTAATGGTACATCTTCCTCTCCTACTTTTTGGTAATAAAACCAAATTATAAGGGACAAATTTTGCTGAAATGTATCAGGGTAAAGAGCAGCAACGGCTGTGGAAAAAGATCAACCTGCAAGTTATACATAGTCTCTCTATAAACACGGACGAATCAATCAAAGAGTTAAGGACAATTAATTCCAACACCAACTAATGTTATAAAGAAAGAAGACATCGAATTGAACAGCGACCTAAAATGAAACGATGATCATCTGTATTATTGTCTACAGAAAAAGGACATAAGGCAGAAAAACTCATCGACAAGGCGAAGGTACACAGCCTTGACTGGCTTTCCGGACATGCTTAATGTATAGACAACAAAAGTCTTGTTCTCCTTGTAGACTCTGCGATATCTTGTCGCTCTGTAACTGTGCAGTAGCATTTCGCACTCTATCGCTGGAAACCAACTGGTAGGTTCCTGTATACTGGAAAGACTATCGCTAGTGGATGTTGTGTGTACCAGGTACTTAGTTCCACCTCATACACTGTTGACCACTTTTGTGGGCATTGATAGCATATGCTACAAAAGTGAGGTAAGGTATCTCTTCTTTCCGGATAACAGGGTACCTGTGTCGTGTGGACGACTGTGGCAATTATTTTTGCAGTGCAGCGTTGTGTTTGTGTTGTTATAGAAGTTCGCGGAAGTGAAAGAATGGAAGAGGCTGAATCCTACCCTCCTAGAATAGCATCAACATTCTCGACGTGTCCTCATTCCTTGTGACATCGACATGAACTTTGACTTTTTTTTAAATTTCGCTTTGCCTTGTTGAATCACACTGCAACAGGTTGGTAAAAATATAAAATGTATATATTCAAAGAAATGACAATATAAAAAGTATGAACAATCATTTAAACTTATTGTAAAATGTTTACATAGGCACAATACATATGCCTAAGGAAACTTGACTTAGCAATTAGAGACAAAGTAGGAAATAAAACAAATTCAACAGAGATTTTCAAGCATATACTTGAAGATTAGAGAGTTAATTCAAACACAGATGGAGGAAACACTTTCCTATAAGAAAGAAAAAACAAATAAGGGCTTCGTGTATTTTATGATCTGCGTCACATAATATAACCGGTCTACTTGTTGGAGGGGGCACCTTCAGTTTCACAAAGGTTTGCAATAAACTGTTTCGCTGTGCTTCAAAGAAACTTCAGGGAAAATGCAAAAGATTGCCATCTTCTTCTTTCTTCTGACAGTCGTACGAAAGCTTATTCTTGATGCCTATGCAGTGTATGAGGGAAGTAGATGAATCACGGATGGTACGCTTCCATACCAAATTAATTATTAGATTCCTGCCCACGACGTTTCAAATTTAGCATAAGGCTCTGGCGCACAATCTGGTAATCGGAAATTACACGTGACAACAATTTCTTTCCTTGCCAACCCAAATCCCACTGATGGTGTTTTCCTATACCATTAGAATTGGAATCTCAACGGCTTTGCCGTAGTGGTAACACCGGTTCCCGTCAGATTACCGAAATAAAACACTGTAGGTCTTGGCTAGCTCTTAGAGGGCTAACCGTCCGGGTCTGCAGAGCGCTGTTGGCAAGTGGGGTGCACTCAGCCATTGTGAGGCCAATTCGGTCACGAAAACTGACAACGGCCAGGTGAACGGTGTGCTGACCACACGCCGCTCCATATACGCATCGAGTGACGCCAGTCGGCTGAGGAGGCCGGTCGGTACCGTTGGGCCTTTCGAGGCCTGTTGGAACGGAGTATAGTTTTTTTAGGCCTGGAATAGGCTTCGTTCTACTTGAGCGCAACTAGCCTATGGATTATTTTTCAACTGTTACAGACTCACAGGGAAAAGTGCATCTGTATTCCGATACAGGACACACACACGTCACGCTGTCACTGCTGCGAGTGTTGGAACGCCGTGTCTGGCCTACAAGCATGTGTTTGTGCTGTAGGCACACACGTCGCGGTCAGCGACTCCTTCCATCGCCTCTAAATTCCCGGAACTGTTTCCAAACAGACCGCGCGTTCAACGAAAGCACCGCACAGCAGTCAGCCGAATTCCCCGCGATTCGTCCAAGCTTCTTTTCCAGATAATACATTTTACTCTCGTAGGCTGCAAGATCAGGTTCCTGATACATAATCATCCATTCGCTATTAGGCACTAGTGTTTATTTCTCCTGTGGAAAGCTGATAGAAGAATTAATCTGCTTAAATTTATCCATACTACATGAAATTGGTTGAGGTTAGCGACTGTGTTATAATTTTATGAAATAATTTCTATTGCTTCAGTCACTTTTTACTAATATGTATTATCAAGATATGTTTCAGTAGTAATCTGCCATCATCAGTTGCATTACAGTTACGTGTACATTAATCTGTAGTGTGATTATGATTATTTGGTGGGTGTACCATTGAGGCTATGTACTGAAATTTAACCCAATACAGGAGATCCGTTTATTTTAGTGTTTACCTTAAGTGAGTTGTATGTTTAAATCATTTTGTTAATGTCTTTACTTACATTTTTGCTGGATATTTGTTTGTCTGGCACACAGAGCACAATAATAAACACAAAATCATCCCTTTCACGTTCAGATGCTTACATTCCACAGACTTAACGGCTAAGATAAACTTATTTCAATTCTGTGATAGTACAAACAATGAAAATGGGTTTTCTTATATACTAGGTGAACGTTAATAAAACCGACAAACTGCAGGGATGGATTCCTCTGGAAATGGAGCAAAAAATTTGCTACGAGCATCTGCCCGGAAATGCTCTGTGTGCATACAACGATGACAGATCGTCGCTGAATTTAGTGAAAAAATGGCTCTAAGCGCAATGGGACTCAACACCTGAGGTCATCAATCCCCCTAGACTTAGAACTACTTGAACCTAACTAACCTAAGGACATCACACATATCCATGCCCGAGGCAGAATTCGAACCTGCGACCGTAGCAGTCGCGTGGTTCCAGACTGAAGCGCCTAGAACCGCTCGACCACAGCGGCCGGCGGAAGTTAGTACAGAGCTGCATCGCATCCACGTCACAACTGATGTTGAAAGTGGCATCAGTGGGATTGCAGGTGATAGGGACGGTAGCGGTTGTCATGCAGAGTAGACATAATCGTATTTTGGCTTACACTATGTTGGTGGGCCATTTTCCTGGAGCTTGTACTGGGGTTCGTGTAAGTGTGAATTCCTAAGGGACCAAACTGCTGAGGTCATCGGTCCCTAGACTTACACTCTACCTAAACTAACTTATGCTAAGAACAACACACACACCGATGCCCGAGGGATGAGTCGAAAATCGAGCGGGAGTACTTGGGTTCGTCTCAATAGCCTGTAGAACCCGGTCCACCACATCTGGTGCACGCACAGTCCACCGCCTCCCTGCATGTCCGCCTGTCTGAAAGGGCCCATGATCACACAAACGCCCAAAAAGGGCTTGAAGTATTGTATCATGTGGTTGTATCTGTGAGAATACTTGTTTTGGTTTAGCCGTGCTGGCTCTCGACTCTCGACCTTTTCCATCTGCTTGGCCGCGAACGAACACCATCTCGGCTTGTTCCCGACACGAATACCGGACCATTCTGCTGCTTACAGTAGGCTGCCTCAATCATAATCTGCAACGCATAAGGAACACGTGACACGTGGTCAGGGGAACTGTCATTCGTCGGCGCCATCTATCGCGGCAACGATGCATTTTCGGACCCATATTGATATGATCTTCTTTCCTCCATTTCCAGTCAGGAATCCGTCATGCAGTTTGTCGGTTTCATTAATGTTCACCTTGTGTAAGTATATTCATGTCATGGCACATTTTAATTAGTATGATTATTTTCTGTTTCTTATTTATTCAATAATATTAAGACAATAATATTTTTCAGTTAACTCCTTGTATTAGAAAATAAGCATTCCGCAATGGGGAAATTATTGGAGAACTTTACCGTACATTGTTTCCTTCTAGCATATAATTTAGTTACCTTTTACCATGTACTGGATATGAATGAAAACTTATAGTTCTTCGTGCAAGTCCATTTGGTTTCCCTTATGCATTTTCTGTAATATAGGATGATCATTCGTGGTATCCTGGGATGGGTAGCTAGTATCCTTAACGTGAATAACTGTTGCTGAATTAATGAAATGGTTTAAACGCAAACAATAAATGACTCTTTCTGTACAGGGTTAAATTTCGTTACATAACTTTGTTACAGCCAGCAGATAATCATCATCACACTTGACATTAATGTAATGGACATGTACCTGATGGTGGCAATATGCTTCCGAAACGCGTCGTACTAATAAATATTACAACTAGTCCATGTTACAATTTCGAGTTGTACCCTTTGAAAGGCTTGTCGAAATGATACATCACTGTGCACATTATGTAGTGTGGAGTTACTGCACATAGTCGAACGACTACATTTCCATACAATAATGAAGATATTTATTTACATTTCCTAACGTTTTTCTCTATAGATCGTATATTAATGACAACGGTAGTATCTATACCGATCCACACCAACGGCTTATGTATTCAGCTACTCATAGATTAAAACGAACTGCGTCGGTAATATCTGAATACGTTCTTAGTTCCCCAGCCTACTAGTTGCTCCGCTTCCTTGACTTGTCAGACCTCCTGATAGAGCCTAACTTGGGAGCTACATTGTTCTGTGCTCAGTGTATGAGAACGCTATAGTCTGGAGCGAACTCGACGACCTGACTCATCTCAAGGGGATTCCACTGTACTCTTTTCCGCGCTCTAGGAAGACCAGTCCATTTTAGTAAAGCTACCAACCACAAACTAATGCCTCACGGATCTTGCTTTATGACAGGGTGTGTAGTCATGCTGATACGAACAATCACAGTCTCTGAACTGTTTCTCTACTGTACAAAATACGCAATCCTCTAAAAGTGTTCACGTCTTCCAGAATTTAGCATTTTCTTAAGGGCAATAAGGGACCACACTCTAGACAACGAAAAAACATATCACAACACCACCTACTCTGTAATTATGTGTAGGTTATGAGTAGCTGATCGACCACTGTACCCCATTCTTTTTAACTCCCTACACACAGTCGTTGTGCTAACTGGACTGCTATAGCAGTTTTGAACTCATGAGTGATTCATTCCCTTGCTTTCACGCTACTTTTTACAACCACTCTCCCCAATGCTCGACGATTCCTGCCCTTCAGTACATGAGGACTATCTGGTCTTGGTTTAGCTGTGCCTTACCAATCACATCACCAACAGTTGATTTGAATTCCTTTAAAAGGGCCGGCCGGAGTGGCCGTTCGGTTCTAGGCACTACAGTCTGGAACCGCGCGACCGCTACGGTCGCGGGTTCGAATCCTGCCTCGGGCATGGATGTGTGTGATGTCCTTAGGTTAGTTAGGTTTAAGTAGTTCTACGTTCTAGGGGACTGATGACCTCAGAAGTCCCATAGTGCTCAGAGCCATTTGAACCATTTGAACCTTTAGAATGGTTGAAATGTCCTTGATGGATTTGCTACGCAGATGATATCCAACGACTAGTCTACTTTCGATATCCCTGAGATCTCCTGAC
Source organism: Schistocerca serialis cubense (assembly GCF_023864345.2). Lineage (NCBI taxonomy): Eukaryota > Metazoa > Arthropoda > Insecta > Orthoptera > Acrididae > Schistocerca > Schistocerca serialis. The sequence goes on along the minus strand of NC_064640.1, from coordinate 368,589,142 downwards.
CGATCCATTCCGAAGCTACTGCCTCCCTGCTATCAACACAATACTAGCCGCCTCGTTTTATGTTGGTGGGTCCGCCTCGAGTGACATCTAATGGTAAATTCCACAGTACATAAGGGTGTCCAGATACTTTTGATAATATAGTGTATTCACTCAGGGTGACCGCGGGTAGGTCCGTTGGTGAGTGGAGAGGGAAGTACACCGACTAGAAAAGATCTATGGATCTAGCCGCTGTGCCATTACGACAGCGCTTACAGACAGACATACAGTAATCAGAACCAGTTAGAAATGGCAACAAGTCATTTTGCTAAATGATTCATAATCTGGATGACGTGATACCATCTTCCTAAACAACAGCGAGAAGTTCGAAACTTTCAAACCACTTCTACCGAATGTGACTTCAGTATGTCAACTATCGTATCTCACTCAGTCGTCATCCCAGTGCTCTTTTGAGTGTCTGATTCTGTCTGTAAGTGAATTTAAATTTCGGCATAAAGACTAAACCAAGTAAAATATTTATCAATTACAAGGACATGAATACTGTCACGAGCAATTGTAATCTTTCGAATTACTCATTTTCTTCAGTGCTGAAGTTTGTAAAGAAACCTTTATTAATGTTTCATCATAAATAATGTATGCTACACCGTATAAACCACGGGCATGTCACTATGTAGGTAGACTGTTATAGGTTACAGTAATTTATCTTAGAGTGTTGTGAAAGACGTTTCTTGAATAACTGCGGAGAAGTATACGTTTCCAACGCGCTACTTAATGATTACGAGGACAGGAACTATATAACTGCACACACTAAAATAGGGAAATACTACATTTCACTGTCACTTTAACGTTATGTTCCTGTTTGTCGTCAGCAATGCTGCACACCTATTTAGTTTCTTACTATCTGTCACCTTCTAGCCATTTTTTGTGTATATTTTATGACCAGGATACATTAGCTGTGAGGAAAATGCAAAATTCTATGACGATGGAGAACGGGAGTTTCAAACACAAAGACTTGTTAGAGTGCCACGTAGTCACTTGGGCCGACATTGTGACCACACAGTTTCAACGACCGCTTAGTTCTAGCTGCTGGCTGCCGGGTAATCTGAAACGTATGGAGATCCTTGAAACTGTTTTACGCAAATCATCTTGTCACAGCGAAACACTCTCCAGTATTACTTGTATTTCACTGTGACAGAATCTCGCAGTAGGTTAGTGGGAACCATAATATATTCTTTTTCCTCCCGTGCGCTACCTACTCATATAAACTATGCCACTCCGTCACAAGGAACGGTTTTGCGACGCCTGTGACTTGAGATTTGAACATTAAGACTACAGCGATGCTGTTACAGGCGAGAAGCTCCTGCTACGCTGACAGGAAACGCAGAATGAATCTGCAGTTTCATGTCTTACTTTACTTCCACATTATTCGTCTGCGGGGTTCCACGGAGGTCACAGAGGGGATGAATAAAATTTCCATATCTGGGATGAGGACTGGCAGTAAGACATCGCGGAACGCTGCTGGAGCGGAGATTAAACTCGCCTGCTTACTGCTCGTTCGCGAGAACATCATTCATTCCGCGTCCCTCCTCCTGCGCAACTAGCAACAAGCTGCTGCTATGCCTTAGCTTGTGAAGACGATTCTGTATTCAAATAGTAATATACGTTTAAGTATTATTTCAGATACAACAGCGCATATAGTTGTACATTGACCTAGTTAGTTACGTCATGATGAATGCACGCAGGCTAATCTACCAGGATGATCAAGGGAAGAAATGATTATTAGTGGTCACACAAATAAGATGAAAAGCAGCTGACAACTCAGAAAGATCTGTGCCGTCGATATTTTGAAGACAACTATGTGCTGCGCACAGTGTCGAGCGCACTGTTCTGCCTCTTAAATATTTATGATGATAGGTACATGACAACAAATTTGCAAAGAGAGTAAGTGTTTGCAGCGCGAAAAGTGAGTTACGTATATAGAAATCAGGAGCGGGTAATAGCATTTCAGTTATGGAAAATTAACCCCAGTGTAATGAGAGTCTTTTGTTTCTATTAACATTTTGCAGGTCTGGCCCAAAAACACAATAAATTCTTTTATTGACTTCGTTTTCTGATTTTTGCTGTACCTGTTTTTATTGAGCTACTGCAGTTTCGGCTTATCTGCCATTGCCAAGCATCAACAAATATGTTAAAAAGCACCGAGAAAAAACGTAGTAAGAGAACTAATTTGCAGTCTGTTGACATTCACGTACTTACAAGATTCGATGTCATATTACAGCATAGAAAAAAATTAAAAATTACAACGTCCTTTTTGTACATTGTCGCCTTCGATACTCTGCAAATAAATCATAGATATATACGTCAGATATACATAATTTATTTACAATCAAGCTTGGTACCGTCCAAGGACGTTATTATTTTAAAACTGTTTCTGTGTGGTAGTGAAACCGAATTCTGTAAGCATGTGAATATTAACAGGCTCTTCTACATACTGTGGTTCTTCTGTTATGCTTTTCTTGGTGCATTTTACTATACATTATCTCGTGAAAAGTATCCCGACACACCTAACAAATCTGGAATTGACCACTAGAAGTCACGACCACACGCCCCTCTGGACTGAGAGGATGACACGGCGGCCGGTCGATACCGTTGGGCCTTCGAAGGCCTGTTTCGGACGGAGTTTAGTTTCTATGTCTTAATGAATTAGAATTTTGTAGCTTTGTGAATGTTAATAGATTGCCAATTTGTTGTACATACTTTTGTTCTCCTATTACGTTGTTCTTATAACACTGGGTTACATTTTTGTATATGTCGCCAATGGCATATAAGCTGAAATCGCAGTTTCTCAATAAAAATAGTTACAGCCAGTAGCAAACGTCTGGCCTGGTAAAGTGCTTGCGTGGAAACCGAGAGGTTGCAGGATCGAATCCCCGGCGGACCACGGATATTTTCAGTCTGCTTCATCTAGAATTCACCTCTATCAACGATGTGAGGAGTCGCCAAAGATGACACGTGGTTCAGATTCCGCGGTAAACTGCGGCTCTCTTCCCCCGGTTGGATAACTGAGCTAGATAAGGGACACGCAAGTTGCGAATGTGGTGTTCGATTGAAAGACTTGCACCTGGCTGTTGAGCCACAGGAAATTATTCTTAGCCAAAGTCAGAGATTTACGTCATTTTAAGCGTTCACTTCTAGTATCGTGTATTTCGAACCGTTTCAATTAGTGACTTTAATTATAATACGTCCTACACATACACACAAGAAAGGAAGGTAAGCTATCAGTCAATTACAATATAGCGTTTGGAGGATCGGTTGGTAGTGAGCTGATTGCATTTCTGTTATCCTCTTGTTTTAATAACATTTGTTAGCGTCTAGGTTAACTGACGTGTTACATTTGGTTGTCAATAGTAATACTTATGAAATATAATCATCCTGGTGTCAGTGAACATGCAGAAATGACGTGAGATGAAAGAGATGAGAATTGGAGTCTATGGGGATTCAAATAGACTTTTAGGGAAAAATTTTATATAACAAATGAAATTGATGTAAAGTTCTCTAAAAAAACCCAGAGCAACGATATTATTACGTAATGAAAGAACACGGGACGAACTGGACTTATAAATAGCTCTCTAGTGGACCAAAGACTGTCCCAATCGAAAAGGAGAGAAAGAAGCAAAGTGTTTATGGCGTTAATGATTGAAAGACGTTGAAGCAAACTCATGTGCAGATATACTTCCGTTAACTCCTTTACATTTCCACCTACTGTTTACGCACGAGCTGTTACCTGTTTAATTTTACCTTCAAAGTAGCTACAGGAGGGCTACATAGGGAACTGGAAAAATATCTACAGATTCTGTGCAGAAGATTCTGTGCAGACCTTGCTGGACAAGGTATGGTTTAGCAAGCACGAAGACAAGAAGTACAAACTCTCGCCGTGTGCGGGCGGCCATTATCTTGCTAAAATGTAAACTCAGGACAGCTTGCCACGACGGAGAAAAAACGGAGCGTCGGATATCATCGACGTACCGCTGTGCTGCAGATGAGAACCAAATTGGTCCTACTATGAAATGAAATGGCACCTCAGACCTTCTCTCCCAGTTGTCGCGCCGCATGGAGGGAGACAGAATGGTATCCCACTGTTGTCCTGGGCGTCACCAAACAAGTCATTACTAGTATTCGGGGAATGGAATGTCATTGATTGGAGTAGAACTGTGATGAGTCTCACTTCGAAATGAGCCCCGATGACCAGTAAAGACGTGTCTGGGGCACCCATTACAGTGGTGGGATACCAACCTCACTGACAGATATGGCCCGATAACCAGGAATGATAGTATGGGGTGATATTTCGTAACAGGGCCCCTTTGGTCGTCATCTGTACCATCCTTACAGCCCAGGGGTACGTCGATGATATCATACACCCCGTTTTGATGTCCTGCTTGACAAGTCATCGTGGGCTTACATTTCAGCAAGATAATGTCCGCCCGCACACGGCGAGAGTTTCTACTACTTGTCTTCGTGCTTGTCAAACCATACCTTGTCCAGCAAGGTCTGCAGATCTCTCCCCAACTGAGAACGTTTGGAGCAGTACGCACAGGGCACTGCAACCATCTCGGGATTTTGATTATCTGCCACGCCAGTTGGACAGATTTGGCACGATATCCCGCAGGAGGACATCCAACAACTGTATCAGTCAGTGCCAAACTGAATGACTGCTTGCATAAGAGCCACAGGCGGAACGACACGTTATTGACTTGCCCAGTTTGGGCCGCGCGGGATTAGCCGAGCGGTCGGGGCGCTGCAGTCATGGGCTGTGCAGCTGGTCCCGGCGGAGGTTCGAGACCTAACTCGGGCATGTGTGTGTGTGTTTGTCCTTAGGATACTTTAGGTTAAGTAGTGTGTAAGCTTAGAGACTGATGACCTCAGCAGTTAAGTCCCATAAGATTTCACACACATTTGAACATTTTTTTGCCGAATTTGTGAAGCCCTATGTCTTGAATAAATCACCTATTTTTTCTGATATTGTAGCCATATTTTTTTCTGGACGTGTGCATCACGTCGAGCGATTTCCATCTCATTCGGATGATTCCTTCGTGGTGCATTTCTTTTTATCTTAGAGTATATTTTGGTAATAATGGGGAACGTATCTTGCAAAATCCCTTTGTACAATTGGAGAGTGGATGTGAGTACTTCAGAATGACATGACAGTGAGGAATTCATTTTTCTATACCGAGCAAGGTGGCCCAGGGGTAAGACACTAGACTCACATTCGGCAGGTCCGCGGTTCGAATCCTTATCCGGCCACCCATGTTAAGTTTTTTCATGATTTCCCTAAACACTTAAGCCAAATGCAGAGATGATTCCTTGAAAATGACAGGGTTCATTTCCATCCTCAATTAGAGCTAGTGCTCGGTTTCTAATGATCTCGTAGTCGACAGGACATTAAATCCTGATTCGTTAGGTTTCGATTACAAGATAAATAGCACAAATTTAAAAGTTGTAGTTTCAGTTAACTACCTAGGGATTACAATTACAAACAACTTAAATTGGACTTATCTCACAGAAAATGCGGGGAACACGAACCCAAGGCTACGTTTTAGGGGCAAAAGACTTAGAAGATGAAACAAATCTGACAAAGAGACTACCCAGAGTTCACTTTTCCGTCGCCTTAGTATTGCTGTGCAGAATTGGATCCTCAGCAGATGATATTGATAGAGGTCATCGGTAAAGTTCAAAGAAGAGCAGTTCATTTTATACTATCGCGAAGCAGGGGAGAGAGTGTCACGGATGTGGCAGTCATTAAAAAGTAGACGTTCCTCACTGCAGAGAGATCTTTAGACGAAATTTCAATCACCAACTTTTTCCTCTGAATGCGAACATACATATATTTAGTTCGCACCTACAGTGTGTGAAACGACTGTCGTAATAAAATGAGATAAATAAGAACTTGCGCTTAAAAATTTAGGTGTTCATTTTTCCCACATGCTGTTCGGAAGCAGAGCGATAGAGGGGTAATCTGAACCTTCTTCCAAACACTTATGTGTGCACTGCAGAGTAATCGTGCAAATGTATATTGAATTTAATCAAATGCTGTATGGCACTGTTCGCTGGAAAATCCCTCGACTCTCGTTCAGTCACGTATCGGAGCCATTTGAACCATTTTTTGTCCGCATCCGACGGACGGATCACCACCAGTACTGCCACACGGCCTCACTTCACGTGACACTGCGAAGAGATTTGGAATTTAATCCTTAACATTGAAGCACAGACTGGCCATCAGAAACGTTAGCCTACTTCCTCTCCTCCCCTTGCCAGCCAAATACCGGCAGTAAAAATTTCAGCACCACCAAGAATCGAACCGTCCTACCTCCAGGCCGAGTGCCACCACATAGACGAGCGTTAGCGACCTCGTCTACGAGGACGTTTAAAATGCATATGTAAATGTGTTTCCTTCTTCCTTCATCTTCTCTGTCGATCCATGCATGTTACTCAAGCTGGTAACTAACTGTTACTACATCTCTTCTGGCATCGTAGTCGCTGTTATTGCTATTAGCATCCGTGGTGGAACAGTGGTCGAGTCGTTAGACCGTGGAAGGGCGTGGTCCACATCCGCATCCAATCACACAGGTTTAAGATTTTCGTATTTTCCGTAAATAACTTAAGGGGAATGTTCGGACAGTCAACTTTTTTTTCAGGTAGGTAACAACCGATTTCTATACTATATTTGCAGAATTGTACATCTACATCCATAGTCCGCAAGCCACCTGACGGTGTGTGGCGGAGGGTACCTTGAGTACCTCTATCGGTTCTCCCTTCTATTCCAGTCTCATATTGTTCGTGGAAAGAAGGATTGTCGGTATGCTTCTGTGTGGGCTCTAATCTCTCTGATTGTTGTAGTCCTCGGTCTGTAACGTTTCCAAAGAAGACGAGATCCCAAAATGTTGTCGAGGTAGTGTCAGGTTCGCCTGAGATGACTTGCAGTCGCCGCGAGACGGTCGCTAGCTGGTGCCAATCTTACGCAATAAGCAGAGCAGAGAGGCGGAAGCGCGGGGCAGATCGCGTGTGCGGCGCCTACGTGCCGCTGTCGGCGAGTACGCGCGCGGCGGCACGTCTGCGGCCTTGGCGCCTCCCACACGTTCGCGCACCTGATTCCGCGACATCCCCCCTCTTCCCCCTCCTCCCCCCTCCCAGCCACCGGTGACGCGTCGCGCGACGAGCTGTGACACGCCGCCTCGTCAGTCTGGTAAACACCGCTCGTTACGGCGGACGGATTTGCTCGCGACGTTTCGGACAGGCCAGGGTCGCCACCTGTGATTAGTCATCCGCGGAGTAGCGGGGATACCGGCACCCGTCGGCAGTCCTTACGACAGGTGCTCGGCGGTCCGAATCCCGACTCGTCCTCAACCGCGAGGACGCACTCGCTCGTTTATCATCTACTATCGCCACCGTGATCTGCGCGAAGGCCGAGCGCACTATCTAGCGGCATTTTTCTCGAGTAGAAATTCACCAGGCACATTTACAAAAGCTTTCATCGTGTGTCACACCGAGGCCGCCAGTCTTAGCACGATGCCTAAGCTGTCGGAATGGCTTAGTGTCACCTACGAAACGCAGCACCCCAACCTGCACTTTTTTCCCGTTTTGTATACTAAAATATCTTACATCCCGTCGACACGGAGGCGGTTACAAATGCAGCCGTTTGCTTCAGAAGGCTCAGGAACAAATTCTGTGATGGGTTTTCTAAATGTCGTATGGCATCGTCAGCTGAAATATCTCCTAGGTATACATGAGTATTTCAGGACCTGTTAAATGGAATCAGTGGTCCAATAAGCAAACGATACAGAATGAGAGTAAACCGAAGAAAGGTGCAGGTAACGATCAGTTGCAGAAATGAGATCAGCGACAAACTTAACGTCACAATTTGGGACCGCGATGTAGACGAAACGTAGCAATTCCGCTGCCTCGAAGGCAAAATAACGTATTGTAAGCATCCCGCTAGGTTTTTAGAAAATGATGTGAAAGTAAATCCGGATATGCCCTGATTTGAGAAAACTGACCACCCATACGAAGTTTCTGTCCACGAATCAAATTTAGTAACGCGAACTGACTGAAAAGAATTTGCAGCAAAGAACCTATGCAGTGAACACTTAGCTTACTTTATTAGCCGCTAGAATGAGGAAGATGTTCTTTTTTTTGCACCCACTGGGGATCTATCATTTGCAAAGCATAAGCAGGTGGCTGTAATGAATGCGTATAAAGTTGGATTATTGTTGTTGATGACGATGAAAGAGGAGCGAATAGATGAAATTCGGTGCCGTCACATTCCTCTACTCTCTCGGATACAACCGCTGGGGCTCCTGAATTTGCCGCTCCCATCCGATGGACATATCACTGTCAAAAGTTTACACGCTCACACTTCGTGAGACACTATGGAGAAGTTTCGAGTTTAGCCGAGCATAGTGCTGCGGACTCCGGTGTACAGGAACTTGCCGCTGTCGGTTCTCCTCTCTTTATTGGCCCGAAACCGGAGGTGAATATTTCCTCTACCACTAGGGTTCGAACCGGTTATTGCTGGAGTCAAGCGCTACCGCGCGTAAGCGTGCTACAGCCCTGGGTCAAGAAGACGGGTACATCTTCTTAGTAATAAAATAGTTTCAGCATACGACTCGACCGATTCGGGGAAACAAATGAAAGCGGGGAAACCCCTCTGTCCATCGCGTAGCTCCAGGGTCACTAAAACCGAAGATTGTCACGCGAAACATTACTCGTCAGATCATTTTATTTGAGTCCTCTGCTCAGACGTAAGTTTATTTTTACTCACGTAGAATGATTCAGGAAAAATTTTTCCTCACTTTAGAGATATGATTCAAAGAACTGTGGTGATATTAACCGTAAAGCGATTTTCTCAACAAAAAAATGTTCACTTTATTTGAAGGTTATGTCTTACGTTTCTGTTCACGGCCACTGAACAGTAACGTAGTAGATAGTATACTGTGCGCAATTACAGCAGCAAATCTGTCCGCTTCCCAGATTATCAAACTCAATCAGTAAAGCATAAAGCAGAGTAAAAGCACGTAAGCAGCTAACCGGCGCTACGTGTGAGAAGACACCTTTTTCAGTCTCTAAACTTCTACACTTCACTATTTGCTCATGTAATTCTCTTGGCTGTCTCTCTGTCAGGTGGCGTCTCCAGGAAATTCATTAAAGCTTTTATAATTCTATTCCTATGCCCGGATTCCGAGAAACGTAGCACAGGAGGGAAATTGCATTGCTTTTCTTGGCATTCCACTAATGGAGTCGGAGTGGTTAGTTTCCTCTTACATCAGTAGCACTTTTCCCAACAATTATGAGCATCTACAGATTTAATCAGAGCATCAACCATGATACACATTCGGATTACTCACATTCATAAAGCTGTCTGGAGCTAAAGCCCGAAATTTAATGTGCCAGTACTTGCCGCTGTTCTACCACACGATCTTCACACAAAGCTGTTGAATACTTGCAGATATGACTGTGCACACCTATCTCTAAGACACCGAGACATAGGTTTATACACTTTTTCTGAGTTTACCTTGTGCTCAAAAACTGTTACGGATATCAGACCTCATTGTCAATTCGGCGTGTCACTTATCCTTAAACAACCATTGTTAAAACCCAGAGTGTTATGAGTCATTTTCTTCAAGCTGAAAACGTAAGACAGTAAAATACGGGCGATTGGATTCTGCAGAGGCCATACGACACATACGAGTAATGAAGGTCATTAAAACCGATGCACGATTTCTTTGAACGTCTGTCATTCCAGCTAAGATAGTGACGTAATATTCAGAGGAATGTTCTCACTGGAATCAATGAGCAATCGAACTTACAGCCTACTTCCAACTTAAAATGTAATATTAAAGGTGTAACTTAAATATAAGAAAACCAATGAGAAATGGTAACCTTCCCTTTTACCACTCATGTGTTGTTACTGTTGAAATCCCAGAAAACGTTTGTTGCGTCTGATAAGCGCCTTGTGCCGTAGACGTAGTGAATACACGCTTGTGACAGAGACTTCACTGGTTCTAAGTCCATGTACTTTTTTGCTGTCTGATATTTTTATTTATATGTTGTCAGCTTGAAGCTTAAGAATACTGGAGATACCAACCCTTTAGTGACCAGTTCCCACTTACTTGATTTCGCTGTAAGTTCAGTGGAAACCCGTTTTCCGACTTCTAACTTGTGCTGTCATCTTTATTAGAGTATGCTAAATACATGAAGATTGTCAACGGGTGTGCGAAAGCGGTTGTATTTCTACCTTGTTAGTCAATCAATGCAGAAGCGCAGTTTCCGTGTAAATACGAACCACTGTTTCGAACGCTACAGCGTTTTTTGTACAGTGTGCTTTCCTTTTGCGTGTGAAATGACTTCTGTTGTATTTATCTACTTTTATATTCACGAGGGAGATAGTATTCGTGTATATTTGCTTGATTTGACTGAAAATTATGTAAATAATACAAGGTAAGTTAGTGGGAACTATTTTTCCCACTGAACTTGTGTGAAGTGCAATGGATATGGATGTGCAATCGGCATCGTAGTTATTGTTTGTTTCTTATTGTTTATAATGTGTGGACTGATGCCAGATGAGGTTTTCAGAATTTTGTACGCTTTACCAGACGATGTAGAAGATAAGCGAAGAGGAAGGCCCGTTCATTTTCAAACACCAAAAAGAGACGTGTCTGGAGTACCAGATGAAGTTCATATGGAGAAAGGTGGTACTCATTTGCCTACAAAAGGTACAGCAAATAGAAGATGCCGCCAATGTAGCACCAAGAACAAAGAAAAGATAAAAATGTGTAGCAACTGTCGTGTACCTTTGTGTGTAGCACCATGCTTCTCTAAGTTCCATAGTAAATCACCTTAGTGAACTCAAAGGACAATATGAACTGATACAAATATAAATGTAATGTTTAACATGCTTTTTGTACTAAAAATAAAGGATATACATTTTTTTAAAGTAGCAAGTGAAGTTACTCCAGAGTTCGGTGCGAACAATAGTTCCCACTAATTTTTTTATACTCGTAGGTTAAACTCTCACTTTCAAGATTTAAACTATGATTTTATGAATGGTTCTTAGCCAAATAAAGTGCTCATAAAATGTCTACAACTTCTGGAAATAATTTGGTCACTAAAGGGTTAATTCCGTAGGAAACCGGCAAACGTAGAAAATAATACTGACGAAGGGAACATGAAAATCACTATCATCAAAATTCCATGGACGTCATGACATGCTGACTACAGTATTTGAAAACTAGTTTGTAATACTAGTAAACAAAAATATTAGACTAACTCGTATGGTCCGTCGATAAACTACGATGCAGCTTCATTAGGCCTAATTTCGATTATTCCTAACAGACAATATTTTATACACTGAGATGACAAAAGTCATGGGATACATACTAATATCGTTTGGAATGTCCTCTTCGCCGACGTAGTGGAGCAACTCGTCGTGGCATGGACCCAACAAGTCGTTCGAGGTACCTCGCAGAAATATTCACCCATGCTGCTTCCATAGCCGTCCGTAAATGCGAAAGTGTTGCCGGTGCAGTATTTTGTGCACGAACTGAGCTTTCAATGATATCCCACAATTTTTGATGGTATTCATGTCGGGTAATGTGGGTGGCCAAATCATTGGCTCGATCTGTCCACAATTTTCTTCAAACTAATAGCGAGCAACTGTGGCCCAGTAACATGGCGCATTGTCACCCATAAAAACTCCATCGTCGATTGGGAACAAATGGTCTCCAAATTAACCGAATATAATCATTTTCCGGAAATTATCGTTTCAAATGGAAGAGAGGACCCAGTCCATCCCACGTAAATGCAGCCCGCACCATTATCGAGCCAGCACCACCAGCTTACATACTGCCTTGTTGAAGACATCAATCCATGGCTTCGAGGGGTCTGCGGCACATTCGTACTCTACCTTCAGGTCTTATCAAGTGAAATCGGGACTCATCTGACCAGGCTGCGGTTTTCCTGCCGTCTAGGGTCCAACTGATATGGTCACGAGCCTGGGAGAGACGCTGCAGGCGATGTCGTTCTGTTAGCAAAGGCATTGGCGGCAGCCGTCTACTGCTATAGCCCATTAAAGCCAAATTTCACCGCACTGCCCTAACGGATGCTTTCATCGTACGTCCCACATTGGTATCTATAGTTATTTCATGCAGTGTTGCTTGTCTGTTGGTACTGGTAACTTAACGCAAAAGCCACTGCTTTCGGTCGTTAAGCGGAGGCCGTCGAAAACTGCGTTGTCCGTGGGGAGAGCTAATGCCTGAAATCTGGTATTCTCGTCACAGTCTTGAAGCGGTTGATCTCGGAATACTAAATTCCCTAACGATTTCCGGAATGGAATGTTCTATGCGTCTAACTCCTACTACAAATCCATGTTCAAGGTGTTTAAATTGCCGTTGTGAGCCATAATCAGATCGTAAACTTTTTCACATAAACCACCTGAGTACAAATGACAGCTCCGCGAATGCGCTGACCTTTTATACTTCGTGTACGCGATACTACCGCCAATTGTATCTGTGCATATCGCAATCCCGTAACTTTTGTCACCTCACTGAACAGCAGCTGATGGTGTACACAGGGTGATTTTGCTAAATAAGTACGAACTGCAAGGAAAGATTCCTGAGAGGATAAGGAGCAAAAAAAAGGGTCATCTGTACATTTGACGAGAAATGCATTCCGAGGCTGGTACACCCGCTTGAAGGTGTAGGAAAAATATGTCTGACAAGGACTGTGGTATTGCTACCAGGCAAGTGGCCCGGCAGCATGAAGTAAGCTAGATGACTGTGTGGAATATTCTCTGCGACAGCTGCCACAATCCGTATGACTTACAGTTCACACAGGTCTTGTTACCTACGGACTTGCTTCCACGGTAGCAGTTTCGTCGCTTGTTCGTCATAAAAGCCACCACGATCCTGGGATTTGTGTCATCCGTGCCATTCACAGATGTAGCTACCTTTAAGAGGGTTGGCACTTTCAATCTTCACACCACCCACCTGTAGGCCACGGAGAATTCCCATTGTATAGTGACAGCGAAGCATCAGCACCGGTTCAGCCTCGATGAGCGGACTGGCATTATTGGTGACCGTCTCACTGGACAAGTCATTGTTTCACAATAGGCGGGGCATGTCTACGCTTCCTCCTGGTTACCCTGCTTCCCTGCTGGAGACCGTGGTTACTACGTGACGATGCCCCACCTCATTACCCTCTTGAGTGTGGAACTGAAACTCAAGAACAGACAGAACATTCCCACTTGTCGGTCTGTTCTCATGTGCGCTTTCAGTATCTGACACCGACACTGTCAAAGATCTTTTATGTCCACTTTCAACTGGGCGAACTTCGCAGAAACGCGTTTCCGGCCATATGTCCGTATGGCCTTTCATTATGCTCCTAATTCTCTCAGGGACTGTTTCATGCAGTTCGTCTCTGTTTAGGAAAATCACCCGGTATAAACATTTCTGCCAGTGTTGTTGTTGTGGTCTTTTGTCCAAAGACTGGTTTGATCAGCTGTCCAATTTACTCTATGCCGTGCAAGCTACTTCATCTCCACATAACTACTGCAACCTACATCCTTTTGAACCTGCTCTATTATGCATCTCTTGGTCTTCCTCTATAGTTTTTACCCCCAACACTTTTCTCCAATGCTAAATTTGTGATCGCTTGATGTCTCAATATGTGTCATACCATTCGATCTCTTTTTTTTTTTTTTTCTATTTAGTGCCTCCTCATTGGTCACATGCTCTATCCATGTAATGTTTAGCATTCTTTTGTAGCACCAAATTTCAAAAGCATCTATTCTCTTCCTGACGAAACTGTTTCTCGTCCACGTCTCACTTCCATACAAGGCTACACTCCAAACAAAAACCTACAGAAAAGGCTTGCAAACACTAAAATATATATTCGATGTTAGCAAATTTCCCTCTTTCACAAACATTTTTCTTGCCATTGCCAATCTAAATTTCATATCCCCTCTACTTTGGACGTCATCAGTTATTTCCCTGCCCAAATACAGTAGTAAAACTCATCTGCTACTTTCAGTGTCTCGTTTGTTAATCTAATTTCCTCTGCAGACAATTCTTCTGAGTTCAAGAACATGAGTTTTTATCTGAATCTTTTCAATATACTTAGCTGCGGGTACTTCGTGGAATATTGTTGTAATTACATTGGGCCGGCCGTTGTGGCCGAGCGGTTCTAGGCGCTTCAGTCTGGAACCGCGTGACCGGTCCGGTCGCAGGTTCGAATCCTGCCTCGGGCATGGATGTGTGTGATGTCCTTAGGTTAGTTAGGTTTAAGTAGTTCTAAGCTCTAGGGGAATGATGACCTCAGATGTTAAGTCTCATAGTGCTCAAAGCCATTTGAACCATTTTTAATTACATTGGCATAAACTTCTCTGTAGTCTGTATTTCACAAAGCTGTCATTTTTGTTCGTCACAAGTTTCGAGTCGTTAGCCAGATTTCTGGGAAGTCATTATACTAAAAACAAAAAGTCTTAATCTGGATCATAAGTCATGCGGATATAAATTTGTGGAACACAGGTCATGGAAAGCACTACGTAGATAAATAACGAAATAAAAGTAATTCTAAAGGGTATCCAATGATGCAGGCTTTTTAAAATTAACTGAATTTTTTTTAGGCCAACATTTTTAATTTCGAAATATTGCGTGGGTCATAATCAACTTAGGTGACTTACGTAATTTCTGTCGAGTGAGTTCGGAGACTATCGTCAAGCAGGTTAGGTGCGAAGCTGAGTAAAAGGAAGCACGATCTGTAACCGTGAATTACAAATGTGTGTCGCAGCGAAGCGTTACTAGGTCAAACGATCCGCCACTGTGAGAAGAGGGCAGACCTTATGATGGATGGCAATAACTGTGAAAAACGAGAAGTGGTGAGGTCGTGCACTGAGAAGCCAATTTGTTATGCAGTGGACCAATTGCCCGTGGCAGCTTCAGCCCGCCGCTGCAGTCAACTGCGAGACGAGCAGCCGTGACCCGCGTCACGCTACCAGTCTCCTCTGCGGCCGTTGCCACACCACTTTCGTCACAGGTACCGCGTCATGTCGTATTTTTACAAAAAAACTGGACGGGGTTTAGTGCCGCTAGTTACAGTAGTTTCGTGCTACTTTCCACAGCAGTGATGTTTTGAAACTGGCTATGAAATGCTGTGCTGTCAACTGGTGAACTCGATGTGCAGGCTCAGAGAGGTACAGCTTCTTGCTAAGATTTGCTCTTTCAGACGTCCAGAGGCAAATGACTATAACGTCTGGCTTCCATTACTGTCCCATAGAACTATCAGTCGCGAAAAAGGTATCGATTCTATAGTATCACCAATCTGATAGATGCTCCAAGTGATAACTTCCGAGATAAGTTCTCAGGTACCAAATAAAAAATAGATAAGACTTCAGTTGTGAATTCACTTTTTAATTTGAGAGTGCTGCTGTTTAATGTGCTCATATAATATAAAGCGATTTTATACCTGAGTACTGTAAAATAAACAAACATACTTCATTGTACACATTTTGGGTAATATAGTCTGCTTGGGACTAGGGTAAGTGTAAGAGGCATTCAAACGAAAACCAAACACCCGCCACAAAGTGACTATGAAATGGTTCCATTCAAAGGTAACCATCACACACCCCAAGATGTTTCTCCCACTGGGAGGCGAGACGATCAATTCCTGTTTCGTAGAACGCGATCGGCCGCTGACGAATCCGCAACCGCACGTACTCTTGTGGCCTTTTCCCTCGGGCTACCGGAATGGTGCCGGACAGAACCATCCTGTTGCACTATAACGCTCGCCCCCACACTGCAATCGGGCGAAGGCTACGCTTCAGCGATTTGTTTGGAAACACTGCAGCATTCTCTGTACAGCCTGGATCTTTCGTCGTGTGATTTTCACATCATTCGTGACCTGAAGAACAGCATGCGTGTACGTCCGTTTCAGTCAGACGAGGAAGTGCAAGAGGGGGTGTGGTTGTGGTTTGAACGGAACCATTTCTTCGTGACGTTGTGACGGGTGTTCGGTTTTCATTTGACTGCCCCTCATATTATCAGCTTTTTTTTTTTTTTTTTATACGTTCGTTGTGGATGCATGGGTGAGTGGTTCTGAACGTAACGCTCAATTAGTGTCCTTAAATATGGCCTTTCACTGGTCCTCGCCACATACACCGACCATTGTGGCCTCGCTGTAGACTGACTCTTAGTAACGAGGAATAGGTGTCAGCTAGAAATGATAGTGAGCTAAATGTACAATTCTAACCAATGTCTGGGGTAAGACCGAAAACAGCCAGCTTTGTGCAATTTCTGCCGCTAGGTGTGCAATCATAAATAGCGATCAACTGTGTGGAGTGTGCTGATATACCACTAACAAAACACTTCGTTATTTACTTACATTCCTCTAACTTTGCGGTCGTGAGTCGTGAGTGGCAGTGTAGACACGATTAATACTCGTAAACATAGTGCAAACAGCACGAGTTAGAAGAAAACGGCCATGCCGCATTGGATACACCGGTTCCGCCAGATCACAAAAGTAGAGAAACGTCGGGGCCGTACCGGAAAAGCACGCCGCCGATGTGGTGCCCAATTGAAAGACCAGTACCACGCCGTACGCCATTCTTATACTCACGGATTAGGCTCTAGGCCTGCTCCCACTGGTCGACTGCTGCCAACAAGGCAGAATCTACGTGTTAGTAGGGAATCCTGGCGAAGCTGCTGCTTCTTTCTTCGAGCAACTCCTCATTAAGCCCCACAAAGCTGAGTGGACCCGGTTCCAGATCTTCCAATCTTAGGAAAAGTCGAGGAAGTGCCTGGAATCGAAGCTTATTCAGTATCTCTATAGAGATTTACCGCTGGCTGAAAATAACCAATCAGGAACAGCAGGATTCTAAAGAACGTAAATAATGCAGATCAATTCGCACAGAGACAAAACATCGCAGCGATGTGGCAAAATGGTGTCGAGCTGCCCGAAATGCGTCTAACAGGCGGAGGGCGCTGATACAATGGGCTGTAACGTCACGAGAGCGGAGCCTGCCTCCTTATCGGGCACGTCTGCACGCTGATAAGCACACCTATCTCCGCACGGCTTTGTTGCAGGCCCAATTTCGTCACCGAACAGCGGGCTAGCAAAATCACTTCCGCATTGTCGTCCGTGATTGCTTGTAAGAATCCTGCATTGTGATGACTCATTGCTGCAGACAACTTCAGGAGATCTGCGGGCAGCCGAGCGGTTGGCTCGCTACGTGCAGTCTCGGTTAAGCTACACCGCATTAAGTACATGACGCACTGTGAGAGAAATGATTGTTTCTACTGAAACGTCCTCACATGAATTAGTCGCTATTTATTGTTGCTCGGTGTAATTATGGACTACCATATCAATCGAAAAATGCTGATTTGTTACTCGGTTTCAATGAAAAGATCTGTTAGCGTAGCAGGTTCATTTTAGGGAGCAGCTGTATCGCGTTACTCTCTAGTGATTACTTCTCTGCCTACGTAAATATTGTAAATTAAAGTTCCCCACTGTGTATTTCTGACTGCGTGTTATGACCAATCCCAGGAACTACTGTAAGGATTTTGGTACTGTTTTAACTAGTAGATAGACTGAGTCACGGGAAAGTATGTGTATACACTCGTAATTTCCTGTTTATAGTAACGATGAGTGTGCTATATACGTATTTCATTGGCGTTTGGAGTAACATCTCGTGGCAGTAATAGGAGCTACAAGCTGGTCATCTGCAGAGCAGGAGGTATCTGGCGGGAGATACAGAAAAGTAAACAGCAGTCAGAGTTGTAGACAGCACCGAAACTTGGTAGAATATATGCTACGCCTGTTGGTAGAATGGTAAGTCACATGCCTAGAAACAGGAATGTCGCCGGATCGTATCTTGATCGGTGCACGGATCTCTCAGTTTACCTTTTAACCTGGTAATCACTTCTCAGTGATTCGTCAGAACAGACAGCTGGTTCGGATTCCGCGTTAAACTGTAGGCCTTTTCTCCGGTTGACTAACTAGGGTAGGTTATGGACACGCAAGTCGCCGTAGTGGTATCCAGTTTCAAGATTTGCTCTCGTCCATTGAGCCATACGAAATTATTGTTACTAGACTCTGTACAGTCACTGTGCGTATTGAGTTACACAGATTGGTTTACAATGGTAAGTCACACATTTCTGTAAGCAGTGCTAAGCGAAGTTTGAGGTAGCGTAAAGAGCGATGCCACTGGACAGTGGATGACTAAAAGGGAATGACTGGGAGTGATTAAATCACGCTACATCCTGTGGCAATCAGATAGAAATGTTTGGGTTTGGTGAATGCCTAGAGAACTTACCTGCCGTCACGTGTACGCCGTCAGTAGAGTATGGAGTAGGTCGTGTTACGGTATAGCGGTGTTTTTCGTGATTAGGGTGTGGTAATTTTATTGCGCTTAATAAAACAATAAATGTTGCATGATATGAACACATTTTACAATGTTGTATATTGCGTACATTAGAGGAACACTACGGAGAAGATGACTGTATCATCATCACATTGCACGCTGTCATAAAGCAGCATCTGTGAGACGACGGTTTTTGGACGGACTGGCGTGCCCAGGGCCCCGATCTGAACCCAATGGAACACCTTCGGGACACATTAGTACGTCGACGTAGCTCCAGACCTCAGCGTCCAACATCAGTACCTTCTCTTGTTTCGCTTCTTGAGGAAGAAAGAGCTCTAATTGCTCCACAGACATGAAGACTCCATACTGAACGTGTCCCAGGCACAGTTCAAGCCATCACAAAGGCAAATGGTGGACACAGCCTATATTAATGTCCACTAATGAGAATCCGGATACTTCTGATCAGATAGTCTAAAGGGAAATGAAATGCGTTGTCTCAAATAAGACGTTTTACAGCCGAAAAAGAAGGAATAACTCCTACATTAAATGTAAAACTACAGCTGCAGAGGAGAGGCCTCAAAAACAGAAAGAAAACATGTACTGAATCAGTTAAGAGTTTTCCTGTTTTTCTGTAGGTTAAGTGGAAAGAGTTTTCTCAATTAAGAGATGGTTCGAGCCTTTCGTCCAGTCTCGTCAAAGCTGGGTTAGTTATCTAGCTTTGACAACCCTGCCAAGGATGCATTGAACTACAATTACCGTAAATATTACAATCATTTAACTATGGAATTGGGACGTGTCCGAAGACACATTTTACCCCGACAACGGCATTAATGTGCCGATAGCAACCTTAGGCTCTCATGATTTCAGGACGATGGAAAAACACAAAGTTGCAAGCGTGGTAACGGTCTAACCTACAGCAGCCTGGGTATAACTGTGATTGGAGACAGACCCCTTTGCTGCTCTCCAGCGTCACTCCAAATTTATGATCCGTTCCTAACAGCGAGCATCCCGAACTGGGGTTGCGTGGCGCGGTTCAGGACCCTCTCCTACCTGCTGACAACTTTTTTTGCGTCCACTGTTTCTACACACGCGACACTATCACTCCAGCACGTCATGCGGAAGAGAAATGTCACGGTATAGTAATCAGTTTCGAGGACACCGTTCATTTTGTCCTCTTCGAACTCACGTGTTCATACTGCAATCTTTGACGTTGACACGGGATTTTCTTTTACATTTAGACTTCGTTTTACGGTCCGTTATTTGCTGAACTTGGTGTAACACAGGTATATGTCCGGCCACAAAAGAGAGTATGCCAGTGGGTCGGTGTAAAACCCTTATGACGTATTTCTGGTACACGGGTAGACACATTCTCCAATTTTAGGATCGGTTGAGCTATTCGTTATGAATGTTACAATGTTCGCAAACTTAAGAATACGAATTTCCAAGCCAAAAAATTAGTGAATAGCAATGTAGGCGGATAGTCCTTTACTGAACGAGAAACAATTAAAAATTCTAATTTAACGAAAGGGCGTATCGTGAATATATAAATCCTTTAGGTGCGTGTATTTATCACTTGACCTCTGCGCTGTTAAATGCAAGGTTTTTCAGATGCTGACTGTACGATAAAAAGTGTATCTTTGATCCTAATGAGGAAATATTCTGCCATTCACCCATAGACATTAATATTTTTACAACAGTTCAGAAATTTCAACTCAGTTCGTTGCCTTGATTATTCCAACGGTATTCATGTAATGTACTTTATCCCCAGGTGTTAAGGAACACTTCTTAGTTTTTGAATCATCCAGGCTATCTAAACAGCTAGCACAGCCTCAAGCAGTGTTCTCCAGTGGCTGTATCATTGTTTCCGGTCTTCATTATAAACAATAAAGTGTGAGCTGTTTGTTTGCGTTTACAATGCATTCTGCACTACCACGGACGCCCTGCCTGACCTGGGGGGCTAAGGTAAAGTGCATGCCCGGAAACGCAGAGGTTGCAGGATCGAGTCCCGGCCGGGTCACAAAAATTATCAGTCTGCCTTCACCTCTCAACGATGTGACCAGTCGCCAGAAGTGACAAGTGGTCCGGATTCCATAATGAACTGTTGGCCCCTCTCCCCGGTTGTATAACTGGGATGGATTAGGGACAGGCAAGTAGTCGAAGTGAAAGTCTTTTACACGATCACTGAGCCACACGAAGTTATTATACTGAACCACTGAATACTACTCTTGCTTTTATTTATTTTACTAAATTGTTTATGCAAATTTAGCTTATCAGTCTTACACTTTTGTCCAATAGTTCCAATATTATTTTAAAACAAACAAAACTACAGTGGAGATAATACTTTTATTTCACAAGAATCACCAACGTGAAGGAAATATCATTCTCTCGAGTAAGGAGGCTTAAGTTTTCGTTCAACTTAGAGGTACCTTCAGACGGCACGTGAACAGACTTGAAGAAGAAAGAAGCAGTGTCTGATATAATATTTACGATTTAGATCCTTAGATTACACCCACAACAAGCTACTCGTATTAGGTTCGACATTCGATATAAATATTCACTTGTTATCGAAGACAGAAGCAGTGACAACTTTCAAACCGTACTTTGGACTGAAAACAGAATCAAATAGTGTGATCACATAATTTTTCACCTGGAAATATCTGTAAAATCTGGAGTGCACTCTGTGTATGAATAAACCGTAAATCTCATTTTTTCCGAAAACAATTCTCGTCAAGCTTAATAGATAACTATACAGGCACAGAGCTGACAAGTAAACTGAAAAATCTAAATTCGTAAGGCCAACAAAAGAATATTTGAATCAATTGGAATCGTAACCTCTAAAAATGTTTCTCACAGAGGGGAGAAGGAGATTATTTTATGCTGCAGTTACAAATACCCGTCTACTTTCCTTAGGGACGGTCTTCAACACCACAACGTGTATAGTCTTATTAAAAGCGGAACATTTTAGTTTATTCTGTTACTCGCATTCATTCTTCTGCTGTTTTCTGGTATATTATACTTTCCCGTACTAACCGTTACCAAAGCTTGGTTGGGAATTTCACGTTAAAATACCCGACGGATGATTTTTCCATCTGTGTGTTCGTATATCGCCAACGACGATTCGTATTTCATCTGTGGGAGGCACGCCGTCTTGGCTGACTGCCTGTTTAGCGGCAGAGAACGTTGGGTTGCCTATCCGTAAGGAACGTGTTTGCTAAAGTAAATCCAATCTAACTGTGCACAGCATTGACATACGAGGCCTGTTCAGAAAGTAAGCTCCGATTGATTGCCAAATTGAAACCACAGTGAACATCAGAAATGTTTTACTTGTAAAAATTAGCTACACCTTTCAGCTGCTTCTCTACGTAGTCGCCGTTCTGACTTAGACTTTTGTCATAGCGTTGTACCAACTTTTCAATAGCCTCATCATAGAAGGCAGCCGCCAGTGCTTTCCGCCAATTCTCCACGCTGGCCTACACCTCGTTGTCTGTGTCAAAATGTTGTCTTCAAAGACAGCGGTTCATGTGACCAGAGATGAAACTCAGGGGGAGACAATTGCGGACTGTATTGTGGGTAATCTCACATTTCCATTTGAAAACGATGCAGGAGCATCTTCATTGCCCCTGCAGAATGCGGCTGAGAATTGTCTTGAAGAAGAAACAGCACGACAGTTATGTAATGTTAGCTGCATAGCTTCAGGCGAAATTTCTCACCAGGCCCTCGTACTTGGCGGCAGACACTATTTTCTAGACATCTTTACGCACTCACTGCGAGCTCAGAAATGAGAAGAGCGACGTGATGCTAACTGGGGTTATACTAGAGACACTACCCAACACATCTGTGCAAAGCTTTATCGGATTTTCATAGTCGTTTCCATTTCGCGACCGATCGGAGCTTACTTTCTGAACGCCCCTCGTATATTGATTTGGTTGCTCTGAAACCTGATGCCTTTTTTGAAAGTGGACTGCTCGACGTGCAGTGGTATATGACAGCGTAACTCGAGTTTCATATTTGACTCGTCATTTCAGTTTATGCAAGAATCTGATTTACTTTCTGAAAAGTACCTTATTGCTCTGCATTGTAGATGTCTATTACTTTGGAAGGCAGCTGTTGTTGCTATTGTTCCTTGTCACAGTTTAGTAACGCTCTGAGTGCCCTGATACTACATAGAGTAATTGCTAGGTCCCTGATTAACAATCGACCAAGAAGTCATAATGAAGAAACCTAGCCACACTTTCTGATGTTTCTTTTCTATTTTTATGAAAATTCGTCATCCGCGAACTCAACATTCTTTGTATGAATAAGCAAGGTGCTCCAATGGCTAAGAAATTCAGGCCACATTCGGAAGAACTGAGTTTCAAATCCCCGTCTGACGACACAATTTTACGTTTTCGTAGTTTTCCAAACTCAGTGTGTGTGCCGGTGAGATGCTTTTGAAATTACATGGCCATTTTCTTCGCCATCCTTGCCCAATCCGCGTTTGGGCTCCGTCTGTAATGATCTAGTCGTCGACGAGAGATTAAACCGTAATAGTTCTTACTTTCCTTTCGCTTTGTAAGGATTTATAGTTCGACTTTCCACGTGTGTGTGTGTGTGTGTGTGTGTGTGTGTGTGTGTGTGTGTGTGTGTGTGTGTGCGTGTGTGTTTTTCTACGACCCATGGGGGTACTATGAAAGCTCCCCTCCTCTCCCCTGCACTTAGCAATAAGTAATAGTCATTAACATTTATTTCGAATGTAACAGAATTGTAGTACGTCCGTCCAATAAAAGGCTTATGTCGGGCTATGAAAGCTTCCTTATTAATTTCAGGTACAATTGTTGTAGAAATTCATAAGTTAATCTAAACACAGAAAATTAGGACTATCCACATTGTGGCAAATTATAGTAACTCGCCTGTTAAGCTGGTCCCGTATTATTGACAGAGAAATAGCAGCTCTTCTCGGCTGATATGACGAAGGCCAGTTCGAAATTACCAACTCTTATCTGAATTGGTCAATAAACTGTCCCGTAAAAAAGAAGAACACACGCTCGAGTGTTAGGATATTTTATGCCCCATAAAAACGGCAATTTATGCGTCCGCTGACATACTGACGGCCGTATGTTTACAATCAACGTGGCAGGCAATTATGCCATTCTAGCGCTCTCTGATAGTCTGTGTCATTAACGAACTTTTTTCTTCTTCACGCAGTTCCTTTGGTCTCTGTGATTCGGCACCCGCACTTGTGTTGTTGAAACTTCTAGGTCAGTATGGACAAAACACTAAAGCAACTAATAAAATCAGTGACCCAAAGACACTCACGTCTACATTCTAGTTTATTAAAAACAATGTCTCTTCCGTGGTGCATTACGTTATCTACTCTGCCTACCGGACAAATACAGTGTCGTTGAAAGCAGATCCAGATATAAAAATGAGTATTCCAGTGTAGTAAATGACAGTTCACGAAAACCCACATGACTACCGTTCCAGTTAACACGTCCGCAGATATTTTAGCAGTGATGCCACCAGAATGACTTACCAGTAATTGCTGTCAGTTTTTGTAAACACACTGCTCCAACAACATTTCCTGAAATTGTTTTTATTGACTCATTTTGTTTTCGAACAGAGAAATATCCCATGATACTGAATTTTTTAAATAGTAGAAACTTTCCCAACCATTGTATATATTTAAGATACATTTAAATTCGTAATCAAGAAAAAGCTGTGGTGACACGATAAAATGCCTTTCTACTCCTGGATATTTTGAATACCCAATATTCATCTCAGCATTTGCTGTCGAACTCGTCAGACTAACTGAGGTTGCGCAGTGATTAAGACTGGACGTACATTCAGGAGGACTATGGTTCAAATCCTAGTCGATCCACCCAGACCTAGATTTCATGTGGTTTTTCTTAAAACGCTGAAGGGAAACTAAGATTATTCATTAGATAAGAACATGTACAATTTTCTTCGCCATCCTTCTGGAATTCGCCCGCCCGGACGGCCATGCATGTTAAAGCGCCACTTCCAGGACGGATCGTATCCGGCCGGCGGATTAACGACGAGGGTCGGTGTGTCAGAGCACCTGGAATTGGTTTTTAGGCGGTTTCCCACATCCCCCAAGGTGAATACCGGGCTGGTACCCAAGTCCGATCTCGGTTATGCGACCTGCAAACATTTAGAAAGCTATCGTTTACATTCACAGTAATAGCACTATACGTAGACAGTCGGGGTACACATATTCCGTTCTGGGGGAAGAGGATGACGACAGGAAGGGCATCCGGCTACCCCTTAAATTAACCATGCCAGGTCCCTTAATAACCACCGTGACCGGCCGCTGTGGCCGAGCGGTTCTAGGCGCTTCAGTCCGGAACCACGTGGCTGCTACAGTCGCAGGCTCGAATCCCGCCTCAGGCATGGATGTGTGTGATGTCCGTAGGTTAGTTAGGTTTAAGAAGTTCTAAGTCTAGGGGACTGATGACCTCAGATGTTAAGTCCCATAGTGCTTGGAGCCATTTGAACCATTTTAACCACGCTGACGCTGCGCCAATGCGGGACAAAGGCACAAGAGAAAGACGAAGACCCTTCTCGAATCCGACCTTTCTCTCTGTGTCTAATGACACCGTTGTCGACGGGAGTTTAAATCTAAGTCTTTTTTTCTTTCTTCTTTCCTTCCACTCGTCCTTCCTGCCTTCCAATCCTTCCATCCTTTTCAAACCCAGAGATTTCTAGGTCAGAAGAATCCAGCAAATTGCGTTCTAATCGTGTAGAAGGGATTTACTAGGCCGTAAATGCACGATGTTGGTTTTAAGGTTTCATGGTCTAAAATATTTTAAGAAATAATACCGATTTCTTCTAAATTTAAGAGATAGGATCCTTAGTTTGACGAAAAGAAGAGTCTGAATGTAACAGTTTTATTTAACAATCCAGGATCGCTAATTTTTCGCATATGACCGGTTTCAGATTCACAAAAAATCCATCCCCAGACCAGTTTAACAAATGGACGTATGGAAGTTGTACTGCGTGGTTTTTCTAAATTGGGAAAAACTGCAGGAACAGTTCCTGATAGGGCAAGAAACTTAAAAGGTCTTGCGGACATTCGGCCAGAAATGCGTTCCAATGCTGGCACACCAACTTGAAGATGAAGATAAAAGATTTTAGGCAATGTAGGTTTCAGTTCAGATCCACAATCAAGAGTGCAGTGTCACCTGCAGGAAGTGTAGATGTGGTTCCTCACCTGTTTTGGAAGGATGGCTGATTCACGCGTTGCTCGAGAATAATCCCCACCGTCCGCCTCCTTAGCTGAATGGTCAGCGCGTTTGATGCCACGCAGTGGGCCCAGGTTCGATTCCCGGTCGGATCGGAGCTTTCCTCTTCTCGGGGACTGAGTGTTGTGTTGTCCTCATTATCATTTCATCATCACCGACATGCAAGTCGCCCAACGTGGCGCCAACTGAAAAGACTTGCACCTCGCTTGTCGAGCTTTCCCAAGTGGAGACTCCCGGCCATCAGTGCCATACGATCATTTCATTTCATGATCCCCGCCTATACCGGTGATGATGATTCGCTGCTAACATAACGCGGGAGGTTGTTGTGAAGAGTGACAATAACTCACGCCGTAAAGGTAGCCTTGTCTATGAATAGTACCGTAACAAAAACTCTATCTCCATTGTGACCAGTGAGACACAATAGTCACCATGCATGATATTCCGTAGGTAATAAAGCCTGCATACATTGTAAGTGATTCGGATAGTGGCCATTGTCGTGGAGAATGTTCCACATGGTCGAATGACTTGCCTCACTATGCCTGGTATTGATACCACGGTCACTGTCAAAGATCTGTCATCTCCACCTTGAAGTGGTTGTACCTCGCTTGGAAGACGCTTCAGGCCGTACATCCATATGACCGTTTGTCCCCATTTAGCAAAATCACCATCTATAACTGCCGGACTGACGCGTTACTATGTAACAAGGTCTGCCTTATGTTAAGGAAACTTATTAGGCTTTTCTTCCTTGTCTCAAACAGATGTTAAGATGAACTGTTTGTAAATATGGGACAGGTCATATATAAAAAATAATGACATTTCTAGTCTGGTAAATAACTACGGTTATTGACATAGTCATAAAGGTTCTCATTTTGAGAAAAAAATGTCTAACTACTGAAAACAGCTTATCTCACTCCTGACCACACGTTAACGCGTGTAGCGCATAAAAATCGAATCTGAAAGGGAGAGTTACTCACTCTTGTCATCACCGCTAATATCGCGTCTATGGCGTCCGGTGGTTTTTTCTGTCTAGTCACAGGAATTTCCCTTTCTCCCGTTAATCTTTTGCTCTACTGAGAAAAAACCTCCGTAGAAAATCTACTTACGCTGTTTACAGACGCCGAGGAAACAGTTCCGCCCTATTGCCTCAGATTTTCCTGGTCGATTTCGTGACAGCAAATCATTTAATGACCTGAATTAAATGTTTTCATCTCTGATACAGCTCGGAGGTAATGCGTAAAGCGGATGTTTTAGCTTTTGTGCTTCACAATGAAGGTGCTACCGGTGCCCCTTTGAACGCGGGAACGCAAGAACGAAACCTTCTCGTGGACAACCATGAATCACCGGGGTGATACCAGTGGAGATAAATCGTGAGATAATCATAACTCATAGACACGGCATCTCAAAGAGGCCGACTGGAAGGCACAAAGCAGCGGCCAGCGCTAAAGGTCCGGCCCTCCCGCACGTGCGTGAGCCCAGAATACTGGCGACAGATTTACTGCGACCGCTAACAAAATCGCACACAAAGCCTCGCTACACTTCTGTCACTATCTCGCTCTGTCTCCTTTCCTGGAGGACTGCGATAAACGTACTTCATAGGACTCGCCTTGAGACCAGCAAACTAAATTTACATTAGGAAACTATGAAGTATACCTAACTCTAAATCGCTCTCTCGAAGTACAACGGCGTAATTTTCTGAACAGCCTTGAGCTAAAATGATCGATATACCACCGTGAGATACGGGGAAGTCTCTTATTGTCATGCATCATGTATCCCAATCTGTTTTCTTGTATTTGAGCATGAATAAATAAAATTAAGAAAGATGGAAAACAGGACGTAGCCTAAATTCAAATGGTTCAAATGGCTCTGAGCACTATGGGGCTTAACATCTGAGGTCATCAGTCCCCTAGAGCTTAGAACTACTTAAACCTAACTAACCTAATGACATCACACACAGCCATGCCCGAGGCAGATTCGAACCTGCGACCGTAGCAATCGCGTGGTTCCAGATTGAAGCGCCTAGAACCGCTCGGCCACAGCGGCCGACGTAGCCTAAATAACTTCCTACATGGAACAGTTGAAACACATGTGCTTAGAAACTCATTTGTTCAAATGTTTGAGCGGAGCGAAAACAAGACTCCTGGTAAATTACACAATGGGTTCTTGTCCAAATTTTCGTAGCCTAACGAAGAACAGAAAATGAACTCATGGGGTATCAAACTGATCAGCGTGAGGTCTAGTTTTCCAAAAAAAGGAGTTTATTTGATTGAAAGTAATCAGGGTAATCAACAAAAGTTAGTTAATTATTTGAGGAAAAACTGTTGTCCAAATTTTCATAGCCTAACTTAGGGTGGGAAATGGGCAAATGTGAGGTCTAGTTTTTCAAGAAAGCGTTTCGTTTCTGGAAAGTAATTACAATAATTAAGAAAGAGTTAATTATATATTAGAGGGCAAATGAAATTTTTACAAAAAATTTCGAAAAGTTCATCTCTTCAAAGTCTACTTATTTTACACAAAAAAGTTGCATTGGTGTGATATTTAACGGTCAAAAAGGCTTCCTTCTAATCAAATACAAAAGTTAGGACATTTCGAGAACAGACGAAGCTAGGAAGATAACTGAAGTCTCAAAAAGTTCATACGTTCAAACCGTACTTACTTTGCGTAAAGAAGTTGCATTAGTGTGTTATCTGATTCTTAAAATCGTTTCATTAGAATCAAGAACTTAGTTTAGGACATTTCTGGGTTAGCTAATTCTAGTTACATTGGTGTTATGTTTAACTGTCAAAATGCTTTCCTTCGAATAAAGTACTACATTCAGGACATTTCGAGAGCAGAAGACGATAGGAAAGCGAATGAGGTGTCAATAAGATTATGCTTTATGAACAAACCCGGAAAATAGAAAAATGGGCCGGCCGAAGTGGCCGTGCGGTTAAAGGCGCTGGAACCGCAAGGCCGCTGCGGTCGCAGGTTCGAATCCTGCCTCGGGCATGGATGTTTGTGATGTCCTTAGGTTAGTTAGGTTTAACTAGTTCTAAGTTCTAGGGGACTAATGACCTCAGCAGTTGAGTCCCATAGTGCTCAGAGCCATTTGAACCATTTTTAGAAAAATGGAAAAATTCTGTCAAATGTTAGATGAAATGATTTGTCTAAAAGAAAAAAAGAAAATAAACTAGAGAAACATCTGACGCGCCTTCGAATGATGCTCGAAAGCATATACAACAAATGAGGTGCTACAAAAATTTTTCAAACTTATTACTTCTTACTTTTAGACAAATAATTTAAAAAAATCTGTCGGACTTTGCTTTCAAAAACCTTTTTTTAGGTTATTTCGGTGCCACGATTTATTTCTAAAATGTGAAACAAGGTACATATTTACCGAACAAACTCAAATGCTTCATGTGCGTATGAAAACAGAATGATGGATACAAAGGGCAAATATTTCCATTGATGAATTTCTTTTGCTTTCCTTTGTGTCTATGAGCGAAGTTAGACAAGGTGTCGTAAGTACGAGAAGTCTGTGAGTAAAGCCAAGTATCCTGTTCTTTAGACATCAATGAGAATTTAAAACTGCGTGCAGGACTGAGACTCGAACCTGGGTACGTGTTGCTAGCTGGCGTGAATGTACGCATCTTTCTCAGTTGGAATCGATCATATAATGGACTACATTTTCCATACTAGCTATGTGAAACGCAACGTATGCGCACCCACTTTTACAACGTAAGCCGTAGTACGGTTGGACTGCTCAACATACTCGTTCTCACCGTCAGTTACCCTCCTTCTAGTTACATTCGTGGATGCTCCACGAGAATAGGACAGTGATTTTTTTATTTTGCTGTTTATTTAAAGTCTGTATCCGCAGACTTAAAAGATCCTGAAATATTGATAATATTCAGCGTTATCAGCACTTTCTATATTTCCTTATTGTGCAATTCTCGGTTTCTGTATCTGTACGCCGAATGTAACGTACTTGCACCCGCTTTCTCGTAAGTTCCCTAGAAGAAGCGAATCGCTATTTTATTCTCTTTTTCTGTACAGGCACATGCACGCGACTACTCATGCAAGTTTTCCGTAGCGCTCGTATCTCATTAGCATTCAATAGACCTAAATCAGCAAACTCCGCTTACTGATATTGCAGGGCGGCTATAACTTACATTAAGAGTAGGACTTAGAAAGGGGTTTTGGTGATCTTTTTCTGCCAGCCATCTTTCGTCCACTTCCTGAGTGTTTAAAGTGTTTCTACTATTTTTTGTATCCATGGAGTTTGCTTTCATTCACATCTTGTTCTTGAGAATTTTACGTCGTTTTGCTCTCTGTGCTACATGAGTTTGTGCTGTGATCGTTCTGTAGTACCTCTTCAGCTTCTAATTTAAAGGAACTTGCTGACAATATCGCCATTTTAAATATTTCTGCGTATTTAACATGTTTGTCAATAATTCCGAGTTATGTAGTACGTCTGAGTGCACATATTAACTATTTAAACTGTCGAGTGTCGTTTACAATTTTTCTTTTGTTGCACCTATAATTTTTATACGTTCGTCTTCCACATGGTTTCATGCGTAGATCCAATAATATGACAAATAAATCATCTAATTCGTTTTCTTGTTCAGATAGTTAAGGATGAATAGTGAGGTCCAACTGTGTAGCATTTCAAAAATTTTATCGGTTTTCATTCACTATACAGAGTGTAAATTAGTTTTCAATCAAGTATGATGCTTAGTGTTTTCTTATTACCCTTCCAGTGTCTTTCAGTTACCACCAGGTGCACATTCTGTTATGTATCTGTTTTTCACATGTAACGTTCACCATAACAGGTATATTTATTCCATTTAGTTTTTTGAGCCAGTATTTGTAATGCATTTGGTTTTTAATAGTATATTGCATTCTTCCACTTTACAAAACAGTTACACCATCGGAGAATCGAGCTACAGTGATTAAGCAAATGTTCAGTCATACAATTTATCATTTTAATATTTTATTCCTTCCCTTTTTGGTAGGACCATTTCAAGCAGTCTCATTTTGTTCCACTAATATTTGCTTATTCCCAAGCGGTTTTCTGCTTATGAGATAAAAACCGACTAACTTCCACTAATACATCACTGGGCAAGAAACTAAACCTTGAAAATTAGAGACAGTAAAACTTGCACAGTATCCTCGGTCACGAAATTAGGGAGACTGTCAAGTATAGTGCTCATCTTTCGTCTTCTGTGTCAAATACGCTGCAATGGTTACTGACTTTTACGTACTACAGCGTGTTACCCTACGCCGTGCTCCGTACAGTGACTTGCAGTGTGTAAGATGTTCAATCGGTACGCATGCGACAGCATGCGCCACCAATACGTTCCAAAACACCGCGCATAAAAACGGGATTTCTCCGGGGCTCATACCTGGGATTCTATTGGTAACATGAACGTAGGGTCAAGAGCTGTGGGTAGCCCTTGGGCTAGGTACCATTTGCATACCCAACAGAAGGATCGCGTTACTGTAACTATCCTACAATAAAAGGTCAGAGTTTGAATATTACACACTTACTTCAGATTCGGTAAATGTGGCATTCGATTGGTTCTTTTTGAGTCAGATATGGTCTAAGGTACGCCTGAAGGGCTTATGGAGGCACCATTTAGTTCACGGGCGGTTCCTGAGAAAACCCGAAAAGAGCGTTTTTCACCATTTCCTCGCCGCCAGCAGCGGATATCTAAATAACTAATAAAAGAAAATTGTTCAAAATTGTACGCGATATTCTATAGGCATTTATCTACAAATACGATCTTCCCGTTTTGAAAAATCTTTATTCGTTATCGAAAAACAGCCCAAAAACTTGGTTTTTGGGCAACAAGATCGAGCCACGGGTTCCAAGACAGCTATAAACAGAAAATGTCTGATATTTTTACGATATATTCCTAGGATCCCGATCTCAGACAGACTTGAAACTTTTGCTCATATCTTTATCCGTTTCCGAGATACGGGGGTTCAAAGTTACCCGACTTGTATACCTAAAAATACGTGCATAAAATCCGGTATGAGCTGTAAGCTTAGCTTTACGTTATTTCAATTTCACATAAGTAAACTATCAAAACTTTACTGACCCGTTAAGTTCTTTTCATATGAATGACATGCCGTGCTGTAGCAAGGAAAAGAAGGGAACCAGTGGAAAGATGTTCCGAGTGGAGCACTAAAAAGGGGAATGTGCTCCTGTTTAAAAGACTCTAACTGAAAAGTAGGGTACAAGCTGAGTGATCCTACCTTCCTCAGCCCCTTTAAAAATTTTCCCAAAAACAAGCATGCGAACATATCCACAGTTTCTTGTGGTTAGAGAGGAGAAGGCAGCGGGAAAACCGAGCGAGGTGGCGCAGTGGTTAGCGCACTGGACTCGCATTCGGGAGGACGACGGTTCAATCCCGTCTCCGGCCATCCTGATTTAGGTTTTCCGTGATTTCCCTAAATCGTTTCAGGCAAATGCCGGGATGGTTCCTTTGAAAGGGCACGGCCGATTTCCTTCCCAATCCTTCCCTAACCCGAGCTTGCGCTCCGTCTCTAATGACCTCGTTGTCGACGGGACGTTAAACACTAACCACCACCACCACCGCAGCGGGAAACAGTCGGAAAAGTAATAAACGCTAGAAGACAGCAGACAGTGGTTATGGAATAGAAAGAGCGAAGGAGACAACGGCAGTGTGAGAGAAAGAGAGGAGCACAGTGTCAGTGGAACATAGTTGACAGTGAAAGAACAGTGCTAGGAAAAGAGTGAAGTGAAGGAGACTGTGCTAGTGGAACAGGAATAAGGGGAAGGAGAAAGTGGGATTGGGTGAGAGCTAGTGATAATGAGAGAGAGAGTCTATGACAATGACAGCGAAAAAAGAGGAAGATAGTGACAGTGAGAGGAGAGAGCAG
Source organism: Schistocerca serialis cubense (assembly GCF_023864345.2). Taxonomy (NCBI): domain Eukaryota; kingdom Metazoa; phylum Arthropoda; class Insecta; order Orthoptera; family Acrididae; genus Schistocerca; species Schistocerca serialis. Next base: position 368,556,613 of record NC_064640.1, on the reverse strand, counting down.
CAGTCGGAAGGAATGAATGAAACTGTAGCAGTAAGGGACAGCAAGAGGGAGACAGTGACAGTGACAGGTGACGGTAGTAGTAGGACAGAACGAAGGGGACTGTGTCGCTCTGTCACTGCCTCTTGCCTCACAGCTACAAAGAGATAATGACAATGAGTTGGGCTGAATGAGTGAGACTGGACAAGTGGGAGGGTATGAGCACGAGCCACTTACAGCGATGGACTAGAGGGTGTGAGCGTGTTGCAGTTAGTGGAGCTTGTGGTAGCGAGAAGTCAGTTGCATGTTAAAAAGAGCGCGAATATGTCCACATGGCAAAATTTTTGAGAAAATTTCTAAATGTATTGAGAAAGGTACAATGAGGCGGCTAGTATCCCAGTTTTCACTCATAGTCATTTAAACAGGAGCATATTCGCCTATTTTTTGCACTTCGATAAGAGAATTTTTCCGCTGATGGGCTCTAATATCCAGCACATTGTACTAACACAGAATTACACTATGTGATCAAAAGCATCCGTATACCTGGCTGGAAATTACTTACAAGTTCGTGGCGTCCTCCATCCGTAATGGTGGAATTCAGTATGGTGTTGGCCCACCATTAGCCTTGATGACAGCTTCCACTCTCGCAGGCATACGTTCAGTCATGTGTTGGAAGGTTTCTTGGGGAATGGCAGCCCATTCTTCACCGAGTGCTGCACTGAGGAGAGATATCGATGTCGGTCGGTGAGGCCTGGCACGAAATCGGCGTTCCGAAACGTCCCATAGGTGTTCTATAGGATTAAGGTCAGGACTCTGTGCAGGCTAGTCCATTACAGGGTGTTATTGTCGTGTAACCACTCCGCCACAGGCCGTGCACTATGGACAGGTGTTCGGTCGTGTTGAAAGATGAAATCGCCATCCCCGAATTGCTCTTTAACAGTGGGAACCGAGACGGTGCTTAGAACATCAATGTAGGCCTGTGCTCTGAGAGTGCCATGCAAAACAATAAAAGGTGCAAGCCCCCTCCACGAAAAACACGACCTCATCATAACACCACTGCCTCCGAATTTTATTGTTGGCAGTACACACGCTGGCAGATGACGTTCACCGGGCATTCGCCATACCCACACCCTGCTATCGGATCACCATACTGTATACCGTGATTCGTCACTCCACACAACGTTTTTCCACTGTTCAGTCGTTCAACGTTTACGTTCCTTACACCAAGCGAGGCGTCATTTGGCATTTACCGGCGTGATGTGTGGCTTATGAGCTGCTACTCGACAATGAAATCCAAGTTTCTCACCTCCTGTCTAACTGTCATAGTACTTGCAGTGGATCCTGATGCAGTTTGGAATTCCTGTCTGATGGTCTGGACAGATGTCTGCCTATTACACACATTACGACTCTCTTCAACTGTCGGCACTCTCTGTCAGTCAACAGACGAGGTCGGCCTGTACGCTTTTGCGCTGTACGTGTCCCTTCACGTTCACTTCACCATCACATCGGAAACAGTGGAAAGAGTGTGGAAATCTCACGTACAGACGTATGACACAAGTGACACCCTGTCACCTGACCACGTTCGAAGTCCGTGAGTTCAGCGGAACGCCCCATTCTGCTCTCTCACGATATCTAATTACTAGTGCCGCGCGGGATTAGCCGAGCGGTCTAAGGCGCTGCAGTCATGGACTGTGCGGCTGGAACCGGCGGAGGTTCGAGTCCTCCCTCGGGCATGGGTGTGTGTGTGTTTGTCCTTAGGATTATTTAGGTTAAGTAGTGTGTAAGCGTAGGGACTGATGACCTTAGCAGTTAAGTCCCATAAGATTTCACACACATTTGAACATTTTTTTCTAATGACTAGTGAGGTCGCTGATATGAAGTACCTGGCAATATGAGGCAGCACAACGCACCTAATATGAAAAACGTATGTTTTGGGGGGTATGGCTCAAAATGGATCAAATGGCTCTGAGCACTATGCGACTTAACTTCTAAGGTCATCAGTCGCCTAGAACTTAGAACTAATTAAACCTAACTAACCTAAGGACATCACACACATCCATGCCCGAGGCAGGATTCGAACCTGCGACCGTAGCGGTCGCTCGTTTCCAGACTGCAGCGCCTAGAACCGCATGGCCACTCCGGCCGGCTGGGGGGTATCCGGGTACTTTTGATCATATAGTGTATTCTTGTTGGTTTTCTTGCATTAGGCAGACACAAGTTACTACAGCTCAGGCAAGAGGAAAACGATCTAATGACAGTGTAAGTATGGAACGGTCGTTAGGTACGACACTATAGCCAGCACAAACCTGCAACTATATTGCAACATATTTGTCAAGTAGTAAATACTGTTCACCTCTTTTGCTAGTATTGTAACTGTCACTCGCTCCGTCGCTCACCTACGGTTGCAAGGTTCTTCTCCTGTAACGACCTTTCGTGCCAACTCCTCTGCTCTGTGCTGTTTCTTTAGCCATACAGGATCGTCGATGGCGAAACGTTGATGCTGCTGTCGATTACTGCGAAAGGACGTGCGGCGCTGGCTGTATGATGTTGGGCTGGCCGCTGTCTTTCAGTGGGCGCCAAAGCACGTGTGGCTGACAGTGGCGGTCCGTCGGCAGCTGCTCTGGGTCGCGCTATTTATTGATACGCGGCGACAGTCGGCGGCGCAGGTTAACGACCGCGCCGGGGACGGTAAATATTTTGCGACGGCGCGCGGCGGCGTGGCTTTTGTCGCCGCAGTCTGCGCTGACCGCCTTGATCGGCAGCGCCCGCGTTGACAGACGGCGGCGGCGCGTCTCCCACCGCCTGCAGTCTGCACACAGCTCCCACATTATTATTAGCAGACGTATGAGATGGACAAGCGAGATGCCTCTTCAACTGAGGAGGACTTTCTTGGCCCAGAAATTCGTACTTACTACAGTGGCGCAAACAGTTCATCATCTCCTTCGTAATCTTAACTGCCTCATTGAGGGCAACGGGTACGTCGATTCGATTCGAAGGACGGCGACGTCTCTGCTGATTCAAAGTTTCTGATAGCAAAGATAAATGATACCCCTCTTTCAAAAAGACTCTCTGCCTCCTGAATTCAACTTGGAATACGAAGTACTGAACTACCGGCCCACAGTCTTCTATCATCCCGGAGGGTCGGATCCGCTATTCACTTCTTCTACTGGCGTCTCCCTGCTGATTGCGTCAACGTGATCGTCATCTGCCAAAATTTGCAATTGCAGCTCCTATACAAATGACGGCGTAAAGCCACTATCCTGCGGTAAGATTAGGCTTCTGACGGAAACCAACACCTACACTGGCGAAGTTATTGTAGTCAAGGAAGCCCTTCAATATGCGCCCTATACGTTCGACGACATATTTACTGTCAGGAGTGCACTGGAAAACTTAGAAAGGCAGAAAAATGGTTTAAATGGCACTGAACACTATGGGACTTAACTTCTGAGGTCACAGTCCCCTAGAACATAGAACTACTTAAACCTAACTAACCTAAGGACATCACACAAATCCATGCCCGAGGCTGGATTCGAACCTGCGACCGTAGCGGTCGCGCGGTTCCAGACTGTAGCGCCTAGAACCGCTCGGCCACACCAGCTGGCTAGAAAAGCAGGAATGGGACTTCAATACTAACCACCATGTGCTCGATGTAATTAAGTTAATCTACCAGTGTGTAAGCCAAGGGACGGTTTGGTATCTCATACAACGAGTAGACGGACCACCTGGAGAAATAAAGTGTAATTAATTTCCAACCTTACTACACTTGCCATCCACACACAGGTTTCGTTCCTGATGTAAGGAAACAAGTCCTTCAAGAATGGTCACAGACGTGAAAAATCTCACAACAGTCCGAAGAAAGTCATTACGCCGAAATACAACCGAGCATTCGGATAAAAACCTGGTTTTTCCATTTCAAGCTATCGAGACATCATACCACTACTATAACGAGCATCAGGCTAGGTCACGGCTTTTACTCTTCGCATCTTCATAGGATGAAGGTTCAGCAATCTACATACTGCGAATTCCACCCAACTGACATTACAGATCTCAACCATGTGATACTAAGGTGTTGTCGCTACACCAGACAAAGCCACAAGGGGAAATTCCCCAGCCTACAATTGTGATGGACAATTTTCGGCAGCTGTCGACAGAGTTGTTGGATATCCTTGTGAGGGATATCGTGACAAATTCTGTTCAATTGACACGTTAGATCAACATCCCGAAAAGGGTTGAGGGTCATGCCCTTAATGCTCCGAACATTCTTAACTGGAAAGAGATCCGGCGCCGTTACCGGCCAAGACAGGGTTTGGCAAGAGGTCATTATCTTGCTAAATTGTAAGCCCAGGACGGCTTGCCATGAAGGGCAACAAAGCAGGGAGTGGAATACCGCCGACGCTGTGCTGTAAGGGTACCGTGGATAACTATCAGAGGGGTACTGCTAAGAAAAGGAATGGCACCCCAGAACATCAGTTTATTGTTGAGCCGTATTGGCGGACGACATTCAGAGTGGCATCCCACCGCTTTCCGGGGCGTCTCCAGACACTCTTCGCTGGTCATCGGGGCTCAGTCAGAAGCGGGATTCATCACTGAAGACAACTGTAGTCCATTCAATAAGATTCCAGACCATAGCCCTCCAACCAGCTCGGAAATTTTGCGATCTCACGTACCGATTGGACAGAATTTGGCACTATATCGTTTAGGAGGACATCCAACAACCCCGTCAAACAATTCCAAGTTGGATAAGAGCCAGAGGTGGACCAACGCTTTATTGACTTTCTCAATTTCTGAGGCTCTTCCTCTTGAATAAATCACCGACTTTTTCTGAAAAGGTGAACATTTGTTTGCCTGTAAATGTACATCACATCTACCGATTTCCACCCGATTCGTATAATTTCCTCGAGGTGCGTCCTTTTTTGTTAAGAGTGTCAATTGTATAACAATTCTGTAATTACTCACTTCTCTGGCTAAATTGTCAACGCCAAAGGCCAATAAACAAATATATACATACGGGTGCACCTGTTGTGTTGTTATCCACAAATATATCCGATGCTGCTTAAAATAAACTAACCTGGCAAAATATTAGTCATTACCTTAAAAGAAAAATTTCTGATCGCTTTCGATAGCTGTAAATAGCGTTGTTGGACTAATAAGGTAAGAAATAAAGAGTGTTGAGACAAAAAAAAATTGGAACTGGCACCAGGTGGTCATGTGACTCACCTTCACTGAATTAAGATATGACAGTGAAATGGTGTGCATTAAGCTTATGTATCAATCGGTCGTATTGTATCAGTGCACTAAGAAGAGCCGACGTGGTGTCGCGACAGAATGGTAGAAAGGAGCTATCGTGTTTGAACGGTCCCATGATCACAATGGGAATGAAGTTGCCCAATTTGTTAGTGTATCAGTGCGGACTGCCCGAAGTGCCTACGAGGAGTGGTGCATCACTTATAGTCATGTGACATGGCGTAAGAAGGGTGATCGTCAAAATATCCCAACAAGGAACAGACCTCTCCGTAATGCACGCTATCTTGCTTACAGTGTCTGCCACCGCTGTTTGATGAGGATTTCTATAATGCTCTCGCGCTCACTAAACGAACCACAGAGAAACGCGCAGCTCTTCCTTGAATCTTGTCTATCTGCTGTATTAATCCTACCTGGTAAGCGTTTAGGACGATTAGCTGTATTCAAATACCGCCGCAAGGAATGTTTTGTAAACCACTTCATTCGTTGATGCTTTACATTTCCTTACGAAGCTTCCAATGAATCTCATTCTGGCGAGTGGTTTCCCCGCAATTATCTTTATATAATCGTTCCGCATAGATATTCCTAGATATTTAAAAGTTGTTTCCAGTAATTTTTCGCCAATAGCGTAGTCGAACAGAAAGGAGTACGTCCGCCTAAAGTGTTCAATTTATTTATGTTTTGTAACATTACTTAAAAATTTTTAAAATCAATCATTCAGTTGTATAATTATAATTCCAAGTACAATGTGAAGTTTGGTTACTTTTATTTTTACAATATGCCTATTTCAGCTGAATTACCATCTTCAACTCATATGTAAGTAAATGGTTCATAATTTTGGTACATCATTTCTAATTTTATAGGTAATTATTATTATTTGTAATTTTATAGGTAATTATTTAATGGACATCATTATTATACATTTTTACCTACGTCTGATTATTTTGATAGCCACGCTATATCTGTGGTTCTGTCACTGTCTATTTGCTTGTTAATTACGTTCCTTTGGTCTCACTGGGGTAATAATAGTTGAGTATCACCTTACATGACTTATTATTTTATGAAGGTGTCAGATTATATTCGTTATATCAGTCATTTCGTGACATATTTCAGAAATACTCCAACGATATTGTATGGTTGCAGGTAGTCCTGTTTATCAAGTGCTTATGTAGGTATTGATTTTTGATACTGTTATACTTTTTTTCTATGTGTTATGTCTATATCTACATTCTTTTTTCAACGTTCGGTACTACTTATAAATTTTTGTAGTCCTCATTTCTTAGATCTTATTTTACTTATTATTTCCAAATAATAATTAATATAAGAACTGAGAAATTGGATATTTGCATATCCATATATGGACATTCAAATAATAAGTAAAATAAGAACCAAGAAATTAGGACTACAGAGCTATCTCAGATTTCGATGTAATATCAAATAGACGATTCTCATGAGAGAAACCTCGACTAGTGTCAACTGTATCCTGCTGCGAAGAGAGATCAGACAGCCCATGCGCTCATACCTTCTTTTTGTTCTCATATACTACAACATTCCGTTCGTTCGTGCGTCGGAGCTTGTGTAGCATCACGCGAAAACAAACTCCTGGAGACGCTCTGAATCTATGTAATCTTGCCGATGTGCTGCGCGCGACACAAATTACGCCGTATACTGCTCGGAAGATTTATTTAGAAACGTATATTAGCAGACGCGGATTAATTGCCTGCACTGTTATACGACCAAATCAATATAAAAATGGGTCATCAGACTCGCTTTAACCTTCGAGGCAGGATTATACTTCACTAATCAAAAGACAATAATGAAACATCCTGTACCTATCTGACTACTTTCAGGAAAGAGCCAAGGTACGAGCACTGGCTGGAATATGTTCACCGCTAACAGTTCAATATACCACCCATAACTGCCCGCTACCAGTTGCCATGATAATTATCATAACAGCATACAAGGACACAGTTCAAAGTCAATAGGGACAGACTCTCACCAAAACATCACTCTCCAGTTTCTGTACTGTAAGAAACAAAATTTATTAACATGAATTAACCCTAGCCAACTCGGTTACTTTTATTTTACACCTTCTGTAGCCAGTTAATGGCTCAACGCTCTGCTATAGGGTCTCTCTCTTTACCGAACAAGTCCACATTCACTAATACGCATCTATCGCCTGCCGAGAAAGACAGGGATGTGCCTCATCAGAATTCCACACCCATGCCTGGGAACGCACTTCGGATTCTCTCAGTCTTCGCCATCGACCAGGTTACTTAGCGCAGAATCTAAGGATCACCTATTCGCAAATTTTGACATACACAATGAAAACAAAAACACCACCTAATACAATAACATAGAACTATGAAAGGCGGGTCAAGAAACGTAGTATTTCAAACCACATATACAGTGTGCACGGGTATAATTGCAGATGTTTCTATTGGTGAATGATGACGCAGTACTGGACAACATTACATCAGTATTTACGTCATCCACAGACTAATAATCATAGCTATTAGGTGTAAAATGTTTTTAGGTTGGTTGTTACCTCCAATTACATGTGAAAAGTGCAAGCCATTAATGCTAAGTTTCCCCTGGGCAGCAGGGCAGACGTTGAATATGTGACTCGTCGACGCGTAACGGTTGGTCTACCCCAACAGTAGTAGTGCAATTAGTGGTGCAGTTACGACCGTGCGGAAAACATCACGTAGTAAATTATGAGACGTGTTTGTGGGCAGACTTTTCGGCACACAGAGAAAACAACCGTCACACTCATATGTGTGCAGTTACTGCAGATAAAAAAAATATCTCCAGTTACACTCGTTACACCTTATATCTCGCGTAATGAACATAACGTAAAAATTATAGAAACTCATGTTTAAACTGAGGAGTACCGACGTACCGACAGTCGTTCTTCCGAATGGAGTCCTCAAATACAGTAGCAATGAGGCAAAATGGTGCTGATAAACTACGAACACTGTGTGGCACTAAACGAAATATAGACGTAGGTGTGAATATGTAAACGTGATATTTTGGGTGGACCATGTTGTGGTCTTATGAGTGATCCACTGCGCCACTAATTGCGAAAGACAGTAACAAAATAAACGGTCGCATTAAACGAATGGATAACGAGTGGATGTTTAAGACGCAGTGTCGCTTTCCAGCCAACTGGAGGGAATTATCCCGTATACGGCAGCAGAAGGCGCTGCTGGAATGAGATCATAGCCGTCACTTGCGCAAATATCCCGTAACTGGAGCGAATAGAATGTGGCGTGATATATAGTCGCATTAACATATGTCACGTGCCTAAAATGCCAGCCGACGAGTGTGAAAGTGCCACTTCCCTCTCGTTGATATTCATAGCTTAATGCTGTTACTTAGCGCCGCAATTATTAACTAAATCTGCTAATTATTGCGCTTGTGAATGACGGTGTGTCTCGAAATGGAATGGTCCAAGGGGGTGATGCAATTCCACTTAAATCACACCGTTGAGATCATGCTCCTGTTCAGCAATTTGTCTCCTCGCACCGCAGTCGGTGAGCTCCTTCTTTTCCTTCCATTACACAACATCAAGTCCTGAATAGCGTCACTGTAATGTAGTAACAAGTTTCGTACCCTCTCTTATTGCAATTAAAAATATAATACAGCTTTGCGTAGTCATTTATCACATTGATCTACACACGGTATATTACGATGAGGGAAAAAGGGACAATGCCTGAACACTTCGGTGTGTCCCAATAATAACGAAGAAAATCAGTCATGAAATACGGTTTCGAAGTAATAACTAGACGGTATTTGCTGGGTGAAGTCATTAACAAAGTAAGGAAGTCAAAGAGCTATTCACTCTCCACATTCAGATGATGAAAGTTCCTGAAAGTGACATGGAATGGACGGCATGTAGCTGAAGTCCGATGATTTCTGTCTAACGATAGGTTGAAATGCACCATCAGATCCGCGCATATGTAGGGGAAGGCGGGGCAAGATGGGGAAGCTAACTTTAAACCCTTCCAGAAGGGACAAAAACAAACAAATTCAAGTAGGTTTGATTATCATTTGTTTGTTTAACAATTGAATTACAATAGCATGCAAAGAAACCTGCAGACTTGTTACATTTAGTTAGAAATATCTCGATTTGAAACACAAACTACCAATTCCCCATCTTGCCCCATATGCGGGGTAAGATGGGGAACTAGCATTAATTCATCTCTAAAGCTTAAATAAGGACCGGAATAACGAAATCATGTGACGATAAGGTTTCGAAACATGGTTCTGCGAATTGTAGAATCAGGTATTACGTTTTATTTAGGCCTCTTACTTTCACATAGTACACAAGTGTGGACAGCCTCGTCATCATCACTTTCTGTCCCTGCACAAGTGTCGTGGGCACCCTACGCTGAAACACATATTTCTGTGGCACATTGAACTGTCGAGCAGCCCTGAAAGAACCCATATAATCTTCCATAACATCATTTACAGCGCCTTCCATTGACTCCAATGACCAATCTTGCCTAGACGTTTGTCGCCGATACTTGCGAACCATCTGAAATAAAACACGTGGAACGTACTATTGAGTCAGATCATTCCTGTATTATACAGTAAATACCATATTTCCAATAGTCAATCGTTAAAGCATGGCAAGAATACGGACTTTGCACGTTTTGTGTACTTTTATTCACCATATAGCCTAAGGCATACTTTGTAATTAATTAGGAAAGTGTTGGAATAACGAATACCATTCTATATACAATTGTATTCAACGTATAATGTACGTATTCAAAACCCGCAGCGAGGTAAACACATGAGACGATAAGAACGTAATGGTTGGACAAATAGTATGGGCAAGACGGGGAAGCTCCCCATCTTGCCCCACTCCGTCTTGCCCCCCTACCATTCTGTCAGGTTATATTACGCCTACATGAACACTATGTAGTGAACATTGACTACTGACACAGCAGTTTACTGTTAATAAGACGTACTATTCAGTGCTATATATACAGTCTGGACAAATGTTCACGAAACACGTGTTTCAGGACCTCGAAAGGTGTAAAACATTGCAAATCAGTATAACAATTGTACGTACCTTGAAAAGCTCACAGAAACCGCCGCGAAACTAAGGTTCAGCAATGTCAACACACTGGCACCTGTGTATTGATGATGTTGACGTAGCTGTCCACAGATGGCAGTACTCTAACTGTAGCTTATAGCCCTTCCCCGTCTTACCCCACCTCCCCGTCTTGCCTCACCTTCCCCTATAAAGATCATAATTTAGGATACCTGTTGGTGACGAAATTAAATCTTCCATTCCGTATGTATGTTGCACTGAAACGAGCATTTGTGTCAGAGTAGAACTGAGCTGCTATGTGGTGTTTCTACGTAGACAGTAATTCCTGTCCACTACATATTATTCTCCCGTGAAATTATATACGATCCAGTCACATCAGTATGACCACCTGTCCAAAGCTTGAATAACCACCTTCTGCAGCGCGGACATGCAGGAAGGGAGTCATTGATATTCTGGAAATTACTGACAGAGGTGTGGAGTCGTGCCCATTCCAGAGCCGTGGCCATCTGCGATAGGTTTCTTGATCGAATATCCGTGGCGCGAACAGCCCGATCGAGGTGGTCCTACAGATTCTCGATTTGATTTTAATCCGGGGAATTTGTTGGCCAGGGTGGTATGGTAAACTCATCCTGGTGTTCGTTCAACCACATACGAGCACTGCGAGCTGTGTAACACATTGCATCTTCCTGCTGGAAGATGCCACCGTGCAGAGGAAAAACAAACTGCATGTAGGGGTGGACATGGTCCCAAAGGTAGGTTCATACATGCGTTGATCCATTTTGCCTTCCAGAATGACGAAATCGCCCAGGAGACTCCCCATAAATATTCCACAGACCATAACGCTCCCTCCTCCGTACTGGGCCCTTTGCTTTCAGACGTGTCACGCCGTACACGACAACTGCCACCTATCCGACGGAGTATAACATTGAGTCACATACCGCCAATCAGTGGACGTCCATATGCGGCATTGGCGTGGAAATTGCAGCCTTCGTCACCGATGAACAGCAGTGAACATGGGTGCATAAATCAGTCGCCTGTTGCAGACGCCCATAAGTAGCAACGTCCACTGAACGCTCGTTGAGGAGATACTGCTGGTAGACCGTCTGTCTATGGGCAGTCACTTGCTTAACAGCTGACGTCTATTAGCCCGTACGCATTTCGGCAGCCGTCGTTCTCCCCTGTCATGTACGGACCATGGTGCACCAGAGTTGCCTCGGCGCCGTATTTGCCACACACGGTATAGTTTAACCACGGCGGCACAAAGTTATCCGTTCCGAAATGCTTCCACCCTTGGCCCGAAAGCCAATGATCACGTCCTTCTGGACGTCAGATGAATCACTCAGTTTCTGCACAGCGACAATGACTGCTCGGTTTTCAGCGTCCACCCGACACACTTTATATACCCTTCAATGCTAGTGCTGCCACCATCCTTCTATTCAAATGGTTTAATTGGTTCTGAGCAGTATGGGACATAACTTCTGAGGTCATCAGTCCCCTAGAACTTAGAACTACTTAAACCTAACTAACCTAAGGACATCACACACATCCATGCCCGAGGCAGGATTCGAACCTGCGACCGGGTAGCGGTCGCGCGGTTCCAGACTGTAGCCCCTAGAACTGCTCGGTCACCCCGGCCGGCATCCTTCTGTGAGTGGTTACTGCACGCTGAAGTCCAACATGACGTTTCATATTGTTCATAGCAACAAAATGTAATTTTTGAGTACATGGACTTGATATAGTGCATAACATTTTTAAATAAATTCCTAGTTTATTATAGTATTACCTTTGTTTTCCGCGTAAGTACTAAACGTGACAGGAACATCCGCATTCAGAAAAAAATTTGCATGCAGAAGTAAAGCAGGAAGAATATCAGTGACTACTTAAATATGTGCCAACGGCCTTGCCGCAGTGGTAACACCGGTTCCCGTCAGATCACCGAAGTTAAACGCTGTCGGGCTGGCCTAGCACTTGGATGGATGACCATCCGGTCTGCCTTGCGCTGTTGGCAAGCGGGGTGCGCTCACCCCTTGTGAGGCAAACTGAGGATCTACTTGATTGAGAAGTAGGGCTCCGGTCAGGGAAACTGACATACGGCCGGGAGAGCAGTGTGCTGACCACATGCCCCTCCATATCCGCATCCAGTGACACCTGTGGGCTGAGGATGGCACGGCGGCCAGTCGGTACCTTTGGGCCCTAATGGCCTGTGCGGGGGGAGGAGAGACTTAAATACGCAGTTATTGATATCGGGAAGAAACTTATTACTCTTTTCTGCACGAAATTGAATTTACATTTTCACTGATACTTTGAAAACAACTGAACTGCATGCCAGGGGTACTTCTCATTGTACCGCATATATGGGGTTTTTCCCTTTTTATTCGCGTTTGGAGCACGTGAAGAATGATCGCTTAAATGTGTGCGCAGTTGCATCAACTTTCAACCGTCTGCCAGTTCAGGAATGTCAGCAGATGTGTAACGTCCCCCCCCCCCCCTCCCCCTCAGGGGGTCACGCAAACACACACATCTGTGATCATTCATGCTGTCCTATAGTATACGTTCAGTATCTCCCGTCAGTACTATCTGATATGGATCCCACACACTTAATCAATATTCTAGAATGGATATCACGATAATTTTGCAAGCAATCTCCTTGGAAAATAGGTTGCATTTCTCCTCTATCGTAGCAATCAATCGAAGTCTGCTACCTGTTTTATTTACGACTGATTCTCTGTTATCATTCTATTTCTTATCCCCGCAAATTGTTTCAACCAGGTGTTTACATCAGTAGACTGATTCCACTAGCGATTCATAATTCAATTACATGAGAACTCAACTACAACAAATCTGCTTTCTGGCACAATACATTGCAGAACGTGACGTCGTAAGCGACTCTCTGAAACATAGCTCGCGTGAGGGTGCTCTTTCTTGGTTGAATGTGTTATGAGGTATTTCTGAGCAACACCTGTACCACATAATTAATAAAATTTCAGAATTCTGGTCCATATTACGCAATCGTGACACGGGACTGTGAGAAGTGGCAGGAAGTCGTTCAGAGTTAGTTGACAAACGGCCGAGTCTTCCCTATTCCTCTTCTGGCAATCCTCGGATGTAGGTCATCTTCACAACACACGAGGAAGTGTGACCATTAAGACGGTGGATGTGGACGCACTTTGAATCTGCTGCCAAAAGCAACAGCCGGCGGGTAATTTATGTCGCGGTTCGCTGACTGATATACGCATCCTTTACACACTAAGCGGGATTGGTTCAATTTGCGGAGCCAGTCAGCTAGACTGGGCAATTAATTCGCCTGACATAGTAGGGCCCAGTAACTCACTGCCGCCCCCGCCGCGCCTGAATTATGGAGTTGTACCCCGGCTGATAGCGTCGGAAGTGCGTACATCATCCGCGCCGCCTGGCACGCAAACTGGACTCGGCTTTTAAAGCGATTAATGCTCCATTAAAAGCAGTTTACAAGTGCCCAGTGTCACTGTGGCCGCAAGAGACAGATTTCCCGCCTTCGAAATGCGAAGGACGATTCGTGCCTCATTAAAGCTACGCAGTTTACACGGTAACCGCTCCACTCAGATCCAAACTTTCCGCTTGGCCTACATACTTGTACATGTAAACAGAGGCTGCACCCCGATATACAAGTTCCGTCCTCCTTTTTAAACCTGCGTTTTCTATTAAAAAATTCCACCCTGCGTGTCTGGCCGTGACTTGAAGGGTGTAAGCTCAAATCTGAGCTTGAAAACTAATTATTTTTATTGACATTTTAAAGTGCACATCCCATCTTCAACTTATATACATCTTCGTTGGGTGCCCGAATAGAGATGGGAGAGTGAGAGTGAGACTTACGTAAGACTTTTCGTATGATAACATTGGTGTTAGTTCATTCGAGGCAACGATCTACGTGCACATTCATACTCTGCAAGCTCCCGTACGGTGCGTGGCGGAGGGTACATTGTACCTGCACCAGTCATTTCCTTTTCTGTTCCATTCACAAATATAGCGATGGAAAAATGACCACCTGTATGCCTCCGAACGAGCCCTAATTTCTGTTATCTTACTTCGTGGTGTTTACGAGAAATTTACGTTGACGACAGTAGAATCATGCTACAGCCAGCTTCAAATGTCGGTTTTCTAAATTTTCGCAATAGTGTTAATCGAAAAGAGCGATGCCATCCTCCCAGGAATTCCCATTTGATTTCCCGAAGCATATCAGTAATACTTGTGTGTTGTTCGAATCTACCACTAACAAATGTAGCAGCCCGCCTTTGAATTCATTCGATGTCTTCATTAAATCCGACCTGATGAAGAACCCAAACCTCGAACAGTACTGAAGAATGTGTCGCACTAGTGTCTACATGCGGTCCTTTACAGATGAACCACACTTTCCTGAAACACTCACAAGAAACCGAAGTCGACCATTCGCCTTCCCCACCACAATCTTCGCATGTTCGTTCAATTTCATACATCTTTACAACGTTACGCTTAAATAAACTGATTATGTCAAGAGGCACGCTATTAATATTGTATTCGAACATTACGAGATTTTTTTTCCTACTCATCTGCATTAGCTCACATTTTTCTACATTTAGAGTTAGCTGCCATTCACCACGCCAATTACAAATTTAGTCTAAGTCCTCTGCATCGCGCTACACTCACTCAACAAGTACCCCTTTCCGTAAACGATAGCCTCATCATCAAACAGCCGGACTGTTGCTCGTCCAGTCCGTCAGATCCTTTATGTATATATGGAATAATAGCGGTCCTATGACACTGCCTGGGGCAATCCTGACGAAACCCTTGTCTAGGGCAACGTACTGGGTTCTGTTACTTAAAGAAGCCTTCGAGCCACTCACATATCTGGGAACCTATTCCGTTAGCTCGTAACTTTGTTAACAGTGTTCTGTGGAGCACCGAGTCAAACGTCTGCATCTACATCTACATAGTGCGTGGCGGAGGGTACCTCGTACCACAACTAGCATCTTCCCTCCCTGTTCCACTTCCAAACAGAAAGAGGGAAATATGACTGCCTATATGTCTCTGTACGAGCCCTAATCTCTCTTATCTTATCATTGTGGTCTTTCCGCGAAATGTAAGTTGGCGGCAGTAAAATGGTACTGCAGTCAGCCTCAAATGCTGGTTCTCTGAATTTCCTCAGCAGCGATTCACGAAAAGAACGCCTCCTTTCCTCTAGAGACTCGCACCCGAGTTCCTGAAGCGTTTCCGTAACACTCGCGTGATGATCAAACCTACCAGTAACAAAACTAGCAGCCCGCCTCTGAATTGCTTCTATGTCCTCCCTCAATCCGACCTGATAGGGATCCCAAACGCTCGAGCAGTACTCAAGAATAGGTCGTATTAGTGTTTTATAAGCGGTCTCCTTTACAGATGAACCACATCTTCCCAAAATTCTACCAATGAACCGAAGACGACTATCCGCCTTCCCCACAACTGCCATTACATGCTTGTCCCACCTCATATCACTCTGCAGTGTTACGCCCAAATATTTAATCGACGTGACTGTGTCAAGCGCTACACTACTAATGGAGTATTCAAACATTACAGGATTCTTTTTCCTATTCATCTGCATTAATTAACATTTATCTATATTTAGAGTTAGCTGCCATTCTTTACACCAATCACAAATCCTGTCCAAGTCATCTTGTATCCTCCTACAGTCACTCAACGACGACACCTTCCCGTACACCACAGCATCATCAGCAATCACCCTCACATTGCTATCCACCCTATCTAAAATATCATTTATGTAGATAGAAAACAACAGCGGACCTACCACACTTCCCTGGGGCACTCCAGATGATACCCTCGCCTCCGATTAACACATTTAAAACGTTTTTCGCAAATCTTCACTGCACAATACAATTAAAGGATCACTTTTTCGAAACTTCGTAACTGTCTTCCTTTGCGACGCAGAAGTATGAAATTTGGCTCAAAGGTGCCTACAACCGTCCTCTCCAAGGGTGCAAAAGCGGGTCATCTTGCGACGGTACAATAGGGCTCGACGACGCTTGACAGAGCAAGGTATCGACCCACTCGGAAAAAAAGACCACAGCTCATAAGTGCAACTGAAGTTTAAGGTGGGTTTGTGGTGTCACATTGTCACCAAACTGCACCGCATTTCTACCCAACGCCACCATGGACGTGTCGCACTATTGGAAGGTCGTCACACTTCCCTTTATCCACATTTCACCTCTTCCTTTGACACCACTACGATGGAGGTATGAAAAGCGTCACCCAGCATTGAAATCGCGCTGTTTTCTTATGGGTGCCGCGGAACAGATTTCAGACATACCGTCGCTCGGTATCGACACGTAAAGGCCTCAGAGGGTGGCGTCAATAAAACCACCCCTTTCTTTGGGGCGTTGATTCCCATACATTTCACGGTAGAAAACGACAGTTCTCAGTACGATGCGCAGCAGGGCGACGTTCTGGACAACATTTGACACTGCTGACAACCCCGGACGTTTCAACCCGTCTCTGAGGACACTATGGGACTGCATCCCCCATTGAAAGTGATGGTACCACTGTGGAGTGCAGCGCAACCGCAGATTTTGCTCTCGTGCGCAAGTTGGAACCACAAGGAACCATTCTCAACTATTCGACGAAATTTGAACGTGATCTGAAGCAGCAAAGGGTGCTTATGCTATTTCAACAGTCCTGTTCCACTCCCTACTGTGGCATGATCACGGAGGGGTGCGACATTGACACAGGCGTGAATACAGCGGCAAAGGTTTCCCCTAAGACCCCCCCACCAGTTGGGCAATACCCTCGGTGGTAGCCACCCACATTTATTTAGAAATTTATTAAGGAGTTTAAAAATATGACTTTACAGAGAGAATCTGCGAAGTATTCCTAGACACCTGCAGGCAGGCAACTACGTGACGCCCCTCTGTTGTCAGTTTCTATCGCCAGTTTGGCTGTGGAGGTAAATGTGGGGAACAGAGTTCGTAGAGGAAGACCAATGCTTGACTATAGTAAGCAGGTTCTAATAGATGTAGTTTTCCGTATTTATGTAAAGATAATGAGACACGCACAGGATAGATTAGCATGCTATGCAGAGATGAAGAGGCTTGTAAAGGATAGAACAGAGTGGAGAGCTGAAGGAAATTAATTTTCCAACTGAAGCCCACAACAACAGCAATTTTGAGCGATCTGTTTAAAACAGAAACTGGGCAGAAGCCGAAATGTTTCCTCTCTGGGACATCTCGGCACATATTGGGAAGAAAATAAAGGAAATGTGCAAACGAAATAATAATCATCAGGAACCAAACGTCGTGCGCATCTGGACCATAGAGGGGTCGACTCAGGGGTATCGCCCCACGTCTGAGCAGTTATTCTCAATCCACGAGACAGTCGATTAGCCTTTGAGCTTTGATTTCGATCTGGAAGATCGCCAGAGGCATTTACATAGTCCTTCATTGTAATTCACAGGAGCTGGCTGTAGGCGGGACGGTGGTAGGCGAGTCTGCTGGAACCAGGTCAGCTCTGAGAGATGTAATGTAATATATACATGACACCAAGCTTCTGGCCTCTAAACAGCCCCCTCCACACTCCCCAAACTGTAGCTGGAGGCGGCTGAGCTGACGAAGGAGATAAATACTCCCATAGCTGTCGCACCAGACTTGCCGATCTTTAGCTAAGTAACAGTAATTGCGATGTTGATAGATGAGAATTATTTAAATCGTCGCCGCTATCAGACTTTATTGATACCTCAGACGTGTTTCCCTTCATGCACCTGGGTGGCCGTCCGTTAAGTCGCCAAATATAGCGCCCAAGAGTTTTTCCGCGCAGACACTTAACGAACACTTAACGACAGATTTCCTTTAGACGCCCAGCCCGAATTGCCTTTTAATTTGAATAATTCGCTCACTAATGAATCGCACGGATTTTTAGCGATGCTCGCTTTTTGGTCACCTTTTTTCATGCTATACGCAATTCCATATGTTCAGAATACATATTTTGTATAACCATGTAACTTACCATGAATCAGATAGCGAATTGTTATTTTTTCGAATGTTCCAATGAATTTCAGATACGCATTTTAGCTTCCCCGTAATTTCTCTTGAAAAACCGTGTTGGCGATCCATTTTGTATATTTTTCCTTGTAAAATATCTGAGTCAGGCAGAATATTTCGTTTCGATGATAGATCCATTAGATTTCTGGCACTGAGGCGTAGAAACTATTTATTTTACTGATATTTCGGCTGTGTACTTTCCTGTCTATTTAGAGTGAACGACTGCCTCACTCGGTAGATGGCCAGCTGGTACACGGCCGAAATATCAATAAAAGAAAAGAGTTTATACGCTGCCCGCATGAAATTTAATGGACTTTCAACGCGCTGGGAAAACATGAAGACGCACTTTCATTTCGATATTTCCGCAATAAAACTTTGTGGCTCTTCCTTGCCGAAGCCAAATTTACGAGGCAGTTTGTCTTACTTTAGATACAGATCTGCCTCTGTTGTCGAAGTCGCTAACTCACGCTTGTGCAGTTGCACTCGACTCGGAGGTGGCCCGTTCGAAACCTGGTGGTGGAAGAAATTTGCATAACAGGTACCTGGGCGCCAATGGCAGAAGTGGTAGCGCGCAGTTCCTAAACATCACACTTAGCACCAGTGTATTGGATTTAATTCCAGACCTCTCCGCTAAGTTTCGTGAAGTAAGGGTACGTGACATTATTCATAGTGATCCATATTTAGGGTGGGAATGCTAATCTCGACAGCTCTATTCTCTATTGGCACAAGAATACGTGCTGTTATCAGTTTCACTGTTCCGTGTCTCTCATTGTTATGTAGCACAAACACTGCACAACATTGTATACACAATCATTACAGCCAGCGTCTATACACTTGTAACACACCATTCACGCACAACCGCAACAGGAAATAGATAATTTCTCCAATTACGTGACTGGACTTACCCCTCGGTGCCACCTAGTCAACCATGCTATAAGACTTTACTTTAGATAATTCCCGACTGTTTTGGGATACACATTTCAAAGGCTTGGTCGTTTGGTAGATTTTTACTGATTTGTGCGTCTCGCGCTTGTGTACCTACTGTACGCAGAACACTGCTCTCTAACTGGACGCGACTGGAGATCTCAGGTCTACAACAATGTCGTCTGTGATACAGTGGAAACAATCTCACACCACAGTGTTAATATTGCCTGTAAACCCAAATTCGACAGTGTACAGTTGCCTGTTAAGTACGAAGCTAGCTACGGACGAAGGAGGACACTAGCGATCAATAATCGTTACTACGTGTTATTCCAAGCAGCTAAACTTACCAATAAACATGCAAGCTCTGCTACATATTCCAGGATTTGCCGATTTCATTCTCGCTTAATCGTTTATTGACTTGCGTCCAAATTCTTTTTCATAGTATTCAAAACAACGATGTGTTTCTCTCCCTAAAGCCCATGCTAGTAAAATTAGAGACAGTCGAGCTCATAGGAGGACTTACGAACACTAGGTCTTCCTGCGAACCGTTTCAGACTGCAACGGGAAGGGAAGTAAATTCCAGTGGTACACGAAAAACCCTCCGCCACATACCGTGTCACTGGGGGTATAGATATAAATTTAGCTCTAAGTTTTACTTCCCAATCTGATGACTAACTACGTGAGACAGACTTAGGCTGGTGTGACGCTTTCACAATAATTATCAACTGAAATAGGAAATACACCGATCAGCCAGAACATTATGACCAACGACCTACTATCGATATAAACCCGCCCAGACGATAGCAGCGTCATATGGCGAGGAATGACTGATAGTCACACACACGCATGGTGCATGTATTATCAGTGAGCGTGCTGACCGTGTGTAGAATGGGGAAAACGCGCTATCTGCCCGAGTTTGA
This sequence comes from Schistocerca serialis cubense, assembly GCF_023864345.2. Classification (NCBI taxonomy): domain Eukaryota; kingdom Metazoa; phylum Arthropoda; class Insecta; order Orthoptera; family Acrididae; genus Schistocerca; species Schistocerca serialis. The sequence continues at coordinate 368,536,451 of NC_064640.1, read as the reverse complement.
CAGAGGGCAGATAATGATAGCCCGGAGGCTCGGCACGAGCATTTTGGAAACTGCACGGCTTGTCGGGTATTCGAGGAGGTCTGTGGTGAACGTCTTCAAAACGCGGCGAAACCAAGTCCAGGCTTCGTAGGGTTGTGCGGACATCGTAGGCTGGGCAGACAGGTAAAAGGACACGCGGTGAACTGTTGCGGAACTAACACCAGACTTTAATCTGGGCAGAGTACAAATGTCTCTGAACACACAGTGCACCGAACACTCCTACACTCCTAACGACGGACCTGCGCAGCCATCGACACATGCGTGTGCCAGTGTTAACACCACGACATCGGCGACTACGACTGAAGTGGACACGTAACCGTCGTCACTGGACGGTGGCGCAGTGGCAGAGCGTTTCATGGACTGATGAATCCCCATACCTTCTTCATCATGCCGATGAGAGGGAGCGAATCCGTCGTCTTCCAGAGGAACGGCTCCTTGACACCTGTATACGGGACGGAGAGAAGCTAGCAGCGGCTCCTTTACGCTCTGGGGAACATTGGCACCCATGGGTCCAGTGGAGTTCGTGCAAGGAGTCATGACGGCCAAGGAGTATTGTACACTGGTTGAGGACCACGTACCGTTTCACGACGATCACGTTTCCCGACGGCAGTGACATTTTTCAACGAGATAACGCTCCATGTCTCAAGGCCAGGAGTGCGGTGGAGGGGTTCGAGGAACACACTGGCGAGCTGCAATTGACGTGCTGACCCTAGATCTGACACGCCAGATCTGAACCCGATCGAACACATTTGGGATGTGATTGAACGTGGTTTCGAATCTCATCCCCCCTCCCCCAAAATCTGCGGGAATCAGGTGACTTGTGTGTGCTGGTGCGGCGCCAACTCCCACCAGCGACCTAGCAAGGCCTCATTGCTTCCATGCTTCAGTTATTTTGATCACTTACGTTGATGGTAGATAAAATTTAATATTATGCCGACCTTTCTGAAGGAACCATTCCGGTATTCATGACCACTGTCAGAGTTTATAAAACCTCCCCTACCACGTCGTATTGCAGAACGTCGCAACTTTCGAGTCACTGCTAGCAAGATACGAATCATAGTATATCATTTCCTTATCTTCTAATTTCAAGAAAAATATATTTTGTAACACAACACAGCAACACACTAAGAGACTCAAAATCCAGTCGCTCTCCTTCACCCGCTAACAGCTCAGATTCTTTGTCCCATGTTCACTTAGCTAGTTACCAACAACAAACAAACAGATATAATAAGATTTACACTCACAATAAAGTTCGTACGTTTCACATGCGCGAACATATGGCTTAAGATTGAGGCAGAATGGGCGTATGTCTCTAGTAACATCATTACAGAGGGTATTTCCCAGCAGAGAAGTTGCTCTGTTTTCGTATATTCTTCCCTTATTCGCTATTGAAATGCAAATTTGGAGTATTTATAACATAATTAAAATACTGTGGGATGCAACAGTATGCACGCCTAACACTGGCAACATGTGGGTACGCTGTATAATTTTCTGTGTCTCCGAATATCAAAAGCCACAGTGATCGCATGATCCAGTTCCTTACCACGAGCTGATCCATTTCGTAGTCTAACTCCTGTTACTGCGTCGATACCTGTGCTGAAGGTCGCCAGTTAGGTAGGATACCAGTATTGAAAAGAAAAGAACATAATTGAGTCGGAAAAGAGAATAATGGTGACAGCTTAAGTTCTTAATTGCCATAATGTTTAATTGTCCTATATTATATTGTAGTCTTCCCCACAGTATCTTATGAAGTAGGAGCATGTGATAGTGTTGACGGCAATTCCTTCGTCGAACATCAGCAGCTAGGTTCGCGCTTTCAGGAAGTAATATACTGCATTCAAGAGAATATCACTATTTTTCTCTCTATCGTGAGCTAGATCACAAGCACAATTCCACACCATACACACTGTTATAACAGATGCGTGCAAGATACGGCGACACATCATCCTCAGATCGGAGGCAGACAATGAGGAAGTTCTTCAACTAGGACCTGCTCAAAACGCAGTATGGGTTGTACTAAATTTTTCCTAGACTCAGAGTGAAGTACAAGGACTCAGTCAATTGACAGTTACGAGTAGCACTCCTGTAAACAAGCTGATATTCCTAGGACGCACTGTTATGAACCGTGAGAAGTAGGCGCTACTCGTAGTCGCTACTGGTAGTCGTTACTAGAACGACGCAGCGGTGCGTAAGAGACATCCTGCGTCCTCATGTGTTACCTTTCGTGGGTCAGTATCGTGGTGCCACTTTTCAACAGGCCAACGTTCGCCCCGCATATGGAAAGTGTCTCTATGAACTGTCTGCGTGGTGTTGAGGTACTCTTGTGACTAGCAAAAGCATCATATCAGTCCGCGTAGAACATGTGTGGGACAGGCTCAGACGTCAACTGCGCCCTCGATATCCAGGATATCAAGGACCAATTACAACAGTAGTGTGCCAGCTTGCCTCAGGAAAGGATACCCTTCTTACCCGAATGAATGCATGTACCCAGGCCCGAGTATGCAACGTCATACTGATAAGAAGGCTCATACTGCCAAGATCTTTGTAAATTTGACTCGATTTTGTGATCACTGAAATAACATCACACTTACACACTCAACCCGTGAAGTTTCATTTCGTTGCCTCTACCCCTTCTGTGTACCCTACCTTTTTAGTTAGGCCGTGTACTTGGTAAATTCTCTGACAAGTAGGTCAATTAAAAAGTCGCTAGCCTCAATTTAATACGAAGTAAATTAAATTAATTTGAAAGAATCTGTGTGATTAGTTAGAGTGTCCCAATATTCAAGTATTGGTGTCGTTCGACTTCTTATTACTGATTACTTCACTGGAGTGCCTCGTCTACAACGTACTCTGCAAGCCGCATAACGGTGTGTGATGGAGGATACTTCTCGTACCACTAACTGATACCCCCTAACCTGTTCCACTCGCTACAGTCGCGTGGGAAACAGTGATTGGTACTTCTGGTACCACTAACCGATACCCCCTCCCTCCCCCCCCCCCCCCCCCCCTACCCTGTTGCACTCGGCACTGGCAAGTGTGAAAAATGATTATCGGTAAGCCCCTGTATTAGATCTAATTTCTCGAATTTCCTAGTCGTGGTCATTTCGCGAGATGTACCGGGTGATCAAAAAGTCAGTATAAATTTGAAAACTTAATAAACCACAAAATAATGTAGATAGAGAGGTAAAAATTGATACACATGCTTGGAATGACATGGGGTTTTATTAGAACAAAAAAACGTTCATGAGAGGTACGACGATATGTTACAGAATCACACCGTCCCCAGCCTGGCTGATAAACATCTGCTGGAACGTACGATGTTTATGCAGGATGGCGCTCCACCCCATATTGCTAGACACGTGAAAGATCTCTCGCGGGAGTCGTTTGGTGATGATCGTGTACTCACCCGCCACTTTCGTCATGCTTGGCCTCCCAGGTCCCCAGACCTCAGTCCGTGCGATTATTGGCTTCGGGGTTACCTGAAGTCGCAAGTTTATCGTGATCGACCGACATTTCTAGGGATGCTGAAAGACAACACCCGACGCCAATGCCTCACCATAACTCCGGACATGCTTTACAGTGCTGTTCACAACATTATTCCTTGACTACAGCTATTGTTGAGGAATGATGGTGGACATATTGAGCATTTCCTGTAAAGAACATCATCTTTACTTTGTCTTACTTTGTTATGCTAATTATTGCTATTCTGATCAGATGAAGCGCCATCTGGCGGACATTTTTTGAACGTTTGTATTTTTTTGGTTCTAATAAAACCCCATGTCATTCCAAGTATGTGTGTCAATTTGTACCTCTGCATCTACATTATTCCGTGATTTATTCAGTTTTCAAATTTATACTGACTTTTTGGTCACCCGGTATGTCGTAGGACGTAATACGTTGTCCGACTCTTCTCGGAAAGTCATCCATGGAAATTTCAATAGTAAGCCTCTCCATGATGCACAACGCCTCTCTTGTAACGTCTGCCACTGGAGTTGGCTGAGCATCTCTGTAACGCTCTCGCGTCGACTAGACGATCCCGTGAGGAAACGCGCCGCACTTCGTTACATCTTCTCTGTCTCTTACCTGATAAGGTAAGAAAACTTCCGCCCACTACCTGTTCAGCATCAGTCGACGCTGGTGCGAAGTTGCTAGGAAGCGTTTTCCGAGTGTTGAGAAAGCCGAGCTGCTGGAGGGTGGCACTAATTTGGGCGTCGGAGGCGTCGGCGTTGTGGTCGGCGTCGCTCGGGCGAGAGCGCCGACCGGCGCGGCCGCTGGTAACGATGTCAGCGCTGTTTAAGCAGCCAATTACGGCGCCGTCTGGGCCCGGGTGACGGTCTCATGCATATTTCATTAGGGTGGGACACCCGGCAACGTGTTGACCTTAAGTTCCGCTGGCAAAACGCTTTGCGCGCGATAACCAATTAGGTTACATCTGATTTTTATTCCGTTTCGAAGGTACGGGTGAGTGAGGCTGCGCTCTTTTCTTTGTGCGACGAGGTGCGAGAATGGCGTTAAACGTTTCCGAGAAAAGGAAGACACGTCCGCAGGTTTCATTGAGCGCGGCAAGCAAGCAGGCTCCTGGAATTCGAGCGGACAGCTCGCCGGCAGTTACGCGCGCACGCTGGCAACAATGGCTTGCCTCGCCGTGTATCTGCTGTGGTAGCCTTCCTGTTACGTCCACTTCTGGCCGAACTGCTACTTTTCTCTTCCACTGTGTCACAACCCGCGGGTAGTGACGCCAGGTGTGCTTGCCAGCGGTTTCCAGCATTTTATTGTTGACTACCATGGGTGCTCGGCGTTAGCCGGCATTTTGTTGGCCGGCAGGTAAAAGGCAGCCGTCCGCAGCCCTCTCGTTGTCTGATTGCATTTACTCATGTCATCGAGCTCTGTTAGGCACCGATGGAAGTGTCTTTATGCACTGCAAAACCAAATCCGAGACAACGTTCGAGTTTTCTGTGGCAGAATGTTAGTCCTGTTCTCTCAGACTTGGATTTCAGGGAGTTGATTTCAGGTATGTCGCCACATCATTATCGATAACAGTTTTGGCAAAGATAGGAGGACGAATAGACCATAGCATTTTGGTTGGACAGGGCAAAGTATTCTACAGTTGTAATTCGGTACAATTACGGAAACCTCACTGGTCATGGCAGGTTCAACCAGATTTATTGTTCCCGACTGCGATCATTATATTTGTTCATACAACGCATGTTTTCATTGCTAGTCTTTACACCTGTGGTGAAACCACTTTTTCGGGAATGACGCCGTAGTCTAAGAAAAATCGAACGTTGCACTGTTACGAATAGAGTTAGGAAGTTTCGGATAGCTGAGCAAATGCAGTGTACATTGATTCGCTTTTTAAAGCAATTTGCGTTGGAGAGTTAACTGCCTACACCTTCATTGCCTTTGAGGATACCTCCTGCAGTAAGGAAAGAAACTCTTAGACCACGGCCTAATTACCACAAAACCGATGTCACCAGTCATCTTAACATTTCTGCCACCATGGTTGGAAAGTCTCAATAAACCATGTTTCCCCGATACCTTCGCTCAGATCTCTTGTAGATTTCTTTTATGTGATTTTACAGAAACATCGCATTTGAATCCTTACAATTTGCCTCTGACTGAATAGCCTACAACTTCGCGTCACCGGAAGCAAAAAAAAAAAAAAAAAAAAAAAAAAAAAAAAAAAAAAAAAAAAAAAAAAAAAAGAGAGAGAGAGAGAGAGAGCCGTATTCTGTTGCCTCCATTTAGCTACAGAAGACTTATTATAACCCATTGCTATATACAAATCAAATACAAACATGGAATGTAGGCTAACACGTCCAACAATCTATGTCCAAGACATCAGTCTGCAGACAGAAGCTAACGACTATGGTAATTCACCAACTTTGACAGTGTTGGCTAGTGGAATCAGTGAAACACTAGGCAATTAATGAAATACACGAACCCCTCGCCCTACCCACTACTGCCACTGTCCAAAGTAAAACAATATTCATCTGCATAATAATTCATTCGGCGACAGTCAAAATCTGAACTATAACTTTTTAAGAGCAGAACTGTTGAGGTTCTCATGTAGCCCGAAAGCCACCATACGAAGCGTGGCTGATGGTGCGGATATAATGTTCTTCCCTTCCTGCTATATTCATAGGAACGATTTTCACCATGTTTACCGTCGAGGTCGTGACGAAAGTTGAATTTGAGAGGACGTACGTTTCTAGGCTAGTCTTGAACATCCGCTGTCGGAATGTTTAGAATAAATCTCTCTACTATGCACTTCTTCATAGCGTCTCCCACCAGAGTTTGTTGATAATTTCTTTCATGCTTTCATGCTGTCATGCTAACGAAACTGATCTGAGGGGTATCGTATAGCTCTTCTCTGAATCTTCCTCATACCTTCCGTCAGTTAAGCTTTGTAATGGTCCCATACTGATGAACAGTAGTCAACAATTAACATTTGAGTTTTCTAAGAAAAGTCTCTCATGAACGTATTGCACTTCTTTAGGATACATCTGATGATTCTCTATCTAGCAACTGCCTTCCAGTAAATAGATTTACGCGATATTTCAATCTTAAAGAGCTACAGGTAAAACCTCTTGATATTAAAAGGTTGTGAATAGCTCCACTATCGGGATTTGCTAGCAACTTTAATTATCCGCAGTTTTCTCACATTTCGCATTAATTTTTTGATGATACAGCTATCTGCATACTTTCTTCCGATGCCGCGTCGCTAAAGCTTTTTACCTACATAGGTCTGTTACAATGACAGCGAGGTTCCTGTCTTTTGTACACAGGTATCTTACTAAATATCACAAAATTCGCGGGGAAGAGGAAGAAATTCACAAGGAATACATCGTCGTCAAATGTGTGTCGTGTTCTATTTTATCTCATATTACTGTAGCAATTCTTGCACACTTTGGCCCATGATAAATATGTTAGAAACATTAAAAGACTTAATTAGTTTACTCCTTCAGTGCAGATTCTCTCCTTAACCCACCATCGGGAGGTATGTGTGCCACGATGGGCTATTAGACAACTACAGCATGTTATTGCTATGTATCAGTGTCACACTGGCAACGGGAAACCTACTAATGATTGACAAAATCTTATAATTACGGATTGCACCAGTAGGTTGTGCTGTCATCGAGTTTCATTGTTAACTCTCGCCTCCGTACTGTCACACTGAATTAGTTCAGGCAACTCAGTTACCAGGGGTGGGCTTCCTTCGCGCCTTCCCGGACACAACGGGTCAGCGACTTGCAGCCACGAATTCACGCTTTCCACTTCACAAACGAATCCCATATTGAACACCTGAAGTGTGAGAGATGCTCTGTCCTTTGATGTGTGTCTGTTTTCAGTATGTCTTATAGTTTTTGCGCAATTATCTTCTGAAACTCTGGAGGTACTTATAAATAATACTGTGTATGCTACACCCATCACCAACCCCCTTGGAAAACCAAACAGCGGGAAACATTCTTTTGATATTGTTAGTTCTGATTAAGACATTAATTAAAATATCCATGTGTTAATGTTTTTGGAATCAAATTGGTAGTCAGGAGGTTAATACGTCGATTCTCTCCTTAGGTTCTGAGGGATGCAGCTCAAACTTCTCTGCTAGCTAACTAAAATATCTTACAGTGAAACAACATTCCGAACAGAAACGATTGCAGCATAAATGACTTATAACTAAACACTGGTGCGGCGCTGTTTGTTGAGTGCGAGGGGTGTGTGTGCTGAGATGCAGGCCACGCGAGCGCAGGCCCGGCCCGCTCCGATTGCTAACTTGTGTCGGCGAGACTCGTTTATAATTCCAACATTGTCGACCGTTCGCCAACTGATTTAAATGGGCGTTCGCTCGCAAAGCGGGTCACTGTGACATTTTTCAATGAGTGCCGCCGATCGTGTGTCTGCCAATTCACTTTAAGTGACCCACACCGCTCTTAAATTCGAGTCCAGCTTTCGACACCTGCTCGGTGTTCCCGCGCGCTCGTGATAAATTAGCCGCAGCGCGGGGACAGAGATATATACGAAATGTCGGTCGCCTGGAAAGCACATATATTCCGCAAAGGTCACCTAAGAGTGGTGCTCGCAGCATAATGCATGTAGCAGCTCGTCGTGCCAAAAGCACGGCTAGTAAATCAGATCATCCCGCGTGGAAGCTCTTATTATCACGCTTTGCCGCTCCTCTATAGACGACACGATTAAGTGTGGGCCACATCTGAAGGCCGAGAGAGCTAAAGTGTAAAAGCGACGGTACTCGTGTGACCTCTGCCACCGAGGAAACTCCGGTTCCTGAGCCACTCGCGTAGTGTTATTAGAATCGGCGGTTCACAGAAGATTGCGTACTAAAGCGAAGTGCTACCGAAGTATTGCGTTAGGAGGTTCCCGACATCCATACGAAAAAACGACAAGGAGACCAGTTCGATTGGTTAATACAAAGATGTCCAGAGATATCACTGTGAATTTTCAGTGCCATGAACAGCTGGTGGCAGTAAGTTACGGCAGTTTTCTCTAAGTAGGCTTCGCTTCCTCTGGACACCAGTATTGAGTGTGATTGTGGTGAACTGAAAACAACGGATCATATTCCGGAATATCTTATAGTATCAGCATTATAACTAACAGAATGTCATTGCAGCTGGTGTACTGAATGAACCCAAATGGGTTGAAGGAGTGAATTATATTGCCGGCCGGAGTGGCCGAGTGGTTCTAGGCGCTACAGTGTGGAACTGCGCTACCGCTACGGTCGCAGGTTCGAATCCTGCCTCGGGCATGGATGTCTGATGTCCTTAGGTTAGTTAGGTTTAAGTAGTTCTAAGTTCTAGGGGACTGATGACCTCAGCAGTTAAGTCCCATAGTGCTCAGAGCCATTTGAACCATTTTTTTAATTATATCCTTGTAATCGGAAAAAGCGAAAAATAAATGCCCGCTCGTTCGTAATTGTTTATGTATTTGTGGGTTTCTCATATCGCTCCAGGTGAATTCTCTTTTCCATAATTACACAAGTGTGTATAAGCTCCGCCTCTAGTGACGTTGTTGTCGACCGTACACCAATATTTAACTTTCTTTTATATTTTTCTAAGTATAATATTTATTATTACTCGTCGTGTCTCTGTCTCTTTTTTGTGTGTCTAACAAGAAGCTTATCAGTGTAGATCTTCGGCTAGATGATGGGAATACAAAGGAGACACTGAAGATCCCAGAGTCAGTTTTCACGAGAATTCTAGTACTTTTGGTGCACACCAAAGGGGCTAGGAAAGGTAGGTTAGTCCATACGTAGAGTCATTTGAGTGTCTAGATTTTCGAGGTCCAAATTTATGGCAAAAGGAAGCTGATGAGCGGTACTGCCATTTACCAAATTGTAACCGTTAGAACATGAATTCTAGGGTAGATTCCCTGCCGCACAGTCCATGACTGCAGCGCCTCAGACCGCTCGGCTCATCCTGCGCAGCCAGACTTAATATTAACAAGTGGCAACTTCCTCTTATGCACAGGCGCTTGGAATACAGCTACGAGGGGACACATTTTTGTGGCAGGCCTAATAACGTTTCTTGAATGCTGCATTATACCTCAAAGTAACGTGGATCCATAACATTATTTTTCATAATAGCCATCAAGTCTCCGTAAACATCGGTCGGAGCATTCAACCAATCTTTCAATCCCTCGACGATAGAAATACCCTTCCCCGACGTTCTTTCAGCTTACGGAAAAAATAGAAATCGCATGGCGCAAGATCTGGATTCTCCGATCAGCATCAGCCACGTCTGTGCGCCATACTGTCCCGTGTCTTTTAAGTTTTGGAGTCCGTTTCCAGTTGCTGCGCCGTTTGACTACCAAAGAGTGATGCATGCTACCTGTACCATAGCATAACTATGTGTGCATGAAACCCTGAACGCGTAGCCTCTTCTGATAATGCGCCACTCTTTTGTTGCACAATGGTCTTAGCTTGGGACCACGTGTATAATTTACTTTCCGAAGCTCCTGCATATAAGACTGTGCAGGCTGGGTAGCCGTGCGATCTGAGGCGTCTTGTCACGGTTCGCCCCCCCCCCCCCCTCCCGCCTGTTCGAGTCCTCCCTCGGGCGTGGGTGTGTGTGTTGGCCTTAGGGTAAGGTAGTTTAAGTTAGATTAAGTAGTGCGTAAGCCTAGGGACCGATGACCTCAGCAGTTTGGTCCCATTGTCCTTACCACAAATTTCAATTTCAATGTACGACTGTGAGTCGTATAAAGTGTACGACCGAGATCACCTACGCTTAAGATGTAATTCTGATTAAAAAAAGGCATAAGGGCACAGAAACGGCCAGGAACCGTGTTAATAATATCTGATAACCTTCATGCATGCGTGATTTTGTCCTTGAAGGGCTTTCTTCTACATCGTGAAGGGTCTAGACTTGGATTATGATCCTGCGCTAAAAGCTCTCTCTCTCTCTCTCTCTCTTCCGACGGAAAAATTGGTTAGCCAAGGAATATTTCTTAATAAACGTAGGCAGGGAATAAGCAGGAGATACCATAGCGACCTGAGACATGGCGAACATATTCCATTCTGACGTTTTTCTCAGTACGGAATATGTTTACCAGGAAGATTGAATTCAAGGTGCTGTACTCCAATTTTTTATCCTACTTTTGTGGAAGGGACCATTTCATCTGTCCCTTTCAAAGGGGAGGCAAGACAAGGAATTAAAGATTTTAACTGTGACTGAGAGTTACACAAATACGTGAAGGTTTCAGTTCTTCAACAGGAACCACCCCAATTCAATCCGTTTTTATGTAGAGGGATGGAACTTTAATAGTGGCAACTATTTATTTACAACCCGTAAAAAATAGATACGTGTTTCAAAGTTTTACTGACCTTCAATGTAATAATGCGCATTGTGTATAACCCGTTTCCAGCGATGTGGAAGTCGTAGGCTACTCCTAGCAGTGCCAGTTGTGTTGACAGTTCGATCGGCGCGGTCTGCTGTCCGACGAATTTGTAGTAGTTCTTAAGCTAATGCCGTGAAGTGTTTCCTTCAGTTTAGAAATCGAGATGAACTCATAAGGGCTTAAGTCAGGGGAGTGCAGTAGGTGGTATAGCACATAGCAGCCCCATCAATCAAACAAATCAGCTTGCACTCTACATGCTTGAGCATTGTCCTGGGAAATGATGGTTAGGTCCTGCAGAAAGTGCCATCACTTCTGTCTCTATGCTGTTCATTTTTAGAACACAACCTACGACCAGCTTAGACCTGGTTCTGGATGTAGCATCACGATGGACATCGTGTGTGGAGTGTCCAAGTAAACCGAACATTGCCAGAGTACTTTCGTCATAATGCGGGCTCATCACGTGATGAGGTGATATGGGGTGCCATTGGGTATGTACCACGATAGCCTCTGGTTCCTATAAGAGTTGATTCGGAAAGCAGACGCTACATTTCTAGCGTTTTAACGACAGTAGTTGTCCTCTATTTTCGAGGTCTCTGTAAGGCTATCTTTCAACGAGATATCGCAAGATCGCATGTTGCTCGTGCTGTCCTGACGTATCTAGATACCGATGGTACTGCCCTGGCCAGCACGTTCTACAGACCTTTCGCCCACAGAAAATATTTGTTCATGCGTGGCCGAGAGACTAGCACGCAATCACTCAGCAGCCACTTCGATTACTTCACTATTGCATGCAGCTGAAGCAGCATGGAATGACGTACCGCATCTGCCATCCAAGCTCGCTTCGATTCGTTTCCCAGTCGGGATAGAGCCATTGTGGATGCGACGTGTGACAGCATTATGTAAGAGGACCGTTCAGCAAGTAATGTAATATTTTTTTCTGAAAGAAGGTTGGTTTTATTCAGGACTCCAGTACACCGCATTATTCCTCTTTCTTTTGGCTACAAAACCATATTTTTATATAATTTCCGCTCAGTTCGACGGCCTTACCCCATCTTACTGGAAGAGCCCGTATGCCCGCATTGTACCACTCTACTGGTCGACGTCGGAGTCAACGTCTTGCTCCATCAATAACCTCCTCATCACCCGTGACTTTGCTGGCTGAGGGTTCGGCCCTGAACTTTTTCTTCGGAGGAGAGGTGGTGTGGCGACACTCCATGGACTGTCGTTTTGTTTCTTGTTCGAAGCGATGAACCCATGTTATGTCGCCCGTGACGATGTTCGACAAAAAACTGTCACGATCAGCCTCGTAACGTGCAAGCAATTCCGCACAGATGGTCCTTCGTCGCTCTTGATGGTATTTTGATAGGCAGCGAGGAACCCGGCAGGCACACGTCTTTGAGTACCCAAACTAGTGGACGAGTGTGTCAGCACTACCAACAGAGACGTCCAGTTGTGCAGTGAGGTGTTTGATTGCGATCCGTCGATGACCTCGAATGAGAAAGTCTGCACGTTCCAACACTGCCGGAGGTGCAGCTGTATACGGCCGGTCAGCACGCGGGTGATCGGACAGGTTTGCGCGACCTTGTTGCGATGATAAGACACCTCGCCCAACGACTCACCGTGCTTTTGTTGACTTACAGGTCTCCGTAGACATTCTGCAAGCGCCTATGAATATCTGCGCTGCTATGGTTTTCCACCAAAAGAAACTTAATGACAGCTCTCTGCTTGGAACGCATCTCCGTCATAGACGCCATTTTGAAGGCTATTCATAGCACCACCACCTATAGGAACTTCTTGAAAATATAGGGGCTGTAGCTGGAGTATTCCTCAATGTCCTGCAGCAAATCCCGCAGTTTTTCAACCAAACCTGGCCGAGAAAAAAATGTGATTTAACCATCTATCCCTCCTAAAAAGTTCTGTAATTGCTGCCGTGCCTGGTATGGCAATTTTAATGACTAGCAGCGTATATGAAAGTCATCCTAAAGACAGAGCTCACCGTAATTTTCTTCCTTCTCGGTGCAGGGGAAAGGGCTGAGGAGGCTAGGACAGAATTGTTCTCCTGCCAGTTAAGTGATTGGAGGCTGCTAGTACGGAACGTATCCGGAAGGCGGTTCTGGTGACGTACTCCGGTGCAGAGTGAGTCAGAGGAAATGCAAAGCCGCGAAAGTGAGCCCGCGCGGCGGCCGTTTTTCTCTTGTTCATGTTGCGGAATACGAGAGCAGCCGCACTCCGTGGGGTCGCGCACGTACGCCAGCCGCAGGGCTCTCACTGCTCTTTTTATCAATCTGTCCTGTCGCAGCACGATCTCACGTCTGCCTGGGGGTGTGGGGTGTGAACTCCCTTTTCCTGTTTTATTCCTCTCGTACGGACTGAATCTCCGTCTGACGACATGTCTTCGCGAGGTTAGAGCGCCGCGGAAATTATGGTCACGAGTGACAAGGCTAGAAGAGGGAAAAGGAACTTTTTGATAACTGGGTAGCTCGCGTAGTAATAAGACACTGAACTCGTATTCTGATTCTTAGGGCCAAATCACTGTGTACATGTACTGAATTATATTCCCCGTGGTCACCTTTAAACCATTTCAGGGAAATCACAGTGAAACCAGAAGTCGACAACACGCTAGACATTGTTTCCACATTCAAGATCGAGGATGTCGGAAGCTTGTCCATTTTGAAAATTACTGTTTCAGAAAGGTTCATCCCATTTTCAAGATAAAGTTTCCTACATCACTGAAGACATAAATTTGGGGTAGATTGTGACTTATGCCCTGAGGGCATACAACGTTTTTGAATTTGAAAAAAAAAAAACTATCCGATTATACAAGGATATCTCTATTACATGCGTGCTGTAACATGACTCTTCAATTACGTCTATACAACAACTTGTCCTCTGAATGGACTTTCGTCATTATTTTGAAGAAAATGTCATTGAAGCGAATGTTCACTTTACCAAAGTCTAACTTTTTACTTAGCTGGTTGTCTTATAGTTGGTCTCGTTTTCTTATCAGGAGTATGACTATGGCGAGAGGTCTTGTTTGTGCGAAAAATATGTACTGATTTCAGCATTATGAAGTTTCGATGAATCACTAACTATAAAACAAAATAAATTGTCTCGATTTGTATCTCACGTATTTTCATCTCTTCATGTCAAAAATTAACATCAGCTGGCTCCCATGAGCTGCAAATTTCCACCAAACATGTCTCTTATGTATGGCATCACAAACATGACATGATCCGATCGCACAACTTACTTCCCGCCAAGTGCCAATAACAAGTGGTACAGAGATTATGCTTGAGGCAACGAGGTTTAAATAATTTACATCGTTGCCAAAGACATTGTTTCGTTTAACTGATATATAATTTACCAAAACACAGAAAAATTTAAATTTATATATTTTTATATTAAAGCTTCAAAATTATTGTCATTATTTGCTTTGGGCCTTTGTCCCACTTCAACGCAGGGTCGTCCTTGTTACTATGGATTTGGCGATGTTAGCGTCAGAGGGTGGCCAGATGACCTTCCTGTCGCCACCCCGTACCCCCCCCCCCCCCCAGAACACAATTAGTGCGTCGTGTAACTGAGGCGGGACGTGGGAACCAGCCTGGTATTCACCTAGTGGGATGTGGAAAACTGCCTAAAACCACATCCAGGCTGGCCGGCATTCCGGCCCTCGTCGTTAATCCGCTAGGCGGATTCCATCCGGGGCCAGTGCGCCTACCCGAGTCCAGGAAGCAGGGCGTTAGCGCCCTCGGCTAACCTGGCGGGTGAAGCTTCAAAATTATCATGATTACATAAAACATAAATATGATATAATGAATTTTAGAGAACATACTTTCACACGAACTTCTCTACTTATAGTGTAAATGAAGTTACCAGTGCCCATTGGTGTAGAAGGTTTCAGAACTTGTATCAGGCTTGATTACATAACAATGCACATACAACCTTGGAGTACCTTTTACATCTACATTTAGCTCGAAAACCTTCATTTACATTCCATAAACTTTCAGTGTGCCCTCCGACGTGCACGACAAATATGCGAACGATAGTCAGATTCTTCCCGTACTTCCGTTAGCTTAGCTGAAGCTCCTGCATTCATTGCTGTTGCTATGTGGTTCACTAAACGTTTTTGAAAGGGAAGCCACACAGATGGAGTCTTTTTTAAACCTCCACAGAAAAATTACGTACAGTGAGACCAGGCGACCTTGGCGGCCAGTAGTGGAACGCGACATCGGTACACCCTTTACGGATGATCGATCGTTGTGGCAGCTCAGTTGTTAATTAATGACTTTACTTGTAGGTGAACTGAATTGTACCTGCTGAAATGGAGTACGTCAAACGCCTTTTCTTTTCTTGCTGTATTATCGCCTTCACGATTCGCTGCGCTTTGGGGAATGAATGGGCGGGTGAGCAAGTGAATTAGCTTCACTAAGGCCACCACTACCAGCTACGACATCAGGTAGCAGCTTGCAGCTGGTGCCAAGGTGAACTTCTGGTTTTGATTCGTAAGTTCATGTTCATTATACATTGCCTGAAACGTGTTGTCCGAATAGTATCATCGATTACAGTTGCTATGGTGTGGCATCACCACGATTTTGTCATGGAACAAAGAAAATAGGGTGCAGGATCAAATGAATCGCGCTTCGTGTTATTTCACCGCGATGATCGTGTTAATACATACCAACTGCGATTCGTGCATTAGCCAATGGCGACCATGTGCAGCACATGTATGGGATCCCTGGGACTTCTGGTTGTTACAGAAGGTACGGCGAGAGCCCTGGACTACGCCTATATTATTGCTAACCTCTTGTATCCCTCCATGACACATGTCTTTTCCTCCAAGGTTAATTTCTAGCAATATATGTCAGAAGCACATAATCGTACTACGGTAGTTTGAGGCTGCATGACGATGTGATGGAGCTATTTTCCTATACCGAAGAGGCCCTGAAATAGTTCAAAATGGATCATATCAGGTGTGTCATCAAGATTTAGCCCCCTACTCGTAAAACAGGGCTTATGAAACCATCCTCTAAAGTCGGGTGCCATCCACCTCCATCCATGTACGAAGTATTTGTAGAATGCACGCTTCACGAAATTAGAGCAGTTGTTTTGCACAGGTATAACAAAACACTGTTAAACGTTTGGTCATATATTTTCAGGTACGTATTTATAACAAAATTTAAAAACAAAAAATTGGGTCAGAAATGTGATCTCAAAAAGAAGCGCTGCACACTCATTGAAAGTTTAAGGACCTGCGTTGGGAAGTACTAGTTACGACAGGGAAGTTCAGTCATTCTGTAGGATAATAGGGTGTGGGTATAAAAAAAGGGGCCCAGGAGCAAGTAGAGGTGGAGAAGGTGTTGGGGAGCTGTGATGTGGGGTAGGATAGGGTGGGAAAAGCTAGAGCTAGTAGGTTGGATAAATACTGGAGCCGATTTCATTGTCTAAAAGAGGATAATGGTTGAAATTTGATTGGGATAGTTTGTGGAGTGTTTGTAGGTATAGGATTGGTGATCTGTGTTGGCAGAAGCGCGTCAGCACATATGTATTAGAAATTAAGTGGGAAAAAATATGGCTGTTGTAGTTGGACCGGATTATATTTTAGGCTGTACCGAAGTGGTCAGTGTGAACGAGGGCATGTGAGAATTCGATGGCATGGTAAAGTATCATTGAGAGGGAGAGTAAACAGTTTCGGATTATAATTCAGACTGCATGCTGTTCGAAGATTTGGAGAGAGTGATAGAACTTGGTAGGACGGTTATGCAGACAACGTTGGTGGAGGAGAATTTTTCGAATGGAAGTTTGGTAGATCTGGAGGAAAGTGAAGAGATGCAATCTCTTTCAATAGCGTATTAGTAACTTTAGGGTTTTTGTTGGATGATGGGCTTATCATGTTAGTTTTCTGTCGAGTGTAATCAAAGGTATTTTAGGTTGTTAGCTCGTAGGGTAGGATAGTCACAAATGGTTAGGTAGTTGTCAATGGGACGGAAACTGTGGGTAATTCGTCTCGTAATAGCTGCCTGGCATTTTGGAAGGAATTATGTTCAGAAGCCAACGCTTAACCCATGAAGTAAACTGGTTAAAGTGGAGTTGGAAGGATCTTTGGGATTTCTGGAATGCCGGCCTCGGTGGCCGAGCTTTTCTAGGCGCTTGAGTCCGGAACCGCGCGACTGCTACGGTCGCAGGTTCGAATCCTGCCTCGGGCATGGATGTGTGTGATGTCCTTAGGTTAGTTAGGTTTAAGTAGTTCTAAGTTCTAGGGGACTGTGACCTCCGATGTTAAGTCCCATAGTGCTCAGAGCCATTTGAACCATTTGATTTGATTTCTGGAATGTAGGGTAAAAGCTAGAAAAGTGATGTCATCATTTTACTAAATAAGACAACCAGGAGAGGGTTGTTTCTGATATTGAGTGTGAAGGATAAACAGATAAGAAGGGGGACAGAGCTCCTGGGCACAGCTGCGGACTGCCAAGTTCGGCGAACAAGTAGGTGATGCAGCTCATACTATCCACTACAGATGTGGATAAGGTGCTTCAGCACCTAGTAACAAAGGAATGTCATAATAAACTACCAAACTGAAACAACAAGATTTACTGAACAGAATCCACTATATGCTGAGTGTTTCATTCAATACGAAGGAAGTAACGTGGCTAATATCCTTTTATATGGCCTCTGTTCCGAACAAAATGGCTGTCATCACGGGAGGAACGACACGAGAAACAAGTAGAATTGGTGCCACAGAGGATAGCAGTCTGAGCCGTTGTTAATGATTTCTAAGTATTCCTAGGATCACTTCAGGTAGATTTCAGGGTGGCTGTTCAGTAGCATTGTCCTGTACGTATCCTAGATCTTTTGTAAATTCTGAAGAATGCCAAACTTCTTACTGTCAGTTGCTGATAGAACGTTGGCCGGTAGTAAGACACATAGCTTGGTACACTGTAAGAACTAAGCGCTGTTAAAAACGCGCTTCCAATTTCCATCTACGATTATAGTTGCATGGTAGAAAATTCAAAATAATACTGGAGAAAAACAGTACACTAAAAACATGTGAAGTGCTCCTCATTCAGGTTGATCTCCGAGACCACGGTTTTAGTTTAAGTAACTTACCTTGCAGAAAAAGGCCCGGTGACGAGGTTACGCCATGTGACATCCGGTTTATCGCCTTGAGATTGTAGCTGTGCGAGCCACATGCACGCAGCGCAAACATAAAAATAATTAACCAGCGATGTAACGGAAAGGTGTGAGGCCGGCCTCGAAGATTTGTTGTTTTGTTTTCGTTCATTTCTCCCTGAGATTCGTATTATTCATGGCCAGTGGAGAATGGGCAATGTGCCCACAACGGAGCATAACACTGACGTTCTATCTGAGGTATCACGGAAAGGGCTGTGTGAACAGAAAGATAACAGACGGTTTTTGAGCGCAGATTCACTGCTCTGTCACTCATATACGTACGTTGCTTAACTCGAACTTATTCTGAATTACTTGACGATTATGTAGTGGTGGTCATAAACGTATTGTGTAAGCGGTAAGCCACTGATTCAGCAGTTTGATGGTTTCCTTTGTAAATTCGTATCATTGGAGGATCCAACTAGCAAACTTGGTTTTTTTATCTCCCGAAATGCAAGTGGTATCTGTGTGATGTAACAGACGTTTATAATCAGCTGCCTGCTGAGCCTGAAAGGACTGCATTCTTTCGGAAGAGTGGTATTTTTAAGGAGGCCAGAAAAGTTACCAAAGATGAACGTCTCATGGAGAATAGCTGTCACGCCTCAGTATAAAATCTTACTTGCTTAGTCGCCTGGCTACTAATGGCACATAATTGGAATATTACGGAGAGGGAAGCAGAAATAAGAAGATAACTTTAATTAATCGCGATTCTCAATTGAGGAAGCAACGTTCGAATTCCACAGTTGCCAGCTGATTGGGTGCTGGGGCATCCAGCAACCACTGTCGCAGCGTCCATCACTCGAAGCCGACCCACTGATATAATTATTCGACGATTAAAGTATGCAGTCCCGGCACTTTCAAAATCATCGATCATAGCTTAATTTGAATTTCCACTTATACAAGCGGCACGTTTTATAAACTCGTTCCGAAGGAAACCTTGGAGCAGATAGGACAGGGCAGCGCTAATTGAGACTGACTGTTTCGCGTGGGCTTGGCAACAGCTTCAAGCCTGCTATTTACTTTATGCATCTTCCGTGCTGTCAACGGCGGTAACGCCCTTGCAAAAAGTTAGGCGCCTGAAAACGTGCAAAATCGATCAGACTAATTCCTGGTATACTCGTGTGACACTAATAAAACATAAAAATATGGAGCAGCCTGTTATTTGACTGAGTATCAACGACTCTCGCGTCATAACAAGAAAGTTATCATTATAACCCAAATTTGGGGTCGTCTATAATTGACACAGTTTCATAGCCCGCAAACAGTAGTTTATGCAAATTAGTCTTGGCAAGGTGCCGGAAAAGCGTATCGTTTCTGATGATTTCTAACAAACTATATTTCCACTCCAATGTTGTTAGAGGCGAACAAATATAATATATTTACGATTATTTTACACCAGAAGGCGGACAAAGAGTACAAGTTATTTTAAAATATTACATTTACGAATACATTGCGTAAGGCGTAAACTGGAGGTTGATAAATGCTTAGAAGCCGTCTGACCAGTTGGAACGTAGGTAATCTGTGCATTCAGAAAGTCTCGCTTCCAAAAATGGTCAAGAGCTGTGGCCAGTTAGTGGGACACCAAAATATTTTTCGAAAATTTGTGGTAAGGTCTTATGGGACCAAACTGCTGAGGTCATCGGGCCCTAAGCTTACACACTACTTAATCTAACTTAAACTAACTTACGCGTACCCATGCCTCAGGGATGATTCGAACCTGCTATGGGGGAAGCCGCGCGGACGGTGACAAGACGCCTAAGACCGCTCGGCTACCCCGCGCGACCAAAATATTTTCTACACCTTCTGTAGATATACAGGGTGCTCTAAATTTCCCCTTACAAACTTCTGGGACTTCTAGACAGGACTGAATACACAATATTTTTAATTGGGACCCACGTCCTACAGCCGTTTGAAAACATGTTTGGCCGTATGCGGTAGCCGCGAGGTCTGAGGCGCCGTGTCACGGCCCTTGCGGCTTCCCCCGTCGGAGGTTCGAGTCCTCCCTCGGGCATGGGTGTGTGTGTGTTGTCCTTAGCCTAAGTTAGCTCAAGTTAGATTAAGTAGTGTGTAAGGTTAGGGACCGATGACCTCAACAGTTTGGTCCCATAAAACCTTACCACAAATTTCCAGGTTTCCAAAAGATGTTTGGCAACAGGTTAGTCATGGCTGGTGACGCTTACATCTGATCGCTTGATGTCATTTGACGTCTGTCCTACCTCTCTGACCTGGTAAGAGCCTCATTCATGTGACTGTGGGTTTTAGAGAAAAATGGCTGAATACACGTTTGCGGAATACTCCGAGAGGATCCTTCTATATGGTGGCGAAACTCATGGCAACGGAAGAGCTGATCATTTCCTTTATCAAGATCGTTATCCACAACATCCAACTCCATCGCATACCCCTTACGTCACAATTACGTAACGACCTCGAGGAAGGTATACCTTCACCGACAGCAGGCGTGACAATGGTGCTCCAAGAAGACGCCGCACACACGGATTGGGAAAGAGATGGTACAGCACCACGTACAAGAGAACCCCTCAGTGAGTACACCAGCAGTTACGCATACAATGGATGTTGCTCCCAGCATCGCTGGTATGTTCTGCATGACCAACAACTACATCCATACCACCTCAAAAGGACATTTCAGATGGTTGTAGCACGGAAACGGTACGTTTCCAGACATGAGCTCCAGTTCAAAATTTTGACTACTCAGTCCACTCTACAAGTCCTATAAGTTCGTAAGGGGAATTTTAGAGCACCCTGTATACTCAGAAAGTCGCTGTGCAGTGCTTGGGGGAGGCGGGGGGGGCGGGGGGTACGTCAAACCAATGAGCAATTCTCTACCTTCTACCCTGTTCCATTCGCGGAATGAGCAAGTGAAAAATAACTATCTATATGCCGCAGGACGCGGCCCAGCCTCTCTTCCCTTATTCTTGTGATCTCCGCGCGAGATGTAAGTTGGTGGCAGCAGAACTTCACCACGTTCTACTTTGAGTACTGGTTCTCTGTATTTCCTCAACAGGAATTGGCAGCAACAACGTCGCCTTCTTCCATAGATTCGCATTGAAGTTCTCCGAAAGTCTCCGTTACACTTTCTTACGGGTTATACTGACCTGTTACGATCCAAGTAGTACGTCTCTGAATGCGTTCAGTTTCTACTGCCATGCCACTGAAACAGTTGCAACACTCCGCTCCTTCCATAAAAAGTCGCTGTGCTTTCCAGAGTCTCAAAAATAAAAAACCTTCATTTCTACGTAATGGTTCATTACAAATGCTCTATCGATGTCTGCCTTGTATACTGCAGATCTCCACCTTCCATTCAAAATTAGAAGACTCACACACTATAAGGTGCAGTCAAATGAAAACAAAACAGATAGAAAAAAACTAAGTAAACTGTTTGTTATTTCAAAGTATTATTTTAAATCGCACTAACTGTTAAATCATTTATCCCATTGTGAGACAAATGTTTGCCGTTGTCTACGGACAAATAATTGTATCCAGGCGTGCACCTCTTTGTCAGAAGCAAATCGACGACCACGAATGCTTTTTTTCAGAGCTCCAAAAATATGGAAATCGCACAGGGAGAAATCGGGACTGTATAGATAAATGGAAATGTCGTGTGGCTAGGGTATCCCTTCAGGTAGACCGTTCGCCTGGTGCAAGTCTTCCGAGTTGACGCCACTTTGGCGACTTGCGTGGCGATAGGGATGAAATGATGATAAGGACAACACAACACCCAGTCCCTGAGCGGAGAAAATCTCCGACCCAGCCGGGAATCGAACCCGGGCCGTTATGTATGACATTGCGTCGCGGTGACCACTCAGCTACCAGGGTCGGACACTATATAGATGATGTGTAAGGGCTGCTAAGCGAAATCTCAGCAGCTTCCTCGAAACAACGTTGGCAGCATGCCAGAGGTCATTATCCTGCAAGAGACTGATACCGCCCGTCAGCATTCCTGGGCGTCTGAAGTTGATGGTGCGTTTCTATTTTTGTGAGGTGTCCACTCTAGGATATGGTGTCAGAGGGTATCATTCTGATACAGGATAATGTCCGCCCTCATATTGCAAGGTTGTTTCGAGTGCGCTGCAGAAATTTCATTGGGAAGGCCTTACACATCCTCCATACAGTGTCTATCTGTCTTTATGCAATCCCCAGATTTTTGGGGCCCCGAAGAAAGACATTCGTGGTCGTCGATTTGCTCCGGATGAAGAGGTACACGCCTAGGTACAATCAAATATTTTTCCATGAAGTTGTCTACCGTCTTGTCTCACACTGGAAGAAATGTATTAAGCCAACAGCTTTGCGTCCGCAATTTTGTAATGTATGGCAGCAACGGTGAGTGATTGCGCAGGTGGTAGGTCGTAAGTGTCATACAGTAAACTTAGGCATTTGTAATCATAATGACGTTAAAATATTAGTCGCTCTGTAAGTGCATCATAGTTATTCCCTATTGAATATGTCAAATTACGAGCCCCGTTCTCGTCAGTTCCGGGAAAATGAAATCTGCGGCTGAGGCTCATAAAATGCTGGATAAGGCCTATGATGAGGTAACTATAAGTGAAACAACGTGCAGAGAACGGTTTCAACGCTTCAATAACGGTGATTTTGACGTCGAAGCCCGGCATGACGGTCGAAGAGAGAAAGTTTTCGAAGGTGCAAAATTGTAGACATTGCTTGACTACGACGACTAAAACAATCACAGGGGATGGAAAACAACTGATGCGTTTGAGCCGAGCTATGAAAGACAAACGGCCACAATACAGTGATAGACATGAAAAGGTGATTTTGTTACTTGGAAATGTTGAAATGGGAAGACCTACCCCACCCGCCGTATTTTCCAGACATTGCCCCCGCTGACTACCACCTTTTTCAATCAGTGGCACACAGCCTGGCTAGCCAGCCCTAGCGGTCATGTGAACTAGTGCAAAACTGAATCGATTCAAAGCTCTCCACAAAGGACGTTCAGTTCTTCCGCCAGAGGATTTGATTGCTACCCAAAACGCAGGAGAATGTGGCGGCCAGCAATGGCCAAGACTTTGAATCGTAAAGTTTGTGCAAGTTTTTCACAATAAAACCTCGAATTTCGAGAAAAAATATCAGAAGCAAAGTTGTAGACCTAATATTAAGAGTCATAGTGATTACTTTTGAAGGGATAAACAGTTTACTCACTTTTTCCGTCTGTCTCGTTTTCTTTTGACTGTCCCTAATATATCCAAATCCTTTCCTGTATTGTCTGTTGTGGGCGACAAAATGGCTTGGCTCTGACAAGGGAACCTCCCCATCGCACCCCCCTCACATTTAGTTATAAGTTGGCACAGTGGATAGGCCGTGAAAAACTGAACACAGATCAATCGAGAAAACAGGAAGAAGTTGTGTGGAACTATGAAAAAAATAAGCAAAATATACAAACTGAGTAGTCCATGCGCAACATAGGCAACATCAAGGATAGTGTGAGCTCAGGAGCGCCGTGGTCCCGTGGTTCACGTGAGCAGCTGCAGATAGACAGGTCCTTGGTTCAAGTTTTCCCTCGAGTGAAAAGTTTACTTTCTTTATTTTCGCAAAGTTATGATCTGTCCGTTCGTTCATTGACGTCTCTGTTCACTGTAATAAGTTTAGTGTCTGTGTTTTGCGACCGCACCGCAAAACCGTGCCGTTAGTAGACGAAAGGATGTGCCTCTCCAATGGGAACCGAAAACATTTGATCGCATGGTCATAGGTCAACAGATTCCTCCACAGGAAAACACGTCTGATATATTCTATACGACACTGGTGACGGCATGTGCGTCACATGACAGGAATATGTTGTCGACCCACCTAACTTGTACACTTGGCGAATGGGTAAAAAGATTCTTCTACCTTGCCCGATTTAGGTTTTCTTGTGGATGTGATAATCACTCCCAAAAAAAGTAATGAAAACATAAGAGTGTCACATAAACTGAAAAATTTAGCTTTTCACTCGAGGGAAGACTTGAACCGAGGACCTCCCACTCCGCAGCTGCTCACGCTAGCCACGGGACCACTGCGCTCCTGAGCGCACAACTTGCTTCATGTGTCCTATCTTCCACATGGACTACTCAGTTCGTATATTTTGCTTATTTTTTCATAGTTCCACACAACTTCTTCCTGTTTTCTCGTTTGATCTGTGCTCAGTTTTTCAAGGCCTATCCACTGTGCCAACTTATAACTAAATCTGAGGGGGGTGCGATGGGGAGGTTCCCTTGTGAGCACTATGGGACTCAACAGCTATGGTCATAAGTCCCCTAGAACTTAGAACTACTTAAACCTAACTAACCTAAGGACATCACACAACACCGAGTCATCACGAAGCAGAGAAAATCCCTGACCCTGGCGGGAATCAAACCCGGGAACCCGGGCGTGGGAAGCGAGAACGCTACCGCATGTGGGCCACAGCTCTTCGCTAATTTTAGTGCAAAATCTAACGAAACTGAGTACTGGTACTGAGTTCTGTGGGTACAATGAACGAAGATGAGCTCATGAGCATCACAGTTTTCCATTCTTTTGTGTTAGCACCAGTGTAAAAGCGACGCTTATTTGGGCGGTATGTCGATATCTAGTCCTCTTTGAGTTGTGAATTCCAATAGAATCGCGGCGCGCCTCCGTGGTATAAGAAACTCCTGCAGCAATGCATACACAATAATCGGTGGACAATAGGTGTACTGTGCGACTAAATACGTTCTGGAAATTTCATATGATACAATGCAACGCATATTTTAAGGAAGTGACACCCCACAGCTCATAAGTATTAGAAAAATATCATGATCACCGCCTCGAGCTGCTGATGAAATTCTTTCTCTAAAAACCAGTTTCTGTCGACAGACCAGCATCTGCTTCTTAAAATCATTTACAGCATCATATTAGAATTATATAAAGTAATGGACGTCCGATAATAAAACCACAAGTTTTTCACTGTTTTTACATCATAATAAATTACATCGTCAATGTATAAACTGTGCTAGGCAGTGCACTCTTTCATGTTTATTAGCAATTGGCGTTAACGCTACGAACGGCAGCGCACCACATACATCTACATCTACATCTACATCTATACTCCGCGAGCCACCTTACGGTGTGTGGCGGAGGGTACTTATTGTACCACTATCTGATCCCCCCTTCCCTGTTCCATTCACGAATTGTGCGTGGGAAGAACGACTGCTTGTAAGTCTCCGTATTTGCTCTAATTTCTCGGATCTTTTCGTTGTGATCATTACGCGAGATATATGTGGGCGGTAGTAATATGTTGCCCATCTCTTCCCGGAATGTGCTCTCTCGTAATTTCGATAATAAACCTCTCCGTATTGCGTAACGCCTTTCTTGAAGTGTCCGCCACTGGAGCTTGTTCAGCATCTCCGTAACGCTCTCGCGCTGACTAAATGTCCCCATGACGAATCGCGCTGCTTTTCGCTGGATCATGTCTATCTCTTCTATTAATCCAACCTGGTAAGGGTCCCATACTGATGAGCAATACTCAAGAATCGGACGAACAAGCGTTTTGTAAGCTACTTCTTTCGTCGATGAGTCACATTTTCTTAGAATTCTTCCTATGAATCTCAACCTGGCGCCTGCTTTTCCCACTATTTGTTTTATGTGATCATTCCACTTCAGATCGCTCCGGATAGTAACTCCTAAGTATTTTACGGTCGTTACCGCTTCCAATGATTTACCACCTATGGCATAATCGTACTGGAATGGATTTCTGCCCCTATGTATGCGCATTATATTACATTTATCTACGTTTAGGGAAAGCTGCCAGCTGTCGCACCATGCATTAATCCTCTGCAGGTCCTCCTGGAGTACGTACGAGTCTTCTGATGTTGCTACTTTCTTGTAGACAACCGTGTCATCTGCAAATAGCCTCACGGAGCTACCGATGTTGTCAACTAAGTCAGACTGTACAGCTGATCACTGTTTAGCACAGTTTATTTATTAACTGTGTCATTTCTATTGCGATGTGACAATACTGACAAATTCATGGCTTTATTATCTGACGTCAGTGATTTTATGTTCGCCTAAAATTATGCTGTTTATGCTTTTAAAAACTAGATGGCAGTCTGTCGACCGAAACTGGTTGTTTAGAAAAGAATTTTATCAGCAGCTCGAGGAGGTAATCGTGACGTTTCTCAAATGCAACACACATTTGGTCAGCTACCTCTCGCCTACCACATAATTCGAACTGTACGTTTTGCCTTACTGCTCTCCAGATTTTCGTTGTTGTTCTGTGTCATGGTTCTATAATGAATTCTGCGTGGAATTTAGGATGTAGACTACTGCAACGCACCCCATTAGTTCTGTACATTTAGTTTTATTGTTCCAGAGGCTGGTGTTGAGCTGTCTTCTGTGACGTCACTGCGTCATTGGTTGTTGGCGTCGGTAAGTGTTTACGGTTGGTAATTGAAAGGCGTCAGGCGGATAAGCAACCCGAGCGTGCTGGTTATGTAATTTAATGAGGCCGGGTTAACATAATGATGGTTATTGGCAGTTTCATTACTGCAGATTTTCTCAAGTTCCGGCGAATGTCGGCAGTCACTCACAGTGGACCAAAACAGTGTTACTTATGCAAATTAAATTCGTCACTGTGTTCTTGTACATAGTTGTGTTCAAGTGTAGAATGAGCCTGTCAGGAAAGACAAGGTGTAGGAATTTTTATTGAGTTTTCAGTTAAAATATTTAGTTTCCCATGCACCAAAAGGAAGTTTATTCGTCTTACTAGGTACAGCTGGACCCACCAAGAGTGGTTTGCAAGGTTGCCAGCCAGTCTTGAGGGGGCCTAGAGGTGATCACGCCAGAAATGCACGTTTGTCATTTCGGGCTTAGGCCCACAGATGAGTGAGGAAGGAAACACGCCCTAGTTAGGTGGATTCCAGTGCAATACAAAACTTGTAGCTTGCAGCCGACGCTATTCGGAAGCGGCCAGCAATCAACACTTCATTTAGTCCGGGGACAAACAGCCTCTGCTGAGGGGACGACTTTACTTAGCTCGTAGGCCACACTGATTTATACAATAAACTAATATGACCAGTGGACTTGAGTTGTGGCCATAGATAATACTGATTGATACTGGAAGTGGGAACCTATATTGAACCACATTAAACTATCTTACCAGTGACATGAGTACGAAACAAAAATATTTCCATCAGCTAAATAATTACTCATTATATATCGTAAGGTTCGATGTTACAGACGCTAGCTACCTTATATGACTTTGTCTGATATCAGAACTGAAGAATGCATAGCCTGTAAATCAGAGTTTTTGATGAGAACTTTATCGTAAAATTTGAAATTTTCCCGGCGAATCAACTGTTCAAAAAGATTTCGGGCATGCAGCTGGTCGTCGTAAACTTCATTGCACGATATTTCGGCTGGACGACTGCCAGCCATCTTCAGAAGAGCCGAACGAGAACTGACGAAGACGTTCTCCGCTCCGTCTTATATAGTGCGCTGGTAGTACTGCCGCGCATGTGTTGCAGCCGCGGAGACAGAAGGTAGACCCAATGCACGTCAACCTGGATCCGTATGCAGTGCTATCATGGTATCATGTTCTATTAAAATCGAAATATAACGGCATACCAAACCCATTTTCAGCTCTGTTCGAACTCACTCATATGTTTATATGGGAAACTTTCACGTTGATAACGGGCTGTCACGTTTGCACTTGGTTTGACAGTTGTTTTCTGTCTGAGCTTCGAGTAATGCTGACGTTCCCATAGAGGATGCTGATAGAGCTGCGTGTGCTCAGTATCTGCACACTCTAAGTCGTGCTTATCTGGTGGGCTGTTCTGGATAACTCTCGTGTTCAAATTCGTTCGGGACCTTTTTCTGGGATTAAAACCTTCAAGAATTTTATTTATGAGAATGTATATATCGCAGGGAATTGCGTATGGTATAACCTCCTGCTACTGGAAGAGTGACACTAAGATTTTTACAGTAACTTTTTAAGTGCTTAAAACATTGCACTGAACTGCAAACACAGAAATTCAGTCGCTAGCGAGCATCAAGTGTTGCGGTTAGAGAAATCAAAGGACTTATTTGGTCAGAAACTGAGCCATTTTACTTCTGACAGGTAGAGAATTTCTGCCACTTGGAACAAGTAAAGAACTGGAAAAGGTTACGATCTTGGATTTACTGCAGAAACTTTGTGTTTCGTGGTGAAATAAAATATAAAGATTAGCATGCGTGAGTGCCAGTTAAAACAGTGATACTGAACAAAATTGTTTCTTTAACACGTCTAATATAGTGGTAAACAATACGACAACACCTGAAACTATGGTACGCTGTACAAGGCATGGTTCATAAAATAGCTGATAGCGTTCTGTAAGGCAGAATAATAGGGGAAAAACCTTTGGAGATAAGACATAAAGTGCTGAAACATGTATGGCTTCAAGAAAACCAAATGAGTTGTGTCTTGCATAAGGCGGAAAGTTTCTCCAATTATAGAAGATTATCTGAGGACCATGTCTTCTGCTAATAATTTATCCGGTTCAAAGAGCTACGGAAGACACTCTGCCATGTATCCGTACGCAAGTAAAACAGCACTGTAATTAAATTCTCCACAGTAAGCGAGATAAGAAAAGAATCATCACCTTGAAGTCAGATACGTAGCTACAAACATCTGTGACCTGTCTGATAAAAATTAGTCGTTGTGTGGTAAAAGATACGCCCTGTTAGCCTTAATGAAGGGAATGTGCCATATAAGTTACCCTAAGGCTACAATTTTACGCAGTCCAAGCTGAAAATTACACCAGATTCCTCTTAAGTGGCTTTATCCGAAAAAGAATCCCGCACAAATAAACCTAACGCCATAAATGTCAGTGTAAGTAATTTGTAAGGAGTACGGACAAACCTGAAATTCACTTCCAATTTGTGACGACTACCACATCGAGCTGTGCAGGAATGCGTACGACTCTTGCGGCAAAATATCTACAGCCTGCGTCTGTGTCACTACAAATTGCTGTCCCAACCTCTTCCAGTGTTGCTGGATTATCGCTATTGTGTAACAATATCTACATATATAAAAGGAAACAAGATATACGTGTCTTAAAAGGGCTCGATTTACAGTCAGTGCCGACATCATTGAAAATCAGTTCAGCTCAAACAGCATTTAGTAATGTTTTTGTGCTTGTTTTTCAGCATTACACTTGTACAATTATCAAACGAAACGTTAACTATTTTCTTAACGCGTATATATGGCGAATAAGCTAGAAGCAGTAGTTAAATAAATCTTGAGCTCAAACTGGCTGACGGATTTGTGGTATCGTGTTACACTTAGATGCTCAATTATGTAAATGAATTCTTGAAATAATTCTTATTAACTTTATTTGAGAATATTTTTGACACAACGTATTCGTAATATCGACTTGACTTTCAAATTGTGATAGTTTCCTATGATAAACACGTATGTTGGAACGTAATGGTACACAGTATTTCCTATACGGCTTAAAAATGCCGTTGATTGATTTTATGATTCGATAACAGACATGATTGCTCCGTATTTATACAATGTTGAAGACAGGTTTAAATAATGGAAATAACAGTATGATTAGGAATTAATTTCTTCTGGACCACTAAACACGTCAGTTTATCATGTGCGTAATCAGAACTTGTTCCATGTTGGACAGACTATCTAGCTGTTCCCGACGAAACGACAGGATTGTTGTTTAGCGCCTCCATTTTCTTCTCGTCACTCCTTGTGATTATGGCTCACGACGTTCACGTCTGTTGTTCCTCAAATCGGTTTAGAACTGGGGAACAGTAGAGTGAAATGTGCATTGCAACTTTAGTTGGTACAAAACATCTGCACAGAAGTAAGAGAAATCAGTGAAGCTGAAGCCCAGTTTTACAGTCGTGTTGCGCACTTTGGAAAAAAAAAAGAAAATATACTGAAGAATCAGTTGCAGATTAAAACCGGTGTTGCGACGTCAAGCGCAATAATTTTAAAGTTCAGTGAGCACCAATTCCTGGCCGAGAATCTCATTTAGATACCAATACTACAATAATAACATGATAAACATTCGTAAGCTTGTTAATACGTGCTTGACTGATTCGGTAAAAGCGGGTAATTTGAATTGTATATCCTGCTTAAGAAGCTTGTAGCTTCATAAACTTCGCGGCAATTTTCACAGCAGATTGCGCGCCAAATGCTTGTCATCAGTACGATATATTGTGAGCCACCACGACCGTTACGTGACGCAAAACGCTGTGACCTTAATACCTGCTTCGGCTCAACCTACGTCTTATTCCACGTTATATACAGAGATGGATGGGATCTAGATCAAGGTGCGGTTTGTGTACGGCTCACGTCGCCTCCATGTGAACAAGTTACAGCAAAGGTACACCACTCTTACATTAGCTGGTCTAACGTACTTCGGCTGTGGTATTTGCATTGAGTACGACCCAGAACGATCTTGAAGTATAAATTGATTGTACTTCGCTGTAACTGAAATAACATCACTCGTAATTACACATTAGTCGCCTGAGATTTATCTTCGAGCGAGAGAGTGGGTATTTACGCAAGTGTGTCCTAGTTCACAGTGAAACACGTATGTTCCTAATTTATTGCTGCGCATGTAGTGCGGCACATATAACTCACGGACCCCCGTAGTGCAGAAATCTAGCAGCCAGCTGCTGATGCCGAAGCATCTTCTTGACTGAAATTAATATTCCGTTGTTTTCTCTGAAATTTACTATGTTCTGATGTGAAATGAAAGGCGATGCATTGAAGGAGAACTGAGCTTGAACTCCTATCATACGAGACTACCTAAAACCACGAACTGAAGTTTTGCACCTTTATTACTTGCTTGGAGAAGTAAACCAGTGAATTTAAGGCCCTTCCTTCCGGTACTTCCAGTCTTTGGATGTTGATGATACAGTTTTTTGTTTTGGAGTTTCACACTATTCAAAGCAGAATATAGGTTTTATTTTATTTACAGTCCACATTAGCATCTACACACAATGGAGAATCATCGTAACTTCGTAATTGCACAAGGGAGGGAATGGAATGAGAATCATTGGGAGATCCCCATTGTGTGTTTACTTGTTGCGTATCAGTAACTGTAGTGCAAAACGAGTTTTCGACCATGACATGACTGTAAGTAACAAGTTATTGGTGAATGCTAATTTTTCCAACACAATTCTCCGAGTCATATAAGACGTTGCAATCTTTCTCCACGTCGTTTTAAGATATTTGGTAGAATATTCCTTGGATAATAAAAGAAACATGCCATCTTTGATAGCAAGTCAACGAATCTATCTGCGTATAAGTGGAATTAGGCCCACTGTGTTTACGGTGTGTCATGTCGGTAAGGAGTAAGCAAGGTGATATGTACCATCTAACAAGCTGCTGTGTGATCTCCTCAGCTAAAATTTCGGGTCTCGTCAGCTGTCATCATCTTCTTCTTTATTTTTGCCCCTGGAGTAGAGAAACTGACGTCTTTCTACTGAGAAGCCGATTTGATTTGCTGACTTTGAACCACCGCAAGTCAGAATGATGCCCACCGATTCTCATCAGTTCCATTCTAGACGACCGCCGCTCCAGGTTCTGAGGGATTCGGGCAGAATGTTATTGCACTGTGCCTGGGAACGTGCATCTCAGAAATGGCGAAGCTAGCCAGCTGTTCACATGCTACTCTGGTGAGTATTCCTGAGAAGTGGTCGATAGACGATAAAACAAAGAGTAAGCAACGAAGTGTTGGATGTACACACCTAATCACAGCAAGTGAAAGACGGAGGCTTAGCAGCTATGTAATGAGGGACAGGCAGAATTGGCGCCAGAGTACAGTGCTGTCGCAGGCGCCAGTATTTCGAAGGACACGGTTCAGAGCACATTGCAAAATATGTGGCACCGCAGCGGACGTCCCCGAAGCGTTACCGTGTTGACCCAACGTCACCGTCAATCACGATTGCGGTGGTCTCGGGATCATCGAGAAGCGTGAATCAATGAAAACGTGTCACCTTGTCAGACGAGTTGTGTTACACTAGATCGATGGTCCTTTCCAAATACGCCGTCATCCATCCAAAAGGCTGCTTGATACATCCACCGGTCGCGGTGGCCGAGTGGTTCTAGGCGCTTCAGTCTGGAACCGCGTGACTGCTACGGTCGCAGGTTCGAATCCTGCCTCGGGCCTGGATGTGTGTGCTGTCTTTAGGTTCGTTAGGTTTAAGTAGTTCTAAGGTCCAGGGGACTGATGACCTCAGATGTTAAGTCCCACAGTGCTCAGGGCCATTTGAGCCATTTGATACATTTGATACATCCACCGCCACCGGCCTACAGACGCCAGCCGATGGGAGCAGTATTATGTTAGGGGCTGGGGGTGACATACGCCTGGGTTTCCACGGGACCAGTGGTAGTAGTGGAAGGCACTATGACAACTGTGGATTACCTGAACGTTACTGTGGGCCACCTGAATCACTTTATACTTGATGTCTTCCCTGACGGCAATGGCATCTTCCATCAGGATAACGGCCAGTGGTAAAACGCCAGAATCGAGCTTCAGTGGTCTGAGCATGATAGTGAACTGACTTTGCTGTCTTAGCCACCAAATTCGCCGGATCTGGACCCAAATGAACGCATCTAAGACGGTATCGGGTGCCAGCTCCGCGCCGACAAACCACCGGATCGTAATTTACGGGAATTTCGTGATCTGTGCTTAGATATGTGGCGCCACATTCTTCCGGAGACGTACCAAAGACATTTTCAATACACATTACGCACAATCACTGCTGTATTGTGTACCAAATGGTTTAAATGGCTCTGAGCACTATGCGACTTAACTTCTGAGGTCATCAGTCGCCTAGAACTTAGAACTAATTAAACCTAACTAAGCTAAGGACATCACACACATCCATGCCCGAGGCAGGATTCGAACCTGCGACCGTAGCGGTCGCTGGGTTCCAGACTGCAGCGCCTAGAACCGCACGGCCAAAGATGGATCAATACGCTATTAAGCACATGGCCATAATGCTCGGCAGTGTATGTCTTACACACAGCGTATGCGTCTTTCCACTGCAGTAACGAAAAAGCGAGATTTTATAACGTGAGAAATAGCGTCAGACATCAGAAAATGCTCCAGATTAAACAATGCATGAAGCATACCGACAATTTATTGAAGAGAGGTAGCTTATGACAGTCAACACGACATCGTTGTTTAACCGCCCAAAATATCGGTAAATGTGTGAGGAAGTGCTGCTAAAATCGTCAAATCTATTTCAGTGTTGTAGGAAGATTTTGCCTTTTCCTGATGTTTTTCTCTGACAAAATCCTTTGTTCAGATTGCCGATATCTACTCAAATTAATCTGTTATTCATTATATTGCTTATGAGATGAGCCTAATGTATCTGTAAGAGAGGTATTTCGGAGGTGCAAGCGGTTTTTTTAAAATAGTCTCACCGAGGAAATATAACAGTTTTGTGTTTAAAGCTGAGAGGGGGCGGCACATCAACAGGAAAGCGGAATTAAAGCTGTGAGGACGGGCCTGAGTCGTGCTTGGGTAGCTCAGTCGGTAGAGAATTTGCCCGAGCAAAGGTCCCGAGTTCGAGTCTCGGTCCGGCACACAGTTTTAATCTGCCAGGAAGTTTCAGGAAAGCTAAAGTTTAACTTTTCATTGGCAAAGGTTTATCACCACTTGAGTTGGCAGAGGATGGGAAGGGAATTGACAAAGGCATTTTTTAACGAACAATTAATCCCCACCCTCCACCCCCACCCCATTTAATGAGTTTAGAGTATCTTTATACGTCATTTTTGCTCCGTTATTTAGAAATTTATATGGCATGAAAACATATCAACGACACGTTTCGAGGACAGGCACTTACACTTCCTGGTGCATGCAGTTGCTTCCTATACAGCTTCCCATGGTCGATTCTAAAGGGTGTGATACTTGTTCCACCATTTTGTTTTATAATATGAGGTAAACCACGGATAACATAAATAATGGTATCGAACAGAAGTTGAAACTCCACTACGCCACAGCATGAATCCGGCGCTATAACAACGACGCCATCTCGCTTGCCCATCTCTTTAAAACGGGAAAATTACGTAGTTTTAGAGGCATTTGGGCAAATAATGCCTGACATTGTTCAAAAAGTTATGCTGGTTCTTGCCTAGAAAAATGAAAAGAAACTTGATTTACGATAAGTAGACGCCACTTTAAATTCACCTGCTTACAATTTGAGGATACAGCACCTTCTCGGAGACTGCGGACAGACTAATGAATTTTAACAGAATTGGTTGGTTCTGGGCAAATGAAATTATGCTGGAAGAGAGAAGGTAAACAGTACGACTCATCTTAGAGCGGAGAGCACACAGACAATAAAGGAGAGAATGCTTCGAACTCCCCACAGAGGAGCAAATGAAACATTGTTTTTGATGATGGGCAACCGGTGCACTGTAACAGATACAGTCTGCAGGGCGCCAAGCTGCAAAGATAAAGTTTATTTGTAGCTATGCAAATCAAAGCTCTTGTTATGTATTTGGGTACGCATAACCTTCAATCTTTAACAAGCACTGGTCATTCTGCTGTTTTCCATAACTAGAACAACGCAGTGACGGCGTACGTGTAATGTAGGTACTAGCAAACAGTAAGAGGAGATTGGTTATTTCGTAAGGAACGCGGCAGGGGCTGTTGTAATTACCACGGTGGATACGGTAACAAATGCGTGTACAGGGAGTACACGACGCGGAACAGCGGGCGGCGTGGTCTGAGATGAATTGCGAGAGCCTCGCAAAGCGGGCCGTTCGCATATTGCCGACTTCGTTATTTCCAATCATGCGTTGTTACAGAGTGTTTTGTTCTTGTTGTGACACGCATTATGAATATTCAGTATCTCGAACGAAACCCCGTGGTTCCTGATTACATTATCCCGCTTTTAGCGTTTGCATTTCAAATCCGCTTTTGGGCGGTTCAGGAGTGACATGATGGCGATGTTTCGAGAAGCAATCCCCTGTGGCCTCGCTGCCACCTCTTCTGTACAAAACGGCTCCAGATTAGCGGACTCCGACTGCAAATCCTTCTCCGAAATATCAGAGGGTTTTCACACCACTAAGCAAACACAGAGCAAAATCCCGTCATTAAGTATTCGGTGCTAATTGCATTTAACAGCACTAATAAAGTTCTTCTGTCACAGTCTTTCTAATGTTACGGCTACATGAAGCGTTTCGCTGACATAAAGGAATAACCGTTTTTCAATGAAAGAAAGTTCGTGTTACATTCCAGAAGCTCTTCATCACTCATTATAAATAATAACACGTAATTATTTACCTGAAAAACAGTTTGTGCCTGAATGATAACTTTTTGCTGTACTGGATGACAGCCAGTTGCAACCGGAATAACAGTTGTTGCATTACGTTCAGACACGTCCATAGGAGACATCTCATCATGGTTTACTAGAATTTACTGAGATTTATTTGCTCACGTCAACTCAACTCGCATATTTTGTGGTTAAATTTGAATCGCCCGATAAATTGCAGGTATCAACAGCAAATTCTGGTACCAGTGTCAAGATCGTTGTTTCCGGGGAGGGCAATCATAAACTAACGTACATACAGATATTATATGAATGAAACAATATACATTTCCGCGTGATGCATTGTCTCCTGACATGTGAAGGATTTCAGAAAACAAATGATACATGTTGTCTCACAATAACACCATCGCGCAACAAGAGTAGCGCATTTTCAGAAAAGAGGCTTCTTGCAGACATCGTTCTGCCATCATACGAATAAGAGGGATCATCACATTGCGCAATTGAAACGACACTGCAACTGGAAATGTACATCAAAGTTGAAGCAGGCAGGACAGTATAATTCTTGTGGACAAAACCTCTACATTAGACACAGCTTCACCGTGAAATCCTGGCAGTGTATAGGCCAAATGCAGTGTCGCAGCCGCAGTGATCTGGAGCCAACAATTAGCCGAAGCCCGCACAGCTGTGTGTGGTGCTGATGGTGAAGGAAGGAAGGTCTTGCATCATGTGATTTCCATCTTTTCGGCCAGTTGAAAGAACGTAAGTGGGGAAGGAAAATTTTCAACGATGAAGACGTTCATATAGCGGTTCTCGAATGATTCCTTGACCAACAAGCCGATTTCTGTTGTCCAGGAACTGAGCTATGATATGACGTCCCGACCGTTATTTACAGAGACTTGGCGGCTACAATGAAAAATAATGTCATAGGCCTAAATCTGTGTCACTTTGAACTTTAGTGCAGCATTCGATAAAAGTTAGTTGGCCTGTCATAATAACGGGCATGATACTTTCTGAATTCTCTTCATACACATTAAATCTTTCTTGATTTGGGACACAGTAACGACATTTTTTCTCCCATATAACTTCATAATTTTCTGGCAAAAGCAAGTTGATGCTAACTTGTACAGAAGACTGCGTCGGTCCTTAATCAGATTGCTGTTGAATCGTAGTAATAATGTGACAAAACGCTATAGAATGTGATGTACGAGGGCGTGCTGAAAAGTAATTCCCCTGCATTGTTTATGTGAAAACTCTTAAAGCTTTTTAAGTAAAACGAACGTCATTAACATTCTACATGTTTATTTTTCACGTCTACGTATTTTATATGTCAACATAGTCATCCTGGCGATGATCACATATCTTTCAACGGGAGACCAGTCTTTTGATAGCGTCACTGTGGAATGTTCGCCTTTTTTGACGAAGTCACAACGTCACCTTCACTTGCACCGCTTCATCACTATCAAAGTGAAGTTCTCGAAGGTGTACTTTAAGTTTTGGTAACAGATGAAAATCGGCTGGGGCTAAGTCGGACACTATGGAGGATAGTAGATGACAGTGAACCCGAGGTGTCCGATTATTGGAAATGTTACACTCCCCATGTTACGCGCTACAATTCTGAGCCCTGCCGTGGCTCTCTCTCTCTCTCTGGCTCTGGCTCTGAGCACTATGGGACTTAACATCGATGGTCATCAGTCCCCTAGAACTTAGAAATACTTAAACCTAACTAACCTATGGACATCACACAACACCCAGTCATCACGAAGCAGAGAAAATCCCTGACCTCGCCGGGAATCGAACCCGGGAACCCGGGCGCGGGAAGCGAGAACGCTACCGCACGACCACGAGCTGCGGACCTCTGCCGTGGCAGAGGGCTGCAAACATGTAGACACGGAGAATAAAAATGTAGAATGTTAATAATGTCTTTTTTAAAAAAATAAAAAAAGCGGCAACGGCCTTGCCGCTGTGAATACACCGGTTCCTGTGAGATCACCGAAGTTAAGCGCTGTCGGGCGTGGTCGGCACTTAGATGAGTGACTTTCCAGGCCGCCATGTACTGTTGCCATTTTTCGGCGTGCACTCAGCCTCGTTATGCCAATTGAGGAGCAACTTGACCGAATAGTAGCGGCTTCGGTCAAGTATACCATCCTAACGACCGGGAGAGTGGTGTGCTGACCCCATGCCCCTCCTATCCGCATCCTCCTCTGAGGATGACACGGAGGTCGGATGGTCCCGATGGGCCACTTGTGGCCTGTAGACGGAGTGGCTTTTTTTTTTAATTAAAAAAAGCTGTAAGAAATTTTCATATCAAATATTCGGAGGCGTTATTTTTCAGCACACTCTCGTACTACCTCCCAGCAAGTTACTCTTTGAGAATAATCGGCTAACCGTTAATGGATATCTACGTAGCGTGATTCGTTTCTTCAACTGTAAACTTAAGCTACAAATGTGGAGCCGTTGTCTATTTGTAGACGAGGGATGAGATTTACGGTCACGAGGCCAGCTCACAACAGACGCTTTCTAGACGTCTGTGTCGTCTAGAGAAGCCGCTGTCCCGAGAGGACTTGCCTGCTGGCTCAGCTAGCAACGGGAGCGATTTGGGGCGAGAAGGCACGCGAGAGAAAGGTGCCGACTCGAGAAGCGACGAGCGGGAAGCGCTCCGTGATTTATGGCAGTGTTGCCCGTGGAGCGGAAATCGGTTGAGCAGGCGGGCCCGTTTTAGTTGAGCGATGGCCGTCCGGGCCGCGGACGTAATTGGTGTGGGAGCGGGTATCAGCGTTACACGCGACAATGCCGGTTTTCTCCGCCGCAGTAAACGTCAGAGCGGCGGACGGGTCGCTCGTAAAGACGCGGACGCGCCGCAGACACGCGATATGCTCACCGCCCAGCGCCCCCTCCCCCCCCCCCCCCCCCCTTTTCCCTCGCACTCACGTCCCGACCGATCGAGATGTGCCCGCCCGATTGCCGTCGCCACTTTTGTCGACGATACCCACCTTTAACAGTTTGACAGCCCTTACGTTCGCACGCATCATTCATCTTCTCGCGGACGGGACCCACCTGCCTGCACAGCAGAGACTACGGGCTAGTGAACAACTGATTCAGAAATAACTGTCGTGTTGGCGTGGTACCGTTACTGTCACATCGGCGGATGAAATAGTTTTCAGTGACACGGGGGCGACTGTGACGCAACCGTAACGAAGTGTCATGTTTTTTCTGCAGACAGAAAAGT
Organism: Schistocerca serialis cubense; assembly: GCF_023864345.2. Classification (NCBI taxonomy): domain Eukaryota; kingdom Metazoa; phylum Arthropoda; class Insecta; order Orthoptera; family Acrididae; genus Schistocerca; species Schistocerca serialis. The sequence goes on along the minus strand of NC_064640.1, from coordinate 368,497,912 downwards.
TGTCTGGTAGTAGCGACGATTTTTATGGACTGTTCATTTGCTTAAACCGTTGTTTGTTGTCTTATTGATTCCTCATGGGATTATTTGTAGAAAGTATTTCAAGACAACTTACTCCCGGGGGGTATAACTTCCACAACCGTGTGCCCATATCGCCTGTACAAAAAGTTCCGAGACTGATTTGATTTTCTGGCGTATCAACGACGTCAGTGGAGCAACTAAGGTGACAGCTTGAAATAACAGCTGTAAATAACAGACATGCGTTCGACAGGTCAGTTGCGAGTAGGCAGTGTTGAGTAGTGGGCGCGCGGCCATGCACAAATGGTGAAACTTCCCCATAGAAAAATTTATGAATTACTGTGCTCGAAAACCTCTTACGTTATTTGCTTTTCAAACAGCTGAGCAAAACTGAACGTACTCAGACATTACTCTCTTTACTTATTCTGATCTTCACTAAACTGACACACAATATTTTTAGCGAAACACAATCTGACTTTTAATAATCCCTACAAAAGAATGGCCCTGACTAACAATAACGTATACCTTTCATGAATCACTTACCTCACAAAAATCTTCGTTACTCGAACTACTGCAATACAGCGAGCGCCAATACTGACAGCTAAATAAAAGATTCTAACTACTGAAGGCACTAACTACTGACAGGCATCGTTAGCATATGAAAGATTTTGATAGAGAACAAACAATGTATTTACCTTAATAGTGTTCAAAAGACATTATATATATATATATATATATATATATATATATATATATATATATATATCTCAGTTCATGACATCCAGTCTTACAAATTTACTGTCTCTGATGGACACACGTCCAGATCATCCGCTCTCAAAACTCCGCCGTCTCTCTCCCCACATCCACCACTGCTGGCGGCTCACCTCCAACTGCGCAACGCTACGCGCTGTTCACATCCAGCTGCCCAACACTACAATAGCAAACAACAATGCAAACCAGCCACAGACTGCACACAGCACAGCCAGTGATTTTCATACAGAGCGCTACGTGGCGTTACCAATTAAAAAAATCTAAACAGCATACTTACATCTAAACAGCCTACTTACAATGGCATCTCTAAATCATGCGTTCAAGATATTCTCCAGAATATTTTGAAGAAGAGAAAAGAGTGTGCAAGTTTCTCCCGCACACCTTGACTCCTGAACTAAAACGACGACGCCTGGATGCCTGCAGCGACTTGATTGAAATACAAATGGTTCAAATGGCTCTGAGCGCTATGGGACATAACTGCTGAGGTCATCAGTCCCCTAGAACTTAGAACTACTTAAACCTAACTAACCTAAGGACATCACACACATCCATGCCCATGGCAGGATTCGAACCTGCGACCGTAGGATTGAAATACAAAACGCGAATAATTCTTCTCTGGAAAAAATCATAACGGGTGACGAGACTTAGTGCTATCAACACGAACGTACGACATAACGTCAACGTGCAGAAATTCACGTGATGGGTCAAAGCTTTGACGACTTAACCGACATTCAAGCTACTGTGACGCAGGAGGTGAACAACATCATCTCAAAGACAGTTTCATATCGTTGCACGAACGTTGTTTTACTCAAGTGAGGGGGGGGGGGGGGGAGGGGAGACCACGCAAAACATCCAAATTATTAAACCCCCCATCTTACCCTTTCTATGTTATTTCATTAATCCAGTCTCAAAACTTTTCGGACTGACAATTGTTCTCTCGATTTGTTACTTCCACTTTCAGTATGTCTGACGGAAAACGATCTTGAAATTAAACAGCTTTCGAATAACATTCGGCTTGTTACATCTTGAATTCATGAAAGAGGTACCTACGTCAATATTAAGTCAATTCTGCTTACATACACACGCACGCTATTCACATTTTTCACTTTAATTTGCCAGTGTCCATTATGATTCCGTTCGGACACCGTAAGAAAATGTACATCTTCATATCGCACAATATTAAAACTTAACGTTAATAGTTACTTCTCCACGAATAGCACCAACATTTACGCGCCCCAGTTCGTACTTCTTCACTTTATGAGCCTATCCCGCAAATGAAAGATCTACACACGTTTTCTTGCAGGCGCCAAAAGCTCGACCCACACCCTGGGTAATAGGCATCCCCACACCACTGTGATCCTGGGTCCAGTAGTGATGGTTAAGGGTATGTTTCTATGCATCGTAACGATGTCAACATCTATAATCTTAAAACGCCAGAAAAAGTATGAATATTTCGCTCTGCAGTGAAGTGTGTGCTCTTATGAATTTTCTTGGCAAATATATGTGAATGTAATTTTTTCCGTTCGTATACTTCTCGGGCTTCCATCCGGGTGACTGCGTTGAATTTCACGATGTTTTGATTGGTGTCGCTCACAACATCTTCTGGCGAAGTGTGGAGACCGCGCTGGCGTCACATACACTCCTGGAAATGGAAAAAAGAACACATTGACACCGGTGTGTCAGACCCACCATACTTGCTCCGGACACTGCTAGAGGGCTGTACAAGCAATGATCACACGCACGGCACAGCGGACACACCAGGAACCGCGGTGTTGGCCGTCGAATGGCGCTAGCTGCGCAGCATTTGTGCACCGCCGCCGTCAGTGTCAGCCAGTTTGCCGTGGCATACGGAGCTCCATCGCAGTCTTTAACACTGGTAGCATGCCGCGACAGCGTGGACGTGAACCGTATGTGCAGTTGACGGACTTTGAGCGAGGGCGTATAGTGGGCATGCGGGAGGCCGGGTGGACGTACCGCCGAATTGCTCAACACGTGGGGCGTGAGGTCTCCACAGTACATCGATGTTGTCGCCAGTGGTCGGCGGAAGGTGCACGTGCCCGTCGACCTGGGACCGGACCGCAGCGACGCACGGATGCACGCCAAGACCGTAGGATCCTACGCAGTGCCGTAGGGGACCGCACCGCCACTTCCCAGCAAATTAGGGACACTGTTGCTCCTGGGGTATCGGCGAGGACCATTCGCAACCGTCTCCATGAAGCTGGGCTACGGTCCCGCACACCGTTAGGCCGTCTTCCGCTCACGCCCCAACATCGTGCAGCCCGCCTCCAGTGGTGTCGCGACAGGCGTGAATGGAGGGACGAATGGAGACGTGTCGTCTTCAGCGATGAGAGTCGCTTCTGCCTTGGTGCCAATGATGGTCGTATGCGTGTTTGGTGCCGTGCAGGTGAGCGCCACAATCAGGACTGCATACGACCGAGGCACACAGGGCCAACACCTGGCATCATGGTGTGTGGAGCGATCTCCTACACTGGCCGTACACCACTGGTGATCGTCGATGGGACACTGAATAGTGCACGGTACATCCAAACCGTCATCGAACCCATCGTTCTACCATTCCTAGACCGGCAAGGGAACTTGCTGTTCCAACAGGACAATGCACGTCCGCATGTATCCCGTGCCACCCAACGTGCTCTAGAAGGTGTAAGTCAACTACCCTGGCCAGCAAGATCTCCGGATCTGTCCCCCATTGAGCATGTTTGGGACTGGATGAAGCGTCGTCTCACGCGGTCTGCACGTCCAGCACGAACGCTGGTCCAACTGAGGCGCCAGGTGGAAATGGCATGGCAAGCCGTTCCAGGACTACATCCAGCATCTCTACGATCGTCTCCATGGGAGCATAGCAGCCTGCATTGCTGCGAAAGGTGGATATACACTGTACTAGTGCCGACATTGTGCATGCTCTGTTGCCTGTGTCTATGTGCCTGTGGTTCTGTCAGTGTGATCATGTGATGTATCTGACCCCAGGAATGTGTCAATAAAGTTTCCCCTTCCTGGGACAATGAATTCACGGTGTTCTTATTTCAATTTCCAGGAGTGTACATATACTGAAGTAGCGGCGACTCTCCCCTCCCCCAACCCCATCCGCCTTGCATAGGATCGGCGTCCCGTGGTAGGGGGGCGGACCGCCGTCCACCTCTCGGTGCATTCAGTGTTGCCAAGACTCGCGAAGCGTCAGCTGCTGGGCAGGGACACGCGTATTTCTGTTAGTGCAGGGTTTCGTGCCGAATTTGGCTGGTAACCCTCGTCCCTGTTGACTAGACTGTCATAGAGCCTCATTTCAAATGATTATTCAATAGTGTCCTCCCTAAAGCCACTAACTCTGTACAACATTTCCTGACAGATTAAAGCTTTGTACCAGTTTGTGTCTTTAACCCAGAACCTTTCTGTAAGCTGTCATTGTGGCTCGTGGGTCGTGCCTGGACATCTCAGTTGGTAAGAACACTGCTCGCGAAAGGCAAGGTACTGGGTTCGACTTCCAGCCCAGTACCCAGTTTTTATATGCCTGGAAGTTTCTCCCATAGAAAAATTAAGCTTCTTACTTAGCATTAGACAGAACTAAATTCTTAATTTTCCTATTTCTAAAATGATGAAAGTAAGTAATATTTAGCTAACGTTTAAATAAAAGAAAACACACACATCTGATTTAGTGCTTTATTAAAGCAAGAAATAATGCGTCAATGAGACGGTTGGTAACTTTTATTTACAACACTCTTTTTAATATTCGGTTTGGTTTCATGCAGTGCACATAAGACAAAAATCCACTTTCACACCTTTGAGTTTTGGCGAACGGGATCAGAATTTGTAAGGATAACAACGGATACTCGCCACTACCTTTCAGCAAAATGCTGTCTGTTGCTTTTAATCAATGCCTACTTTTAATAGGCAGTAGAACATATTTCTAGTGATAAATGTTACTTTAAATTGCCTGTGAATGAGCATTTTCCGCTGCTCGTGTCGCGAAACATTGTCAGTACTATAAGCATCGAAACGATCACAATTTTAACTCTTTGTCAGCAAAGCTCGAGTTTTCGAAGAAACTGGCTACACTAATATTCACCATATTCGCTTGAAAGCCGAGAGTGGGCATATTAATTCACCAAAGAAATTTACATGGTAAACCAATTTGGAGATAAATGAATCTGCTCTTTTGGTTCGAACGGAGTTGTGGACAACTGACTAGCGAAACAGTGGGCGATATGACAGGCGATAACACTCTCGAACCATTGGTCGCGATGTGCCATAGACATAAGAAAGTGAGCAGTTCAGGTACATTGTGCTCATTCCTGACTGCTTACCAAATTCAAATATTGTCGTTCACACATTCAGTACTGAAGCTGTGACTCCGCCGCATAACATCACGCGCTAAAGATTATATTTTACAATTTTAGGCAATAATCGCTTACGTATCTAATAAATTTTGGAATCAGACGGGATTGTTATAACAAATACGAATTTTTAAAAATATCTTAGTTCAATGCGGACTGAACCCTCGCAGCACGATAAGCATGGAGTGACAGTTTTTCCTACTGTGGTCATCAAACACTAGCTGTCGTCCGCATAGCCTTCGCAGAGGCATCCTTGACAATATAATACTACAGTCAAGCAAACGGGTCACATACTCAGCGAAGGACGCAACTTGTCAGGTAGGAGACGCGTCGGCCTTGAAGTAATTATGCCTCACATTTTTCGCCACCTCTTTTGTACCTCCACGACGGTTGTCATCTCTGTTATTAACGGACATCGGATTAGCGAGGCGACATTTGTCTGGCCTTCTTGAACAGATTTGCTCCACAGCCTTGGAAGTAGCCACTATCGTCCACCAGAGGACGAAAAAAAGTTAAGTACGCTAATTATAGCTGCTATTCAAGACGTGTATAAAGTTCGAATGAAAGGATTTAGAATGAACTATCTGGCTTTATATTACAGATGAGCTTGTCAGATTTGTGTTTGTTTATTTAAGTTGTTTGGTCCAACATGTACTTGCGTCAGTGTAAGCAAGTACTGCGCATGTCACACTAGGGAAGCTGTGTGCGGAGTCGATGGTAGATTGTTTCTGGTGGAATACAACTGACAGCCTTGCTGCAACATCAGCCTTACGAAAACGTGTATTTCGGCTAGTGGAGCTCTGAATAAATACGTTGAGTAAATTTCCCCTGAACATTAACCATTTTGATCGTACCTCAGGAAAGTTCTCTTTTCAGTATACTGTATCCAAAAAAAAAAAAAAATTAAAATTATTTCCGTATGAAGGAAGCATTCTTACAGAAGCACGAAAGGTAGTAATGACCTTAAAGCTAGTCTAACCGACTAGATCTTTATTGCACTCTTTGTGAATTTAGCAGCTTCTCGCGGAACACTTCCCAAGAAACAGAGTGCCTCACTGTTTAATGAGTCCATAAGTGCCTGTGCAGATTAGTATGTAACTATAAAATATTTTTGAGACACCTCATCAAAAGTGTCCCCAGCAGACTTCTAACCGTGAAAAGGTGAAGTGCGGACAAACCCCAAATTAATGTGCGCTAATAGGTGTCCGGATACTTTTGATCTGATAGGTTATGTTTCTGACAATTGGTATAAAAGGCAAAGGTTTTGGATTTACTGTAAGAATTGTTCCTCTTCTTTATTCTCTTACTTAAAGTGAACATAATTGCTTCTGTGCGTACCAGTGGTTACTTCGTATATATACACATAAAAAAAAAGTTTTGCATCGACCCGATTCCTAGAACTCCTGCGGATAGACGTTCCCTGTGGATATTGTATCTCAGTCCCTTTGACCGTTCAGAGATGTCACTAAACCCGCCGAAACATGTAAAAAGCCATGCATGAGCAGCGCCTTTTAGATGGAGGGGGCTCGACAGCCGATCAGTTCCAGTCAGTCCACCAGGAAGGAGGTACACGGCTCATGTTGTCTGTAGTTCAACCATGCCTAGACGGTCAATACCGCGGTTCGATCGCGTCCGCATTGTTGCTTTCTGCCAGGAAGGGCTCTGAACAAGGGAAGTGTCCAGGCGTCTCGGAGTGAACCAAAGCTATGTTATCCAGACATGGAGGAGATACAGAGAGACAGGAACTGTCGATGACATGCCTCGCTCAGGCCGCCCAAGGGCTACTACTGCAGTGGATGACCGCTACCTAGGGATTATGGCTAGAAGGAAACCTGACAGCAACCCCACCATGTTGAATAATGCTTTTCGAATCGCCACAGGACGTCGTGTTACGACTCAAACTGTGCGCAATAGGCTGCATGATGCGCAACTGCACTCCCTACGTCCATGGCGAGGTCCTTCTTTGCAACCACGACACCATGCAGCACGGTACAGATGGGCCCAACAGCATGCCGAATGGACCGCTCAGGATTGGCATCACGTTCTCTTCACCGATGAGTGTCGCATATGCCTTCAACCAGACAATCGTCGGAGACGTGTTTGGAGGCAACCCGGTCAGGCTGAACGCCTTAGACACACTGTCCAGCGAGTGCAGCAAGGTGGAGGTTCCCTGCTGTTTAGGGGTGACATTATGTGGGGCCGATGTACGCCGCTGGTCGTCGTGGAAGGCGCCGTTACGGCTGTACGACACGTCAATGCCATCCTCTGACCGATAGTGCAACCATACCGGCAGCATATTGGCAAGGCATTCGTCTTCATGGACAACAATTCGCACCCCCATCAGCGCACATCTTGTGAATGGCTTCCTTCAGGATAACGACATCGCTCGACTAGATTAGCCAGCATGTTCTCCAGACATGAACCCTATTGCACATGTCTGGGATAGACTGAAATGGGCTGTTTATGGACGACGTGACCCACCAACCACTCTGAGGGCTCTACACCAAATCGCCGTTGAGGAGTGAACCAACAGTGCCTTGATGAAATTGTGGATAGTATGCCACGACGAATACAGGCATGCACCAATGCAAAAGGACGTGCTACTGTATATTAGAGGTACCGGTGTGTACAGCAGTCTGAACTACCACCTCTGAAGGTCTCACTGTATGGTGGTACAACATGCAATGTGTGGTTTTCATGAGCCATAAAAAGGGCGGAAATGATGTTTATGTTGATCTCTATTCCAATTTTCTGTACAGGTTCCGGAACTCTCGGAACCGAGATGATGCAAAACTTTTTTGATGTGTGTATTAGCGATTTTCTATCCTCTTCCATTCACATATTGAGTGAAGAAAACATTAGTGTCTATATTCCTCTATATGATCTGTAACCTGATTCTTATAATCCCTGCGTGAGATATCCGAAGGTGATAGCAGAATCTTCGCACCTTCATCCACTAAAGGCTCTTTAAATTTACCCTGAAGGGTTTCACGGGAATAATCGTTTTTTCCAAAGTTGTCCATTTAAGTTCTCCGAGCATCATCTCTGCCACACGCGCTTTGTGAGGTATACCGAGCTGATAGGGTCCTAGTGGCAAGTCTCTTAATTCGTGTGACGTCTTTTGTCATGACTATTTCATTACGATCCCAGACAGTGGAACAATACTGGGAGGTTTGTCACACTAGCATCTTGTATCTAATTTCCTTGCCAGATGCACTGCACTTTCTCAGAACCGTTCCAATAAATATAAGTCTTCCATTCACCTTCCCTGTTATTGATTTTACGTATTCATTCCATTTCTTATCTCTTGTTAGTATTATTCCTAAGTATCTGAACGATGTGACGTGCACTAGGATTTCGTGATCAGTCTTACAATCGGATTCTATAGGATTCTTCCTCTGTTACAGGTACTGCCTTATCTATGTTTAAAATAACCTGCCGCTCATTACACCTAGTGGAAATTTTGTCTATATCTTTCTACAATTCCTTATGATCGTCCAACCATGTTGCTTTCCTCTAGATAACGAGAATGTCAACAACCAATGTGACTGTCATACTAATCATACGTGGTAAACCGTTGACATATAATGAGAACATTAGTAGTCCTACCACTCCTCTTTGGGACACATCTACATTACTTTCATTTCTGTTGAACATTCGCCGTCCAGTAAAACGTAGTGGGTTCCACACTTCTTCCATTTTAGACACACATTTATAATATGATAACAATTGCTACCAATTTCAGCCATACGTGGTCATATTCAAATTCTACTTGATAAGAAATAATCTACATTTCAAACTTAAATTCCGTAAAATTGTTTTATTTGTAATTAAGGTGAAGCAAAACACAAAATACATGCGGTTTATTCCTGTAACGTATAGTCGGAATTCCTAATGCTTGATAAAATCTTATAAATGTGATGTGTCTAAAATGAAAAGAAACGTATAATGCCGAGACTTCCGTCCGGAACCTTGCGTTTTGTGGGCAGTGTTCTTACCAGAAGTTTGAAAAGTGCATAGGGACTTCCGAAAGTAACTTAGACGTGTCGTCTTACGCTAAGACCGTTGTGCAACATGAGTAGCACATTATTAGAAGAGAGTACGTTGCGGGTTTACGCCATACAGTTCTGCTGTGGTACGAGTAACAAGGTGCATCACAGTATGCGATTAAGATGGCGCGGCAACTGGAAACGTACCCCAAAAGTTGAAGTACGTGGGACAGGGAGGTTATGATGGGCAAAACGTCTAAATTGCGCACAGATTCACCTTGAATTCTGGTGATATAGTGATCAAATACAATGTCTCGTCCAGCCGTAGTGAAATGGTGCCAGCAATTAGACCAAGTGTAAATTGAATTAGCATGACTGCTGTCAACTGCAGCGGGACATTAATCGGAATCAGCGGCGTCCAGCGGAAAGTGTGTACCTGTCTGGGATTCGAAGCCAGAATCTCCTGCTTACTAGGCAGGTGCGGTAACAACTGTGCGCATCCGTGACATAGCGTTATCGCAACTGCACGCACAATCTCGGTACCCCTCACGGCCGATCCACATTCCCACCGAGGGCCACCTATCCGCAATCCCTGTCCACAGCTGCGGAATATGCGTGGTGTCTGTTCTTTCGAAGGAACGGACGCGATACATTCAAAGGCGATACCGATCGGGATGTCCAGATCTTGCACCATGCGATTTTCATCGTTTCGGCGATATAAAATAACATCGGTGAGGGTGACTGGGCCGGGGGGGGATAAGTTTTTCAGCGATGAGGACGTTCAAATAGCGGTTCTCGAATGACACCGTGGCCATGGAGCAGACTTCCGTCGTCGAGGAATTGAGCGACTGGTAGAACATTCCAACTGTTGTTTACTGAGACTTGGTGTCGTGTACCTGTGTCACTTTGAATTGCAGCGCAGCATTCAATAAAAGTTACTTCGTCTACCTTGACAGTAGACAGATACTGGCGGAAGTCATGGTGAGGGGAGAGGGGGGGGGGGGGGTTGATACATCAATCCCCTGAAGGCAAGGATCCGGATCGAGTCCCGTTCCGACACACAGGTTTAATCTGTCAGGAAGTTTCAAAACAGCGCACATTCCTTTACAGAGTGAAAGATTTATTCTGGAAACTTATAATAAATGAACTACTCTTCTCCTTAGACAGAGTTTCGCTTTTGTCAAAAGTACAGGGTTCCGTTAGTCAAACATGCATCAGGCCAGTCGCATATCTTCGAGTAGATTTTCTCTCTAAAGCACTAGTTTACTTCGTAAATCTTTGCAAGATTCCTTTAGTCTGAGCACATTTTTAATATCTTTTGTTTCCCAACTGGTCGCTGTGGACAACTCTGGCGAAGATCGCAGAGTCTGCATCAGCTTAATCATTTACGTCAGCTGCTTAGACATGGGTCTGCGAGACACGTGGACAAAGTTTATTAGGCAGGCGGTAAATTCCCGCGTGAAGGTCCTCCTGGGAGGATTTCAGGGCCGGATGGTGCCCAAAGAAAGGTGTCCGTATTGGCAGCGGCGCCGACCGGCCCGGCCCGACCTTGCGCTTGGTTAGGCGTCATTAGGAGACGCCCCGCCGTTACGTCAGAGAATCCCGCTCCCCAGCCCATTGTCTGCGCCGAAACCACGTGGCCCTACAGCTTCACGAGTCTGACACACGCATTTTTTGATAAACTTTACCTGCCTGATATTTCTGATTTCCCGTCAATAGTATAACGATTCTCTTGCATACTGGACTGTTCTCGGGTCATATTCAGTGATCAACCTAAATAATGCAATCGAGGGAGTCCTATTCACCCGCTTGAAGTAGTATACTAGTCGCTTTGGAGCGTTTTATTTGGTGAAGAAGTGATATTCGGCGGATATGTGACCGTCCACCTCTAACGTATGTCAAGGCAGTGAAGTGGTGCGTAAGTGCTAGTCTGTCTTACAGAATCACGCAGTAAGATGGATAGAAGTGGAGACGGGACAGAGTGGCAGAAATGAACCATTGTGTTTTAACGTGCTCATGTCTACACCAAGAATGAAGTTACTCGATTTGTTGGTGCTTCAACGCGGACTGTCTACATCTACATCTATATACATAGTCCGCAAGCCATTGTACGGTGCGTGGCGAAGGGTAAGTTGTACCACTGTTAGTCATCCCCCTTCCTGTTCCACTCGCAAATAGAGAGAGGGGAAAACGACGGCCTATATGCATGCGTTCGAGCCCTAATTCCTCTTATTTCGTGTTCCTTACGCGAAATGTCCGTTGGACATCGGTCTGCAGTCAGCTTCAGATGTCGGTTCTCCAAATTTTCTCATTAGCTTTCCTTCAAACAAAAAACCAAAAAAACACAAATAGGCCTCCTTCCCTCCAGGGACTCTTATTTGAGATTTGAGTTTCAAAAGCATCCCCGTGATACTTGCGTGTTGGTCGGACCTACCAGCTACAAATCTAGCAGTCCGCCTCTGAATTGCGTCGGTGTCTTCCTTTAATCTGTTCTGGTGCGGATGCCAAGAACTCGAGCAGTATTCAAGAAAGGATCTCATTAGTATTCTATATACGGTCTCCTTTGCAGATGAACTACACTTTCCTAACACTTTCCCCATATGCCGAAGTCGACCAGTCGCCTTCCCCACTACAACCCTTACACACTCATTCCATTTAGTATCGCTTTGCAGCGTTGCACCTAGATATTTAATCGACGTGACTGTCAAGTAGCACACCATTAATGCTGTATTCGAACATTACGCGTTAGTTTTTTTCTACTCATATTCACTGACTTCTATTTTTCTACATTTACAGCTAGCTGCCATTCATCTCACCAACTAGAAATTTTGTATAAATCACTTTGTACCCTCCCACTCATAGCAACACTTACCCATATCTCACAACTGTGGACAGAAGCTCTTGCGTCTCAAGGAACTTTATTATATTAGAACTTACGTTATGCCCAATAATTCTGCAGCAAATGAATGTTAATGATATTCGTTTGTAATTTTGTGAGTCAGTTCTTTAACCCTTCTTATATATAGGAGTCACTGCGTTTTGTTCCTGTCGCTTGGGACTTCGCGCTGGGCAAGAAATACGTGATAAATTCAAGCTAAGTAATTGCCGTAGAGTACTCTTTGCAAAACCGAATTGGGATTCCATCCGGACCTGGCGACTTATTTGTTTTCAACTCTTTCAGTTACTACTCTGCGCCATGGATGCCTGTTAAGGTCTTCCATACGGGTGTGTGTGATGTTCAAACGACCGTATGTTTGTATGAACCTACTGAGTGAACGATTTCTTAAATGCGAAATTTAAAACTTGAGCTTTCCCTTTGCTATCTTGTACTGCCACACCAGGCTGGCGTACGAGTGATTGTACGTATAACTTTGGCAGTCATGTAACACATCGTAAGAACAGTGGTAGTAAAAAGGTCCTAACTGACAGGGACCGAAGGGGAATATCACGTCTTGTCAATGACAGTCAGCTGCAGACTCGACGGGAGCTCCTGCTGTTAGTAAATGCATATCCATCTCAACGAAAACTGCTAAGGGAACTACGTGGAATGGGCATTTGGAATCGGGCACCTCGCAGAAGTCCATTGCTCGTAACGAACTATAAAGCTGCACGTCTTTGGTGGGCCATACACCATAGGAACTGCCCAGTGGGTGGCTGGAGGGATGTTGTATGGTCCGACTAGTGACGATTTTGCTTCTTTCCACAAAATGCAAGGCGACGATTTCGCATATGGTCCATTGAGGCATCTACACCGCAATGGATGGAGAGTGTACTCCAAGCCAGTGGTCGTTCTCTAATGTGTTGGCTAATTTTTCCGTTCGATTACTTAGGCCCACTCGTTGAGGTTACCGTGATTATGAACCAGGATTTTTGTTTTTCTACGTTCTCCGTGATCAGTTGGTGCCCTTCCTTCTACATATTCATGATGGTATGCAGTATGCTCTCCTGTAATCCAGGATGACGACAGCCTTGTTCACAGGGATGTACGAATACGTCTCTGGTTTGATGAAAACTAAGATTCCCTTTTGCAATCCAACTCCCCCCTCCCCTTAAAAAATACTCGATATTAATCCCATAGTAAATGACAGGCTTCTTTGAAGCAGTGGGTGAAAAGACGCAATTAGCTTCCCGCAGTTTGGTAGCTTTCCGGGCTATAAAACTCAATGAGTAGCTTCAGCTGGATATGGTTCACCTGAAGAAACATATGAACACTCTCCCTCGTCGAAATGAACCCTTTACCAAGACTGGAGATGGTCTTACATGCCATTAGCTCACTGTCTTATGGGGGAAACTGATTCTCTCATGGGGGTGCTTCTTAGGGCCACGCACCTAATCACGGGTCTGTAGTTGGCAAACAAGACTAATTTGATAGACCACAGATTCCATACTTCATTAACAGGTATCTGATGATAGATGATAGAGAGGTCCCTACGCCCACGTGTGCGTTCTCTGAGTATTATAGAGCTATGTACTGAAAAAAGACGCGACCATTTTGTTTCCCCAATATGAGTTTGTGTTCTGTGTCTAACGACGTCGTCGTCGACGAGCCGTTAAACCCTAATCTTCTCTCTCTCTTTCTCAGGAGTTTCCTCGAGCTTTGCATTAGTTTCTCATTGACCACAAAAGCAGTAGAAGTCCTGGCGCATTTCTATATTCTTTGGAAGGAGAAATGGTTAGTGTTTAATGAACCTTCGACATCTTCAGTACAGGCCAAGTCCTGATTCAGTTCGTCGAGAGTAGGGAGCGCAATCGATCGTGTCCCTCTCTAAAAAAAACTACACCAGCAATAACGGAAAACTTAAAAAAGAATGCCCGAACGGGGATTCAGGGCTACGCCTCCAGAATAAAAGTTCTGTTTCTTAAGAACCCGGAGCTTCCGCGGTACATTTTTCGGAACTGTGGCATGATAATTCGCTTGCCACTAAACTACGTCGTGTATAATCTCACAAACTATGTTGCTTGGTCCTTCGAATTAGAATAGAAAGTGATGCTGCCTTCTCTATTTTTCTGCGGGCTTCAAATTAGTCAGCGACGCTCAGAATCGTTTCGATGACTGTTTAAAACAGTTAAGTTAGAAAGTAGCGACCAGAGGAAATTATCCCGCCAGTTACATAACTTTCGCCCTTAGCCTAAATCTGGTCCGTGAACAGAATGCTACGTGATTGCTGTTGCCGCAGAGTGCGGAGCAGTATGTTCTAAGTAGACAAACTGGCTTTTCTGTAGAGAGAAACCTAGAAATTAATTAACATATAAATCAGTAACACCCGTCGCGAACATCAACCAAAGCAGTCCCTAATGCAAGCCTGTCACGGCATATCACTCGACGAGGGAAGGTGCGTGAAGCAGCTAGGCATTCAGATGCGGTCTGCATTCTTTGTTCTTTTTGCTGCTAGAGAATGCAGATGCACCTTACATAAGCAATAAGTTTCTAATTTTTCCTTTCAAAGTCGTTACAGCCGAGACAACTCTCTCACAGTTATTTTGTATTTGGTGCCCTCAGACCTTACTCATACTACTTTGAAAATCGTCTGCGCTTGAATACAACTTATAACAGTAATATACATCATTTCTCATTTATGTTTACTTGCAAACAATTTATCGAACAATCCTGCCTCACAAGGACGGTATGTTTATATAAAAATAAAGTCCTGAAACTAGCAGCCGCAATTCTATCGGAATGAACTGGCTTATTTATCTCTCTCGTTCTGTCTCTGCCCCCTGGGTCATATTCACGGTAACCTCAATGAGTGGGTCCAGATTGTGGTGGGAAAACATCCCAACACAACACAGAACGACCTTCGGCCTGAAGTATAGTCTCCACACACTGTGTATTAAACGCCACATTGGGCTGTCATTGCACTCGACGCCTTCCGTCATTTAAAAACAAATGTTTGTACTGTAGTTAAAGGCAGATATTCTTCCTTACATTGAAATTCTTTTCTGCGGTGGCAACATAATTTATTTCCCTCAAGCCATTTTGTAATTCTGGCATACCAAAGTATGCTGCATGCGTATTATTTATATTTTTGGCAGCGACAATAATTTTAAACAAATCTCTCTGGCTTCTAAAATAGCTAGGAACTGATTTATAACCAATACTCACTTTCCGTTGTGTGATCTAGCAGTAACGTGAATAATTCACAGCCCGTCTGGAATCTCATAAAGCACTTCTTGGGAGCACTGACTGTGTACCTCTGATGCATAACTATGCAAATACTTGCTTATAATTTTCTCGCTACGCCCAAAACTGTGACCGTTTCTATTTTTAGGGAGGGGGAGGCAGAAGAGGAGAATATAATTTTGATCGAGGTTTCTCAAAGATTCAAGTTAATGCAGATTTGACCCTTCAACAAGGCAATACATATTTTTATTCCACGGTTACGTTTCACTGAGCTAGAGCCCGTTTCTATTGACCTCCATGTTGACAAAAAGCTGTTCTCTGATACAGTATTTTCAGTCCTTCCGCGCCTGCAGCGTTATATATGTCCTGTAAGGATATTATACGTTTAGTAAGCCAAAACACAGCTATAGTCAAAGACTTTTTATTAATATAGTATTTTCTGGTGCTAAAAGCTTATTTTGGCTCCATGGTCATTATCATGCTATTTACATAATACATCATTAACGCTGTCGCTGTCTAATACCTTCTATTGCAGCGTATGGTACGTGCAACACAAACGAAATTGTTTCTCTCTAGGTAAGTAATGTCTCAACAGTGGAATTTGTTGCTGAGAAATATTCGCTAAGACCCATTTAACCTTTTCCGTAAGTTTGACAGCTTCAATTGACAGCTAAGTCAACCCTGTTATATAACAACTTTTACAATGTCAACGATGTTACGTAACATCGTTGACTTAGCTGTCAATTGGAGTTGTCAAGTTTATGGAAAATATTAAATGAGTCTTAGAGAACATTGCTCAGTAACAAATTCCACTGCTGAGACATTAAATATCTAGAGAATAATAATTTCGTTTGCGCTACGCGTACGATACTCAGCAATACAAGGTATTCTCGTCGTTAAAGCTAATAATCATAATATATCATTATAAAGTAAAATTACTGTGAATGAAGAGTGAGTATTGTGTCACTATACGTACGTGTAGGATATTACAGGCGAATCACTGTTCGAATCGTTTCATGTTCAGAGTGTCCGAGGCAAATTTGGTTGCGAGTGGCAATTGTCTCTGTCAGGAAGGCACGCTGACGCGTGTGATGGGTAACGGTGCTTCAAGAAGACGACGTCGTTACCACAAACCTCTCACACCTGAACCTGAGCTGCCTGCTCCACCGGAGGTTCTGTCTCGGTTGCGTCAGCGCAGCATCCCGTAGCCAACAAATATTTTGCAATTTATGTGAGCCGCGTTCCTGTCTGCTGCCCTTCGATTGACATAGGCCATATTCGGTGCTAAACAGCCTTACCAGTGGGAACTTCACCTGGACCTCACACGTTTTCTACGAAATATCCTTCAACGGTGATTTCGCTTTTACAGCATTACTAGCCACTGATGTAGTGCGCCATTTCATAAAGTAGTTCTATGTCACTCCAGTAATTTCTGTAATGGCGTGTTTGGCTGACGTTTATCTGTTTGACGTATGATGAAAGCAAACACAGATATACAACATCTGTGAACAAATGTGCACAATCACAAACTCGTACGCTCTTACATCACCAGATCTAATTTCTTGATCTATTCAATCGCTTCGTCCGATGCGTAGTGAAAGTCAGTTACCGTTCCTTAGTAAGCTAGAAGAGGACAGTCAGCGACACGGTAGACTGATTGGAAGGATACGACACAGTAACAATGTGCATAGCTAGCCCACCCTCACTTGTGCAGCAGGTAACCACAACTGCTTTGTCCGGTTGGAATCCCGTTCATGATCCTCTGTTGACATCAGCGGAGCTCGAATCCTTGTATTCACATTATATGGTTCTCACCAAGATGTTTGTAGGCAACTGATGACTGCTCCCACTGAATTTTCCATGAATGGTTGACACCGAAAGAGGCTCCAACAAGCTTGTAGGGTGTGGGCCAAGACGATTTTCTTGTTTTCAAGCATTGGAGTTCTGCTCGTGCAATATCTCGATGAATGGGTTGTTGAGGATTCCTCTGAATGTTGTGGCAGACTTCAGAAGACCTTCTGATCTCCTTAGAGAAACTGCTGAGCACATGAAGCCATAGGTAGTTTGTACTCGGAATATATTCCGTAATTATTCGCATTGCCTGATGGATTTGTACCAGTATCTTACTAGTGAGAGCACTATTGACCCAGGTCGAACAGCAGTATTCAGCAACACAAGGCTTATTAACACAAGGTTGTGGTTCTTAAGACTTAAGTATTAGCTCCCATGAGGCACCACAAAGTCTTTGAAGAATTTTGTTTCCCGTTTTGACCTTCACAGCTATATTTGAAAGATGCTGACAACAAGTCACAGTTCTATTTAGTGTTATTCCCAGGTATTTTGGTGTGCTACAGTATGGCAAGACTTAAGCTCTGAATCTGACTTCTGGTTTGTAATATGCCTGTCAGTTGTGTAGCTGAAATATAGATATAACAGTGAGTGGAGGCACTATTTCTTGAAATTTACATCCAAAACTTCCATATCTGTGGATAAGGTGCTTTCAGCATCAGAAACACTAGAGCTCTGTAGCACCAAATAAATGTCACTAGTATAGATGTAAAAATGTAAATGTCGTGTGACTAGGGCCTCCCGTCGGTTAGACCATTCGCAGGGTGCAAGTCTTTCGATTTGACGCCACTTCAGCGACTTGCGCGTCGATGGATATGAAATGATGATGATTAGAACAACACAACACCTAGTCCCTGAGCGGAGGAAATCTCCGACCCAGCCGGGAATCGAACCTGGGCTCTTAGGATTGACGTTCTGTCGCGTTGACCACTCAGCTATTTTTTTTATCTCATTTTGTTCTATATTGTTCGTTGAATTTGTTCGTGGCGGATGTCCGATGACACCCGTTCAGGATTTTAGTTGGTCCGTTCATTCAGTTTTTTTATTACAGACAGTAGCTAAACCCTCTGACCGAACACGCCAATCCCGCGTCCGGCCATCCTGATTTAGGTTTTCCGTGATTTCCCTAAATTGCTCCGGGCAAATGCCGGGATGGTTCCTTTGAAAGGTCACGGCCGACTTCCTTCCCCATCCTTCCCTAATCCAATGAGACCGATGACCTCGCTGTCTGGTCTCCTTCCCCAAACAACCCAACCCCCAACCCTGAACACGCTGAGCTACCGTGCCGGCTAACTACCGGGGGCGGACACTAGTATAGATTAATTTTATTGATGACTATAGGGCGATCTTTCCTTCTCCCTCCCAATTTAATCTCTTTTCTTTCTGGTAATAGTGTCACTATCTGCCTGCTCATTTTGTAGTAGTTATTTTACTATAAAACTGCTTACACGCTCTAACGGCGAGGAACATAGTGCCACCTAATTGATGCGGACCCCTAAGGAAGAAGACCACGCTGCGAACTCTATGGTAGGCGAATGTGCTTGCAACTTTCGGGCTCGAACAGAGCCGACGCAATGTCTCAGACTCGTGGCCGTCGGTTGGTTGTTTCTGCTCACGTCAACTGGAGAGAACGGACCATACAAGCCAGAATTAACAAAATGGCTACATAGACAGCAAATATGTTTAACCCTGTGTGTTACACGTGTGCTGGAAAAAAGTGTAAAGTGCTGTAGAAAGTGCAGTGCCAATTAATGTGTAAACACACGAAAACGTGAGAACCGCTGGCACAGCGACTGCACTGTCCGCGCACGAAAGAACAGCACCGTGTCGGAACTTCTGCGATGTATTTAATGCAAAAAGCACTGTGCCATAACAACCGTTTCCTTTCTCACAGTGTCCGTAAAGCAGGTATTAAGAACCAAGTACCGGTACCTTAAATCGCAAATTTGATGCATTTCTCTGATGATGAATTTACAATAATGAAAGATATATAAATTCTTCAAGTTGCAACGCGTATTCTTTTGCGTTGTAACGTAACACATGGAACGTACCTGAAGTGTCTGGCTATACATCATCGAAAGGCGATTAAAAGTTTTAGTGACAGGCTGACACTTATTTTGCATTCTGGTAGTTTTACTCTCCGACACAGTTTTGGGCCTGTTCGAATATCACAACAAGTGGAGTGTTGCAATGCAGGATACGGAAGCGTTCACCAGCAGGTTACCGTTCAGAAGCTGGATACAGAAACGACAGTGTAGTACACTGGCAACGCCGGATATGAGTCTCTTACCATTCCTCTACGCAGATACCACATTGGTTATCCGTCTTCACAACAGAAAAACAACACATCATCATTGAAATGAGAGGCAAACGCGGACTGAATAAACCCATCACTTGTGGATCCAGAGAAGACGGTAATAAAGAAATGGTAAATGAAAAAAAAAATGTAGTGCCCAAAAATTCGGTCTGTGTACTACCAAAGTGTAAGAAAATAAAGACACAATAGTCCAGTCAAATACAGTGGGAAATGAAATTCAAAATTTCAATGGTAGACTCTATCTTACTGAACGCTGTTGATCCTGTTGTTCTGGCCCGCACAATATCTATAACTGATTCACATAGATACTACGCAACCCACCGTACGGTGCGTGGAGGAGGGTAGGTACCATGTAACAATACTTGTCATTTCGTTTCCTGTTCCACTCGCAAATAAAGCGAGAGAGAAACGACTGCCTTTATTCCTCCATATCATCCCTAATTCCTCAGCAGGCCGGGGTGGCCGAGCGGTTCTAGGCGCCTCAGTCCGGAACCGCGTGACCGCTACGGTCGCAGGTTCAAATCCTGCCTCGGGCATGGATGTGTGTGATGTCCTTAGGTTAGTTAGGTTTAAGTAGTTCTAAGTTCTAGGGGACTGATGACCTCAGATATAAAGTCCCATAGTGCTCAGAGCCATTTGAACCTAATTCTTCATATCTTATCTTCGTGGTCCTTACGCGAAATGTATGTTGACTGCAGTAGAATTATTCGGCAGTCAGCTTCAGATGGCGGTTCTCTAAATTTTATCAATACTGGTCCTCGGAAAAAAAACCGTCGCCTTCCCTTCAGTAATTCCCATTTGAGTTCCCGAAGTATCTCCGTAACAATTACGTGTTGTACAAACCTTCCGGTAACAAATATAGTAGCCCGCTTCTGAATTGCTTCGATGTCCTCCTTCAGTTAGACCTGATACGGATCCCAAACACTTGAGTAGTATTTAAAAATAGGTCTTACCAGCACCTTATATGCGGTCCCCTTTATAGGTGAACCACACTTTCCTAAAATTCTCCAAATAAACCGAAGTCGACCATTCGTCTTCCCTACCTCAGTCCTCAAATGCTCGTTCCATTTCATATCGCTTTGCAATGTTACGCTCAAATATCTAAACGACGTGATGCAGTCGAGCAGTACACTGCTAATGCTGTAACCGAACACTGCAGATTTTCCTTTCCTAGTCATCTGCATTAACTTACATTTTTCCACATTTAGAGCTACTTGCCATTCATCACACCAACTGGAAATTTTGTCTAAGTTATCTTCTATCTTCCTATAGTAATTTAAATTCGACACCTTATCGTACACCTCAAGATCATCAGCAACAACCGCAGATCGCTACCCACCACGTCCGCCAAATCGGTCATGTATGCAGATAATCACAGCTGTCCTGGCATATTTTGCTGTGGCACTCTTGACGATACCCTCGTCTCTGATGAACACTCGCCTTTGGGGACAACGTTCTGGATTCTATTACTTAAGAAGTCTTCCAGCCACTCACATATCTGGGAAACTATTCCGTGTGGTCGGACCTACAGTGGGACACCATGTGTAACGCTCTGCGGAAAACTAGGAATATGGATTTTACCTGTTGCCCTTCATCCATTGTTCGCAGTATATCATACGAGAGAAGGGCACTCTGAGATTCTCACGAGCGATGCTTTCTAAAACCATGCTGATTCGTGGACATACGGTTCTCAGTCTCAAGAAAATTTATTACGTTTGAACTGAGAAAATGTTCAAGGATTCTGCAGCAAACTGAAGTTAGTGATATTGGTCTGTAATTTTGCGGGTCTGTTCTTTTACCCTTCTTACATACAGGAGTCGCACGCACTTTTTCCGGTTGTTTGGGGCTTTGTACTGCGCGAGAGATTCGCGATAAATGTAAGCTAGATGGGGGCCACTGCCGTAGAGTATTCTATGTAAAATCGAATTGAGGATCCAACCAGACCTGGTGACTTATTAGCTTTCAAATTTTTCAATTGTTTCTCTACGCCAGGGATGCTTATTACTCCGTCGTCCATAAGGGAGTCTGTCCGATGGCCAAATGACGGTATGTTTCTATGATTCTCCTGCGAGAACGATTTCTTGAACGCGAAATTTAGAACTTTGGCATTCCTTTCGCCATGTTCAATTGCCACACCAGACTAGTCAACAAGTGACTGAATGGAAGTCTTAGACCCGCTTAGCTAGTTCTTTTTCTACGGTATGACGGTGATAGATGTTGCAGGCTTCGAGCATAGCTCTTTTCGCAGACGCACGAAGCTCTACGATCCATTGCTTGTCGTCAGTTGTTCGTTCTCTTTTGAACCGAGACTTCAACAGCCTCTGCTTCCTCAGCATCTTCCGAATTTTGTTATTAAACCATAGTGGACTTTTTCGATCCTTTATCCACTTACTAGGGACATAACTTTCCAGACCACGGTTTACAATCTGCTTGAACTTCATCCATAATCCGTCTACGCCCGTCTTACTGGAACTAACTGACATCAGTTCACTCTCCAAGTGAGATGGTAACAACTGCTTCTTGTTCTGTCCAGGAGAAACACCCTCCTAGCCTTCCACACTGCTTTGAAATGGTTCAAATGACTCTGAGCACTATGGGACTTAACAGCTGAGATCATCAGTCCCCTAAACTTAGAACTACTTAAACCTAACTAACCTAAGGACATCACAAACATCCATGCCCGAGGCAGGATTCGAACCTGCGACCGTAGCAGCCGCGTGGTTGCGGACTGAAGTGCCTCCAATATGCTGTGGCAATGGAAGTTCACTTAAACTGTATGAATAATCCTATCATACAGCAAAAGTGACTAGGCCTTTCTTTTGTAACTCACATCGAGATAATTTTACAGAAATATCCACAGGAAGAAGGAAGATTAGTGATAATATTTTTGCCGGTCCTGCAGCCCGGTCACACACTCAACGCAGATTGGTTGGCTACGTCCCACTGATGAGCGGCGGATACATATTAGTGTTGTTGAGGGCGGTAAGACAACATAAAAACTCTGTCTTTAACATATTCATCATCTGCATTTGAAGCTCTAGCAGTAATCGTGTTTGCAGAAAAAATAACTTTTTCGCTTCGAAAAACACATTGTTTATATTGCTGAGCAGGACATAAACACTGTGTTTTGCGAAGTGAAAAACTTGGGTGAATCTCCGCAAAAACTATGTTTGCGTTTGTGTATGCGTTTCCACAACATATGAGTCTGCAGATAAGAACGGATATTCGAAACTGTCCAATATACAGCAATGTCATCAGATGCTCAAAACGAATTGCAACTGTATACGGTATGGTGCAAAAAGTGCAATTGACTCTGACTCATGAAAAGCGTGGATTCATCAACACGAGCACAGGAAAGAATCCGCTAAATTTCAGTTACACGATAAACCGTACAAATATAAAGGCTGTAAACTCAACTAAATACTTAGGGATTACAATTACTAAGAACTTAAATTGGAACGATCACATAGATAATGTTGTGGAGAAATCAAAACAAAGACTACGATTTACTGGCAGAAAACTTAGAAGGTGCAACAGGTCTACGAAAGAGACTGCTTACACTAAGTTTGTCCGCTCTCTTCTGGAGTATTACTTCGCGGTGTGGATCTGCATCAGATACGATTGACTGAGGACATCGAAAAAGTTCAAAGACTGCCGAAATATGGGAGAGAGTACCACGGATATTATACACAAATTCGGGTAGCAGTCATTAAAACAAACGCATTTTTCGCTGCAGCTTATGAAACTTCAATCAGAGTATGAAAATATTTTTTGTCGCCCACCTACATAGGGAGAAATGATCATCATAAAAACATAAGAGAAATCAGAGCTCACACTGAAAGATATAAGTTTTCGTTTTTTCCGTGCGCTGTTCGAGAGTGGAACGATGGAGAAGTAGCTTAAAGGTGGTTCGATGAACCCTCTGCCATGTACTTAAATGTGAATTGCGGAATAATCATGTAGATGTAAGCGTAGACATAGAGTAAACAGAGTCCTACATAACACAACAACGTATAAAAAATTTAGGATATGAGTTAACGTACCCACTGATGGTGGCACAAAGGTGCTGAAGCATGTTTGGGTATAAATAAAAAAACAGTTATTTGCATAATAAGCGGACCTGACATCCAGTAATTCTTTCTTTAACATTCACTCAACGAATTGGAATAGGTACTACAGCTGATGTGCCGCCTGTCTTCTTAAATTTCATAGGAATTCGATACTACCAGTGGAGGAGAGAAACAGGATCGCTACAGCGACATGGCTTGTGTAAGGATTAGCACACACATTATAAGCTACAGGGAACGAAAGGCGTAGACGGGAAACGTGGGACCCAACATTTAATTACACAGCTCCAGTCAAGGTGAAACTGCGTTAGTACTCCAGATGAGTAGCGTTCAGATTCCAGTCTCGTCATGCCGATTTCAGTGCTACGCAGTTCCTCCATAAATCACTTCAAGCTAAACCCACAATGGTTTCGGCGATGAGGTTACAGCTAATTCTTCTGCGCACGTACCTCTCCCTCTCAGGTTCTCCTTCTTTTATTCGACCGGATGTTAAAAACCAACAACTGAACAAATGAAATGCAGCTATCTTCAGAACAGCTCTGTCTACAGCGTCGATCACGGCTGTGCAAGCAACAATGTTTTGTATACCGAGTTGATGAATGTATGAGTAATTTACGGAAATTGGAAGAGCCAAATTAAAAAAGGGCCTTAGCGGGATCTGACCCTACGTCCTTCACAAGCGTCTCGACTGCAGTTTCGAATACCTTGGATCGTACTGACCACAGAGCACACACTAACTACGATTGGGCGCCATATTTTACAATAATAGCAAAATACATGTTTCCAACTATATCAGGTATGCAATCAGTTGCAGAAATTAAAGTAGATTTGTACGACCTCGCTTCTGCATATTTCCTGTGTTCTCTTTTGGTGACCATGTACAGTACTGAACATTTGGTCGGAGAGTCCCTTCAGTCAGTCAGTGTCTAATGTGGTCAACAAGGCTGCTGGTGTACCTTGCTTGTAACAATAAAGTAAAAGATACACCGCAGTTGCATGGTAATACTAAAATTATATTTCAGCGATGAAGACTCGAGAGTTGGTTTCGTGGCCTCATTCTGGCACTAGCTTGCGTCTGTGATACCGTGCCCTAGAGACAAATCGAAACGTGGAGGTCGCGCGTTTATTTGGAGAACCTTGTACAGCCGTAGACGCCTAAACATGTGCATGTGCTTTATATTAGGCATTTGCTCGCTCTTTGGAGAGAAAAATGTTTGTGGACGAGAAATGTCAGTGGTGGCCGGCCGGCAAGGCGGCACCTATCGCTCTTCGCTGACGGCCGCGCAGAGAAAGTCCGCCGACGCACAAACAAACGCTCTCCCTGTAACAACCTAATCCCTACGTACAGTTTATGAAACACCGGCTACAAAGTGTATATTTTGAGCCGTCGAAATGAGCTGTAGGCGGTCGGAGCGTGTGCGAACAGTCTGTCAACGGGCGTAATGCAAACACTCCAAACACCGCAACGGGTTCAATGTTCCGAGCCTGGCCTTTGAAAAACACCAGTTGAACAAGTAGTAATCCTTTCTTTTTATTACTTTCACGGGTTTGTTGCTTTCTGTCTGCCCGCCTTTCCTCCTCTTCCTCGAGCTTACTCTCGACCCTCTTTCTTCGTCTCATCTGAAACTGTTGTGACAGCTAACAAGTACCGGACAAACATTCATGTATTCAGTCTTCATCCAATCAAAGCCAGAGAAGATTCTCTCGCTCGTAGTACTAGAGTGACGTGAGCGGTATACCCAATTTTTTTTCGCTTATCCTTCTTTCTGACTTACGGCGATAGCAGGACTCTTTGTTACGTTCTCTTACCACTTTGATTTTCTGGAATGTGAAATTTACTGAGTCGTGTGCCAGTCGTTACACTAGTACGAAGCTTTATTGCAGGAATGCCATGGATTTTCTCTCCTGTTGACGATTACCGTACATATTAAACTACCACCCTTTTTGTGCTACTAATCAATTTCTTCGACTTTTATCAATCCTTTTATGCATTTGTTCATTTTGGGATATTTTTGCATGTCAGAGAAAAACCTAGATTTTTCAGACGTTTAGGGTTTTTACTTAGGAAAGTGGCACATGAAGAATCACTCAACCACAAAAATGCACTGCCTGACAAAAAAATTAAGCACCCAGAAGTCGTGATCGGATGTCTACATCTACAGATACATATATACTCCGCTAGCCACCAAGTGGTGTGTGGCGGAGGACACAATTCGCGCCAAAGTCGTATTTCCCCCCGTTTGTTCCACTCGCGGATCGCGCGATGGAAAAACGCCTCAGTACGAGCTCTGATTTCCTTTATCTTTGAATGGTGATCATTGAGCGATCTGAAAGTTGGTGGTAATAATATATGCCCTACATCCTCGGCGAACATCGGATTTCGGAATTTAGTGAGCAGCCCTTACCACTTAGCGCGCCGTCTATCTGCAAGTGTGTCCCACTTCAAACTTTCTGTGAGGTTTATAACGCTCTCGCGATGGATAAATGTATCAGTCACGAATCTTGCTGCTCTTCTTTGGACCTTCTCAATTTCTTGAATTAGACCCAACTGGTAAGAGTCCCTTACAGGCGAACAATACTCTAAGACTGGACAAACTAACGTATTGTAAGCTATTTCCTCTGTTGAAGGACTGTTTCGCTTCAGGAGTCTAGCAATAAACCGCAATCTAGAGTTCGCCTTGCCCGCTACTTGTGTAATCTGATCATTCCATTTGAGATCCTTTCGAATAGTCACACCCAGATACGTGACGGATGTTACCGCTTCCAAAGACTGGGCATTTATTTTGTACTCGTACATTAATGGGGATTTTCACCTTGTTCTACGCAGTAGGTTACAACTACTAATATTGAGAGATAACTGCCAGTCATTACACCACGCATTTGTTTTCTGCAAATCCTAATTGATTTGTTCACAACTTTCTTGTGATACTACTTTCCTGTAGACTACAGCCTCATTGGCAAACAGTCCAATGCCGCTGTTAGTACCATCAACCAGATCGTTTAGGTAAATCGTAAAAAGCAGCGGACCGATTACACTGCCCTGGGGCACACCTGAAGTTACGCTTGTTTCTGTTGAAGTCATCCCGATAAGTACGACATACTGCTCCCTGTATGTTAGAAAACTATCTATCCAACCGTGTATGTCGTCTGATAGGCCGTAAGCGCGCACTTTTTGGAGCAAGCCACAGTGCGGAACTGAGTCTAACGCCTTTCGAAAGTCGAGAAATATGGCATCAATCTGGAAGCCGTTATCTAGAACCTGTTGTATATCATGCACAAAGAGGGCCAGCTGTGTCTCACATGACCGCTGTTTCCTGAAACCGTGCTGGTTTCTGCAGATGAGCTTCTCAAAGTCTAAAAAGGTCATTACGTCTGAACACAAAATATGTTCCATGATTCTGCAACAAATCGACGTCAGTGAAATTGGCCGGTAATTATGTCCATCCGATTTTCTACTGTTCTTATAGTTTGCTATGACCTGGGTCTTCTTCCAGTCCCGTGGAACTTTCCGCTGTCAATGTAACTTCGTACATGTACACACCATCGCCGAGTATGTAAATGATTAGAGTTGCAGTTCTATGTGATAAATAGAATGACCACCAGATTGTATTAGTTTTGTTCGTGTTTAGTGTTGTTGCAAGACCTGGTAGGGTATATAACGGGCATGTACAGCGTCAGACGTTGAGTGATCACTGTGAGAGACATGAAGATACCACGTGCGCATGTGCGAGAGCGTTGTCAGTTTGAAAAGGGGCTCGTTTTGCGCTTGCAAACTGGCTGGCTGGCCAAAACATGCAACATTCATATTCCCCAGATCTGACCGAGATGGCTATATGTGTGACCATCTCGGATGTCGAGTCCGACCCAACGCCAGTATCGAGGATATCAATGGGCAGTTACAACAGTTGTGGATCAACTTGCCTCAGGAGATAGAGCGGCTTTTGCTCTGTATGTACAGAACAGGGAATCAGTGATCATAAGGCCGTTGCAGCATCCCTGAATATGGAAGTTAATAGGAATATAAAAAAAGGGAGGAAGGTTTATCTGTTTAGCAAGAGTAATAGAAGGCAGATTTCAGACTACCTAACAGATCAAAACGAAAATTTCTGTTCCGACACTGACAATGTTGAGTGTTTATGGAAAAAGTTCAAGGCAATCGTAAAATGCGTTTTAGACAGGTACGTGCCGAGTAAAACTGTGAGGGACGCGAAAAATCCACCGTGGTACAACAACAAAGTTAGGAAACTACTGCGAAAGCAAAGAGAGCTCCACTCCAAGTTTAAACGCAGCCAAAACCTCTCAGACAAACAGAAGCTAAACGATGTCAAAGTTAGCGTAAGGAGGGCTATGCGTGAAGCGTTCATTGAATTCGAAAGTAAAATTCTATGTACCGACTTGACAGAAAATCCTAGGAAGTTCTGGTCTTACGTTAAATCAGTAAGAGGCTCGAAACAGCATATCCAGACACTACGGGATGATGATGGCATTGAAACAGAGGATGACACGCGTAAAGCTGAAATACTAAACACCTTTTTCCAAAGCTGTTTCACAGAGGAAGACCGCACTGCAGTTCCTTCTCTAAATCCTCGCACAAACGAAAAAATGGCTGACATCGAAATAAGTGTCCAAGGAATAGAAAAGCAACTGGGATCACTCAATAGAGGAAAGTCCACTGGACCTGACGGGATACCAATTCGATTCTACACAGAGTACGCGAAAGAACTTGCCCCCCTTCTAACAGCCGTGTACCGCAAGTCTCTAGAGGAACGGAGGGTTCCAAATGATTGGAAAAGAGCACAGATAGTCCCAGTCTTCAAGAAGGGTCGTCGAGCAGATGCGCAAAACTATAGACCTATATCTCTTACGTCGATCTCTTGTAGAATTTTAGAACATGTTTTTTGCTCGCGTATCATGTCATTTCTGGAAACCCAGAATCTACTATGTAGGAATCAACATGGATTCCGGAAACAGCGATCGTGTGAGACCCAACTCGCCTTATTTGTTCATGAGACCCAGAAAATATTAGATACAGGCTCCCAGGTAGATGCTATTTTTCTTGACTTCCGGAAGGCGTTCGATACAGTTCCGCACTGTCGCCTGATAAACAAAGTAAGAGCCTACGGAATATCAGACCAGCTGTGTGGCTGGATTGAAGAGTTTTTAGCAAACAGAACACAGCATGTTGTTATCAATGGAGAGACGTCTACAGACGTTAAAGTAACCTCTGGCGTGCCACAGGGGAGTGTTATGGGACCATTGCTTTTCACAATATATATAAATGACCTAGTAGATAGTGTCGGAAGTTCCATGCGGCTTTTCGTTGATGATGCTGTAGTATACAGAGAAGTTGCTGCATTAGAAAATTGTAGCGAAATACAGGAAGATCTGCAGCGGATAGGCACTTGGTGCAGGGAGTGGCAACTGACCCTTAACATAGACAAATGTAATGTATTGCGAATACATAGAAAGAAGGATCCTTTATTTTATGATTATATGATAGCGGGACAAACACTGGTAGCAGTTACTTCTGTAAAATATCTGGGAGTGTGCGTACGGAACGATTTGAAGTGGAATGATCATATAAAATTAATTGTTGGTAAGGCGGGTACCAGGTTGAGATTCATTGGGAGAGTGCTTAGAAAATGTAGTCCATCAACAAAGGAGGTGGCTTACAAAACACTCGTTCGACCTATACTTGAGTATTGCTCATCAGTGTGGGATCCGTACCAGGTCGGGTTGACGGAGGAGATAGAGAAGATCCAAAGAAGAGCGGCGCGTTTTGTCACCGGGTTATTTGGTAACCGTGATAGCGTTACGGAGATGTTTAATAAACTCAAGTGGCAGACTCTGCAAGAGAGGCGCTCTGCATCGCGGTGTAGCTTGCTCGCCAGGTTTCGAGAGGGTGCGTTTCTGGATGAGGTATCGAATATATTGCTTCCCCCTACTTATACCTCCCGAGGAGATCACGAATGTAAAATTAGAGAGATTAGAGCGCGCACGGAGGCTTTCAGACAGTCGTTCTTCCCGCGAACCATACGCGACTGGAACAGGAAAGGGAGGTAATGACAGTGGCACGTAAAGTGCCCTCCGCCACACACCGTTGGGTGGCTTGCGGAGTATCAATGTCGATGTAGATGTAGATTACCAGCCGAATTAGTACATGCATACAGGCCAGAGCTGGTGCAACGTCATACTGATAAGTGGGCTCATACTGCGAAGTTTTTTTGTAAATTTGGCTGGATTCTGTAATTACCGAAAAAACATCTCACACCCTCTCAACCGATGAAGTCTCGTTTCGCTCTTCTGCGTGCTTCACTCTTTTGTGTCAGGCAGTGTAGTTCATCGTTCTTATCATTTTAAATAAGAAATGAATGCGTCATTATCTACTAGTAGGTCGATTATGTGATTGGCTAAATATTTTCTTTCATTTGTTTGCGAGAATAGTTACAAAAGCATTTCAGAATGCACCATAATTTGGCAGCGCAACGAGAATCTTGTGTTACTGTTTGCAGCATGTGCGTTAAGCAGTCTGATGATGAGCACTGACTTGTCAAAACCTCCACCAAAGTATCAAAGTTGCGGTTTTGCAAAAGGCATTGTTACAAACATCGTATTTATTTCGTAAATATGGTAAAAGCGATAACTAGATTTCAAATTTTGGTAAGATGATTATTATTTTAGGGTTACGGTGTAGACTGCGACGTGAAATGCGATTACAGTGTCTGTTAAAGACAAAAGAGAATAGGCTGTAATTTAATAGCGCTCCTAATTCACAAATATTAGAGGCAGAGAGGAAACAGGGACTGGAGAAGAAATCGGACACGATTTCGTTCAAGGAATACGCCGAGTATTCACTTCAGTGATTTAGTAAAACAACGGATGGGTGTGACGGAGGTTTGAAATGTGCTCTCCCTGAATACAAGTGTTATATCGTAAAACGAGTTACTTTAGTTTGCTTCTGAGAGACAAACAATGTTCAAAAACCTTAGGTTGGAAGCCACAGCTTCCAACAGTATTTTTAATATTTGTCTGAAGGGATGAAAGAGGTAA
Source organism: Schistocerca serialis cubense (assembly GCF_023864345.2). NCBI lineage: Eukaryota > Metazoa > Arthropoda > Insecta > Orthoptera > Acrididae > Schistocerca > Schistocerca serialis. Next base: position 368,467,388 of record NC_064640.1, on the reverse strand, counting down.
ATACACTCCTGGAAATGGAAAAAAGAACACATTGACACCGGTGTGTCAGACACACCATACTTGCTCCGGACACTGCGAGAGGGCTGTACAAGCAATGATCACACGCACGGCACAGCGGACACACCAGGAACCGCGGTGTTGGCCGTCGAATGGCGCTAGCTGCGCAGCATTTGTGCACCGCCGCCGTCAGTGTCAGCCAGTTTGCCGTGGCATACGGAGCACCATCGCAGTCTTTAACACTGGTAGCATGCCGCGACAGCGTGGACGTGAACCGTATGTGCAGTTGACGGACTTTGAGCGAGGGCGTATAGTGGGCATGCGGGAGGCCGGGTGGACGTACCGCCGAATTGCTCAACACGTGGGGCGTGAGGTCTCCACAGTACATCGATGTTGTCGCCAGTGGTCGGCGGAAGGTGCAAGTACCCGTCGACCTGGGACCGGACCGCAGCGACGCACGGATGCACGCCAAGACCGTAGGATCCTACGCAGTGCCGTAGGGGACCGCACCGCCACTTCCCAGCAAATTAGGGACACTGTTGCTCCTGGGGTATCGGCGAGGACCATTCGCAACCGTCTCCATGAAGCTGGGCTACGATCCCGCACACCGTTAGGCCGTCTTCCGCTCACGCCCCAACATCGTGCAGCCCGCATCGAGTGGTGTCGCGACAGGCTTGAATGGAGGGACGAATGGAGACGTGTCGTCTTCGGCGATGAGAGTCGCTTCTGCCTTGGTGCCAATGATGGTCGTATGCGTGTTTGGTGCCATGCAGGTGAGCGCCACAATCAGGACTGCATACGACCGAGGCACACAGGGCCAACACCCGGCATCATGGTGTGGGGAGCGATCTCCTACACTGGCCGTACACCACTGGTGATCGTCGAGGGGACACTGAATAGTGCACGGTACATCCAAACCGTCATCGAACCCATCGTTCTACCATTCCTAGACCGGCAAGGGAACTTGCTGTTCCAACAGGACAATGCACGTCCGCATATATCCCGTGCCACCCAACGTGCTCTAGAAGGTGTAAGTCAACTACCCTGGCCAGCAAGATCTCCGGATCTGTCCCCCATTGAGCATGTTTGGGACTGGATGAAGCGTCGTCTCACGCGGTCTGCACGTCCAGCACGAACGCTGGTCCAAATGAGGCGCCAGGTGGAAATGGCATGGCAAGCCGTTCCACAGGACTACATCCAGCATCTCTACGATCGTCTCCATGGGAGAATAGCAGCCTGCATTGCTGCGAAAGGTGGATATACACTGTACTAGCGCCGACATTGTGCATGCTCTGTTGCCTGTTTCTATGTGCCTGTGGTTCTGTCAGTGTGATCACGTGATGTATCTGACCCCAGGAATGTGTCAATAAAGTTTCCCCTTCCTGGGACAATGAATTCACGGTGTTCTTATTTCAATTTCCAGGAGTGTATTCTTCAGAAATACTCCTTGCAGTATGCAAATTTCGTTCAAGGGAACAAATGTATGCAAATCAATTGAGCAGTGGAACGTATGTCTCACAAGAGCCATTTACCAAGAAGGACATTCGAAAGTGGTGAGGTATACATGTGGATGATATAGTGTGACAGGCGAATGACGTAACGTGTCGTAGTCCAAAATTTGTCTCTGTGTTAGTATCGTACCTGACGAGAACCACAGAGTTGAATCGAAAAGTTATTTTTTGAATTGTCTGTTTTTAAATAGCTTTTACTCTCAGAGCACAATTTCTGTTTGTTGTTGTGAATAATGGAAAGTCCAAATAGTTCAGAAAGTTTGAACTCAGTTTACTTTACGATGGGATGATAAAATACGGAAACAGAGTTGAGGAAGACTGCGATATTTTATTAATTAAGAAAACAGCTCTTCGCTTTCATAACTACACGTAACTCTCACCGACTAGACACTATATATGTCTCTACAAATTCGGCTGCATGCCTTTTTAGTTCAACGTTGTTCAGTTTGCGATCAACACAGAAGTGTATGTCTCTTCCGATAAAGATAAATGTACGTCGTGGATTCTAGACAAATTCAAACATGAAACATCATGCATATTATACTACATTTAACAATTTAGTAATGTCATTTGCTAATTTAATAATTAGTATGCGAAGCGATCATACACTGACGTAAAAAAATCACAGCAACAAGAAGCAGTTGTGCGATATAAATTAAACTTGGTAAGCGTGTTTCTACCTCTGAAAGATGATGTCTATTCAAATGAGCCGCCAGTCGCAAAAGAGTTGTTCTAGTAGCGCCACTATGAGGATGTAAATCAGGTTTACTTTGAATACACTCTGTACCGGTTGTGAGCATTAGCTATCTTTGAGATTGGACATGGTGAGTTGATGTTATTCAAGAATGCCTTTAAGGTGCCAAAGGCGCCATTATTAACACCTCACTGAGTCTAAACAAGGACGTGTAAAAGGGCTACGAGAAGCTGATATTCCTTCTGCGATATTGCAGAAAGGCTAGACAGGAATGTAGCCAATGTACATGACTGCTGGCAGCGATGGTCACGGGAAGGTACGGTCGCAAGAAGAACGGGCTCCCGACGGCCACGTGCCACTACCGAGAGGGAAGACCATCGTGTTCGGCGTATGGCTCTGGCACATCGTACTGCATCTGCAGCAGCAATCTTAGCAGCAGGTGGCACCACAGTGACACAAAGAACTGTTACAAATCGGTTCCTTCAAGGACAGTTCAGAGCCAGACGCCCTGTAGCGTGCATTCCACTGACTCTCAGTCACCGCCATTTGCGGCTTCAGTAGGGTCAAGCGAGAGCTCATTGGAGGACAAGGTAGAGGTCTGTTGTCTTTTCTGATGTAAGCTGGATCTGCCTCGGTGCTGGTGATGGCCGTGTGTCGGTTAGAAAGAGACCAGTTGAGGACCTGCTACCAACCCGTCTACAGTCCAGACACAGTAGACCAGCACCCAGACTTATGGTCTGGCGTGCGATTTCATATGACAACGGGACCATTCTCGTAGGTATGCCACTCACTCTGACTGCAAATATGTCCATCAATCTGGTAATTCGATCTCCTGTGCTGTCATTCATGAGCAGCAGTCCAGGGGATATTTTCCAATAGGATAACACTTGCCCACATGCTGCTGTTGTAACCCAACATGCTCTACAGAGTGTCGGCATGTTGAGTTAGCCTGCTCGATCACCTGACCTGTCTCCAATTGAGCACATATGGAAAATCATCGGACGACAACTCCAGCGTCGTTCACGACCAACATTGATCGTCCCTATATTGACTGACCAACTGCAACATGCAGCAAAACCGTCCTACAAACTGAGGTTCGGCACCTGTATAACACAACGCATTCACGTTTTCATACTTGCATACATCTTTCTGATAGTGACACAGGTTATTAATGTACCAGCACTTCAAATGTGGAATAGATTATGTCACGGAGTGTTAATCGCTTAAACATGTTACCTAGAGAAACATATTCCCGAAATTTTGTTACTCCACATTAATTGTTTTTTGATGCTGCGATTTTTTCCTTTAGTGCACATGAGAAGTTTCTAGAACTTTTTATTTTAGAAACGAGAATATAAATAAGAGACTGATAATCAGAAAGCTTTGTCGTCGCTGAACTATGAATTCGTCTTCATTGACGATCGTAACTCGCTTACTCAGTCAGATTTTTTTTTTTTTTTGTATTAAGCTGTTGTTTATTTTGTGAGAAGTCCAGGCTAATATGTTAGTCGGAATAAACCTTTTACTCTAAACACATCAGGTTATCTGTTAGATGCCACATCGCCCTTTACCGAGTGAATTCTATACCACATAGATGTTTCCGATAACATCAACCTTTCGGATAATGCAGTTACACCATTCAGTTCTTTTTCTCCTCAGCCAGCTGCTCCACAGAGGTGTATTCGGCGATTATACTTTTCACTGTCTTCCACACTGAAAAATTGGCTATCAGCACTTACAATCATACTCAGTGTTTTGTCTCTTCTTTGGCTGATGTTTCTCAGGCCTCATATTGTTTCCCGTTTTATCTCGGGAAATGAAACTGTTCATTACACGACAAAGAAAAATTTGATGTCTGGGCAATCAGTAAGTTAACTTCGTATCAGCGAGAGAGAGAGAGAGAGAGAGACGGCTTTAAAACTCTTGTAGCGGTATTGGTGAAATTCAAAGCTGATCCCACGCCCACAGAGAGTGACCTGCACGTGTCCAATAAGTGTAAGACTGCTTGCGCCGCTGAGTTTGGTAAAGTAAAGGTCAACAAGGCTGCTCTGAGTGCAAAGACGTTATCGTCTTAGAGAGTGACTTGTCCGCTTCTTGTAGGCTGCCAGAGAACTCTCTGGCCACTTCGGTTGGAGCTCTGGAGTCAGTGGTGTACGGAGGAGGAGGACGCAGTTGCGGCTGTTTTCCTAAGCAATACTCGGAGGTGACCCAAGGCGCACAGCCGACGCGAACACGATCCGCAGCCATCGTCATCAGTTGTAACGACTCGAGAGCAGGAAGCGGCGACAGCAGCCGAGCACAGATGTACTTGATACCAGCCTAATTTAGGCTTGTGACGGAAGCCACGGGCAGCCACGTGCTGGACGACCAGGCAGAGATGAGGCTATTTCCCGGGACACTCATCTACCCCTTCTTCCATACGACCTCACAGGAGAGCAACGGCGTCCGCGACCAGTAACGGTCAAGTATCCAGCAAGCACAAAAGGAGCTGCAACATTCCAGTTAAAATCGCACATCTAGTTACAAATAACGCGCTCTGAGCGTTCCGTACAAACTGAATTACGTATATAGATGATTATTTCGTGGTGCAAGTCTTTCTAGCGGACGCCACCTCGGTGACCTGCGTGTCCCTAACCTACCCCAGTTATCTAAGTGGGCAAAAGGGGACCTCCACTTTAATGTGCAATGCGAACCACGTGTTGTTTCTGGCGACCCTTCACATTGTTGACAGGTGAAGGTTAGGTTAAAATGAAGTTCGTAAACTCCATGGTCCCACCTAGACTCGATCCCGCCACCTCTCGGTTTCCTGGCACGCACTTTATCGATAAACCCCCAAGCCCTCTATCTATATAAATAGTTCGTACATAGGTTTGTATGAGTAGGTTTGCGAGTATTAAAATGTGACGTAAATGACCGTGTCTTTTGACTGCATTGACTTCTAAGCCTAATTTTTTTGCTCCGCTCACACAGCAAAAGCTCGATGTCCATAACTTACCACATTACATCGCTGCAAATACTGCAGCAATTCTACATTCGTGACTGGGATTTCACTCTACTTCCATGAACAATAGAATTGGTTTCACATCAATCGCAGCCACTTAAAACGCATAACTAATAAACCCTTATTCCTGCTCCAGAATCTATATAATTTTACGTGCCTTACAATCTCATAATAAAAAAGTCGTGGTGCCTCAGAGGTTTTTATGGGTACTTTGAAAACACCCTATTCACGTAAATAAGACACACATTAAAACAAGTAAAGCTGTAGAACTATCTTAGATGTTTATTACGCAAATTTAACAGTCAGAATATTTGCATTATTGTACTCGGATTTCGCAGAGAAAATAGGTAAAAACTGTGATTATATTGTATGTGTGTCGTTTCGCCCTCTAAGGGCAAGTGGAACCATTACTTAGCACTGGCTTCCTGTTCTACTTATCTACCCAAAACTTCCTCATCCTTTCCCTTTGAGCCTGTCATCTTTTTTTGGTACATGCGTTTCGAAGTTTAAAATTAATTCCTATTGGATTCTTGGGTATAGAGTTACGTGTATTGATTTTCTGCCTGTATGTAGTTCGTGTAGTTGCCAGTGGATCAATGCAGATCTTTGTGACGTCGTTCTCGTTGTCTACCAGCCAGTGTGTTTCGGAGTGTTGGATTCCGTTGACGATGGGATATTTTCTTGGTCAAGCGAGAGTTGTCCATTCTTGCTACACGACCGTAGAATTTCGTAAGATTTTTCCGTGGAAGTGAGATGACCTGTTCGGTCAGCGAATGCAGTTCTCATGAACTTTTGCGCATCCCGATATTGTCTTGAATTTTGAGTCCAAATATTTTTCTCAGTGTTTGTCGTTCTGTTTCCTCAATGTCTTTGACGTTGGTAGTTAATGATGAAGTCTCCGTTGCTTTGATGGACAGCGATTTATTGATGTACATATTCCAAGTAATTGTGTAAGCTTTAAGCAGTTGTTCTGCATGTATTTTGTTACCTACTCCATAGTTGACGGTTTTTCCAGTAACTTCACCTAGGTATTCGAAATGCTTAACTCGTGTGATGTTGTCATTCTTGGTTGCAAGTGATGCTAGATTTGGGCTCTTTGAGTCTATTTATTGTGTTTCTTCATAAGAAATTTAGAGTCCGATGCTGATGGCGGTCTCACGAAACATCTCACTGTCGTGGTTGGCTTCCTTGGAAGTCCGAGTAATTATTGGTAGGTCGTCATCAAAAGCACTTAAAGTTGATTCGTTTATCTTCTGTTCCCACACTTATCCCGGGTATTTCTTTCTCCAAAGCTTTGATGAGGTTATCGAGTACTAGGATGAACAAGAATGGGAACAGTCCATCACCCTGTCTTACTCCAGATCCAATTTTAAAGGGTTCGGAGGTTTCGCCCATGAATTTTACGAAGTATATTAAAGAGGGTGATGCGGCCGATCGATTAGTAGGCTTTTTTGAAGTCTACAAAAGTGATAAATCTGCGTTTTTGACTTCCGGTGTTGCAGTATCATCTTGAGTTTCCAGATCTGTTCTGCTCACGATCGGCACAGTCGGAAGCCTGCCTGCTATTCACCTATCGGATGCTCTGTTTGTTGCTCTAGTCTGGTAAGCAGGACACGCGAGAAAACTTTGTAAGCAGTTGGTTGAAGTGAAATACCTCGATAATTGTTTGGACCCGTGTTCTCTTCCTTTTTGTGTAATAGGTAGATCAAAACAATTTCCAATCTACTGGTATGTTGCCATTTTCCCATATATTGGCAATGATGGCATGCAGTCTGTCAATGAAGACTTCACATTCGATGCTGAGCATTTTTGCGATTTTACCATTTTCCCACGGCGCTTTGTTGATTTTGAGATGTCAAATCACATTTCGTATTTCTTCCTGTGTAGGTGGAACAGAGTTTTGATCTGGTGAAGTTATTATTTAATATGTGCTTTTCACAGACTGGTTATTTTATAAGCGTTCATCCAGTCTATTTAAACTTGTTTGGCACAGCGACAGACGACTTTATCAGTTCGCTGAATGGACGATATCTATAAAATTTTAATAGCACATGAATATCGAATACGAAAGTTTTACAAAGTGCTGATTCAGTCGTTCGTTAAACGCTCAGCACGTTCTATTAAAGAAAGTGATAAAATATTTGGCACTGCAAAGCAACCAGTACTATAATTTAGGAGGCGAATGTAGTGCTCGTATTAAAAACAAACTCCGGTATAAATATTTTACTACTGACTGTCTTGACGTCGAGGAATACAAAGCGAACCCGGCAGCGCGCTCGTCTTCTGTTAATCTGCATTAGCGCTGTCGACAGACAGACGCTCTCAAGATATTCGGAACCGCCATTTCATTTCGTAGTCTGCCTCTAAGTATACCAATAACACTAAATGGCTTCGTTGAGGGCCGAAAACCTATAAAAAGGGTTAAGTGCTGAGGGCAGACACTGCGAGAAAGGGGAAGAAGCCGTGACGGCACAACTCGTCATAAACGTCAGCCGGCCCGGCCCTATCGTGCAGCCGCAGCCGCGAGCCGCGCCCTGTCCATCATTCGAGTTTCACTCGTGAAAACGATAATTGGTTTCATAATTGGAATATAATTTGGTGAGATTACACGTCCTCCTGCCGGGAGACGGCGGCGGCCTTGGCGCGTTTGACTGGAGCTGTATTTCAAGTGAGCCTTCTCCGCGCGCTCAATTCATCAAACTTCGCTTATTAGCATTCTCCTCTCTGGTCCTTCTTTCTTCCGATTCTTTTAACGGAACACCTTACACAGAGGTTCGATATACCGCCTTGACAGATATCTGTAACGTTCTACAATAGTACTGTCAAAATAGTAATCAGCGTCTTTATGCTCTCAGCACCTACTACGGTTTGAAGATGCGTTTTTGCGACTTTTCTAAATATGGCTGAAGAATCTCGCATACTGTTCCTGTGAATAAACGGGATGAACCCGTACTCGATCGATAAAATTTCTAATGATGTTTAGGGATATTTCCTGAGTATTTTCGTGTAACAAATCTGTGGTCTCCGGCGACTCGTGGGAAGTAATAATGATTTATTCAGTTTGTTATCTCAACTACCTTTGTCTCTGTGAAATAAAACATTCAGAACGGCGAAAGAGCCTGTTATGTGCAATCACCAAAACTTACGACACAAAAAAAGGGCAGTATACACTACTGGCCATTAAAACTGCAACATCACGAAGATGACGTGCTACAAACGCGAAATTTAACCGACAGGAAGAAGGAAGATGCTGTGATATGCAAATGATTATCTTTTCAGAGCATTCACACAAGGCTGGCGCCGGTGGCGACACCTAGGACGTGCTGACATGAGGAATGTTTCCAACCGATTCCTCATACACAAACAGCAGTTGACCGGCGTTGCCTGGTAAAACGTTATTGTGACGCCTCGTGTAAGGAGGAGAAATGCGTACCATCACGTTTCCGACTTTGATAAAGGTCGGATTGTAGCCTATCGCGATTACGGTTTATCGTATCGCGACATTGCTGCTTGCGTTGGTCGAGATCCAATGACTGTTAGCAAAATATGGAATCAGAGGGTTTAGGAGGGTAATACGGAACGCCGTGCTGGATCCCAATGGCCTCGTATCACTAGCAGTCGAGATGACAGGCATCTTATCCGCATGGCTGTAACGGGTCGTGCAGCCACGTCTCGATCCCTGAGTCAACACATGGGGACGTTTGCAAGACAACAACCATCTGCACGAACACTTCGACGACGTTTGCAGCAGCATGGACTATCAGCTCGGAGACCATGGCTGCGGTTACCCTTGACGCTGCATCACAGACAGGAGCGCCTGCGATGGTGTACTCAACGAGGAACCTGGGTGCACGAATGGTAAAACGTGATTTTTTAGGATGAATCCAGGTTCTGTTTACAGCATCATGATGGTCGCATCCGTGTTTGGCGACATCGCGTTAACGCACATTGGAAGCGTGTATTCGTCATCGCCATACTGGTGTATCACCCGGCGTGATGGTATGGGGTGCCATTTGTTACACGTCTCGGTCACCTCTTGTACACACTGACGGCTCTTTGAACAGTGGACTTACATTTCAGATGTGTTACGACCCGTGGCTCTACCATTCATTCGATCCCTGCGAAACCCTACATTCCAGCAGGATAATGCACGACCGCATGTTGCGAGTCCTGTACGGGCCTTTCTGGATACAGAAAATGTTCGACTGCTGCCTTGGCCAGCACATTCTCCAGATCTCTCACCAATTGAAAACGTCTGGTCAATAGTGGCCGAGCAACTGGCTCGTCACAATACGCCATGAACTGTGGTATCGTGTTGAAGCTGCATGGGCAGCTGTATCTATACACGCCATCCAAGCTCTGTTTGACTCAATGCCCAGGCGTATCACGGCCGTTATTACGGCCAGAGGTAGGTGTTCTGGGTACTGATTTCTCAGGATCTATGCACCCACATTGCGTGAAAATGTAATCACGTGTCAGTTCTAGTATAATATCTTTGTCCAATGAATACCCGTTTATCATCTGCATTTCTTCTTGGTGTAGCAATTTTAATGGCCAGTAGTGTACTACGAGGTGCGTCAAATAACTAAAGCAGCACTTTTTTTTTAAAGCTCGTTGGTTTTATTCAGAATTAGAATACACCATATTATTCCCCACTCTTTTGGTTGCAAAACCCTATTTTTCAATATGGTCTCCGTTCAATGTTACGGCCTTACGCCACCTTGCTGGGAGGGCCTGTATGCCCGCAAGGTACCGCATAACTGGCCGACGTCGGAGCCAACGTCTTGCTGCATCAATAACCTCCCTATCATCCACGTACTACTTCCCGCTGAGTTGCGCCAAACCGTTGGAAGTGGAAGGTGTGAGATCCGGCTGTGGGGTGGGTGAGCAAGGACAGTCCAATGACGTTTTGTGAGCTCCTCTCGGGTGCACAGAGTTGTGTGGGGCCTTGTGTTGTCGTGGCGAAGGAGAAGTTCGTTTGCATATCAGTGGCACATCGAATGAGAGTGTGTGCCCTTTCCAACATTGCAGGAGTCACAGCTGTTTACGGCCGGCCTGCACGGGAGTGATCGGACAGGTTTCGCGCGACCTTCTTGAGATGATGACAGACGCCTGGCCCAATGACTCACCGTACTTTTCTTCGCTGCTGGGTCTCCGTAGACGTTCTGTAAGAGCCTATGACTATCTGCAATGCTCTGGTTTTCCGCCAAAAGACACTGAATGAGAGCTCTCTGCTTGGAACACACCTCCGTTACAGAAGCCACTTTGAAGGCTGCGTATAGCGCCGCCATCCATCGGTACTTTATAAAACCATAGGGTCGGAATCGGGAATATCCCACGATGTCCCATAACAAATTCTGTATTTTTTCATCCGAAACTGACCGAGGAAAAGATTTGTTGTATTACTCTAGTACAATCTTCAGGTGAAAATGTACGGTGATTCGATTGCTATCGCTGCGGGAACAGTGTTGCTGTACTGCTCTTCCATTGCATTTAGTGAACCCGCACAAGAGGTGCATATAGCCCAACTCTCCAGCCATACTGTTGTGTATCATTATTGACAAACCCAGAACAGAACCGAGCAGTATTGAATTCAAGCTTTAGGGCGAAAAGTAAAGTTGGTATTACTGTCGTCGACAGGAATTACTGCTTGTGAATGTAATAAGTTTGCTTCCAAACAAGAGACAAAGCGCGTATCGTTGACGTTTTCACTGCTGTGCAGATGTTTGCACTACAGTACAGAGACAAAGATAAATGGGGTAAGAAATCAAAAAAAATACAAAAGTATGAGTGAGTCACCGAAAACTATGTGTACACCATACCAAAACACGAAATGTGCATGAAAAAAGCCCGAAATTTTGTCAGTGGAGTTAGGGTTCACCTTATACACACTGGGTGTTAAATCGGAGCTATTGTGGACTCACGCCTCTTTCCCGGATGACATGCAAACTCTTTTCACCTATGGTATACAGTTCAGATTTATGTATTCACCCAAACTCCCTTCACTTGGTCTGGTCAGTTATTTTGTGATGTTGCCTCCAAATATGGCGGTTCACGAACACCGCACTTTGTTCATTTTCCCCATAAGTATCGCACTAATGTTTGGTAAGTCTGAGTGCAACCTTTGCAACAACTCCACTTGCTCCCATTTTTTAAATTTCTAACATTGTCCAAAGAAGGAAAACTTAACCACTTGAATTCTTCACGTGGGTTTCATTCAGAATTCTGTCACTACGCTCTTGATTTGTCTCTTTTACAGGGAAACGGTAACGTATTTAATATACCATTATCATTTTGGCAATTGGCCTACGGAAATAAGAGAAGTGCTATTCACAAGAACAAGTCTTTGATCCCTTATCCTCATTTATTTGATGTTGAAATTTTGTTAACACTTTAACCAGTTCGATATACCGAAACTTTGGTATGATCTAAATTGTTTTCATCCGCTGAAATCCTCATTCTCCTCTCTGGAATTTCTCTTATTATTAAAAAGAAAACTAGTTATACTCTTGTCGAGACGCGCACATCTCGTTTTAACCGATCTGAAGTACGAGATTTGCGTCTTATGTGAGATTACAATTTCTTACACGGAAAACAAGCTACTTTATATTCGATTTTCTCTTTACCACCAAAAACAACCTAACATTGTCAAATGATCGTTTTCAGTTTAGTTCACCATTGAGTTCAAAGTCTCCATGCTTCGTTTCTCTCGGAATTTTATCAGCATTGTTAAGTTTACTCACGCACTGACAATGTTAACTACTGTGTTCTCTCCGGATGATCACTCAAGCAGTAAAAAGCGTTTACTGAGGATGACAGGAAGCCGAAAGCTCATCACCGCAGGGAGATAGCCGCCTGGGATATCTGCGCGCACATACTTCACTGACAGTATTAAAAAATGAGACGTCAACATAATGTCAGTAAAGGCAAGTCAAGCGGATGTGGTCAGAAAGAAACAAATTTTCGTTCCAAGAATAGGTGCACACTTCAGTATTTCCCACGCCCAAATGTCCGACACGCAGTGCCACTTCATGCAGTCGTATATGAATCTAACAACACTAGTAATAACTGTCTTCAACATTTAACGACACATTGGTTTTTATTGTGTATATTCGTATTGTCTGGAATATAGACCCACAATAAGGCCGATTATCTTAAAAAAAAAGACTGCGACACACTACTGATAATTTACCCAAGCATGTAGTTGGCGCTAAGAAAATTAAGGAGAATTCCCTGATGATGGAAAGTAGAACATTTGTTACGTGCTTACGAATTACTAGTTTCGCTGACGTAGTGTGCAGTAATAAGCAGTATTTGAACAAACACACAAAAATTTGTGCTTTGCCGTTGCTACGAGTGCATAAACAGAACTTCATATGAAAAACTAGAACTTAAGGGCAGTCAAGGCTGTAAGAACGAATCAAGTGGCAATATTTATTTCACCATTCAAATATAACAACATAGCATATCTGATCTCTAAAGATAGTTTGCGACTTCATATACATAAATCTGTGTCATACGTTAGCGGAACAGCCAGGTAGCAATACTCATGAGCCGCTGTCCTGAGATGGAGGCAAGGGCAGTAACTGCGACCTGAGCAGCCTGACGCTATCAGCCCAGCACACCTCTCACGAAATGGAAGAAAAATTATTCAGGCAGCTAATGCTTTCATGACCTGATTAATTTTTCCAGCAAGCAACTGATTCGTACACCGAGTAAGAGACGTAAACTGACTCCGCCAAATGCTGTTTGCAACTTGTTGCTTGAAGATAGAACCCACTCCACGCATGCGTGCCAAAACTGTTGCCTAACTGCAGGTGCCAGCTGCTGAAATTGCATACACGCAGCAGTTCCAAAGGTACGACGACGGAATGAATGCAAGGACGAGTGTTACAAACAGGTCTTTACAGTTGTGACAAATCTGAAAGGACCCGTTAAGCATATGTTCCGCCATTCCTAATATGGATCTCAAAAGACAGGTTCAGTAGTATTAACTGGCTTCAGTAAGAAGGCTATTATGTCATTACTATAGATGCCAAACGCGCAGGCGAGAGAAGAAAGCCGGGCATGAGGGCAAGATTTCTTTTTCTTCGTTGCAGCTGTTCGCCTCCCCATTATGTGCCGCTTGTTATGGAAACACTCCATTTGGGTTGGTCTGGAGATCACGCGATCCCTGCTCCTTATTCTCCACCCGTAAATTGATTCCGTATGTGCTAAGTATGGACCACCAGAGATGACGATGCTGTGCTGGATAACTAAGAGCTTCTCTATGAAAAACTTCTATAATTTCCAAAAATAACTTTCTAGGTAATCATAAAGAAAACATTCAAACTAAGATGATATTTCATCATGTTTTGACACTATTCTGCTGACTCATTATGCACTTCGATGTGGTTCGGAAAAGAGAATCTAGAAAAACTGACATGCTTCTGCACCCCAATATATTTACTACACCATGTTGTGTTGAATCTACTAACACACAGTGAAGTTTTGTAATTTCGAAACCAGCAGATTATATTAGTCTATATGGCCACACAGTCATTTCTTATTTTGGAAACGTAATAAAAAATCGTTCACACGTTAATAGCTTCCAACTACTTCTCGAGTCTGTTAAATTAAAAACAATATTACCAAATGTGTAAAACTGATCTCTAAAATTAAAGACAATAAGCTGAGGAAATTATATGATACGTTATAAATATATGTCCCTGGACAACATCATTCACTACCTCGTATTGCCCAAACAGCGAGGTCTATGTGACTAAACGAACACAAATTAAAATTCCATTAAGGTGGCAGAGGAATCAAAAGTTCGTTGTAATGTAGTTACTTGTCAGTTCTTTGTTGTTCGTAAGCAAGACAACTTTTAGAGAGGTAATTACTAACACAGAAATAGCCAGTATCATTTATTTACTGTTTTCTTTACATACATAAATAAAGTGAAAGCAGAAGTTAGATAGCTTCGCAATAGAACCGTTAAACTTTGGCGTTTCGCCTTCCATCACGAGTTTCGTTATTAAAAATTCTTTACTACTTCTTAAATATTCTTGAAGTACGATGGATTGAAAAACCAACAAACTCCCCAATAGTTTTAAAACTTTCAAAACTTGCCAGTCCAAAAACGTTCGAGACTGGATCAATAAAACCTAAAGGATTTTAGTGCTTCACGTGTTCCACACAGTCTCCTACCACTTGAGTAAAACACGCAGAACACTCGGACAGCTACGTGGAATTGTCAGAAAAGTCCTTCTTTGGGATGCTATTAAACTCTAACGTCACATTGGCTTCAACGTTGGTTATATCGTCAAAGCGTTGGCCATTTACGTGAATTTCTGTGCTTTGTCGTTTTGTGCTATATTTGTATTGATAAAACCAAGTCTCATCATCTGTGATTATTTTTGCCAGAAAAGGATTGTCCACGTTTTCCATTTCTGTCAAGTCGTGACAAGTATCCACGCGTGTTTGCTTCATACAGGAGTCGAGGTATGCTGGACTAACATTGCACGCACTATTCTCTTCTTTAGAACACTCCACTACTTAAATCTGCCTGCAAACAACTGACTATTCGAATGAACATCTGTTGTTTACAGTTGTTAGTTCAAGCTACCACCGTAGTTATTGGCTGTCATCACTTATACGCAGGGTGCGATTTGTGATTCTACCAGTGGGGGGGATGTCTTAGGGGGTTAGTAGAATTATGTATGTTACTAGCTTGGACCGTGGCGTTACGCATGGTTAAACAGCTATTTATAAATAGATGTTAATGCCGAAACTCACTATTGACGCGAATGCATTATCAGAAAAGCCATCCCTTGTTATATCTTTAAAAGTACATTATAGGTAAAGCTTATTTACAAAAACATCTACATACGGGTACAGATATACGAGGGAAGTTCAAAACGTAGAGGCACATTTGTGAAAAGTTGTACTTATTCTGGTGATAGAAAACTGAAACATATTAATAGTGTTAATAGTAAGACTTACTAAAAACTTTCAGTGTTCGGCTCCAAAAATTTACATTATATGTAAAGTTTTACTCCAGTGCTTGGGAAATAATTATCCCAGGTTGGGATGCATAAACTAAAACCAGAGGAGAGGATGGTCTGATGTAGATGGAGGGGGGGGTAGGGGGGGGGGGGAATCCACCCCATCCCCCCCTGCAAATCGCACACTGCTTATACGCCAAAATCAATCTCTGAACATTTTGGACGGTCGCTGTATACTGTGTTACATGGATGTATGAGTATTTCGACTGGAGACGCTTGCTGTGAATCGGACAGAAACTCAGTATCGAAATCTATGCATTTGCTTCTTTTGTTCATGCCCTGTTGTCAACGGAAAAATCGATTGCATTAGTTAATTGTATTAACTGACACATCATGAATGGCTGTTTGGATGACTAGTTCGTTAGCACTGTGTATTGCAGTAAATGTGGAACACGTAAAATGACTAACAATTTCATGTAACTCACTTGCATTTATGCACATGTGCTACCCATTTAGAGATAGAAATGAACAATAATGCGAAATTCAATCTAGTTAATTGTTAAACTCAGTTTTTTGCATTCATCCTGGCAGCACAACCACGCAACTAACAATTCGTGCACACGTTTCCCAAAAGAGTTGTTTCAGCTGGAAATTTCACACTATTTGGAATTTGTTCGGGGCTGTAGGAAAGTGACGCCTGGCATTTATTCAAAATCAGAGTAACTGAAACTAGAGCTTATGGTGAGGCAAAGGCCCCGACTCATTTCTAAAGATGTGAAATACTGATGTAGCAGCCATCCATACACTAATCCGGAAGGATTACGAGGACGAAGCAAGGAATGAACAAATGATTCATATGTAGGTGTGAATGTTCATTTCAGAGCTGAAAACGGTAGCTATAAAGATGTGGTAATTAACGGAGAATATACATTTGACGATGATTACACTTTAGCACTCATGAAGATGAGGTAGTGAGAAAAACTTATCTGGCAGTCACCACAGCTGGTAGCAAAACCTTGCACCGTAAAAATCTCAGACATTTTTCTCAACGCAAGTTAAGTGTCTCAAAATGGAAAAGAAGTATTTAAAGCTACGTATTTGCAGTAATCAGCATTCCTATTAAAAAGAACTCACGATAATGCCCAGGGACCTACCAATGGCAATTTAATCCTCTGACTGTGGCGTCAATGGATGACAATGCTCGAGGGAGTTGTGGTCAGCACAATACTGCCCGCGGTTAATTTCGGCTCTCAAAACTGAGATCGGTAATTCTCCTTCAAACTGTTCCTCAGATGTTCTTAACGCGACTAAAGAGACTCGTTCCACGCGCTGAAACCATGGAAAAACCTTAGGTGATTATTGGGAATTAAACCCGAAACCTACTTGCCAACGCCCAGCACCGTCATACATTAGGTCATGGAAACGGCCTTGCAGCAGTGCTATTATTAATTTGTGGTAAATGAAATTAGAACACATTTCTTGAATAACGTTGTTCGTTAGTTTGACAACGTTTGCGTTAAACTGAATATATTAAGTTTATTTAAACAAAGTTTTGTACCCGCCATGGTAGCCGAGAGCGCTAGTGCTCTGCTTCTTGGACTCGGGTAGGCGCGCCGGCCCCGGATCGAATCCGCCCAGCGGTTTAACGACGAGGGCCGGTGTGCTAGCCAGCCTGGATGTGGTTTTTAGGAGGTTTTCCACATCCCACTAAGAGAATACCGGGATGGTCCCCACGTTCCGCCTCAGTTACACGATTCGCAGGCACTTGAACACATTCTTGTTATTTCATGGCTAACACTAGACACAGACAGCTGGGGTGGGGTTTGGGGTGGCGACAGGAAGAGCATACCGCCACCCTCTGCAACTAACACCGCCATATCCGTAGTAACAAGGCCGATCCCACGTTGATACGGGACAAAGGCCCACAGAAAATTATGAATGATTTAAACAAAGTTTTATAGCCTAGGAGGGTTCGTCAAGAAGAAACATTTGCCATGAATAATAAAAGTAAATTTTCTGTCAGTGGATTACTTTCGTTCATTAGATAGGTACTCAAATAATTCTTGGTAGGTCTTTCTTACCTCTCCATGCACGTCTACAGGGATATTTACAGTTTCCACTTGAACACAAGAAACCTCACCACTAAGGAATTACTCGAATGAGACGAAAATCGGTGGATATGGTACACATGTACAGACAACCAAGTTGTTACAACTGCAGAAAAATTGGATGATTTACTCAGGAAATAGAAAATGATTAAGTCAGTAGCGCACTGGTCCAGCTCTGTTCCTTTTGCAGGCAGTTATTCGGCTTGGCTTTGACTGATAGAGTTGTCAGGTGTCTCTCTGAGGAATATTGTACCACATTCTGTCCAGCTGTTAAGTTAAATAGCAAAATCCCGAGGTGGCTGGAGGATCCTACGCATAATGCCCAAACGCTCTCAATCGGGGAGACATCCGGAGACCTTGCTGGCCAAGATAGTGCTTGGCAAGCCGTGAACGGGCGGGCATTATCTTACCGAAATGTAAGCCGAGGATTGCTCGCTATGTAAGGCAACAAAATGGGGCGTAGAATATCGCCGACGTACCGCTGTATTGAAAGGGTGTGAACGATGACAACAAAGGGGATCCTACTATTAAAAGAAATGACACCCCACACCATAACTCCTGGTTATCGGGTCGTATGGCGGGCGACAGTCTCGATGACATCCCACCGCATTTCGGGGCGTCTCCAGACACACCTTGGGCGTGGAGTCTCATTGGCTGGAGCAGAACTGTCTTCAGTGCTGAGTCCCGCTTCGAAATGAGCCGCGATGTTCAGCGAAGATGTGTCTCGAGACGCCTCCGACAGCGATGGGCTACCAACCTGACTGTCGCTCACCATACGCCCCGACAACCAGGAGTAACGGTCTGGGTTGCAGTTTCATTTCATTCCACAACACGACCTCTTTGGTTGTCATCCGCGGGACCCATACAGCACAGTGGTACGTCGATGATATCCTATGCCCCGTTTTGCTGTCCTTCATGGCAAGCCATCCTTACATTTCTGCAAGCTAATGCCCGCCCCCACGTGGCAAGAGTTTCTACTGCTTTTCTTCGTGCTTTCCAAACCCTATCTTGGCCAACAAGGTCGCCGAATGGAGAAAGTTTGGAGCATCATGGGCAGGGTCCTCTAGCCGATTTGAGATCTTGACGGTCTAATGCGCCAATTGGACAGAATTTGGCACGATCTCTCTCAGGAGGATATCCAACAATTCTATCAATCAGTGCCAAGCAGAATAACTACTTGTATAAGGACCAATTTGTGAAGATCTTTCTCTTGAATTAATCATCCAGTTTTTGTGAAATTGTACATGACATTTTCCTATTTCCGTCCCATTAGGGTAATTCTTTCGCTGTGCGTCCTTTTTTTTGTCTTAACGTGTAATAACGTACAATGTCGATAGAAAATTTCATAACGTCGAAATGAGCTCTTTCACTTTTGCAAACCATAGTTTAGTTTACGGCATCTAACTTTGTCATTTGGTGGCCCAGCAACGAGAAGAAATTTGCTCTTACCCCGAAGACTAATTATCTCCAATAAATGCGGTGTCTTAAATTTCCAGTACGTGACTGTTGTCTTATTAGGTCTGGTATCAGGAAAATTGCAGTTCTCCGGTAACACATTACACACCCGTATCTTGTGTTGAAAAATCCCTCGCGCAATGTTAGAGACATTTGTGGAAGTATGTGTCGTAAGTCGCTTGGAACCTAGAATACGAGTTCGACAGTTGTAGCCGCGATGTAAATTACGCTTTGTAACCAGATGATCCTTTAGCAGTTTCCTTTGTGTGCATGATCTCTTTATTTACACGTAAGAAATACTGAGCATCTGGGAAATATGAAAATGAGTTATAACTTGATTTATAGAATTTTGAACAATTAATGTCTGGTAGAGAAAGATACTGTCCATTAACACGTTTCTCTGTCTGTTACAGCGATACTGCAGAGGACGTCGGTCAATAAGGGTCAACTGAAGATCCAAGGAGTGGCAACGTGCCTGTACTTGTGTATGGACAGTTGCGGGCTGTTATACGGCTCGGTAAGGCGCCGAAACTTCTCACACAGTCGCTGTAACGTCACTTTCTCTAATTTGTAACGGAAGTTAGTGATTATTACGATGAAATAAAATTAAAATCGCCAAAACTTCCCAAGTGGTCACCAACGGCTGCAAAACACTTTGCAGAGGTAGGAACACACACGAGTGCACATGAATAGTGGTCACAAAGAACTGATGACAAATGTGTGCAACGGTTGAAGTGTGTCCATAGAATTTTTTGCGCGGTCTTATCTCTGTTTCAGACTAACTTACCACGTAAAAACATTAAGTTGAAAAAAACAATAATAATAATAATAATTAATATAATTATAATAATAAGTTACATACCAAGAAGGAGTAGTTAGCATCACCTGAATCTTTTTGAAGAGCATATTACCGCGGAGTGATTGGGTAACATCGTGGTAAACGAACGGTTATTTGTGGAACACTTGCACACCTTAAGTGCAGTGGTAGTATCATTCTGAGGTATTACATCGTCGGATACAGGATACACGATCCAGTCACATTAATGTGACCACCTGTCAAAAGCCTGAATAACCATCTTTTGCAGAGTGGAAGTGCAGGGAGAGGGTCAGTGACGTTCTGGAAGGTACCGACAGCGGTCTGGAGCGACGCCGACTCCAGTGCCGTGAACAGCTCTGCTGGATTGCTCCATTGAGGATTCATGGAGTTAACAATCCGAACGTGATAGTCCCACGGATTCTCGATTGGGTTCAAACCGGCGGATGTCATCTGCGGCCAGTGACACACCATAGTTGCTCGGCGCCGGTTTTAGATAGCGCCATTTTGTCAAATACGAATTAATTTAACTACCGCGGTAAGCGAAACGTTTAAAAACTGAGGTGTTTAGAAAATGCTTCCACCTTTAACCCGAAAGCGAAAGCCAATGAACATTCCCTTTTGGACGTCAGATAAATCACTCCGTTTCCGCATTACGATAACGACTGCACAGTTTTCCACGTATGTAGAGTGAAGACGCAGAAGAACAGTCAATTGAAGTTTTGAGACGATGATCCAAAGAAAATTGTCACGATCAGCCTCACGCTAACAATTCCGCAGACATGTTCCTTCGTTGCTCTTTATGCTCTTCTGTTAGGCTGTGAGGAACCCAGCTGATACACACTTTTGAGTACCGCAACTGGTGCACGAGCGTGTCAATACAACCAACAGAGACTCCCAGCTGAGCAGTGAGGTGTTCTACTGTGATCCTTCGATCACCTCCAATGAGAGTGTCCGCACGTTCCAACATTGCAGGAATCACAGCTGCGTCCTGCCAGCTGGCACATGGGAGATCGGACTGGTTTGCGCGACCTTATTGCGATGATGATAGACGCCTCGCCCAGCGACTCACCTGCTTTTGTTCACTGCCACGTCTCCGTAGACTTTCTACAAGCTCCTATGAATATCTGCGATGCTCTGGTTTTCCACAAAAAAAAAGAAAAAAGAAATAAGAAACTCAGTGACAGCTGTCTACTTGGAACGCACATCTGATACAGACAAAATTTCGAGGGCTACGTATAGCGCCTCCACCTATCGGAACTTCTTGAAACTATAGGGGCTGAAGCGGGAATATTCCACGATGACCCCCTACAAATTCCGTATTTTTGAACCTAAATGGGCCGAGAAAGAAAAGTGTTGCATTACTTATTGAATGACGCTTGTATTTTATCCGGTGAGCTTATTTGCTGCTCTAGTGATGTACACTAAGAGGTTTCTCTAGGTAACGTACCAGTTGCCGTAATACATGTTGCGTCACTGAAATATCAGACAATGTGATAGTTCACGGGGCTGTAAAAAGGCGCTCTATGTGTAACAGTGCATTGCGTAGCTATATGTGGTGGTAGGATGTCCAAGCAGCACTTCTACCGCCACTATCACACGTGACCTCGCGTCGTAGGTGACGGGCACACATCTAGTTGTCCTAGAGTGTTGCACAGCAACGAATGTGTGATTGAGGTGATCATTAAATCTGCACAGACGCATAGGGCAGGCATCTGTGGCCAAACGAAACCTGGATTTGCCGCCAGGGTCAGCCTGGTCCGTCGCAGTTCAGCATAGCTTTTCGCGACTTCTCTGGAAGCGGAGGCAATGTGATTTGGGTGTGAATGCCTGGATATCGGGAAACAATGCTCTTCTGCCAAGAGACAGTGGGCTCTCTCAGGGCGCGCTGACAATTATGGTCGGAATAGCACCTGCCCGTGACGGGTACCAGTCGATAAGACTTCCCGGACTGGCACTGTGCAAAAATGTATCCACTCAAATTTATTTTGCTGGTTAGATGCTCCTCTGTTGCAACGTACAGGTATGTCACGTTGTTCAACGAAGTGAGAAGAGCTCTGCTATAAACCAGTCGCCAGTCTTTCTTATTGGTGACATGTTCACTGCTCTGAAGACATTTTGGGATGTAGCTGCCTGCCGATACTGGTAGCAAATCAGACTCTCCTTCTTGGTGCGTAATTTTCGTTGTCGCAATTATAACACTGACTGGTTCAAGTGCAAGCATATTCGGCTCGAGAAGTAGCGTCAGTAATTCAGTGTTAAGGAGAGGACCCATAATTTTCATACGTTACAAATTTAAGATGTGAGAACGTGTGCATTTTTTTTACTAGAAAAGTAGCGGTCGCTGCAAATCATGAGTTCCATAATGTAAGTATATAAAATAAGAATTATCGCTATTTTAAGAAAGCATTGTACCTTTCTGAATACAGACGCATGTTCCTATGTCGCAGCTTTCTTAAATCAACTGCGCTTTTATGGTACACGTGCAGTTACAGAGGGGTTTCTTGTTTGAAACTCTAAAGGAATACATTGTTCTTTACAGAGAAATAACCAATATACACTCCTGGAAATTGAAATAAGAACACCGTGAATTCATTGTCCCAGGAAGGGGAAACTTTATTGACACATTCCTGGGGTCAGATACATCACATGATCACACTGACAGAACCACAGGCACATAGACACAGGCAACAGAGCAGGCACAATGTCGGCACTAGTACAGTGTATATCCACCTTTCGCAGCAATGCAGGCTGCTATTCTCCCATGGAGACGATGGTAGAGATGCTGGATGTAGTCCTGTGGAACGGCTTGCCATGCCATTTCCACCTGGCGCCTCAGTTGGACCAGCGTTCGTGCTGGACGTGCAGACCGCGTGAGACGACGCTTCATCCAGTCCCAAACATTCTCAGTGGGGGACAGATCCGGAGATCTTGCTGGCCAGGGTAGTTGACTTACACCTTCTAGAGCACGTTGGGTGGCACGGGATACATGCGGACGTGCATAGTCCTGTTGGAACAGCAAGTTCCCTTGCCGGTCTAGGAATGGTAGAACGATGGGTTCGATGACGGTTTGGATGTACCGTGCACTATTCAGTGTCCCCTCGACGATCACCAGTGGTGTACAGCCAGTGTAGGAGATCGCTCCCCACACCATGATGCCGGGTGTTGGCCCTGTGTGCCTCGGTCGTATGCAGTCCTGATTGTGGCGCTCACCTGCACGGCGCCAAACACGCATACGACCATCATTGGCACCAAGGCAGAAGCGACTCTCATCGCTGAAGACGACACGTCTCCATTCGTCCCTCCATTCACGCCTGTCGCGCCACCACTGGAGGCGGGCTGCACGATGTTGGGGCGTGAGCGGAAGACGGCCTAACGGTGTGCGGGACTGTAGCCCAGCTTCATGGAGACGGTTGCAAATGGTCCTCGCCGATACCCCAGGAGCAACAGTGTCCCTAATTTGCTGGGAAGTGGCGGTGCGGTCCCCTACGGCACTGCGTAGGATCCTACGGTCTTGGCGTGCATCCGTGCGTCGCTGCGGTCCGGTCCCAGGTCGACGGGCACGTGCACCTTCCGCCGACCACTGGCGACAACATCGATGTACTGTGGAGACCTCACGCCCCACGTGTTGAGCAATTCGGCGGTACGTCCACCCGGCCTCCCGCATGCCCACTATACGCCCTCGCTCAAAGTCCGTTAACTGCACAAACGGTTCACGTCCACGCTGTCGCGGCATGCTACCAGTGTTAAAGACTGCGATGGAGCTCCGTATGCCACGGCAAACTGGCTGACACTGACGGCGGCGGTGCACAAATGCTGCGCAGCTAGCGCCATTCGACGGCCAACACCGCGGTTCCTAGTGTGTCCGCCGTGCCGTGCGTGTGATCATTGCTTGTACAGCCATCTCGCAGTGTCCGGAGCAAGTATGGTGGGTCTGACACACCGGTGTCAATGTGTTCTTTTTTCCATTTCCAGGAGTGTATTTTATACTACTCTAAATATTTTCATCGTTAATATTATATAACCGAACAGTATTGATAATCAATAATCAAGATATCCTGATTTGCACAGAACAGTTCCTAGTGTAAGTGAAACACTTTACTAATAAGTTATATCTTGAACTTCAGCCCAGGTACACTTTCCAATACATCTACTATGTCACGACTTATCTGATTTGAAGCTAACTTATTAAATAAACTTAAACACAATAATCAATAATGAAACCGACAGCGATGTGTACACACCTCAGAGTTAACATAATTTAAATTAACTATGTCAAATTACTATCAAATCTACTTTACTTAACAGTTTTTTACCGTTAGCTTCGATGGGTTAGACATTTCAATTTTGAAGAATGAACATTTCTCTGAAATTATTAGCTAATTTTTAAACTTATAAGACAAAATATCAAATAATGGATTGAAGAAGCACAGTTTTCCAGAAATCTAACCATTCCAGGGCAAAATCGTATAGGTTGAATGTTGTGGTTGAACGACCGCCGTATCGGTTAAGTAACCAATATATCATGTTTCACCTTTTTAAAATTATTAAATATCTACGTATTTAGAGAAGAGCGGTATCGCGAAGGAGTGAACATTATATGAGTCTGGAGAGATGTGGATGATACGCTTAGGTATTTAAATACATGTGTTGACGGAATAAACGTAGCAGGGGAAGACTTCATGAATGGTCAGTAGCCTGCAATTTTACGACGTGTAGTTTGCTTCACTTAATGCTCAGCTAGCATAACAACAAAAGAGAACTGGATATTTCTGATATACAGTCGACGAGTTTGGGATTTGACCTCTCTGTTATAGATAATTTCCATCTAAGACTGCATTGGCATGATAATGAATTTCTGTAGGATATTCATTGAGTAATGGTGCGGGTGCCGGAAACCATTCAAAATTTGCAGATTGTGTTGAGCGTGCAGTTTGACTTGTTGATGAGGCGAACATACTTTCTTACAGTTGACGCAATGTATTTACTGATTCTTATTTGTCCAACAAGTTCAATGGATTATTTAGCCCTCTGCGTTCTATATACGTTAGTAATATGGAGGAAAGTACGTGGAGTATGCTCATCAGCACATTGCTAGTTCACTCAAACAGAGGATCAAGTGGACAGCAAATAACTACGCTACTTCAAAGTGCACGGTAAACAATCAATTCCAGTCGATTTGGCTGTTTGACGCTCTCATCTGGCACACGTTATCCCACTCTCTCGTTCATACGCAGCTTACTAAAGCGTTATCACAGTGCAAACAGACGTGTTTTCTTATACGATAGTAAGGCACACTAAGCAAAGCATCGTATCATCTCATGCGCCATAACTTTTATCGATATACTAACGTTTTGCGGCGTAGCGTGTGATATTTGGCAACTGGGACGTAATTTGTAAGAAGTCTTTCGATGGAATTAGTAGTTCAGCTGCTGTGTGAGCGATTAAATAAATATCGTATCTCAAACTGTAGCTTATTTAGCGGTTCAAAAATTTTAATGATGTTAGCCGCATTTAGGTACTGAAATGTGTCAGTAATAACAAGCGAAAATTTGTGCCGGACCGGGAATCTAATCCAAAATTCTCACTTTACACATAAATATATATACAAATTATTTATAGCTTCCTTCTTTCCTTTTCGCCTACGACGAATAGTCTTAGTAATTTCTTTAAAAAACTTTGAGATATCTTTAATCTAATACTCATAGCTTAATTCATCACTCCCCTTTCTATCTTTCGGCGCAAATACTGTCTTTAATCGTTCCCTTTCGGTTCTTAGAAACTAAATTTCTGTAAACAGGAAACTTCCCTATACCTCCGAGGTTACGTTGAAACAATCATGCGCGGATATTCGAACAGGAAGATGATTTCAGTTCGTGAACAGAAATTTGCGGCTAAATCCCAACCGTCGCAATCATCCCTCATTGACTGAAAACATATTTACATCTACATCTAAAATATCCTCCGGAAGCCACCAGACCGTGGATGGCAGAGGGTACCTTGTACCGCTACTAGACATTTCCTTTCCCATTCCACTCTCAAGAGCGAGAGAAAATGATTGTCTACACTCCTGGAAATGGAAAAAAGAACACATTGACACCGGTGTGTCAGACCCACCATACTTGCTCCGGACACTGCGAGAGGGCTGTACAAGCAATGATCACACGCACGGCACAGCGGACACACCAGGAACCGCGGTGTTGGCCGTCGAATGGCGCTAGCTGCGCAGCATTTGTGCACCGCCGCCGTCAGTGTCAGCCAGTTTGCCGTGGCATACGGAGCTCCATCGCAGTCTTTCAAGACCGTAGGATCCTACGCAGTGCCGTAGGGGACCGCACCGCCACTTCCCAGCATATTAGGGACACTGTTGCTCCTGGGGTATCGGCGAGGGCCATTCGCAACCGTCTCCATGAAGCTGGGCTACGGTCCCGCACACCGTTAGGCCGTCTTCCGCTCACGCCCCAACATCGTGCAGCCCGCCTCCAGTGGTGTCGCGACAGGCGTGAATGGAGGGACGAATGGAGACGTGTCGTCTTCAGCGATGAGAGTCGCTTCTGCCTTGGTGCCAATGATGGTCGTATGCGTGTTTGGCGCCGTGCAGGTGAGCGCCACAATCAGGACTGCATACGACCGAGGCACACAGGGCCAACACCCGGCATCATGGTGTGGGGAGCGATCTCCTACACTGGCCGTACACCACTGGTAATCGTCGAGGGGACACTGAATAGTGCACGGTACATCCAAACCGTCATCGAACCCATCGTTCTACCATTCCTAGACCGGCAAGGGAACGTGCTGTTCCAACAGGACAATGCACGTCCACATGTATCCCGTGCCACCCAACGTGCTCTAGAAGGTGTAAGTCAACTACCCTGGCCAGCAAGATCTCCGGATCTGTCCCCCATTGAGCATGTTTGGGACTGGATGAAGCGTCGTCTCACGCGGTCTGCACGTCCAGCACGAACGCTGGTCCAACTGAGGCGCCAGGTGGAAATGGCATGGCAAGCCGTTCCACAGGACTACATCCAGCATCTCTACGATCGTCTCCATGGGAGAATAGCAGCCTGCATTGCTGCGAAAGGTGGATATACACTGTACTAGTGCCGACATTGTGCATGCTCTGTTGCTTGTGTCTATGTGCCTGTGGTTCCGACAGTGTGATCATGTGATGTATCTGACCCCAGGAATGTGTCAATAAAGTTTCCCCTTCCTGGGACAATGAATTCACGGTGTTCTTATTTCAATTTCCAGGAGTGTATATGCCTCCGTACGAACCTTAATTTCTCTCATTTTGTCTTCGCGGTCCTTTTGCGAAACGTGCGCTGGCAGCAGTAGAACACTTCTGCAGTCATGCCCAAATGCTGTTTCTCTAAATTTCCCGTCTGAGCTCATGAAGCACCCCCATAATACTCGCTTGTTCATCGAATTGCTTCAGCGCCTTTCTGCGAGCTGACCTGATGGGGCTCCAAAACAGTGGGATTGCACTGGTATTCTACACACGATCTCCTTTACGGGTGAACTAAACTTTCCTAAAGTTCTCCCAATAAACCGAAGTCTACCACTCACATTCCATACTACCGGCATTACGCGATTGTTCCATTTTCTACAGCTTTGCAACGTTATGCCTAGATATTTAATCGACATGACTGTGTAATGCAGCAGACCACTAATACTGTACACAAACATTATAGGATTGTTTTTCCTACTCATCTGCGTTAGTTTACATTTCCCTACATTTAGAGCAAACTGCCATTCATCATACAATATAGAAATTCTGTCCTCCAACAGCGTCGTCAGCAAACAGTCCCAGATTGGTGCTCCCCTATCCGTCAGATCATTTATGAATATAGAAAACAAGAGCGGTCCTATTACTGTCCCCTAGGGCGATCTTGACGATGATGATGATGTTTGATTTAGCGGGCGCTCAACTGCGCGGTCGTCAGCGCCCGTACAAATTCCCAATTTTTACTCAGTCCAAGCTAGTCACTGTAACGAATGATGATGATGATGATGATAATGATGAAATGATGAGTACAACGCAAACTCCCAGTACCCGGGAAGAGAAAATCCCCAACCCTGGCGGGAATCGAACCCGGTATCCAGACACGAGAGGCACACTCTTGTCAGTGAATACTCGCCTTCCAGGCCAACGTACTGGGTTCTATTTCTTAAGAAGCCTTCGAGCCACTCACATACCTGAGAACCTATCCCGTATGCTCGGACCTTCGTTTAACAGTCTGCAGCATAAACTAATGATAAAAGAAAACAAAATGTTTACACTTTAAATACTAAATGTTGATTCGAGATCCACACTCTGTCTTAATTGCTTTTCAACAGTGTTCAGTGCTCTCACTAGTCTAAGTAACAAAGCTCAGACGGTCAATTTTTCAACGTTGTAAATATAACACTCTTCACGGCTGTACCAATATTAATCTCAGTGACTCGCTTGGATTCGACTATCGGCCAAATTCACGTTTCAGTTTATCTCACTTTCTTTTACACAATGCCTACAGAAGTGTGAACACGATACTGTACTGCACAATGACTCGTCCTAGTCGTCGGAGCTTAGCAAAAAAATTTCAGATATGGCTTTATGGCCTCCTCCCTGTGTCGCGCCACTAAGCAATGGATCACATGTAATCAGAAGTTCCTCTAGGCACATAAGAGAGGGTTCCAGAACAGTAATGGCTAGGCCGAAGCCGGCAGTGCGGCTATCCGGCAGTGGCGGCGTGCCGCCGCAGGTGCGTGCGTGGCCCGCTGCTGGACGTGTCATTACCATACTGACAGACCGGCTGCTCAGCTCGTCGTTATGCAACCGGCTAAGCGCGGCTAAAATTACTGCAGACACCACGCTCCAAACCCACTGCTTCCCACCACTCGGTGGAAAACAATCACTTATCATTATTAGCCGACAGCATCCATCCTGCTTATAATGGCAGTGATTGAACCCGTTATAACGACAAAATTTGTGGCGTTGAGAAATGTGCCGTCTAAGCTTTGATGCTTATTTCTTAGTAGCTACTAATGAGAGGATTGAGCACTGTAGAAAAGTAAATATGACAGACTGGGGATTTTGAACCCTAATTTAGTGTTTGACGACTAGAAGTTTTGTTTTCTTTTATCTTTAATTTGTAGCTCGTGCGCATCTCTTCGCGAAGTCGTATTAGCTAACGCTGTAGGCTACAGCAGGAGTAGGACTCATTGATAGAGTGGGTGCAGATATCAGCCGTATTACTCAGTTCTGTATTATGTATAACCAAAAGTCCGTAAACTGTCTGCAATTTATTGAGGCGTATATGTACTTCCTGGTGAAAGATCCGCCTTCGGGATTGAACAGTTTTACGAAGCAAAACAATCCATCATGGAGGCTATGTAGCTGGATATGATAACACATTTGCCTTTCTCGTAGTTTTGGCAAGAAAAGCCTCAATGGCTCTCCTTTAGGTTTCATTTTTTAAACAAACGTCACAACAAAAGGCCAAACAAAAAAATTGTTGTATTGAATGCCGTGGGACTAATGAAAATGTTAGAAGTTAATATCGGGAAAGAAGAAATAAGATACGTAAACGAGAGCGTTATCTCGTTTGAAGGTAATAACCTTAAGATGTCGATATCATCATTACTCAGCCATTCAGAGATGTGTCTGAGAAGTTGCATCTTGAACCCGGACCAACCTATACGTAAAATATTATTTTTTGTGAGATAACATTTCATTGCTCTGTATTGTGCTTGACTCCGCTACTGCGAAGAAATTTTTGAATGATTTCATACCATCTGTAGCTGGAATTTTTGCCTTGCTTGTGTGGTGTTGTAGAATTTCAATTTTGGACCATTTTCAAGTATCCTAATATACGGTATCAAAAGCAATTCAGTGCATTAACCATAGATTACAAGATAAACACAACAACAAATCACATGATAGACTGTGCTAGGATTAACAAAAATTTACAGAACAAAAATTCAGCAAAGGTACATCATGCCTGAATAGCCTTTGCACATTTCACATTTGAACTGCGTCCACTGTCATCGTGCTTCTGAGTGCAAATGACGTCGTTGAAATAAAATCAGTACTGCTGGCACAATTCATATGGACGCGCGTCACACATTTAAGGTTATGTACGTATTTTTATCATGTGTTTTGTTACCGTGTTTATCTTTAAACCGAGTGTTAGGGCGCTCAATTCCTATTCGTTCTATTTATTAGGACGCTTGAAAGTGATTTTAAAACCGCAATTGTACAGCAGTGCACAAATGAAGAAAAACTAACAGCTGTAGGTGGTATCTAAACAATCAAAAATTTTCGAATTTGTAATGTGTGTAAAATGAGATGAAACTTCAGATCCTGGTTGTGCACCAGACGATTTATTTCTCTGTCTTAGCCTACAGTAATATTCAGTGTTTTTTTCGATTTCCTGAGAAACTGGCTTCACTAAACTTTCCTGAGAAACTGGCTTTACTAAACTTTTTTTCTTATAAGTTAGAGCACGTTTTGTTAGTAGTGAAGATGTCCAACTCCTTATAAATAAAAATGTTAGTACTGCGGAAATCACAATTTACCAGCGCTAGCTTCGAGTGTTTCGATGGAAGATTACAAACTTCCTCCAAGCAAAGGAGAAAGAAAGGGAACTTAAGGTTTAACGTCCCGTCGACGACGAATTTATTAGAGACAGAGCGTAAGCTCGGATAGGGCGGGGATAGGAGAGCAAGAAGGATGCGTCCTTTTGAAAGTAATCATTCCAGAATTTACCTTAAGAAATTTAGGAAAACAACAAATACAAATCCAGTACTTAATCATGGGGCCGCTGCGCTCTCTCCCTCAGAGCGGAACGGCGTGCAGCCACCTCTTGCAAACAAAGAGAAAACAGACTCCGAAACATTCTGTACCTCCTTGTTCTGTAGGCTGACCTACTCGGGAAAACTGATGATTAGACAATTTTCAAATCGACTAGAAGTCTGTTATTGCAATGCACACCGCAGCAGATCTGTGTGTGTGTGTGTGTGTGTGTGTGTGTGTGTGTGTGTGTGTGTGTGTGTTTTGTAGTTTAGGGGTGCTCGACGACGAGGTTATCAGAACTCTTACGAAAATTAATAGAAATGAATGTGGTTGAAACGTCGAAAACGTTATAAAAAAGGAATAGGCAGTCCGAGGTAAAGTTTCATCCGCAGTCACCGCAAAATAACACTTATCTCATATCCTGTAAGGCGACATTAAAATAGTTAGATGTTCTACAAATATCAATTAATACATAAGCAAGACATGAGGTCAACTAAAATAATTACACAAGGACATATGGCTCCCTGACCACATGGAAAAAACTGGGATGAATCGTCACTCAGAAAATTAATTAAAACCTTCATCCTAAAATTTTAGGTGACAGGTCGGACATTTAGTGTCACTCTTCTTCCCATCTAACACGGAAAGTAACGCAACTGCTGAATTGTCTTCAGTCTGAACAAACTAATTATTGACTTGTTTAGTTATGGTCGAAAACTCCGTGTAAGAGCAATGTTTGTTTAGTGGGGATAAAGACAAAAAGCGGCCGTGGACTTATTAAAAAATTTTGCCATCCTATGTCTGGAGCGATCTACGCAAACTAATGGTTCTCTCTGACGTAGTTCTTACCTTCAGAGGTTGTTGAACTAATTACCATATTAGAAAAGTGCCAGTCTATTGAAAGATCATAAGCTCCCATCAGAAAAATGAAGCCAATTTTAGCTAATGTGTTTTTTGTAAATAGCTATTATATAGTTATTTATGCTTAGAATAAAATTTAATTTTCGAATTTTTGTATAGGTAGGGGTAGAGGGGTGAGGGATTGGACATGGGGAAGGAAGTAGACGTGGCTTATTCAATTCGTAAATTTTACGTAGATGGTGCTCCATAGCTTGCAAACATTCAAAGAACGTCAAGGCGACCTGGATAAGCTGCTGCCTGAATGAAAACTATTTATCGATTTCGAGTTTCGATCACACTGATCATCAACAGCTCCATAAAAAATGTAGCCTACTTCAGTCAATAACAAAATGTAATATTAGTTGTCCTTTTATAATCATATCCAGTGATAGACAATCACATACGGTAGCTATAATGGAGAGAAGACGCCAGGCACTGATCCATGCTTACAAGGGGCCACATGGCAATCGGATTTTTGTAGATTTTTTTTTTTTAATTTATGGTCTGTGCAGTTCAGAACTAAAATATCTATTTGAATAAGCAGTTGGACGCAAATCTCAGAAATTCTCTAAGAAATCTACGTTAAGTTTTACGGACGTCTTTAATATGCTAAAGCATCATCAGTTATTCTCTATAGGTCGTGTGATTGCAAATACAGCGTAACCTTAGGTGCAAAAATAACTGAGAGAATGTGTAAACTATTAAACATCATGGGATCGAACCTGTCGACGTATGCTGTACGAAGATGGTGGAAAAGCAAGAAACCATGGGAATTATACTAGACGGATGTCTATTAATAATAACCGAGAGAAACTAGAAGCACACAACGGATAACATACAAGGTGCCATAACAGAAAACTTCTGTCGGTTCAATAATCTCACCCCCCCCCAAAAAAAAATCAGGATTTATGATACCTATGCATTATGTAAAGTATGTTACATGTCTCACTTGTATCCGATGAATGCCAAAGGGTAATACAAGTGTCCAGCAGGCATCTGTGGAAAGACAGTACCGTGTCTTCGAACTGAAAAAAAAGAAAGAAAAAGAAAATAAATGCTCGCCTACCACGGGTGTGGTGCAGGTTCGATTCCCAGCCCTGCCAAAATTTTAAACAAAGGTACATGTTCCATGAAATTTCCATAAAGTGTAAAATATATAAGGATGAAAAATCATTTTAATTTTTAAAGCTTTTTTTTAAATTTAAACAATCTTTTACAAAAGGTCAGTAATTAAGAACGTGTACTTGCAATGAAAACTGGATTTTTGTGTGTGATGTGCAATAAGAAATAAGAAAACGTGCATTTTTCATAAAAATAGAAATTAATTATCTGTTAGCGTATATTTGATGAACTTTATATTTAAAGGAAGTAGGTATTCGAACTGAACGAAAAAAAAGAAAAAAATAATAACTAAAACGAGGCTCGAATCAACGATTACCTATCTCGAGTACTATTGTTTTTTTACCATCTTTATATATTTTAAGCTTCACGGAAACGCTAGTAGGACATGCACCTTTGTTTAAAAATTTGCGTCACCCGGGAATCGAACCTAAAGCTCGGACGTTGTACGCTATCATTCTAACACATAATCTGCCAGGAAGTTTCATTCTAACGCATAGCCACACGACCTTCGAAGAAAAATCTACCTTGATTTAGCTTATTAAAGACTGTTGGAAAACTTCCAAGTCGATTTCCTGGATATTTTTTTAGATTTGCATCGAACTATTTTAGGGGCTTAATATTGGAGTTCTGAACTTCAGGTACCACAGATATAAGGAACTACAAAAATCAGATTGCCATGTGGTCCTCTTGTTAGACTAGAACCTGTAGCCCGAAAAGTATCTAGGATTTTAAAATGTCTACAAAGACAGTAGTTACCTCTGAATTTTCCCAGCAGAGGCGTTGGTCATAATCGCACTATACATACATTGATATCCGCTAGGAATGCGAAGTGTTGCAAGGAAATGCTCGAACATCGCCTGAGAAAGAGTATTCTGTCGCTTCACAAATACGGAAAGCAATTGTTCGGTGAGAGAAGGAGGTTGTAGTGGGGCCTGTGGCCGGTGAGAGAAGCGGCTGCCAGGAGCGTCGCAGCTTTGGAGCCCGGTACGTCTCCCGGCGGACAGCGACCCGCCGGTTTAAATCACTGGGTGGAGGGAGTGTATCCTTATTACACGGCACGCCGTACGGTAGGCACGTGATGGATGGCGCGCTGCGTTTGTCATACGTCGCTGCCACCGCTCCATTTATCAAGCATAACCTCCGCGCCGCGACCAATTTTCTCGACACTTCTTGGTGCCCGTGGGAACTGCCTAGTTAAGGCGCCCAGCGTGCTCAGTTCCGCAATCCTCCTCGCTGCTGATGATGGCTGGAGGCGCAGCAGTTTTCATTTTCACACCAGATTTATTGCTTTCCGATGGAGGCGACAGGGAAGAAAGAATAGGAGCTCGTGTTCTGATGGAGCTGTATCGTAAATGAACGTTGTTAAACCTCAACAGCAACGTATGAAATACAAGGGCTATGAGGAAAGTAAGTTCCGATCGGTCGCGAAATGGAAACCACAGTGAAAATCAAAAATGTTTTATTTGGAATAGTTAACTACGCTACTTCTCTACATAGTCGCCGCTCCGACTTAGACCTTTGTCGTAGCGGTGTACCAACTTTCCAATACGCTCGTCATGGAAGGCAGTCGCCTGTGCATCCCGCAAATTCGTCTACAGCTTGTTGTCTGTGCAAAAATGGAATGTTGTGTTCATAGCCTGCGGTTCATGTGAGCAGAGATGGAACTCGGGGGAGGCAATTACGGGTTGTGTTATGAGTGATCAGACACATCTCACAGAAAACGCTGCAGGAGTATCTTCATTGCCCCTGCAGAGTGCGGCTGAGAGTTGTCATGAAGTACGAAACGCATAACTGCTATGTTATGTGGGCTGCATGACATCAGGCGAAATCTCTCACCAGGCCCTCATACTTGCCGGGAGACATTATTTTCTAGGCATATTTATGAGCTCACTGTGCGCTCAGAATTCAAAAGGACGCCTTGGCGCGATCGATGGGCATACTGGAGACGCTACCCAACACATCTGTACAAAACTTCATCAGATTTTTACAGTGGTTTCCATTTCGCAACAGATCGGAACTTACTTCCAGGATAGCCCTCATATCTCAGAAATAGTACGTTGGCTGGTGGCTAAAAATTTGAGAAATGTTTAAGAAACCGTCGACTATGTTTGCATTAGGTCTTCTTCCTTTTTCTTTACAGTGTGTATGACAATTGCAGCAGTGATCTTCCCTACTTCTCATGAAGTCTAGGGCTGACCGTACTTCACGTTACCTGTTAAGCGCACTTTGCACATGAATGAGAAAGACGCCAGCCTTATTAAGTAAAGCTGTCACTGAACGTCATGGTCCCGTAGTGTGCATGGTCCTATTCGAAACTGTATGCCCTTGCCTTCCTTCGTCCTTTGAAATGACTTGCCCTGATGACTATAATGGACCTGTAATCTGACGCGGACTACACGCTGCGGTGCGTCTTGACATTTCTAGAGGCAAAAGGAGCGATAAGTGACAGGTGAAAATCCTAAGACTCACCGGCATTCGAAACCAGGACCTTTGGAAGAGCAGTCTGGTCCATTAATTTCTTCTTCTTCTTCTTCTTATTATTATTATTTATAGTCCCTCAAATACTGCTGGTATCGGTGTCATCATAAGTAACGCACTTTTTATGAAGTATTATATTCCCTCATAGATTAGTTTAGGCCAACTCTAGCGCAGTGGCAGTGTCTGCAGTAAGGTTTCTGCTGATCAGGAAGTGGAGAACTCTGTGTGGTACACAGTAAATTTGAATTAAGATCCTTACCACATCCGATACATAGCGTGGCCTGGGTATTAAATAATCTTCCGCGCTCATTTAGACGTATGACTGACCGACCTCCAGTTTCAGCCTCGTTTAGTTTGTCCGGACATATATAATACGATTTGCATCTCAGCCCAGTTAAAGACCTCATTTTGGAAAAGGACGGTATCTCTGTCCTTTAGATACGCTTACTATAAGCCGTTACTAATCATATCGCTGTCGACAGAACGTTAATTCACAAACAAATAGTAATAAAAGAAATCGCGGATTCTGAGTTAAATGTTCTACGGCGACTCGTTCTTCTTAATTGTTGAAAATGTTTGAGAATGATGTCACCTACATTAAACATTACTACAGGTTACTGCAGTGATTTCTTGTAATAAGGATCCACAGCCTCTATAAATTTTTTAAATGACATTATGTTAGTTTTCAGCTTTAGCTCTTTTATTGGGCTATTGCAGTTTCCGCTTTTGTGCCATTTTAAACAGTAGGATTCGATTTGTATGATATCGAAATAGGTTAAAAATAATGTAGCGTTGTTTCACTCTTGATGGTAATCCAGTCAATGGCTATTATCAATAGCATGAGTAAATAACAAATCTGCTCATGTTATTGATAAACGCCATTGACTATATTACAATCAAGAATGACACAGCCCTACAAGAAAATTATTTTAACTTATTTCTGTGCCGTAATATAACATCGAACCGTATGCTTGAAAGTGATAGAAAAGCCCAAACTTTAACAGCACAAGAAAACAGTCATAGCTAAAAGTGAACATGACGTCGTTTAAATAGTTTTGTGTATTTTGTCGTTTAAAACTTATTTGCTGAGACTTATTTTTTGTGAAAATACGTACCACGTTCGCAAGGAAGCAGAAATGCGGATTAGAGTCCGATGAACACTAGAGAATCTCTGATGCAGCGAGAGCATCATTCTATCGTTAACTATGGCAACTACTCTGAGTATGACCAACAACAATAGCTTCTGTACAGACCTTTCGCGAATGTGGATTCTGGCTGCAGAAGAAGAATGGTTCCGTTTTTCGAGTACATAGAGACGAAGCACTATCCCAGATGGGGAAGCCTGGGAAGAGTAGCAGCCCATAGACTTATTTTACGCATTCGTTTGACAATGTATGGTGAAATCATGGAAAAGTGACGAGACGGCGATTTGTCCCACGCCCCCCCCCTCCTCCCACTCCCCCGAGTACGAAGTACGATGCTGCAGCTGATCTGCTCCTAGCTACAAAGCGGTCATGAATAGTCGAGGGATGCCTCTTGTACGTCTCACTACACCTGTAGAGGGGTTTACTGGTAATCCTAGGGATATGTCCAACGAATATCTTGGTACGTCACACGGCAGCCCTGTTTTGGTTTGGGTGTTAGTAATATGACCGTGTGTACGAGTTCACAGGAACTCATATTACTGTTAAAACAAATTTTTCGAGCCTGGAAGTTAGGTGAATGGCAGTCTGACTGAGACACTAGGAGCACTGCAAGGAGAGTTTGCAGCAAATTCCCAAGCATCAGGAGGAGGCTCAAACTGTGCGACATTCCCCCTGCTCGAGGTATAGTGCACCTACTAACAGGTCACGGTCCATATCCCAAACATCTGCATAGAGTGTGATGTAACACAACAAAATGGTTCAAATGGCTCTGAGCACTATGGGACTCAACATCTTAGGTCATAAGTCCCCTAGAACTTAGAACTACTTAAACCTAACTAACCTACGGACATCACACACACCCATGCCCGAGGCAGGATTCGAACCTGCGACCGTAGCAGCCTTGCGGCTCCGGACTGCAGCGCCAGAACCGCACGGCCACCGCGGCCGGCTGTAACACAACAATCTGTGAATGTGGAGAGGAAGATTTCGCTGATCATATCGATCTCAGATGCTCCATTTATCAGGTAGAGAAAGACTGCAGACAATTATACTGCGATCTGCAAACAATTCTGAGTACCAAAACTAGAGAACGAAAGTCAGTATGATAGCACATCGGATATCTAAAAGGCAACTGCTTCACGTTCAGTCTATAAGATCAACTGGACGCTCTGAATATCAAAATAATGTTAACAGGTCACAAGAAGCGTTTCCTCAATTATAGACAATGATATGCACATATAAATTTAATTAAGAGGATCTTTAGAAAATAAAAAGGACAGAAAGAATGCTATGGTCACCCACAAGGGTACGCGTAAGCTCGGGAATTGCCGAGGGATGCACATACCAGTATGGATGATGTAAAATAGTATAGCAACCATAGATTCAGAAGTAGGTGTAGTTTTAGTTAGTCGGCAAAGCTCGAGTTCTTCCGAGGCTGCCAGTAACATATCTGGTAATGTAAGATGGGAGTTGAAACTTCCTGGCACATTAAAACTGTGTGCCCGACCGAGACTCGAACTCGGGACCTTTGCCTTTCGCGGGCAAGTGCTCTACCATCTGAGCTACCGAAGCACGACTCACGCCCGGTACTCACAGCTTTACTTCTGCCAGTATCTCGTCTCCTACCTTCCAAACTTTACAGAAGCTCTCCTGCGAACCTTGCAGAACTAGCACTCCTGAAAGAAAGGATATATCGGAGACATGGCTTAGCCACATCCTGGGGGATGTTTCCAGAATGAGATTTTCACTCTGCAGCGGAGTGTGCGCTGATATGAAACTTCCTGGCAGATTAAAACTGTGTGACCGACCGAGACTCGAACTCGGGACCCTTGCCTTTCGCGGGCAAGTGCTCTATCATCTGAGCTACCGAAGCACGACTCAGGCTCGGTACTCACAGCTTTACTTCTGCCAGTATCTCGTCTCCTACCTTCCAAACTTTACAGAAGCTCTCCTGCGAACCTGCAGAACTAGCACTCCTGAAAGAAAGGATATAGCGGAGATATGGCTTAGCCACAGCCTGGGGGATGTTTCCAGAATGAGATTTTCACTCTGCAGCGGAGTGTGCGCTGACATGAAACTTCCTGGCAGATTAAAACTGTGTGCCCGACCGAGACTCGAACTCAGGACCTTTGCCTTTCGCGGGCAAGTGCTCTACCATCTGAGCTACCGAAGCACGACTCACGCCCGGTACTCACAGCTTTACTTCTGCCAGTAAAGCTGTGAGTACAGGGCGTGAGTCGTGCTTCGGTAGCTCAGATGGTAGAGCACTTGCCCGCGAAAGGCAAAGGTCCCGAGTTCGAGTCTCGGTCGGGCACACAGTTTTAATCTGCCAGGAAGTTTCATATCAGCGCACACTCCGCTGCAGAGTGATAATCTCATTCTAAGATGGGAGTTATTCACTTGGAACTTGCGTTGTTTCCCTTTATTTAATATTATTCTTTAACTGATTTTCATTTTGCAAATGTTCTGTTTTATTTCTACATTAATATTAGCAATGGTTGCTGTTAACATGGTTTACTACTACATACGTAATATAAAACATGGTATGTCATCATCATGTACGACCTGTTCAGAGTTCCCAGATAACAGGTCAAAAATTCGTAGCAATAAACTGAACTGAATTACATTGTCGCTAGTAAGCCGGTAGTAGTTGTTGTACATTCGCAGAACTGTGACACACCTCTTTGTGTACCTGGTGTCAAGATATTTGCCGTTAGTGAGTTGATGGTGGCGCAATGTTTCTGAAAAAAATGTCTCCGTACTGGGGAAAGCGTGGATGTCTACATACATACATACAAGCCGAGGTACTACGCGTGGCGGAGGACACAAGTATTATCTGTATTTGTCTTATAACATTCACATATGAAACGGCAGTACATGGACGGTCTGTATGCTTGCGTATGCACCCGTGACCTCTTACTTGATTCTAAAGATCCCTCACGAGATACATGAAGCAGACTGGAAATTTTGTACGACACATTTCGAATGCCGGATCCAAAAATGTATGCTACATGGTTTATGAGAACAACTTTCTTCCAACTGTTCCCGTTTTGGTTCCTAGCATATGTGTTACATATTCGTATAGGCTATACCCAACCGCTGCGATTGCAGTCCATGAATTCCATTGACGTATTCTGGCAGGTCAGGTTAATAAAAACTCCTATCACTGCAGCAGCAGCATTCCAGAAAAGGTCGCGTTACTGTCTTCTATTCGGCTTCCTTAACGGATTCACTGTAAGTGCACAGACTCAGCCCACCAAATCACCGTCTTCCTTAACCTGGCCTACAGTAGTTACGTTACGCAGATTCGGTTCAGATGAAGATGTCGCTCCTGATGATGACGATTCGTATTACAAAAGTTAATTAAGAAGTGTAGGACATTAGAAATTGAAGTTAAATTAATGAATTAAAAAATGACGTGGAACTTCACTTACACAAGCACTGCTGTGAACCGGCCAACTGACAAATGACGAGAATTCAAATTTCAACCCTTTCTCTCAATTATCAGCAAGTGTACTGGGAGAATCGGATTAAAAATCACTGCAGGTTCGAGTCTCGGACATGGACGTTTTGAATTAAACGATTGACATTTTAAAAAATCATTTTAATGACTTTTGCTCTTGCAGACAGATGCTTCAGGGTTAATTATATATTTTCTACCTTCCTCTCCCTCGCCTAATGGAGATGAGAAGTTATCACGTCTTTCTTTACTTCCTCTCTCATGTGTACTCGAGGCAGAAATTATCATGTATCTACTTTCTCTACTCTGTCTTTGTAATTCCTATTCATCAAACGTCGAAAGATAACTGTAACTGTAGGATTTTAAGAAAATACAGAGAAATAATTTTATTTCACATGGAAATGAAGTCCCATGCTTCTTGACAGAGCGTAGGGGAACGATGCGGGAAACCGGCACTGCCGTACTAGGCGAGGTCCTAATGGAGGTGGTTTGCCGTTGCCTTCCTCCGACTGTAATAATGATGAACGATGACAATGAAGATGACACAACAACACCCAGTCATCTCGTGGCAGGTGAAAATCCCTGGTCCCGCGGGGAATCGAACCTGGGACCCCCTGCTCGAGAAGCCAGAATGTTACCGCGAGACCACGAGCGGTGGACATTTTAGATATACACCAAAATTATTTTTCAATAATATACACACATTGAATTTATCGGGGAAGCAGTTGCCTTTAGTACTTCCTGAATTCTGCCATCAAGAGATTTAAGTCTATATTGATTTCACAAGA
Source organism: Schistocerca serialis cubense (assembly GCF_023864345.2). Lineage (NCBI taxonomy): Eukaryota > Metazoa > Arthropoda > Insecta > Orthoptera > Acrididae > Schistocerca > Schistocerca serialis. Next base: position 368,427,155 of record NC_064640.1, on the reverse strand, counting down.
TTCTCTGCATGCAGCACGTATATAGACAGCAGTGAAATGGTCTATGCTGGTTAGAAAGGGTATACAATGCTTGGCATTCGCAATATAATGTCGTCTTACTTTCTGCACAACAGCCGGCCGCTGTGGCCGAGCGGTTCTAGGCGCTTCAGTCCGGAACCGCGCGACTGCTACGGTCGCAGGTTCGAATCCTGCCTCGGGCATGGATGTGTGTGGTGTCCTTAGGTTAGTTAGGTTTAAGTAGTTCTAAGTTCTAGGGGACTGATGACCTCAGATGTTAAGTCCCATAGCGCTCAGAGCTATTTTTTTTTCTGCACAACATCGAACATAGTCGGTAAAATGCTGGAAGGCCTTCAACGAGTTTAGCGTGATTCAGGCTCTCGTTAGTCATATCGTTATTACGTCAATCGACACGAATGACATATTGCAGGAACTACGGTGAAAGACACTAAACCATAATGTGAGTTACAATCGGTCTAGACTATGTCATTTGTCAACATCTCTGGCACATAAGGCGTTTTTCTACCCTATAGACATGCTGTGCACGTCAAGGCACTGAAGTTAAGCGGTCAGTGATCCTAAGGACGGCGCGTTTCGCGTCGGGGTGTACTGTATGCTACAGTGCCGAAGGTCAGCTTCTCAACTGGGCCGCTCTTGCAAAACCAAATGCGGCAAGAGCGGCGCTGTTTGCGCTCGCGATAACAAAAGTGCGCTGTGTTTTGCATGTGGCGAGGGCTGATACGCATAGCGCTGATAAGGCCGCTGCGTAGCGAGTCGGCAGTGAAGTATAGTTAGAAAGTGGTTGGCAGGCGCAACGCCCGATGCGGCTGTGCGTCTTCTGAATTACTCGCGAGGGCAGCCCGCTGTTCCTCTCTAATGCGCATGATTTACGGTGAACACTGTCCTCCTTCAGTGATCTTTTATTTACTTATTTATAGACACGGGCTTAGAGCCGGTGACAGTTTCATTCAGGTGCAATACATATTCATGCACCAGAATTTTGTCACGGCTATCTGACATCTTTATAGTAAAACTCGTTTTTAAAGCGATGTGACGTGGCTCGTGTGAGGCGACCGGAATCGTATTTTGATCTCCAGGGGCTGCTCGACAGCTGGAACTGCGTCCGTAAAATCCACAACGAAAATGATAATAAGACCTATACGAGGAACATCACAGGCGGCCCAGATTGGTAGTTGATGTCCGCTGCCGGGTACACTCAGGAGAATGATTCATCCTCCAGTCCTCTGCTCTTCCGGTACTCTGCGTCGAGGCAATCTTACCCGAGCGCTATCGTAACCATCAGTCTCACGTACCACACACTTCTCATCCTTATAAGACAACAATGAAAATCTTCAATAAGAAGCCGGCCGAAGTGGCCGTGCGGTTAAAGGCGCTGCAGTCTGGAACCGCAAGACCGATACGGTCGCAGGTTCAAATCCTGCCTCGGGCATGGATGTTTGTGATGTCCTTAGGTTAGTTAGGTTTAACTAGTTCTAAGTTCTAGGGGACTAATGACCTCAGCAGTTGAGTCCCATAGTGCTCAGAGCCATTTGAACCATTTTTTTTTTTTTCAATCAGAAATCGAACATTGTGGCTTCTTAATCTTTTGATGTGATAATTATTACAATGAAATCGATCATCTCGATGTAAACAGCAACGTGGACGTACCGCTGAGTCGTGATAACGTTCATTAACGGTAAATTTTGCAATCTGTTAACATCAGTTGAGGCAGTCACATAGAAAAAGCGGTATTTCAACTTTCTTTAGACCGTCAAATGGGAAATGGACTATTTTTCTTCCGGGTTTCGATAGTTGCTGATTCTTTTTTCATTATTCATCGATAGTAAGTTCCGATAGGAATCTCTAATATAGGAGAGTGTTACGCATTGCGGATAGTGCACCGAGGAATACATGCTGTTTCCTGGCCTAGGTTTCAATCTAGCGAGCCATTTTAGAATCACATGAAGGAAAGCACAGTAAATAGCGCCATAACGGCATTTTCTACTGTTTCTGTTGTGACACACGCCGTTGCGTTTTGTACAGAATTTTGTAAAATTTTGAGTTCACGTCTACATCATATGGTGTGTCGCGGAGGGTAATTTCGATATCACGATCCGATCCCCCCCAACCCCGTTCCACTCGCGAATAGAGCGTGGGAAGAATGATTATCGGTAAGCCTCTGTATTGGCTCTATTTCTCGAATATTCTCCTCGTGGTCAATACGCGAGATGTATGTGGCGGGAAGTAATATGTTGTCCGACTCCTCCTGAAAAGAGTTGTCCCGAAATTTCGGTAGTAGATCTCTCCGTGATACACGACGCCTCTCTTCTAACGCCTGCCAGTGGAGTTTGTTTAGCTTCTCCCCAACGCTCTCTCGACAGCTAAACGATCCACTGACAAAACGCGCCACTCTTCGTTGGATCTTCTGTCTCCTCTATCAGTCCTACCTGATAGAGATCCCAGATAGAGAACAATACTCAAGAATCGGCAAACAAGCGCCTTATAACCCACTTCTATCGTGGATGAGTTACATTCCCTTAAGATTCTTCCGATGAAACTGAGTTCTGCGCATTTAATTGTTGTATAATATATTAAAATTAGTTGGAAGAATTTTATGGTGAGTAAACATAATTAACGAGGGTTTCTTTGTTGTCTAAACAACTTTCCCTCTCTTAAAAATGGAAATTTGTGTTCTACATCTACATCTACATCCATACTCCGCAAGCCACCTGACGGTGTGTGGCGGAGGGTACCTTGAGTACCTCTATCGGTTCTCCCTTCTATTCCATTCTCGTATCGTTCGTGGAAAGAAGGATTGTCGGTATGCCTCTGTGCGGGCTCTAATCTCTCTGATTTTATCCTCATGGTCTCTTCGGTGAAGGTATGTTCTCGAAACTTTGACAAAAGCCCGTACCGAGCTACTGAGCGTTTCTCCTGCAGAGTCTTCCACTGGAGTTTATCTATCATCTCCGTAACGCTTTCGCGATTACTAAATGATCCTGTAACGAAGCGCGCTGCTCTCCGTTGGATCTTCTCTATATCTTCTATCAACCCTATCTGGTACGGATCCCACACTGCTCAGCAGTATTCAAGCAGTGGGCGAACAAGCGTACTGTAACCTACTTCCTTTGTTTTCGGATTGCATTTCCTTAGGATTCTTCCAATTAATCTCAGTCTGGCATCTGCTTTACCGACGATCAACATTATATGATCATTCCATTTTAAATCACTCCTAATGCGTACTCCCAGATAATTTATGGTATTAACTGCTTCCAGTTGCTGACCTGCTATTTTGTAACTAAATGATAAAGGATCTATCTTTCTGTGTATTCGCAGCACATTACACTTGTCTACATTGAGATTCAATTGCCATTCCCTGCACCATGCGTCAATTCGCTGCAGATCATCCTGCATTTCAGTACAATTTTCCATTGTTACAACCTCTCGATACACCACAGCATCAGCCGCAAAAAGCCTCAGTGAACTTCCGATGTCATCCACAAGGTCATTTATGTATATTGTGAATAGCAACGGTCCTATGACACTCCCCTGCGGCACACCTGAAATCACTCTTACTTCGGAAGACTTCTCTCCATTGAGAATGACATACTGCGTCCTGTTATCTAGGAACTCCTCAATCCAATCACACAATTGGTCTGATAGTCCATATGCTCTTACTTTGTTCATTAAACGACTGTGGGGAACTGTATCGAACGCCTTGCGGAAGTCAAGAAACACGGCATCTACCTGTGAACCCGTATCTATGGCCCTCTGAGTCTCGTGGACGAATAGCGCGAGCTGGGTTTCACATGACCGTCTTTTTCGAAACCCATGCTGATTCCTACAGGGTAGATTTCTAGTCTCCAGAAAAGTCATTATACTCGAACACAATACGTGTTCCAAAATTCTACAACTGATCGACGTTAGAGATATAGGTCTATAGTTCTGCACATCTGCTCGACGTCCCTTCTTGAAAACGGGGATGACCTGTGCCCTTTTCCAATCCTTTGGAACGCTACGCTCATCTAGTGACCTACGGTACACCGCTGCAAGAAGGGGGGCAAGTTCCTTCGCGTACTCTGTGTAAAATTGAACTGGTATCCCATCAGGTCCAGAGGCCTTTCCTCTTTTGAGCGATTTTAATTGTTTCTCTATCCCTCTGTCGTCTATTTCGATATCTACCATTTTGTCATCTGTGCGACAATCTAGAGAAGGAACTACAGTGCAATCTTCCTCTGTGAAACAACTTTGGAAAAAGACATTTAGTATTTCGGCCTTTAGTCTGTCATCCTCTGTTTCAGTACCATTTTGGTCACAGAGTGTCTGGACATTTTGTTTTGATCCACCTACCGCTTTGACATAAGACCAAAATTTCTTAGGATTTTCTGCCAAGTCAGTACATAGAACTTTACTTTCAAATTCATTGAACGCCTCTCGCATAGCCCTCCTCACACTACATTTCGCTTTGCGTAATTTTTGTTTGTCTGCAAGGCTTTGGCTATGTTTATGTTTGCTGTGAAGTTCCCTTTGCTTCCGCAGCAGTTTTCTAACTCGGTTGTTGAACCACGGTGGCTCTTTTCCATCTCTTACGATCTTGCTTGGCACATACTCATCTAACGCATTATGTACGACGGTTTTGAACTTTGTCCACTGATCCTCAACACTATCTGTACTTGAGACAAAACTTTTGTGTTGAGCCAACAGGTACTCTGAAATCTGCTTTTTGTCACTTTTTCTAAACAGAAAAATCTTCCTACCCTTTTTAATATTCCTATTTACGGCTGAAATCATCGATGCCGTAACCGCTTTATGATCGCTGATTCCCTGTTCCGCATTAACTTTTTCAAATAGTTCGGGTCTGTTTGTCACCAGAAGGTCTAATATGTTATCGCCACGAGTCGGTTCTCTGTTTAACTGCTCAAGGTAGTTTTCAGATAAAGCACTTAAAAAAATTTCACTGGATTCTTTGTCCCTGCCACCCGTTATGAACGTTTGAGTCTCCCAGTCTATATCCGGCAAATTAAAATCTCCACCCACAACTATAGCATGGTGGGGAAATCTACTCGAAATATTTTCCAAATTATCCTTCAGGTGCTCAGCCACAACAGCTGCTGAGCCAGGGGGCCTATAGAGACATCCAATTACCATGTCTGAGCCTGCTTTAACCGTGACCTTCACCCAAATCATTTCACATTTCGGATCTCCGTCAATTTCCTTCGATACTATTGCACTTCTTATCGCTATAAACACGCCTCCCCCTTCACTGTCCAGCCTGTCTCTGCGGTATGCATTCCAATCTGAGTTTAGGATTTCATTACTATTTACATTTGGTTTCAGCCAACTTTCTGTCCCTAGTACTATATGGGCGTTGTGAGCAGTTCTGGGACCTTTCTGTAGACGCTCCTGCAGTTTGCTATTAGCACATTAACATTGTTATTCCCTGTTGCATTTTGCCAACTCCTATCTTGCTGCGTCTCAGGAGGCTTCTTGTCGGGCCTAGGGAGGGGATTCTCTAACCTAAAAAACCCCCATGTGCACTCCACACGTACTCCGCTACCCTTGTAGCCGCTTCCGGCGTGTAGTGCACGCCTGACCTATTCAGGGGGACCCTACATTTCTCCACCCGATAGCGGAGGTCGAGAAATTTGCACCCCAGATCTCCGCAGAATCGTCTGAGCCTCTGGTTTAAGCCTTCCACTCGGCTCCAAACCAGAGGACCGCGATCGGTTCTGGGAACGTTGGCTTCTATTTTAAAATATGTTTAACTTGTAACTGAGTTTCGATAATACTTATACTTCATTTGATTTACTTCCTGATTATTGGTGTTTAGTGAAGTAATACTTCATCTATGGCTATTCATTTTCAAGACAGTCGGCCGCTTCAAGTACTTAGGGAGTCTTTTTAGTACCTACGATAGAACGGATATAGGAATAGATAACAGTCTAACAACAGTGAACAAAACCCATTTTACACTGATCAAAATCTTAAAGAAAATATCAATTAGTACTAACTTCAAAATCCGCTTGCGTCAGTCGACTATCATACCAGTAACATGACACAGATGTGAAGCATTAACATTTAGGAAGAAAGACGAAGAAAAACCGTTACTCTTCGAAAGAAAAACAGTAAGGAAAATTTTCGGACCTCTATATGATGAAAATAACAAGGAAGAGAAGAGAAGAGGAAATGAAGAATTACGAGAGCATTGCAGACACGAAGTGCTAAACAACTAAAGGTTGGACTGGGCAGGCCATGAGAATAGAACACCTAGAACAGTATTCTGCAGGACAATAGATGGAACGCGATGAAGAGGAATATCTAGAATGAGGTGGCGAGACATCATCAGGGAGGTCACAGAGGATGAGCATCAACACCAAATGAATAAACGGTGCACTCAACAGAAAGAAATGGAAGAGTGTCGTAGGGCAGTCGTATGGTCGACAAGGCCCTTACCACATTTAAAGCAAGTACATTAATAATACAACAGATATAAATACAGTGATGAGAAGAGCGTCGCTATTGCAACACTTTTAAATTTCAGTCGAATATTTTTTCATAGGCACATGACCGTGTTGTACCTTGGAATACTCTTTCGCATTTGGAAAACCTTAATTCTCCGGGGCAATTTTTATAATTCCAGTAAAAGATTACACCAAACCAAATTGAATGCTATCATCTAAAAATGAAATAAGAAAATACAATCAACTTCTATTACAGGGCGAAAGTCTGACGGTTGTTCCACGGTTCAACACTCTCCCCTACTGTAGAGGAAGATGGGTTAGAAAATGAGTTTTCTGCTAGTATCACTTCTTAGTTAGTTGAACTGTACGCCTCACTCCGACACTCAGTGAAGAAACAGCTTCTAGGTTATAAATTGACAACTAATGAATGACAAAAATATTAGACAAAGTGGAGGATAGAGAGAAAGAGAGAGAAATTAGAGTGAGAGGGAGAGAGAGGGGTCATTAATTCAAATAATACAGTACAGAATCACATGAACAAATAAAAGGACGAGAGTTTCTTAACCTTTCATTTCCTTATTCGCACCATCTGTGAGCGACGCACCAGCTTCGTCATCTGCTTATAATTACGTCCTATGTCTCTTAACTTATCGCCCTCTCACAACAGAGTGAAGTGAAGGAAGTCCAGTGTTCCTGAAACACGCAGTCGCAATAGGTTTCTTTGCTGCCATTCATCTCTCGTGCTAAGAAGGTAAAATTGGACTTGCACTGTGTGAACATGAGGATTTATGAATCTAATCAGCATACAAGTTTTTGTGGAATTATTGCCGGCCTGTATTTAGCAGAGGCCGTCCTGCGTTAATTGCCGCTACTTATGCGTGCCTAAGGGGCGTATTTCAGCCTCGGTGAAGGGACTCCAACCACGCGCCCCCGCTGTTTACGTAATTCCCTTTGTTTCACACCGAGCGCATTTTATTTATTTGTTATGGGGGGGTTATTTAGAAGTGCTTCCGCGCTTAGCCTGACGTCAGTTCCCCAACGTTGCATGTCGCGTGTCATCATGAACCAAAAAGCCTGAAGAAGGGCTGCCTCTAAAATCCGAGCTTTGTCTCGCTTCGCTACGTTACCCGTATTTAAGGTCACTGAGTATCGTGAGAAAGTGTACTTTAAGTTAACAGCTGGTGGTCCTCAGCAAGAGGGAAAAGTCGGTTTGGTTTTTTTTTATTTGGTTTTCATTTTAAGTCATGCGGGGTGAGTACAAGGACCCATATACTTTGCCACTGCAATGAATAAAAACAGTGGCTACAGTAACAGCGGCATTGTAGCAGCTTTTCAGGACACATGCGGCGCCGTGGATGGAGAGTAGTCATCAAAGGCGTACAATTTAACACGACCTTTAAAGTGTCGCTGCTCGTGCTTCTGGCAGTCCACGCACTTAGCGCTCCAGCAGCACCGGAGAGAGCGCAGCGTCGGACAGCAAACAAGTCTCGGGCCCAGTCGAACTGCCGAGAAAAATGTCAGACCTCAAGTAGCGTGCACTGCGATGTGTGAGGTGACCGTCCCAAACGAACGTGCAGTTTCTACGTATTCGTCGTTACATAGGAGAGTCTTTCTTTCCTGGTGTGATACACTATGTGATCAAAAGTATCCGGACACCTGGCTGAAAATGACTTACAGGTACGTGGCGCCCTCCATCGGTAATACTGGAATTCAATATGGTGTTGGCCACCCTTAGCCTTGATGACAGCTTCCATCCTCGCAGGCATACGTCCAATCACGTGCTGGAAGGTTTCTTGGGGAAAAGCACTCCATTCTTTAGGGTGTGCTGCACGAGGTGAGGTATCGATGTGGGTCGCTGAGGCCTGCAACGAAGTCGGCGTTCCAAAACATCCCAAAGGTGTTCTATAGTATTCACGACAGGACTCTGTGCAGGCCAGTCTATTACAAGGTTGTTACTGTCGTGTACCACTCCGCCGCAGGCCGTGCATTATGAAAAGGCGCTTAATCGTGTTGGAAGATGCAATCGCCATTCCCGAATTGTTCTTCAACTGTTGGAAGCAAGAAGGTACTTAAAACATCAATGTAGGCCTGTGCTGTAATAGCGCCGCGAAAACAACAAGGGGAGCAGGCCCCTCCATGACATCAAGCGAGGCGTCGTTTGGCATTTACCGGCGTGAAATGGTTCAAATGGCTCTGAGCACTATGGGACTCAACTGCTGTGGTCATAAGTCCCCTAGAACTTAGAACTACTTAAACCTAACTAACCTAAGGACATCACTCACATTCATGCCCGAGGCAGGATTCGAACCTGCGACCGTAGCGGTTGTGCGGTTCCAGACTGTAGCGCCTTTAACCGCTCGGCCACTCCGGCCGGCTTACCGGCGTGATGTGAGGCTTATGAGCAGCCGCTCGACCATGAACTCCAAGTTTTCTCACCTCCCGCCTAAGTGTCATAGTTCTTGCAGTGAATCTTGATACAATTTGGAATTCCTGTATGATGATCTGAATAGATGTCTGCCTATTAGACATTACAACCCTCTTCAACTGTCGGCGGTCTCTGTCAGTCATCAAACGAGGTTGGCCCGTACGCTTTTGTGCTGTACGTGTCCCTTCAGGTTTCCACTTCACTATCACATTGGGAATGTTTAGGAGTGTGGAAATCTCACGTATAGACGTATGACACAAGTGACACCCAATCACTTGACCTCGTTCGAAGTCCGTGAGTTCCGCGGAGCGTCCCATTCTGCTCTCTCACGATGTCTAATGACTACTGAGGTAGCTGATATGGAGTACCTGGCATAGGTGACAGCACAATGTACGTAATATGAAAAACGTATGTTTTTGGGGGGGTGTCCGGATACTTTTGATCACATAGTGTATCTCTACAGTTTTCATAAAAAGAGCTTGTTCTCCTTTTAACAACAGCTTAACGTGGTTCACTGGACGAACGTGGCGTTACAGGAGATTGGAATTAGAAGGTAGGAAGGAAGATTGGGTGCAACGACCCGTCGACATCGAGGTCGACGGAGCACAAGCTCGTATTGTGTCAAGGATGGAGAAGGAAATCTGCCCTGCCTTTCAAAGGAATCATCCCGGAATTTGCCTGGAGCAACCTAGGGAAATAACGGAAAACCTAAATCTGGATGGGCGGACGCGGATTTGACCGGTCCTCCTCCCGAATGCGAGTCCCAGAGTGGAAATAGATAAATATCACTTCTGTTTTTACAAAATGCCGACAGACAGCTGTGCGTAGCTATAGACAAACATATCCCTAACGTCAGCTTATTTTATGACTATGGAACACGTTTTATACAAACATTCTTAGCAGACCGAAATATCTCCTTTGTCATAATCGTAAGACAATAGATTCCTGTGCTCCGGTTCATGCTCTATTACATGACGTCCTGGAGGTATTCGATATAGTTCCACGTTGTTGTCAAGTAAAGAAAATATCAATTGTGCTACAGGATTGAAGACACCCTATAAAATGCCACACATTATGCTTTTCTTAACGAGAAGAAACTGTCAGATTTGAAATTAGTATTGGATGTGCCTAAAGGGACTGTTATGGAACCATCACCGTAAACTTTGTAATAAACAATCTGTAACATATAAAATTCCATGAGGCTTTTCACAGATGACGCATTGTACACTTTCTGATCAAAAGTATCCGGACATGAACGCCAGTAAAAACGAGTGGGAAGATATTGCGTTGCCACGAGAGAAACGTTGACAGTGGAATGGGTCGGTCAGGAGATGTCAGTGACTTGGAACATGGACTGGTCATTAGATGTCACCTGAGTAATAAATCCGTCAGAGACATTTAATTCCTTCTAAAGCTGCCCAAGCCGACTGCTGGTGACTTGAGCGTTAAGTGGAAATGCGAAGGAACACTCACAGCTGAACCAACACCAGGGTGGCCTCACGCATTTCGTCACTGGCTCGTTTGGTAAACGATAGATCGTCAAAGAGATGCTTACCAAGGTCCAGGTGTGGACGCTACAAGACACGCATTGTGCGTTACGGAGTTGTTTGCTGATAAAATTAGGAGAGTGCATTTTTCATGAGTATTCAAGTAATATATTACTTCCTCGCATATGTATATCTCGTGAAATAACTGTGGCGGTAAAATGAGGGAAATTCGAGCTGTTACGGAGAATTGCCGATAGTCTTTCTTTCCGCGTATCGTTTAAGAACTGGGAATGGAAGTGGTAAAAGAAGTACGCTTCGCCATACGTCGTGTGATGGCTTGCGAAGTAGACTGTAAATTTGGCGGAGAGTATGGATTTGGATAGGGAGACTAATATCGTTGACGCTTCGCACGCAAGAGCGTCAGAATGTTATTTTCACTTTTTGTGAATAATTGCTCTGACTTATGACTATTTACTTAAAATTTCTTCATGTTATTCTTCTCGTTTGAATTAGTAATGTTTTACGCCTCTACCTCAAGGAGTAATAAATATTTGATGATGTCTGTAGCCGTTGGCTGTGTTACGTCCGTGCACTATGCTTTGCTATTAGTAGCTACTAGGAATAGCTCTATGTTACATGGTGAGACGGTGGCCGGACGCACTCGTATTCGAGAGGGTTGTTATCTGAAGGCCAGACGAGTCATCGCCGTGCAGATTCCCGCGCTTCTAGCTGACTGCGGCGACCCACAACCTCTGGTCCCATTCGTTGACAGAGGTAAATTCCTTCCCATAATAGTGACTGACTGTTTTAACCTGTTGACTAATATAAATGGTAGCCGAAGCTCCAATCCCAGTCATACGAGGGTTATATTTTCGACTACCGATTGTTTGCGAAATAGAGAACACACAGAAAATCAGAAATCTTTTGTTTGAAACTGTCAGCTACACCTTTCAGCTACTTTTCGGCATAATAGGTGCCCCTGCATAGATATTAGTCGTAGTGCGATACTAAGTATCCAACAGCCTCGTCATAGAAGGCAGCCACCTGTGCTTTCCGCCAATTCCCCACTCTGGTCTGTAGCTCGCTGTGTGTGCCAAAATGTTGTCCTCATAGCCGGCGGTTCACGTGAGCGGAGAGATGAAACTCAGAGGGAGCCAAGTCCGAGATGTGTGGTCGGTTATCAAACATTTCCCATCGAAAACGCTGCAGGAGCGTTGTTGTTGAACCTGAAGTATGCGGCCGAGCACTTTAATGAAGAAGGAAACGCATGACAGCTACGTTATGTGGGCTGCCTGAAATCCGGTGGAATCCCTAGCAGGCACTTCACAGTTGGCGGGAGACTCTGTTGTTGTAAGTATGGCTGGCTCTGAGCACTATGGGACTTAACATCTATGGTCATCAGTCCCCTAGAACTTAGAACTACTTAAACCTAACTAACCTAAGGACATCACACAACACCCAGCCATCACGAGGCAGAGAAAATCCCTGACCCCGCCGGGAATCGAACCCGGGAACCCGGGTGTGGGAAGCGAGAACGCTACCGCACAACCACGAGATGCGGGCCGTTGTAAGTATCTTTACGTGCTCACTGTGATCTCGGAACTGAAAAGTGCAACGTGATGCGATCGACAAGCATATTAGAAACAAGCTTCACTGGATTTCCACCGCAGTTTTAATTTCAGAACCAATCGGAGGATGAAAAAAAAATCCTCTTATAGATGCGATTTCCTTTGGCTACTTCTGCTGATTCCTTAGAAGCACCTTCAAGATTTTTGTCTAATTTATCTCCTTTTCTTATTACCTCGCTAAGAGAGACGAATTATGGCTTTAAGTAAACAGAAATACAATCTCATACCACGTAAGTTTCCTAAGAATTAACAGGGAGAACAGTAACATATATCTGTACGTAGCACTATTAATTCATTAGGTGTATTATGGTTTAATCTAACGGAAAAGGATTTTCTAATAAAAATTTAGAAGAACGTGCTGAAACGGGTAGCAACGTTTTATGAACTTATCACTTGTTTAGTAAACGTGTTTTCATTGTCAAATTATACGGATGGAAATGAGGGGATTGTCGCAGACAGCACAAGTCGCATTCCTGCTTTACAGTGAAGGGAAGTAACAAGTTAAATAGGATCTGCAATGAACATTCGTAATGGCAAAGAATAATTTTTATGAGTCAGTAATGGGCGACTGAACGAGGACCACGAAGAGTTTCACTATTAGCGGATAATCTTGTCTGTATGTTTGACTGAATGTTATTCAACTCCTTAGACGAGCAAGAAATCTTCGGTTCAGTGTCTAGTAGAAGGACGTTACGTAAAATAAACCATCGTTTCACCGCACACCCGTTAACGTCCGTTTAAACTATCTGCCGGGATTAAAGTCTGTTCCAAAAGAATGCTCCAAAGATAGTCGACCTGATACTGAGTCTCTCAACTAACGGTTCCACATTCTCACTCATCTGGATGCCCACGCTTTTCACGAAGACGCGTCACGTGCCTACACACGTTCAGTCAGAACTACGTAGTACGTTCATCGTGTTTTTACCGCATAATCTCTAGAATTCAGCTTCATTGTAACGCAGTAGCGCAATGCTGATTTCGTGGAGGCAGATATATTGTGAACTGTGAAGAAAACGCATATGTGCATAAATCAGTAAGTCAAAAGAGGCGTATGTTACATTACCCTCTCACTCGTATTCTGAATGGCCGGAAATGTTATTTTTTCGACACATTTTTCTAAGGAAACCCAGTTGAAGACTTTATGTTACAAACATGCTGTAGGAATTGTTGTGAAGAGAGCGAGAGGGGACGGGTGAAGAGTGTAATGACTCTCGACACAGAGGTAGACGCTTGGAATCCTCGTGATGTAGGAAATTATCATAAACAATATTTTCCCGATAAAGGGAGAAAGCGTTGTGCTATACTGTTTCTGAGCGTCTGAATGTGCTTCTATGCCCTATGTATCAGCGTCGTCTCGCAGAGTGAGGTTGCATGTCACTATTCACCGTAACCCGACCGTAGGTTGTGAACGCTAAGCGCGACGGCCTCTTCGGTGCTACTCGAGACGAGCATGCCGCCAGCTGGTACTACGTCCCACTGTCTTCTTTTTGTCTCCACGTGTCCGTAACATCTGTACCGCAACACTTCATCGGTTACGCACTCGTCACAGTCGTCCACGAGGTACAGATAATCACTTGACGCACTACGCTAAACGGAGAGTGAGACAACCTCCGAGCTTCACTGTACCTTGTGAACATCCATGAAAACGCGGCACATAGCTCGAGCTCTAATTTATGACTCAGCCCACGGTCCTCTACAAATACGTGTTTGACTCGTCGCACGTGACCTTCCCCAGGACACTGGGCAGGGCTGGGGCGGCTGGTTGCTGGCTGGAGAGGAGCGAGTCGGCGGGCCGTGATCCGTGTCCAGGCTGGAGCTGCGGCGCGCTTCCCGTTAGGAGGGCACGCCTTTCATTCCGGCCGACCGCAACTCGCTCCAGGCGCGACTCGGCACCTATCTACTATGAAAGTGACAATGCTAACGAGCTCTCGCTCGCTGGTGGGGCCAGCAGTTTAGCTCGTTTGGCTGTACCGTTTATGTTCCAAAACAATAGTCGTCTGTAAAACCGTAGGTCAAGGTTTAGACCCTGTATCGAACTTCGTGATCAACTTTTATCTGCGGCATCTCTGTGCACGTCGCATAATAATGTGTGACAGCTAGTATCTGTGTTTTCGATACTACACTGAGCTGAAAATCTCGGGACCAAAAAGTAGCCACGAAGCCACACTGTATGATCAAAATGTTCAAATGTGTGTGAAATCTTATGGAACTTAACTGCTAAGGTCATCAGTCCCTAAGCTTACACACTACTTAACCTAAATTATCCTAAGGACAAATACACACACACCCATGCCCGATGGAGGACTCGAACCTCCGCCGGGACCAGCCGCACAGCACTGTATGATCAAAAGTATACGAACACCTATTAGTGGACATTATGATAAGATGTGTCCACCATTCGCCTTTATGATAGCTTGAACCCTGCTGGAAGCACTTTCAGTGGAGTGTATGAATATCTGTGGAAGAATGGCAGACCATTTCTCCTGAACATCCAAAACCAGAGACTGTAGCAATGTTTTACACTGGGGTCTGCAGCGACACCGTCGTTCCAACTCATTCCAGAGGTGTGTCATTGAGTTCAAGGACGGGACTCACGTAGGCCAGTCCATTTAAAGAGTATTTCTGTCCATAAACTGTTGCCTCAAAAATCCTGTTTTATGACAGGGTGCATTGTAATACTGGTAAAATCATAGTCTCTGAACTGCTATTTTGTTTTACGCAGTACATAACTCTGTAAAAAGTGTGCATATCCTTCCAAATCTATCATTCCCTTAACCGCAATAAGGGGATCACAGTCTAACCACGAAAAACACCCCCACACCTTAACACCACCTCCTCCGTGGTTAACTGTTGGCATTACACATGATGGCAAGTAACGCCTCTAGGCATCTGCCAAACCCAAACACTTCTATAGGATCGTCATGGAGTATAGCGTGATTTATCGCTCCACATCACTTACTTCCAGTCACTCACTGTCCAGTGGTGTCGCTGTTTACGCCACCTCAAGCATCACTTAGCACTGACATCAGAAATATGGGGCTTATGAGGAGCTGATGGACCATTGTATCCCATTCTTTTTAGCTCCCTACGCACAATCATTATGCTAGCTGGATTTCTGGTAGCACTTTCGAACACACGAGTGATTTCTTTCACTTATTTCATGCGGTTTTTTTTTTCAACCACCCATCTCAATGCTCGATGGTCCCTAGGTCTGCCTGGTGTTGGCTCCTTGTTGTTGTTACCTAGCATTTCCACTTCACAATCACATCTCCTACTGTCGACTTGAGCAGTTGTAGAAGGTTTTAGATGTCCCTGATTGATTTGTTATTCAGGTGATATCCAATGAATATCCCACGTTCTAAGTCACAAAGCTTTCCTGACAAATCTATTCTGCTGCTACTGCTTCCATGCTGACTCGCAGTACTCCCCGTCTTCTTTTATATTGGTGGGTATACCACTCGTGACATTTAGTAATCGATGCCTTTTAACCTAGGGGCGTCAGGATTCATCCATTTCCGCTGGAGCGTACGCATACTAATAGGCAAGGTATCGTATTAGCTTACAATTGAATCGTATTCCGGAAGTATGGTGATCCCATACCAGTCGGTTCATCCAGGTATAGGTTTCTCATAATTTTCCTTCAAAAAAGGTTCGGCCGATTTCCTTCCGCGTCTTTGTCCGTACCTGCTTGCTTTCTGTGACCAGACTGCCGGCTAGACATTGAACCACGATCGATCTTCCTTCCATATTTCCACAATATTTCCAATAGATTCAGATTGCAATGGAGTGTCCATGCCGCCTCCTCAGTATAGAGGATAATATTGTATAACTCGCTATTTAAGGCATGTATCCCATAGAAACTAGTACAAAGTAAGAAGTAGCTAAGACGCAAAGCGTGCTTCGTCAATCGGACGACATGATTAATGGTAAAGAATAAACGGAAAAAGCTATAGTTCGTCTGCTCATACTGGTGTAGGTTCCCCACTGGTCCCGTGAACAGATCCCGAAGAATGTATACATATATTAGTTTACGAAACTTAATGCGTTACTGACTGAACCTGTTGCTGGACAGCGGCTTTTCGGTGAAATTGTTTTTGTTGTGTGTGACATAACACTGGAAGAGAACGTACCTATCTATTGATAGGACTGCAGATATGCTCTCACTTATTGACGAAATTTATTAAACCTTTAGTTTCTAAAAAATATTGTAAACGGTTGCAATCTAAGTGGGGGTGGGGGGGGGGGGATATCTGAGTAACTATTTTTCAATTAACTAAAATCAGACACCAAAATAGATCTCGTCGTGTTGCACGTAAAGAGCTGCTCTAAGAGTTCGAATACGACTGCTACGGGGTACCCTAGGCACACGCAGAAGGCTGGTTTGCAGAGTATTACAGTACCCTGTAATTCCACTACTGGGTAAATTAAAACGCTGTTAAAGATGGACATCGGACGCTCCATTTCGGTTTTCGTCTTAGCCAAGAAAGGTTCGAGTTCGTTTACAGCTCACGAACAGCATTTTAACCTGTTAGGAAGTTTCCTTGCCAAAATACTTTACGAAAGATTCTAAGCAGAATCCATTACCTTTCCATGTTATACGTCTGACACAGGAAAGCTAACGTTGAGAAAATGTTCCACGACACAGCTAGATTCCATTCCATTGCAAACTATCTCACTCGAAAATTTGGAGTTTTTCTAATAAATACCTAGATTTGCATAATAACATTCTGATATAACTGCCCACGTAATTCTGGCTGGAGAAATACATAAGCATTCGGAAGATTGTTTTATTTTATTACCTGTTCATGTTGGTATTAATGAGAAGTGCAGTCATTCAAACGTATAGCCTTGTAACGCCATGACTGCTTACATTAATCCTTCAGGAAAGAAAGCTTGAGTAGTGGAAACAGAAGATATGTAGCTAATTTTACTACTGCTGTTATATTAGAAAGCAATAAGAAACTATGACTGTACACGAAATTTCCGAAAAAGATGAGAAATTATTGGTCTCTTGTTTGCCCTGTGAGGATTTAATTTGGACCTGCTTCGTCATAAAGAGACGTCACTTGCAGCTTTCAGATTATGGTAGAGCATTCTCGACTCTTCGAGTCACACACTGTTCGTTCCCAGTACTAAACTAGCAGGCTCTCTGAGTTCCGAGGGAGACGGTGGTAAGAAATATAAAGAGAAGATTAAGCTGTCAGGGAGATCGAGAATCGCTTGCGACATCGGGCTGCAGACTGGCATACAACGGCGCTCAACCTCCCATATATCGCCGGCGTGCGGCAACTGATTCGGACGGGTAGTACGTAGAAAAATAGACCATTGTGGCCAAAGCTACCTGCAACAGTGAAATATGCTCGAAATTCCGGTGTAATATATTACGCTAGGTAAGCGAGCGGCGAGCTCCTCCGTGGGCGTGTCTCCGTGAGCGAGGAGTACACGTGGCCTCGTGCGGACAATGTAGAGCGGCCAACGGCCAGAGTAGTCGCCTGGGGGGCGCGGCGGGGGCGGGCGTGGGGGGCCGCGGATTTCTCCGGACCAACGCCCTCGCAGCCGCAGCCGCAGCATCCGGGTTCACAACTCGCTCGCTGCACGCGCACCTGCCCTCAAACCGCTGCCGCCTTCCTCACATGTCCGCTGATCGGGCAGACATCGCATATCATCTGCAGATTATTCATACGCTGCGGTCACAGTGGCACCGCCGTTGGGGGATTCCAACAACGACCGACATCGGCCGAAGACGACTGACGTCTGCCGAAGTTGACTGATATTTTCAAATCAATACGCGATTACGTGCGCGGTCACAATGCAGCCGTTCTCGTCACCCTAAGTGCGGACTTCGGACGACAATCGGTTGAATATAAATCATTTTGTTTTCTTCAGCCGAATATATCGATGCTCTAGCACATGAAATATGGACTGTGAGAAACTGATAATTTCATTCGACGAAAGAAAGAGTTTGTGGCATCCTGGGGATGAAAAATATCATAATCGGGATACAGCTCGAAATCTATGGACTGAAATCATTATTCTTAAAGTTACTGTAGTGGATCTTTTTTGGGTTGTGGTAGGTGGGCATTAGCTGTCTGTGAATCATTATTACGGCTTACTTGCGTTTTTATGCCAGTAGGGTGGTGATTCTCGTATTTGAGGTAGTTTGCAAACGTTGTGTATGTGTATCCACGTTTCAGTGCTTTAGATGGTCACAGTATCTTATTCTGAAATCTATCTTTGCTTGTCACATGAGTGCTGAATGGCAGTCAAATCTGAAGTAGTGCAGAGTGTTTGTAATCTTGCTTTTCAATGTCACCACGAGTCGCCTCTAATATGTATCAGAAAAATTCTCTCTTCGTCTCATATATTCGTAAAACTTGTTTGGATATTCCAGTAACTGAGGAAAGAGTGAGTGGTACTCGCCATGCTGTTTTAGAAACAGATACAGCTCATTCACGTGCATTCGGCGTTATGTTAGTAGAAAAAGGCGCAGTGCAACATTCGTTTCCAGGCACAGAAGCGTCGTGTCACATATCCCGCCCACAGAGGTTAAAATAGATCCCAACCTCCTTGATAGAAAAGAGTCTTACCTAACATCCTTCATCCCTCCAAAACCTGACGAAGGAGATCGGATGCACTGCGACGAATCCGTCGGCCGATATTATCGGGCAGCCTCTAGTGCCAGCGTCGGTAGACCGTTGTCGGTGCCGCTCTGCGCAAGCAGCGAGCTGGAATGGCAGTCGTCAGTCACTCTCAAGCACGAAAGCCTTTTTGTTGAGCAGAGGGATATTCCTTCCTTTTTTAACGTTCCTACCAAAGATATTAACCTCCTCAGTCTTGAGCTCATATTTTATGACTGAAGAGTTAATATTGGTGGTCAATGCGTGGTTATGGGACAAAGAAGATTAAAATACCAAATTTAAAAAATTAGTCTGATTCAACAAAATTTATAAGACAAGTTCAAAGTGAATGCTATTTGCGTTAGAAAATAACTTAAATATATGCATTACTCGGAAATCTCAGTATTAAACACTAAAATTAAGAGAACAATGGAACTGGAATGTGGAAGTATAGGTCGTTGCCGAATGTACTCCCAGTGCTACATGGAGCAAAAAATATATCACTGCATTCTAGTTAAAAATTACTAAAAACAAATAAGGTTCCCGGACATGCTGACACTGTGATAAACAGCTTTCTTCAAGCAGGTACTGCGACCTGCTGGGAGCATGCAGGACAGAAAACAAATGATGCACAGAGAGCATATAGTGTAAAGTATATGCTACACTCAGGCACATATACTTTAGTTTATTCTCTGGAGCAGAACAAAATAAAAGTTGTAAGCAGGTTATGTGCTGCACAACGACGGAGGAGGCTAAGCACAAGACCTGCCATATGCATAACGGACCAAGTAGAGTGCACACTCGCTACACGGCACGTCATACGAAGGACCGCTGAAAGCTTGCTTTCGCTACGAGACGAAACAAAGTGTTTATGCTATTATGAAACTTAATCCAGCCAGTAAAAGTTTCAGTTCCTTTTTTTACTTTTTTCATTTTCTGACGAAGAGTTTTGAGCGAAGTAATATACAGGGTGGTCAGGAACAGCCTGAAAAGCTTTTAAGGGTGTTGCAGGGTAGGTTGTACTGAGAAATAATTGTTAAGAAAAATGCAATACCCTTGGGCTGTTTAAGAGTTAATTGTCATTGAAGTTAGCCAATCAGTCCGCTGCATACGCAAATTCAAGCGGCCGTCCAGTGACGATATCGCCAAACGTCTGCTTCGTTTGGTTTCCTAAAACGAAACAAGAGAGCAATACAAAAATTGGACATGGGACGGTAATAAGGATCGAACCCGAGCCAAGGGCCGAGGAGTCTCACGTACTACCATCTACGCTATGAGAACAAGCGACACTAATTGTGTCGGCCGCTGTGGCCGAGCGGTTCTAGGCGCTTCAGTCCGGAACCGTGCTGTTGCTACGGTCGCAGGTTCGAATCCTGCCTCGGGCATGGATGTGTGTGACGTCCTTAGGTTAGTTAGGTTTAAGTAGTTCTAAGTCTAGGGGACTGATGACCTCAGATGTTAAGTCCCATAGTGCTTAGAGCCATTTGAACCATTTTGACACTAATTGTACATGGAGCGAAGCTTAAACCTGGGCGCGCAACGGCCTGATTGGCTAACTTCAATGCTAAATAACTCTGAAACGGCACAAAGTATCAATATTTTTCTTAACAATTATTCTCAGCACAACCTATCCTCCAACACTCTTACAAGCTTTTCAGAATGTTTCTGACCACCCTGCATAAACTCACATTTACCGACTTGGCCAATTCCGAACATATTTCTGTTAATTTTGCTTCTGCTTCTGGACTCTCGAGTGAGAGTGAAACGAAACAAAAGATAATAGCCACCATAGATCGTACAATAGGGTAATGATATACACAGTGAAACTGAGTACCAATAATAATGAAAAAAATAGTGACTCGCCCGTACATCACATAATATGGAAAAGAATTTTTGTTTTGTTTTTGGGCATAAGTGGATGCTCCTTTTCATAACGGAGATGTAGTGACATACACTCGCCTTTGCTACACAAAATTAATTCAAAAAATGATTCAAATGGCTCTGAGCACTATGGGACTCAACTGCTGTAGTCATCAGTCCCCTAGAACTTAGAACTACTTAAACCTAACTAACCTAAGGACATCACACGCACCCATGCCCGAGGCAAGATTCGAACCTGCGACTGTAGCAGCAGCGCGGCTCCGGACTGGAGCGCCTAGAACCGTACGGCCACCGCGGCCGGCTACAAAATTAATTCTTCATTTCATGTGAAAAGTAATGATATGAAATAATTTATAAGTTAAAACGTAACAATCAACTAAAATAAGTATATACAGTGTGAACCAAAAATCAAAATCTTTCTGAGATGGTAGTATGGACCAAAACAAGAAAAAAGTCCAGTAAATATGGACTCTAATGTGCATAACTTAAGAGCTATGAGCATTTATTCGTCTTAAATACTGTGAAACACATCTCTTCTGCTGAAAAAGTGCTTACAGTTCTTAAGATACGCACGTCAAAGCCTATGTTAACTAGACATTTCTTTCCTCTTTCAGTCCATACTACCACCTCTGAAAGATTCTCGGTAGAGTTCTGGTTCACCCTATACTGGGTATTACGGGTGTAAGTGCAGATGAGGATGGTGTATTGAACCACATTACATCCGTATCTACATGATTTGCAGACTAATAATTATAGCTGTTAGGAGTAGTATGGTTTTGTGTTGGTTAGTGCCTCCAAGTACATGCGGCAGAAGTAACCCATTAATGCTTATTCCCCGTGGGCACCAGATCGGGTGGTGACGTATGGAAGCTAAACGGATATTCTACGAAGGATATTCGAAAAGTAAGTTCCGATCGATCAAGAAATGGAAACCACTGTGAAAGTTTGTTCGACAGTGTCTCTAGTACGCCTTCGCTCTTTTCAGTTCTGAGCACATGGTGAGCTCATAAAGATGCGTAGAAAATAGTGTCTCCCGCCAAGTATGAGGTCCTGGTGAGAGGTTTCGCCTGATGTTACGCAGCCCACATTACAGATCTGTCATACGATTCCTACTTTGTGACAATTCTCGGTCGCAATCTGCAGGGCAATGAAAATGCTCCTGCAGCGTTTTCGATGGGAAGTGTTTGATCACCCACACTACAGCCCGTAACTGGCTCCCTCTGTGTTTCATCTCTGGTCACGTTAACTGCTGGCCATGAAGACAACATTTTCGCACAGACAACGAGCTATAGATGAGCGTAGAGAATTGGCGGGAAGGTATTGTAAAGTTGGTACAAAGCTACGACAAATGTCTAAGTCGGAGTGGTGACTATGTAGAGCAGTGACTGAAAGCTGTAGCTAACTGTTGTGGATGAAATATTTCTGATTTTCGAATTGGTTTCCATTTCGCGATCAATCGGAACTTACTTCCGAATAGCCCTAGTATATTGACAGCGTAGTCCACTTGGTGCAGTTACGACCACGCAGAAAACATCAAGTAGTAAATTAGATGACGTGTTTATGGGAGGAGTGTTCAACAGGGAAAAAACATCCGACACATTTATGTGTGTACATATTAAGGTCTCTCTCTCTCTCTCTCTCTCTCTCTCTCTCTCTCTCTGCGTCCGAAAAGGCCTTGGAAGGCCCAACCGAACCGACCGACCGCCGTGTCAACCTTATCGAGTTGCGTCACTGGATGCGGATATGGAGGGCATGTGGTCAGCACACCGCTCTCCCGGCCGTCGCCAGTTTTCGTGACTGGCTTCGCTACTTCTGACTCAAGTAGCTCCAGGGGCTGAGTGCTGAGTGCTCCCCGCCTGCCAACAGCCCTTCAGCGCTTAGCTGCGGTGATCTGTCGAGCACCGATGTTACCAATGCGGCAACGCCGTTGGCGTACATATTAAGGTACCACGTATAAAAATATGTGCATTTATATCCGTTAAACCCTGTACAACAGGTATTACCGGTCCAAAAACCCGATACAAAAGGTAGAAGTATGCAGTTTATTTCGTCACATCCAGTCTCGTGCTGTGTGTCTACTTATTGGCATATTACACCGGAGCCTGCTCGTGTGGAAGATTCCGTACCATGTTAGGCCACACCGTGCGACTATTGCAAGCGTAAAAGGTTAAGAATGTGGTGGCTCATGTTGTCTTCAAGTAATATAATGAAGAACGCCCGCAAATATTATTCTGCTATGAGTACATTTCCTTTGTATAACAACGTATCGGAGCATCCTACACAGCTTTTCGTAGCAACCTAACACGCTACCTTTTACCCATCCTTGTCGACTCCGTGTCTGTGGCCCGTCTTTAATAAGGTTAATGACGACGGAAGGTTAAACTCAATCTTCCCTCCTTCTCCAATTACACGACGTAACAATGCAACGAATGCTCATTCTGGTGGGATCCTGAGCAAAGACTGCGGCGCGTGACATAGTAGAAAACGATTTATTAAAGATAGTAATGACCGATTTCTTCCTCAATCCTTGTCCAGCTAGTATAGTGCTCCGCAGCTAATGATCTCAGTGACAACGAGACCTTACGTTCTAACCTCCTGTCCACCCTTCGCCAAAATTCCAAAGAAATTATCATCCAACAAACCCTTTCGTTTATTGTATCAAATGTGCACAGCTGATTCTTATTGTATCAAATGTGCACAGCTGATTCTTATTGTATCAAATGTGCACAGCTGATTCTTCCATGTCGATGAAGCTGAATATGCTTGATATCCATGTGGCATCTGTTTATGTATGTGCAAAATTACCATGGGCGGCGAGGCATTTCTGTAACTTTTCAGACAAACCAGTTAGGTAAGGAGTGGCTATGGAAATGGGATTAAAGTTGCGCACCTAGAGTGTAGCCTCCGGCAGGGAATGCATGCAGCTGCCATCCGAGTACTGGGCAGAGGCGCATCGCAGTGCATAAGGGAAAGCAGGGCCCACGGAAAATACGCGCCCCACAACGAACTTGTGACGTTGCGCTAGTTGCCTTGCCCGACATGCCTCGTCAACCCTTGGCTAAGTCCGGAGCAGAAGGGAAAACAGTACGTGAATGGAAAGGCACCCACTAAATTCTTTAACTATTCTATGCGTTATCGAAAACTAGACTGTATTTAAACGCGCAGATACAAGTATTGAATTGGTGTGAAATAGTAACTCGCTACCCGCCGGAGACGATCGTTGGAGCTCTTGAGACCTGTAATGTCACCTGTTGTGATGCACGCTGCACGGCCCGTATATCTCGTTGGCACCGGATGAAAGAGAGAGATTAAAAATCCGTACGTGACATACGTCTGCTGCGAAACTCGAACCAGCCAGGTTTGGCCGAGGACTGGACTCGCATATCAGAATAACGAGATTCAAGTCACTTTCCAGTACCGAGGTATAGATTTTGCTTTTCCATAAATCACTTCAGTCGAGACTCGGAATGGTACCTCTGAGTAGGCCCCGGTTACTTTCCTTCACCACGGTTTTCGAACTCCGTATCCAGCGACATCGTTTTTGATTGGCGTTAACCTCTAAAGGTCCTCCCCCATTTGGTTATTCACCTTATTCACTTCTCCTTCGCATTAATACAGTCTCGTGAAGGTTCGGCTGTACTCAAGATTTGGATTTGGCCAATATGTTTTATTTAACTTTGTGTCCGGATGCCATTCGTACTGCCATCATCGTCAGCTACTTAAGGGAGGGAAGCTGTGAGTGCCACCTGCCAGTGGATTGTGTAATTTTTGTTCCGTGTGATCGTATTTTAACTGAGTATTGTGCCTGTTGAGGCATAAATTGGGGACCACCGAAGTATTTGCCAAAATGATCGTGGGAAAGAGCCTAAATATCACAGTCAGGTTAGTCGGTGCACCAGCCACCGTAGTTAATCCGACGTTCGGATACGATCCGTGAGGAGGGGGCTAGGGGGGGGGGGCGGGGTAGCGCTCCTCTGCCTGTCGCCGAAGCTAGCGAGCTGCGCTTTAGGGTATACAAGCAGGTGCCTCAAAAAAACACAGCTAACCCAAAACTATAAGATACTAAAAACAGAAAACTTCACTTGGTTTACTGATGCCACAAGTTGTAACATGTGACTCAGGCATGTATTCCATTACGTGCATTTGTTTGTACAGGAAATCACAATTAATTGTAAGTGATTTATTCCAGAATTATTTCTCCCAAAACAGAGGGCATCTCTGTAGCCGTGTGTACAATAACTTGTATAAATATTGCTGTAAAGGAAATTACAATATGCCTAATGCCACACCTCTCTTGATGCTTTAGTGAATGCAAGAAGTAGGTGATGTTTAGCTTTCCTTCCTGGAAATGAATGACAATGCAGATACTGTTGGGCAAGGTTCGGTTTTCCTTGAGCCTAGAGTGTAGCCTCCGGCAGGGAATGCAAGCAGCTGCCATCCGAGTACTGGGCAGAGGCGCGTCGCAGTGCATGACACCGGAGTCCCGGCTAGCCGAATGGGCCAACTTATTATTGTTGTCTCCTCGGGGTGAAAGGCGCGCGCAGCCAGACGCCGGGCTGGGTTTTTAGTTACTGTTATGTCACGCTGATCCATTCATTCTCCGCCTGAGTAATGTCCTAGCGCGACAACAGTAATAAATATAATCGGATGAGAAGGATTCAATCTTGACATTGTCTCGTGCGCAGCTTAATACATATCATACTGTCACCGGGGAAACTAATACGAAACCGTGAACACGGCTCTCCAATTATTTATGATTTGTCATTTGTTTTCCAATCTTATTAAGGTAGATATTAAATGTTACTCGAGTGTAATTTAGTCACAATGTTTAAGCTATCATTTTATTTTTAACTTGTTGCAACTGCAGAGCCGAAAAAAGTTTTAATTACATATCTGTGTACTTACTAGCGTCGGAATTTAGTCCACCTTCTTCTTGTGGCATCTGACTGAGAAAGGCGATATGACATTTTCTCCTGTTTCTTAACGAAGGACTTTCTGGTTCGTCTGATTCCAAAACAACTCCATAAAGCACTGATCAGGCAGAACATTATGGACACTGACCTACTATCGATATAAACCCGTCCTGGCATAGCAGGGTTACCTGGCAAGTAATGACAGCTAGTCAAACACACGCACTGTGCACGAAGTATCAGTGAGCGGACTGTCCGTGTCTAGAATGGCGAAGGAGCGCGATCTGTCTGAGTTTGACCGAGGGCAGATTGTGATGGCCCGGAGGCTCGGCGTGAGCATTTCGAAAACTGCACGACTTGTTGGGTGTTCGAGGGGTGCTATGGTGAGTGTCTTCAACACGTGGGGAAGCCAAGATGAAACCATTCCCAAACGTCGTCGGCCGAGCAGACTGGTAGAAAAGACAGGTAGCGAACTGTGGCGAAATTAACATCATGCTTTAATGCTGGGCAGCGTACAAGTGTGTCTGAACGCACAGTGCACCATACACTCCTAACTATGGGCGTCCGCAGCCGACGAGCCACGCATATGCATATGCCAATGTTAACACCACGACATCGGCAGCTAAGACTGAAATGGGAACGTGACTATCGGCGCAGTACGTTGGCGCAGTGGCAGAGCGTTACATGGTCTGAGGGATCCCGATACCCATCATGCCGATGGGAGGGTGCGAATCCGTCGTCTATCAGGGAAATGGATCCTTGACACATGTACGGCGGGGCGGAGGCAAGCTGGCGGTGACTCAGTTATGTTCTGGGGAACACACACGTGGTCATCCATGGGTCCCGTGGAGCTCGTACAAGACACCATGACGGTCAAGGAGTATCGTACACTGGTAGCAGGCCACGTACACTCCTTCATGACGATCATGTTTCCCGACGGCAGTGGCATGCTTCAACAAGATAATATGCCATGTCAAAAGACCAGCAGTGTGACGGAGTGGTTCGAGGAACACAGTGGAGAGCTCCAGTTGATATGCTTACCCCCAACTCGCCAGATCTGAACCCGATAGAACACACCTGGGATGTGATCGAACATGGCGTCAGAGCTCATCGCCCCCTCCCCCGAATTTACGGAAATTAAGTGAGTTGGGTGTGCTGATGTGGTACCAACTCCCTCCAGCGACCTGCCTCGCCACATTGCTTCCATGCCACGACCCGTCGCTGTTGTTACCCGTGTTGAAGGTGGACATTACGGCTATTACGTAGGTGGTCATAATGTTCTGGCTGATTAGTGTAACCAGACTTGTAATCTGAATTGATTTTTCATTGGTTCAAAAGGAGAAATAGAAGTATAGTGTAAGCCAATGCAGAAATCGTTGTTCAACATCTAGCTGTAAGAAAATCTAAGAGATTGGTATTGACAAAAGCAACTACTGCCTACGCTTCCACGTTTTCGATTGAGAAAAAAGGAAATAAAACAAAACTGGAAAAGAGATGCACCGATAGGGGGAGGGAGATAACCAATATGAGAAATATGAAGAAAAATTGTGATTGACTCAGGATCTTATAAAATTAAAAGGAGAGTAGTTTTTACATCCAAAGAAATACCACAGTGCTACAGCTGTTATTGGCAGTGGCTTTGAATTTAGATAGTCTTCGTACAGTCAAAGAGTGTGTCGACATCAGTGATACATGGTTCGCTAAGATTAATCCACCACAAAATATGCAGGAGTTCTCACAGGTGACTAACTAATACGGACGTCTGACAGAAGTTGGACATTGTCCTCTCACTGTTGAGATAAATCCTAACAACACAGTAGCCTTGTAGCGGCTTATTCCCGTGATACTCAGTAGAAAAATAGCTCAGGGTACGGAATGTTTATTAGCATTTGCGTGCAATCATCAAATATAGTCATTAGGTTAGTAGTAGCAAAGACGCTGAAGTCATTATTATTATTATTATTATAAATATATATACATATATATATATATATTTTTTTTTGTTACAAAATGCTTGACACTGTGCTGTCTGTGATAATGATATTTATTCTGCCGGTTTCGGTCTTAAGCCATTTTCAACGCGGCAGAAAACTTATCGCAGATTTAATACATGTTGTACACCACTTCTGAAAACCATAATTGCCAATATAAATGGAAAATCCTAGCAAGATTACAATACGATGGCTCACTCACAAAAGGACATTATATAATGTATAGCAATACAAGCTTTTGTGAGAGAGTAATCGTATTGTAATCTTGCTACGTTTTTCCATTTATATTGGCAATTACGGTTTTCAGAAGTAACGTATAACATGTATTAAATCTGCGATAAGCTTTCTGCCGTTGAAGACCATTTAAGACAGAAGCCGGTTGCAGAATAAATATCATTATCACAGACAGCATAGTGTAATGAAGTTTTTAATATTCGTACATGCTGCTGACCAGCGTCTAAACAGGATGTTCAGTCTTTACTAGAGTCATTAGAGTAACACGGTGACTTCATATTGTGTTCGCAATGCAAGTAGGATGCAGTAAAGGTAATGATTAACGAGAATGGCTGAGACTTTAAGAGAACGAATTCCTAGAGTTCGGAATCGGAATTTTCATCATCATGGTGACAGATTTCATTATATCACATGGAATATCCTCAGCTTTTGTTTTCTCCCGGAGGAATTGCTACAAGACTTAGTGGTACATATATTTAAAAAAACTGGCTCAGGCTGACACTGTCAGTTGTTAGTGAAGTGACCTGCTTGTAACGAATTCGGCTGAGGAGTAGCAGAAGTATTGAAGCAACAGAATCATCTACATATTCCATCAAACACCACACAGTGTACATAGTTCGCCCAGACATGCTTCATCGGCGGATCTGGAAGTCTGTGTACAAGGATAAAGAACACTGTTTGCATAGTTGTGCATAAATGGGTCGTGAATGAGTTTGAGGCTGTGGTCTGGAAGAAATTATGATAGGGTTGTTCGTTCAGCCTGGGAACAGAGGGAATAAACATCATTTAGAGGATCTTCCTCATTGACTTTGATGAGTATTAGTTTGGTTCTAATTTACACTTCTTTTCCGGATTTCACAACTACTACTGTATTTAGCTCTGCACTAATGACCTTCGCGTCACGTATCTTAACCCTATAGCATATCAAGTTTATGGAGTAACAGTATCTTGGGTGAGTCACTAATAGTTGCTCCGCTAGTTACCTTTAGTTAAATTTGTCTTCAATAGCTTCCCTATCTCCTCTTTCACAAAGACTGATGATGGCCTTTAAAGCGAAAACAGGTTAACGAAATGTATTAATACTGTACAACAAGCATAATTTTGTGAGTTTCATTTACAATCATGAGAAAATAGTAAAACTGAAATAAATGGGAAAATAAATTAAAAAGAAAACGCTCGCCATTCATTATCTGTTTCGTCCGACATGCTTCAGAAGAGTCAGTTCCATGTTAACCACATTTTTATTTGGTTGTGAGCACTAACTGTTGAGTAGTTAACGCACTGTGATGATTGTAGCATGGTGTTTAGTAACACATTTTATAATCATTAGACACAGAATAATTTTGCTCTCTTCTCTTCGCCAGGTCGATCTGGAGAAATGTACGTAAACTAAAACTTCGGTGACAAGCTTAATGTTCTACTAACAGCACAATGAGCTGCTTCCAATGCTTCCTTTCCTTTTAGTCCTACTTTTATTTCCGGCAATGTACTTTTATCGCTTATGTAACTACGCAACAAATAACGCCACTTATGTAAATCAAACGACAGTAATAATCGTAATGAAACAGATAATGACCCAGTCATGAGGTCAGTACTGGCGCGTTTATGTATTCCTCTGAAAAATATGTCATCGTCCAGCCTCTTGCTTGGCACTGAGCGGCCGTAGTATTGCGTTTGAGGTACGATTTGATGCACGCACCGCATCGCGATCCTTATCATAGCAGCACGCCTGGGTATTGGACATTCCCCACACAGCTCTCCCATTCCGTGGAGCTGTCCTACAACACGCTGAAAAGCCGACGAGTTACTGCAACGTTGTTCTGGAAAAAGTTGTTAATTGTTCTAGTCTTACAGTCATCGTTGTCTCCGGTGTCCTGGAGCTCTCAAATATTCCCCTTATTTGACGCCAAAGCCGCAATTCCGCGACTGCATTAGGTAACATGATAATTTCACTTAAGGTAACGACATCTTATAGGTTCTACCATTGCGCCGGCCGGTGTGGCCGTGCGGTTCTAGGCGCTTCAGTCTCGAACCGCGTGACCACTACGGTCGCAGGTTCGAATATTGCCTCGGGCATGGATGTGTGTGATGTCGTTAGGTTAAGTTTAAGTAGTTCTAATGACTGATGACCACAGATGTAAGTCCCACAATGCTCGGAGCCATTTGAACCATTTTTTTTCTACCATTACCTTACTCATCATGTCGTTAAGTCAGGCTCTTGTTTTTCTAGCGAACAATTCATGCAATCAGAAAGGTGAAAGTTTAGAACAAAACGTGAAAAACGAGAACTCGGAACCAGGACAGAGAGAAACGACACTCTCGACACTACTAGTAAATTTTTAAAATTTGAAATTAAAAACAGCTACAGCCATCTATATTTTGAATGTAATTTATTTGAGCGACCACTTTCTGGGTTTCACTACTACATCTTCATGCCCCCTGACCAACATGTAGGAGAAATGCAATCTCATGTGCAGTCGAAGTAGGGACCAGCCTTAAGTAACTGTTATCCGTAGACTTCCACTTTCAACAAGGCCATCCCGTCGTTCATCAGCTGAAGACTGCTAAATAAACATTAAAAACGAACAGGTCAAAAATCCTCCTACGCTTAGGTCAGGGGGCCTGAAGGTGGCATAGTGAAATGACGAAGCTGGTCGCATAAATAAACTACATTCAAAACACACGGCGGCTGAAGATATGTTTAATTTTACATTTTATACTGAAGAACCGAAGTCCCTCAACCATCTTGTACAAAGATAGGCTTGCTGCGAAATTTTTTGTTTGTAACGTGCTAACAAAATGTGCGTGTGGCATATTTGGCCTGCAGCCCCTGTGTGTGGAGTTCGACCGCCTGGTGCAAATCTTTTTTTATTTCATCCCACTTCGACGACTTGAGCGTGATGATGATGAAATGATCACGTGGAAAGCACACATACCCTGGAACGAGAAAAGAAAATGCCCAACCCGCCCTAGAATCGAACCCGGGGCTCTGTGATCGAGAGCCAGCAACATTAACCATAATATCTTGAGCGACTGGCTGGTGTGTATCCTTAGGCTGTGAAAAGCGTCAGCTTGTTGGGTCGCCGCAGTAGCAATGGACGAGCAGTTTACTGTTTACTGTGTTCATGTGCTCTGCTAGAAGGAGAGAACGGCGAAGCTCCCGCGCACCCTCGTGCTGAACGACATGCAGGAGTGTTTGCGGCGGTGGAAGGAATGAATGCAGATGTGTGCAGTAGGACAGGAACGATCACTAGTTATTTGGTAATTACACATACCTGCAGTATCAGTCTCGTGTCAGACCACGGTATACAGTTACTGGCGGAGCGCACGAAGAAGTCCGTAGCAAACCGACTTTCCTTTACCACTGAATTGATCGAGGAAGATGAAATATGGCACAGAGTGAGGACGTTGTTTTAAGTTCATTAGTAATGACGATAGTATCATTTCTGTACTGTGAGAGTTCGTATATAATGTATATAAGCCACTGATAGTGAAAAATGCCTCCATAGCTGAGATATCTAATGCAGGCTAGTCCTTTAGATGTAGACATACAAACAGATAGTTGGCGGTTAAGAACAGGAAAAGTGGTGGTGTACAGTTTCTGATCACCAGGCAGCATGCGAATCGGCTCCGAACTTCCACGATATCTCATGAAGTGGGGCATCTTGTATTGTTGATAGTAATCTGTCCATCGTCTGGAAACATTAATTCTCCTAATAGTGATTTTTTTTTTTTACGCTGGGTACCACTCTCGTCCCTAATGAGTCCACTACAATCTGTTTTTTACTAAGTAAAATTTCAATAATTGTTGAATATAATCACATTCCTTTCATTTTTCACGCTCTAAAACTTAATGGTAGTGATATGATCATAAATGAAACTGCAAGAAACGATACTGACGAAACTACAAATATTTTTGGTCAAATTCCAAAGCGACAATTGTGAGGCATTGCATGTAAGATAAGAAAATGCCAAGTGGGTTTTACAACATCCACATTTTTAGCACTTGTCAGTGTATTTTCTACGAACAGATCTTTCATAAAATGAACGCCGTCCTCTTTTTTTTTCGTCTGTGGTTTGATAAAAGTACTGGGGAACTAATAATACCTATTTTTCTACCAATGAGTTACTCTCCTAGTTCTACGAGGAATGTCTGCTTCTGACCAGCCTGGCGGAAGATGTAGCCATATTATAAGTTCTCTCACCTCACTACTCTATATCATGTTGTAAAATAATATCGTTGGCCACTTTCTGCTCATTCTCTTTGTAGTGTACGTTCACGTGATTCATTTTCTTGTCGACAGTGCAAACTTGCAGATTGAGAAAGTAACATGTTACACTCTCACATAGTGCCTGTAGCTCCAGACCATATTTTCCTGGTTTCGAAGGAATATGTTGCCGAAATGGACATCTACCACGAAGTGTAACGAGTTACTCGACGATAGTTACATTGCTGCGAGGAGCATAAGTGTCCTGAAATGTCTTTACCCACATTTCAGATATTTCTCTGATGGGAGCCACATTGTCAGGAGCACACTTGCGACGTCTCGCATGCGCGTCGTCAAATCGGATGCATCTTTAAATCTGAGCAAAACAATTTCTAGCCATTGTTTCACTAAAAATGTATCTACCAAGCACTTTATCCACAGACATGTAATTGCTTCATTATAGGCCTTGTAAGCACCTTCCAGTATCAAGAAACCGATAAAGCACTTAATTTCAGCGGATTAAATATAGTACTGCAAACAAGATTTCCCTTTTCGTTAGTCCACTTTAGTATTTCATCAACTGTGTTCATCCTAAGAAACAACTGAAAACCTGATTCTGTAGTGTCCACATTTTATACTGTGAATTTTTTTGGGCGTAGCTTTACCTGCATTATGTTACATTTGTCCTCTTCTCCACAAGTTTGCCAACTCGTATTTCTTTCTTTACTTACACCAAAAAGATAAAAATATATATCTTGGCACTAGATGCTACCGCACATTTAGTTAGAGACATGTGTCATTCTCTTTACAAGCTGGAAATTTTCCCTGGCCATATCTTCTTTCGAACTCCAGTCTGACTCAGGAATATTCTCTACTAAGACTTATATTTCTACTTCACTATATCAAACATCAGAAATTATGTCACTGATATCACTACTGTATTCTCCAGCGAGAGGATTATCTTGCAGTAGTGTTCCGAGCACTTCTTTCTCGGTAAGGTGACGAGACATTTTCAGCTAAAGCCACAGACACACAACTAGTCTCCACAAGCATAAAATCAAAAACTAACAGCATATGAAATCCTGACAACAACGCACATTCCAAAAATATTTCCAAGAATGTAACAAAACAAATGCAACAGTAATTATAGATTGTAAAGCAGCGTTAATGTATTATAAAACCCCAAGAGGGAAGGGGGGCTGCATATGACCCTAGTGGTATTCAGTGGGTCTGTCATGATTTTCTGCAAAACAGGACATACTCAAAAAGTTACGTTAATGCATTATGAAACTATTATTTATTCCAGGGAAAGTTCGACTTTTTTCATAATTTTGAGGAATATGAACTCTGAATGTGCAGGATAGCAGAATAGCTTATTAATTAGACTACTAGTGACCTCGTTAAAATTTGCTAGAGAAAAACTTCATATCAGTCTCCATCGAACTTTGTTCTCTGTATATAGGAATTAATCCTCACATTTCTTCGTCGGAATCTAAGTTAGATATAATTCGAAGTTTGTTTCCTTTTTATTTGTCCTTCGGACGTTTGACAGATTCTGGCACATCCTCTTGTATATGTGTTTAATAATATCAAGGAGCTTACGTGGTTGTAAATGAGCACACAGACGAAATTTGCACACTTGTAGGCCATGGTCCAAAATTTTTATGATCCCTGACGCGAATAAGTAGGATGGAACGAATGGAAATGTAGTCACCATGCCATCATTAGATATGGACTATTTGACAGCACTCCAATTCCCTTCCCGAAGGTCACGTTCTATCCTAAAACTTCCAGGCCACACTGCTTCGGTCACATCTGACACGTATACATAACTGAAACCATTCATGCTGTCTTCTTCCACTATGAAAGCGCCAGCTTCGATGCAAGGAACTAACTCTTTACTGTTGGAATAACGATTAGTAAATAGTAAATCATAGAAAAGAAGTTCTGAGTTACTTTAGAGAAGATAATCAAAATAGCCACTAACTGTGAATAGAACCTGCCGTCAGGGTTCAATATGCGGATACCGAGAGAAATGACACGGTGGTTAAAGTACTCGACAAGCATTCGGGAGTAGCGTGGTTCAGATCCCATACGGGCCATCCATATTTAGACTTCGCATATTTTCCCTGAATCAGTACAAACGTATGTCGGTATGTTACCTTTGGAAAGGCTACAGCCGATTTCCACCCACTTCCTTAAAAAGCTGAGCTTGAACTGCGTCCCTAGCGGCGAAGTCCTAGAGGTCAGCCTTAAATTTTCTGTCTTTCGTTGTGTCGATTTAAATTACGGGTCCTAACGGTAGTCACCATCTTGGAATTTTATATTGGGCGAATGCGATTGATTGTGCAGTGCTGTAGGCTGATGTCAACCTGATGCTGGTATGTGGAAATTCCAAAATGTATGTGGAATACATAGCCTACGACCAGCTAACAAACTATCCGTAAACATCGCAGCACAACATCTGCCTTAATAAAGGTAACAGATGACTTGAAATTTGCCATGGATGCACAAGAGGCGACTATCATGTGGTTCTTAGAGTTCATAAAAGCCTTTGACACTATCGAATTCCCCATTTTACTTGCCAAATTAGCAGAATACATTTCTTACCAAGTGCAGTACAATGGTTTCGCTTATATCTGCTTATACCAATGCACCGTGTCCGACGCCATAAAGTCACTGAACAACAGTCATAGGCGCCTGGAGGCACGGAACCCCTTGACACCCTTCAGATTTCAGCTGCCTGCCTGCAAGCGCCTAGGACTACTTCACAGGTTGTTTCTGTGCAGGTTAATTTTTAAAATTCTCAGTAAAGTGGGCGGGTAACACCAGTGGTTCTGTCCACTTAAGGAGTCATAGAAGGACCCTTTGCCGTTTTATTCATGCACCCATCAACCTTACTCCCCCTTCCCCCTTGATCACGCCAGAGAAGGACGCGAAAAAAGAGGGCTGGAAAAATATAAACACCATTTGCTTCTCTCTGGATCACGTTGAAATTCCTCGAAGAGTTATGAACAGTCTCTAATCGTTCCAGTCTGTACAAGAGAGCAAATATTGCAGTCGCCCTGCACTCCAAAGATGCGAGATCGTATTCACTGGGACTGCAGTGCCGTTGTGTCCATCGATAGGGATGATATCGATTGAATCGCCCAGATGGTGTCAAAGGTAGTCAAGATCATCGTTGTGTTGCTCATCGCACTGCGATCTATTGTTTTCGACTGCAAAATGTGTGGGAATCAATTTCCCTAGAAAAAGGGTAGTTTCATTGATGCCCATTATACCATTTCATGACGCCTTTTTCTGTCGATTCTGAGCTGCGGTGTATCTGAAATGTTTTCCTCGGCCACTCATAAGAAAACCGCGTGATTTCAACTCTGGGCGTTGCAGTTCTGACCTACAGCACAGAGGCGTCAAAACAAAGGGTGCAATGTGAATAAAAGGGGCTGTGACGTCCTTCCCATCGTATTATACGACCACAGTGGTATTGGGCAAAATTATGGTGAAATATGGTGTAAATGTGACATCAGTGACTCACCACACACGTCACATGAACTTCTGAGCTCTGGCCTTTCCTCGCCTGTATCGACACCTTGCTGTTTCAAGCGTCATCGAGCCAGAGGGTGACGTCGCAGGGCGCCACGCTTTTTCAACATTACAGAGAAAGCTTTTAGGCACTTGTGAGCCAAATTTCCAATTTCTACGTCGCAATGGGAGACAATTAAAGGATTTAGAAAAAGCTGTCCTTTACTTCTGTTGCGCTATATGTACTACAGACGTTCTGAGGTCAGATTTATCCTTGTGGCTATCCTTTGGATTACTTTTCTTATTATAGTATGGCTTCCCGCATTCTGCTTAGCATACGCTCTAAGGCTAGGGAACAAAAGTTACGGCTGAGAGCAGACAGAGAGGACGATCTGTGATAGGATTGGCCTTACTCCGTCGTGCAAGGCGTCGACGCATCGGCTGTTAACTGTGGCCACACGGGACATAATGCCTACTGTGCGTACAGATCAGTTACTCGGAGAAGAGTAGGCAGTTAAAATTCTTGCTAAATGAAGTGATCGAATATAACCAATTGAGAATATGGATAGCGGAAGCGTAACAGGACCTCTGATACTTTCAATATGCATAAACGATTTATCAAACAGGATTAGCAGCACTACAGGTTAGTTCGTTGACGAGGGTGTTGTGCACAAAAATTATCGTCACTGGACAATCGTAGCGTATCACAGAAAGGCATAGACAAAATTTCCGCTTCCTGTAATGAATGGCAGCTCTCTTTAAATGCGAATAACTGCAACATGGTACCTATAACAAAGAAGGACGACTTTGTAGCATTTGATTACAAAGTTAGTAGTAAAAGTCTTGAGCACCTCACATGGTATTAACATATACGAGTAATGTTACCTTCTGGTAATGTTACCGGCTAATTGGTTTATGCTTTCACTTTCTACTACTGAAGTTACTTATAGCATATTCATTGCTTAGTTCTCTTGAAATATCACTTTCAATACTTATCGAAGCCGGAATTTGCCGCTAAAACGTCCACGGCGGTCATCTATCCTTGCTATAACTTCATTCGTATCAGCTATCCTCTGAAAAATAAACCCATTCAAAATAATCACGTCCACTTAAGGTAAGATTACAAGGGGGCCCACATCAAGGTTTTGAAAGAAAGATATTTTATCTTGTTTTATAAATATTTTTCGGTCCTATACATAGGATATATGAATAATAATGCCTTTAGTCACAAATTCCATGTCTTGTTAAATCACACAACGCACTTTAGACCCTGTGGGTCCATCATCCACCTGATGATTGTAGCACCTACAGACGCATATACAAGATGATACCGTGACGATGTTATAAATTTCCAGGGATGATGGAGAAGGATAAATGTATCAATTTCAGGTAAGGTACCCTGGTCCAGAGACGCCCGAGTCCAAAGTTATAAGTGAAAATCTTTCTGATACCTCTGGCAATAGAATACATGTACCGGTACAGTTGTTGCTAAAACAATATGGTAGGAAACTTTCAGTGGTAGTAGTACATATCAAAGCGAGAAAAAAATATCTAGTACAAATGGAATCTGAAACGCATACCTTACTTGTTTATCTTCGCTACTGTGAACCACGCCTCTTTTACTGAATAAGTGCCAATAGCTCTTAAGATATACATTTTAGAGCGCATATTTGCTGTAACTTTTCTCTTGTTTTGATTCGCACTATCTCCTCCACAAATATGCAAACCAAAGATCTTCCAGTAGAAGATGTGTGTTTCACAATGTGGAAGACGATGAAGCGCTCATAGGTCTTAATGTATGCCTTTCAGAACCAATGTTTACTGAATTTGTTTCCTTGTTTTGGTCCATGCCACCTCTGACAGTTGCCTACCCTACAGTCTTTGCAACAACAGTACTGGTACATGTAGTCTACTGTCATAGGTGTCACAATTATTTTCGCTTACAACTCTCGACTTTTATTGGCTATCGGTTCGTGCTCATGCGGCCTTCTCAGTTGTGGAAACGCGATACGACAGTGTACTCGACATGATTTTTATGTAAATAATGACAATACGAATATAAGGGCAACACAACACGCAGTCCCTGAGCGGAGGAAGTCTCCGACCCTGCCAGGAGTAGTACCTGCACCCCTTCTTTGATTGTAGTTAGCCAATCAGGCCGTCGCGTACAAATTCAAGCGGCCCGCCAGAGACGATGTTGCCAAACGTGTTCTTCTTTTGGTTTCCTAAAACCAAACAAGAGAGCGATACAAAAACTGGACATGAGGCTGTAGTAAGGATCGAACCCGAGTCCAAGTCTGTACAGTCTCGTGCGCTATCATTTACGCAATGAGAACAACTGATACTAATTGTGGGCTGGTTTAATTTGCGCGCGCAGCGGCCTGATGGTCTAACTTCAATGCTAATTAACTCGGAAACGACACGACGTCTCGATTATTTTCTTAACACATATTTCTCACCACAACCTACCCAGCAACGCCCTTCCAAGCTTTTAAGACTGTTTCTGACCACCCTTTATATGTAAATATAGATGTAGAGTGGGAGAAATATTAGAAAGAAAAAGCTTGTCAGCACGCATCTAACGTAACGAGTTCGCAAGATTTCTCGGCTGAGAAAAGAGGAAAGAAAAATAAAATACGCGAACAAGGAGGCTGTTGGAGGAACCGTGACGTATGGTATCGGTGGAGTGTACCAGCTGACGGGAGGCAGCGGCGCGCATTATGCGTCGCGTCGCTAACCCAGTGGTCGAGATGCCGGGCCGAGATAGCGCCTCCGTTTGTGGACGCCGCGATTTATGGCGCTCTCTGTCACCATCCGTCAGCCGAGAACAAACCTCAAGCTCGGAATTCCAAGCGTATCCCCCGAGAACTAAATTATTCGCAATTATTTCCCCGCTCGCCTTTATTAAGAGACAGCGCAGCTCCAGCGGCGATAACTGCCACAGTTTATGGGTCGAGCCAGCAGATGCAAATAGGGCGCGTGTTGCACGCCGCCTCCACAACACCTGTGCTCCCTGCACTTCTGCTGTCAACAGGCCGCTAGTCCTACACACAACGACGAGGGCGTTTTTATGCTTCCATTCTCCCATCAATGCATGGATTATCTCCGTACATTTCTTAAACCACCCAAGACGAATACTATTTTGGTTCGTTACATCGAAATTCTTACTTAATTCTTCCCGCCTCCGTAGCCGAGATTTCAGCCATTCATGCCACAGGACGTTACTTACTTGCAGATCTGCAGGGAAGCTCCGTTTCTGTCGATCTCTTACTGGAACAAAAATGTATCCTAGCAAGAACATGAAAAGACATTGTCAGTCCTCACTGGAATATATACTGTTTGACATAACAAAATGAAGTACCCAGAAGAGATGCTCTGTAGTCAGTGTAACATTGTACACGTGGGTATTTTAATAAGTAGAGTTCTATTCTCTGGTAAAGGCAGAACGGCCACCAGTGTGCGTTAGTGTTGTTCGTGTTCAGTGTTCGTTAGCACGGCTTATAAGGCATGTAAGAGGCATGAAAAGAGTAAGACGTTGTGTTATTACTGTGGAGGATACGGAGATGCCGTGTACGCGTATGAGACAGCGCTATCAGCTTCTGATAGAGTTAGAAAGAGACCCCTTAGTTGTTCTCCATTTGACGGTCTACGTCTTACCAGAGCAAGGGAGGATAGTCGTACTGGACACGAAGCTCATCGTAACTGCTTCACACCCACGACTGCCATTAGACAACAAGTAATGGACTCCCAGAAAAATTCTGTGTCATCTGTCGGAGTCTAGCAGCAGCCGGACAATGGAATTACCAGGCGCACGCGCAGGCTGCCGTTAATACTATCACACAAACGGCTGCGTTTGGAGCGGTGACGTGTACGGGAAGCATGAACTGCTGATAAATAGCGTCGCATTGTGCTCTGCGATGTGTCGCGAGTCTGCATCATCTCGAACGGCCATTGTTGGCTAGGAAGGCGAAGACTTGAAGACAGGTCGTATTTTTGCAATGTTTAGCAAAGGTACAGCGGTGTCATGGTGCGCGAAGCTATCGGGTATGACATCATGTCATAACTGGTAGTGACTGAAGGAACTCTGACGGAACGACGATACATCACGGACATCCTGCTTCCTTATGTGCTACCTCTCGTGCGGCAATATCCTCGTGCCATTTTTCAACAGGACAATACTCGTCCAAGCATGGCGCATGACTCTATGAACTACTTTTGTGATGTCGAGGTATTCCCGTGGCCAGCAAGCTCCCCAGATCTTTTCACGACAGAACATGTAAGGGCCCAGCTCGGACATTAACTCCGTTTCATTGCCAGTATCCAGAATATCAATGCTCATTTAAACAATTGCGGGTCACGTTGCCTCAGGAGAGGACAATACTTCTACTGTAATCACTGAAATAACATCACATGCCCTCTCAACCCGTAAAGTTTCATTTAGTTTACCTATCGCCTTCCGGATGCTTCAATTTTTTGCCTGTCATGTCATGGACAAGTAAATATGTCGAAATTGCAAGGTTCGACGTATTCTCAGTGAACGACAGAACGATCGGATGTGTTCTAAGAAAGAACGTGGTCAATCTGCTTCCGCCTACTTCTCCAACATGAGGTTAAGGCACGTCTCTAATCACCTGTTCGTCGATGGGTCGTTAAGCACCTGGTCTTCCTTTCCTCAATAAACAGCAAGATAATTCGGTAACTGTCTTCCTAGTTCCATAAATTAAGTTCACATTTTGCTGACTTTTAACACATACTTCACGTTAGATTGCTAAAGGCAATAAAACTCGTGTCTTCTATGTTAGCAAGTCATTTCCACAATTTAAAAACTACCCTCGTCATCTTTATAAAATGGCCTGGGTACGATGCGAACGAAGAATTAAAACGGTTCTCACTACGGTCTTGGATTCCAAACGGAATAATAACCTAAGCAGTTTTCTGGAACCCACATTTTAATTTCTAGCGTCTCCTCATTGCTTCTTAAGCTCTCGCATCAACACAGTTAACTGCTAAGCGGAGAAACAGTTAGGCTACTAAATTTATTGTCGGATTTCAACATTTTAAACACAAATCCTTGCCTCAGCCTTTGTGATCAGAGAAGACGAGAGAGGACTCGTAGACCAGCGCAGCATTCGATTATTTGTATTTTGGAAATCACTTTCAGACTGGATAGAAAATCCATGGTATTTCCCAGACTCAACAATAGATTTGTTTTCACAGTAGCATAAAACTTACGTAATAGGCAAGAATGTATTAACTGAAAAGTACGGTAACTCCAACGGGAACAGTCAAACGGGAATCAAACTCGGCTCATTACAAGAAGTGGCTGAAGCCATGGGATAGCGATATTCACTTACACAGGTGTATATAGTATCGCGTAACCAAGGTATAAAAGGGCAGTGCATTGGCGGAGCTGTCATTTGTACTCAGGAACTTCATGTGAAAATATTTCCGATGTGATTATGGCAGCACGGCGGGAATTAAGAGTTTGAACGGGGAATGTTAGTTGGAACTAGACGCATGCGATATGCTATTTCGGAAATCGTTATGTAATTCAATGTTCAGAGAACCACAATGTCAAGAGCGTGCCGAGAACATCAAATTTCCGGCATTACCTCTCACCATGAACGACGCAGTGGCTGACGGCCTTTACTTAACGACTGAGGGCTGCGGCGTTGCAACTCATAACAGACAAGCAACACTGTGTAAAATAACTGCAGAAATCAATGTGGGAGATAGGGTGAACGTATCCGTTAAGACAGTGCGGCGAAATGTGGCGTTAATGGGCTATGGTAGCAGAGGACCGAAGGGAGTGCCTTTGCTAACAGCACGACATCGGCTGCAGCACCTTACCTGAGCTCGGGACCGTGTCGGTTGGACCCTAGACGACTGAAAAAGCTTGGCGACGTCAGATGAGTCAAAGTTTCAGTTGGTAAAAGCTAATGGTAGGGTTCGAGTGTGGCGAAGAACCCATGAAGTCACGGACACAATTTGCTAACAAGGCACTGTACAAGCTGTTGGTGTCTTCATAATGGTGTGGGCTGTGTTTACATGGAATAGAGCGGTCCTCTGGGTCAAATGGACCGATCACTGATTGGAAATGGTTATGTCCGGCAACTTGGAGTTCATTTTCAGCCATTCATGATTTCAAGTCCCCAAACAACTATGGAATTTTTATGAATGACAATGATGCGCCATGTCACCGGGCCACAGTTGTTCACAACCGGTTTGAAGAATATTCTGGTCAGTTCGAGTGAATGATTTGGCCACGCAAATCACGTGGCATGAATCCCATCGAACATTTATACAACATAATCTAGAGGTCAGTTCATGTACAAAATCCTGCACTGGCAACACTCTCGCAATTATGGACAGCTATAGAGGTAGCATGGTTCATTATTTCTGCAGGGGTTTCTTTCGACTTGTTGAGTCAATGCCACGTCGAGCTGCTACACATCGCCGAGCAAAAGAAGGCCAGACACGATATTATGGGGTGTCCCATGACTTTTGTCACCTCAGTGTATTGCTGCCATGGCGCCACATCATGGCAGAGCGCTGGACCAGCAATCTGGAGGACCCGATTTCAACTTCCCTTTCGACCATCCAGATTTTTCATTCTCCGTAGTTTCCTTTAATCGCTTAAGGCAAATGCCGGGATGGATCCATCGATCCTATTTACTTCCCCTCTCCCCCCCCCCCCCCCCCCCCCCCAGTGTGAGCATTTGCTCCGTCTCTAATAACCTCGTCGTCGACAGTACGTCACGCCCTATCTCCCTTCCACATAATCGAGCAAAAAGTTCGGGCTAGTGGTTGAGTTTCATCCCTACGTGTGTACACGAACAGTGAGGCTCACGAGGATAACGACGATAACTGTCAATTAAAGTAATTAATTGAAAAAGTAGGTTCGAGGCAGCTGAAGGTCGGTAGCTTTTGGCGCCCATCCCGCGGGAGGGTCAGGCTAACGAAGCGGGCCGGTAGCGCCCCAGAGGCCGGCCGGCGCGTAATTGCTCGTACGATGCGGGGCTGCGGCTGCGCCGGACGCTGCTTTACGAGTGTCGGAGGCCGCCGCCGCCGCAGGCACCCGCCTCCATAGTCGCGCGTCCCCACAGACGGCCGGCCGACGAGCTGCAACCGCGTAAGTAGCGGCTGCAGTAGGAATACCAGCGCTCTCTGGCCTGCGGGGATCGCAGGCTGCGGAACGCGCCGTAAACCAAATCCACCGGAGTGAGAGCACGCACAGCTCTCTCCGAAACTAGCTCTATAAGTCGACCACAATATTGTTCAGGGAACTTCGGTCGGCACATCGTGACTCATGGCGTAATCGCGGGTGATAGTACCTACGCAACTAACCTGAAAGCATTGACAATGCGACGCGTTTTCCTTAGTCACCACTGTACTGTAACGTCACCGCGTGTTTCTGATAACGGCCAGCTGCAACTGACTACTACATCTCTACTCCACGGTGGGTAGCGTAGGGTACTTCGTGTAACACTTGTCTCTTCCCCCTTTCGTATTCCAGTAGCCAATTGCGAAAGGGGCACAGGTAGAATGGCTATTAGTATCCCTCTGTATGGGCTCGAATCTGTCTAATTTTACTATCGTGGTCCTTCGTGAGATATATGTAAGAGCAACCAACGTGTTAGTTGCCTCTTTTAGGAATGTACTCTCTCAGGATTTTAACACCAAACCTCTACGTAATGCCCAGTACCTCTCTTTTAACGCCTGTCACTGAAGCTGAACTAGCATCTCCGTTACGCTTTCGCACTTACTAAAGGTACTGTCCTTCTCTGGACCTTCCCTGTATCCTCTATCGATCCCATCTGGCAAGGGTCCCAGATTGGTAAGCTCAAGTATCAGTCGAGCAACTGTTCTGTAAGCTACCTCTTTCGTAGGTGAATTACACTTTTCCATGATTCTTCCACTTAATCTCAGTCTGGTATCTGCCTCCTCTAAGATTAGTTTCATGTGGTCGTTCCACTCCAAATCTACATCTATATTTATACTTCGGAAGCCACCCAGTGGTGTGTGGCGGAGGGCACTTTACGTGCCACTGTCATTACCTCCCTTTCCTGTTCCAGTCGCGTATGATTCGTGGGAAGAACGACTGCCGGAAAGCCTCCGTGCGCGCTCGAATCTCTCTAATTTTACATTCGTGATCTCCTCGGGAGGTATAAGTAGAGGGAAGCAATATATTCGATATCTCATCCAGAAACGCACCCTCTCAAAACCTGTACAGCAAGCTACACCGCGATGCAGAGCGCCTCTCTTGCAGAGTCTGCCACTTGAGTTTGCTAAACATCTCCGTAACGCTATCACGCTTACCGAATAACCCTGTGACGATTCACGCCACTCTTCTTTGGATCTTCTCTATCTCCTCTGTCAACCCGACATGGTACGGATCCCACACTCATAAGCAATACTCAAGTATAGGTGGAACTAGTGTTTTGTAAGCCACCTCCTTTGTTGATCGAATACATTTTCTAAGGACTCTCCCAATTAATCTCAACCTGGCACCCGCCTTACCAACAATTAACTTTATACGATCATTCTACTTCAAATC
This sequence comes from Schistocerca serialis cubense, assembly GCF_023864345.2. Classification (NCBI taxonomy): domain Eukaryota; kingdom Metazoa; phylum Arthropoda; class Insecta; order Orthoptera; family Acrididae; genus Schistocerca; species Schistocerca serialis. The sequence continues at coordinate 368,383,237 of NC_064640.1, read as the reverse complement.
GTTCCGTACGCATACTCCCAGATATTTTACAGAAGTAACTGCTACCAGTGTTTGTTCCGCTATCATATAATCATACAATAAAGGATCCTTCTTTCTATGTATTCGCAATACATTACATTTGTCTATGTTAAGGGTCAGTTGCCACTCCCTGCACCAAGTGTCTATCCGCTGCAGATCTTCCTGCGTTTCGCTACAATTTTCTAATGCTGCAACTTCTCTGTATACTACAGCATCATCCGCGAAAAGCCGCATGTAACTTCGGACACTATCTACTAGGTCATTTATATATATTGTGAAAAGTAATGGTCCCATAACACTCCCCTGTGGCACGCCAGAGGTTACTTTAACGTCTGTAGACGTCTCTCCATTGATAACAACATGCTGTGTTCTGTTTGCTAAAAACTCTTCAATCCAGCCACACAGCTGGTCTGATATTCCGTAGGCTCTTACTTTGTTTATCAGGCGACAGTGCGGAACTGTATCGAACGCCTTCCGGAAGTCAAGAAAAATAGCATCTACCTGGGAGCCTGTATCTAATATTTTCTGGGTCTCATGAACAAATAAGGCGAGTTGGGTCTCACACGATCGCTGTTTCCGGAATCCATGTTGATTCCTACATAGTAGATTCTGGGTTTCCAGAAATGACATGATACGCGAGCAAAAAACATGTTCTAAAATTCTACAAGAGATCGACGTAAGAGATATAGGTCTATAGTTTTGCGCATCTGCTCGACGACCCTTCTTGAAGACTGGGACTATCTGTGCTCTTTTCCAATCATTTGGAACCCTCCGTTCCTCTAGAGACTTGCGGTACACGGCTGTTAGAAGGGGGGCAAGTGCTTTCACGTAATCTGTGTAGAATCGAATTGGTATTCCGTGCCGGCAGCGGTGGTCTAGCGGTTCTAGGCGCGCAGTCCGGAACCGCGCGGCTGCTACGGTCGCAGGTTCGAATCCTGCCTCGGGTATGGATGTGTGTGTGATGTCCTTAGGTTAGTTAGGTTTAAGTAGTTCTAAGTTCTAGGGGACTGATGACCAAAGATGTTAAGTCCCACAGTGCTCCGAGCCATTTGAACCATTTTTTTGGTATCCCGTCAGGTCCAGTGGACTTTCCTCTGTTAAGTGATTTCAGTTGCTTTTCTATTCCTTGGATACTTATTAAGATGTCAGCCATTTTTTCGTTCGTGCATAAATCGCTTTCTATTAGAGTAGCGCTCTACCAAAACTACGGTTCGGTAGTTTTGGTACAGAACATAAATAACGTAGTAAACTGTAGGATCACTGGTAGTACTGGTAGTATTGGTAGGAAAAGAAACATAAATAAGTGTTGAAGCTGATGTTTGGTTTGTGGGGCGCTCTTCAGCGCCCGTACAAAATCCCAATTTATAAACAGTCAAATTTTTTTACTCAAGGTCCAATCGAGCGACTGTCACGAATAACGATGATGATGAAATGATGAAAACAACACAAACATCCAGTCACCGGGCTGGGGAAATTGCCAACCCAGCCGGTAATCGAACCCGGGACCCCGTAATCCAGACGCAGCAACGCTAGCCACTAGAATAAGTAAATGTGTGAGAGACGAACTGGTACTGGCGACTTCTCTTTGAGCTGCTCTTTCATGTAACCGAAACAATTACTTTTCATGCAAGTTACATGCTCAAACACAAAAAATGTGTATAATTGTTGTTGTTATTTTGTACTCAATAGGGCGTTCTTCGTCACATTATAGGCAAGAGTTTCCTGTTATAGATAAGAGTGATAGCTCTTTAGCAGCAACAGAAACATGTTTTATATAAGCTCGACGAAGTATTGAAACGATGTTTGATAAGTTTTTGTTTAGCATTTTTTAAATTTTATCTTTCTTTGAGGAAACTGCATTTTCGAACACATATAATAAATCTGTATTTCCTTTATTCTATTATTATTATTATTCCAAAGTCCCTTTGTTTCACATTACAAGTCAGCCATTTTCGAATAGAACCTGAATTAAACAACGACAGTTTCAATTTTGCTATAAATACGCTTAGTTTTAAGTAACAGACTATGTAGAGGTTACACGGCCCTTTACACATCGACACTCAGTTTCTAGATGGTCCACCACTTCCGGTTTCTAGCAGAGTCTTGTAAGACACTGATCTCATACGCAAACAAAAAAATCGAAATGAATTAACGCCCGATAATACGCAACACACCTAACGTACAGCTAACACTGTTACAATCTTAAGTGACCAAAGTTATTAGGAAAACCCCTACGCTTATTAACGTCTATCTGCGGGAGCCTAAGGTAGTTTTATAAGTCTACTCCGTATGCATAGCCCAGCTATCTTATGGCTGTGACTGTTTCTAGTAACTGTTCGGCAGTCGAGTAATCAAACCATCCTCTTTTTTCCTCGCCTTTATCCCTTATCTTCATTGGGTCGGTATATTAATTGTGAGATTCGATAATGTTAGTACCAAAGGGTTGACGAATGACATTCTTATCACCCCCCCCCCCCCCCACCCTCCTCGTAATATGGAATTTTTGTACCCTATTTGCCTACTTCTAGTGTTATCTCATGTAAAAGTGTTCGAACGTTTTTGTAAATGTTTGCGAATCGTGTAATAGATGCGGGATGTGGGTAGCAGCCCGATATTTACCTAGTCGAACGCAGAAAACTGCCTAAAAATCACATCCGGCACGATGACCCTCGCCGTTAATCCACCGGGCGGGGCGGACTCTATCCAGGCCTGGCACGCCTCTCTGAATCCCACAAGCTGCGTGCTAGCTTATCCCTCACTCATGTGCGATACGTTACATTGATTTATGCTGGAGATCAGCTGAAAATTACTGGAGAGAACCTCGATCGCCTGTAGGTCTTCCTACATTCCTCCAAAGATTCCTAGCGTTGCATCATCTCTTTACACAACAGTATCATCCGTGAACAGCCTCGTGGAACTCCCAGCATGATCTGCTAGGTTATATGGACCTACAGCACTCTCTTGGGATAATGCCGAGGCTACTATTCCGTTCGACGATTTCACCCCGTTAAGGACGACACGGTGTGTTCTATTTGCTAAGAACTGTTAAATTCATTTACAAACCTCGTCTGATACGCCGTGCCTTCGTATTTTGCTCATGAGACGATAGCGAGGAACAGTATCAAATCCCTTCCGGACTTCAACGAACGAGTCGGATTGGTCGCCCGTGCCTACTCCCTTCTGGGTCTCGTTGCCGAGTGAGATCGGTTTCACATAATGGTTGGTTGAGGAATCCATGTTGATTTCTATAGAGAACATCTGTAGTCTACAGAAAGTACACAATACGCGAAAATAAAACGTGTTTCTAATTTCTAACGTGCATTGATGCCAACAATATCACATAGGGCTATAGCTTCGCAAACGAATTTCAGCCGTTCATTTGTCAAGAATGATCGGAAACCCCTCATGCCAATAACAGTTCTCTCCGCCAATAATAGTTTTTCCCAGTGAAGTATTTTTCGGTTTGACAGCACAATGACTTGTTCTTGAAATTAAAATTTCCTGGAATGTTTACTTTACCTATATTGCAGCACCTCATTAGCTTCTGTTATATATTATGAGTGAAACACACATAATACTGGTATAATATTCTTTCATATTCATTATTTGTCTCACGAACCGGTTTTCGGCTGTTACACCATCATCAGGAACAAAGATAAGTTATTGGCGCAGTGAAATTTCGTTGGATCAAATATTTTAAACTAGTACATCTGCAGAGTATCTCTATTTCCTGAGATGAAAAATGTTACTGTTAGAATTGGGAATAAAACAAGGGGGATTATTTGAGTGTAAATGCGACGTAAGATTATTTAACTAAGACGCAATATGTGGCACATTAACTGATTAACCATAGGCAAATTATAATAGTTGTTCATAGAAGAAAATAATTGAACAATGAACTTTGGTGAGACATTCGAAAGTTATGACTGAACTTTGCTTCATTTAAGGACAGTAGCATATGGGGACACAATCTCTGGCAAGTCCATTATCCTGGAGATTGTGGAAGGCCGTCGTAACGCTAGTACTCGCTTCCGAATCCAGAACGCAGATAAACGCCAGTGAAATGGCCCTCAACCCGAAGTTAGCTGAACTGAATTCTAGCGTGGAAAGGAATTTTCATACCGTATACTGCTGGCAGGAGGGGAAGAGGTGGCGGCGTACATTTCCTGATCTCCAGACTAGTGTAGATTCACTCCCAAATTTAGCTACAGTCTTTCCTGTATTTAAGGCTTGTGACACTGTTGGCATTCGTTTATTGTGAAAACTGGGTACATCTTTATATGAACTGCTTATTGGAAACAGCTAGCTCTTCAGTTTTTCCTTAAAACTTTCTGACGAACAATGTATAGTTCGGTTATGCTAAACTGGTCAGTTCTTTCAAAGACCTGTCGGAGATCCTCGGCAGATTTTAACAACACAATATTGACTAAAACATTGGCAGCCAGTGTAATCTAATTTCTCGTTTGAAACAAGAACAGTCCTGTGAGAATGGTTTCACTATACGTTTGTTGTTGATAAATTTCGAGGGATATAACATTACTGAACAAATAATTACGCGCCGAAACAAGCACGTCTTCGCGTTCTAACACAGTTCCCGTTTCCGCAGTTCTTCGTAAAATAATTGCGTTGCGCCTCGGTCAATTATTCTAGTATTCTGATGGTAACTACAAACGATTTCCCAAATGTGTAGGCAACATTTGTATGCACAATCAGTGCTGCCAGGTCGACGTAGGTGTCCGAATCCATATGTGCTGCCATATTATGGCCTTACTCCTGGTTTCAGCATCACAAGTAGTTACTGACGATTGTAATAGAGCCATGTTGAAGTGCGATGCACTTGAGCCAGTCGAAGGAACCTCGATCGCTCTTCTTATGCCTGCAAGATACCGGCTCAGATTATCCAACCTTCTATAACGACGAAATTACTCAGAGTTCGTATAAAGATGATGACGGGTAGAGCGACATTATTTTTAGGCCAGCGCGGGAAACTTTTTCTTGTTCATAAATATTCGTATAGCACTAATTCGCTGTAACGATAAATACCGTTTAAGATTCACATTTTACATATGCACATTCACTCTTCCGCATTTCTCGATGACTGATCGAAAAAACTGAAAGTTTTGTAAAGGCAAATGAACGTAAGTGCCTACATTTGATTCCACGGGTATACTGGTCAAGCTGGTGGACATGCTATTAAAGAAACTCTTGACCCGTTGGAGAAAAAATTACTGGCACTTCGTTAGAGCGAGCAATCCCAGACGTTAAAAACAAAAGGCAGCAACGCAACGGCGAAGACGGCACCGGAAGGAAAAGAGTTATCAGGGCCCGCGAGGATGCTCCTCAACAGGCGCACTAATTCACTTTTACGACGCCGAGCGCCGGCGTAATGGTCTGTAATACATTGAATACGATATTATTTGTGTGAGCGCGTTTCGGGAATTATCTCCATGCCATCGGGCACGGCCTCCCACCGCTCCAACTCCACTGCGGGCGACCGGCTTCCAAATACACAAGACTGTCTCACTAGCCTAACAATTAGCACATAAGGAGCGTGTGGACTCTGTCAACAATACGGTAGTCTACAGTAAGAGCATCAAAGAATTATTAGGCGTCGAAGTGCCTTTTTCATTAAGATCCTGTCTGTCTGGTTGCGCGACATAACGTAATGGCTAAGACGTCGCACATGTATATTCTGGATGAGAAGAGTTCAGATCTCCGTTTGCCCATATTGAATTAGACACTTCATGATTTCCATAAAATAAGGCTCGTGCGCTTAGTTTCCTTGCGACGTGAGTGTTAGTACAACTGACGAAGACAGTGCAGAGTTGACAGAAACCGAATTGACTTGGTTGTAGACACAAGTCTTTACAGCATCATACATGCTGCAAACAACAAATAAAATGACTGACCTGAAATTTGTTCGCGTAATAATATCAGATCTGAATAGTTGCTAGGAATATATTATTAAAGTCCTTCACCGTGATGGAGCACGTCTACCTTTATGAGGTTGCTTAGAGACTCTGATGATTTACCACTAAAAAATAAAAAGTGCCGAAGTAAGAAACGTTTTGTATAATGACGCAACAACTGATATTACTAAATACTAAGCTCTACTTCTCTCATAGTCAACAGAACAGATTTTTGCAGCGTAGTGTAGTAGCTTGGCGTGTGAGGAGATTAGTGATCGCTTGATTTATTCATTATTACAACAAATACTGTGAGTGAGTGTGTGTGTGTGTGTGTGTGTGTGTGAGAGAGAGAGAGAGAGAGAGAGGTGGGATGGAGAGGAAACTGCGCGTGAGACACAGAGGGAGGGAGAGACTATTGTCTGTTGAAGTCCAAGAAACAAAACTGGCGTTCTACGGATCGGAGCGTGGAATGTCAGATCCCTTAATCTGGCAGGTAGGTTAGAAAATTTAAAAGGGGGAATGGATAGGTTAAAATTAGATATAGTGGGAATTAGTGAAGTTCGGTGGCAGGAGGAACAGGACTTCTGGTCGGGTGAATACCAGGCTATAAATACAGAATGAAATAGGGGTAATGCAGGAATGGGTTTAATAATGGGTAAAAAAATAGGAACGCGGATAAGCTACTATGAACAACATAGTGAACGCATTATGGTAACCGAGAAAGACATGAAGTTCACACCTACCACGGCAGTACAAATTTATATGCCAACTAGCTCCGCAAATGAGGAGGAGATTGAGGAAATGTATGATGAGGTAAAAGAAATTATTCAGATAGTTACGGGAGGTGAAAATTTAATAGTCATGGGGGACTGGCATTCGGAAGCAGGAAAAAGAAGAGAAGGACTGAGGAAACGAATGAAAAGGGAAGCTGTCTGGTAGAATTTTGCACAGATTATAATTAAATCATAGCTGACACTTGGTTTAAGAATCACGAAAGAAACTTCCTGGCAGATTAAAACTGTGTGCCCGACCGAGACTCGAACTCGGAACCTTTGCCTTTCGCGGGCAAGCGCTCTACCACCTGAGCTACCGAAGCACGACTCAGGCCCGGTACTCACAGCTTTACTTCTGCATTGCATTCGCTTGCATAGCATTTTGATGTTGGAGTCGTATGTGTGGTAGGCAGACTGCAGCAGACTGTGGCTAAGCCAGGTCTCCGCAGTATCCTTTCTTTCAGGAGTGCTAGTTCTGCAAGGTTCGCAGGAGAGCTGCTGTAAAGTTTGGAAGGTAGGAGACGAGATACTGGTAGAAGTAAAGCTGTGAGTACCGGGCGTGCGTCGTGCTTCGGTAGCTCAGATAGTAGAGCACTTGCCCGCGAAAGGCAAAGGTCCCGAGTTCGAGTCTCGGTCGGGCACACAGTTTTAATCTGCCAGGAAGTTTCATATCAGCGCACACTCCGCTGCAGAGTGAAAATCTCATTCTGGAAACATCCCCCAGGCTGTGGCTAAGCCATGTCTCCGCAATATCCTTTCTTTCAGGAGTGCTAGTTCTGCCAGGTTCGCAGGAGAGCTTCTGTAAAGTTCGGAAGGTAGGAGACGAGATACTGGCAGAAGTAAAGCTGTGAGACCGGGCGTGAGTCGTGCTTCGGTAGCTCAGTTGGTAGAGCACTTGCCCGCGAAAGGCAAAGGTCCCGAGTTCGAGTCTCGGTCGGGCACACAGTTTAAAACTGCCAGGAAGTTTCATATCAGCGCACACTCCGCTGCAGAGTGAAAATCTCATTCTGGATCACGAAAGAAGGTTGTATACATAGGAGAGGCCTGAAGACACCGGAAGGCTTCAGACTGATTATATAATGGTAAGACGGAGATTTCGGAACCAGGATTTAAATTGTTATTGGTTATGAACTGCCGATTAAAACTGAATTAACTGCAAAAAGATTGGAATTTAAGGACATGGGACCTGGATAAGCTGAAACAACCAGAGGTTATAGAGAGTTTCAGGGAGAGCGTTAGGGAGTGATTGACAAGAACAGGAGCAAGGAATACATTAGAAGAAGAATTGGTAGATTTGAGAGACGACATAGCGAAGGCAGCAGAGGATCGAGTATGTAAAAAGACGAGGGGTAGTAGAAATCCTTGTGTAACAAAAGAGATACTGACTTTAATCAATGAAAGGAGAAAATATAAAAATGCAGTAAATGAAGCAGGTAAAAAGGAATACAAACGTCTCAAAAATGAGATCGACAGGAAGTGCGAAATGGCTAAGCAGGAATAGCTAGAGGACAAATGTAAGGATGTAGAAGTATATATCACTAGGGGGGAGATAGATGATACCTACAGGAAAATTTAAGAGAACCACCTGTATGAATATCAAGAGCCCAGATGGAAAACCAGCCCTAAGCAAAGACGGTGAAGCAGAAAGGTGGAAGGAGTATAGAGAGGGTCTATACAAGAGAGATGTACTTGAGGTCAATATTATGGAAATGGAAGAGGACGCAGATGAATATGATAAGGGCGATATGATGCTGCGTGAAGAATTTGGCAAAACACTGAAAGACTTAATTCTAAACAAGGCCCCGGGAGTAGACAACATTCCGGTAGAGTTGCTGATTGCCTTTGGAGAGCCAGCCATGACAAAACTTTTTCATCTGGTGATAAGATGTATGAGACAGGCGAAATATCCTCGGATTCCAAGAGGAATATAATAATTCCAATTCCAAAGAATGCAGAACTATCAGTTTAGTAAGTCACGGCTGCAAAATCCTTTAGAGAAGAATGGAAAAATTGGTAGAAGCGAACACCGGGGAAGATCAGTTTGGATTCCGGAGAAATGCAGGAACACGCGAGGCAATGCTGACCCTACGACTTCACACAGAAGATAGTTTAAGGACAGGGAAACCTATGTTTATAGCAATTGTAAACTTAGAGAAAACTTTTGACAATGTTGATTGGAATACTGTCTTTCAAATTCTAAAGGTGGCAGGGGTAAAATACAGGGAGCGAAAGGCTATTTGTAATTTTTAGAGAAACCAGATGGCATTTATACGAGCAAGAATCGAGAGGCACGAAAGGGAAGCAATGGTTGAGAAGGGAGTGAGACAGGGTTGTAGCCTATCCCCGATTTTATACAATCTGTATATTGAGCAAACAATAATGGAAACAAAAGAAAAATTTGTAGTAGGAATTAAAGTCCAGGAAGAAGAAATAAAAATTTTGATGTTTGGCGATAAGATGGTAATTCTGTCAGAGACAGCAAGGGACTTGGAAGAGCAGTTGAACGGAAGGGACAGTGTCATGAAAGGAGGATATAAGATGAACATCAACAAAATCAAAACGAGGATAATGGCATGTAGTCAAATTAAATCAGGTGATGCTGAGGAAATTAGATTACGAAATGAGACATTTAAAGTAGTAGATGAGTTTTGCTATTTGGGAAGCAAAGTAACTGATGATGGTCGAAGTAGGGAGGACATAAAATGTAGACTGGCAATGGCAAGAAAAGCGTTTCTGAAGAAGAGAAATTTGTTAACATCGAATACAGATTTAAGTGTCAGGAAGTCCTTTCTGAAAGTATTCGTATGGAGTGTAGCCATGTATGGAAGCGAAACATGGACGATAAACAGTTTAGACAAGAAGAGAATAGAAGCTTTTGAAATGTGGTGCTAACGAAGAATGCTGAAGATTAGATGGGTAGATCACATAACAAATGAGGAAGTACTGAATATAATCGGGGACAAGAGAAATTTATGGTACAACCTGACTAGAAGAAGGGATCGGTTGGTAGAACACATTTGAGGTATCAAGGGATCATCAGTTTAGTATTGGAGGGAAGCGTGGGGGGGGGGGGGGGGGGGGGTAAAACTCGGAGAGGGAGGACAAGAGATGAATACAGTAAGCAGATTCAGAAGGATGTAGGTTGCAGTAGTTACTCGGAGATGAACCGGCTTGCACAGGATAAAATAGCATGGAGAGCTGCATCAAACCAGTCTTTGGACTGAAGGCCACAACAACAACAAGTCCGACCTTAATTAATTTTATTTCAATGTCAGTACGAATCTCTCGCATAAGTCGACTGACATAATGGGCCCTATACCGAGATATCATGAATATGATATCTGGAGCACGTCTGTAGCTAAAGGCTAATTTAAAACAAACTACGTTTTCAGTGGCAATTTAATTGACTTAGTCTTCCATTGTATAGATGGACTGTGTCGTTCTGCTCTTTCTTATTGAATCTAAATACTGCGAAAGACAATGCCTACTTTCCTTTCTTCTGTTTTTCTTAACGCTAGCGCAGTTATTAAGACGTATCGTAAGATCTGAAATTTAAAAATTATTCATTGTGACAATATTTAATAAATAAGAATGAAAAAGGAAATTTCACACACAAACACACACACACACACACACACACACATACACTAAATCGATATCCACATTCGGGTCATAATCCCTCCGACTACGGCTTACTCTTAGTCGTTGTTGAAGGAAACCTCTCGGATTGGAATTAAGTAATTTACAGAACGGTCAAGTACGTCCACTGAACCTAATAATTTTGTTTAAGTGTATGGTAGTTTTAAACTGTTCCAAAGGAAGTCGCAAGAGAAAAAGGAACGATGTCCTTAGTGAATGTTTTATGAAGCACAATAATTTTAGTAAACTCTACATTGGTGGAAAATAATTTTTCTTTAAGTTTGTTCCACACTCTTGATATGCCCCAGGCATAAGTAATGCAAGAACATACGGATCCGATAAACCAGTAAAGTGCTGAACATTTAATTATTCCCATTATAATCTGGCCGTACTGATTTAGCTTGTCTCTAGTATTTCTAAATCATTATCGGAAGCTAATTTAACCCTGTCTAATTTGATTGTTCTATCTCAAAAATTATAAAATTCTAGTAAGTAGAGTTTGTCTTTACCATTTCGTGATCAAGACTCCGGTATCCTATCCTCCCTTCCTACAGTTAACCACTTATCCAAAGCAAGATTTCCTATGTGCCCAACCCATTACCATCAACGCTAATCCTTGGAATTCCTAGCACGTACGTATTCCCAGCTAACATGTCCGTTGCTAATATTTGGAGCTGGCCAACGTGTACCATCCTCGACACCACGGTCATCCAGGAGCAGCCGAGGGCCGCACCATCTACTGCAACGGCTCCACACAACGCCAACGACAGAACTCCACATCATCATCATATGGTTTAAGTAACTTGCATTAAACAACACAATTGCAGTCCTATTTTATGTGGACATATTTGTGATTGTAAAGATTTTGTATTTTTTTCAAATATACACCGATCATGCAAAAGCTTGCCACGCTAATGACCGCGCGTAGGTCCACGCAGATGTTGTGTGACGAGTAGCTAAAGGGATATGACTGATATTGAATATAGAGGCGAATAAGCCAACCATCTCAGAGTACAGAGAATAGATAAACTGCGACTATAAGGGACTTGAGAAACGGTATTTTGTGATCGTTCAACAGATGGAGATGGGTGTCATGGAAACGAGGCACACCAGCCGTTGGCGGACAACCCATTTTAACATCTAGGCTTGCCTGCTCTCCAATTTTGTAAAGAGCAGGTGGCAATCCAAGAGGCAAGTACAGTAGCGTCCAATGGTGGGACAAATGAAGTGGAGGAGATAATCTTAACTGAGTTTAATGGGAGTTAGAGCACTGTCCCAAACAACGGTAGCGAAATAGAGAGTAGACATCAGCTTCCCCCTGAAATTTTGTGAATATCTGTTGTTCGTTGTTGGTTATCGAAACATGCGCGTCTCTACTGCCATTTTTCCTGATTACGAAGTATTAACTGCAAATATATGGAACTGATGATATGTCGGTGAAAAAACTTTATTACTGACGATCCGTCTTCTTAAAACATCATTTTTGTTGTTTTCTACCTAATTGCAGCGTATATATGACATCGTCTATGTGTGCCTCTACATTCTTGTATTCCATGCTGTAATCAAATGAATACTTCATTCTTGCACGAGTGTATGACCATGAGTGGCAACATTTCCGTGATAAAAATTATCTTAGTATTTTGTCTATATTCGTGACTGCTTCTTTCAAAAGGTCATATAGCTTCATATTACAGATACTGAGTAAATTTATTACCTGCTTACATTTTCTCATATAGCTTCCACACAAAAAAGTAATATACTGTTTGGAGGTTGTAGTTCTTTTAATTTCCGTGGTTGTAAAGAAAAATTGATTATACTTTTATCGAAAGCCCGTCTTATTCAAGACCCCATACATGTTTCAGTACATTATCTGCTACCTTCAGTAATTTGGCAATTTATTTTTCAAGGCTACACAAAATTATCGCACCACAGGAGATTCAGTTTTGCAGACTGTCACAGTTCGTGCTTCTTTCTACTTGTTTATACAAGTAATTGTCGTATTGGAAAAGACAGTCAGTTGACTATGGTGGCTGTTCATCACAACACTTGAGCGGTAATATGTCTTAATGCGAGATCACACAGGCAGAAAAATAACCAAGCCACTGACGATAACCACGCAGTGTGCTGAAACACCTGGAGGAAAACTAAAGTAATAGTGTATTGCTTCAGGCGTAATTTCGACACATTTCTTCAATGAATACCCTCTACTCCTTTTAAAACATAATGTTCTCAAAAATAAATTTTAATGTAAGTGGGTCAAGAGGAGGTTCATGTAAAACTTATCATTTCTGTATGAAATAACTTTGTAGTGTCTCACTCGTATCCCATTTCAGTCACAAGTAGTCCTCTTTCAACGTTATGCGCACTGATTCAACGCTGTGTGCTCTGACTAACGTTCCCCTCGAGTGTTCGTCATCCTACACACCAGGTAGCACTCTTTCGAACTATATATCCATATAGTTTTCCACTACGATAATTAAAACCTCAGCTGTACCCAGTCTTCAATATTTTTTGCCGAAGAGACACCACAAAATTTTCCGGTCTCATTTATTCCGTATCTGATACCTTTTGCCTAAATTTTGTACTTTTCCATTTAACAACAACACAACATTTGTTACAATTTTTAATTATTGCAACTCAGGAAACAATAATATAACATTCGGGTCAGATATGTTTTGTGCCTTATAACTGAATGTGTCGGTTATTATAGTGCAGTTAGTTGCTAACTCCACTTTATAAACTTAATTCCCAGAATTCCTCATGATCTTGATCACGTATGACCAGTAAAAGCTGTGTGTGTTTGTGTGTGTGTGTGTGTGTGTGTAAGAGGGAATGAGAGAGAGAGAGAGGGAGGTAGAGAGAGAGAGAAGGAACTAACTATGAAACTCATGTCCGTAGGGAATAGTCTTTGAGAACTTACAGCTGCCACCAATGACGGAGAAAAGTATTTAATACTCCACAACCTTCTCGCCTTCTCGGAAGATAGTTAACATAATTCGATTTACTGTTTTACGGTGTCGTTTTTCCGAGGCGAGGAGCTAATTACTCACGATTCCTGCACCTGCAACGACCGTTCCTTAAAATGAACAAGAATCTGCGCAGCCATAAAGTCGTTCTAGTAACGTTCAGTAGTTCCGAAGGTCGGAGGCTGACGGCAACATTCGACCGTTAAAGAAGAAAATGAATCTGTATGGAAGCGGCAGTGGGAGAAGTTTGCCTAACAAGGCGCCGCCGGTAAGTCAGACAAGCATCAAACGCCGGCGGTCCGTAATTGCCAGCCCCGAGACGCGAACGCGGGGGAAAAAAATTCACCTCCAAATCAAATCTCCTCTGTCCCCAAAAAGACTTCAGATGTGGTTAAGTGTTAAAACTCGGAATGCAACAAATTGCTGAGGGCTACTCCATAAGTATGTGGGAAGCGCTGAGTTGGAGCGGGGTGGTGTGAGGATTAAAGGGCAAAAAATACACCCCCTAGCTGGATCGTAAAATACAGCCATTCCCCGGGATGGCGGCGGGGGCGTAACATTTGTATTATCGCGCGGCAGGCGCGGCGAGCTCAGGAATGTAGCGACAGCTGCAACCTGCAACCTGCTCTGCCATGCGGCTCGCCTCTACACTTCCGATAACAATGTATTCCCCTGTCTATCATATCATTTTGTCACACCTGGAGCGACACAAAGCGTTCAGGGATACAAACAATGCCGAGCGTGGTGACGCAGAGGTAAGCAACATGACTTCGAATAAGCGGGGACCTAGACACGGTCCCTTAAGTGTGAATTTCATTTTCCTTAGGTTCTCTTAGTTACTTCTTCCTAAAGTCGCCGAGGTTCCGCTATCCAGGCTGCGATCGACTCCTTCCCTCGTCCTTCTTCACCCGAATAAGCTACCACAATCTCGACGAGATGTTGGCTATCATCTTGTTAACTCCGCTAATAAAAGGCACACCTGATTTCTGTAATGTGGATTTTTACTTCTTTAGCTGAACTTATTTCTAATAAGATAGAAGACTGTGCAGTGGTAAAACACTGGACACACGTTCGGGAGGATAACTGTTCAAATTCCCGTCAGATCAACCAGAGCTACGTTGTCCATGATTTCTCTACTCAATTAATTTCTTCACTCCTGAAATAAAAAAAAGCAGCAAATTTTTCTTTTGATATTTTCCAGCAAACTAATGAACAAGCATGATACAAATGCAAATGAAATATTTTCTTCATGATTCACTAAGGCATAAATGGATGTCCACATATGTAGATCTCAAGTCACACTTATCATGAAAACGTACTAGTCTTTGCTTTGCATTTTCTTTCACCTTTCTTCAATAAAACTATTTTTCACAATTGTATATATTTGTTTAAAACAGCAAACTATATCTGCTAATGTACACAGAAAATAGGATTCTTAATGTTAATATTTTAGAAATATACGAATTCCATTATACATTTTTGTTGATGATCCAAAACAACTTCATAAACGCAAGAAAATAATAATCATACAGTAATTTCTGGTAAGTAATAATTTGCTACTGCCAGTAAATAGGCTTCGAAACAATAATTTTGACAATACATAAATACATTCCACATTTGACACACAAGTCTCTTACCTTGGAACTGCAGCTAGGTTTGCTGCCTTTGGAGCCTCGACAAATTTTGATAGCTGACCAAGATTGTAAAAACTTACTTCTGAAATATGTTGCAACACAGCTCTTCTTAGCCTTTTTTCTCATATTTTCCATATCATCTACATCTTCACCCTCAGATGAATTCACTGTCCAAGGACTCCTCCTAGCTACTGTCACGACACCTTAACGTTCTCATTCTTTACCAGTTTTTTCATCAAGCTCGACAGGACACTCGAATAAAAACGAGAACTCTTCATCTTCCCAAGCAGATAATTCCGCATTGCTATCATTAAGACAAGTTTCCAATTACTCACCAGTTAATATTTCATGCATTGCTGTAGAGTGTAGAAATAACGGTTATGTCAATATTCCACTTTCGAGGACTAAATTGAAACTAGCAGAGATTCATTACGACCTGAGATCCACTTCCGAGGAGCTTCAGAAAATTGGTTGTTTCATACTAACGAATAAAATTTATACGAATCCGAACTAGTTCTCAATATCTATAATAGTTATCGAACGTTAGTTTACAAAACACAGGTAGAAGTCTTAATTTAGACATAATAATTATTTATACACCTTTTCGATTTTTAGTAGTAACCATTTTCTGCCTACCACCAGCTGTAAACTAACACACTAATCGTTCCTTGCAAAAAGATACCGAGCCCTAGTTTCAAAACTAAGAACTAGAATGCCTGTACTCGCGGACCATCGGTCTTCTTGTGGAAAAATACACTTATTTATGGAGAAAAAATGAACGAAAGTCCACAAGTATGGACCGAAGGAACGAAGAGGTTAAGGCGAATGTCGGGACATTATCACCAGATATCGATATCAGCACTAGGTTCCCCGCAGCAGCCGCGTTGGCAAAAGTTTGGAAAAAAAACAAAAATAAAACACATTAGCGTGCCTGATACGGTGTAGGAGACACGTTGGCATTGAAAACACCTTCCAGGCGTCTCAGAATGGATAAAAATTGAACTTGTATGGTTTTCAAGGGGAAACTTATACCATTCATTCTGCAAAATAGTGGCTAGTTTCAGGTAACGATGATGGAGGTGAACAGCGACCATGCATCCTTCTCCCCAAAGTAGACCACAAACGTTCAATAGTATTGAGATCTGATGACTGCGATGGCCAGGTTGGATGCGATAATTCATCCTCGCGCTCATAAAATCAGTACTGGACGATTCTAGCGGAATGAAAAGCGGCCTTGTCGTCTTAGAACACAGCGTCACCATTGGAAAACATATAGTATACCGTGGGATGGACTTGATCAGCCAAAACGGTCGCATAATCCTTGGCAGTAACGCGATCTTACAGAGTAACCATGGGGCTCATGAAATACCACGAGCCGGCCGCGGTGGCCGAGCGGTTCTAGGCGCTTCAGCCTAGAACCGCGCGACTGCTACGGTTGCAGGTTCGAATCCTGCCTCGGGCATGGCTGTGTGTGATGTCCTTAGGTTAGTTAGGTTTAAGTAGTTCTAAGTCTAGGGGACTGATGACCTCAGATGTTAAGTCCTATAGTGCTCAACTTCGTAGTAGCTAAGGAGCTCCGCCTACCATCCTCCAGGGAAGCCATGGGTCTGAAGATGGTTATATAAATATAACCGAAACCGGTCACCTATGTTATTGAGACATAAGTGTTGTGATCAAGACTGACCTTAAGTTAAAATGTAATACTCTATTGATCACTGTTTCCAAAAATGTTTACCAAAATTAAACATTGATTGTGTCTGTCATTATGACACTGTCGTATGTTGATGATTTGTGAATATCTTTATGAAGAGTAGGAAATTCGTCGTAAAGCCGCAGTGAGGTGACGTTGTTAGTTGACTGACAGAACAATTTGCCAGAGAAATTTATTCAAAGAGCTATTAAAAGAATAATGGAGAACAATGCGGAATCAAAACTAGAAAAAGGGTAAAGCAGGTATGCTCCTTCTTCCCTTATATGCTTAACTTTTCGTTGGTGAGTCTAGGAGGATCTTCAAAGGTAAAATATTTGGAGTTAAAATAAAAGAAATTCCCTTTCACTGCACAAGAGTTGCAGATGATATTGCCATAACAGCTGAAATTGAAGAATTTATGCACAATATATTTTCTAAATTTTCAGACATTATGAAAAGTTTGAGCTTAAAATCGAAAGTCATAAAACCAAAATACAAATACAAATGAAAATGGGGACATCTGACATACACACTGAAAGAAACAAAATAAAAAATTGATAAATTTTGTTATTTAGACATCGACATTACAGAAGACAACATATGCAGCATAGAAATCAGAAAAAGAGTTACAACAGCTAAAGATGATTTAATTAACGAAGAAAGTTACTAGTGAATACGTAGTTTGGTATAGAAAGAAAAAAAACAGAAAGCGTTCATTTGGAGTGTACTCCTATACGCCGGTGATATCTGGACACAGTTGAAGATGGACAGAAAGCTCTTAGAAGTGATGGAAGTGTGGCTAACAAGAAACAGCTGGACAGCAGCCAAAATCCACGAAGACGTTCTGAAAGCAGTGAAACCTAATAAGAACTATCCAAAAAAGAAAAACAGAACTTTCTCACATTTATTGAGATAAAATTAGTTTTAACAGACGTATAGGAAGGAGACATTTTCGAAAAGATAGCGATGGAGAAGCCAAGAAAGAACACAGTTGAAGATATATGAAAGTATCGAAGTACCAAAGTAATCAAGAAATGAAGAGAACAGCACAAACTAGGGGAAAATGCTTGTCAGGACATAGCCTTGTGAAGAAGAGGACGAACAACTAGACGATGATGACGAAAAGAAGTATTGTTTGTCATTCGAGAGACATTATTTCGAGATGTTTAACTGAAGCTGAAATATCAATTTCCTTTTCTATCGATAAGGATCTACTTTACTCTGCTGTGTGATTATATCTACCGAGGAATGTGTGAGAACATTTTAGCACCCTCTCGCTTGGCTGCACACGTTTGTAAAAGACAGCAAGGAAAGATGAGCCTGGAACTGAAAAGCTGCTGATTCCAACTGTACGCGACTGTACTTCGGAGATAACCCGTCTCAAGACTCAATTGGAAGTACAATTGGCCTTTACCTTTCAAGAGATACGGAAATTCACTTATCCGTCGACTTTATTGACAATTTCTTCTACAAGTGCTACAAAGGCTCCTTAAGAGCGCCTTAAACTTGACGCGGACGATCCTTGTCGCTTTACCGGGAAGGGCATTCCTGTTTGTCGTCCGGCCGGGCGACTGTCCCGTACGTATGGTCTGCTCGCTGTTAGTGTGGAATATCCCCTCAGCGTAAACATTTAAACGAGCTGTGCGCACACATTTTGTCGTGTCGCCGTCGGGATCTGTGAGCGTCTCGCACTTACCATAGCAAGCCACTTCTCTCACACAACACGGCTCTCAGGTGTCCGCCTGCTATTCACCAAACTGGGAATGTGAGTCGATAAAAGTTATGTTCTTTCGACAAAGGACGCCGGAGAGGAATCGTATAAAACAAAATCGATTTAAATCTATACCTGTTACCTGAGATCGAGTCACCGAGCTCACACGTTTACGAATGTGTGGTAGTGTTGAAGCGAGCACGGACGGGCGGACTGTGGCCCCGAAAAGTGTTTTTCGAGCGACCGAGAGATATAGCAGCGGCCCGCTGGCCGCCATATATAGATCATCTGACCTGTCTGTAGAGCAGATACCAATCTCTGGTGTGGTAGTTTTCAGGAAGCGCGCACCCTCTTCCCCAGATAAGAAATACACGTTATTGAAACGTGTCATAAATAACGATTATTATCTGGCGTCACCCACGGACGCCGCTTCAAGTTTACTTCAGAAAAAGGGAGGGAAAACTCCCGGACGACCCCTTGCTGGAACAAAGAGAGGACTAAACAAATTCTCAGGAAGAGCAATTTTCTGCGATAAAGCACACAATCTCCAGCCCATATACCAGTGATAACAGCACAGATAGCGTTTCAGACTGGTCCGCAGATCCCTGTATTAAAAACCATTAATAACTTAATGTATAAATTATTTTTGCCGAAACAGAATAAATTACTTACGGAACTCGATAACAAGACTTCTGTCTGTATTAATTTTCTGTTTCATTAGTATCTATTTGGTATTTTCTTAACGTAACGACAGCTTTATTTTTGTGTTTTCCTTGAAAATCCAAATTCCTCAAATCACAAAATATTTTTTTTCTTATGTTCATTCCAATATTTTTCCATGTCAATGTGACTCCTTTATTGATTATTAAATCTAATCAACAAGTAAACTGAGCACTTGACACGTTTTTTATAGTAATAATTTGCACGTGTAAAGTCTGCGTTATTGTTCGGAAAACTGTTCCACTACGTTTTTTTTTTTTTAATTTAATGGTGGCACTTGTACCGTAAGAATACACCAGTAAACGAGTACTACCCACTATTGATGATAATTATGAAAAAAAATTAGAATACTGCAAGGTCTTACAGTCTGCCTAAAAATTCCACTTTGTAAGTTAAATCGTTGATGTCATAAACTAAGAATTATGTAACTAGACACCTACATAAGGTGATTCATAGGTGCTGAAATCAGCCAGGTAACAAAAGCCAAGAAAGTATTTTGTATTTCGACGAAGGTAGAGTTTCTTCAAATTAAATTTATTTCGCAAATGTGAATACAAGAAAGAGCTAGAGAACTTACTGCAATGACTTTACTATTAATCTTTGTTGTAGGCGTGGTATCCAGCAAAATTATGGGTAACGTTTGGTTGGTAATTAAGTCATTTAGTAATGTATTAGTATGTGTGATAAAATGACTGCGTTGTTGTCATTAATAGGATGTTATGACGTTAAAATGATATTGCAGGCTGTGTTTCATCGTGGTCTTGCTTCAGGGAACCAGTTAACGCGCTTGCTTTTAAACTCATATAATTTTTCTTCATTAAGCGTCATTTGGCTTTAAATCTCAAGAATCGCATTCGAAAGAAATTTAATGAAAAAAACTTCAGGAGTCGGTAACTACAAGATTTTGTGCAGTATTTAATCATAATTCGTTGTCACGAGGAGTGCAGTTTAAATACTGGTCGAATACTCGCGATTCGCATTGCTCAACGTTTTTCTTGGAATTGTGAACACCGTAGCAGTTTTCACTAAATACCACAGACAATTAATTCTAGTACACTAAAGGACGGGAAATTTTACAATGCTGTTAAACCATCGTAAAGCTTACTACTCCACATTTTATTCAAAGAAAGTCATAATTTATAGGTTATGCATTAGTTAGTTACAATTATTGGATCTCCAATGGTATGTTACATACCGAATTAATTACAAGATGTCCTGTTTTATAACCTACTGAAATCGTAAATCTTACGGGGATTTAGTAATCTAAGGTTAATTTCCAGACCACTGTGTGGCGAGAACAAACGTTCTTTCGGGGGTAAACCCAGTTGCACGCTGAATGCTAATCGTCAGTAAAGAATAGGGAACCGCAAAGCTGGAAGTGCAGGAAATTGTATCCACCAAAATGCAGCCTGAGAGCTGCAGTGTTATATCTTGAAATATATTGTTTCCTTTTCATTTTTTTTTATTCAAGGGAAAAGATGAAGGATCATTCATTTGAGTACTTTTCTGATTCCCGATTGATATGATGTATGATCCTCCTTAGAAGATGTTTCCAACTACTTATTAAAGTAAACTTCCGATCCAATCGTTTGCGGTCACTGCGTAATAACATTTCCTTTACTTCACTTAGAATCTGTCACGGATATGAGAGTGTGCCCTGATGCTCATGGAGTGATCTGGTCCGTATTTATACATCTCGGTGACACGGCGATACGATCTGACGGCTACCGGGAAGACAGATGACCAAAAAACGAAGGAGTGTCCGAAGCTAGCCACATAATAGCAACGGAGCGTACAGTTAGAGGGGGACCAATGTAGCGAGCAGCCGTTTCTCTTGCTGTCAATCCCGGTGTGAGCCCTCGAGGAATCCAGTGCTTCCGGCTGGCGTGCTGCTTATGCCTCGCAAAAAACGACAGCCGCAGGCCTCGCTGATCTAACAGCCTGCACCAGTGCGTTTACTTCGCTCTCTCTCATAGCTTCTCCTGTACGCAACGTAAGTGCTGTCAACCGTGATGAAGTCTCAACTATATTTTCTCTGTCCCATCTCTGGAGGCGACTGTAGATCGGATATTTTGCTCGCCATGTAGATAGAAAAATTACAGCATGTCGTATATATAGGGGAGATTGTTGTACCGTAGAACACTTTTCAGACGGCCTCTAGATAGCCTTGTATTAGAAGTGTGACATATTTTCTTATTCTATTGTTAAATGATATGGTACACTATTTGTGTGCAGCAGTCTTTTTCTGAACTTACAAAAACTATTCCAGAAAATTAAGGTTTTTCCAAACGTGAAAAAATGCTCCAAGGTAGGACATTGTCATGTTCCTAGGAACAAATATTCTATTGAAATTTAAAAGCGCTGCAATCTAGAAAATTGTGTCAGTACTGTATTTAATAGTCCATGTGTTACAGTGTTACTCCACTATACACTAGCAAACAGTAAATGAAATCAAATTAAGTAGAAGTATTTTCAAAAACCAGTTAAAAGTCAATCCATAGACATAGAAGCAATGGGAAACTAACACATATTTTCATGTTCAAGATAGTCATAATTGTTAAGATGTTAGAGGACCACAGTATGTTTGCATGCATCAGGCATTTCATAGTAGAAGTCCTTCCATTTCAGAGCACAAGATGGTGCACGATCGAATAAGTATGGCTTATCCGTCCACACGTTATATAACTATTTAAAAAAAAATAGAACTACACTCATCATAAAATTCTGTAACTGAAGAATTAACAATGTCTGTCAAACAGCTTTAATATACTATACAGCACTCAGATGTGTAGAACAAACAATATTTCCAAAAGCTGCACAAAACACAATCTCATGTCTCACGGCAAAACAGTAGAAAACGCCGCAAACTGTTTATGGCGGTCACCGTGAGATTTTCTTCATGTGGCCAGAAATCGGTCACTAGATTGAAACACTGAGCAGGAAATATCACGTGTTTTGAAACGTTGTCATATTTGCTTTTATGTGTTACTGTTTTCAATTTACTTCTGGAATTTCAGTATTTGTGCCATTTCCAAGCATCGGATTTTTGACACACCAATTGACCAGCTTCTTTATAGCAGTTCACAGCGATTCGCTTACGCTAACTGCCAAGTCTATAGCGCAGTTATAACCGCCCCTTTCAACCCATTCGTGACAGCTTTCTACAACACTGATAGATCACTGTAGGCGACTTCATGACACATTTGAAATCAGTTACTTTCATTTTGATAACAAGGACGACGATAGCTGTAGGAAATAATGCGGAGTACAATGATTGATCAACAGAAGAGTTTTGCAAAGAAGAAATATATATTCTGACATTGGATAGGTACCGTTATAAACGAACTAGACAATGCACTTACGAGTAACCTATGCACACCAGTCGCAGTCATGGGATTGACGCGGTCCTACCGATTCAGGATGCTGAACTAATGTTCGAAAATAATAAGCGAGTATGCTGATTTACGTTTTCTGTGATTTTCATCCCAGGTGAAAAGTGGGATAATAAAGCATTAAATGAAATAATGGAATCAGTCAGGTGGTGTGGTTTATGTCTCACGTTTAATGGTTGTGATGCCGAAGGAATATGATGCATCATGATAACACTCTCAACACTAAAAGAACGACATTTTGAAATAATCCACGAAGGCTACCAATTGTGTGATACGTTAACATCGATCTAGTATCGGCCGGGAGTCCATCTTCAGCTGTATATCGTTCCACACAAAACATGAGTGACGTATGCCAGCCACTGTATAACTAAAAACAACTTCATTTGCTATGAAATTCCACCAGAAACCCATTGCACAGGAGGACGTAATATAAACTTAACTAAAGTCAGTACTGAGGCTGTCATAAAGTAACTGCAGTAGAAGTATTCGTAATGGCAAACGGCACAGTCATTACTAGTGTTTAGTGAAAGTCTGTGAAAAGCGTGATAAACGAAGATATTTATTGCGTTTTTCGTATAGGTCCTCTCAGCACTGGGGCCAGATATGGTCAAAATGACTATGGGATAGAGCAAGACATATAGGAATGATGATCTTTTTGTTACAATTTGCAACATTATTGCTTATCAGAGAGGTATCATGTTTTGGGTAACAAGAGTTAGTTTGCTGACCCTGATATTGCCCTATTATACACGGTCCAATCACATTAATGTGACCACCTGTCAAAGGCCTGAATAGCCACCTTTTGCAGGGCAGACGTGGAGGAACGGAGTCGGTTTGATTCTTGAAGGTACCGATAGGGATGTGCAGCCATGCCGACTCTAGTGCCGTGGCCAGCCGCAATAGGTTTCTCGGTTGACGATCCATCACGCGAAAAGCCGGCTCGTGGTGGACCTACAGATTCTTGATTGAGCTTAAATCCGGGGAGTTTGGGGGCCATAGGTGTACGGCCAACTCATCCTGTTGCTCTTCGAAACACACATCAGTTGCGTCACACGTTGCATTGTCGTACAGGTAGATGCCATCGTTCCAAGGAAAGAACAAACTACATGTATGTGTGGACATGGTCCCCAACGATAGATGCATAGTTGTGTTGGTCAGTTGTGCCTTCCAAAACGACGAGATCACCCAGGGAATGCCACGAAAATATTCACCGGACCATAACGCTCCCTCCTCCGGCCCGGTCCCTTTCGAAGATTGTTGCAGGGCCGTACCCGCCAACGGCCATCTGTCCGATGGAGCATAAAACGTGATTCATCGGAAAAGTCCGCCTGTCGCCACTCAGTGGACGTCCAGTTGCAGTAATGGCGTTCAAATTCCAGCTTTTGTCGCCGATGAACAGTAGCCAGCGTGGGTGCATGAACCAGGTGCCTGCTGCGGAGGCCCATACACCGCAATGTTCGCTGTAGGGGCGTTGAGGAGATGCTGTTGGTAGACCCTTGGTTCAGCTGTGCGACCAGCTGCTCAACAGTTGCACTTCTGTTGGCCCCTACACATCCCCGCAGCCATCGTTCACACCTGTCATCTATGTCAATGGTGCACCACAGGAGCCCTGGCGCTGGTTTTGGATAGGGCGGTTTTACGTACGGTATACTGTAAGCGCGACGACAAACTAAGAGTTTAAAAAGTTAACCGAATCGGAAATGCTTCCACTCTTGGTCTGAAAGCCAATGAACAAGACCATTTGGACCTCAGATAAATTGCTCTGTATCCGCATTGCGACAACGACTGCACGGTTGTCTGTGTTTATCCTACACATTTCATGTACCCTCCACTGCTAGTGCCGCCACCACCGTCTGTGAGTGGTTATTGCATACTCGGTGGTCACATTAATGTGACTGGATTGGGTTGTTTGGGGGAGGAGACCACACAGCGAGGTCATCAGTCTCATCGGATTAGGTAAGGATGTCGGCCGTGCCCTTTCAAAGGAACCATCCCGGCATTTGCCCGGAGCGATTTAGGGAAATCACGGAAAACCTAAATCAGGATGGCCGGAACCGTCGTCCTCCCGAATGCGAGTCCAGTGTGCTAACCACTGCGCCACCTCGCTCGGTTTAATGTGATTGGATCTGTACAATGATGTGATGAAACATTATGACCACCTGATTAATAGCATACTGGTCCACCTATACAATGAAATACAGACACAGTTCTGCGTGACATGGATTCCACAATTCTTTCTTGGTAGGTTGCAGGTGGTACGTAGCACCAGATGTCTCGTTCAGGTCACACAATGCCCGTAAATTACGGACTTCTGGTTTGTAGTCGTGGAGCTGGTGAGCAGTAGCGGCCCAGATGTGATCTATCAGTTTCATGTCAGGCGAATCTGGTGGTCAGAACATCAACGTGAGTTCACTAACATGCCACTCAAAATGCTGCAGCACGATCCTGACGTTGTAACACGGACAGTTATCCTGGTGGTAGATGTCATTGCTGACGAAAAAGACATCAAACATGAAGGGACAAAGGTCGCCCGCAACAAAGTTCACATAGTCCGCAGCCGTCTGGTGGCTTCGATCACTGCCACACGACTCGCAGAAGCCCAGGTGTGCCTCATGGCACAATATCGCAAAAACCGGCATGTGTCTGTTGTGAGGTGAATGTTACGGCAAGCCGCGCGGGATTAGCCGAGCGGTCTCAGGCGCTGCAGTCATGGACTTTGCGGCTGGTCCCGGCGGAGGTTCGAGTCCTCCCTCGGGCATGGGTGTGTGTGTTTGTCCTTAGGATAATTTAGGTTAAGTAGTGTGTAAGCTTAGGGACTGATGACTTTAGCAGTTAAGTCCCATAAGATTTCACACATTTTTTTGTTCGCTTGGATGATGGTGTATCTATTCACTATGTCGAACTGTTGAAAAGAAATTTGATTCATCCGACCAAACGACACATTTCCACTTGGTCAACAGTCGTCTGTTTGGACCCCTGCCTTCAGCAGTAATAATTGATGATCCCGTTGGCTCAACATGGGGACACGTAGTGGTGATCTGCTGTGGAGACTCGAGTTCAACAGCGTGTGTTAAATGGCGTGCTCCGGAGCATTTGTGCATATACCAGCATTGCACTCTCTCGTTAGACTTGCCACAGATCGCACACGACGCTCCTTTACAGACCGAGCAAGATTCCGACCTCCATTTTCTGTGAACAGGCGTGACATCCAGCATATTGTAGCCTATTCGTAGATACACCATGCTGCTCATGGCAACAGCACCGAACAGCCGACCTGCTTGTCGTTTCTGAGACACTTGCTCTCAGACGCTAGGTCACAGCGAACTGTCCTTTGTCAAAGTCGTTTTCTCTATCTGCGGCCTACATCGTCGCTAGAATGACTCCCCTTCGTTTCTGCTCTGTATAGTAAAAGATGTCTAGTTCAGGAAGGGATGAGGTGGCGAAAGTAGTCAGGCTTCCTTATTGGGAGACTTTTGTAATTGGAATCATATTCTGAGCAGAATTACTGAGAGTTCTTCTGAAGCAAACATAGGGCATACGAACTGTAGACCATAGTCTGGCCATGTGTGCAAGTTTATGTCGTATACACTCACTTGGGTAGGCCGGTAAGAATTACAACGATAATCGGCAAAAGAGGTTTCGCCGGTATATTTTTCGTCTCGAGGAGTAAGCATTAGGAATTAACAGAATGATTCGTGAACGACGACTTATTCTATTTCACCGTCAGTTGTGGGACTGAGCCTGCTAATAAACTCAGTCGTTGAAACCTCCTATGGAAATAAGGATTTACAGACTGGAATACGCCACACTCTGTATTACCATTACCACCACGAGTGGCGCATATGCGACTGCATTCAAATTTTAATCAATACATTTCTACAGAACTGGATGCAATGTGGTGAACCAACAGCCGATAACTAAGTTTGGATTATTGTAACTATACTCTCCACCCTTGTGATACCTGTGCGTACAATCCACAATCAAAGCTACGAGCCATCTCCTCTGATATGTCGCGACTGGCGACATCTGTCCAGTAACTACAACCTGAAGGCTACATGGAGAGGGTTTGAGTTCTTGATGTCGGCAAGAGAAAAGAGAGTGCAGGACCCTATGACGGTACATAGCCTATTCCGCTAGAATACCAATAAATGCGTATCGTAAAAATGTTCAGATGTGCGTGAAAACTTGTGTGACTTAACTGCTAAGGTCATCAGTCCCTAAGCTTATACACTACTTAACCTAAATTATCCTAAGGACAAACACACACACCCATGCCCGAGGGAGGACTCGAACCTCCGCCGGGACCAGCCGCACAGCCTATGACTGCAGTACCTCAGACCGCTCGGCTAATCCCGAGCGGCGCGTCGCGTAAATTAAAGTCCCCATCCGACATTGGGATCCCCATTAAAAGGACATTATGTCCTCACCTTAAGACATTGCAGAAAGGCTGCGAAAGTAACCCAGCGCATTGGTGCACACTGTTTATCACTAACTATGCACCGTTATCTTTTTGTTATAAACTGATCTTGATACAGCTAAAGCTGCTATTTTTTGTCACAAGTTGTTATTTTACATCGCTGATGGCACCTAGTATACCGTGGTACTTCATCAGTGCTGCCTACACTGCCACCTCATTATGGACATCTTTGAAGATGGTTTAATCGAAACCGGTCACCAGGAATAAAAAATGCGACATCGGTTGCATCAATAATGGTTTTTGATAATCAGTCGCTGTGGTTCCATGAGCGCTATGTCTAAATTTATCGTTTTGTCTTGCTGTATTAAATTTCTCTTCCCCATAAAGGTTCGAACTGTCCATCTTCAAGTCGAGAACAGCTGTGATATCGCACGCTACCTGTTTCATCCAGGAACGTGAGTGGTTGCTGTCCAATAAAGGTCTGGCACTATATCTAAAGGCCATACTAATAGGGAGTGAAGCTCTGACAAACAACAAAAAGTCTACTTCTGCTGCAAGCTCAGGTGTCGTTTGTATATCTGCGGTAGTCGACATAGAAAGCATTATGAAATGAGCACCCTGGATCAAGGCGTAACATCCCATCAGCGATGTCATCATCGACGGAGAACAAGCTCATGATGGGAAAGGATAGGGAAAGAATTTAGCAATGTTCTTTACAAAGATATTATATTGGCATGTGTCTTATGCAGTTTAGAGAAGCCATGGAAAACCTAAATTTGGATGGTTGAACATCCGTCGTGGAGCATTCTTTAACTGCATCCGCCGCCATAGCTGAGCGGTCAACATGGTGGAATGCCATACGAGGTTCGATTCCTGGCTGGAGGGGATATTTTCTCCGTTTGGAGACTGCATGTTGTGTTGTCTTCATCAACACGGAAGTCGCCGAAGTGGCGTCAACTTGAAAGACCTGCACCAGGCTCCTGGGCTCTGCGCAGGTGGGGCTCCTGGCCTAGCCTGAGACATTATCACTATCGTTATTACCATTACTCTATTGACACTGTAGACCGACTTAACTGTCAGCGTGTTCATAATAATGGTTGCTCCACCGTAATGAATATGAACAGTACCAAATGTAACATCTTCGCTCGACGGAGGATATTACAAAACTTCAAATAATGGCAGCTCGTTTTTTATGATCTCGAAAAAGGTAAGAGAATGTCACGGATATGATATACAAATTGTGGTGGTAATCATTAAAACACAGGTGTTTTTCATTAAATTTCAATCACCAATTTTCTCCTTCGGGTGCGAACATACTTTGTTGACTCCCTCCTGTACAGCAAGAAATGTTCATCGTAATAAAATAAATCAGAACACGCACGGAAAGATTGAAGTGTTCGTTTCTCCCACGTGCTGTTCGAGAGTGGAACGGTAGAGAAATAGTCTGAAAGTGGCTCGATGAACACTCTGCCAACCACTTTGGTGTGAGTCGCAGAGTAGTCACGTAGATGTAGATCTCCAGTGAAGACGTTCATCCTAGGAAGAGTTACAGGATCAGACAAGACCCATTACTGCTCGGTTACACGAATGCTGAGCATTTATTGGAAAAGACTCGTCTATTAAATAGCTGCGAGTATGTGTACGATGCGAAGGACGACCATATAAAACTAATAGTAAGTACCTGCTGATTCACTGGAAGAAAACTCAGTAAGTATAATCCAACAACGAAGGAGGTAGATTACAAAATCCTCACAGTACTGCTTCTCAGTTAAGGACTCTTATAAGGTAAGACCGAAAGATGAAACTGAGATGACCCAAAGGAGATGAGCATAGTCCATCATGGCAAAAGCGTTGGACACGGCAGCGTGATTTACTGTTAAAATTCCGAGCGCCTGCATTTGTAGAAGAATCAACAAAAATTTGCTCGCTCCTACGTGTGTCTCTCGGAAAGGCCACGAAGGCAAACAAAATTAGAGAGATTCGAGTTCGTACAGAGGCTTCCCAACAGTCGTCCTTCCAGCCTGCCACTCGCGAATGGATCAGGGAAGGGGAGTGACAGTGGTACACCACACACCGTGAGGTGGCGTGTGGAGTGTAGATGTCGCTGTGCTGGGCTGGAGCAGGGTGGGGGCGGGGGAGGCATGGGCTGAGGGCTGCGTCTGTAGCGCGTGGCAGCTGGTGTGGGCTGGCGGGCCGCCAGCCGCGGCGAGACAGAGCCGCAGCCGGCAACGTCGGGTCGCTGACCACTTCACCCGCGCTAAGAATACCGGCCCAGCCCATTTACTAAACCGCTGCAAATCGCTCTTATTAACTGCATTGTGTCTGCACCTCAGGTGACAACTTTCTTGTGGCGCAAGTCACACGAAAAGTAGTTACTGCAGATGAATCCAGCCAGTGATACGAGGGAGGTACCTTTTGTGCATCTGTCGAAGAGATTTTGTTATAGGTAGAAATATATACAATTTGCATTTAGTTGTGTACGGCGTACGAGTGCTGTCTGATACACTATTTTGCTACCCAAGAGATTATGAGGTAGGCCTATGTGTGGCAGTAAATAGTGTACTATAGTATCAGTCTCCCACCTTGCTTTTCCATATGCAACTAGTACTCGGAAAGAGCGATTTTTTATACTCATCTGTATAACATAGATTTTATTTGATTTTCCAATCGTTGTTATTACACGAGATACACACTAACTGATCAGAAGGTCAGGACAGCCCTACCTAATGCGGTCTTTACCACTAGACGTCACGAGAGCCAGCATAAAAGGATGAGGGAGGCATTGCACTGTCAGAATGGGAATAACTGCGGGATGGGTCGGTCAGCGACTTCGAGCGTTAACTAGTCATTTTATGTCACCTGGGTAACAAATCTATCGCGGACGTTTCAACCCTTGTAAAGCTGCTCAGGCTGACTGTTTGTGGTGTAACTGTGAAGTGGAAGCGCGAAGGAACAGCGACAGCCAAACCGAGACCAGACCCCATGTCGGACGCATAGGGTTCAAATGGTTCAAATTGCTCTGAGCACTATGGGACTTAACATCTGAGGTCATCAGTCCCGTAGAACTTAGAACTACTTAAACCTAACTAACCTAAGGACATCACACACATCCATGCCAGAGACAGAGGCGGTCGCGCGGTTCCAGACTGGAGCGCCTAGAACCGCTCGGTCACCAGCGGCCGGCGACGCACAGGGACCGTCGCGCATTGCAGAGTGTGACTGTAAAAAAATCGCATTAAATCAGCGGAAGAAATCACTCGCTACTTACAGAGTGCTACCGGCAGTCCAGCTAGTACAATGACTGTGCGTAGGGAGTAAAAAACAATAGGGAACAATGGTCGAGCAGCTCCTCATAAGTCACACATTTCTGTCGTCAGTGCTAAGCGACGCTCGAGGTGCTGTAAAGAGTGACGCCAGTGAACTGCGGAATACTTGGAACGAATGATTTGGAGTGATTAATACCCTGTGGCAATCCAATGGAACGGTTTTGGTTTGGCTAATGCCTGGAGAACGTTACCTGCTATCATTTCTAGTGCCAATAGTGAAGTGCGGAGAAGCTGATGTTACGATATAGGTGTGTTTTTCGTGCGTAGGGTGTAGTCACCTTATTGGACTTAAGAATGCGCTAAATGTGGAAGGATATGAATACGTTTTACACCACTGTGTACTGCGTACAGTGCAGGAACAGTTCGGAGACAGTAATTGTTTGTGTCTTCATGACAGTACGCTATGTCGTAAAGCAGCGTATCTGAGTCAGTGGTTTGTGAACAATAACATTCCCAAGATGGACTGGCGTGCCCGGAGTCAAGACCTGAACCCAAAAGAACATCTTTGGAATTATTTAGAACTTCAACTTCGCTCCAGACTCAGCGTCCAACATCAGTACCTTCTCTGATTTCGGCTCTCCAGGAAGAATGGGCTGCCATTGCTACACAGACGTAATGACGTCTCACTGATACTGTCCCCATCAGAATTCAAAACGTCATAAAGGCTAATTAATCTTCACTAATAGGTGTCCTGATTCTTTTGATTAGCTAATGTACGTATCCGTACGTGCACTGTAGTAATTTTGAGAGTACGACTCTCCGTGATACGAAATATCTTCGTGGAAGCGTCTTCCATTGGAATTTGTTGAGCTCTAGTACTAATTAGACCATCCAGTGACGATCGCGCAGTTCTCGAATCTTCTCCACCTCTTCACTTAACCCTAGATCCCAGCCCGACGAATAATACTCAAGAACTGATCGAACAATTGATCTGCTTCGTGTATAAACCAGTTTGGACTCCGTCCTGGGTTTATGTCGTCGTTCCACCCGAAATCGCTCCACATAGGTACTCTATGATATTTAACGATTGTAAATCTATCCAACGACTGATGATGCAGTCAAATGATATCTGGCCTTTTTGCCTGTTTACCCACATTGAATCACATTTAATTACGTCGACAGTAAACCGCCGTGCTGTCCATCAAACACCGATCGTCTTCAGGTATCCCCGCATTTCGTGACAATTTTCTAACGATGTTCCCTGCCTGTACACAAATGCGTCGTCTGCGTCAGTCCCAGAGAGCTACAGATATTACCGGATCGTTTAAATATATCGTGAACAGTAATGATCCTATCACACTTTCTTGAGACACTCCGGAGGCTACTTTCACTTCTGAAAATATTTCCTCATTAAGAACGACGCACTCACTTCTGTTTCCTAGAATGTATCCAATACAATCGCATTCCTGTTTCAATATTCCAAAAGCAGTTATTTTATTTAAACAGCGCCAGAGATGAAATTCATCGGTAATCAAGGCGACAGACATCAATCTACGTCCCGCTATCTGCAGCCATCTGGGTGTCGTGAACCGGCGGAATGAGATGGCTGTCAGATGCTCTCTGATTTGATCCCTAACCAAAATTTGTTGGGCCTCCAAAAAATTCAT
Source organism: Schistocerca serialis cubense (assembly GCF_023864345.2). Classification (NCBI taxonomy): domain Eukaryota; kingdom Metazoa; phylum Arthropoda; class Insecta; order Orthoptera; family Acrididae; genus Schistocerca; species Schistocerca serialis. Next base: position 368,351,435 of record NC_064640.1, on the reverse strand, counting down.
AGTAGGCTATAAAAAAATATGTTATTTTATTAAACCGCAAACTAACATCGTTGACGTAAATATGCCCCATTGTTCCAACAATCCAAGATAGATGGATACCATTTCTTCCGCATATTAGACATTGAACGTAATCGGTACTCCATCGGGTCCCATGGCTTTCCTTTAACGAACGTATTTAGCTGGTTTTCAGTTTTATACTCAGATATGTCTGTGTATTTCATATTCTCATTCGTGCGACGACACGATCTAGTAGCGTGTTGTGATCTTCTTTGAAGAATCGATTTTGAAATACAGAATTTAACCATTGAACGTTCAGTCTACGTTCTTTCGTTTCTGTGCCAATGTGATGAATGAGTATCTGAATAAATGACGTTAATCCATCAAATAATTTCACATCGGATCCAAACGTTTTATGATAACTTGGCTGATAAAAACCTTCATTTCAAATTCACTGAACGCTTTTCCCAAAGCCGTACTTACGTTTGTTTTGTCTTTGAGCAGCGTCTGTTTGCCAACAGGAATTCGGCGCTTCTTGTATCTTCTATGAGCTCACCCTGCATTCGTCATAATTTCATAACATTGTTATTGTGCCATCATGACTCCCGTGATTCGTTCCTTAAACAGCAAACATTCATCGTCAAATCTTCGAGGTCCTGGCAGTGAGGTAAATGCTGGTTCGCTGGCTGATGGACACGTACGTCTGGAATGACATTAACAATGAGATGCCGTTACAGTCACTGTCTTTTATACAACGATTCTGGTGAAAATAATTTTCAGATGATCCTTGCGTTTCGTGAGAAAGAAAGGCAGCGGGTCAAATTACCCCCATCCCTTTCCGTGGGGGAGTTATACCACACAGAATAAAAGGCATTATCTCATTGAGAACATGTTTTCATACTGTTAAGTAAATACAAAATTTGATTACTGCCGTACTGAATGCCCACTTGAACTACCTAATAAAAATATTGTTTAGAGCATTCGTTAGAGCGAATTTTGTCTTAACAAGTAATACTGGTAATAATGTACAATATATCAACAACAGACGACATTATGGTCTGCCATTGTGGAGACTTACATATAGTCGCAGAAGTGGCTCACTGGGCTTAGAGATGCAGCGATTACTCGCAAGCTGCCGTGGGAACAAATGAAATTGAAATTCATAGGGTGTTTCGATTCCTAGAACACTACACGTGAATGGCAGAATGTCTCGGGAAACAGGTCTCCGGCCTTTTGCTTTTCTCAATCATTCCCAGACCTGTGCAACGAAGAGTTACGTTTATGACGATTAAGCCCCAACTGAAAATAAACGTATAAACAATTTCATACTATGTCAATTAAAAACATTTCATCGGATAAGAGCAGTAACGGGAGTATCTCGGTAACATTAACGACAGTACTCATTAACAGCGCAGTTACCTGATTAATAAACGGTAATATAGAGAAAAGAGAAGTTTTATCAAGAGAAATAACTTGCTTGCAATTTAAAATATTCTCACTATTTAATCCGTTACAAAAGAAAACCTATAATTTCTAGACATGTCTTTCTGTAACATCGTGTGTCAAGTGTGATTAGTACTGACAGACATGCCATACATCATATAAATTTTCTCACATAGCTCTAGAAATTTTACAATAACCGTTTAAGCAGTTGTAAAATTACATTTGCAAAACTTATGAAGAAGACGACTACCGTAGTTTTTTTTAATTATTATTTGTTATCTGACAACGGTGAAATTAACTACGGAAGAAATTGATATTGCTTCATCTTCTACCGTAATATGTCCTCTTACTTTACAAAGCTTTTAGCACTTGAGACAGGCTGACCGACAGGCACGAAGAAACCGTGGCTCTGTGGCATCCAATGCAGAAATACGCAGGTCCTTATTTCGTTTAGGAGCCATTAGCCACAGCGTTCCACTTCCTCGGCGACAGCCTGTCCTTATAAGCGCAAGAGCCGCAAGAATGCTATTGCAGGGGCGGCATTCCAGTCCGGTGTCCTCTTCTTATGAACTTCACAGATTCCCTTCTTAAAATATCACGTTTCCTCGCCTTGTAGCGACATTATTCGAGATTCTAAGTGATCACTGCATTCGGAGCTGAATACAGGTCCACGTAATTGCTCAAACCCATTTATTATCGGGCAGTGACTGTTGCAGAAATTGACGTTTTTAGTTAGGGCACGTACTGCCAGGAATAATAAGGCAATAAAAAGATTGACTCACCCATTGGGAAATAGTGAAGGTTTGCACCTGTATTTGAGGCAGGTGATGTGGAATGTGAGAGGCTGCCAATACAATGGTGGGCAACCAGACGAGCCTCCAACAGAAATAGCGCCAGCAGGCAGCGCGTGTTGCTGTTCACACCGACTCCACAAAACAGCTCGCAAAATACATCCTCTCCCTGACTGCCTCGTGAGCAGAATGAGCCAACAAGTCCGCAGTGCTTTAACGAGTATAACCCCGTGATGTTTCGTCACTGTGCAGTACTTTAGAGAAAGACATACACTGACAAAAAACTTGAGGCAAGAAGAAGAGGAAACGAAATTAAACTTCACAGTTTGAGAGAATATGTGATGTTATTTCAGTGATTACAATATCGGATCGATTTTACAAAGAACTTAGCAGTTTGAGATCACTTATCAGTGTGATTCGCTTGGGAAGAATGTTATAAAGTCGTTGCATCGTTTCCTGGAGCAAACTGACCTCCAACTGTTTCGATTGGTCTCTGATATCTTGAAAACTGCCACTGGGAAGGAACTGACGTCCGAGCTCGTTCCATCGGGGAGAAACCCTGAGATCTGGATATCTTGCTGGCCACAAGAGTACCTCTGCGATGCACCGACATCTCATAGAGACATGCGCCAGTTGTGGACAACTACTGTCTTGCTGAAAAATGACATTCCCTCAGTCACTACCAGTCGTACCATGACACCAGGAGTAGCACCGCAGTGTCTCTCCGAAACGTTGGAAGAATGGGTCCTGTCCCCGGGTCGCCGCCGAACTCGGAGACGACAGCCATCCAGGGTGATGCAGAACAGCGATTCATTAGTGAACACAGTGCGACGCCATTTATCAGTAGTCCATGCTTCCCCATCACGAGACCACTTCAAACGCAGGCGCTTGTGTTGTGGTGTTAACGGCATCCTACCCATGGGACAGTAATTCCTTACTCTGACTGCTGCTATTCTCCGGCCAATGGTGTGGGATGACTCAGGAGCCCTTTACTTGTTCTCGAATGGCAAGTGCAGATGTGAAGTGGTTACGATGTGTAAGGGCACAATATGGTGACCCTCCCTTGAGGTTATCAGACGTTATCGACCGGAACCTTGACAACAACTATGTCTGCCCTCAAGTTCCCGTGCAGTACAATATCGGGATTACCCCACATATGTGGATACTGAACGGTGCCCATGGCAACCTACAAAGAGACTCTGACTCTGTCAGGTGGTGATAGCGCTGTCTCATATGAGATTATGGCACTCCGTGTCCTTGACAGGGAGCACTCAACATCAGCTGCCCTCACTAGGCATGGTTACAAAACTAAACACGAAGAACACTAACGCACTCTGGTTCCGTGCTGCCCGTCACTGATAATTTTCATATCTACCGATGGTATGTACCAATACCAACTTACAGTGGCACTGGCATCCGACCATGTCTTCGAGGTGCTTCACCTTTTTTGTCTGGCAGTGTATTTGAACGAGATGACAACGACAGAAACGAAATCCACTACTTTACAGCTACACAACAGCTGGAGACAGCGTCTACCGTAAAATATCAGGGCGTAACTATCCAGAGCGATCTTAAGTGGAATGACCACATAGAACAGAGAGTGGGAAAGCAGATACGGACTCAGATTCATCGTAAGAATCTTAAAGAAATGTAACTCACCCATGAAGGAAATGGCTTATAAGGTGCTTGGTCAACCGATTCTTGAGTTTGTTCATCTGTCTGGGATCCCTACCAGATAGGATTGACAGAAGAGACAGAGAAGATACAGCGAAGAGCGGCGCGTTTCGTCAAGAGATCATTTAGTCGGCACGAGAGCGTTACGGAAATGCTAAACAAACTCCACTGGCAGACGTTACAAGAGAGGCGTTGTGCATCACGGAGAGATTTGCTGTTGAAATTTCGGGACAGCACTTTTCAGGAGGAACCGGACAACATATTACTTGATTCTGTGTCACTGGATGAATGATTAAAGTACTGGAAACATTTGAATGAGCATGATTAAGTAGGCGTTGGACCATCTGTAGACCCTGGTACAGTTTCATGTGTATGTACATAGCTCTGGAATTGTCTTCAGAGAAATTTTGTGTTATTTCTCCTATAGTGAAGCACTTCTCCCGTCAGCGACGATGTGGGAGAACATCTGCAATACATCCTCTGACCTGAAACCGAACGAGGTGGTGCAATGGTTAGCACAATGGACTCGTATTGGGGAGGACGACGGCTGAAATCCCCGTCCGACCAACGAGATTTAGGTTTTCCGTGATTTCCCTAAACCTGTTAAGGCAAATACCGGAATGGTTCCTTTGAATGGATTCGATCGATTTGCTTTCCCTTCCTTCCCCAGTCCAAGTTGGTGCTCCATCCCTAATAACCTCGATGTCGATAGGACGTTAACCTGGAATATTCCTTGCTTCCTTCTGACCTGATACGAACCATTCGATAATATCTCTCCGTCACCGGCCTAAGTGTTGAAATTCATCCACTTCTGAACAGTGTTGCAAAATATGCCAGTGCTATGTCAGATTGGTGCCCGCAGTCATAGCTGAAGGGTGTTTCGCACCACAGAATGCAATTACTGACCAAAAATATCAATATGATATCTGGCAGTAATTTGTTTTTGAAGAGTAATAAACTGACCACGAAATACGACTCAAGATAACACAAATATACTTTCATGTTTATCTGTTTGTAAGTATCTAGTCCACTGCACAAACTTCTTCGAGATTCTGTCACATATAGATCCAACCTCATATTGGAAACAAAGTTAAATGTAAAGCGTTGCGCCATATCTGTCTCTCTCCTACGACCACTACTGTTCCATGGAGCATGGAACCCATACCATTTTCTCCTAATAGTTCATTTTCGATGGAAGATTCCAGACGAGACCATGCTCTAGCAGTGAATCTGAAGTGACTGATGATGGTGAAATTTTCACGTTGACGACAAGCCAGGGTTGTACAGTTTACGCACATCTAGCCGGATTTTGATTTCAGAAATAAGCTGTTCGGTATACCGATTATTACATGATATCTCTTCTGTTAGACAGCTTAGCAGTCCCTTGCGACAACCCGTTCCAGTGTTAGGTAGTCGTTTCTGATCAAACCTTTTTATGCATCCCGAATACTGTCTTGGTTTGGGTACAGTTTCTTTCGATATACCTAACGCAACGGCAGATGTGGACATGGCTGATCCAGCTAACGAAGCCGCAGCGATCTGTCCTCTATGCCGGCCGGTGTGGCCGAGCGGTTCTAGGCGCTTCAGTCCGGAACGGCGCGACTGCTACGGTCGCAGTTTCGAATCCTGCCACGGGCATGGATGTGTTTGATGTCCTTAGGTTAGTTAGGTTTAAGTAGTTCTAAGTTCTAGGGGACTGATGACCTCAGATGTTAAGTTCCATAGTGCTCAGAGCCATTTTTTTTTTTTTGTCCTCTGTGAAAAGACTTCAACTTTTTCTTATTCACTTGATCTGCTTGAAATTTTCTTTCATCAACAGAGCAAGGTTTCAAAAGAAAAGAAAAAATGTTTCTTACAACATTCTGTCTGGTCCTGTTCTTGAAATGTGAAATGGTAGTCAACTTCAAAGCCATTAACGACATAATTTTCTTGGTTGATAGTCGTAGTTCCGGCTAACTGTATAAACTACAGACTACAGAGTAAGACTCAAGATAACACAGGCTCTGAGAACTATGGGACTTAACATCTATGGTCATCAGTCCCCTATAACTTAGAACTACTTAAACCTAACTAACCTAAGGACAGCACACAATACCCAGTCATCACGAGGCAGAGAAAATCCCTGACCCCGCCGGGGAATCCAACCCGGGAACCCGGGCGTGGGAAGTGAGAACGCTACCGCACGACCACGAGCTGCGGACAAGATAACACAGATATACTTTCATGTTTACCTGTTTGGAAGTATCTAGTCCATTGCAAAACTTCTTCGAGATTCTGTCACATATGGATCCGTCATTCAAAGGTAAGGGAACTAAGAGCCCGTACTGAGGCGTTCAGACAGTCGTTTTTCCCTTGCGCGAGTGGAACAGAGAGGGGGGGGGGGGGGGGGAATATGACTTTGGCGTGAATTGTGCCCTCCGCCACACACCGCTTGGTGGCTAGCGGAGTATACACTCCTGGAAATGGAAAAAAGAACACATTGACACCGGTGTGTCAGACCCACCATACTTGCTCCGGACACTGCGAGAGGGCTGTACAAGCAATGATCACACGCACGGCACAGCGGACACACCAGGAACCGCGGTGTTGGCCGTCGAATGGCGCTAGCTGCGCAGCATTTGTGCACCGCCGCCGTCAGTGTCAGCCAGTTTGCCGTGGCATACGGAGCTCCATCGCAGTCTTTAACACTGGTAGCATGCCGCGACAGCGTGGACGTGAACCGTATGTGCAGTTGACGGACTTTGAGCGAGGGCGTATAGTGGGCATGCGGGAGGCCGGGTGGACGTACCGCCGAATTGCTCAACACGTGGGGCGTGAGGTCTCCACAGTACATCGATGTTGTCGCCAGTGGTCGGCGGAAGGTGCACGTGCCCGTCGACCTGGGACCGGACCACAGCGGCGCACGGATGCACGCCAAGACCGTAGGATCCTACGCAGTGCCGTAGGGGACCGCACCGCCACTTCCCAGCAAATTAGGGACACTGTTGCTCCTGGGGTATCGGCGAGGACCATTCGCAACCGTCTCCATGAAGCTGGGCTACGGTCCCGCACACCGTTAGGCCGTCTTCCGCTCACGCCCCAACATCGTGCAGCCCGCCTCCAGTGGTGTCGCGACAGGCGTGAATGGAGGGACGAATGGAGACGTGTCGTCTTCAGCGATGAGAGTCGCTTCTGCCTTGGTGCCAATGATGGTCGTATGCGTGTTTGGCGCCGTGCAGGTGAGCGCCACAATCAGGACTGCATACGACCGAGGCACACAGGGCCAACACCCGGCATCATGGTGTGGGGAGCGATCTCCTACACTGGCCGTACACCACTGGTGATCGTCGAGGGGACACTGAATAGTGCACGGTACATCCAAACCGTCATCGAACCCAACGTTCTACCATTCCTAGACCGGCAAGGGAACTTGCTGTTCCAACAGGACAATGCACGTCCGTATGTATCCCGTGCCACCCAACGTGCTCTAGAAGGTGTAAGTCAACTACCCTGGCCAGCAAGATCTCCGGATCTGTCCCCCATTGAGCATGTTTGGGACTGGATGAAGCGGCATCTCACGCGGTCTGCACGTCCAGCACGAACGCTGGTCCAACTGAGGCGCCAGGTGGAAATGGCATGGCAAGCGGTTCCACAGGACTACATCCAGCATCTCTACGACCGTCTCCATGGGAGAATAGCAGCCTGCATTGCTGCGAAAGGTGGATATACACTGTACTAGTGCCGACATTGTGCATGCTCTGTTGCCTGTGTCTATGTGCCTGTGGTTCTGTCAGTGTGATAATGTGATGTATCTGACCCCAGGAATGTGTCAATAAAGTTTGCCCTTCCTGGGACAATGAATTCACGGTGTTCTTATTTCAATTTTCAGGAGTGTATATGTAGATGTAGATGCAGATAACCACAATCGAAATTTTAGAAGAGAAATAACATCAGGGTTACTGGGGCCAAAGGACTCTGCAGTTATCTGAAAATCACACTTTTTTTTTAATGGCGTCGTCGTCTGTTAAAGTCAACTAGATACTGCCGCACTGGAAGTATAAAAATTTAATGGAGATAAAATGTTATGAGAGGAAACAAACTGGTGGCGAATAACAAAAACGGATTTTGTTGAAATATGCTGGTTCTTACTGCCCGCGCCATATGCCCTGCGTCAAACTCGCCGTCTATGATGGGCTTTTGAAGTTAAAAAGATTACCAAGTGTTGTGGTACACTATAAAAATGTTCTTCTACAAATACTTTGAGATAACTGAGATAAAGTCTCGTTCATCTTCCTCACTCGATCGTTGTGTTGGCGCCTTCAACTGTTACTCTACACCACTCCAAGAATAAACTTCACAGATTTTTTCTTTGAGATCTATTCTTCGCACAAATCGCTCCAGACATATTAACGGGTTGTCTTCGGTGTTATTGTTGCCAGACATAGTTTGTTAGCAGCAATCCGAATTTTATTTTGTTATAAGTGTTCCACACGTGCTGAAGGTCCCGTTTTAAATCACACCTCCTTGACCTTCCTAGCGTCCATTCAAGTCAACGGACAAGGCACATTTCTTTGAAGTTTACCTGAAATAACCTCTCGTTTCCCGTAGTGCCACGTGCCAGAGAATTCAGAACAGTGGGTCAGTGTACCTAACAGAGTATTTAGCTACTGAAGCCAGCTCTTCGGTTTCGCAGACCAGGGAGCGCCGAAATAGACTTGCGCTGCTGTAGTGGGCGTCGCCGCTGTGAACCGCTGCGGGAGCAGCGATTAATAACGCCGAAACGGCAGCGCGAGAGCAAAACGAAACAAAGAGTGCGCAAACGTGCTGATGAAAACATGTCTCCTCTTTATTTGTGGCCGGCGCGCTGCACGGGGGAATTAATGGCGCAGCGCGCGTGCAGAACTCTTTTCTAATTTGTGAGTTTCTTTATCCCGTGCGACCGACGCCCCACTGACACAATAATCACTAAGGATGTTCTGACCTCCGCCGGCGTAATCGCTGCTTCTTCTAATCGAAAGAATAATATCCACGTCGGACAGTATAAACGAGCATCCTTGAGAACCAGTACAAAATTCTTCGAGCCACGTTACTGTTTTCCAAAAGCTGGCTGACAAATTAACGGGCTCGCAGTACTAGTCTAACAGTTGAATCTAACATCAATTTATTAGAAACGCTTGTTAGAGAGCATATTTCTGTTGCATTCTCCTTGAATCCACAAGAGAAAAACAATATGAGAAACAGATAGGTGTTGTTTATCTGTTACAGGTGATTAAAAAATATTTCTGTTTGCTGATGACACCAGCTTCGTAGTGAAGGATCTTATGTGTAATATTGATACATTATCAAATAATGTAGTTCATGAAATAATTTCGTGGCTTGTGGAAAATAATTTGATGCTAAATCACAGTAAGACTCAGTTTTTACAGTTTCTAACTCACAATTCAACAAGAACTGATATTTTATCAGACAGAATAAGCATATTATAAGCGAGACGGAACAGTTCAAGTTCCTAAGCGTTCGGATAGATAGTAAGCTGTTGTGGAAAGCCCATGTTCAGGATCTTGTTCAGAAACTAAATGCTGCTTTATTTACCATTAGAACAGTATCTGAAGTAAGTGACAGTTCAACACGAAAAGTAGTCTACTTCGCATATTTTCTTTCGCTTATGTCATATGGTATTATTTTTTGGGATAGTTCTTCTGATTCAAAAAGGGTATTATTGGTTCAAAAACGGGCTGTTCGAGTTATATGTGGTGTAAGTTCGAAAACCTCTTGTCGACCCCAATTAAATAGTCTGGGAATTCTGACATTTCCCTCACAGTATATATTTTCTTTAATGTCGTTAGCTTATTCCCAAGAGTTAGCAGCTTTCACTCAGCTAACACTAGTCAGAAATCAAATCTGCATGTGGAATGCATTTCCTTGACTCTTGTGCAGACAGGAGTGCACTATTCTGCTGCATCCATTTTCAATAAGCTACCACAAGAACTCAAAAATCTTAGCAGTAGCCCAAACGCTTTTAAGTCTAAACTGAAGAGTTTCCTCATGGCTCACTCCTTCTACTCTGTCGAGGAGCTCCTGGAAGAGCTGAAAGATTAATCAAATTCCAGTGTTACATTGTTGATTTTCTTTATTTAAACTTACAAATTGTGGCCTGAATACGTTTCTTGTATTTCATTTTATCTGTTTCTACTATCGTATTATAATTTCATGTATTGACTCGTTCCATGGCCATGGAGACTTCTCCTTAATTTGGCCCCACGGAACAATAAATAAATAAAAAATAAATAAACCTAGCGGTGTCATCAGCATATCAACGTCCAAAACATGTGGAGTTCCTCAAAATGCTTCCTTGCAATATAACATGCAGGAGACCTTTCTCGTTGGAGACAACATACACTCCTGGAAATGGAAAAAAGAACATATTGACACCGGTGTGTCAGACCCACCATACTTGCTCTGGACACTGCGAGAGGGCTGTACAAGCAATGATCACACGCACGGCACAGCGGACACACCAGGAACCGCGGTGTTGGCCGTCGAATGGCGCTAGCTGCGCAGCATTTGTGCACCGCCGCCGTCAGTGTCAGCCAGTTTGCCGTGGCATACGGAGCTCCATCGCAGTCTTTAACACTGGTAGCATGCCGCGACAGCGTGGACGTGAACCGTATGTGCAGTTGACAGACTTTGAGCGAGGGCGTATAGTGGGCTTGCGGGAGGCCGGGTGGACGTACCGCCGAATTGCTCAACACGTGGGGCGTGAGGTCTCCACAGTACATCGATGTTGTCGCCAGTGGTCGGCGGAAGTTGCACGTGCCCGTCGACCTGGGACCGGACCGCAGCGACGCACGGATGCACGCCAAGACCGTAGGATCCTACGCAGTGCCGTAGGGGACCGCACCGCCACTTCCCAGTAAATTAGGGACACTGTTGCTCCTGGGGTATCGGCGAGGACCATTCGCAACCGTCTCCATGAAGCTGGGCTACGGTCCCGCACACCGTTAGGCCGTCTTCCGCTCACGCCCCAACATCGTGCAGCCCGCCTCCAGTGGTGTCGCGACAGGCGTGAATGGAGGGACGAATGGAGACGTGTCGTCTTCAGCGATGAGAGTCGCTTCTGCCTTGGTGCCAATGATGGTCGTATGCGTGTTTGGCGCCGTGCAGGTGAGCGCCACAATCAGGACTGCATACGACCGAGGCACACAGGGCCAACACCCGGCATCATGGTGTGGGGAGCGATCTCCTACACTGGCCGTACACCACTGGTGATCGTCGAGGGGACACTGAATAGTGCACGGTACATCCAAACCGTCATCGAACCCATCGTTCTACCATTCCTAGACCGGCAAGGGAACTTGCTGTTCCAACAGGACAATGCACGTCCGCATGTATCCCGTGCCACCCAACGTGCTCTAGAAGGTGTAAGTCAACTACCCTGGCCAGCAAGATCTCCGGATCTGTCCCCCATTGAGCATGTATGGGACTGGATGAAGCGTCGTCTCACGCGGTCTGCACGTCCAGCACGAACGCTGGTCCAACTGAGGCGCCAGGTGGAAATGGCATGGCAAGCCGTTCCACAGGACTACATCCAGCATCTCTACGACCGTCTCCATGGGAGAATAGCAGCCTGCATTGCTGCGAAAGGTGGATATACACTGTACTAGTGCCGACATTGTGCATGCTCTGTTGCCTGTGTCTATGTGCCTGTGGTTCTGTCAGTGTGATCATGTGATGTATCTGACCCCAGGAATGTGTCAATAAAGTTTGACCTTCCTGGGACAATGAATTCACGGTGTTCTTATTTCAATTTCCGGGAGTGTATTAGAGAATGACGGAGATACAACCATTCTCTGTAATTTGTTTAACTGACAACTTTTACATTATGATCTGACGTCTACGCAGCTATACGTGGCAAAGAATCTTACCGTATTACATTCAGACTTAACGGGAGAGTAGATTAACCTGTCAGGTTAAAAAAAAAGTCTGGAAGGAAATTATTTGTTATTGGCTATCTTTTTGCGTTGCTGACTGGTATAAACATGAGTATCTAAGAAGTTAAAGTACTTTCAGAAATCAAGTACTAGCCATTCAGAGTGAAAACGTTGTTACTATTCAATATTCTGTAACACTACCGGATGGACATCAGAACCCGCCGGAGGGACATTAAATCTTCCGCCGGAACGGCAGTGTCTCTTTTATGGCTTTATTTGCCTCTTCTCCGTGCCTTCTCCACCATTTGATGTATTCATGTCGTCTCGGCTAACTGAATGTTACAAGTCGACTCGTCCAAAAGATGAGAAACGCTGTAGTGTTTTTCACTTACCTGCCATGAGAGCCCGACAGCAACATTACAAAGTTTAAGAGTCTACTCATTTCCATGTAGCGGTGCTGTGCACTGTTTTCCCACCTCTGGTTCAAATGGTTCAAATGGCTCTGAGCACTATGGGACTTAACATCTATGGTCATCAGTCCCCTAGAACTTAGAACTACTTAAACCTAACTAATGTAAGGACATCACACAACACCCAGCCATCACGAGGCAGAGAAAATCCCTGACCCCGCCGGGAATCGAACCCGGGAACCCAGGCGTAGGAAGCGAAAACGCTACCGCACGACCACGAGATGCGGGCTTTCCCACCTCTGCTTGTTTAGATAATTCAATACCAGAACAGCCCAGTCTGAGATCTCTATCGACGTAGAAGTGCGGAAGTCATACCTAGTAAACATAAATTCTACATTGGTACTCGTTTCAGTTATCATTCACTGGCCACAGATTTCAGGTTATCCACATTTCTGTCCCTGAAGTCAATCATCTGCTGGAACACATATGTAAATTTACAAAAAGAAATGACTCAGCTGCAGATCTCTTATGAATCTAAACCCTCTTGCAATAGCCTTCATATTAAAAAAGAACACGCTTCGTACGCCGCGATCACAGTGTAGACATTTTCATTGTTCCAAGATGACCGGTTTCAGCAATCTTATGCTGCCATCATCTGATCTTTTGGACCTTTTTATAAAATTTGCCTTGTTACTTTACATGAAGTCAAAGCATAAAAGGCACTCCCCACATATACATAAATTCAATTGATAAAATGCACGCAGATGATAAAATCGACACAGCTGATAAAGTCGTCGTATCGTCCATGCATGTTGGTGGTTGGTGGCGAAAATTATTCTCACAAACTTGCCGTGTAGCACTACGCTACAGAATCATGTTCGCCAACAACAGGCATGGACGATACGACGATTTTATCAGATGCGTGCATTTTATAAACTCTGTGCATTTTATCAATTGGATTTTTATCAAGTCATGTATACGTGGGAAGTGCCTTTTATGCATTGACTTCATGTAATGTAACATGGCAAATTTTATAAAAAGTTGCATAAGATAAGAAAATGGCAGCATGAGACTACTGAAACCGGTCATCTTGGAACAATGAAAATGTCTACACTGCGATCGCGGCTTGCGAACTGTGTTCATCGATTGCCCCACAGCACATTACCTTGCAAAAAGAGTGTTCATATTATGACGTTTCATTTACATAACCAAAGTCTCTAAATTTATAAAAACTACATTGCTCTGCTGAAATTACATAGATGCAAAATAGCGCTAAACAAGATATACTGAAGCGCCAAAGAAACTGGTATAGCATGCGTATTCAAATACAGGCAATACAATAAGCAGGCAGAATAGGGAGCTGCGGCTGGAAACGCCTATGTAAGACAACAAATGTCTGGCGCAGTTGTTAGATCGGTTACTGCTGCTACAATAGCAGGTTATCAAGATATAAGTGAATTTTAACACAGTGTTATTGTCGGCGCACCAGCAATGGGACACAGCATATCCGAGATAGCAATGAAGCAGGGATTTTCCCGTGCGACAATTTCACGAGTCTACCGTGAATATCATGAATCCGGTAAAACATCAAATCTCCGACATCGCTGCGGTCGGATAAAGATCCTAGAAGAACGGAACCAACGACGACTGAAGAGAATCGTTCAACGTGATAAAAATTGGTGCTGATTTCAATGCTGGGCCATCAACAAGTATCAACCTGCGAACCATTCAGAGAAAAATCATCGATATGGGCTTTCGGAGCCAAAGGTCCACTGGTGTACCCTGGATGACTGCACGACACGCCTCGCCTGGGCCCGTCAACACCGAAATTGGACTGCTGATGACTGGAAACATTGTATCTAGCGGATGGACGTTTATGGGTATGGAGACAGCTTCATGAATCCATGGACCCTGCGTGTCAGCAGGGGATTCTTCAAGCTGGTGGAGGCTCTGTAACGGCGTGGGGCGTGTGCAGTTGGAGTGATATGAGACACCTGATACGTCTAGACACGAGTGTGATAGGTGACACGTGCGTGAGCATCCTGTCTGATCACCTGTATCCATTCATGTCCATTGTGCATTGTCGGCCGCGGTGGTCTAGCGGTTCTAGGCGCGCAGTCCGGAACCGCGCGACTGCTACGGTCGCAGGTCCGAATCCTGCCTCGGGCATGGATGTGTGTGATGTCCTTAGGTTAGTTAGGTTTAAGTAGTTCTAAGTTCTAGGGGACTGATGACCTCAGCAGTTAAGTCCCATAGTGCTCAGAGCCATTTGAACCATTGTGCATTCCGACAGACTTGGGCAATTCCAGCAGGACAATACTGCACTCCAAACGACAAGAATTGTTACAGAGTGGCTGCAAGAACACTTTTCTAAGTTTAAACACTTCCGCTGGCCACCAAAATCCCCAGACATGAACATTATTGAGCATATCTGGGATGCCTTGCAACGTGCTGTTCAGAAATGACCCCCAACCCCTCGTACTCTTACGGATTTATGGACAACCCTGCAGGATTCATGGTGTCAACTCCCTCCAGCACGACTTCAGACATTAGTCGAGTCCATGCCACGTCGTGTTGTGGCACTTCTCCGTGCTCGCGGAGGCCCTACACGACATTAGGCAGGTGTACCAGTTTCTTTGGCTCTTCAGTGTATATAACAGTGAGATCAATAAGCGGCTGTCGTTTCAGATGACTACAAACGTACTCTTAATATAAAGTTAGTATTTCGTGAAGCCGCCGAAATTTCAATAAAAGTATTTCGATTCTTTGACAGTGTATGCGGCCTGGGACGTGGTTCTGCGATACATTCTGACATGATACTGCAATCCTTGTCGAAAATTCCCTGTATGTGGTGGAGGATATTGACGTGTCACGTGTCTGTCTCATAAATCGAGAGTCCGTGACAGTACTGGCGACAGGTTAACTATACAACTGACATCAAGGAAGCCCTGGCATACTAGTAAAGCTTGGTTGGCCGTGTTCTTGAACGCAGATTTAATAATTTTGTAGTATTTGTGTCTCGTCGAGGAGTCCTGTTGAGGACGTCTGGTGTGGAATTTATGTAATTCTGCTGCGGTCAGCACACGTTTCGGTGAATGGTCCAGCATTATCTTCTGTCTCGGCACTGTGCTGGTGCCCGCTGGCGTCGGTAGCGCTTTATGACTGGCTATTTGGAGACGTGTGAGATGGGGCAGACATGTGCAACTTAAATAATCCGATGCACCAGATGAATTCTGTTAATGCCTGTTTAAAAGCAGCAACTTTCCCTGCTTGCAGTATGCGCTGTTTACAGTGTAATCGATAACCCTTTGTGTCCCTATAATAAAGTAAGACAGTGGTCATTAAACAAAGTGATAAATTTCCTCAAAGCCAAGAAGGATCCAAGGATATTTCGCATCTTTCGCGTAATAATGTATTGGAAGAAATTTACGGTTATGACCGCCATTTCTTTGCTAAGAAAGCTTTTGGCATTCTCTGTACCGGTCGTTACTAGTTAAGGATATCCGGCGACGGGCCACTTCGCCAAGCTTGTTACTCGTCCACTGTGATATTCATAAATTCTTACTGGAACACAGTCTAACGTAATCAAGTTAACTCTTCGTCCATTTCGACGCTCAAAAATTCATATTACAACAATACCTTCACTTTACTGTTGTCTCATTGTGGCTCACGCAAACCGCAGGTCCTCCGAAAACCGATGTGGCTATAGTTCAGAGCATGGGTGGTCAAGCTTTTTTACCTACCGCCCCTTTTGTATCTCTGTTAGTAGTAAAACTTTCTAACCACCCACCATTTCCACAGTAACAGTGATTTATAAAGTCGGGAAGTAACGTTACGTTATAAAGTTTATAAAGCAGAGTTGTAGCAAGTTAAAGCATATAACAATAATTACTTACCAAATACTTTATGTCAAAACTTATGGAAACCTAATCAAAATATCCTTAACACCCAACCGCCCACCGCCCACCATGAATGCTGCAACGGCCACTAGTGGGTGGTAAGGACCAGGTTGACTGTCACTGGCTTAGCGCCAAATTAGTCCTCAGTAAAGGCATAATTATATAAAGTCCTTTGCCCAGCACACTCTACTGAATTCTAAATAACTTTCTGAAATCAGTAGCCTAGCGTCACGTTACACGCTATTATTCAATTATAAATATTTTATTTCATCTCTTTCTGCTTTTCAGTGTGGTTAGCAGACTAGACTTGCATTCGGGATGACAGCGGTTCATCCGCCTCGGGCTATCCAGATTTAGGTTTTCCGTATTTCCCTAAATCGCTCCTTGCAAATTCCGGGGTGGTTCCTTTGAAAAGTTACGGCCGATTTCCTTTCCCAGCCTCAACAAAAATAATCCGAAACTCTGCACTGTCTCCAATGACCCGCTGTCGACGCGACGTTAAACCCCAGTCTTCCTTCCTTGTTTTTTCTTTCTTCTTTCAATAAGACAGTATCGTCTTAGTTAGCACACTGGACTCGCATTCGGGACGACGACGGTTCAATCCCGCGTCCGGCCATCCTGATTTAGGTTTTCCGTGATTTCCCTAAATCGCTTCAGGCAAATGCCGGGATGGTTCCTTAGAAAGGGCACGGCCGATTTCCTTCTCCATCCTTACCTAATCCGAGCTTGTACTCCGTCTCTAATGACCTCGTTGTCGATGGGACGTTAAACAGTAATCTCCTCCTCCTGTATCTTCTTACTGTTTCACCCTCTGATTCAGTAATTCATAAAATCTGCTACGTTGCTGTTGTATTATACCCTTTCGAACGCTCAGTGTCCCAGACTGGGTGGCTGAATAGCGTTCGCATGTGTGTGTGTGTGTGTGTGTGTTTGGATCGTTACCTTATCTTAGACGCCTGAAGACATGCGCTCTGGCTAGAGACCCGACGCTAGCCTCGATTTCAAATATCTACCGGCAGACAATACATCACCGGTTTCCACAGATTTACTTTATACTGTCGGCAACCCAATACCAGTGACCGTATTACACAAAGTTACCACAATGCCTTGGCGAATAAAATGTCTTTCCCGCTATGAGTAGACAAGGATTATGACGTAATTTCTTGTTCGCGAGTAAGTCGCTGTTTAGCCTCGATAGTAATTCTACTGGCTGTCGCACTTCGAGGACACGTTTAACCGTGCTAAAATTTGGAAAAGGTGATTCCAGCATTCTATGCAGAAGTGGCATGAATTAAGGAGCACGTATGACACTATAGGAGTTTCCTGGGGCTACAGAGGTACAGGATGTCGTTTTAATAAGGCACATGAACCTTTTTCGTGGTGGATGTGGTCTTGTGTCCGATCTGATGGTTTATACACAGAGAGTGTGTTACTACTTGCAGCAGATGACACCACGCAACCTATTCGTTCACCAGACTTCAATTGGATGGAATACACACGGGACGCTTTAGGCCGAAGGACTGCAGCTCAAACATCTCACCAAATGAAGTCCCACTGTTGTTACAGCATTGGACTTGCATTTGGATTAAACACATTTCACATACCCGCATACCTGTCCACATGCTTGGATGGTTTCGCGCGGGATTAGCCGAGCGGTCTTAAGCGCTGCTGTCATGGACTGTGTGGCTGGTCCCGGCGGAGGTTCGAGTCCTCCCTCGGACATGGGTGTGTGTGTTTGTCCTTAGGATAATTTAAGTTAAGTAGTGTGTAAGCTTAGGTACTGATGAACTTAGCAGTTAAGTCCCGTCAGATTTCACACATTTTTTGGGTGGTTTCTTTCAAAAGAGCACTACTCCGCCTCTGATAACCTCGTTCTTGACAGAATGCTAAAACCTAATGTTCCTAACATCGCCTACATGGACGGTTGCTTGTCTCCGAAGGGTGCTTGTCTGTCAATGAGAGGCTACCACGAGGCATGCCGGAGGGCCTGATGCAGAAGCGGGCAGTGGTTGTGCGACCTACACTGCATGCGCGGGCATCAAACCCTGTATTCACATTCTAAATGCCATCGATGGAGGACATATCAAGTAGTCGGGTATCTGGTACACTTTGCATGCGAATCATTGTGACGTACGTCATAATGTTGAGAGAACACATTTTGAGAAACACCTAATTGTGGTGTTTCTTGTTGTTTGGTGCAACTAGAAGATCCTTTAAGTTATGGACATGAATGTACTTAGCCATTATGTGTAGATGTCAGTACTGAACCGAAGAGCCGGCCGCGGTGGTCTCGCGGTTCTAGGCGCGCAGTCCGGAACCGTGCGACTGCTACGGTCGCAGGTTCGAATCCTGCCTCGGGCATGGATGTGTGTGATGTCCTTACGTTAGTTAGGTTTAAGTAGTTCTAAGTTCTAGGGGACTGATGACCACAGCAGTTGAGTCCCATAGTGCTCAGAGCCATTTGAACCATTTTTGAACTGAACCGAAGAGGAAAGACATACAATTCCTAAATAATGCTGAGCGCAGTAACAAATGTGTCAGCGCTATGCTGTAATACATCTGATATGTATGGCAGTAACAATATTGTCAAGAAAAACTGTAGCTTGTATTTCATTGTGTTGTTCCAAGAGTGAAATGCAAAATGATAGAATAAAATAATTACATTAGACATCAATCAGATATAAACATCTGTATTTCTCCAGTTATCTGTACCTTTTTCAAATCACATTAAAGCAATAATAATTGCATTTGAACACGTAGACGTTAATTTTTCAGTTGAACAGTGACACACCCACGACCTTAAAAATTCGAGTATGATATGGGTACATCGACAGTCAATATGCAAGCAACAAGCATCGATAAAATGTTTATCTAGAAACTAAAACAGTTACAGTTTTAACTTCAAGTGAAGAGGCATATCTAGAAAATGAACTGATACGAGGTCTGTTTAAAAAATTGATGCCTTCTATCTGGTTCCACTCCCCGACCTCCTTAATAACTTTACTATTTCACATCTCGTTTAGTTTCCAAGCTGATGTTGTCCAAACGAAAGACAGAATATTATAGATAGTTCTTTTGCAATAATGGTTGTTCATTAAAGCTTGTAATTACCTTATTTGAGACTTAATTTATGAGATTATGGATGCAACAGCTGCTAACCCTAAGCAAAATTGTCATTAATACACAATCTTAAACATTTCAAAAAATATTAACATAAAACCTTTTTATCATTAGCGAACATCGTATCATACAAAATTAAGACAGGCCAAGTTCCTACATATTCGTAATACACTACGAAACGCTGGAAGCTCAACCACAATTTTCTTCCCTTGCCGTTT
Source organism: Schistocerca serialis cubense (assembly GCF_023864345.2). NCBI lineage: Eukaryota > Metazoa > Arthropoda > Insecta > Orthoptera > Acrididae > Schistocerca > Schistocerca serialis. The sequence goes on along the minus strand of NC_064640.1, from coordinate 368,331,973 downwards.
ATAGCAGACGTCGTAACAGCGCAGACATCCTTAAATAAATCTCATAGTATGAGAATTGAACATCGATATCGATTCGGCGGCAGCTCTATTCGTTTTTAAGAAACCTCTGAAATGTTCCAGTTATTTTCTGCAGAGAATTGTGATGGAGTGTGCCCACTTGCACGTGACAACGCCCTGCTCCTGTGAAACCTGTTCGAATACAGCTTCCTAGATTTTAAGGTTCGTGTCTTCGTAAAATAGTTGACAGTATCACACACGTGCGCCCACATAAACGCGCGTTCGTAGAAACGACACGACCCGAACCTGCGGACTTCGCAATGGGTGGCACAGCCAACCACGCATCCAGACGTTGTAACAACGAACTGTCAGACTTATTTCTTAGGCAATGATTTCGTTACTGTCGAATCTGAAGGGAGGAATTAATTCCCTTATAAATCGAAGTCTTAATTTGTAGACTGCCGTATTTCTTAGCGAAAAAATGCTACCATTGTACTATGCTTTTCACAGAATCGTTTCAAAATTCCACTCGATGTTGCTTTGGAACGCTTTAAAATTTATGACGGTCGTATAACTCCAACAAAGAAATAAAGTTGGAAGGCACTGACTGTCATCCCAGAGAAGGTCTAGCAGTCGTCACACAAGAGCGCAATAAATACTGCGTGAAATGGACTCAGCTGCAGGTGGAGTTAAAAGCGTGAGTGCTATTTTAATAATTTTCAGGTTGCATTGTCTGGGGGTTGTTAAAAATAACCTTTTAATAATATTTGTTATATTTGTTTCCTTAGAAGCACACCACACTCTGTTTACGCATTTATTCTCGCGGTGTCTTATTCACTTCACTAAGTCGCCCTCGAAAGCTTCTTTTTAATGTACTTCACTGTCCGTGGCGAATTTTTCTTAATTTCAGCAGTAGTGTCAAGAAAAGTGCATTTACAGCACTGATTTTAATTTTGGCAACAAGAGAAAGTCTCTTGGCGGGAGATCTGGAGAGCATCGCCAGGGAACGAGAGTAATCTGAATTTTATACACAAAAATCGTAAACAGACAAAGCTGAGTGAGGAAGCTCATTGTCATTCTGAAAGCACCATTAATTGTCTTGCTACAACTGTGGTCTCTTTTTATTTCATTTGTCGCTTGAAATACCTTGCAGTGTAATGCGGTTGGATGTTTGACCCAGACGTAAAAATTCTAAATGCACAGTTCCACTGACGTAGGATAAACTTACAAGTTACTGTTTGACATTAGATCAGAACAATCTTGCTTTTTTGGGGTGCTAATATTCTGTTATGACTGGACTTTTATCTCAGCGACGTAGCCGTATATCACTCTTTTCTTGTGATGATCCGTTGCATGAATATTTCGTCATTGTTATTTTGATTAATAAATTCGTTACAAACGTTCACTCGGTGTTCCTTCTGTTCTTCAGTCATAAAACAAAGTACAAACTTTGCAGAAATTCAACTTGTGTTCAGTTGAGATTCTAATCTCGTCTTCGAGTTCTCTGCAGCTGAACAACGGTTGATGTGCACCAAATCAACGATTAGCTGAAAGTGAGGTCTTCACAGTTGAACTCGAAGACCTTCCGGGTCGACGGTCACCTTGAATTGATTGGCGACCAATCTGAACACGAAAAATCATACGGGACAGTGCACTCATCCTGCAGCAAGAGCTCTGCAAACTTTCTTCAACGGTGGAAATGTTCCCGCAAATGTTTTCTCAGCTTTCTCTCGAAATTTCACATTGCATCGTTGCTCTCGCATGCTAAATATTGAAATAATAGTCACGATCATAGCTCTGTCTTTCGTTTGGATAACATCAGCTTGGAAACTAAAAGAGATATGAAATAGTAAAGTTATTAAGGATGTCGGGGAGTGGTACCAGCTAGAAGGCAACAATTTTTTAGACAGATCTCGTATCAGTTCATTTTCGAGATACATCTCTTCACATTAAGTTAAAGCTGAAACTATTTTAGGTTCTACATTACATTTTATCGATACTTGTTGCTTGCATATTGACTGTCGATGTACTCATATCCTACGCAGATTTTTAAGGTCGTGGGAGTATCACTGTTCAACTTTTATGTATGCATGTAGTTCTCTCTTCCGATTATACGTATTTGACTTTGAGAGCCACATAACGCCGATAGACATTTCTTATAATTAACCATACACTAACCAGCCAGAACATTATGACCACCGACCTACTATCGATACAAACCCGTCCAGGCGGTAGCAGCGTCACCTGGCGAGGGATGACTGCTAGTCAGGCACACGTACGGTACATGTAGTATCAGTGAGCGTGCTGTCCGCGTGTAGAGGCAGATTGTGACGGCCCGGAAGCTCGACAAGAGCATTTCGGAAACTCCCCGACTTGTCGGGTGTTCAAGGAGTGCTGTGGTGAGCAGCTGACGACCCATGTATGTGCCAATGTTACATCACGACATCGGCAACTACGACTGAAATGGGCATGTGGCCATCCTGCACTGGACGTTGGTGCAGTGGCAGGGCGTTGTATGGTCTGATGATTCCTGATACCTTCTTCATGATGCCGATGGGAGGTCGCGAATCCGTCGTAGCTCCCTGACACCTGCACGGTGGGACGGAGACAAGCTGGTGGCGTCTCCATTATGCGACATTCAAGTGGGCGTCGACGGGAACACTGGAGCTCGTGCAAGGCACCATTACAGCCAAGAGGTATCGTACACTGGTTGCAGACCACGTACACCCCTTCATGACGATTATGTTTCCCGACGGCAGTGACATTTTTCATCAAGATAATGCGCCATGTCTCAAGGCCAGGAGTGTGATGGAGTGGTTCGAGGAACACAGTGTCGAGTTCCAGTTGCTGTGCTGGCCCCCCAACTCGCCAGACATGAACGCGATCGAACACATCTGGAATGTCATTGAACACGGCGTCACAGTTTATCGTCCCCTTCCCCGGACTTAACGGGGATTAGGTGACTTGTGTGTGCAAATGTGGTCTCAACTCCCTCCAGCGACCTACCAAGACCTCATTGCTTCCATGCCACGACGCGTCACCGCTGTCATTCGTGCCAAAGGTGAACATAACGGCTATTAGGTAGGTGGTCATAATGTTCTGGTTGATCAGTATATATCAGGTGCGTAATTTAAGAGTAAATCGATCCAGCACTCGTGTACTGGCCAGCGTTTGCGATAAATTCCCTAGTAACGCCTACGGTGAGCAAAGATTTCCTTTCGGTTGACACCGTTACTGAACACTCGTGGGGACGTTGCAGCGTACCGTTTTAAAATTTAAGATTAGCGGTGAATTAACAGTCCTTAAAAATTGAAAACGTGCTGTACTATGGAATATTTGAATATTACCCTTGCAAAAAAGTCTTCCGAATGTTTTCTTATTCTGTATTGTATGATTATATGATAGCGGAACAAACACTGGTAGCAGTTACTTCTGTAAAATATCTGGGAGTATGCGTACGAAACGATTTAAAGTGGAATGATCATATAAAATTAATTGTTGGTAAGGCGGGTACCAGGCTGAGATTCATTGGGAGAGTCCTTAGAAAATGTAGTCCATCAACAAAGGAGGTGGCTTACAAAACACTCGTTCGACCTATACTTGAGTATTGCTCATCATTGTGGGATCCGTACCAGATCGGGTTGACGGATAGAGAAGATCCAAAGAAGAGCGGCGCGTTTCGTCACAGGGTTATTTGGTAACCGCGATTGCGTTACGGAGATGTTTAGCAAACTCAAGTGGCAGACTCTGTAAGAGAGGCGCTCTGCATCGTGATGTAGTTTGCTCGCCAGGTTTCGAGAGGGTGCGTTTCTGGATGACGTGTCGAATATATTGCTTGCCCCCTACTTATACCTCCCGAGGAGATCACGAATGTAAAATTAGAGAGATTCAAGCGCGCACGGAGGCTTTCCGACAGTCGTTCTTCCCGCGAACCATACGCGACTGGAACAGAAATGACAGTAGCACGTAAAGTGCTCTCCGCTACACACCGTTGGGTGGCTTGCGGAGTATAAATGTAGATGCAGATGTAGACAAAGAATTAAAATGTGTAATTTTTACCTCCAGAAAATATGGTTCATAAGTTTTGGTTTCCTAATTACGGATTGAAGATAAACACCAACATATAGTGAATTAGTTACACAGCCTTTGTTCGCACCAAGGGTTTGTTTCAAAATTAAAGAGTAGTGTATAACTGTCGGTAACCATGCAAATGTTCCAGCCATTACACGGAAAAAGTTATATTTGTGCTTTCTGATACAGAAGTCACATTTAAAATCTTTCAGAGTATTATCGTCGACATCTGAACAAAGCTCATTACACAAGCGAAAGCAACCGATGCAGTATAGGAGTATCAGTTGACGACAGTTGTTGCAGTGAAAGCACTCCTAGTCCTCTTCATATTCAGCTAATGAGTCTTACGATATGTTTTCATCAAGGCTTGAATCGGAGTCTTCGTCACCATGATGCTGCCGTTTCTTGGCGCTTTGCTTCTTTCTTGCGAACAGCTTTCGTTTGGTAGGTCCAGGTGTTGGAGGTCAATTAGACGCATGAAACGGAGCTACAGGAGCAGGTTTTGTTGAAGGTGGTGGCTTTCCTGTAGTCTTGGCACTTGCTTTCTTTTTTCCTTGAGGCAGAGGCTGCACCAAAGCCTATTTCAAGGGAGATGATGTCAACACTGCTGCTTTATTTGCTCTTGGTGATGGGTTTGCTGTTGGAAGTAGAGTAGGCGAGCTGACTTCAAAAATAGAAACCGCTGTTTCTTCCATTACAGTAACTGCAGTCGACAATGTGGTGCTGCTGTAGCTTCTGAGGCCTTATCAGTATTTGATGCTGGTTACTCAGGAGTAAAATCCATAGATGAAGAAATCAGGGGGTCACAAGAATAGATCCCACATTTTTTTTAACTATTTGCAGCCACTTCCACTGTTGCGGCTACCTGTCAGTGGACCAACGTCTCTGTCTCTCACACACTGGAAAGGTGGCATCTGGAATAAAATCAAAACATTTGTTTGTATTAATTTCGGGTACCCGAAATAGTGCAAAATATTACAACCCAGCATGAAAGACCATCCTTTACTTCTGTTAATGTACAATCTAATCATTAAGTGAACGATGGACGACAGTTTTATCAATTAGATAAGAAAGAGCATGCTTAGAACTACTGCCTCAAATGAAATACTTTGAAAGTACTTTGAAAGGAAAGACCTCCAACTGAACTCTGTAAAAAATGGTTATACTGACTACAGTGCAAAAAAAAGTTGTGGAGAATGGAACGTTTAACAGCACCGGCACCAAACTCACAATGGCTTATCAGAGTTACCCTTGCTATTGGTTATCGGAGCGAGCTGCACAGTGCAGCTCCATTCGAGGGAGATATTCAGCTACCTGGAATTAGGCAACCACCCAAAATGTGGGCACTTTATCCTATGCTCTTTCTTTGATCAACGTCTCAATGGAAATGGCTTGCCACTGACGTCCAAAGACTTTCATGTATTGTACTTCATCTGTACGTGTCTCGGTGGCAAAGGGGATAGGTGTTAGTCAACAAATCTAAAGATGTACGGTTAAAACCTCAGACGGTGCAAACATTTCCTTATGATACCGATCGCTTCTTTCATCTTTGGCAATGACTTGTTATTGTGAGAAATACTACGATGCACCGTGGTTGGTAATCCATGTGAAACTGTATGTCTCACTGTAACTGCCTGGTTGAATTAGTTCAGAAGTCGGAAGATGGCAAGGACATACCACCTTCTTTAGACCATACCTATTAAAACAATGAGATGTTCAAACCAGCCGGGTCGAGGGCAGCCCTACCTTTATGCGGAAATTATTCAAATATTGATTTCTAATGAATACGTGTGACATTTATTTGTTGCTGTTGCTGAGAACAGAAGTAAAGTTTCAAAGGCGACTCCTGTCGACAGCGTATGTTGTTCCATAAATCACCATTTGGGCCGGCATCAGACGGTCGATACTTTACTATTCTCTCGTTTTACGAGATACTGCACAGATTTTTAAGAATTGATCAGTGCGCGGGAACACAGTCTGGTATACGAAATTATATGGTACAGTTTGAACTACGCTGTCAAGCGAAAATGTTCGGTACAACAGTAAAAATAATTCCTTCAGCTGGATTAGAACTAGCAACGTTCACTACTAATGTGAACACGAGGACGAGTCGTTAAGATGGGAAATCACAAACCCTCTTGACAAGAGTAACATCCAGGGGTTTACATTACTTTGAGAAAGCAATTTTCGTTCATAAATTATATAACAGGAACCTGTTCAGCTGGCTCATGTGTTTAACAGTAGCATACTCCATATCCAGGAAACTGATCGAAATGGTGTAGTGTCTGGTATCCGTGGAGCAAAGCGTATTCCGATAAATTAAATATTTTAGCTATCCTAAGAGACAGAAAGCTAAAGGAAAGGGAATCAAGAATTTAAGATTAGAGCTTTACATTTCGACGACGTCGAGACGGAGAAACAGTACGAAATGGACTGGGATGCGAAACCAAGTTAGTTGTGTCTCTTTTTTTCGCCATAATATATTTAGTGAAACCATGTGAAAATTAATGCAGACTCCAAAAATATTTCAGTATCGTTGTTACACTTTCTAACAAAGCTGTACTTTCAACGATTTCAATAGAAAGGAAAGTCGATATATATATTTTTTTTTTATTTGACAACTCAGGAGTCGATTCAAGGAGTGCATGAAATTTTGATCCAGCAGTACCAGTAGACATCAGATAATACTTGAAGCAGTACCAACGTGTTAGGAAATTGAGACATTATTAGAAGCCAGAGTTATGGGCCCGGAGAAAGCCTATAAACTGAATGGCCCGAGGAGCAGCGCCGCGTTTCCCAAATAACACACTGGCCTCTAGCTTGAGGTTACGCATTGGTTACGCTCGATGAAAGGATCTCCTCGGAGATGGAGCATTACACCTCTGCTGTGTATAAAAGTGTTTCACCTGCGGGCACTGATCACATTCCTCGTAAGAGTATACGGGTTTATATGAAGTCCTGTCAAGCTCAAAACTGGTAGAGTACACGCGCGGTGGCTGTGCAAGCGGCATGATTTACATATTAATACACAATGAAACCCACTTAAAAACTTTTTGCTGTTCATTTCGTATAAAATTTAATCTGCGCACTTCCTCGCTCGATTACCGTAGTAAGATAGCCAAAAACAGTTCCGTACGTCAAGAATGTGCATACAAAGCGGTTTTTAAAAAGATTGTAGGAATATCTACATCCACATCTACATACATCCGCAGGGCACCGCACGGTCTCTCTTCACGTGACACAGTAAGTACTTTGCTTCCTCCCAAGTATATCTCTTGAAAAGACCGTGACGGTAAAAAAAAGCGATATTCGAGCTCACACGTAGGCTGACCACCAATAGTTCTTCCCGCGGACCATCGTCACTGAAATAGGAAAAGTGGGAAATGGCAGTGGTACACAACGTACCCTCCGCCACACACAAGACAAGAAAGCGAGTTAATACTGCATTGCCATCCAGTTCTGAGCTATGGCGAAGGTTTCAAATCTCTAGCTCATATGGAAATCACATATTGCACGGTCATCCATTTACGCTTCTAGCTCATAAAGTAAAATTTATACCGACCAGACAGACAAGAAAGCGACATACCAAAAACATCGTAAAAAATAGAGAAACTTTAGGATGGTAGTGTTAATGCTTCAGACGTTCTCCATAGTCTCTTTCCCCCCTCCCCCTTGCACTTGAATAGATCGTATAGAACGTTCTTACAACCCCGTGTATTTGTCAGACAAGTCCTTCTTTGGATTGAATGCCGGTGCTGACCCTTCGCGTGAATTTCTGCACTTTGTCGTTTTGTGGTATCTTCGTATTGATAACACCAAGTCTCGTCACCTGTGATGAGTTTTACTAAAAAATAATTGTCCGCGTTTTGCATTTCGATCAATTCGCGCCTGACGTCCGTGCGTCGTTGCTTTTGTTCGGGAGTCAAGGTGTACTGGACAAAAGTTGCTAACATTTTTCTCTTCTTCGAAACATTCTAGAGAATGTCTTTATCGTTGGGATTTGTGACATAACAACGTCGACACAATACGTCCGCTCGTCCACTGCTTACAATTGACTGTTCGAAACCACATCTGTTGTTTACAGTTCAGGGTGCTATTGTAGCTACTGTGCTAACGTCGCTTATACGCCAGGAATAAAATCAATCTCGTAACTTGGAAGAAAGCCATACATTTAGCATTCAATGATCTTGCTTACATGTATATTTCTGATTACTGTACGCCTTTGCTCCATTCAAGGAGTACTTTCCTGACATCGGAACAAATAGCAGACCAGATGCTCATATCCAACTAAAACCGAAAATATTTGTTCAGTGTCGACCAGTATTTGACTGATGAATTAATTTTTTACAATAAAGTGACCATACACATACTCTCTAATATCCTGGAGAGCCACAACAATAACAAACTCTCGTGTCTTGGAAGTTAACTGCTACCCACAGTAAAAATGACTCCGCTGCAGTGATAACTAACGGTTGAATGTTCGTTCAGTTTATGTTAATTTTGCGCTAATGAAGAACAGTCTTATTTTTAAACGCCAGTACAGAATCAAATGAAGTCTTGAGTCTCGCTGATGGTAATAAAATTTACTGCTTCCCACATTTACGGTGATGGAAAAGTACACAACTTTTAACAATGTGTTGTGGAGAAACAGCATCTTTGGTAAGCAAAATGGAACAGCCTTTCTTATAAAATCTAAACTTCCAGTACACACTGAGTTTCGAACGAAATCTGCCATTCGGACAACGCATTGTGAGACTGAGATAAGATCATACAGTGGGCCATGCCGAGAGTGTTTCACTTGCATCTATCTGCAACCTGAGCTGTCCCGGTGCTCGTCATTCCAAGGGAAATACCACTAAATCGAGTGCTCTGCAAAGAAATACCATCTTAGAACTGCTTGCTAATAGCTAGCTGAAAAGCCTCCGTAGGATAGGTAGACTGGCTCAGTACCTGACAGGTTGATGTTTTGCGTAAATCTCTAAGGCGTGCAGGAATACTTCATGTGTAAAAAAATACCAACAGTGGGTTGAAATTGAGCTTTAAATCCGTTCTAGTACGCAGTTTCAATATCCCACAAAACTATTCTCACGCATCCGGGGGCCAGAATTTCACTGCACTGCCTTGTTAACAGCATGCGCCCGTGGCTGCGCCACATTCAAACCCTACCATCATCTCTTACCAATTGAACCTGGAACTCATCTGGCCAGGCCACGGCTTCCAGTCGTCTAGGGTCCAACCGATATGGTATCGAGCCCAGGAGAGGCGCTGCATGAGATGTCACGTTGTTAGCAAAATGCACTCGTGTAGGTCCATCTGCTGCAATAGCCCATTAACGCCATAGTTCGCCGCACTGTCTTAGCAGATAGGTTCGCCGTACGTCCCATATTAATTTCTGCGGTTACTTCATACAGTGTTGCTTGTCTGTTAGCATTGACGACTCTGCGCTAACACCGCTGCTGTCCATCGTTAAGTGAAGGCCGTGGTGAGAGGTAATGCGTGAAATTTGGTGTTCCCGGCACACTCTTGATACTGTGGATCTCGGAATATTGAATTCCCTGATGATTTCCGAAATGGAATGTGCCGTGCATCTAGTTCCAACTACCATTCCGCGTTCGAAGTCTGTTACTTCCCGTCGTCATAATGACGTCGGAAACCTTTTCGCATAACTCATTTGAGTACAAATGACAGCACCACCAATGCATTGCACGATTTATCGTGCAAAATGATCCATGGCACATGAGAGTAACTAACTAACTATACCTTGTGTACACGATACTACCGTCATCTGTATATATGCATATCACTATCCCCTGACTTTAGCCACCTCACTGTAGCTGTAACATAAATTCAGTTGTGTAATAAAAATATGTACTGCAAATTCGTTGGATTGAAGGAAAGATTTCTTATCCTGACAACTATTCCAGCTCTGAAAGCGTCGAGTGGATACATCTAGTAATATTATTCCGATGAGAAGAAGCCGATCGCACAATACGTCACCTTAACTTACTGCGTATGGTATTGATTCCAAAGTAACTAATGCATTATAAGGACAACAATTCTGTGGTTCACCAGATGATACAGAAACAATTAGTAATGACGGTGGTATAAAGAACCAGTTTATACAACCCACACGTACTGGAGAAGAGACTGTATCGGGCTCGAACTGGATTCCCTTGTTCACCGGACCAGCCGGACAATCGGAAAACACGTGCCGCTGTCGGCCCCTTTGTTCTTTTACCATTTCAGAACGACTCGCTTTCTGATGGCAAAATTCGAACACTAAGAAGTCCTCTGCTTCTCTCTGACGTCGTTGGATGGCCAGACGAAGATTATTCGTCCCGCGAAAAAAGAATCCGGTGGTCAGATGCGAAACAATGTGCCGAACACATGAATCATTGCTAAACTGATCAGCTCTCGAATTGATTTATCTCTATCAGCGGCCACAACGCGCTCAGAATTCACAATGAGTGGAGGCAGACAATGGGAATACTCGAGTCGCTATCTTCCTAAATTAAAATGTGAACTCTGTGGCACGTGACATTTGCCGAAAACAATCGCTTCTTTGCCTTTGGTACTTTCCCCTCCTTCCAGTGGTGGTTGTAGTCGGCGGTATGAGAGTTATCAAGTGTACCTACAACTTCATATAAGCTTTCAAACCTTTTTTATTTTGTAGAGATTTCTATGGTGAGACGGTATCACTGTGAAATATTGTAATGCTGGGACTTACTGCTCTCGAGATTCTCGTACGTAAAAGCAACGTGCGCTGAGTGAATCTAGACTTTATTATCTTTGGGTATTTCAGTTGATGGAAATAGACTAAACTAATCGAGTACATAAACATGAGTATTTGTTTTTTCTTCTTCTATTCGTTCCCATACTATGCACCTGAGAACGACGAAATTTTGGCGAATTGTTATGCGCACCCCCACGAAGGTTTCTGTGGGGTAATAGCCACCTAAAACGTATAGGAGTCGAGATGAAGTGGAGATGACATAGAAGCTAAAATCAGGAACACCTGGAGCAATGTCTATCAAGTCTTGTATTCATATAACTCATCATTTTTATAATTATTTGTAAAAAATTTGTGGGCTAGTGTACCTCAACAACCCAGAGGGGTAAGGGTGGAGGCGAGAAGACGTGACATGAAAAAATATTCGATATCGACCGCTACTGGCATCAGATGCATAATTTTCGGAGTCGATATGCAAAGACAGAGAGAGAATGTCTCTGTAACGCCTGAAGGGATTTTTACCCATAGTGGTACATATACTATCTGCGAAAATTGACTGTGACTGCAAGAGATCCCTAGTAACCATATGGCTGAGGCTTTGGGGTGAAAAAGGACGACAGAAAAGCATAAACAACGCCTGGATACATGTCAGCCAAATTTGGTATATAATTGACTCATTAATCGTATAAAAATACTGTGGGTGTAAGATATTCCTACTATCGCTAAGAGTGGGGTAGACGATGAGAAAGGGTGACATTTGGAAACGTCTGAAAACTATCTGTTAATATTTCTTTCCTGCAAGTAGTTGACTTGGAGTACTTTAAAAATATCAAGCGCTGTTCAGTGCATCGACCACATCGTGCAAATAAACATTGCAGCGAGCCAATAATATTGCCAGCGTGTTTCGGGACCGAAGACTATGCCACACGGGTCAATAGCACAGATACATTTAATGTCCTCTTTAGAGTCGCATGGTGTAAAACGGCGGTGAATCACACAATTTCCAGTGACAGTTCTTTTCCTTGAAACGACAATTAGCTACTCGCAAAAGTACAAGTTTTCTTAGAATTCGTATGAAATTGCAGGGTGAAATTTGCTAAAGATACGGATGAAATACGTGTAAAATATGTGCGACGTATGTTAAATGTATGTCAAATATAAATGCGTATGAAATATATATAACACATGCATACACTTTGTCTGCGTTTACCTACTTAGAAAGAAAAAGAGGCACTGCAACGCATCCCGGGCATTTAGAACCAAAACTAACTAATGGCCTGATCATTCTTACCACCAAAATATACATATCTTGCTTTCATAGTTTATCATGTGTATTTTCCAGCTTCTTCAAACAGTATAATCCAAATAAGTACTTGCATTCACAAATAAGACTTTATTATTTCACGTATTTTGTCTATACCCCGAAAACTATCTTAGAAACGTCATATCGGCATCACCTTTGTAGACTACATACAATTACTCCACGTCACGCTAAGGAATAGAACTTTTGGCGTTTCGTCAACTATACAGTAACACGTGTGCACTCTGAGTGATATTATTTCATGACTTTGACGTAATTACAGTCTATCTACTCCATAATCGTAGTTCACTTTTTTGCATGAATACAAGGAAAATAGACCTGCACCATTCAACCAGAACTCATAGAGCATTACTTGTGGCGAAACTCATTCTCTGCACTGAATTCCACAAGTTATACGTTCGCATTGTTATTATACCGTACCATAAAAGTATAAAATCAGTAGCGAATGACATTCTTAACTAGAAGGCAGACGGAATAAAATGGTTTTAAGGTACCGTGTCGCGCTGAATTCAGTGACACTACAGACGGAGCACAAGCTCCAATCGAACATGCGCGAGACTGGATGTCAACCTCATCTGTTTTTAAGGAACTGTCAGCGGAAGCCCGAAGTTATTTAGTGAAACCACAAGTTTTATAAATAAGAAACACTGGATAAGGTTCTGAACACCACGCCTCTCGATAATGAGTACATTGTTGTAAGCACTGCACCACTGCCCACACTAAAAACCGTTAGATACATCACCGAGTTGTTTATTTATCTGTTATTGCACATTCGCACATTCCATTCACTAAGTATTGTGTTACGTGTAAATATTCAGTATTGATAACTGTTGAGTGCTTGTAGGGTGTGGTATTTTTGAAGATGATGACAGTACGTCAAACGTGAGACCTAGTGCCTGTAGATAGTGCTCTACTCTCGAACAGGTCAGCCGAGCTTGAAGTCTACCAGGTAAAAAGATAATCATCAACGTCACCTTAAGTCCTCACAGCATAAGACTCTCAGAGAGAATTGAAATTTAACACACAAATCGACACACGAAGTATGCGCCATCAACTTTTCACCGCTTGTCCGTTAAATTGGTGAGATGAAATTTTCTTCCACCATCAGGTTTCGAACCGGCACGCTTCGGATCGGGCGCCAATCCCCCTTACGACTGCGACCACGCAGAGATACTTTCCATCAGCGAATGGAAAGGCAAAGAAGTCACCATCAGCTACAAACTGCAAGTGATTCGCAGACTGTAGCTGTGGATGCAGAAGTAAGTGCGAAGGCGACGACACAAATTCTAATTCACTTAGACTGTATCGACAAAATTTGGCGCACTCGCTTCGTTGCCAGAGATTGCATAGTGCCGCGTTTGGTGACTGGCGCGGTCCGATGGCTCCGCCTCATTACACAGTGCGGTCCAGATGTATGGTCGGCATTACGTCGATCTGAGCCCTGTAAGCAGTCGTGGACATAAGAACAGCCTGTCCAATCAGCGTGTTGGAATCGTGTAAACCTGGTGAGACAAACGACGTGGTCGTGCGGGCCCTCCCACGCCAGTCTCCCCTTAACAGCTTCCTAAATCAACGGCCACCTAACTAGGACAATGCCGACCAACGTGCATGGAGGCATTCCATTCTTATCCGATACATACTGTCTGCCGACGCCGACGCAGGCGCCAGGTCTGGCGACCTCCAACTCAGTTTCCACTATCTGTGTTGTGCCGCTTGCTCTGCTGTTCTGCCCAACCCGTTCCGAACTGCAAGTCCTTTTCCGTTTCTCCATAATCACTGAGGTGCTTTTTTTTTTAGGATGTGGGGAAAGGTGCAACTCATCAGTCTTCTGACTGGTTTGATGCCACCCGCGACGATTGCCTGCTTTGTGCCTCTCAAAGTGGCACCTACAATTTGTGCCTTCTACGGTTCCCTGTAATATTATGTTACTATTTCTTCTTTCTTAGACTGTCCATATATTTTTCTCTCGTCGTTTCTACGGAGAATATATCAATAGTTAAACTGAATGTGAAATGTATTTTACATTTAAATTTACTCCGATCATATTTTCAACGCAGTCATCGTAACAAATCTATAGGCCAACATTGGATATTTTTTGAAAATCGTCAGTTAGTTTTTTAGCTTACATTTACTTTCGTTTATTCTTCATAAGATTATCCGTACACAAAAAATTAGATACTTCTACGAGTACTGGACACATTTGGTAATACTACATGTTGTGTCGTATCGATGAAGATGCCGCCGGAGATTACAATGTAGTTGGTATAATTGCTGTTTCTTAAATGGTTCACATAAACGTAGAAAAAACATCATCTGTCTTAACTGCATTTTGTATAGATTCCACCTTATTTTACTGTTCTAAATGACACAGAATTTTTGTCTACCTCGGAGGTATCACATTTCATTTTACAATTTTCCTTTCTCTCCTCACTTGTTTCTCTTTCATAAGTACCTCATGGTGGCGTCGCCGAAAAGTGCTGTAAGAAATACTATAAGATAAAATAGGATAACTGCAATCTCGACGAAAATGTTGTTTGTATGAGTTAATAGTGATCACCGTCCTATTTACGGGTTTTATGTCCTGTATCGTAATCTCAGCGAAATGTAATATGTGTTTACGCATTTACTGGGAACTCGGTGACCCTCTGTAATTAGTATCGAGTTTATTCAACTGGCATCGCATGAAGGGTGAAGACTAAGCTATCTGTTTCTAGCATCATACCCAACGTTGATCGCGGTCCTCTGGTTTGGAACAAAGTGGAAAGTCTAAACCACAGGCTCAGACGACTTTGCGACGGTATCTGATGTGAATTTCTCGACCTCCGGTGTCAGGTAGAGAATTGTAGGTTTCCCCTTAATAGGTCGGGCTTACACTACACTCAGGAAGCAGCTACTGAGGTAGCAGAGTACGCGTGGCATGCGCACGGGGCTTTTTTAGGCTACAGAAATTCTCCCTTATGATCAAAGACGAATTGCCTCATAAATTAGCCACAATCTCCTCAGAGAACGTTCGTCGTCGCAGATCAGAGATACGAAAAGTTAATATGATTTCAGTAAACTGCAGGAGCATACAAGGAAAGGTCCCAGAATTAGTATCGCTTACTGAAGGTTATAACGCACAGACAGAATTAAAAAGTCCGTCCCCGGTAGCTGAGTGGTCAGCGCGACAGAATGTCAATGTTCGATTCCCGGCTGGGTCGGAGATTTTCTCCGCTCAGGGATTGGGTGTTGTGCTGTCCTACTCATCCTCATTTCATGCCCATCGACACGCAAGTCGCCGAAGCGGCGTCAAATAGAAAGACTTGCACCCATCGAACGGTCTACCCGACGGGAGGCCCTCGTCACACGACATTTATTTTTAGTATTAGGAACAGAAAGTTAATTGAAACCAGACATGAATTACAACGAATCCCTAAGTTCAGATTGGAATATTTATCGTAAGGATAGGTCAGTCACCAGTGGTGGCGGCGTGTTTATTGCAGTAAAGAATTCGATAAAATCTAGTGAGGTTGTCACGGATTCCGAATGTGAATTAATCTGGATGAAGTTAAGTGTAAAAGATCGGTCAAAAATGGTAATCGGATGCTTTTATAGACCGCCTGGGTCAGAAGCTCCATGAAGAAATGGCTTATAAGGCGCTTGGTCGACCGATTCTTGAGTTTGTTCATCTGTCTGGGACCCCTACCAGATAGTGCTGACAGAAGACAGAGAGAAGATACAGCGGTAGCGTTCTCGCTTCCCACGCCCGGGTTCCCGGGTTCGATTCCCGGCGGGGTCAGGGATTTTCTCTGCCTCGTGATGGCTGGGTGTTGTGTGCTGTCCTTAGGTTAGTTAGGTTTAAGTAGTTCTAAGTTCTAGGTGACTGATGACCTAAGATGTTAAGTCCCATAGTGCTCAGAGCCATTTGAACCATTTTTTTAGAAGATACAGCGAAGGGCGGCGCGTTTCGTCAAGAGATCGTTTAGTCGATACAAAAGCGTTACAGAGATGCTCGACAAACTCCATTGGCAAAGTGACAAGAGTGGCGTTGTGCATCACGGAGAGATTTACTGTTGAAATTTCGAGAAAGCAATTTCCAGGAAGTGTCAGACAACATATTACTTCCCCCAACATACGCCTCGCGTAATGGTCATGAGGAGAAAATTCGAGACATTAGAACCAATACAACCATTCTTACCACGTGCTATTTGCGAATGGAACAGGACTGGAGTGTTCAGTTAGAGGTACAAAAACTACTCTCCACTACACACCATTCGGTGACTTGCGGAGTATGCTGTAGATGTAGATTGAGATCTAATCCATCAATCCCTTGCAAGATTGAATCGACTGCTGCGGAGATATTATGAGTTAAGAGAAGTCGAGGGATTAGCATTGAAATGCCTTTTTTAAAAATGGTTGAAATGACTCTGAGCTCTACGGGACTTAACTTCTAAAGGTCATCAGTCCGCTAGAACTTAGAAATACTTAAACCTAACTAATCTAAGGACATCACACACATCCATGCCCGAGGCAGGATTCGAACCTGCGAGCGTAGCGGTCGTGCGGTTCCAGACTGTAGCGCCTAGAACCGCTCGGCCACCCCGGCGGGCTTGCCTTTTTTACTCGGCCAATGCTTTGATCTACACTCGCGCTCCCCAACCAACGATTTTTAGAGGAAATATTATAAAAAGGCATTCAAAAATAAATGACAAATATTTATGACGTAAATACAATGTGAAAATCAGATTTCATTTGATACTGTTCTGATAGTTGTCTGCAAAATTTGCCTTATTAGGAATAATGCTTTGGAAGTGCCAAATTTTCCATTCGGTTTCAGTAGGAGGTCGTATATGATGTCGGTGTATCGCAATGAGTAATAAAATACGGGCGTCCACGAATTTTAGAAATACTGCTATGAAAACTGAAACTGTTACAAACATACTTCACTATGGAGGTGTAAAGGGGACATTTTTTTAGTACGAAAAAGAAGCTTCAGTATTTGTAATAATGTATGTAAAGTCTTCCAGCCGTCTTTAGTTTTCGGAAATGCTTTTTAGCTCAACATTGCATCTGAGGAACTTTTATGCAGGGTTTCCGATAAATGACGGAAACACATGATAAGACGTTCCGTTAATGGAGAGACGTCTTAAACTAAGAGTCTTGGTTTCAGAAATTTACTTTGTTTCAGGGAATTGGCTTTCAGTGTTTAAAGACACTAAGAAAATTCATTTCAGTTTCTCGAATCGCCATATGGACGTTTCTTGTCTGTGTAGTTCGTTACCCGAAAATATTACTGAAATGTGGAGAATGCAGTATTTCAGATTTATTTTTTTTAGCATAACTAATAGGTAAAATAAGTGAGTAGGAAGAAAGAAAATGACATGATGGTAGGAATGAACTGGATATGTTCGGTTAGCAACAAGAATAACTTGGGTGGTTTGCCTTTTTTTAGCAGCAAGAACTGGTGTGCTGTTTCAGGAGAAACTCTTATTTTAGTGCTGTATGTGAAACTATATCGCAACGGAAATGAGTGCGTGCTAGCCCTTAAAGTACTGGTACAGCTTCTGAAAAATGTTCAGAAGCTTCAGTCTGATTTTGTACAGCGTGAACCGTTGAGCAATGATGATATCGTTTTAAAAGTCAGTGCCATATACACATATTAACAACAAGGGAATATTTTAAAAATAGTAAAAATATTTTTAGTGTTACTGTCCTTCACAAGGGCACATCTCTTTTGATTATGAAGTGAGTACCGTGGCATATTGTAAATGCATTTGGCTCTCATTGCAGATTTAGGTTTTTCATGATTTCCTAAATCACTTCAGAGGGATCTCGACGAGGTTACTAGATGAATCGATTGTCAATGTTGTACTCCATCTTTGTGCAGCACTGTCCCCATTGACCTCGACATCGACGTGATGCTGAAGCATAGTTTAGTTTCATTTTATATTTTTCTTTTATGTAGGTAAAACTGTAGTACAACTGGGCACCAACACATGACTATCTTGTGGGACACAAAAAATTAATGAGGTATAAAAGTGGCTTCTGTGTCCTCGCTGTCATTAACGAAGGAAGTCTACCGTTTAAAATCCTGTCTACATCGAGGTCATTGGAGACTGATCTTGGCAAAAACACATGAAAAAGTTCGGGAAACAGGACAGGGGTTTGAACCGGGCTCCTCATGAAAAACGAGTTCACTGTGTTACACTTCACTCAGTCATCACTCTCGGGCTGAATTTTGACCAAATATTGGTTCATGCCACCCGTGTGGCTAATGTTTCCATCGAGATAACGTACACATTCACTTGATGCTTTCTTTTGGATACTCTACTATTCGCAGCGGAAACAGTATATAAAGCATCCGCGCGTGCGCCGAAGTCAAAAACGAAACTTGGCTGGAATGATGCTGGTGAGACACAGGGTGGGTGCTGGACCGCATGAAACAAGACGTCCTTGCAACGCCGTGCACCAGATTTAGTGCGCGATGGCATTGTGGCCGTGTGTGGGTGTGGCCTTTCGACTATCATCTCGTTAGAAAGTTAACATCTTTAATAGAGGCATTCATTACGGTGCGTGCGCTGCGCCAAACGTTTCCGGATGAATCATAACTCTCCAGGCAGCCGGCGCGCGTGCTAGCCGCGAGGCGCAGGAGATGTCATTATTACACGTCCTCCGCCAGAAACGCCCCTCGTTCCGCCATCGCGAGAGACTGATAGCTTGTCTACGAAAAGCAGCAGAGCGAAATAAGGGGAGGGAAAGAAGCTGCCGAGAAAAAGTGCAACCGAACTTATTTTCGGCTGGTTAAGAACCCACTCTGCTTTGGCGCATCGCTCAGAACTCGTCCTCATCTTGCTGTAATGGAACTTGTAACTCATCGTGACCAAACGACTTTGCGCAACGGTTGACACACTGGACTCGTTTTCGGGGGAAGCAGCCACACTGATATAAGTTGCTGGCGATTTCGCTACAAACATTTAATGCAAATAGCAAGACGGTTCTGCTGCATCGAGGTACAGTCTCAACTTGTACTCTGTCTCTAATGATTACGAAGTCAAAAAGGTATTAAATCCTAAAATTCCTTATACACTCCTGGAAATGGAAAAAAGAACACATTGACACCGGTGTGTCAGACCCACCATACTTGCTCCGGACACTGCGAGAGGGCTGTACAAGCAATGATCACACGCACGGCACAGCGAACACACGAGGAACCGCGGTGTTGGCCGTCGAATGGCGCTAGCTGCGCAGCATTTGTGCACCGCCGCCGTCAGTGTCAGCCAGTTTGCCGTGGCATACGGAGCTCCATCGCAGTCTTTAACACTGGTAGCATGCCGCGACAGCGTGGACGTGAACCGTATGTGCAGTTGACGGACTTTGAGCGAGGGCGTATAGTGGGCATGCGGGAGGCCGGGTGGACGTACCGCCGAATTGCTCAACACGTGGGGCGTGAGGTCTCCACAGTACATCGATGTTGTCGCCAGTGGTCGGCGGAAGGTGCACGTGCCCGTCGACCTGGGACCGGACCGCAGCGGCGCACGGATGCACGCCAAGACCGTAGGATCCTACGCAGTGCCGTAGGGGACCGCACCGCCACTTCCCAGCAAATTAGGGACACTGTTGCTCCTGGGGTATCGGCGAGGACCATTCGCAACCGTCTCCATGAAGCTGGGCTACGGTCCCGCACACCGTTAGGCCGTCTTCCGCTCACGCCCCAACATCGTGCAGCCCGCCTCCAGTGGTGTCGCGACAGGCGTGAATGGAGGGACGAATGGAGACGTGTCGTCTTCAGCGATGAGAGTCGCTTCTGCCTTGGTGCCAATGATGGTCGTATGCGTGTTTGGCGCCGTGCAGGTGAGCGCCACAATCAGGACTGCATACGACCGAGGCACACAGGGCCAACACCCGGCATCATGGTGTGGGGAGCGATCTCCTACACTGGCCGTACACCACTGGTGATCGTCGAGGGGACACTGAATAGTGCACGGTACATCCAAACCGTCATCGAACCCATCGTTCTACCATTCCTAGACCGGCAAGGGAACTTGCTGTTCCAACAGGACAATGCACGTCCGCATGTATCCCGTGCCACCCAACGTGCTCTAGAAGGTGTAAGTCAACTACCCTGGCCAGCAAGATCTCCGGATCTGTCCCCCATTGAGCATGTTTGGGACTGGATGAAGCGTCGTCTCACGCGGTCTGCACGTCCAGCACGAACGCTGGTCCAACTGAGGCGCCAGGTGGAAATGGCATGGCAAGCCGTTCCACAGGAATACATCCAGCATCTCTACGATCGTCTCCATGGGAGAACAGCAGCCTGCATTGCTGCGAAAGGTGGATATACACTGTACTAGTGCCGACATTGTGCATGCTCTGTTGCCTGTGTCTATGTGCCTGTGGTTCTGTCAGTGTGATCATGTGATGTATCTGACCCCAGGAATGTGTCAATAAAGTTTCCCCTTCCTGGGACAATGAATTCACGGTGTTCTTATTTCAATTTCCAGGAGTGTATTTTCGAACAGTTGCAGACTATTCATATTAGGCAAAGGATAGGAGCTAATAGTTGTTGCTATGCGTAACTATGGATGGGAGAAATAGATAGCGTGTGAAACGTAGTATCTACAAATAGCTACTTGCTATCGATAAGTACGATGCACCAATCTTAAGATCGAGTCACCGGAGGAGAAAGTAAACACTGGTAGAACGTCGGCGTGACCTATGAGAGGAGTGTGGCTCGTCTAAAACGATGCTGCAACAGAACCGCAAGATCAGATAAACGAGTATCATGGATCGGCAAGATACTTTTCCACAACTCGCTTGAATTAATTTAGATGATACACGAAAGCCTAATTCAGGTTAACCGAAAGTGGATTTGAGCTTCACTTTCTTTCTTTCTTTGTCTGAGCCTTGTCCCGCAGTTACGCTGGGTCGGCCATGGTTAATCGGATGTGGCACGGTAAGTTTAAGGAGTGGCCAGATGCCCTTCCTGCCGCCACCCCGTACCCCACGGGAAGGAATTAGTGTACCCCAGCTGTCTGTGTATAATGTAAGCCATGGAATAGTGCGAATGTGTTGCAAATGTCTGCGACTCGTGTAACTGAGGCGGAACGTGGGGACCAGCCCATTATTCACCTAGGGGGATGTTGAAAACCGCCTAAAATCCACATCCAGGCTGGCCGGCACACCCGCCCTACGTCGTTAATCCCCTGGGCAGATTCGATCCGGGGCCGGCGCGCCTGCCGGAGTCCAGGAAGCAGCGCGTTAGCGTTCTTGGCTACCATGGCGGGTCGGATTTGAGCTTCACTCTGGAATGCAAATATACTGGCTTATTAATAGTTGCGTCACCGCACTCAGCAACGTAATGAGGCGTTTAATGATTAGCACATTGCGTTCCAGAATTCTTAATTAGGGAGAACCGCAACCGCAATGTCTATGCAGTAAGAAAATTCCTCTGCTAGTGATAAGGAGCAAAGAGAATTAACTATTACGTAATTCTGAGAAAATATTCTAAAGGAGAAAAGCCACAGAAATCATTATAGGTATAAGAAACAAAATATTTGAATTCTTAAATCTTATCCTGCCTAAAGCTGTACTCAAAGGACATTAGGGAAACATTTTCAATAACGGTCTGGTATATCATTAGAATAAAACTTTAGAAATATCTAACAGGTCATAAATGACAAGCGAAAGTTGTTTAGGCTCCTAAATAAAAAAAATGAAAATTATTGCCTTTTCGTTTGTTGCCGTGAAGGGAACTCCGAAATAACACATTCCCGTCGCCGCGCGAAAACGGAGCAAATTTCTGACGTCTGTTTTATCGCCGTCGATTACTAATACAGTCGCCGCGAACGTGTGGGGAATCCATCACGAGCGCAGTTTGGTCGCACAAGCACGCGGCGCACAAATTGTTCGGCAAATTTTGGGCGGTCTTCTTGTCTCATCTGCAGATGCCTCACAAATAGTTCATGCAGAGAGGGCAGCAAAAAGTCGCCGCAAATAAATACCCCTTTGACATGGTCGGAGGCGGCGGCATTCCTCATTGACGTATGAAGAACAGAGAACAAAGAAACAGAGGCCGGCGCGGCGCGCAAAAATGAGCAAAAGGTCTGCAGCTCCCGCCTGGCCATCTCCCGGGCAGTGCGTCGGGTCAGAGTCGCGGACCTGCTTGCTACGTAGCGCTCCCAGAGGACCAGCAGGTTGCCACTCCAGGTAAACAGCGCTCCTCAGACCCAACTCCGTCAATTCTTAACTGAGTGCACCGTTGGCTTACTATAGCCTCACCCGATACGAGACGGCGGGAGAAAGGAACATTAGGGATTAACACCCGACGATTGCGACGTCATTAGAGACAGATTGCGGGCTATTTTTTGGACAAGAATGGGAAGGAAATGGCCCGTGATTAGAGTTGTAAGACTACCGTATGCTACCGTAGACTATCATAAGTAGTTTTCCTGGTAGCTTTAGTCAGCTAAGGTCATACCCGCGGTACATGTAAGTTAGGTGTGTTGCATACCTCTTGGACGTTAACCCATACCGACCGCTTTCTTTACGTACGCGAACAGTGTCTTAATAGATTGCCCTAAAAACTGGAAGTGGTGAACCGTCTAGAAACTGAGTGAGGACATATAAAGGGTTGGGTAGAGTACGGAAATTTTTTTTGCGTTAGTGTGGATGATTACGAGATGAAAGGAAGAAGAAAATGACAAACACTGTTGGCACGCAGTGCATTTCTACTCCACTTCATGATGGGGGAGCGAAGTAGAACAATGGATAAGACAGTGGACTCGCATTCAGGATGACCGTGGATTAATTCCCCGTCCGGTCATTCAGGTTTTGATTTTCCGTGGTTTCCATAAATCACTAAGGTCGATCCTCGGTCGGTTCCAAAGAAAAGGACACGCTCAATTACCTTCTCCGTCCAACGAAATTCGAAGTTGTGTTCCTTCTCTAATGACCTCGTCGTTGAAGGGCTTTTAAACCTGATTGTCCCTTCTCTCCTCTGCATTAGACAATGAGGAGATGTCTCAAGACTCTTGCAGAAGGTTTTGTGATCAGGCATTTTACGTCGGCACCTCTGCTCCTCATAAAGAGCCAATATTAGTGATGAAATTTCCTTCCACTCTCCAGTATCCGGCCGGTTACCTCCGGGTCGGAAGCCACCACACTAACGTTCATTAACGTTCCCGGCTGTCACACGTTTGAAACAACTAACTGAAATAAACTCACCCATTTTCTAACATAAATTTTAAATTAATTTCCTGCAATAAAAATATAGATGAAATTAGAGCAAAGTATATCTTACAAAGTAGATGAAATTACAACAAAATATATCTTACAAATTACAAATGGACTCCAAGAAAAAAAGGGAAAACTCATTAGAAGCGATCTTCGCATCACCACAGTTGATTGTGGTTAGCACAGGCACGGCAGGATACGTAACAAGAACAATAAAATACATGGATTTATTGATACTTTCGGCATATCTTGTCTAAAATGGAATAGGGCTGGCTTTTAATAAGTTTTCAACACTTTTGTGGAACAAAATCGCAAAACATTCTGATGTAATTTTTATTATTCTGGAGAATATATATTCCGTTTACAAAGAAGAGTCAGTACTGCTGTCTGCTGGTCATTGCGAAATATTACTTAACAACATTTGTTTCGATAACATTATCGAAATTACTAAGCACCAATTTTCCAAATGAGTAATTTTCTGAATTTAAAAGCACTACATATTTAGGGGAGACATGATCCCATTATTAAGTCATTGAAAGTATTATGTCACTAAGCACAGTCAAAAATATCTACACAGAGCTCTAAGAGCATGCTCAGAGCCACCAGTAATTGCGAACGCTGTACCATGATATCTATAATGGAGAGTCTTATGTGTCTGATAATGAATTCTTGCTGTCTGTTGCAGCTAAGGACATAACAGTTTTAAGAACTTAATACGGTGATCACGTCGACCCTCCCAGAAAGCCGAGCGTTTTAGCACACCGCCCCTGGGATTCGGGGAGGTGCTCGGACCACGAATTGAATCCGCCCGGCTGATTAACGACGAAGACCGGTGCGTGGGGCAGCGTAAATGTGGTTTTTAGGCGGTTCCTCTTGTAAATCCTCGTCGTCAGTTTTGTAAAGGTCTCGTCGCTACTGCTGTGGAGACCGAGTTGCCACTGTTGTTACGGTAGGCCGAGTCTGTGAGTTGGTGAAACGGCTTCTGGTGCAGCACCCCGCTGAGACAATTTCTCCCTGCCACTATTACACAGCTATGCCCCAGGGTCGGGTAACAGGATAGGAGAAGGAAGGCTCTACAACTCGCTAGCAAATTAGTAGCAATGCGTTAGATAAGTAAAAAAGGTTTACTTATCTTTATGACTAGTTGAATAATGAAGGTCTTCAATGGCTAAGTACAAATAATCGTAGATAAACGTCACAGACATATCAAATGCAATTCACAACAACTGTCTGTTCACTCCTAAGACTTCACTAAACGACGTTTCCTGTCTAAGTCAGCCCTGGACGGTGGTCTATAACCAAGTGGGCGAGAGCTGCTCTTCTATCTTCCGAGTAGGCATCCGTCCGTTGTCATCCGGTCATTGGCAGATTGATTCGGCCGGCAATTGGCCGAGGTGAAGTCGATATCTTCATCCTCAGCGCCGCTCGTGGCGCTGGTGGAACTCGCTCAAGTGGTGAGTCTCTATGGCTCGCATCTTTGTGCCTGTGATGCTTTTGCCCTGGCTGTGTCTTTTTCGGACGACACAGCAGTTCCCCACATACGATTACGTGAATACCGGGCTAGCACCCACGTCTCGCCTCAGCTACAAGACTCACAAACAATTCGAATACGTTCTCACCGTTTCAGATGAGACAACACTAGACGGAGACACACAGGTTATGCTCTCCTATCCCAGGAAGGGCATCAGCTCTCCACTACCACTCACATTGCCAAATCCGGATTAACATGTCGACACCGTGAATGTACGGGATAAGGCCAGGAAAAAAGAAAGAGAAAGATACTGGGATCATGTCTTCCCGATACATGTATTTTTAAATTAAATAAATCACACATTTGGATAGCTGGTGCGTCCTTATATCTGTACTGATGTGATACAGTTGCAGTAAGATTTCATAACAGATAACTTCGTTTTGATAAAGAAGAGTGACTGTTATGGGGCGTTTGTTATATATATGAATCACGCGGCCCTCCGTGTCCATATGTAACCTACGACTGTAGCTCGTAAGAATCTACAGAGCACATCAGCACGGCCGTGGCATCTCAACAATTATCCTATCATATTGAAACAGTAGATTGTACTTAATGGTAGAATAAGGGAGTTAAGGTTATTAACGTATCAATCGGGGATGTGATATGTGGTATTGATGGCGCACAAGGAATATTACATTTGAGGAAAGCAGCTTTAATCGGTAAACCGTTCAGTTATTTCAACGCAGACGCGTACCGACTGCTGGCTGCCGTCACCCCTGTATCTCATGCGGACGGTGTAGTCGGACTGACGCCACCGGAGCAGACTGTGCAGAGGCGCGCTCATCCCAGCCGAGCCGCACTCTTTTTGTGCATCAGCCTCTCGTTCCGACGAGGACGCTCGGTCTTAAATGTTTCCTTTCGTAAACGGAATGGCAAGGGGAAAAAAGAGGCAAACATCTCATAGTTACACGTACAAAACTTTTTCTCGGCATTCATTTTTGGTGCCTGTGCTCTTTGAAGAGGTTCCGAAAAATCTGAGAAACTCTGGACAGCCGAGCTGCTGGCCCGAGTGACACTGCGTTCTCCAGACACTTGGCAACTGTAAAGACAGTCGCTCATCTAACGGTATTCTGAGCTGGGGTCTTAGTAGCGAGGACTAACCGCATCAAACCTAGCTAGAAATCCCGATTTAAGTTCTTCTGGATTTCTAACAACAGCTTACGGTGAACACAAGAAAGTTTGTTTCTAGTGATCACTTTATGTCCCACTCCATATCCTTGCTGTCATCTCCTAATTTATAAAAATATTCGTATTAATTGTCCTAAGCTGACAACCCAAATACTTCCGCAACCGCTAAATATGTTGGGACAAGGTTTCAGAAAAGGATAGTACGCTATGGGGTGATTATTTTACTTTATGGTCACGCTCATAATTTTGTATCTATCGAACCATTTAAGTAAATGATTTTAGTATAAACGTCCATTATCTAAACGGCGTTCGAGTGACCTTTAAAAATGGAGAACATTAATGTAAACCCCTGATATCGTTTGCGGGAACGACGCAAGAAGAAGGTCGAGGCTACACCCCACTTTTCTACTTTTGCGTGAAAACACACTTAAAAATTGCACTGTACCGACGGTGGCAGCCTCGTTACGTAGCATCTTATTGAAAAATGTTCCGTGCCATTCGCTGCAAGTGTCTTATCACTATTCTCCTCTTTTCAGGTACCGAGAAAGGTGACACAATCTCTCACAGCAAATGGGTTCACTGAAGAGGCGTGGTCGATTTCCTTACTCATCCGTTTCTAAATCGAGTTTTTGCTGAAACATTACTAGTCGAGTCGTGGGGTATTCAACCATAATCATGCTACCTTTATTCATTCTTTAAAGGGGCGCCCAAATGCCTAGGGAGCGAGGTGGAGCAATGCTTAGCATACTGGGCTGGCATTCGGGAGGATGAGGTTCAAATCCCCGTCTAGCTGTCAAAATCTGAGTTTTCCGTGAGTTTCCTAAATCGGTCCATCAAATGCCGGGATGGTTCCTCTGAAAAGGGCACGGCCGATTTCCTTCGTCATTTCTTCGTAACCCGTGCCTGTGCTCAGTCTCTAATGACCGCTCTGCCGACTGGACATTAAACTCTAATCTTCATTCTGAATGCCGGAGAGGAAGCATACAGTTTGATTTATAAAATATAATTGCAGTGTCTCAGCAGATTAGGAAGTTAAATGCACGGAATATACAGCAAAATATTGGTGCACTGGGGCACTATCTATCGCTGAAACACTTATTTCATTGTGCATTACGGTTACGAAAATATTAAAGTTAAGAACTTAGATGGCTCATCCAGTAAAAATGATGTTAACACGTCTGCGGATAAATTATTCTTTAGCATACTCCTCTGCACTTAGGCACACTGCTGTGCAGAAGGAATACTTGCACTGCGAATGTGTGAATCTGGCATTTAAAGAATATTTTATTATTTCAATTTTACAGTCTTAAAGATTTTAACGATATTCGTCATGCAGTATTTTAGGAACGGCTTAATAACCGTGTGATTGAACTCCTTAAAACCAGTAACAACAACTATTACTTATGTGAATTAAGCTTTCCAAAAAGACATTTTATACTACAATATTCTGGCTAATCTTGCATTTAAAGTAAAATGTGAGCTTTTGACGACCTCCTTCCCGTCATTATCAGGATCAGCTACAGAACAACTACGTAGTTCTGTATCGTTTTCATTCTAGTAGATTAGAAACTCTCACGTAATATAAATTCACTCGAAGATGTTAATGTTCGTTAAAAATATTCAAAATATTCTGACCTGATCTAGCGTCTGGGTGACACGTGACCTACACTCACTAGAAACTTCTGTTGAAAACGTGATGCTATTGAATATTTCTGAGTCTAGGACAGATTATTCCCAGATATGATCACTGTTCTTAGGAAAGAACTTTTCTCTAATAGAGATTGGTGATCCTTTTTCTTGTTTCCTTAGCGGTGTAGGAAATACGCAGTAGCGTCCAGAGCTGAGAACCTATGAAACTTTCCTCGTGTTGTCTCTTTTCTCTTACGTTAAACGTGGGTTTAGACGTTATATAGCACGTGGCTTATCTGACGTCGAGCTTCGAAGCCGAACCGAGATCATAAATAAATATGTGAGCACAATGGAACTCACCTACCGAAATATTTGTATAATAATATACATAATATCGTGTCAAGAACCGAATGATAAATTCATTAACATACGTGAAGTTACACAGTGTAACAGACACGCCCTGCCCTGGCAGTGACGGGAGATAGCCGCCTGATCTATAGGTGGGCGTGGCGGCCGTCTTCTCGTTATGGTCCAGACCACTATGGCACCTAATTTAGGAACACAGCGAGCTGGGCAGCCGCTTCCCACCACCCTGTCACGCCTTGGAGGCCGCCTCCGCTATATACAGCAAGAACTACAAATGTTGCCTTATTTCATATATGTCTTGAGAACTCGGTGGTTATATAGGAATTAGCAACGACGAAATAAATCAATCAGCCACAATTTAGTCGAATTCACAACTCATTCTCTCGCAACTAATTTTTGGTCTAAACCCACGTTCTGACGGTAGCATACATTTCGTATGATATTGTGCATGTTTCTCATAAAGAGAAAGCGCTTTTATTTACCTGAAATAACACCGAGCTAAAATTGTTTCATTAGATTATTTTTATTCTAGATTTTAACGAATCTAGAATTACATTTCACAACTGGCATTTCTAGACTGTATTTATTTCACCAAAGGAGGAACAACATTCTTATGATTTACTAGCTGCAGTGCCCGTCGTTACCCGGGATGTTTAATGACTGCCACATGGATTAAAATATCTTCTAGGGTGTATTTCACATGTAACAACGGCAACACATTAATAAATAACAGTTTGCAATCTTTTTTCTGTCAAATTCTCGAGCTTTCGCTCGTCCCGCGATCTGGTTACGTCTACACCAAGACGCTGTGATTTATTCTCGTGACAGGAATTAGTCAGTTTACCACGATATATTTCGTTTGCGAGGCATTTAGGTTTTCATTAATTTTCTTCGTCGTTTCATCTGAATTTATAAATTAGAAGTAAATTGGTGAAGAACTTTGAAATAAAACGTTCGAGTACTTTTAGAGATGTTTGGTAACAACATTCCTCCTATATATCTATATTAAAAATATACATAGCCTACATCCACCCAAGTGTTCACTATGGAATCGTGTAGAAATCTGAAGTAAATCGGCCAAGAACTTTTGGAGATTTTTGAGAAGAACTTTTCCTCTTTATATATTGCATACATATACGTTTGAAGCCAGATTACGAAATCTTATGTTAACAGTGATCTTCCTCTTTTCTTGAAAGTAAAGTGCGCAAAATTTCGTCAAGACTGGAATAAAATTGTATATTTCCATAAGTTACAAACGAATGGAGAGAGAGAGAGAGAGAGAGACTTTTGATAATAGGACTTTCCAATCAAGAACAACTGACAATATGAGAAACATAGAAGTAGCAAAGCATCTTAAATCACTTAATAAAGGCAAGGCTTCCTGTCCAGATTGTATACCAGTCAGGTTCCTCTCAGAGTATTCTGATACAATAGCACCATAATTAGTAATTATATACAACCGCTCGCTCACAGAAAGATCCGTACCTAAAGAATGGGAAATTGCTCAAGTCACAACAGTACCCCGAAAGGGAAGTAGGAGTAATCCGTTGAATTACAGGCCCATATCACAAACTTCGATTTGCAGTAGACTTTTGGAACATATACTGTATTCGAACATTATTAATTACCTCGAAGAAAATGATTTATTGACACATAGCCAGCAGGGATTCAGAAAATATCGTTCTTGCGAAAGACAACTAGCTCTTTATACTCATGAAGTAATGAGTGCTATCGACAGGGGATGTCAAATTGATTCCATATTTTTAGATTTCCAGAAGGCTTTAGACACCGTTCCTCACATGCTTCTTCTAACCAAACTGCTTCCCTGTGGAATAGCGCCTTAGTTGTGCGACTGGCTTCGTGATTTCCTGTCAGAAAGGTCACGGTTCGTAGTAACAGACTGAAAGTCATCGAGTAAAACAGAAGTAATATCCGGCGTTCCCCAAGGAAGTGTTGCAGGTTCAAAAAATGGTTCAAATGGCTCTGAGCACTATGGGACTTAACATCTGTGGTCATCAGTCCCCTAGAACTTAGAACTACTTAAACCTAACTAACCTAAGGACATCACACACATCCATGCCCGATGCAGGATTCGAACCTGCGACCGTAGCAGTCGCGCGATTCCGGACTGAGCGCCTAGAACCGCGAGACCACCGCGGCCGGTAGTGTTGCAGGCCCTCTATTGTTCCTGATCTGAGTAGCCGTCTTAGATTGTTTGCAGATGATGCTGTCACTTACCGTCTTGCAAAGTCATCAGATGACCAAAACGAATTGCAAAATGATTTAGATAAGATATCTGTATGGTGCGAAAGTGGCAATTGACCCTGAATAAAGAAAAGTGTGAAATTATTCACATGAGTCCTACAAGAAATCCGCTAAATTTCGATTACGCGATGAGTCACACAAATCGGAAGACTGTAAATACAACTAAATACTTCGGGATTACAATTACAAATAACCTGAATTGGAACGATCACATAGATAAAGTTGTGTGTAGAGCAAACCAAAGACCGCGATTCATTGGCAGAACACTTAGAAGGTACAACTGGTCTACTAAAGTGACTGCTTACACCACGCTTGTCCGCCCTATTCTGGAGTATTGCTGTGCCGTGTGGGAACCGCATCAGGTGGGACTGACGGATGACATCGAAACAGTACAAAGAAGGGTGGCTCGTTTTGTATTATCGCGAAATAGGGGAGATAGTGCCACAGACATGATACGTGAATTGGAGTGGCAATCAGTAAAACAAAGGCGTTTTTCGTTGCGACGGGATCTTCTCATGAAATTTCAATCACCAGTTTTCTCCTCCGATTGCGAAAACATTCTGTTGACACCCACCTTCATAGGGATAAATTATCATTGATAAAATAAGAGAAATCAGGGCTTGCACAGAATAATTTAAGTGCTCGCTTTTCCCGCGCGCCTTTCGATAGTGGAACGGTGAGGAGACAACTTGAACGTGGTTCATTGAACCCTCTGCCTGCAGGCACTTAATTGTGAATAGCAGAGTAATCATATAGATGTAGATGTTGACGTAGAAGCAAAGCTGATGCGTGCGGCGCTGAGCTCTCACCACGGATATTCAGAGCTGACAGAGAGCCTTTGCCGGCCGCGGTGGTCTCGCGGTTCTAGGCGCGCAGTCCGGAACCGTGCGACTGCTACGGTCGCAGGTTCGAATCCTGCCTCGGGCATGGATGTGTGTGATGTCCTTAGGTTAGTTAGGTTTAAGTAGTTCTAAGTTCTAGGGGACTGATAACCACAGTAGTTGAGTCCCATAGTGCTCAGAGCCATTTGAACCATTTTTTAGAGAGCCTTTGTTTTAGTTTTCCAAGCCACGCCACACTCAAGATCACCGCCACATTTTGGCAGATGCATTCCTACATACAGCTTTGCTATAAAGCGATGTTGGTAGCCTGCATCTGCTTTGCTTCAGCAGTCGTCCTTCTGGAAACATTGGCCCTGAATGAAAAACGCAGCATAAGACAAGTGTTCCTTTTACTTTCTGTCTGAGCAAGGTGTCTCACATTACTCGGGACAAAGAACACGTCTTTTCGATGCTTATGTTTAAGAATTTTGATCGTTAAACTCTGACTCTTTGTTCGTAAAACCAATGAGGTGGCACCAACACCCGAGTTAAGTGCGCATTTTCCTTATCGCATGAGGTTGCAACAGTAGGCTGAACGAATAATTCTGGCATTTGCACATACATTTTCAAATTCATCACACCAAGAGTAATATACACACGCCAAATAGCACTGCACCGAATATTACACCAATAGTTAGAGAATGACGCTGTCCAATTTTCCCGACCATAAATTAGCGATTTTCTAGGCGAGAAGGTTAACAGTGACAGCTGTGATGGACGAGCCCACTCACATGGAAGACGGCTTCATCTGATCAGCGAATTTGTATCTAAATCTTGACTGTTCTTTTAACACTATCTTTATGGACTGGATAAGGTCCATACTGATGCCTCAGTCTTTCGACACCAATGATGGCACGAAGTTCGTAGTCATAGTTTCCGTCATTATCATCTATGCCGAACCAAACTGCATTTCAGCTGATTTTGCATCACGTGTATCGTGGTACTCTTGACATATGATGCGGATAGGACAGCTTTAACCTCTTCCTTGAGAACTATGCAGGACTGACTACTCTGATCCAACTAACGTGATGTGCTCTCCTGTTATCGTTCCGCGTCATTTCTATCACTTTACTATAGATATTTTTGTGTGAATAGAAACAGCGCACGTCGTTGCAGCTTTCAAGAAAGATCGTAGAACAGATTCTCATGATTAGATCCCTATATCGTTGTCATCAGTCTGTTTGAGATTCATGGAGCACGTTTTATGCTCAAGAATTATGCCGCTTTTGCAGAATGAAAATCCCCTCTGTAAAAATCAACTGGGATTCGGCAAACAGAGATCTTACGAAACTCAGCTCGTTCCGTTCCTCCTTGAGATCCATAGTGCTGTAGACAAAAGCGCTCAGGTTGATGCCGTGTTCCTTGACTTCGGGAAGACATTTGACGCCGTCGAACACTACCAGTTTGTGAAAAAAAAAAAAACAAGAGCTTACTGAGTATCGGACCAGATTTGTGACTGGATTAAAGATTTCCTTGCAGACAGAATTCAACAAGTCGCCCTTAACGGAACAAAATAGACAGCTATATAGGTATTTTCCGCAATGCCCCAAGGAACGTGATAGGACCGTTGCTGTTTACAGTGTATATAAATGATGTAGTAGAAAGCGACTGAAGCTATTTAAGACGGTTCACAGATGAAGTAGCAACGCCAGAAGGCAGTATCGATTTGCAGAATGACCTACAAAGGATTTACAAATGGTGCATGCTTTGGCAGTTGACCCTGAATGTAAATAAATGTAATATAGTGCGCATATGTAGGAAAATATTTACTCTACTGTGTACCTACACGATTGATGACAAATTTATGGTACACTACCTAGCGTAAAATTTCTAAAAGTATCTATCCAGAGTGACCTTAATGGAATGACCCCATAAAACAAATAGTACAAAAAGCAGATGCCAGACTGAGATCATAGGACGATTCTTAAGGAAATGTAGCTCAACCGCGAAAGATGTGGCTTACAATGCTCTTGCCCGTCCGATTATTGAGTATTGTTCACCAATGTGGAACCCTTACAAGGTAGGATTGATACATGAGATAGAGAAGATCAAACGAAGAACAGCGCCTTTCTTCACGGGATCGTTTAGTAAGCGTGAGAGCGTTACAGATATGCTCAACTAATTCCAGTGGCAGACACTACAAAGGAAGCATTGTGCATCACGGAGAGGTTTACTATTGAAATTATGAGAGAGTATTTTCCGGGAAGAGTAGAATATCACATTACATACATGTCACGAAATGCCGCGATGAGAAAATTCGAGAAATTAGAGTTAATACAGAGGCTTACCGACGACCATTCTTCCGGCGCGCTCTTCGGAAGTATAACAGAGAAGGGGACGTCAGTTACTGGTACCACAAGTACCCTCCCCCACACACTGTCAAATGGGTTGTAGAGTAATGAGCTACATGTAGATGTAGGTCTTGTTTTCTCACTTTATTCGTTGTTATGTTGTTTACAGCTGCATTTGGTAGACGGTGATACTGACATTTATTTCATCCCAATGGACATCTAGTCTCGTTGTATAGTTCAACTACTTGACTAGAAAATTAGAAACTCTAGCGATGGGCAACTTTCATCACAAATTTTATCTGAAAGTAATAACCGTACAATGTAAGCATTGAGACCACAATTAAATGGAAAAAGAAATTGCATCTGAACATGTAAACTGAGAAGGGTTGTACGAGTTTATAGAGTGTAGTAAGTGCTATGTGTACGTTGTAATGTAATTAAGTAAAAATTTAATACATACATGCTTTTTGATTACCTAGTAATACGGAAAAGTATGCTTTATGGTAGGTTTAACACTAGTATTGCGATAAAGTACTCAGATAAAAAGTAGGGCTCTTTTTCATGCAGCAGATCAGGATGTAGAAAGGCTAGTTTTTGTAGTAGTATTAGGTGTGTTAGGTGTAACCGTTTGGTGAATTTTATCGCTGGTTGCAGCTGTTGTGTGCGAGGCTTAACGTACCTGTAAGCACTCCGAACACAAAGTTAGTCATCCCACCCCACTATTACCGCCTCCTTCCTTCATAATGACATCAGTTCGGCGAGGAAGAGAGCCCGCAGGTTTCTTCTAGTATGCCACATCCAGCTGAAGCCATTCGTTCATGGTTAGATCCCGCACAACTACTACATTTCGGCGATGAAGAGTTCTGTGTTTCAGCTCTTGTTCCAAATAGCTCCAGACCTTCTCCATGTGTTAAAGATCGACTGATTTAAAGGGTAGTCGAGATACGGTAGGGCGCCTGAGCTTTCGTCAAACGAGGATGGTATGCGTTCAGCACAGTCAACATAGTTGTTGTCATCTAGGACGTCAGGAGTGTCCACAACATATTCTTCATGAAAACTTAGAAGAAAGGGCAACACCTCTTTATTGAGAATTGAGAATGTTGAAACAAGCATCCTGGTTCATATTATTGTCGACCTGTATGAGGCGCTCAAGTAATGGTACGAAGTACACCCTCAAAACATCACAGAACCACCCCTAGACCTGAATTACAGTCTCCGCACGGATCTCACTAGGTCGTTGCCGCCCTCGACACCTAGCATCATTTGAAAAGAGGGCAACTTGCAGCTCGTCGGATCACACCATTTGCCTCCATTTCGTTACAGTCCGGTATCTGTATTGACACATTGAACACGTGCATCTTTATACAGGGTGAATCAAGAGGAAAGGTACAAACTTTGAGGGGTAATAGTATTAGTTATTATGAACAAAAAACCACATACTAATATATTTCCTGCTCTTAATATTTTCCAAGGAAACTAATGAAAACAATGGGGAACAGGACAAATGCACGTGATATAAAATTAAATAGTGTAATCTAATGTTTTGTTTAACTGCGTCCATTTTCTCGCAAAGATGTTTAAAAAGTTTACTGTCAACTGCAATGCATTTTACAGCTATTGTAAACAGCTGCTGGGTTACTGACCTGAGCTCATTCTTACGATCCTTTACTTGAGCACAAGCATGTAAAATACGAGCGAGAAATTCCACGTAGTGAGGGATACCTTGGCTGTTTTTTACGTTGAAATGTCCTGTTTGGAGTAGCATCAGCCCAACTGGTGTACAAATGAATTACCGTGAAGACATCGGAACCCTACCGCTGGAAGCAGCGGGCCCACTTAGTCAATGTGTATGTGGAGAAAAAAAGTGTGGCTTCAGAAAAATGACCTGTGGTCACTAAAGACAACACTATATAGCCTAATGTCGCTTCGGTTATGTTTACATGTGAATGCTGGTGAAGAAGGACATGTGACTGACGCCTGTGATTTTAAGAGAGCTGTATGTCGGATGCGGTTAAGAAGAGGGCATATGTTCATTTGCAGCTTTTTTGTTCAGGATCACCAATACTATCACGCCTCAACACATGCACCTTTCCTCCTCACTCACCATACATGCTGCTGTGAGCAATGGTCCTTTACCAGGTACGCGACTCCATCTGTCTATTGCGCTAAGTTCGCTTCGCGGTGTTCACTCGCAGAGTGGTTGAGATGGACCCGAGTTCACTGACGGCAGCAATTCCTATAGAGTATGAAACCGATTTTCATTGACAAAGCGCCACATTCCTATCCGGTCACAATCGGTTCGGATCTCTTTGCATCCATTGTTCGCCGTTTAACATGGCTGCGAGAGGTACACCTCTACTTGTAGGCACGTTGCACAGTCCGCGTTGATGCACCAACAAATCTCTCCTCTTCACTCACACACGGTAGCTGTTTTCTGCCATTGTGTCACGTTTTCACGTCAACTCTTCTAACTACGCTGGTCTCATGCAATCGATTGGCACACTGCCACTATTTGAGTCAACGTTGGATGATTACTTGACCGCCTGGTACCAGTTCTACACTTTTACATCGTTTAGAACCTTTTCAGGCTGATCTACAGATACGCTCGAGGAAGCTACGTGTTCAATTCCGTAGCGTGCTGCTCTTTTAGGGAGGTGACTAACATTTTGTTCGCTGCCCTTAGCTGTGTCAAATAGATATATTACTTTACCCGCGCCACGAGATATCCTCTGTCATAGGAGGGAGGGGGACGGTAAGAGGAAACTGGCCTTTGCGCATGAGTAAAGCGAGTAATGGTGTACTGCGTGCAAACATCAGTAGCCTCGTTGTTAGTGTGGCAAGTGGGACAGTGCTGGCAGTTCTGGCTGTAGTGTTTGCGCTAAATGACATACCTACAAGTTGCTACGACTTCTCCTGGTGTGAGGATAGCGGTTTTGCGCCAAGCTGTAAACTAACACCTATAAAATTTAAGCTCATCCATTACGGATGTTCTAGAACACGTGACTGTGTATTGAATACAAATACTGAAAACTGCAACCAGTATCTTTTTTAAAAAAATATTCATGTACTGTCACAAACTAGTTTTCGAACATTCTCAGGCTCATCTTCAGATGGGATACGTGGAAGCTACATGTTTGTTTCCAAAGCGTGATGCTGGATGCTGGCTCTGCGAGAGTATGGGCGGTTCTGTAATTGGTATCCATCAGGAAATTTCCATTGTGATTGCCAAATGGTCACAGATTACTCAATTTCCACTATGAATATAAATATACACCGATTCTCACGATAAATATATTTACAAAAAAATGGTTCAAATGGCTCTGAGCACTATAGGACTTAACTGCTGAGGTCATCAGTCCCCTAGAACTCAGAACTACTTAAACCTAACTAACCTAAGGACATCACACACATCCATGCCCGAGGCAGGATTCGAAACTGCGACCGTAGCGGTCGCGCGGTTCCAGACTGTAGCGCCTAGAACCGCTCGGTCACTCCAGCCGGCAAATATATTTACAGATTTATCGTAATAGTCGATATTTATTTGCAAATAATTTACGGGATTGCAGCCGGGTGACTTCGTCGACAACTGCCGATATTCAAAAGGTGTACACCGTGCCATTTTCAAAGAAATTTTGTCTTGAAACCGACAGGGTGTGTAGTCTCAAAAATCGGCTGTTGTCGATAACGTCACGCGGCTGCATTCTCATAAGTTATTTGAACACTGTATACCCTGGGAGGAACTGTGGTCTCTCGATGTGTTTTAATATTCACTTACTAACTTCTCACTTTCAATGTAAATATTCACTGACTGTTATGATAAACATATTTATAGTGATAATAGGATTGTATTTATATTAATATTAAAAAGCGAGTAATCTCTGGCCAATTGGTAATCACAAACGAAGGTGCCAGGTTAATACCAACTACAAAATGATAAGTACTGTTGCAAGCGAGTACCCAGTATCACACTGCACAAGTAAACATATGACGTCCATGTATCCCACCTGAAGATCAGCATGAAAAAGTTCGAAAACTAGTGTATGGGTATAGCCGAAGAGTTTTAAAAAATGAAAAAAGGTTTAATGTTTTGTGAAATTATTTGGAATATTATGTAGTGCTCTTTAGAATAATAGAATACTAAGTTAAACATTGGACTTGAAATTCTCATTTGGTACCTCATTTGCTGTAGATGAATTCGAGCATCATTCAAAAATAGTTCAAATGTGTGTCACATCTTGTGGGACTTAACTGCTAAGGTCATCAGTCCCTAAGCTTACACACTACTTAACCTAAATTAGCCCAAGGACAAACACACACATCCATGCCCGAGGGAGGACTCGAACCTCCGCCGGAACCAGCCGCATAGTCCATGACTGCAGCGCCGTAGACCGCTCGGCTAATCCCCATCATTCAAAGCTGCCTCAAATTTTTTCATTTCGTTTCTTACTATAAGACAAATCATTTCACAAAAGTTTGACCTTTTTCTTTTAAATGTTTTTACTTTTACAATTTTCGTTCATAAAGTATGAAGTATAGTATAGACACATCAAAAAAAGTTTTGTATCACCTCGGTTCCAAGAGTTCCGGAACCTGTACAGAAAATTAAACTAGAGATCAACATAAACACCATTTCCGCCCTTTTTATGGCTCTGTGAGATCTTCAGAGGTGGTGGTCCAGATTGCTGTACACAACGGTACCTCTAATACCCAGTACCACGTCCTCTTGCATTGATGCATACCTGTATTCGTCGTGGCATACTATCCACAAGTTCATCAAGACACTGTTGGTCCAGATTGTCCCACTCCTCAACGGCTATTCGGCCTAGATCCCTCAGAGTCGTTGGTGGATCACGTCGTCCATAAACAGCCCTTTCCAATCTATCCCAGGCATGTTCGATAGGGTTCCTGTCTGGAGAACATGTTGGCCACTATAGTCGAGCAATGTCGTTATTCTGAAGGAAGTCATTCACAAGATGTGCACGATGGGGGCGCGAATTGCCGTCTATGAAGACGAATGCCTCGCCAGTATGCTGCCGATATGGTTGCACTATCGGTCGGAGGAATGCATTCACGTATCGTACAGCCGTTACGGCGCCTTCCATGACCACCAGCGGCGTACTTCGGCCTCACATAATGCCACCCCAAAATAGCAGGGAACTTCCACATTGTTGCACTCGCTGGACAGTGTGTCTAAGGCATTCAGCCTGACCGGGTTGCCTCTAAACACGTCTCTGACGATTGCCTGGTTGAAGGCATATGCGACACTCATCGGTGAAGAAAAAGTGATGCCAACCCTTAGCGGACCATTCGGCATGTTGTTGGGCCCATCTGTACCGTGCTGCATAGTGTCGTGGTTGCAAAGATGGACCTCGCAATGGATGTCAGGAGTGAAGTTGCACAACATGCAACCTATTGCGCACAGTTTGAGTCATAACACGACGCCTTGTGGATGCAAGAAATGCATTAATCAACATGGTGCCGTTGCTGTCAGGGTTCCTTCGAGCCATAATCCGTAGGTAGCGGTCATCCACTGCAGTCCATGGACGGCGTGAGCGAGGCATGACACCGACAGTTCGTGTCTCTCTGTATCTCCTCCTTCATGTCCGAACAACATCGCTTTGGTTGACTCCGAGACTCCTGGACACTTCTCTTGTCGAGAGCCCTTCCTGGCACAAAGTAACAATGCGGACGCGATCGAACAGCGGTATTGACTGTCTAGGCATAGTTGAACTACAGACAACACGAGCCGTGTACGTCCTTCCTGGTGGAAAAACCGGAACTGAACGGCTATCGGACGCCTCCGACTATTAGGCGCTGCTCTTGCATGGTTGTTTACATGTTTGGGCGGGTTTAGTGATATCTCTGAACAGTCAAAGGGACTGTGTCTGTGATACAATATCCACAGTCAACGTCTATCTTCGGGAGGTTTGGGAACCAGGGTGATGCAAAACCTTTTTTTTTATGTGTGTATTTTTATTAGGGATTGGCATGCAGTTTCTAT
Organism: Schistocerca serialis cubense; assembly: GCF_023864345.2. Taxonomy (NCBI): domain Eukaryota; kingdom Metazoa; phylum Arthropoda; class Insecta; order Orthoptera; family Acrididae; genus Schistocerca; species Schistocerca serialis. The sequence continues at coordinate 368,292,551 of NC_064640.1, read as the reverse complement.
TAAGAGTATACAGATCAAGAGAAAGCAGAGAATTTTCAATTTGAGCTTTGACTTTACATTTTTTTAAACTATCTCTACAAGACTAGTAGTAGCTGTTCGTGAGATATTTCGTTTTCTTGAAATCACTAATCAAGTAGTCCTTAATTAGCCTGATTATTGTCAAGCGATTAAATCTATTTTTGCATAACTAACCCTCAATCTGGTCAATTTGATATTTCGTTTGTCCATTTCCCAGTCTTCGTTTGGCCATGAAAATCCTCAATTATCCATTGTGTAATAACTAGGGAATCTTTTTTTCGTTTCCTGAAACATTTGGTCAAAGAAGTAATTTCCACTTCATCCATTCTTGCTATGAGGGACGGTAGGACAACTGACGATATATTCAGCAATAAACAAATAAACCAACAGCTGTGTTTTTATCTGTGATTCATTTCAGAGCCAATCGGTCTCGGCATTGCATTATGCCATCGTCAGGCCCTATGAACAACACAATAACAGCAGTACAGCTCCTGAGGTGGGGGCAGTGGCGGATACATATGGGGGGGGGGCGCTGGGCGCCCCCCCCCCTTGCGCGGCCAGCCTCATTGCCACCTGCGCCGCCCCCACCAGTCAGGCTGCACGCTATTCGTTCGTTTCTTTCGTCAGTCGACTCGACTGAATCGAGTTATTGAGTAGTTGTACTTTCTATCTCGACAATGAATGAGGATTGACATAATGGCTTAGCTCTGTTGAACACTCACCATGACATTGATTGTCCTATTAGCGATATAATTAACCAATTTGCCAGGAGGATTGGTAGCTTAGAATTCATCATTTAAGAAAGAGAACCACAACTGTAACTTGTTTATGTCATAAGATGGCATTGTCTTGTAAGGTGTACCGGTATGAAATGAGCGTTTTTTTGTGAAAATGAAACACTAATTTTGAATTGAAAAGTAAAAACATTTTATTCAAAGTACTGGCCATTGCTTTCTACATATTTTGACCACCATTCTGTCAATTTGTGGACACCACGCCAATAGAAATGTTCGTCTTTTGAAGCAAACCAATGAGACACCTAATTTTCGACCTCTTCGTATAAATCGAACTGTTCCTCAGACAATTCGTGCCCCATTGGTGAAAACAAATGGTACTCGGAAGGGGCCAAGTCTGGTGAATACGTCGGGTGGGGTAGCAGCTCCTAGCCAAGTGTTTTGATCGTATCCTGAACCAGTTTTTCTTTGTGTGCAGGTGCATTGTCGTGTAAAAAAATTACTTTGCCATGTCTTCTGGCCCATTATGGTCTTTTTTCGATCAATGCATAGTTCAAATTGATCATTTTTGTCTGTAGCGATTAGTATTCACAGTTTCACCTGGTTTTAGAAGCTCATGATACACCACACCTTTCTGATCCCACCAAACACAGAGCATTGTCTTCTTGCCGAATCGATCTGGTTTTGCAGTCGATGTTGATGGTTGTCCCGGATTAACCCACGATATTTCCCGTTTAGGATTCTTAAAATAAATCCATTTTTCAACTCCAGTAACAATTCGATGCAAAATTGATTTTCTTTCATGTCTTTGAAGCAAAATGTGTCAAATGGTTCTTCGGTTTTCCATCTGTCTTTCATTCAATTCATGTGGCACCCATTTTTCACACTTTTGGATCTTTCCCATAGCTATCAAATGGTCAGAATTTGTTTGTTGTGCAACATCTAGCGGTTCTAGGCGCTCAGTCCGGAACCGCGCGACTGCTACGGTCGCAGGTTCGAATCCTGCCTCGGGCATGGATGTGTGTGATGTCCTTAGGTTAGTTAGGTTTAAGTAGTTCTAAGTTCTAGGGGACTGATGATCACAGATGTTAAGTCCCATAGTGTTCAGAACCATTTGAACCATCCAATATTGCTTGCAATTCGGCGTCTTCGAACTTTTTTGGTGGTCTTCCACGTTCTTCATTTCTTACATCAAAATCATTATTTCTGAACCGTTGAAATCATCTTTTGCATGTTGCTTACGATAGAGTATGATCACCATATGTCTCGACAAGCATTCGATGCGACTCTGCAGCACTTTTTTTCAAATGAAAACAAAAAATTAATACTTTCCGCAAATCATCACTTTCTGGTACAAAATTCGACATTGTTAACACGATGAAAACATATGATGTTGTTTGTTCCATGACTTGATGTATACTAAATATCTTTGAAGGATTTCATACCCCCCAAACAAACAAAAAATTAACGCTCGTTCACAACAAATGTTCCCTATCGACACATTTGTATTTTAACGCTCATTTCATACCGGTACACATGGGTGTATAATCAGTTGAAATAAAACTTTCTTAAACTTTGCATGTGACTTGACTATTTTTTATAACAGTAAAAGTGAAGGTAGCGCAAGATATCTTTAGCGCCCCCTCTTTGAGGTTTTTCTGTATCTATCACTGGGTAGGAGTTGTTGTTGTTGTTGTTGTTGTTGTTGTGGTCTTCAGTCCTGAGACTGGTTTGATGCAGCTCTCCATGCTACCCTATCCTGTGCAAGCTTCTTCATCTCCCAATACGTACTGCAACCTACATCCTTCTGAATCTGCTTAGTGTATTCATCTCTTGGTCTCCCTCTACGATTTTTACCCTCCACGCTGCCCTCCAATACTAAATTGGTGATCCCTCGATGTCTCAGAACATGTCCTACCAACCGATCCCTTCTTCTAGTCAAGTTGTGCCACAAACTCCTCTTCTCCCCAATACTATTCAATACCTCCTCATTAGTTATGTGATCTACCCATCTAATCTTCAGCATTCTTCTGTAGCACCACATTTCAAAAGCTTCTATTCTCTTCTAGTCCAAACTGTTTATCGTCCACGTTTCACTTCCATATATGGCTACACTCCAAACAAATACTTTCAGAAACGACTTCTTGACACTTAAATCTATACTCGATGTTAACAAATTTCTCTTCTTCAGAAACGCTTTCCTTGCCATTGCCAGTCTACATTTTATATCCTCTCTACTTCGACCATGCCGGCCGGTGTGGCCGTGCGGTTAAAGGCACTTCAGTCTGGAACCACGTGACCGCTACCGTCGCAGGTTCGACTCCTGCCTCGGGCATGGATGTGTGTGATGTCCTTAGGTTAGTTAGGTTTAATTAGTTCTAAGTTCTAGGCGACTGATGACCTCAGAAGTTAAGTCGCATAGTGCTCAGAGCCATTTGAACCATTAGCCAACTTCGACCATCATCAGTTATTTTGCTCCCCAAATAGCAAAACTCCTTTACTACTTTAAGTGTCTCATTTCCTAATCTAATTCCTTCAGCATCACCCGACTTAATTCGACTATATTCCATTATCCTCGTTTTGCTTTTGTTGATGTTCATCTTATATCCACCCTTCAAGACACTGTCCATTCCGTTCAATTGCTCTTCCAAGTCCTTTGCTGTCTCTGACAGAATTACAATGTCATCGGCGAACCTCAAAGTTTTTATTTCTTCTCCATGGATTTTAATACCTACTCCGAATTTTTCTTTTGTTTCCTTTACTGCTTGCTCAATATACAGATTGAATAACATCTGGGAGAGGCTACAACCCTGTCTCACTCCCTTCCCAACCGCTGCTTCCCTTTCATGTCCTTCGACTCTTATAACTGCCATCTGGTTTCTTTATAAACTGCAAATATCCTTTCGCTCTCTGTATTTTACCCCTGCCACCTTCAGAATTTGAAAGAGAGTATTCCAGTCAACACTGTCAAAAGCTTTCTCCAAGTGTACAAATACTAGAAACGTAGGTTTGCCATTTCTTAGTCTAGCTTCTAAGATAAGTCGTAGGGTCAGTATTACCTCACGTGTTCCCATATTTCTACGGAATCCAAACTGATCTTCCCCGAGGTCGGCTTCTACCAGTTTTTCCATTCGTCTGTAAAAAATTCGTGTTAGCATTTTGCAGCTGTGAGTTATTAAACTGATAGTTCGGTAATTTTCTCATCTGTCAACGCTTGCTTTCTTTGGGATTGGAATTATTATGTTCTTCTTGAAGTCTGATGGTATTTCGCCTGTCACACATTTTGCTCACCAGATGGTAGAGTTTTGTGAGGATTGGCTCTCCCAAGGCCGTCAGTAGTTCTAATGGAATGTTGTCTACTCCTGGGGCCTTGTTTCGACTCAGGTCTTTCAGTGCTCTGTCAAACTCTTCACGCAGTATCGTATCTCCCATTTCATCTTCATCTACCAGGTGATCAAAAAGTCAGTATAAATTGAAAACTGAATAAATCACGGAATAATGTAGATAGAGAGGTACAAATTGCCACAATTGCTTGGAATGACATGGGATTTTATTAGAACCAAAAAAATAGAAATGTTCACAATATGTGCGACAGATGGCGCTTTACCTGATCAGAATAGCAATAATTAGCATAACAAAGTAAGACAAAGCAAAGATGATGTTCTTTAAAGGAAATGCTCAATATGTCCACCATCATTCCTCAACAATAGCTGTAGTCGAGGAATAATGTTGTGAACAGCACTGTAAAGGATGTCCGGAGTTATGGTGAGGCATTGGCGTCGGATGTTGTCTTTCAGCATCCCTAGAGATGTCGGTCGATCACGATTCACTTGTGACTTCAGGTATCCCTAAAGCCAATAACCGCACGGACTGAGGTCTGGGGACCTGGGCGGCCAAGCATTACGAAAGTGGCAGCTGAGCACACGATAATCACCAAAAAACGCGCGCAAGAGATCTTTCACGGGTCTAGCAATACTTTGCGTGTGTGTTTTTTCCCTAATAAAACCCCAGGTCATTCCAAGCATGTATGTCCATTTTTATCTCTCTATCTACATTATTCCGTGGTTTATTAAGTTTTCAAATTTATACTGACTTTTTGATCACCCGGTACATTCTCTTCTCTTAACTTAATACGAATTATACAAAGTTACGTTAAGGAAGCTGTTGCATTATTTATTGCTCGTTATAAGAGAAGTGACCGGTTGCAGATTTCCGTATTTGTATAGAAAATTTATGTCAGAAGTAGTGACGAGCGTTCACTTTGATGTTTCAGAAAGAATTCACGAAAGACTGTATCTTCAACGAAATCTTCGAGCAGCACCACTACAACACGTACACGTCGGCGCGCTACTCGGACGGCCGGCGCACGCTGTACGTGGCGCTGAACAAGCGCGGGCTGCCGCGCAAGGTGCAGGTGCGGGCGGGCGCGCCGCTGCGCCGCCTCAGCACGTACACCCGCACGCTCACCAAGCCGGCGCCGCAGGCCGCCGTCGACCGGCTGCTGGCCGCCGCCGCCGCCGCCGCCGCCGCCACCGCGGCCGGCTCCGAGCCGCAGCCCACGGCGCACCCGCTGCGCCACCACGCGCACCACCAGCTGTGCCCCGTGTCGCGGGCGCCCGCGCAGACGCCCGACGACGCGGCCGCCGACGGCGACGCCGACGGCCGCGACAAGACGCGCTGCCGGCGCCGGCGCAAGCGCAAGAAGAGGAAGCGGCGCTGCCGCGACGGCGAGCCGGAGGGAGAAGACTGCCAGGGCCGGGGCAAGGGGCAGGCGCGGCGGCCCGCCAAGGGCGGCAAGGCCCGCCGCCGCTGCAAGGACGCGGCCGACCGCGAGCAGTGCCGGCGGCAGCGGCAGCGCCAGCGCCAGCGGCGGAGGGGCCGCGACCGCAGCCGCGGCCGCGCCAGGCGCCGCAAGCAGGCCGCCGCCGACTCTAGTTTTAAGGACCGGACGAACCAAAGAGATCTGGAAGGCAGCGGCAGCGCGGAGCCCGCGGAAAGACTGACGGCGGAGGCGGCGGCGGCCGCGGCGGAGGCGACCACGGTCCGCCCGCAATGACTCACGGCACCCCTGTGGCTCGCCGCGGCCAGCGTTCTCCACTCGACTCGCGACACCCTGCGTGCTCACACTCTCTCCACACACAGACTCTTTTATAAATAGATTTACAAGGTAGATTACTCTTCGATTGTATTATTTGCAGTAAAAGTGTACGTCATTGTTGTATATAGTGTATATATTTTATTTACGTCTAAGGCCTTTCCGTTTTTCCCTTTTTTCTGTCTCGTCTGTTAGCCGCCAGTTTCTCTCTCCCGCAGTAGGCTTTTTAGTAGATTTTTCCTCGTACGTCCTGGCTGGATTGTGGGAAGACTGTGGCAAAATTTACTACCCGAGTCGTCTGGGATTGCCGGTGGAGTAAAGACATCGAAACGTCGCGCATTTAGATGGCTCTGCTACGTAGGCTGCCCGAGACGGTGTCAGTTGAAATCGGTGAACGAGCGATCTCTCTCCGTCTGTCCCTCCTTCTTTGTATCCGTCAAAAGTTAGTCGTGTCTTCCCGCCCTCGTGTATGAGACGTTCTAACGTATCCGCAAACAGAGCTCCGTCTTCGGGTACGTTCGGCGAAATTCGGTGGCTCGTTCGTTATTCGACACGTGCGTAGGCACCCTCTCGCACTATTCGCTCTGTCGCACAGTCGTAGTAAGAGTGAATTCCGTCTGCTACGACAAAAGAGCCAGTTGCCACTTTTGTGTATTAAATACGATCACAAGAACGTGTTCTAAAGACAGGCCCAAAAGGTTTGGAACGGCAGCATTCGCGGTTTGGGTTGCGCGACTTCCAATTCCTTTACTTTTGTGCGCTCAGTGGACTACTTCGAATAACTTCTCTCTCCTGTACATCTGTCACACACTGTTCTGTACAATAAGCTCGATTACGGAAACACTTCAGTATTCACGGTCTGAAAAATATGTTACCGCTGTACAATAATCTCCCCGCGATACGTCGGCCAAAATGGAGTTTTTTGTATACCAGAATTGGTTCCCAATGAGCGCAGTGCAACCTTGTGTATATTTTCGTCGATCCCCGAGATCTAAAATGTTGTGCTCGCTCCCGAAGTATATTGTGTCACAGTATTTGTTTCAGCCGTGTGTGTGAAAATTTACTATCGTCGTATTTAATTAAGTTTTACGTTACCATACATTCATATGCTGCGTGTAAGTTTTATCAGTATTATGTACCTAACAAAATCAAGTATTGCTTAAATATTGGCCCGCCAGCGACCCACCCAGTAGCTAAGAATTTGAGCTGCCACCAAACGTGTACTGAACATACCCGAATGAACACTGCATTAATGTACTACTGTATGTGCTCCATTCACAAATTAGTTGAAACAGTTTATTCGCATCGTTTAGAAATTGTCGATTTTTTGTAAAATTTTTTAGTCATCGCAAGAAGAAGTTCTGTTTTTAATGCAGTTCAGGCCACACAGTGCCACTATTGATTTCCAGTTAAGTTCGGTAAAACAAGAAAAATTTGAAATACTCTAGGGTGCGTAAGCAGTGAGTACTGAATGTCTGAATGCGAATGAATGTAATTTATATGTGAAATTGCCTCTAAAGTCCAAATATCTTTTCAGAGAAACTGTGCTGTAGCGAAGATCGAAGAAAGGAACGAAATACATGAAAGACGTCAATGTTTACTATTGTGGTATCACGTTTCACTCAAGAGCAAGACGGAACTACTCAGGGACATTGTAACGATAGAAATGAAACGTGCGGATGACACAGACCATACGCGAGGCATTTTTGTGTTGGAGTAGGTCAAAATACTTTTGCCAGAGACCGAGATTTAAATTGTGGAAAGCAATTAACATCCAGAGGATCAACGACAAATATTTCCTAGAAGATTAACAAAATATTTGGAGCTAATGTTCCTGGGCCGTAGGTGCATCATAAAAAAAATATAATAAAAGAGAGAGAGAGAGAGAGACAGTGCCATAATTGCTTCTGCAGTAACGGCTTTTCCACGTCTCATAAGAGACGCCCAAAGCGAAAAAGCTCATTGTATGGGTTTCAGTTTCCCTGTTGATTTTGTCATGCAGTATGTAATTATTTTTAGGATATCAAATACCTTAAAATTATGGCAAACGAAAATATCAATTAAATTCGTTCAGCATAATTATTTGTACATACAATATTGTAATAATGAGCATGGAAAAATCATTTGAGTGTGCCGTAGAAAAAACAGACAACTAACTTTTATCTAATAGGTGTTAAAACACCTTGCTTACAGTAACAGCTGTGTCGGTGGAAGGGGCGTATCTTCTGCAATTTTTCTGAAAACTAATTATGACACAATGGCACTAGAATAAAAAATATTTTTGTCATGTATGTTCGTGGGTATTGTATGAAGAACAGTAAACATATTTAAGAATTTATCACACTATGAAATTAAGGTGTGTTTTAGTATTACCTACTGTGAAATTGAATGTCAGTAAACCGATAATTTTAAAGGTCAAAAAGTAACTTAAAATAGTGTACAATTTTCGTACTAACTTTCTAACATTTATGTACAACAAAATAACTATTCTTCAAGATTATTGAACTGAAAAAAAAACAAAAAACGAAATCATCTTCATGAAATGCAGTCGATTCAGCAGCTGCTGACATTCCCGCCACCGAATGCTGAAATCATCTAACGGTAATAACATAATATAGATGACAATGGTGATGCAGTATTATTAGTTTTAAATGAGCACCTCAATAAAATGTAACTGCTTAACTTTAAAATGTATTCATTACAAAATATCATCATAATCCTACATGAACTTTAGTCAAATCACTGAATATGTATGTAGACAAAATGCCAAAGACAATTCAGTATCCTACTAATATTCAGAGCTAATTACCTGTAACCTCAATAGAATAAATGAATCTTTCACAAACAAATGACTGACTAAGGCTGAAGAAGCAAGTTTCTCTGAAATACCGTACACCTATTTATCCAGCCGTTCTGCGTGCATAGCACGTTTAATGTCACAGTGCCAAGAACTTAATTTCTGAAGTACTGAAAGTATATATCTTAATTAGAAATTGCTTATTAATTCTCGTGTTAGTGGGATACATTCCCTCTCGTCAGCACTAAAGACATTTTTGAATCTCATCACTGTTGAAGAAGTACTATATTCAACACATAACAGTGATTTTGTTTTTTCATTTATTTTTTGTGTTTTACCATTACACTACTAAAAAGTGGTCGTAAAAATATGTAAGTGCCTTGCAAAGAATTCCTTGTATGATGAGATGGATCATAGCTCTAAATCATTTCATAGAGGCTGTACTACTATGTATGCTAGAAAATTTCACTGCCATTACAACATTAAAATTAATTTGTCTCTAAGACCTTGATATTTACAGATATAATTTATTTGACAAGTATTTAAAACTTATATGAGGCAATCTGTAATGTGTTTAAATGTTTGTTTGTATTTGATAAGTATGAATCTTTTGTACGCCGTAAAATGTGTCAACAGTAATGTATGTTTATTGTGTAATAAGAGAATCGTAAGCAGAAGAAAATAATGAATATGTCCCTCCGAAATGTTCTAACAGATGTATATTTCTTACCGCTGTAGGAATCAACTGATGTTGCATTTAGAAAGACACGTGTAATGCATGTAGAGTTAAATTTTCAGGAAACAAGATAATATTAATAAATTAATAAATAAAAATAAATTCATTGATTAACAATATAGTATTTTCCACTGTGAGAAACAACAACCGAATTACACTTCCATTCCATTAACACTTCCCTTCACAATCCTTACTCAATTGCTGTTGCCAGCATTTGATTTCAAAAACTATTACATATCAATACCCTAATCAACATAACATCGCTATGTCTCTCTTCTCTCTGTTAAATGCAACATCAGGTCTATTTCAAAATGAACCTCGAGAAAACAATGGCAGATTGCAGGACAGAGAGATAAAAATATTCAAATGGCTCGAAGAACTATGGGACTTAACATCTGAGGTCATCAGTCCCCTAGACTTAGAACTACTTAAACCTAACTAACCTAAGGTCATCACACACATCCATGCCCGAGGCAGGATTTGAATCTGCGACCGTAGCAGCAGCGCGGTTCCTTACTGAAACTCCTAGAACCACTCGGCCGGACACAGAGAGATAAGCTAGACTCATTGGCCTGAAGCTAGACTCATTGGCGTGATTAATATTTCATGTTCATGTAACTGGCTACTATTAGGGCCGTTTTGTTGGATTATTTCAGTCACCTCAGACAACCAATACACAAACAGTGAAGATGCGAAACACTCCGAGGAGACTGTACATAAATCACTGACATTTAACTCAAGCAGCATTGCTTCCCATAAGTGGTGATAAAGTCGAGATGGTAGGAAGAAAAACTGACCTCGCAGATATCCAAGATGATAAAGCCTTTCATATTCTGACCTAGCGCTGAAAGCGTTACAATACTAGAAACCAGAAAAAAATTTGGAATTGTTTTGTCGATATCAATGCCTCTTGAGACGTGTTACATGGAGTGTCATATGTCTAAAGAAAACCAGCAGAGTGTAACATTTGTTTGAGAGTTACACAATCTGTCTAAATTATATTCCATATAGCCAGATATGAAGTGGACATGTCGTAGAGTTTAACCCAGAAACTCTAGCCTAAAAACGTCTAGCCGTAATAAGCGAGAGCGCTAGTTCTCGAAGGGAGATTCAGAAGTAGAAGCACTGCATTCATGAGAAGCATACCTTAGCGTTACCATTTACCTTGTGAGAGAATAACTGGAGCGTTTATTCTGGGACAGAAATAGAAACCAAAAAGGCGACGAAGACAAATATCCTCCGTCTCCCTCTGCGCAGAAAGCATAATTCAACCACTTTGTTACTTACACACAACTCTCTTACTGCTTTGGTACACTATAAGTGGCTGGAGTAACAGTGCGTCTTAAGTGGCTAAAAGATTTCACAGGGAACGTTCTTTTTAATAAGGGTCGTAAGACTGACCTCTTATTAATGTGGAATTCTAGCCGCAATTTTGGTTCAAATAACATGACTTTCATCAGAGCCTCTCACCTCCTCTGTCTAAACCGACACGAATTCTTAGAAGCCACCTGTGTTTAGAGCTCAAATGTTTGAAAGCTACCCTCTTTTCCATAGCATATTGTTCGATTTGTGAAGTGCCTCGTTTCTCGCAATTGCTTGTGTACTGTTGTGTTATATTCGGCCACTCCACACATTTCGTGCATAGCTGACATTTAACTGTTCCGATAAAATTACGCCATGCTCAGCTGTACCGAGGAGCCTAGTTACAAGAAGTAACTGGGACAACCCACGCGCAAATCTAGTCTACAGTCCCAGTGATGGGAAGTATGGTGTGTCAATACGTGCCCTACCGTCAGCAAAAATCAAAGCAGTAGCCGGCGGCATGTCGCCCTACGGGGATCGCAGTGGTAAGGGGCCAAGATAGGGTGTGGTCCACATTTATTCAGCGTCATACTCGCTGCTGCTCTCTCCAAAATATTTTTCCCCCAAAAGCTAGAATACAGATAAATAAGGATGGAAATTTTCTTTATTTTCTTGTATCATCCAGAATTAACATTTTCGTAAGCAGTAGCATTACCTCTCTAAAATTGTCATAAACGGCAGTGTCGTTTGTAGCACGGTAGTTTCCTAAGAGTATTGTGTTGGCTGCAGCGACTGCCAGCTGATCGAAAGAGTAACCTAAAACAGCTTTCTACGTGAAGGTTTGCTTGAAAACCACAGTGTTTTACTACGACTCAAAAGACCCCGCCCGGTTAGCTGTGAGGTCTAACGCACGGCTTTCCGGATTGGGAAGGAGCGCCTGGTCCCCGGCACGAATCCGCCCGGCGCACTTGTGTCGAGATCCGATGAGCCGGCCAGTCTGTGGATGGATTTTAGGCTGTTTTCCATCTGCCTCGGCGAATGCGGGCTGGTTCCCATTATTCCGCCTCAGCTACACTATGCCGGCGATTGCTGCGCAAACAAGTTCTCCATGTATGCGTACACCACCATTACTCTACTATGCAAACATAAGGGGTTACACTCGTCTGGTGTGAGACGTTCCCTGGGGGGGGGGGGGGGGGGGGGGGTCCACTGGACGCCGAACCGCACAATAACCCTGAAAGAGTGGTTCGGTATGGGGCGGTGGAGGGGTGACGTGGACTGCGGTAGTCGTCGTGGGGTTGCGGACCACTGCGGCTGCGGCGAGGACGGAGCCTCTCCGTCGTTTCTAGGCCTCCGGTTAACCTATAATACAATGACTCAAAGATGTACTTCACACACTACATAAAGTACTACTTTTGAAATCCAGAGAATGTATCTTCATGGGGAATTACAGGAACTGAACGCAGCAAATAATATTGGCATAAACACTGACTCTTGTGATACATAAGCATAGACGTTGGCATAGACCTTTAACTACTTCATTGAAATCGAATAACGCACTGATTGTCAAAGCAGAGACAGTACATCTCCATGCCACACCAATCCTTGCGGACCAAAACTAATAAGAAATATGGTTTTTCATTTAATTCCCTAAATAAAGACATGTAAGTATCAACCAAATTTGAAAGACAAGAGCATCACTCGCTAATCTTCTCGTTGTTGGCAACACACAAATAATCATTCTGGAAAGACAACACATAGAAGTAAACAACACAGTTATACATGTTTCTCTGGTGATGATACAGTGAATTACAACTGGGCACACAAAATATTGCAGAAAGTAAGACCGAAATGCAATAAAAAATAACTTTTTCCTCTAGATACAGCGTTTAACAGGTACAAGTGCACATATTCCTATTGGTGGCTGAGGACAGTGGGCTAAACGACAGTGCATTAGTACTTACGTCATCTACAGACCAATAATTATTGCTATTAAAAGCAGTGTGTTTCTAGGTTGGGTAGCATCTTCAAGTATACGTGGCAAGAGCAAACCATTAATGTTTGTTTTCCACTGTGCAGCAGGTGAGGTGTTGAAGAATGGACGCGTGAAAGCAAAATCATTAGTCTATACTGGCAGGTGCAGTCTACGTAGTGATGGAGTTACGACCGTGAAGGAAACATCTCGCCGTGAAGTTTGTGAGAAGACTCTTCGACCCAGGGAAAAAGTATCCAACACACTAATGTGAATACATATTTAGGTACCATACGTAAAAATATCTGCACTCAAACGCGTTGCACCCAGTATATTAAATTCAGGACACAGACGTCTAGTGAGAGATTAAATTATTGTTATTAGCAGCTCGAGATTTCAAAATATCTTAAGGTTTGTCATAAATAACATACCACAAAGAAGTTAGTCAGGTGAATATGAAAGCTAATATTACACGATACCCCATGTAACGCAGGAGTCACGTTGAGGCAAATAGTAGTATCTTAAAAATTAACACTTGGCTAGGCCAGTACTATACGCTACATCAAAGAAGCAGGAATGTGTCTGGTAGTAGGGCGTTGCCATTGCGATCGAACGTGTTCAAATCATAGTTTCGCGATAGAGGAATTGCACACAAATCAGAAGAGCAAAATGAGAAGACAAGTATCTATGTGGTATGACAGAGAGACACTAGTCATTCCGATCATCGTATTGTGTTCTTAGCCGAGGGGCAGAAAAAAACGCTTCTGCTCAGTGATTAATATAAATATTGGCTCGAGAATTGCTAGGCACACAGTGTGATAGATCTGGCTCATCCAGGAAGCCACGTGTATCCCTGTCGAAAAGTTAATTAAGTAGACACGTAGAGTTGAGACCACTCAGCTTTTGCACTACCCCTTCGATTGCGATCATCTGACATTCCACTCCCCTTACAGTTGTTTTGCCCTCACACAGAACAAAATCCGTAATCTCTTACTGAAGTCCAATACAGTTTTTTACAGAATTCAGTACTATGAATTTAGACTTTCTATTGTCATGTGTTCAAAAGAAATCCAATAAATATAAATACTTCTATTCTTTTCATTTCAAATTCCCCTGAAGCACACATAAGAACACTAAAATTTATTAATATTTTTGCACGCAAATGTATGAAAAGCTTCTTACGGAAACAGAAGACAGTGGACTATATCTATCTATTTCAAATTCTCTCACTTCTTACTCAACTGGAATACTTCGTAAACTATAATTGAAATGGTTCCAAGCCTTCGATTCTGGCAACTAATGCGTTAGCAGCATTGAGTTCTCTTAACGTGAAGAGAAGAAAAGGAGGTCACACAACGTCGAGCCGACGTCTTGATCACTAGGAACTAATGAGGTGAGTAGTGAAACAATAGTGGCTCGGCGTTGTTGAAAGTTACCAATAAGATCAACAGGTATGAAAGTAATACATTCTATCAGAAGAAAACAAACATAAAATTGGCTTGGAAAGGACCTAATGGATTTAAAAACGTAATTGATAGTATTTTACGAAACAGTGAAGAAATTCTACAAAATATTATAGCCCTACAGTAGCGCAGAATTTCAAGTGATAATAGACTGAGAAGACAGACTGAAAAAAGATATTAAACTAGAAAGAAACAAACTCATTACACAGGAAATCACAAATGTTGCTTATGAGAATTTATTAAAGAATGGATATTAAATTAAGCACCTTAGAAAATTAAGGTTATACAAACATAGATGAAGAAGCAATTATTGAACACAGCTATTTACACAAACAACAAAAGATTTTTTTTTCAAATCTTGACATATCTGTCAATAACGAGTAATACACGATCCAAACCACTCATACGAAACACAAAACTGGTATCCTGCCCCTTCTGAATTTTAACACAAAGGAAAGCATACAAATCTGTAGTTTAATATAAATGACACTGTAACTGGTAATGTTTCTGTAAAACTAGTTAATATATAACTACAAATTATATGAAAATGTGTGACAGTGTCCACAAACGGTAATCAAAAGATAAAAACAACAGCTGTCAACAGACAAAAAAATAAATCTATTTTCAAGAAAAAATCTATCCTTACATCTATCTTCATGAGCACTCAGCAGTTCACACTTGGCAAAGGGTTCATACAACCATTCTCAAGCTATTTCTCGACCGTGGCACACTCTAATAGCGTGTGAGAAAATTGAACACCGAAATCTTTTCGTGGAATCTCTGATTTCACTCATTTTATCACGATGATCATTTCTCCCATCTAGAAGGGAGTGAAAAAATATTTTCGCTTTCAAGGATCTAATGATTTTTCTAATAATTGATGCCCGAAACGAATAATACATTCATGACACCCTCTCCTGTATTTCGCGATAATGCAAAATAGCTGCTCTCCTTTGAACTGCAGTAGTTAAAAAGAAAACAAAGGGAAGGGAAGTCTCTAACGGAACAAGGTCACTATTAAAGAAAACGTTAAGTTTCCAGTAAAAATTGTTAGAAACATGCTAGAAAATCAAATAAAACTGTTCTCATATTTCTTCAAGGGAATATGGAAGTTTCAATAGAAATTTTATAGAGGAAACGACTGATTACAGTAAAAGTGTGGAGAAAATAAACCGTTACCTTCATCATTTAAAATGACAGATGACACCGTAACTAACAATGATACAAATTTTTAAAAGCATTCCAATAATTCCTTAAATGCTTGGTTTGTATACCTCTAGAGATGAAACATAAACAGAAATCGTTAAGTATATAAATAATTTGATTCTGGAAGTAGTGCCAGATGACATGAATCAAGCCACTGAACGTGTGAGGAAACTAAGGGCACGTCGGTATAATAGTGTTTCAATAGAAATGGTGAAATATAGAGTCAAGGTAATCCAAAAGGAGCTAGCATAACTGTTTACCAAATGTCTACAAAGGAAGACAATGGACAAAATTGGAACAATGTTGTAATTACTCTGTTCCACAATAAAGGAGAAAAATAAATCATAAAAATTACAGGATTATTATCCTCCTCAGTGAAATGTATATTGTCACGTAGAAGGTGTAATTAGATGAATGACGAACACAAACTTCACTTAACGAAGGTTTATTCAGCACTTGCACATACAAAGCTCGGAGCGAACTGCCTCCGGCCAGAACACATACGGATATATACAGCTACAGAACATTCCAGTACAATGATTCTTGCCAATTGTGGATACTTCTGGAATGTACTCGAACCGAATACAGAAATTAAGATTTTACAGTTCAGGTGAGTTTTGAACTCACGACCCTCCATGCAACAGTCCAGCATGATAACCACTACACTATTTTTTTATCTCAATTTGTTCTGTTCTGTTAGTTGAATTTGTTCGTGGCGCACATCCGATGACACTTGTTCAGGTTGTTCGTTGTTCCTTTCACTCAGTTCTTTTATTACAGAGGGCAGCTAAACCCTCTGACAGAACACGCTGAGCTACCGTTCCGGCATTACAGCTGTGTTACTCAGCTTCTTCTACTCCATTACTCCCTCCTTAAGAGAACAGCTTCTCGTTGTTACATCGTCCTAGTTCGGGAACGAGTCACCGGTCCTGCATACTCCGACTCCCGATGACTGATTCTAGCCCTGGCGGTGATCTTCTTAGAACTTCCCTTACCGCTACATTCTTCGTCACCTTTCCGCTTGTTGCCTGTTTCTGGAGCTTCGAATTTACCCTGGGTTGCAGGATCCTTATAGGGCTTTTTCGAAAGATGTGGACCGTATCTCTGATCTTTCGTCGTCTTGTGTCGGGGTCGAAATCTTCAACTTCATAAGTAACATCAGACAATTGTCTTACAACCTTATAACGTCCAGAGTAGCGCCTGAGGGGCTTCTCAGAGAGACCAACCTTCTGAACAGGAGTGAAGATCCAGACGAGGTCACCAGGCTGGTAAACAACAGGGTGGTGGCTCGCGTCATACCTCCGGCGATCGTTTTCTTGAGCCTGCAGCGTGCGGAGTCTAGCTAACTGCCGAGCTTCCTCAGCTCTGGTTAACAACTGGCCAATGTAGCCGTCGTCCACGTCATCAGGATGTAACGGAAACAAAGTGTCCATCATCGTCGTCGCCTCACGCCAATGCACCAGGAGAAATGCCGTAAATCCTGTGTGTCTTGTTTGGCGGTGTTGTAGGCAAACGTCACGAAAGTTAACACCTCATCCCAGTTGCTCGGCTCACATTGACGAACATTGATAGCATGTCTTAGTAAGATGTTCAGTAAGCCCCTTAGTTTGCGGATGGTAGGCAGTCGTCATGTGATGAGTAATGTTGTACCGACGGTTTGTCTCTGTCACAAGATTCGAATGATAAACTTGCCCTCGATCCGTAATTAACGACCTTGGGGCACCATGTTTTAATACAATGTCTTCTACGATGAATTTGGCTACCTCGAATGCTTCGGCTGTTTTTACGGCTTTTGTAATGGCATAGCGTGTCAGATAATCAGTGCAAACAATAATCCATCTATTGCCACTAGCAGACGTTGGAAATCGTCCGAGAAGGTCAATCCCAGCACGCTGGAAAGGCGTTTTGGCTGGTCGAATTGGTGTGAGTCGGCCAGGTTTCTGAGGAACTGCCTTTCTCATCTGTAAAACTAGACAGTGCGACACATAGTGGCGGAGCCGGCCGAGGTGGCCGAGCGGTTGTAGGCGCTACAGTCTGGAACGGCGCGACCGCTACGGTCGCAGGTTCGAATCCTGCCTCGAGAATGGATGTGTGTGATGTCCTTAGGTTAGTTAGGTTTAAGTAGTTCTAAGTTCTAGGGGACTGATGACCTCAGCAGTTAAGTCCCATAGTGCTCAGGGCCATTTGAACCACATAGCGGCGGGCACTCCTAAATAAACCTGGCCAGAAAAATCTCCTACGGATCCTATTATATGTCTTAATAAGTGATAAATATCCGGCCTCTTGTGTGTCATGGAATTTCTGTAGAACATCTAAGCGCATATGTTTAGGAATCACTGGTAGCCACCTCTTTCCAAGCGGATCAAAGTTTTTCTTGCGACGTAATCCATTAACTACCTTAAATTGTCCTTTCACATTCTCTGACCGATTTAAGGCAAGCATAATTTGAGATATCTTGGCGTCCTTCTTCTGCTCAGCAGAGAGATCTTGGAGTGCAGTGAGACAGTCACTATCTTAATCAAAGTCTTGATGGTCTTGCACAGGATTTCTCGAGAGACAGTCCGCATCTTGGTGTTTTCTTCCACTTTTGTACACTATGGTAATGTCATAATCTTGAAGACGTAGTGCCCACCTGGCGAGTCGTCTTATTGGATCCTTAAGACCTATCAACCAACAAAGTGAATGATGGTCTGTAACAACTGAGAATGGCCTTCCATAGAGATACTGTCGAAATTTGCACATGGCACAGATCACAGCAAGACATTCTCTTTCTGTAGTTGAGTAGTTTCTCTCGGCTTTTGTATGCGTCCTAGAAGCATAGGCTATAACCTTCTCTTACATTCCACTAAAAGATCCATGGGTTATGCATGACATGACACGTGATAGTTACCTTTCTA
This sequence comes from Schistocerca serialis cubense, assembly GCF_023864345.2. Taxonomy (NCBI): domain Eukaryota; kingdom Metazoa; phylum Arthropoda; class Insecta; order Orthoptera; family Acrididae; genus Schistocerca; species Schistocerca serialis. Next base: position 368,274,331 of record NC_064640.1, on the reverse strand, counting down.
GCGCTGACTACAGGAATGATCACTTCATCCAGCACACGTAGTCTCCACACACTCGGATGAGCATCTTCCTGTCCACAGTATCTCATCTCGTCTAGCATAACCTTCGAGTGGCCACAATTTATAATTGCCCTAGAAGCTTTCAAAAAGTCCTATCCGAGAATGACGTCATGACTACACTCTTGTAAGACAACGAATGCTAAGGGTTGTGTATGGCCACTGATACCCACACGAATGGTACATCTTCCTGTAGGTTTTACATATTCCCCATTAGCCTCCTTCAGCAGAGATGTTTTGCTGTCGACGAATACTGTTTTCTGCAACTGGCGACGGTACTTCTCCGAAATGACTGAATATGATACTCCAGAGTCCACAAGAGCTTCGGCTGGTCGGACATCCATGCAGATATCGACATAGTTTCCTATCATTTTTGTAGTGATCGACGGTGGAGGATTTTTCTCTTCGGCGGCCTCACCTTCAAAGAAGGTCGCACCCTATAGTTTTTCAGGTTGCGGCGGCTAGGTGATTGGCTGGAGCTTCTAAACGGCGATGGAGACTTGATCGGCGTGTTGGGAAGCGTCCTGTCCAGCGGCCAGCTTGCGGCGATGGTGACCTACGTCGTCCTGCGCCCACATCTTCTTGTTGATCTTCGTCGTCCCGGAGTTGGCGTCGGCTAAGATCGGTCTGCTGTCTTCTGGCGCGGGCGCCATCAAATACCCGCCGCCTTTCTCGACAATAGCGCACCACATATCCCGGTCGTCCGCAGTGGAAACATACTGGTTGGTTAGCCTGGGTCCTCCAGACGTCAGTCTTCCTTGGTGCCCAAACAGGTTCCTCATGTGGCAGTGTAGGAACGTAACTCCGCCTGGGTCTCGACTTTTTCACCGTTTTAAAGGGAAATGAAGGACGAGAGATTAGGTTCAATGTCTGTTCCAATTCCTCCCTTATGACCTCTTGAAGTGTCTCGGTTTTTTGCTCGCATGCAATCCAAGTGCCTTCTGAACTTCCTCTCTCACTATCTGACGAAGAGCACTTGTGAAATCAGTTTCTTCCTCCATCACAGACATCGATACGACGTTTGGAAGCCGTCCAAAGTTCTTGCGTGTAATTCTTTTTTGATGCATTGTCTCGATATACTGGCACCATTTTATGAAGTCGTCTGCTGTCGAAACCTCCTTCAGGAGTAGAGCTTGATACATGTCCTCAGCAACACCCTTCATGAGACGTGCAAGCTTATCTTCCTCCTTCATTCTAGGATCCACTATTTTACACAGCTCCAAGACGTCTTGAATGTTCAAAAATTCAAATGGCTCTGAGCACTATGGGACTTAACATTTTAGGTCATCAGTCCCCTAGAACTTAGAACTACTTAAACCCAACTAACCTAAGGACATCACACACATCCATGCCCGAGGCTGGATTTGAAACTACGACCGTAGCAGTCCCGCGGTTCCGGACTGCAGCGCCTAGAACCGCACGGCCACCGCGGCCGGCTGTCTTGAATGTAGGATGCTGTAGTTTCTCCTGGACGCTGTGCCCTGCACTTTAATTTATCTTCAGCCCTGCACTTCTGTCGTTGTGTGTCGCCGAAATACTTACGCAGTTCCGCCTGGAATACTTCCCAGCTTGTGAACTTCTCCTCGTTGTTCTCATACCATTGCTTGGCATTGGCCTCCAAGTAGAAAAATACGTTAGCCAAACACACGGTGTCATCCCATTTGTTAAATCAGGCTATACGCTCATGTACTTTCAGCCACTTGTTTTGATCTTGGACATCGTCACCAGAGAACCCGGAAGGATATCTCATGTGGTGGCACACAGCTGCTGTCATCGTAACTTCCGCTTCTTCTGTCTCCGATAGATGCTATCTGTTGAATATTACTCTAACTCGGGTTTCTCGCAAAGTAAACAGCGGCTCTGTCGTGGCCTGATGGGAAATGAATGTCGAGAGCCTTCATGGTTCAACTCCTGACCCTGCCACATCACTTTCAATTGCCTGTATGCGTCTTTGTTTCTAATCTGGGAGGCACACACCAGAGTTTTATAGGGATCTGGCTTGAGGAAATTTTCTCTGTGGTAGACAGCTAAGTGTTCGAGAGTCCGCATCAGTTCACCTTCCACGGCAGTATTATCGGCATATATAAACTGTTTCACCTCGGCGTTTATTGGATGGTCATTTGTATAGATGTTAAACAAAACTGGCGACGTTAAAATTTAACGAGCAGTCGTTGGTGGTTGACATTATCACAGGCAGCCGAGAGATCCGTAAAAGTGAGTTCGGTTGTCTGCTTCCATTCGGAACCGTCCTCTGTGTTGGGTAAGTGAGTATTTGGCCACAACATATTTTACCAGGAATAAATCCTGCTTTTCTGGTATGGTTTTGGTCTCCATTGTGCCAAAAATTCTGTCAAGAAACATTCTTTCAAGTGTCTTGTATACATAATACGGAAGTGGCAGAGGCCTGAATTTTTGTGGATCTGTAGGTTCTTTCTCTGATTTTAGGAGTGCTACCACCTTGGCTTTTCTTCAGAGTGATACAACTGTTCATTAAGTGTACAATCCAGTTTAGGACTGCGGGCCCAAGATGCTTTATTTGTTCAGTGCGGATACCATCCAGGCCAGCAGCTTTGTGTTTCTTCATTTGGTGGATCGTTCTTCTCAACTGTTGAATACTGAATGGCGTGGTGAGGGCGTCGACTTCATTACTTATATCACGTTCGATTTTCAGTCTTCTCACTTTAGATGGTATTTTACCACTTAACAGAAGGCGGTGAGCGGTGAGCTATCATGTCAGAAGTTACTCCAGTTAGATTAGGTGTTGGAGTTGTAGGATCGTTCCAGAGACATTTTCCTACCATCCACGCTCGCAGGCTGTTTGGCTTCATATCGAGATCCGTTATCAGTTTTGACTATCTTTCTATTCGCACTGTTAATATTGATTGTAGGACCTCTTCACCTGCTCGAAAAGTGTTTTCTGAGAAATAATCGTCGTACATCGATTGTTACTGCTCTACAAATTCTTTAGGTCCTCCTTCCATGTCTACAATATCTTGAGCCCTACAGTCCTTCTGTATACACTTCCTGGATTTTTTTACCAGCAGAAAAAAGCTGTTATAAGAACCGGTACGTGGTACCAGTTGTATGATTTCTCGGTCCAGTTCTTCTGTAAAACACTTCCACTTTGCTTTATTAAAATTAAAGTGTCTTAAAGAGAACTACTATGGGGTCTGACAGTTGCACTGACTATGCGGGTTGTTAGTCTGTGTTACGACTGTGGTATCGGGCTTCCCACAGTTTTTGATGTCTAGCCACTGATTCTGCCACTAACAAAGATATTGCCTGGGTTGTATCCACTGTTGAAGGACGTCAGCTGTTTCACGTCATGTATTACTTTTACATCCACCCTTTTTGCCAATTATTACAGTCTCTCACTATGTATCTCTGTTTCAGAGTAGCTGCTCACCGTGCTATGGCAGTTAAAATCACCAATAAAAAATTTTAAGGTCTAATTTCGGAAATTTTTTTGGTCCTTGAAGGTGAAATCTACAGGTGGTGGTTTGTAGAAGGAAGTTACCGTGCATGAGTTGCCCTCGAAGATAAGAATATCGACGTCTTTTTTACAGTTGGAGCTGCCGACGTGAATTTAATGTTCCTTTTAGCAAAGACTGCACTTCCATATTGTTCGTGAGGTCTCTGCAGTATTTGCTTCATACCTTGAACAAGAGGTCATCTGCTTTCTGTTCCTCAGTGTGTCCCCGGAAGTAAGAGGAAATTACAGTTTGTATCCTTGGGTAGAGTAATTAGAAATAAGTCCTTATCTGCAGAAAGGCCTTCGATATTTATTGCGGTTGTCACTAATGCTGCCTTTAACCAAACCCTTTTTGGTAGGACAGGCTCAGGTTTTTTTTAAATTTTCTTTTTCCTTTTTTTATATCAGTTCGTGCCATGGTGTTGGTACGAGTAGACGACATTGTCATTAGCGGAAGTCCCTTACTGGGGCACAAGACATACAAGAAGTCTTTAAAATTGACCTCATGGAATATGGGTGAATGATATTAAAAATTTGCAAGTGCAATATGAATACCTATTGTTCATCTCATTAATGTATGGCTTCTGGAGGAGATCAATATGCAGCAACCGATGCCAAATAGGTGATGATAATGAAGTGAGTAGAGAGAAGAAAATTATTACGTGCAGGTCTACAAAATATTCTTTTGATTCAGTTTCTACTCTGCATCGATCAAATTCCTGTGCGCAGTTTTACAGAATTTACAGCATCTTGTCAGCTTGAGCTAGTATCTGCCAATTTTTATGTGCACAGCGTACTGAAGTACTAGAACACGCTAATAGAGGTCCTATACTCAATATAGGCCATCAATTCTAAGGAATGAAAAAAATGTTTTAATTTTAAATGATTTCTCCAATTATGCGATGTTTCTGTAAAATCTCTATACATTTCTTGCCATTTCAGACATAAAAGTACTTGCATCTACTTTCCACGAAATTTCAATCATCAGAAGATAGTGACCAATTTCATACTCAGATACTGTAAATCAAAAACAGAAATTAATCATTGTTCTATGGGTATCAATCTGATTTTTCATCAAATAATAGAGCAAACAACGTTAGTGCTACCTCGTATGTAAAGAACAAAGTAAATTAAAAACTCAATCTTGACTAAATTCTGAAAGAAAATACATCATTGGAATCTCAGATCAAAGCCACAAATGCAAGCTGAAAGCAGGAACACAGAAAAAATAATAACTTGCAAGAGCTTATGTAGAAAATAAAGACTATTAAATAAAAGAATTTTTTTTATACCTGAGAAGGAGAGTAAACAGAAAAAATATTTTGTATAGATTTAATACAAAAAATAAATCAAGTTTTGAGGGTTAAATGGTAAATGTGTTGGTGTCTCATATAAAATATTGGTGAATGAGATATAAAAGGCCAATACGTGAACATAAGGTACCTTCCATGATAAAACAATTTCTTAAGACCAGAAATACAAATAGATATAACAGCTGAAAATGATAATTTCTGATAACAACTACCCTTTTAATAAAATTATAGACAATATTCAAAGAACCAAACATTTTTATCTAATGAATAAGTTTGGTTTAGGAAACATATTTTTAAAATTGGCTTATGAAGGAATTTAATACTTTTTAAAGGTATGCATTGAAAACTATTTGTTTTCATTCAACATAACACTACAGATTTACTGAAATAAGACCTAACTGCAGAACAAGGTAGATAATAATTTTAATAATTAAAAGTATTGATTAATTGTAGACAAAATTCTGTCATCTGTTGATGCCCAGTTCAAATTGATCCTGCACGATCTATTGAAGGTATTTACATAGATAACGTAAATACTGTTACTGATAAATTAAAAATGATTCACTGAGAAGAATGCATTGCAAAGGAACTATTCCAAAACTAAAAATTTGAATTTAACTGAACATTCACTTTTTTTTCATTAGTAAACAAAAATTACATCATAATTCCTTTCCTGAATAAATTGCAATACACATTTAAAGCCTATAAATCTTGGATAATCACTGTATTGTGACTTCATTCAGTCTAGATCTCAAAAACTGGTGTACACAACCTAAGTGGAAAAATGTGTATATTAACAGGACTCTCATATCACCTAAATAGTTGTAAAAACACTCAGTAGAAACCTTACTGAACCAGCCAAGCATATCTGTTATCAGCAGATAGTTTCTGATATATGAATGTGGATGAAAAATGTGATAGTGAACATATGTGCACAGAGTTGAGCTCCTGGTGCAGCAATGTTATGGAACATATTGAACTTAGAGTGTCAAATAACTCGACAAACATTGACAGCAGTTTGAACTGAAATAAATGTGGGAACGTACTGAGGACTTGATAACATTAGCTCTGTCTCAATGAAAATATACTGATGGAATACATACATTATGAATCTCCACTGCTGGTGATGGAAAATGTATATGGGAGTGAGACATGTTGTTGGCCTGTACATTTTCTGAAAGTCGTAAAAATAGCTATTCTTAGACATAAAGTAAATATGTAAGTCAAAAATGGTCAAATGGCTCTGAGCACTATGGGACTTAACATATGAGGTCATCAGTCCCCTAGAACTTAGAACTACTTAAACCTAACTACCCTAAGCACATCACACACATCCATGCCTGAGGCAGGATTCTAACCTGCGACCGAGCAGTCGTGCGGTTCCAGACTGAACCGCTCGGACACTCCGGCCTGCCATATGTAAGTCACAAGTGAATGGTCACAGTACAGGGACGGTATTTGAAAATAATAAAAGAGCCTTTAGCTGTCCATGACACAATGGCCTGCTATATAATCTCTGTCTACACTTTTCATCACAGTAAATTATTAAGATCTTGTAACCTGTCGCCATAAACAGAATTGTTGCTACTTTATGTAGGTGTAGAAGTCGTTTTACGAATAAGGAATAAGGCTCTTCCTAAGAACCAACTGTCTTAAACGATCTCTCAGTCAAAAATTATGGAGGAGAGATACCCAAATAATTCCTTCTTAGAACCCTCAGGTTCGGAACATTTGATCTTCAATTTAAGTTTATCAACTGACCATCGAAGGCATAATCACAGCAAAGAGTGAATGTTTATCGAAGATACAGAAAGCACATCAAATGGACGTCTTCCTATTTCAGGGAAGCTACACGGAAGTAGAGTGAAACAGCACTAACAATATCAACACAGATCTAAAAAGACTTTGAGAAGCAAAAGTTAAGCACGTGGGTCTTTTTCGACCTAACTGTAGCCTATGATACCGTCTCTCGTGACAGACTATTCAGACTACTGCTCGAATTTATCAGTAACACTCCATATTTGAAATCAACCGTTCTAATTGGCAACATGCTGAACAATAGATACATCCAGGCGTTCTCAGAGTATTCAAAAACGATAGTTGATAAAATGAATTATGTTATCCCACAAGGTTCTGTTTTGGTTCCACTCTGTTTTAACTTGTGTAAATATGACCTAACAAAATCTAAATCCAGGAAATTTATTTACGCTGACGGTATAGCTTTGATGGCTCAGGATCAAATCTTTAGGGAAGCTGAATCAAAACAACGTCAGACCTGAAGACATATGAAACTTCAAATATAATTCTTTCCAGCCAAATCAACTTTTCATCTGCGGAATAAACAAGCCACCTACAAACCTTATATCACATTTAGAGATCAGAATTTCCAATATTGAAACCCTCCAAAATAACAAGAAGTGACCCTATACGGGTAACTGACATACAAGATCCATTATCGGAATGGGGCAGCTAAAATCAAAACTCGGAACAATATATCCCAAAAGTAAACAGGAACCTCCCATTGCAACAGTTCTCAAGTAGTCACCTTCAGCTGTTTCACAATCAGTCGCAGAATACTGCTGTTCCACCAGCCTAAACAGTGTTCATACCAAAATAATTGAAACACAGCTCATTCAAACAATGCACCTCATCATTGGATGTATTCGTCCCACAAACACGTACTGGCTACTGGCTCTTAGAAATGTTCCTATACAGATCATCAGAAGAATACAAGTATTGCTGAACGTGTGAACAAGAATCCCAGAGTTACCAGATAATTCAGAAATTTTATTATCATAACCCCAGCGGTTGGGGTCTAGAAAACCATTGTGACGCACATAAATCAGTCTGCAGAACAGCCGTATTAATATGTAAGATGCCTAGGACAATAAATGGCAGGAGCAAACTTCCTTGACCAATTAAAACTCCCAACCAGCAGGCTTTTATCTCCCATGACACTATTGCATACTGAATAGGATCAGAACTGACCAGGGCAGATGAACAGCATTGCTGCACCAATGGGAATGGAAGTCTTCTTCTTAGTGTGAATGCGGTGAAGAGGAGCAAACTGTAGATCATATAACGTTTGAATGTTCCCTCGGAGCATTCAGAGGAACGATGGAAGATATTCAGAATTTGTCTGCTGAAGCCTCTGACAGGATTTCTATTCTGGACTGATGGCTATGAACCTGACGCTGTGTGTATCTGAATGGGAATATATGTATTTGATGTAAATAGTGGTCTTGTATTTTCTCCTGTAATCATATGATAAATTAATAAATAAATATGTCCAGAAAACCTGTCAATTGCATAATAACGTTACAAACAGGACAAATATCAACCTTGCACATTCAGCGAAGAATACAGCTATTTATCGGAGTTATGAAAATCTCACTTACATTGCGACCGAGCGAGGTGGCACAGTGGTTAGCACACTGGACTCGCCTTCGGGAGGACGACGGTTCAATCCCGCGTCCGGCCATCCTGAATTAGTTTTTCCGTGATTTCCCTAAATCGCTCGAGGCAAATGCCGGGATGGTTCCTCTGAAAGGGCACGGCCAACTTCCTTCCCCGTCCTTCTCTGATCCGACGAGACCGATGACCTCTCAGTTTGATTTCTTCCCACAAACAACCCAACTTACATTGCCATGCTATTTGTAGATGGTGAAGACTTCTGAAAATTTAAAATTAATCCAGTGAATACAGTACAATTATGTTCATTTCCAGGAGGATACTTCTGAATCGTTAAGTCGCAATAAAAGGGTGAAACATACCCAGAAATGATTCAGTAAAGTATCTTGGCCAAATAAATGATTATTGCCTAGTGTCCAATTGGTGCTATGCTCGTAAATGAGCCAGAATATTTCATTCGTATCCTTAATTCAACAGTAATTTTCTGACTGCTACAGTAAACTGTTTATTTACACTATGGTGATACTTCTAGTAGTCTTTGGTAATTTTGGTAACTAGATTGACTACAAGAACTCAAGACATGGTTATTCTGCAGCTAAAAGACAAGGCTGTCTTATCGATTATATGTTATCATAAAAGTTGTCCGCCCCAGTAGCTGAGTGGTCAGCGTGACGGATTGCCGTCCTCTGGGCCCGGGTTCGATTCCCGGCTGGGTCGGAGATTTTCTCCGCTCAGGGACTGGGTGTTGTGTTGTGTTCATCATCATTTCATCCCCATCTGGCGTGCAGGTCGCCCAATGTGGTGCCGAATGTAATAAGACCTGCGATATGGCGGCCGGACCTGCCCCGCGAGGGGCCTCCCGGCCAATGACGCCAAACGCTCATCATCATCATCATCATCATAAAAGTTCCCAAACATCACGCCACAAAAGTACCACTAATTTACGTTTGTTGTTCAGAACAGAAATCCGTCAGATAACGTCAAAATGTGAGCTGTGAACTTTGAATGATACCCTGCAATACACCTTCTATGAAACGTGTGGCATAGCTTAAGTAACTGCAGAACTCAAACATTTTTAAAAATTATAAAAACTGGCTTTCATTTCAGTCACAAGAGTAGTCGGATGTATTGAAAAGTCTGGATGGTTGAGAGTGGAATGACATAAAGTGATCACAAAATCATGCACATTGTTATCAATGGAAGGGAAACCCAAGACAGCACAGAAAATGTGTGTATAAGGTCAAAATGCAACACCAAGAAGATTGACTGAGAAAAAGTGAGAGGAGTGTTTCAGTGTCTGGGAAGTCCTTAGTTGGGTGGTGATGTGGATTTTAAAGTACAAGAACTGACAATGTAGGCCTCGATACCTATCAGGAGAGGCTCTTCTAGAGGGGTACCTTGCTCCTGGATTGACGTGATGAAGAAATTAAGATAGGAGATCCAGCATCACCAAAGAAGAAAAAATCCGACGGCTGCATGTTCACAGGTATGTTAAACAACGCGTTAAGAAAGAATTACGAAACACAAAAATGGAACGATGGAGACCTTTAGTGGAAACTAACTTAAAAAGCGATCCCTGGAAAAACATACAAAATAGTCTGCGAGAAAATACGAACATCAACAATTTTGTCCACATACTAAAGAATTGATGGGACAGTAACACCACGCATCGTATGGTGGATTGCGGAGTATGTCTGTAGATGTAGATGTAGGTTCACAGTTTGCGGCCCTGTTAATGGGAGAACTGCTTCCTGACGATAAAGAAGTACATGAGACTGATGATCAGCGTAGGTTGCTATGTTGTGGGAAGAACATAGAAACAATAAGCTTGTGTACTCCTTTGCACAAGAAGAAATTAGGCGAATAATTTTAAGACTGAGAAACAAAAAAATCTCCAGGACCGGATAGGATACCTGATGTAGTAAAGCAAGCTTTATGTGACTATCTAGATATCTGCCTGTGTGAACTGCATAACGAGTGTATCTTCCAAGGACGGGTTCCCGCACGGAGGAAGAATGCTGAGATGGCGATAATTAGTTAAAGGCAAGACAAGGATCCGATGATACGAAATCCTACGCAACAATTTGCCTTCCGAACGTTCTCCATGATACATTTGCAAAACTATCATGCAAAAATGTTACAAAATCACAGACTTTTACATTCGATAAGCCTTCACCATTAAGTATTTAGAAGAGGCAAGTCAATTAATAAAGCGATAGACACTCATTCTGTGTACGCTCTAGCGATAACGATCGACAGTCCTGGCGCCGTCGATATCTTACCATGACCACAGAAATTTCTTACCGTTTGTTTGTGGTGCGATCAGCCTCCCAATGATAAGTTAAGTCGAAGTTGTGCAGGGGCTCGGCAGTTGAATGCGCAGTCTGCCTACCACACATACGACTCCAACATCAAAATGCTATGCAAGCGAATGCAATGCTCATTATACATCACTTAAAAAATTAACACTGATTTCCGAAGCATGGGCATCTGTTTTGTAACGAAAACAGCTTCACAGTGAGACAACAAATTAGATATGCAAATAGCTGACTATATTTATTGTTTGAGCGCCGCATAGTCAGAATTAGTTATAGGAGAGTCGCGGTTATCACTGCAAAGAGAGCGTGCACTGGACAATATCGATTTATTTTAATCAAATTCTACGTCAATGAATGAAAATTACTGTTAAGCAGTTACTATAGTATGACATCTGTTTACTAGTGTTAACAGCAAACATTGGCTCATTAGAAGCTTAATTGCATCTGGATGTACCCCTAACACACTCGAGTACACCTCGAATCCAAATGGAAGACTGCCTGGGAAGAGCTACAAGCTTTCGTAATCTGCACAGCTTGCAAATGCAACGCAAACGATTGCGAGACTCACGAATTAACTCAGTTAATCAAGCAACCCAAGTCGCTCGGCAAATCCTACCAATTGTGGGCTGATGAGCTAACGGACAGAGCTAATTGCGAAACGCGCAACTTACTTAGAGCTCAGCGAATATCTGCCTTGATGTGCAAGTCAGATCTGAATTAAAACGACATAGATGGCGGCAAGGAAAGGCTGCGACCGCTTACTTTTGGATCAGGAGAGATCCATATGGTTTTCCCATAACAAGTCACAGAGCAGAACGTCCACTCAATCTAACTCCCTACTTCCTTATTGGTCGATCCCTTCGCGCCACAGCATTGTGTCAGATAAGATTCATATGACTGAGTGGATGGCAAGGTTTTGGAGTGAAGGCAACTAATTTTTCCACGATGGGCTAGCGGTCAAGCCAGACCTGGTAAACAGCCACTTGGCTCATTCGCTTTCCACCAAGCCAAACAGAAATCTTTCTGCAGAGGTAGCCAGCCTTGTGCTTTCCTTAAACATAGCCAAAAATAAGGTAATAAATTGATTAAACATTGTGTAGCGATACGTGACTGTAACGGCACATCACCCCACCACTTGTCCTTATGAAAAGAATAAAACTCCTATGATTGCTATCCTCGATACTCACGAGGACAATCATCTACTTCAGCCTAACAATAGAACTCATATAATATTCTTTCAACAAATTAGAATAAAAATGCAGCACTGTATCATTGCCTCTTTGGTTAAAACGACAATAAAAAGAGGAAGATAACTGTGATATCTCCAGATTAGTTTGTATGAAGATGCGTTATCGATCTTTAACCAGAAAACAGATACTTCTGACCCCCTCAATACCAATAAGATGATTATAACGTTATTTTATAGCCTGGGATAACATACCAGGTGTTCTTCCATGTGCATTAAATTTTTGACTAGTAAACTATAATTATTTCATAAAAAAATTAGACATGGCAGTTGTTGTCTTTCCTCTAGATCTTTTATAACGAAAAGTTTAAAAAAGTGCTAGATGTCCATAAGGACAATGTTTCATGTGTAATTACACAAAATATATTGATTAATTTTAAAAAGATGTCACTAGGATCTCTTCGTGTGCAAAAAATTGCAACGAAATAATTAAAAAAGGAAAAATTATAAAAATACCTTAAACGGTGAATGATTTATTTGGCCATGTATAACTGCATGTGTTAAATGAAAATCTTACTTGCCAAAACTTAACATGAGTATTTCCAGATTCATTGAAATAGTGATGTATGCCTTGATTGTTCTCATGCATCACGTTCCAAATGTGTGTTGTTGTTGTTGTTGTGGTCTTCAGTCCTGAGACTGCTTTGATACAGCTCTCCATGTTACCCTATCCTGTGCAAGCTTCTTCATCTTCCAGTACCTACTGCAGCCTACATCCTTCTGAATCTGCTTAGTGTATTCATCTCTTGGTCTCCCTCTAAGATTTTTACTCTCCACACTACCCTCCAATACTAAATTGGTGATCCCTCGATGTCTCAGAACATGTCCTACCAACCGATCCCTTCTTCTAGTCAAGTTGTGCCACAAGCTCCTCTTCTCCCCAATTCTATTCAATACCTACTCATTAGTTATGTGATCTACCCATCTAATCTTCAGCATTCTTCTGTAGCACCACATTTCAAAAGCTTCTATTCTCTTTTTGTCTAAACCACTTATCGTCCACGTTTCACTTCCATACATCGCTAAACTCCATACAAATACTTTCAGAAACGACTTCCTGACATTTAAATCTATACTTGATGTTAACAAATTTTGCTTCTTCAGAAACGCTTTCCTTCTCATTGCCAGTCTACATTTTATATCCTCTCTACTTCGACCATCATCAGTTACTTTGCTCCCCAAATAGCAAAACTCTTTTACTTCTTTAAGTGTCTCATTTCCTAATCTAACGTCCGCAGCATCACCCGACTTAATTCGACTACATTCCATTATCCTCGTTTTGGTGGAATATAAGTAATAGTTGAATAAAAACCAAGTAGTGAAACATTTTTATACATTTCTTTTATTGGAACACTTAACCTTTTTCCTTTTTTCTTTTAGTCGTTTGTTCATCGAATCTAAAGGTTAAGATCAACCAAAATATCAAGAATTTATAAAAAATTTATTGAAAATATTGATGAATTTATTCCATTAGATGAAAGGTAAAATAATTTAGTTGTAGTTTTCACATAATTTCTTTCTTGAAAATCAGGTTGCACTTAGAGAGTATTTTACTACAGGCAGACATAAAGGAATAGATTGGTGTTTCTTAGCCCAAGCCAATTCAAAAATTCCAAAACAATTACTTAGAGATAATCTAAATTTTTATATAGTTCATACAAGATCACACAAAACTAAATCATATTCATCATGAATTTGTATGTACTGTTTTAAAATTTGATGATGCTAAAGAAATATGTAGTAAATGTTGGAATAAAGATGAATTATTACAATAGATAAGACTAATAATGGTAAAACACACAAAAGATATTTTTAAACATCATACATAAAACGTAAAAATGTTAAACATAAAAACATTGAATATTAACATAAAACATAAAAAGGTTGATTTAAATGATAAATCTAAAATATAAACATAATTATTCCGTTTTTATCCTTAATAAATGTTTTCAAAATTAGTCTCAGAAGTTTTTAGAAAAACTAAACAAAACAGAAAAGTAAAAGAACAATTCAAAGAAGTGTTTAAAATTGAAAAAAACAACCAAGAATAGATTATAAAAAGTTTAAAAAACAAAGATCAAGCAGCTGTCGATGCAGCTGGTACAAGTTAAACAAGGAAGTGAAGCATTAGGTGATAATGTGTTTAAAGCTATTAAAGAGAACAGGGTTGAAAAGCAAATGGTTCCTGATAAACACCATTACTTGGAAGGATTTAGCGATATTGCTACAACTGAGCAATGTGATAGTGATAAAACAGTTTATACATTATGTGTATCAGAAAAACAGGGTTTATTGTGTAAATATGAAGAAGAAGTTAAAAATAGAAAAAAATCAAAAGCCAAAAAAGTTTAAAAATATAACTGAAATAATGTTAAAAGTTATCAATCATAGAAAAGATACTATTTTTGGCTTAAGAGCTGTTGGTACTTTTTGATACATTGTTAAATATCCAACAGAACTCAATGATAATAAATTAAATATTAGTGAAAAACAATATGAAGATACTGATTGATTAATTGATCTTTCAACCAAAAAACAACTACTTTGGATGAGTTAGGTGAAGAAATTGATTCTTTTGATTTAATAAGTTATGCTAAATTTCATTAACTCAAATTCTGTATTTTCTACATCTACAAATTTACATCTACTTGGATACTCTGAAATTACAATCAAGTGCCTGTCAGAGGGTTCATCAAACCACATTCACAACTCTCTATTATTCCAATCTCTTATAGCGTGTGGAAAGACTGAACATCTATATCGTTCTGTGCGAGCTCTGATTTCCTTTATTTTATCATGGTGATCGTTTCTCCCTATGTAAGTCAGTGTCAACAAAATATTTTCACATTCAGAGGAAAAATTTGGTGGATGGAATTTCGTGGGAAGATTCCATCTCAACGAAAAACACCTTTCTTTCAATGATTTACAGCCCAAATCCTGCAGCATTTCTGTGACACTCTCTCCCATATTTCGCGATAATACAAAACATACTGCCTTTCTTTGAACTTTTTGGATGTACTCCATCAGTCCTATCTGGTAAGGATCCCACACTGCGCAGCAGTATTCTGAAAGAGGACGAACAAGCGTAGTGTAAGCAGTCTCCTTTGTAGTTCTGTTACATTTTCTAACTGTCCTGTCAATAAAACACAGTCTTTGTTTAGCCTTCCCCACAACATTTTCTATGTGTCCTTTCCAATTTAAGTTGTTTGTAACTGTAATTCCTAGGTATTCAGTAGAATTTACAGCTTTTAGATTAGACTGATTTATCGTGTAAGCAAAGTTTAACGAGTTCCTTTTAGCACTCATGTGGATGACCTCACACTTTTCGTTATTTAGGGTCAACTGCCACTTTTTGCACCATTCAGATATCTTTTCTAAATCGTTTTGCAGTTTGTTTTGATTTTCTGATGACTTTATTAGTCGATAAATGACAGTGTCATCTGCAAACAACCAAAGACAGCTGATCAGATTGCCTCCAAAATCGTTTATATAGTTAAGGAACAGCAGAGTGCCTGTAACATTACATTGGGGAACGCCAGAATCACTTCTGTTTTACTCGATGACTTTCCATCAATTACTATGAACTGTCACCTCTCTGAGAGGAAATCACGAATCCAATCACATAACTGAGACTATATTCCACAAGCATGCAATTTCACTATGAGACACTTGTCTGGCACAGTGTCAAAAGCCTTCCCGAAATCCATAAATATGGTATCAATCTGAAATGTCTTGTCAATAGCACTCAACACTTCATGTGAATAAAGAGCTAATTGTGTTTCACAGGAATATTTTCTAAACCCATGTTGACTGTGTGTCAATACATCATTTTCTTCGAGGTGATTCATAATGTTTGCACAAAATATATGTTATAAAATCCTGCAGCATATCGACATTAATGATATGGGCAACTACAATGTCTAAATAAAAAATCTAATAAATAATCTAAATAAAATTATGTCAGGAAAGGGAATAAATATAATTAATTGATAAAAACATTTGTTGAAGAATATTTTGCTTGTTTCTCACAAAGATATTTTTATGATACCTTTCAAAATATTTGTCAAGATTTAGTTAAAAATATTGAGAAAAACCAGTTGAATATATTTGGTTGTATGATATTCATCAATTAAGTGAGAGATGAACAGTAATCTATGGAGAAGAATCAGCTGGAGATAAAATTATCATACTGCTGAAGTTGGAATAAGAGATACGTTTACTAATAAACTCATTGATTTTATAATTAACAATCCAAACGGAATTCCATATTTTATTAGAGTTTTGAATAGCTTACACATACATTTTGGCAAAGTGAAAATACCAGTCAATGATGCAGTTGATAATTTACCATTTAAAATGCGTCTAAATTATTGTAATTGTTGTAGCAATGGGACTAAAGTAAATAAAAGAGTAGTATGTGCAGATATAGGAATAAATCCATTGATGAAGCATGTAAAGAACACGATATTTTTATAATGATCATAAAAAATTATGAAAAAGGAATGAAGCTAATGGAAAACTTCAATTAGCTGCAAAAGAAAGAATGCATTCTTCAGATTCTTCAACTGGTGAAAAAATGGGTGCAACTGCAGTTGAAGGAATAATTAGGTCTTGGATTAAATGTAAATGAAAATGGATAGGGACTGTAAAGAAATTCTTCACTAATTTTTAATCTATATATATGAATAACTTTAGTATTGATTATACTACACTTCCAAATAGCAAAATAAATCAAAATCTATAAAATTTGAACTGAATAATGAGGCATTAAATTGTACTGATTAATTTTTAAGTGATGCACAGAAAAGAAAAAGTGATAAAACACTGGTGGAAATTTAATTATTAAATCAGGTATCCCTGTTGCGAAAAAATTATTTAATATTTAATGACCAAAAAAGAAACAAAGCATGAATTTTGTTTTTTACAAATTTTATTAGCTGCATCACCATATCCAGCAAATATTGGTTCACTTGCTGGTGGAATTGCAGCAATTGCAAACGCAGTTAAAATCAAGAAAAAAGTTGGTAAAGAATCAGAAGAACGAAAAAGAGAATCTAGCAAGGGAAAATGAAGCAAATGTTTTGGATAAAGTAAAAAAAATTCAAAGAAATAATAACAAATTTTAATAATCCCTTATCTAATATTGACATACATCTACATCTACATCTACATCTACATTGATACTCCGCAAGCCACCCAACGGTGTGTGGCAGAGGGCACTTTACGTGCCACTGTCATTACCTCCCTTTCCTGTTCCAGTCGCGTATGGTTCGCGGGAAGAACGACTGTCTGAAAGCCTCCGTGCGCGCTCTAATCTCTCTAATTTTACATTCGTGATCTCCTCGGGAGGTATAAGTAGGGGGAAGCGATATATTCGATACCTCGTCCAGAAACGCACCCTCTCGAAACCTGGCGAGCAAGCTACACCGCGATGCAGAGCGCCTCTCTTGCAGAGTCTGCCACTTGAGTTTATTAAACATCTCCGTAACGCTATCACGGTTACCAAATAACCCGGTGACGAAACGCGCCGCTCTTCTTTGGATCTTCTCTATCTCCTCCGTCAACCCGACCTGGTACGGATCCCACACTGATGAGCAATACTCAAGTATAGGTCGAACGAGTGTTTTGTAAGCCACCTCCTTTGTTGATGGACTACATTTTCTAAGCACTCTCCCAATGAATCTCAACCTGGTACCCGCCTTACCAACAATTAATTTTATATGATCATTCCACTTCAAATCGTTCCGCACGCATACTCCCAGATATTTTACAGACGTAACTGCTACCAGTGTTTGTTCCGCTATCATATAATCATACAATAAAGGATCCTTCTTTCTATGTATTCGCAATACATTACATTTGTCTATGTTAAGGGTCAGTTGCCACTCCCTGCACCAAGTGCCTATCCGCTGCAGATCTTCCTGCATTTCGCTACAATTTTCTAATGCTGCAACTTCTCTGTATACTACAGCATCATCCGCGAAAAGCCGCATGGAACTTCCGACACTATCTACTAAGTCATTTATATATATTGTGAAAAGCAATGGTCCCATAACACTCCCCTGTGGCACACCAGAGGTTACTTTAACGTCTGTAGACGTCTCTCCATTGATAACAACATGCTGTGTTCTGTTTGCTAAAAACTCTTCAATCCAGCCACACAGCTGGTCTGATATTCCGTAGGCTCTTACTTTGTTTATCAGGCGACAGTGCGGAACTGTATCGAACGCCTTCCGGAAGTCAAGAAAAATAGCATCTACCTGGGAGCCTGTATCTAATATTTTCTGGGTCTCATGAACAAATAAGGCGAGTTGGGTCTCACACGATCGCTGTTTCCGGAATCCATGTTGATTCGTACATAGTAGATTCTGGGTTTCCAGAAATGACATGATACGCGAGCAAAAAACATGTTCTAAAGTTCTACAAGAGATCGACGTAAGAGATATAGGTCTATAGTTTTGCGCATCTGCTCGACGACCCTTCTTGAAGACTGGGACTATCTGTGCTCTTTTCCAATCATTTGGAACCCTCCGTTCCTCTAGAGACTTGCGGTACACGGCTGTTAGAAGGGGGGCAAGTTCTTTCGCGTACTCTGTGTAGAATAGAATTGGTATCCCGTCAGGTCCAGTGGACTTTTGTAACCTCCCCACAAAAATTTTAAAAGAAAAAAGAATGACAATACTTAATAGAAATGGGAGCCGAGTGTAACCTCCCCACAAAAATTTACATGAATGACAATATTATTTAAGAATGCTAATGGTCGTTGCTCTATGCGTAACCTGCCCACAATGAAATGTACTGACAATGGCAACAAAAATGTGAAATTCGCAATCTGACTCAAATATAAATTCCTCTCAAAAATTAAAGTCCATTCAGTGATAAGAAAATTCAATTAAACCGAAACATCGGTCTTTGGCCCTGTGTAAAACAATCATAATTAAAGTCTTACCTCAGAATAACTGGATGTCAAATTTCTGCTCTTATCTTTGCGCACGGCTTGGAGGAACTGCATTGCAAATGATAATATTCCTTTTTTCTGTGATTTTACTGAAATTTTTCTTCAAAAGAAGTGGAATGAAATGGGAAGTGCAACGAAATTTTTAGTTCAATAAAAAATTAAATTTTTGAAAAAATGCTTTTGAAATTAAAATTATTATTGGGGGACTTGTTAGAGATTGATTACAATAAATAAGTTTTACATTGTCTAATGATTATATTAATTAACAGTGTACCTCATTCAGCATCTTGACCAGTGTTGCCGACCGCCTACATCACACAACCGCACTGAGCTGCTACTACTGACCGACCGCTCTGCATGACGACTATTAGCGTACTGCACTGCACGACTACACAGAGCTACAGACTCGCAACGACTGCTACTGACAGACTACTGAGAACCGCTCGCAACACTCGCGCGGTCAAGCGCAAACTCTCTGGTCACAGATGCTACAATGCCTCGCCATCGCTGCTATGTTACATACGTGTTTCACTTTCCTCTATTGAGTGATTCCAGTTGCTTTTCTATTACTTGGACACTTATTTCGATGTCAGCCATTTTTTCGTTTGTGCGAGGATTTAGAGAAGGAACTGCAGTGCGGTCTTCCTCTGTGAAACAGCTTTGGAAAAAGGTGTTTAGTATTTCAGCTTTACGCGTGTCATCCTCTGTTTCAATGCCATCATCATCCCGTAGTGTCTGGATATGCTGTTTCGAGCCACTTACTGATTTAACGTAAGACCAGAACTTCCTAGGATTTTCTGTCAAGTCGGTACATAGAATTTTACTTTCGAATTCAATGAACGCTTCACGCATAGCCCTCCTTACGCTAACTTTGACATCGTTTAGCTTCTGTTTGTCTGAGAGGTTTTGGCTGCGTTTAAACTTGGAGTGGAGCTCTCTTTGCTTTCGCAGTAGTTTCCTAACTTTGTTGTTGTACCACGGTGGGTTTTTCCCGTCCCTCACAGTTTTACTCGGCACGTACCTGTCTAAAACGCATTTTACGATTGCCTTGAACTTTTTCCATAAACACTCAACATTGTCAGTGTCGGAACAGAAATTTTCGTTTTGATCTGTTAGGTAGTCTGAAATCTGCCTTCTATTACTCTTGCTAAACAGATAAACCTTCCTCCCTTTTTTTATATTCCTATTAACTTCCATATTCAGGGATGCTGCAACGGCCTTATGATCACTGATTCCCTGTTCTGTACATACAGAGTCGAAAAGTTCGGGTCTGTTTGTTATCAGTAGGTCCAAGATGTTATCTCCATGAGTCGGTTCTCTGTTTAATTGCTCGAGGTAATTTTCGGATAGTGCACTCAGTATAATGTCACTCGATGCTCTGTCCCTACCACCCGTCCTAAACATCTGAGTGTCCCAGTCAATATCTGGTAAATTGAAATCTCCACCTAAGACTATAACATGCTGAGAAAATTTATATGAAATGTATTCCAAATTCTCTCTCAGTTGTTCTGCCACTAATGCTGCTGAGTCGGGAGGTCGGTAAAAGGAGCCAATTATTAACCTAGTTCGGTTGTTTAGTGTAACCTCCACCCATAATAATTCACAGGAACTATCCACTTCTACTTCACTACAGGATAAACTACTACTAACAGCGACGAACACTCCACCACCGGTTGCATGCAATCTATCCTTTCTAAACACCGTCTGTACCTTTGTAAAAATTTCGGCAGAATTTATCTCTGGCTTAAGCCAGCTTTCTGTACCTATAACGATTTCAGCTTCGGTGCTTTCTATCAGCGCTTGAAGTTCCGGTACTTTACCAACGCAGCTTCGACAGTTGACAATTACAATACCGATTGCTGCTTGGTCCCAGCATGTCCTGACTTTGCCCCGCACCCGTTGAGGCTGTTGCCCTTTCTGTACTTGCCCAAGGCCATCTAACCTAAAATAGATGAATAAGTTAAACAATTGTTGTTGTTGTAGTCTTCAGTCCTGAGACTAGTCTGATGCTTCTTCATTTCCCAGTACCTACTGCAACCTACATCCTTCTAAATCCGCTTAGTGTATTCATCTTTTGGTCTCCCTCTACGATTTTTACCCTCCACACTGCCCCCCAATACTAAATTGGTGATCCCTTGATGCCTCAGAACATGTCCTACCAACCGATCCCTTCTTCTAGTCAAGTTCTGCCACAAATACCTCTTCGCCCCAGTTCTATTCAATACCTCCTCATTAGTTATGTGATCTACCCATCAAATCTTCAGCATTTTTCTGTAGCACCACATTTCGAAAGCTTCTATTCTCTTCTTGTCCAAACTAATTATCGTCCATTATTCACTTCCATACATGATCATGCTCCATATAAATACTTTCAGAAACGACTTCCTGACATTTAAACCCATGCTCAATGTTAACGAATTTCTCGTCTTCAGAAACGCCTTCCTTCCTATTGCCAGTCTACAGTTTATATCGTCTCTACTTCGACCATCATCAGTTATTTTGCTCCCTAAATAGCAAAACTCCTTTACTACGTTAAGTGTGTCATTTCCTAATCTAATTCCCTCAGCATCACCCGACTTATGTCGACTACATTCCATTATCCTCGTTTTGCTTTTGTTGATGTTCATCTTATATCCTCCTTTCATGACACTGTCCATTCCGTTCAGCTGCTCTTCCAGGTCCTTTGCTGTCTCTGACAGAATTACAATATCATCGGCAAACCTCAAAGTTTTTATTTCGTCTCCATGGATTTTAATACCTACTCCGAATTTCTCTTTTGTTTCCTTTACTGCTTGCTCAATATACAGACTGAATAACATCAGGGAAAGGCTACAACCCTGTCTCACTCCCTTACCAACCACTGCTTCTCTTTCATATCCCTCGACTCTTATAACTGCCATACAGTTTCTGTACAAGTTGTAAACAGCCTTTCGCTCCCTGTATTTTACCCCTGCCACCTTCAGAATTTGAAAGTGAGTATTCCAGTCAACATTGTCAAAAGCTTTCTCTAAGTCTACAAATGCTAGAAACTTAGGTTTGTCTTTCCTTAATCTATTTTCTAAGATAAGTCGTAGGGTCAGTATTGCCTCACGTGTTCCAACATTTCTACGAAATCCTAACTGATCTTCCCCGAGGTCGGGTTCTACCAGTTTTTCCATTCGTCTGTAAATAATTCGCGTTAGTATTTTGCAGCTGTGACTTATTAAACTGATAGTTCGGTAATTTTCACATCTGTCAACACCTGCTTTCTTTGGGATTGGAATTATTATATTCTTCTTGAAGTCTGAGGGTATTTTGCCGGTCTCATACATCTTGCTCACCAGATGGTAGAATTTTGTCAGGACTTGCTCACCCAAGGCTGTCAGTAGTTCTAATGGAATGTTGTCTACTCTGGGGGCCTTGTTTCGACTTAGGTCTTTCAGTGCTCTGTCAAACTCTTCATGCAGTATCGTATGTCCCATTTCATCTTCATCTACATCCTCTTCCATTTCCATAACATTCTCCATAAATACACTGCCCTTTTTATAGACCCTCTAACGATTAAGAAATAAATACTTTTATAGTGTTTTATGACTGATGTGTTACCTGATAAACCAAAAAGTTACGATTGTAGAATAGTAAATTAAGATACATTTGATCATTTTGGTACTCACTAGATTTGTTATTATAAGAATAAAAATATAAAATTTGTTTTTCATTCATTTGGGAGGAAATATATCGAAACAACTGGTAAATTACCTGTGAAAAATATGATTTATATTCTAGCATCGAAAAAATACAAAATTTTAGTGAATTTATTTGTCGTCATTTGTGCTTTTTTGATTTAAAGCTATTACATAATAATTATAAGTTTAATCATATTTTCAATTTAATAAATGAAACTTTTTGGAAATAAGTTACATGCTAAACTCAGTAACGCTACAGAAAAAAAATTAAAAAATTTTTATCATTAGAACCAAAAACTAATGATGAATTAATATCAAAATTTGAAGACTTTCAATCAAAATATACAGATTTTCAATCAAAATTATAAATATTCGTTTAGCATTGCATCCCAAAGTACAGGAAGAATGAGCATGAGATTAAAATAATAAAACTGTCATTACTGTCATTAAAAACAAAATTGAAAAATATTCAATCATCATTAGACTCAGAAATAGATATTGTAATTAAACAATTCCAGAAAATATTAAATGCCGTTTTTAAAGTAACTAAGGGTCTATTAGTTTTAAAGGTAGAGAAATTGTGAACATAAATGATCCTACTCATGCAGACAATGCACTGATCAGACAATATTTAGCTAATGAATTAAAGATTCTCGTTGCTAAAGCTGAATATACAAGTATTTTAACGTGATTGAATGAGTATATCACTATAACGGATTTTAATCAATATTATAAAACTAATCTGGTTAACTAGTTTACAAAAAACCAAATAGAAAAGGGTTTCCCTGATTATTCCTCAAAAAGAGATTTAACTCCATATTAAAATTAGTATTCTTAAAGATAAACGCTATTCTAAACAAATAATTGAATTTACTTTTATGATGGATGGCAAACAAAAAATCTACAATTTCAAAAAACGTAATTTATTCTTAAAAAGTTGTTTTTGTTGGTCAAAATATAAACAGCGCTTTAACTATATTTTGATGAGTGTTTTTGACAAAATTTACAAAATAAATGCTGACATCCAATCAATTAAAGTAGTAATCAACTAAAATTTTCTAAATGTAAGATCAAAAGATTCTGTTAATTATTCTTTATTCTATATAAATGGAGCATTATAATTACATCCACTGTTTGAACTGCAAAAATTTTACTGAAATGCATAACCCTCGAAAATTAATAACTTCAATTGGAAAACATGGAATTGAGGGAATTTGTTCAATCTGTAAAATTTAAGAAAGCAATATCTTAAAAAATTGAAGGTAATTGATTAAATACTCATGAAAAAATTATTAATGAATTGCATAAACCAAAGACCAAAAATATAATTTCTTTTGAAATTAATGAGTATGACAAGTTGAGTTGGTTGAAATGGATTCTGGAAAATTAAAGGAATTTCAAAAATAAATAAAAGATATAAAAACGTATTAACTCTTATAGACTTTCCCAAAATTTGCTTGGGCTATACCAGTTAAAGATAAAAACACATAAAAATGTAGTTCATTCTTCTCAAAAAATATTCAAAATAAGAGAAGCAAAAAATTTACAAACAGATACAATATAGAATTTAAAGAATTAATGAAAAGTTTAGTATTAATCATTAATCTGTCAGTTCTGTCATTTTTTTCGCCAACTTTAATTTATCACCATTGAATTTAACAGTATATTTACCAACAGGGCTTAATCCAAAAATAGTATCTTCAGAATGACTGAAAAATTTTAACATTTTTTGACTTATATTTATTTAATATCTTTGTTTATGATTTTTTCTGTTTTTAATTCCTTCTACATATTTATACAAGCAACCGTGTACAAGTAACCATGAAATTAATACTGACATTCTACACACGCTAGTTCCTTGATTTTCTAGCATTCATTGCAACACTCTCTCCTTCACAACAGGAGTGCAAATGGTCCAAGGTCTGTCATGATCTGCCATTGTTGGAGCTATAGAACCAAATTCTGCAGGACAACTGACTGTTTGTGCATATCGTACCCTGCATTCTTTATAAACCTTCCCATGTGGAATAATTGGCTACCATTATACTGGTAAATTAAAAGATAAATCCACAATGTAACACATTTCACAAACTCGCCAAAACATAACTTGTTCCATTAGAAGTAATGTATGCACTGAACCTATGCAGAACTGAGAATACAATTTATAGCAACAACTCTAACAGATGTTTACAGCGTATTATATCCATAGACAACAACAGAGGAATGTGTTGTCAGTTGTTTACTGTATTGCGTACATCGTTCGTAATAGCAAAGAGCTTACATTAGAAGAGATGAGTTTCACACCAGCATAGATGAACTAATGCTCATAGCTCCTAAGGTATGCACTTTAGAGCCCATGTAAATTAGGCGTTCTTCTCTTATTTTGGTCCATACTACCACCTCTAAAACTACGGAATACACTTATTTTAACATCCTGTATATTCCATTCACCTTTTATTTCTAACTTCTTTGCTTAGTACTGGCTAGCCGTCTGAGTGTTCGATGTTCATACTGTGGCTTCTCTTTCGTGCAAAGGTGTCACTAATTTTTCTGTAGGTGGTATATATTTTTCCATAGGTTTACATGCTTCTATAGCCTGCTCTTCAGTCATTCCTGCTTATCTATTTTGTACTTTGTGCCAGTCTGTATTCTAGATTTCTGTACTCTCTTTCGCTTGCTTTGATTTCAATGCATTTTTATATTTCCTTCTTTGGTCAGTTAAATTCAATATCACCTGCGTTATCTATGGATTTCTATTAGGCGTTATCTTTTCACCATTTGTTCCTCCAGTGCCTTCACAGCTTCCCCTCTCAAAGCCAGCTATTCGTTTTCTACTGTATTCCCTTCTTCTATATCAGCCAAATGTTACATAAGGCTCTCTCTGGATCTTTTAATAATCTCTGATTCTTTTTAACTTATCCAGACCCATTTCCTTAATTTCCTACCATTTTATAATTTCTTAACTTTTAATTTACAGTTCATAACAAATAAATTATGGTCAGTGTCCACATCCACCTCTGGAAATATCTCACAGTTTAAAATTTGGTTTCGGAATCCTCGCCTTACCATTATGTAAACAGTTTGAGACCTTCCACTGTCTACAGGTCGTGAAACATTCCCTGCCTCCAAGTCTTTCCCACCTATACAACCTTCTCACATGCATCTTAAACCAAGTGTTAGGAATTATGGGGCGGTGGCTCACATTAAGGAGTTTGGAAGTTCTGTTCTTGGTTTTATTGTTGTTGAAAGTTTGTCCGAATTTTTTTAAATACAAGAGCCCGAAAATTGTTTGTGCAGACAGCCAGAAAGTGATGGTGAACGTGCTGTCATTAATATTCAGTGTACAAGTGTACAGCTCAACATTCTGAAACTTAAATGAAATGCTCTAACGCTCTATACATAATTCACGACAGTCAGAAACAGTCAGGGCAATAAATTAAAGTCTATGGCTGTTAACAAATCAGTACATTCAATAAAAATTCACAAACACAAAGTAATAGTTTTTGAATTCATTAAAGTTTTTCCATTGTGATCAGCACTCGACATGGGCTGAAACGCCAAAGAAGCTGGTATAGGCATGCATTTTCAAATACAGAGATATGTAAACAGGCTGAATACATCGAATTTTCTGTATTACAAGTCTGCACACATCCCCCCGCACTTCCTCCTTCCCCCTTCGCACACTATGGTTATGTTTACCATGATAATTCCACATGTAAAGTGTATGTCAAATATTTGTATGTCATATGTGTATGACATTTTTTATTTGAGGAGTTCATTGTGTTCTAAGATACACTTACATCTGACATATGTCAGTCGGATATCGTGTCTAATGTAAACAGTGAAAAATTTGTGTCAAAGATATATACTTCTACCACCAATTAAATGCATAAGCACATCTATATGAATAGATATAAATATTGATTACTTGCAATTTCAAACTCATTAGGCAGATATCGCGTAAGTTGGCGGCTCTTTTACCTTTCTGACAGTAAACTTAAGCTATACAGCGGTACATGCAAAATTTATAGACAGAATGAAGAAACATAATGCTGTAACTGAAATGGCGGAAGAATTTTGTATGACTGTTGAAGAGATTCAAGTAAAACTCCATAACTTAAGAAGTCAGTCTCACAATGATTTTAAAAAAAAATCACAAAGATGAAATTTGGCCAGGGCATTGAAGAAATGTATATATCAAAACGCCTGTATTATAATTTTCAGATGTTTCTGGAAGGAATTTCAGAGTTAAAATGGCAATAGGAAGTTTACCAAAGGTAAGTGAAAATGCACATTGTTTTGTTTATTTGATCCAGTTCATTCTTTATATTAATGTGTTTTGTCACGGAACTTCCACTTGGCTGTTTACAAAATATCCCTTATACTCTCTGTGCACTTCGTTAGCATTCTTTGAATAGTTTTTACTAGGGCCAGATTTTAAGGTTCAAATCTTCAGTAAGGTATTATACCAACATAAAATGAGAAACAAGGTGGAAGGTTCCAAGTTTGTGGATATGTATCATTAATCACAGCCTCAGAATACATTTATTTATCGAAGATATTTGATGTCAACTCATTTCCTTGAAAGAACATACTGATCGTATTGGAGTCCTGCAGACGGTGTGGAACTGGTACAAGGCGATAAGGTTATCCTCACCATTAAAGCGGTGTGTATTCACCATTCGGTCGTATACAATCAGATGTGTAAAATGGGCAGAAATGGAAACGTGACAGAGTGGCAGAATGAATCTATTGTGATGCTCATATGTTTCATGATTTGTAGTGGAGTGGACACTGCCATGTTCCAAGAAAACAACTTCCGTGTTCACAGCAGAGATCAGAAATGAGCTCTGTATATTTGCATTAAGTTCGCCCGCGAGTCCTATGATGTCATCTCCGAACTCGCTGCCTTCTTACGTTCAGAGACGCGACTCGCGAGTCTCCGTCGCTGCCAGTCAACCGAAAACTCCTCACTTGAGTCTGATGTAAAGTACAAGTGGACTCTACCAGCGTAGAAAGGAGAGCGAGTGTACGAGTTCGCGACTACAGCCGTCGACTCGCTGTAATGCTGCTACTTACGTAGCCATTGGGCATGATGATTTTTGAGTACCAGTACAATGGCTGATCAGTTGACTGTGAATATGTATATTACACTCGTGTGTATGTATGTACAGTGTATGTATGTATGTATGTATGTATGTATATGAGTGTGCGTATATCTACGAGGGCGTCCTGAAAAGTAATGCCTCCGATCTTTTTACGTGAAAACTCTAAGAGCTTTTCAAATAAAACTAATGCTGTTAACATTCTAAATCTGTGCTCTTCATGTCTACATATTTGCAGCCCTCTGCCGCTAGAGGGCTCCAAACTGTAACTTGTAACACGATGGTATCTAACGTAACTATTCGGTGCGTGAGAAACAGCATGCTGTAATCGAGTTTCGAACTCAAAGAGTTCGTCCACCCATGGAGCACCCTATCCTTCGGTATGACAATGCCATATCACATACATTTGCAACAGTCGGACGCCTTGGGTCCACTGTCATCCATCATCTTCCATGCAGTCCCGACTTGGCCCCAACCGATTTTCGCCTATTCCCAAAATTCCCAAAATTTACAGTACACATTCGAGAACTTCACTTTCACAGTGATCAAGCGGTGTGAATAGTGGTGAGGCTGCCGCTCCGTCAACAGACTCAACTGAGGAGTTTTCGGTTGACTGGCAGTCAAGTGACGGTATCAACAAATTGGTCTATCGTTGGAATAAATATGTCCGTCGCCAATGTCAGTATGTTGGGGAATAAATATGTAGATGTGAAAAACAAGATGTAAGACATTAATAACGTTTGTTTTATGTAGAAAGCTTGAAGAGTTTTCACACAAAAATTCGGAGGAATTCCTCTTCAGGACGCCCTCATAAATGTGTATTTCCATAGGGTGGTCAGAAACAGTGCAGCTGAGGTTGTGCTGAGAAATAATTGTTAAGAAAAAATTTTCGAATTATTTATAATTGAAATTAGCCAATTACTTTGCTACGCGTGCAAATGCAAGAATTTGCACGCGCTAAAATGCGATGGAGCGCAGACTTCTGTGGGTCCGTGTCCCTTAGTTGAAATGCTGATTATCAGGTAAAATGTGCCTTTTTCGAAAATCATAAATTTGCACTAGGTAAGTAAAAGGTACGCATACTCGGTTTGAGGAAACCAAACGAAGTACACGTTTAGCGAGACCGTCCCTGGCAAGATACTTGAATTAGTGCTCGCTTCGACCTTATTGGCTAACTTCAGTGCTAATTGACTCGGATCCGATGCAATAGAATCTGTTTCTTAACATTACTTCTCAACACACTTTCCATGTATTACCATCACAAGCTTATCACATATATCACACCAAAAAAAGTTTTGCATCACCTCGGATCCGAGACTTTTGGAACCTGTACAGAAAATTGGGATAGAGATCAACATACACATCGTTTCCGCCCATTTTATTGCTCATGAAAACCACACATTGCATGTTGTACCACCATACAAAATGGCTCTGGGCACTATGGGACTTAACTTCTGAGGTCATCAGTCCCCTAGAACTTAGAACTACCTAAAGCTAACTAACCTAAGGACATCACACACATCCGTGCCCGAGGCAGGATCCGAACCTGCGACCGTAGCGGTCTCGCGGTTCCAGACTGTAGCGCCTAGAACCGCTCGGCCAAACCGGCTGACCACCACCATACAGCGAGACCTTCAGAGGCAGTGGTCCAGATTTCTGAACACATCGGTACCTCTAATACTCAGTAGCACGTCGTCTTGCATTGATGCATGCAGTATTCGTCGTGGCATACTATCCACAAGTTCAAGATACAATTGGTGCAGATTGTCCCACTCCTCAACGGTGATTTGTCGTAGATCTCTCACAGTGGTTGGTGGGTCGCGTCGACCATAAACAGTCCTTTTAAATCTATCCCAGGCATGTTCGATAGCGTTCATGTCTGCAGAACATGCTGGCCACTCTAGTCGAGCGATGTCGGTATCCTGAAGGAAGTCATTAGTCATTAACAAGATGTGCACGAGGGGGACGCGAATTGTCGTCCATGAAGACCAATGCCTCGCCAATATGCTGCCGATATCGTTGCACTAGCGGTCGGACGATGGCATTCACGTATCGTACAGTCGTTACGGCACCTTCCATGACCACCAGCCGCGTACGTCGGTCCCACATAATGCCACCCCAAAACAGCAGAGAATCTACAACTTACTGCACCCGCTGGACAGTGTGTCTATGGCGTTCAACCTGACCGAGTTGCCTCCAAACACGTCTCCGAGGATTGTCTGGTTGAAGGCATATGCGATACTCATCGGTGAAGAGAACGTGATACCAGTCTTGAGCGACCCATTCGGCATGCTGTTGGGCCCGTCTGTACCGCGCTGCGTGGTGTCCTGGTTGCAAAGATGGACCTGGCCACGGACGTCTGGAGTGAAGTTGTGCATCAAGCTGCGTATTGCGCATTCTTTGAGTCGTAACACGACGGCCTGTAGCTGCACGGAAAGCATTATTCAACATGGTGGCGTTGCTGTCAGGGTTCCTCCGAGCCATAATCCGTATGTAGCGGTCATCCGTTGCAGTAGTAGCCCTTGGACGGCCTGAGCAAGGCATGTCATCGACAGATCCTGTTTCTCTGTATCTCCTCGATGTCCGAACAACATCGCTTTGGTTCACTCCGAGACGCCTGGACACTTCCCTTGTTGGGAGCCCTTGCTGGCACAAAGTAACAATGCGGACGCGGTCGAAACGGGGTATTGACCGTCTAGGCATTGTTGAACTACAGACGACACGAGCCGTGTACCTCCTTCCTGGTGGAATGACTGGAACTGATCGGCTGTCGGACCCCCTCCGTCTAATAGGCGCTACTCATGCATGGTTGTTTACATGTTTGAGCGGATGTAGTGACATCTTTGAACAGTTAAAGGGACTTTGTCTGTGATACAATATCCACAGTCAACGTCTATCTTCAGGCGTTCTGGGAACCGGGGTGATGCAAAACTTTTTGTGATATATCACGATTAACCGTACACCCACACTCCTGCATGTTTCAGTAAGAGAGAACGAGTAGAAAGCGACAACAGAGCCACTGTTCTGAAACTTTTTCCTTGACGAGTTGAGGCGGTGTTATACGCTATTAGCATGATTTCTCCTGAAGGTGACTAATTTGCTGTCCGATGTGCTTGTAACACTAGAAGGAAAAATGAATTGTACCTTCATCAAAACTAGACATGATTGTCTTAAATAGCGATCAAAGACTAAAAAGCCATATTTTTATTTAATTGTACCTTCCTTTGGTGAATCTAGCTTTCAAACAAAAAGGAGTGATATACACAGCTACAAAACTCTTTTACAACATGTTCATAGAAAGAAATAGGCTGAAAGATTGCAGATGTATTTCCAAATGTAGGTCACAATTGTTTACCCATTAACACCCCTTTCTGCGACACAGAGGAAATGTTGAATATAAATAAGCAGTCAGTAACTAACCTGTAAACGGCCACCAGCGTGCAGCCATATGACTTTACATGCTTTTTAATGGTCCTGAAATTTTCTGCTCACTTGACGTTTATCGTAAATATGATTTACAGCACATTGAATAACACATACTGCTCGTATGTCTGCAGTGGTTGCTGCAAACGGCGGTTACTCTACATAGCAACAAATTATCGTCGCGACGTTGTAAGCTCCCTATCCAGTTTTTAAGGCGGGTGCATAAGCAAGCCCGAAATAAGCTCTGAATATAAATCTCCTCTCATATACAAGGTTTTGTCCTACGAAGTACGCGATCTGACAAGAAAATATGACCTAGAATAGGAAAGGTATACTTTGTGCAACATATTTATAACGGACGTAGCAAGTAGTCAACTGATCTGCGTGAAGCGGACTAGTCGTAACTAACGCCTGAATTTACGTGAGAAACGTGCGAGGCACGGTTTTTGCAGCTCCGTTGTGTGCAAAGGGAAAGCAGTTCCCAGTCTTAGCAGAACTCACAAATGCAAGACGTAACGAAGTCACACTTTAGACATTGCCCTAAAGAATTAGGGGAACATGATTTTGGGCGTCTGCCAACCTTCACTGTGCAATGACTGAGGATCGGTTATGTAACCAAATTATAACTTCACCTTTCAAAAATTAAGTACACAACGTAAGATCATAACATCCTCATTCATTTACATAACAAGAACTGAAATGTCTGACAGGTGTCGAAAACAAAGTGGAAACAATCAATCATCCCGTTATCCTGGATGTTTCTCATTAGACTTTGAGAGCTTCTGTAACATGTATGCCCTTTGTGTTCGCGCATCACCGCCTGACGAATAAGTCTACGGAGGTCACCTTGTGGTATCCGTTCCCATTCTTTAATGAGAACCTTAGAGAAATTTTGGAGAATCTATGATGGAACAGGCCTCCAAGTATGCCCCACACATGATCGATGGTGTTTAGGTCGGAACTCATCGCTGGCCATTTCATTACTCCATTGCCCTGGCGTCGCAAAACACCCGTGCTGACGCCCGCTACATAGGAATTCGACCACCAACTTCTACAGCAGCCACCACATGGTCCAACAGGATCTGTGCGATGTAATGCCTGGTGGTAAGGCAACTGTGGACAACGACAAGATCCGCACCGCTGTCAACTCTGATGTCTCCCCACACAGTCACACAACCTTGGCAGAATCCGTGGATTTCCTGAACAACATTTGGGAGGTACCGCTCACCACGGAACCTCCACACACGAATCCGGCCATCATCTTGCGTTAGGGAAAATCTGGACTCGTCTGCGAATAACACGTTTCGCTGGTGACGAAGTTACCAGTTGACGTGGAAACGACAGAACTGAAGGCCAGCTGCTAGATGTTCTCGTGCCAAGCGAGGTTCTCGAACAGGACGTCTGGGTCGTAAGGTCATTTCTCGTAACCTGTTCCTTACAGTCTGATCATGCACAGCGGCTCTGAAATCGTCTTGCAGTGCTTTGGCGGTATCCGTACGATGCCGCTACTCAGAGTTGGGCAGATATCGGCCTTCACGTGGGATTCTAATGCGTGAGCGACCTTATCCAACTCGCCTTGTGTACTGACCTGTCTCCCTGTAGCGTGTCCGCAACCTATGGATGACAGCAAGGTGAAGTCCATCCTTATTGCATCAAATACTCTGTCATGGTAACTTGCACTTCATTAACATGACGAATTGCGTATGCTTGGTGGAATACAACGTCCGCAAATGCCAACTGTCGTCTGTGTACCTGATAATAGAACTTTGGGACACCGCTACTCACGTCCACGGAAATGCATAACACAGCCTGTAGATAGTGAAAAACTTTGGGTGTTGCATGCCTTGAAAGGCAAGGTATCAGGTTCAACAAAATGGTTCAAATGGCTCTGAGTACTATGGGACTTAACATCTGTGGTCATCAGTCCCCTAGAACTTAGAACTACTTAAACCTAACTAACCTAAGGACATCACACACATCCATGCCCGAGGCAGGATTCGAACCTGCGACCGTAGCAGTCGCGCGGTTCCGGACTGAGGAAAATATCAGGCTATGCAATAAGACCTCAGGTACAGCCTATATTAAAACAGATTTAGCATACGAGACTTGATACAGGTGTCACCCCAATTATTTTGAGCAGTATATAAAAGCATAAACTGCATCTCCGTCAGATACGTGAGCGCCTGTCTTACCGTCTGTTCTAAAAAGCGTGCATAGGAAGACGGTGAGTATAGTTCACTGCAGCTGCTCAATAATTTTATTCTGAACGTAGAAATAATTCAAGAACTTAGCTACCTTTGCTGATGGCAAAATGCACTCTATGTTCAGTGGTTTGGTACTGATCGCAGGGTGCAATTCAGCGTAAATTCGTCGTAATAAGAAATTGCAAAAAGGTGGGAATTTAAGGAGATGGGACCTGGATAAACTGAAAGAACCAGAGGTTGTACAGAGTCTCAGGGAGAGCATAAGGGAACAATTGACAGGACTGGGTGAAAGAAGTACAGTAGAAGAAGAATGGGTAGCTCTGAGGGATGAAGTAGTGAAGGCAGCAGAGGATCAAATTGGTAAAAAGACGAGGGCTAGTAGAACTCCTTGGGTAACAGAAGAAATATTGAACTTAATCGATTAAAGGAGAAAATACAAAAATGCAGTAAATGAAGCAGGCAAAAAGGAATACAAACGTCTTAAAAATGAGCTCGTCAGGAAGTGCAAAATGGCTAAGCAGGGATGGCTAGAGGACAAATGTAAGGATGTAGAGGCTTATCTCACTAGGGGTAAGATAGATACTGCCTACAGGAAAATTAAAGAGACCTTTGGAGAAAAGAGAACCACTTGTATGAATATCAAGAGCTAAGATGGAATCCCAGTTCTAAGCAAAGAAGGGAAAGCAGAAAGGTGGAAGGAGTATATAGAGGGTCTATACAAGGGCGATGTATTTGAGGACAATATTCTGGAAATGGAAGAGGATGTAGATGAAGATGAAATGGGAGATACGATATTGCGTGAAGAGTTTGACAGAGCACTGAAAGACCTGAGTCGAAACAAGGCCCCCAGAGTAGACAACATTCCATTAGAACTACTAACGGCCTTGGGAGAGCCAGTCCTGACAAAACTCTACCATCTGGTGAGCAAGATGTATGAGACAGTCGAAATACCCTCAGACTTCAAGAAGAATATAATAATTCCAATCCCAAAGAAAGCAGGTGTTGACAGACGTGAAAATTACCGAACTATCAGTTTAATAAGTCACAGCTGAAAAATACTAACGCGAATTATTTACAGACGAATGGAAAAACTGGGAGAAGCTGACCTCGGGGAAGATCAGTTTGGATTCCGTAGAAATGTTGGAACACGTGAGGCAATACTGACCTTACGACTTATCTTAGAAGAAAGATTAAGGAAAGGCAAACCTACGTTTCTAGCATTTGTAGACTTACAGAAAGCTTTTGACAATGTTGACTGGAATACTCTCTTACAAATTCTAAAGGTGGCAGGGGTAAAATACAGGGAGCGAAAGGCTATTTACAATTTGTATAGAAACCAGATGGCAGTTGTAAGAGTTGAGGGGCATGAAAGGGAAGCAGTGGTTGGGAAGGGAGTGAGACAGGGTTGTAGCCTCTCCCCGATGTTATTGACTCTGTATATTGAGCAAGCAGTAAAGGAAACAAAAGAAAAATTCGGAGTAGGTATTAAAATCCATGGAGAAGAAATAAAAATTTTGAGGTTCGCCGATGACATTGTAATTCTATCTGAGGCAGCAAAGGACTTGGAAGAGCAGTTGAACGGAATGGACAGTGTCTTGAAAGGAGGATATAAGATGAACATCAACAAAAGCAAAACGAGGATAATGGAATGTGGTCGAATTAAGTTAGGTGATGCTGAGGGAATTAAATTAGGAAATGAGACATTTAAAGTAGTAAAGGAGTTTTGCTATTTGGGGAGCAAAATAACTGGTGATGGTCGAAGTAGAGAAGATATAAATTGTAGACTGGCAATGGCAAGGAAAGCGTTTCTGAAGAAGAGAAATTTGTTAACATCGAGTATAGATTTAAGTGTCAAGAAGTCGTTTCTGAAAGTATTTGTATGGAGTGTAGCCATGTATGGAAGTGAAACATGGACGATAAATAGTTTGGACAAGAAGAGAATAGAAGCTTTCGAAATGTGGTGCTACAGAAGAATGCTGAAGATTAGATGGGTAGATCACATAACTAATGATGAAGTATTGGATAGAATTGGGGAGAAGAGGAGTATGTGGCACAACTTGACAAAATGAAGGGATCGGTTGGTAGGACATGTTCTGAGACATCAAGGGATCACCAATTTAGTGTTGGAGGGCAGCGTGGAGGGTAAAAATCGTAAAGGGAGACCAAGAGATGAATACACTAAGCAGATTCAGAAGGATGTAGGCTGCAGTAGGTACTGGAAGATGAAGAAGCTTGCACAGGATAGGGTAGCATGGAGAGCTGCATCAAACCAGTCTCAGGACTGAAGACCACAACAACAACCGGGAAATGATAGCAAGGAATTTCTAATGATTTTGAAAATATTTTAATTGAAAAGCATCTAGTTACTTCCAAAATATACTTAACCGCAATGGTACACACAGTATTCGTGCACAAAAAGAAGGTCATTGGTGGGGGACATTATGGGTTTAAATTCCTATTACTTGGATCGATTAATAGAAAATCGATTCTGTACAGTGCATCGAATACTACTCTCTTCTCGATCCCACAGGAGCAACATCTCCAAATGGGAAAGAAGGAAGAAAGATTATGGTTTAACATCCGGTTGACATCGAGATCGTTAGAGACGGAGCGCAAGCTCGGAATGTGGAATGTTTCAAGGATGGAGAAGGAAATCGGTAGTGCCGTTTTAAAGGAACCATCCCCGAATTTACCTAAAACAATTTAGAGAAATAACGGAAAATCAAAACCCGTGCGGTCGTCGTCCTCCCGAATGCGAGTCCAGTGTGCTAACCACTGCGTCACTTCTCTCGGTCTCAACATGCAAAATACGCTCTAAGGTGCTAAAAGATTCCGTGAATATCTACAACTTCAAAACGTGCAATACGAACCAGAAAAATAGGCACTCATTAAGTGCAGTATATCTGCGAGCCAGCAGCAGACTGATTGAGTCTGTACTCAAATTCTGCACAACCATATTTCATCTTATCACAGCGCAGCACCCCATTCAAGTTCACCGACCGACTCATGCAAGCAGGCCATACTGAATCGTACGCACTTTGTCCGTTTCAAATACATAGTCCATCTTTCGCCACGAGGCGCGATCAAATCTGAATGGCCTGAGGAACTTGAAACTCATTGTCTTCCGACCACCTAACTGAACGTGTCAAAGGCAGTTACGATCGTAGAAATAATAGCTCGGAACAGGAAAAAAGGAAGATTAGAATTTAACGTCCCGTCGACAGCGCGGTCATTAGTGACAGACAGTCAACACAGAATCTACATCTACATGGCTGCTCTGCAAGTCACAATTAAGTGCTTGGCAGAGGGTTCATCAAACCACCTTCATTCTATTTCTGTATCGTTCCACTATCGAATAGTGCGCAGGAAAAACGAACGATCAAATCTTTCCGTGCGAGTTCTGATTTCTCCTATTTTATTATGACGATCATTTCTCCCTATGTAGGTGGGAGCCAAGAAGATATTTTCGCATTCGGAGGAGAAAGTTGGGGATTGGAATTTCATGAGAAGATGCTATCGCAACGAAAAACGCCTCTGTTTTAATGATTACCGTCAAAATTCGCGTATCGTATCAGTTACCCTCTCTCCGATATTTCGTGATAATACAAAACGAGCTACCCTTCTTTGAAGTTCTACGAAGTCCTGCGTCAGTCCTATCTGACGCATATCGCACACGGCGCAGCAGCACTCCAGCAGAGGACGGACAAGCGTACTGCAGACCCGTTCCACTTTCATCTTTGGTTCGCTTTCCCTATAACATTATCCATTTGATAGTTCCAGTTCAAGTTATTCGTAACTGTAACCCCTCAGTATTTAGATTTGTGTGATTTATCATGTATCGGAACTTTTGCGGATTCCTTGTAGTGCTCATGTGAATGACTTTAAACTTTTTATTATTCTAAGTCAGTTGCCACTTTTCGCCCGACACAGATACCGTGTCTAAATCATTTTACAACTGGTTTTGATCTTCTGATGGCTTAACAGGCCGGCCGGGGTGGCCGAGCGGTTCTAGGCGCTACAGTCTGGAACCGCGCTACCGCTACGGTCGCAGGTTCGAATCCTGACTCGGGCATAGATGTGTGTGATGTCCTTAGGTTATGAAACTTCCTGGCAGATTAAAACTGTGTGCCCGACCG
This sequence comes from Schistocerca serialis cubense, assembly GCF_023864345.2. NCBI lineage: Eukaryota > Metazoa > Arthropoda > Insecta > Orthoptera > Acrididae > Schistocerca > Schistocerca serialis. Next base: position 368,237,026 of record NC_064640.1, on the reverse strand, counting down.
AGCCTCGAACTCGGGACCTTTGCCTTTCGCGGGCAAGTGCTCTACCAACTGAGCTACCGAAGTACGACTCACGCCCGGTACTCACAGCTTTACTTCTGCCAGTACCTTGTCTCCTACCTTCCAAACTTTACAGAAGCTCTCCTGCGAACCTTGCAGAACTAGCACTCCTGAAAGAAACGATATTGCGGAGACATGGCTTAGCCACAGCCTGGGGGATGTTTCCAGAATGAGATTTTCACTCTGCAGCGGAGTTTGCGCTGATATGATCTCCGCTGCAGAGTGAAAATCTCTTTCTGGTCCTTAGGTTAGTTAGGTTTAAGTAGTTCTAAGTTCTAGTGGACTGATGATCTCAGAAGTTAAATCCCACAGTGTTCAGAGCCATTTGAACCATTTTTTTTTTTTTACTTAACAATCGATAAATGAGAGCATCATCTGCAGATAACCTAACAGCGCTTCTCAAATTGTTTCGTAAATCATTTGTATGGGTTAGGAGCAGCAGAGGGCCTATAACACTCTCTTGGGGAACGCCAGATACTACTTCTGTTTCACTCGATAACTTTTCGTCAATTACTACGAACTGTGACCTTTCCAACATGAAATCGTGAATCTAGCCACACAACTGTGGCGATAATCCGTAGGCACGCAATTTGATTGTAGCTTGTGAGGAACGATGTGAAATGGGTTCTGGAAATCAAAGACTATGGAATTAATTTGACATCCCCTGTGAGAATAAAGAGCTAGCTGTGTTTCACAAGAAGGATATTTTCTGAATCCATGTTGGCTATTTGTCAATAAGTCGTTTTCTCCTATGTGATTCACGATGTTCGAACACAATATTGTACCTTGCAGCGCACCTGCGAGTTAACAAGCGAAATAATTCAGTAGCGAAAGTTAAAAATGTGACAGACAACTTGCAACGCAATACGCTTATTTATAAGTCCGTACACATCGTCGTCGAACGCAACGAGGGTGTAGCTCGACGATATTGTTCCGCCCGCGTTGCACTTGGCTGCGCTGTGCGGAGTCACGGTCTCGAAAGCGAAAGGCGAGCACTGGCGGTGGTTCGCACGTGGCTAGTTGCAGTCTGGGCTAGACGGTGGCCTCGTAAGGCCGGCTGTACTGACGCGAGCCTGGCTCCGGCTACGTGCTGGTCGGCATGCGCCGCTCACCAATTGCTGATTCGCGCGCCGGCCGCCGTCTGCTGACAGCCTTCCTGGGATATTAACAGCCGCCGGACCCCTGAGAACCGTTCGCTGACGCACCTCTTCCCAGCGAAACCGCTCCCGCACGCTACTGTTGTCGGTACGTAACGCTGATGAAAGCGAGTTAAAAATGCCGTCTTACGCCGGTGGCTGTAGGAAAGCTGAATTCCTGCGAATTAAAGTGAACTGCTCTTGGAGTTTCCCGGAGACGGAAAGTCCACGTTCTTCTTTCTCGTCGCTCTTTCAAATCGACAACTTGAACAAATACGGATAACATTTCCGGTCAGTCGAGACATACTTACTTGGCACTTTCATTCGTTAGACAGTAGGTTTATTAGTTATATTTTCCACAAATTATTTGCACAATATGTAAGGGGCGAGCAAAAGGTTTCCATTCGAATTCCGTACAGTCCAGGATCGGTATTTCAATCAGGGAAAATCGCCGTAAGTATTGACACAATCATCCCGCCGGCGCACAGGGGTCGAAGATACCCTTTCGGTAAAGCACTGTGTTCTGCTGTGTGAACAAGTCCGTAACTGCCTACTGCAAACCTTCGTCCGACAGAAATCGTCGACCCCTCCAGGCCTTTTTAAGGGACCGAAGGCGTGATAATCGTATGGGCAGAGTTTATGGGGACAGTGTCCCCCACTTAACTTGCCGTAACTCCTGCGTTACGATATTCGCGATATGGAGACGTGCGTTATCACAAAGCAGCACCATCCTTTGGCGCGGTTTTCCGTTTTTCGATAGACATGCTGCACCATCCACTTTTTTTATTCTCCGTTAGATGTCTGCAGGTATTTGTCCTTTGGCAGTCAAGAAAGAAATCACAGCACGGTGGTCCTGTTTGGAAGCGTTTGGTAATAACGTCGCAATGGTTCACGTTTACGCATTTACCGTACGCACGTCGGAAGGACACGAATGCTGCTATAATCCCTTGCTGATATCTACATCGGAGTCGTGCTACGTTGCACATTTGCTGCAGCAACCCCCTCAGACGGGAACTTTCTGATCGCCCTTTACATCATAATAATATGCAAAAAAAATGGCTCTGAGCACTATGGGACTCAACTGCTTTGGTTATCAGTCCCCTAGAACTTAGAACTACTTAAACCTAACTAACCTAAGGACAGCACACACATCCATGCCCGAGGCAGGATGCGAACCTGCGACCGTAGCAGTCGCACGGTTCCGGACTGCGCGCCTAGAACCGCGAGACCACCGCGGCCGGCTAATAATTTGCAGTTAGGTACTTAATAGACTGGCTAAATGATATAACTTTCGCTATTCCTTCTCTTCTTTCCTACTCCTTTTTTAGAATGTTGCAGTTTCGGCTCTGTAACCGTTTTCAAACCGAGTGACGTGGCGCAGTGGTTAGCACACTAGACTCGCATTCGGGAGGACGACGGTTCAAACCCGCGTCCGCCCATCGAGATTTAGCTTTTCTGTAATTTCCCTAAATTGCTTCTGACAAATACCGGTACGGTTCCTTGGAAAGGGCACTGCCGATTTCCTCCCCCATCCTTGACACAATACGAGCTTATGCTCCATCTCTAATGACCTCGATGTCGACGGGATGTTAAACCCAATCTTCCTTTTGCGTTTTCAAGTGATTTTGTATTATCCTATGGCAGTTACTCACACTTAATAGCGTAGCACGTATCAAGAACAACTTATTCAACATTAAACCATATAGCTAACATAATGTCAACGCCTCTTATATGATTTTTCAAACTTCCAAATACCACGGAAGTTGTGTTGATATACCTACCTCCGTTGCAGGTAAAAAAAGAAAAAAAAGTAGGCGACATTGCTGCGATGCCACTCTACTCAGAGGTTAGCAGCTTAGAATCCTGGTGGTGGAACTATTAAAAAAATGTTCAAATGTGTGTGAAATCTTATGGGACTTAACTGCTAAGGTCATCAGTCCCTAAGCTTACACACTATTTAACCTAAATTATCCTAAGGACAAACACACACACCCATGCCCGAGGGAGGACTCGAACCTCCGCCGGGACCAGCCGGGAACTATTCACTTCTAGTCTTTGGCAGGCAAGGGTATGAGTTTTGCTGACAGCGTTCCTGTCAACAGTCTTTGCGCCAATGTTCTGCATTGAATTCCTAATCCCCCCCGCAGCGTTTCATTGAGTGGAAGCATGTGACACTGTTGACAGTCATCCATCCGTCGGATGGGGACGTTTAAGTTCGACGGCCCCCTTGGGACTACCCGAGAGGAGTAGGCTAAGGGCCGACGCCGGATTTAGCCCCCTCCCTTCTCTCAGCATCATCATCATACGACACAGACATAACACCACACTATACACTCCAAAAATACACATACGTCACACATCTTATATATCCGCAAAGCCCACTAGTATAGAGGACGCACAACCCTTCCAGCAGGCGGCTCAACCCGCCCATTGGGATTTCCCAGCTAATAATACCCTACGACATTTGTTTTCATTAATTCTACATCTGCGTGATTGCTTTGCAATTCACACGTAAGTGTTTAGCAGAAGGTTCTTGGAATCACTTTCAGCATATTTTTTGCTCCACTTTCGAATAGCACGTGGAAAAATTGAACACCTAAATATTTCCTCACGAGCTCTGATTTGTCTATTTTTTTAGCATGATCGTTCACCCTATTTACGAAGGGATTAAATAAATAATTTTTTGCCTGTGAAGGAGAAAAGCTTTTATTGAAATTCCGTGACAAGATCTCATCACAATCAAATACGCCATTGGTTTAATTGTTCCAAAAATGGTTCAAATGGCTCTAAGCACTTTGGGACTGAACACCTGAGGTCATCAGTCCCCTAGACTTAGAACTACTTAAACCTAACTAACCTAAGGACATCACACACATCCATGCCGGAGGCAGGATTCGAACCTGCGACCGTAGCAGCAAGGCGGTTCCGGACTGAAGCGCCTAGAACCGCTCGGCGACAACGGTCGACGTTTGACTATTGCCACGCCACTCGCGTATCATATTTGTGACACTCTCGCCCCTATTTGGCGATAATACAAAACGAAATGCCCTTCTTTGAATGTTTTCTATGTCCTCCGTCAATTCTCTCTGTTAAGGAGCCCGTGCTGCGCAGCAGTACTCAAGAAGAAAATGGACAAGCGTAATGTAAGCAGTTTCTTTAGTAGATCTGTTACATCCTCTAAGTGTTATGACAACAGAACGCAGTCTTTGGTAAGCCGTCCTCACAACATTTTCTACGTGATCTTTCCAGTTTCAGTTGTTCGTTATCGTAGTCCAAAGGTATTTAGTTGAATTAACAGCATTTAAATTTGGGTGATTTATCTTGTAGCCAAAATTTAACGGACCGTAGATGTAGAGTCAACTGCCGCCTTTCGCACTATACAGATATCTTGTCTCAGTCATTTTGCAACTGGATTTTATCGCCGAATGCCTTTACTGGACGGTAAATTACAGCATCATCTTCAAATAATCTATGACAGTGCTCATATTGTTTCCTGAATCGTTTATACAAATTAAAAATAGCAGTGGGCTTATAGCACTTCCTTGAGGAATGCCAGATATCACTTCAGTTTTCCTTGATGACTTTCCGTCAGTAACTACGAACTGTGACCTTTCTCATGGGTAATTACGAATCCAGTCCGGCAACTCAGACGCTATTCGATAGGCACGCAGTTTGATTAGAAGTCGCTTTTAAGGAACCGTGTCAAAAGCCTTCTGGAAATCTAGAGATATTGAATCAATTTAAGATCCCCTGTCGATAGTATTCGTTACTTCTTGAGAATAAAGAACTAGTTTTGCTTCACAAGAACGACATTTTCTGAACCTATGTTGACTATGTGCTAATAGACTATTTTCTTCGAGGTAATTCGTAATGTTCGAACACAGTGTATGTCCGAAAATCCTAGTGCAAATCGACGTCCGTGATACGGATCTGTAATTCAGCAAATTATTTCAATTTTCTTTTTTATACAGGGTGTTACAAAAAGGTACGGCCAAACTTTCAGGAAACATTCCTAGTGCAAATCGACGTCCGTGATACTGATCTGTAATTCAGCAAATTATTTCAATTTCCTTTTTTATACAGGGTGTTACAAAAAGGTACGGCCAAACTTTCAGGAAACATTCCTCACACACAAATAAAGAAAAGATGTTATGTGGACATGTGTCCGGAAACGCTTACTTTCCATGTTAGAGCTCATTTTATTACTTCTCTTCAAATCACATTAGTCATGGAATGGAAACACACAGCAACAGAACATACCAGCGTGACTTCAAACACTTTGTTATAGGAAATGTTCAAAATGTCCTCCGTTAGCGAGGATACATGCATCCACCCTCCGTCGCATGGAATCCCTGATGCGCTGATGCAGCCCTGGAGAATGGTGTATTGTATCACAGCCGTCCCGCTGTTTTCTCAGGATTATATATGTTGCTAAGAGGTCCAATGGTTCAAATGGTTCAAATGGCTCTGAGCACTATGGGACTTAACATCTAAGGTCATCAGTCCCCTAGAACTTAGAACTACTTAAACCTAACTAACCTAAGGACATCACACACATCCATGCTCGAGGCAGGATTCGAACCTGCGACCGTAGCGGTCACGCGGTTCCAGACTGAAGCGCCTAGAACCGCACGGCCACATCGGCCGGCTTAAGAGGTCCAATAGGTTTTCACAAACATTTGCACTTCGAATGGAGTCCTAATCTAATTGTTCAAAGTAACGTTTGGAGAAAGCATTTAGTACAATTTCTGGCGATGTTTTATGCCTACTACCAACTTTAAACATGTATTCTCACCAACATATCGAGGGTACAGTGGAGTCATCGCCAACTGTAACTGTAGGAGTAGTGTATCCAATTGATACTGAACTCAAGTTTCCTTTGAATTTTTAAGCAATAATATCATCTGAATCGGGGAGTTGGTAAAAGTAACCAATTTATTTCGATTGTCAAGTATAACATCTACCCATACTAACTTACAGCAACTATCCGCTTCAGTTTCTTTACAAGACCAACCACTTTTAATAATTCTACCCTTTCTGAACACCGTTAGGTGCTTTCTAAAAATTTCGGTCGAACTTATCTCCGGCTTTAGCCAGCTTTCAGTACCTATAAATACTTAAGCTTCAGTACTTTCTATTAGCGCTTGGAACTATGGTTCTTTCCCAACACAGCTACGACAGTTTACGAATATAATAGCGATTTTTCCTAGATGTATCCTCGTGCTATGTTTGATTGATACCCTTTGAGACTGAAGCCCTTTTTGTGTTTTTCTGAGACTCTGTAACCTAAAAAGCCGCTCATCCCACTCCACACGGCCTCCGCTCTGTAGTGGCTTCCTGTGTTTCATAAGCAACGTGTCCAAGCAATGAGGCCATATTATGTTTAACTCAGAGTCCAGCTGTGTCATCGGATTATGTAGTAATGCATTCAGTGATACTGACAGTTTATGAGCAGTTGATATGGCCCTAAGTTGTTGCTGTAAGGTGTAAATCGTAAATGCAATAAAAACTGCATATTCATTAGCGACCGTTAGTTCCTTATCATAAAGTATTCAGTTTAAGATACTGTACTATCTGTATGTTTTTGACCCTGAAGGCTTGGCAATACCTATATGTAGGGGAAGTTGGGTAAGATAACAAAGAGTGTGTGACATTTCGCACGACGAGTTCGCAAACAAGTTGCATTCAAAAACAGAGTATTTGGTTGAGCGATATGTGGCTGCAAGTTGCCCTGTAGTGGCCAGGGCAGGTAAAGTCAGCGGGCGCTGAGCAGCGTAGCCAAGTTACCGCAGCGAGCTGTGAACGGAGGAGGGGATCTGCTCGGCCGACAGTAGCGACCTAGCGACTTGCATAATCCCTTAGTGAGAAGGGAGCGTGTTCCAACGAATGCTTAAAGAAGCGAAGCAAAATGACCAGGCACTGAATATGTTACAATTTAAACTTAGAATATTGCTGAAAACACTAAAACTGCTTCTAGACAAGCTATGAAAACTCAAGAGACAGAACTTGCGATAGTGATACAAGCTAACTAAAATTATTACCAGGTGTATAAAGTCATCATCATCAAATTTATTAACATTCGTACTAATATAGTTTAAAAAATCAATAAAAAATACACAGACATGCAATGTATGCTTACGATGCTCAGTTGGATACGTCTCGAAGTCGGCAAAGGAATGACCATATTTCCATTATTGTTCAACAAATTCACAATTTTTTACAAAAAATTTAATCAATAAAACATAGAATGATGTCGAAACAAAGGTTTCTTCACACTTACACTAGCGATTATCTCTAGCATGAGTGGTTCGTCCCATTGTCTCATTTTCATTATTTTTATTTAATGGGAATTTAGTATCTTGACCTTTTTAAAAGTGTCATTTGAGTAACATGGGACTACAGTGCCAAAGTGAATAGGATTGTTAACATGACTTGGTTCCCCCAATTCCGTTAGTTGTAGATAAAATTTCAATAAAGCTAGTTATTTAGCTATGTTTAATATTGGATATCTAATCGCTAATCAACCAAGAGTATGTGTCATATATATTTGAAGTGCATAAAAGTTGTAATACGTATAATCTTACGAATGGTAGTCTACTTGTAAGTTGATGCATTGGCTCAAGCAGGGTGTCACATGACCACGTTTTTAAACGGACAGGCAGATTAATGTCCGTGATCTTTAGGATTTCATCTCTTGGTCGGTGTGATTGGTTTTGGTAAGGTTTGCGTGGCCAAAGAGTTGTTTGAAACATAATCAGTTAACAAACATTTGCCTCCCACCTATAGCTCGTTCAAGATCTCATACCGCCTGAAACATTCATTTACGAACATTAGTTTCTTCACTCAACACTTCTACATTCTGTATAATAATTGTATAGGGATGGGACACCCTTTATATGAGGTGAATTAGTAAACTCATTGAAAGTCCTTTGAAAGTATGTCGTTGCTTTCAGGTTTCTGATACACCTATACTATTACATAAAGGCAAGTCGTTGTTTTATATTGTTACCACAAATCTCGAAAAGTACTTGACCGAATTACTTCAGATTTTTACACGATACTCTAACAAAACTTTGGACAGACATAGATTATGTATTTTTTAAATATTTATAATATACCGGCTGTCCCGCCTAAGAGTTGTCAGGCGAATTTCCTCCGGTGTTTTGGCAGATAATTGCCATTTATTTATTGCAGTGTATAGCTAGAGTCACCCCCAAAAAATACTTCTCATCACATCTTTCACGTGGCGCACAGCATCCACGGAAAGCGACAATTTGTTTCCCGTTACGAACAAAATGATTTTAAAGCGGAATGTTAAGTGCCCATTCGATAGAGTGGACCCAAATTAGTCTAGTGGCATACTCGATTTATCGATATGTATTAACAGGGACAGTAAAACATGAAAAATAATAAGTACACCAGCACCACTGCTGCATGACGGAAGCAGTCAACGCCGGCGAAGCCGCTGGGCTGTCGCCACTGAACTAGTTGTGATTCTTCGTGTTTTACTCTTCTTACCAATGCATTTCGATTAAAACAAATGTCGCTAGACTAATTTCGGACCGTTCAATAGAATAGGAACGTAAAATTCCGCTACAAAAATCGTTTTGTTTGTAATGGGAAACAAACCGACACTTTCAGTCGATACTGGACGTCGTAGGAAACACGTTGTAAGGTGTCAGGCAAATCCAACACCTTCCTTGAAAACCCTGACATGATAAGCAAATCCAGTAGTATGTCACATAGCTCCGAATAAATCGTGACATTAAATTAACCAAAGTAATACGAGTAACGAGTGAACAAATGGAATACCACAGACTAACGCACGAATGCCTACATGCATGTCATACCTTCCCACCGCGAGACAGACGCAGTTCCGAGGGGAGAAACGAGAACAGAAGCCGAGAGCAGAACAATGTTAAGCTAGAAGGCCCTACGATAAGGGACGAACACCCACGTCACCAGCTAACCACCAGGACCACGCCCCAGCCCATGTTAAAAGCTAGAGCCATCCAGAAGAACAGTATAGATCTTACGATAACACTAAAAGGGCCACACCAGCCGCAAGTTTTAGCGTGAGACTTTTTCGCGTCTCTGTTACGTTGCAAACTTTAAAAACATTGCCCACCATGAAAAGTATAACGTTTCCCATTGGATAGACAGAATTTTTGTAGGCAGAGCTTAAGGTTAACATTGAGACCCTGATTGATCAGACGAAAACACAGCCAGATAGTTTTTTTTAAACCAACTTCGGTAAATTGTAGTAAGGAGAAGTTAGGAGTGAGTTGCTTCCGTGATAACGAGCTGTATGGAGCTGCGTCGCCCGCCGCCCTCTGACGCTGCATAACCAACGACAAGGTAATGAACGCATGCGATGCCGAATTTTTGAGCGCATAGGGCTTCACTCAGAACTGCAGAAGTCTCATCAATTACATCCCCGTTTTGCGTAATACTAGTGTCGATCGTCAATTAAAGCTCATGGTATTCACATTTGCTACGTGAAGTAAAAATCTGAAACGCGATGATTTTTCTGTTATATAATTATTGAGAAGCCACATCAGCCACTGTACTTTACAACAAGTTAAATAAGTAATTAAAGATAATTGAGGGTCACTGTAGACCAATTTCATAGTTTTCTCTTTTATGAAACTTAACTTAAATCTAGATTATAGATGTGATATGGCATAGGTCATCCTTCGATCCATTGTAGAACTTGGAAACCCATTCAGGGAATATTCGTTAACATATTTGTTGAACACAGTTGGTTTTCATCATCCGGTATTAAAATATTCCCTTTTATCAATAGTGCATTTTATAAACAATGTTTTGTGAGTAGAATAAAAATTCCAATGGTAAACTTTACTGCTTTTTCGACGTTATTTTACCAGCTAACTAAAAATAGGAAAGCCTTGAACCCCTTCCACTAAATTTAGTTAGTATTAAGATTCTTTTACAGGGAGTGCAGTGGAGCTGACGCTGAAATCATTAAGGATTTGATTATATCATCGCCAGTCTCACTGAACTCTTCTGAACTCTACATGTCTGGCGTCTCCTTACCAGCAACAGGTCCCAGGTTCAAACTAGTCAATTCCCTAAAAAACACACTCAGAGCATCGTTGCGCGAAAGTGGTAGAGAGACACGACTTAGAACAAACAGAAACCACGCAGAATATTAGAGAATGGCGACCTTGCCAGGATGGTAAAATACCATGATTGAAGGTCGACCACATGCCTAACTAGGTCAGAAAAATATCTTGTTGAAAATTTTCGTACCAAATTTTTTTTCCTAAAGTTATAAATAGTCGAAAACAGTAGCTGCAGCGATAGATAGTAAGAAAGTATTCAATAGAACGTGAGACATTCTAGCAGAGACAATAGCATAATTAAATTATGAATTTTAATATTGTTAGAATTAAGTTTTCTCTCCAATGCAAGCGCACAGGTGGCGGATACGTCGTTGACAAGTTGGTTCTGACCCAACAAGTAAGTGAACGGATTGTCAAGTCGTGTGTGCATCAAGTTTATGAAACGCGTGAGATCGTATGAGCGCATGTTGACGCGAAGTAGGGCACGTGAATTGCTTTTAAAACAGAAAATAAGGGATTCGGAAAGATTAGCAATGGCAGATCCAGGCCTTGACCGGATTGAGGGAGAGACCCAGCATGAAGATGGACAGAGAATAGAGGACAGTACAACAGGCGATGCAGTATCGAGACAAATAGTACAGATAACGCACCATAACGAGGATAATGTACGTCAAGGCACAGAAAATCTAGGTCAGCATACGACAGAGGAGCAGGAAAGTAGAGAGACAGCCGATGAGGATTCTAACTTGCGTCTTGAATACGTAGAACCCATAGTACAAGTAATCAGAGCTCCCTCACCACAGAGTACAAGGAATTCGAGCAGAAACGTGTCACCGCACAGTTCAATGCAATCGGTTGCAAACCAACACTTGGGCGAAAACACAGAGCGTAGGACGTCGGAAGAAAACGCAATAGGACTCACCAATCTGGCAGCATTATTACAATTAATGACGGAAACCATGACAAGACAAAATAAAGAAATTGCGAACCAAATTAAAATTCAGAATGCAGAAACGACGAACCAAATTGCAGAAACCACGAGACAAATGCGTGAGATTAAAGAACAAACCAAAAAATTCAGTTACACCTAAGTCATATTGTAGATGAGGCAAAAGAATCTCGAGAAGTGATAGGAAACTTAATAACAGGTCACAATCAATTGAGAACAGACATTGACAAGGTACAAGCGGACGTACACACAGGACGAGATCAAAACATTACATAACAACACCCAGGGAGAAGACAAGAAACTAGAGAAACAGATAAACGTAATTACTATACAAGCAGCAGGTACAGCGCGTGAAATTGGTGAAAACAGTGTGTTACACAAACGTATCACAAAAGCAGCGCTGAAAAGATATGATAACCGCATAGTCAAAATAGAAGCGCAAACGAAGCGACAATTTCAGAAATTGCGAACAGAGTTGTCGCAAACCATTGAAGAGCGTAGTGAACAAGATCGAATAAGCTCTGAGTCTGCAACCATATCCGTATCTGTAACAGCACCGGAAAAACAAGCAATTAACGAAGATAACATGCATTTTTGATTCCAGTCACAGGCGGAAAACAACATACGTGAAATCAGACCGCCTGCACCGCAACAAACACGTTTCGAAATTCTTGATGAACAAACGGCACCACAAACACATGCAGAACCACAAATGTATGTTTCAAGGCAGTTTGGATCGTGCAATGGAAGTATGACGAAGTACGACAACGATCATTTCCTCACAGTCAGAAAACTTCAACACTTTCGAGAAGGAAACTCATTACATCCACGAACTTTTATTGATCAATACCGAGTAGGATTACCAGAACACTGGACGCTAGCACACAAATTAGACTTTATATGTGCACACATGTCAGGATCAGTCGCAGAAACCATTCAAAATGTCGCAGTGACATGCCGATCGTACGAAGATTTCAGAGAGAAGTTTCTCTCACGGTATTGGTCCAGCGAAGCACGGAACAGAGTGAAGTACGAATTACTACAGAACCCATATTTTGAAAATTCAGGAGAGAAGAGTCCCGTGAAATATTTCGAATTAATGGCAAAGAAAAATCAATGCTTAGATGTACCATACAGTGATGGAGAGTTATTTAATTATGCGGGACGAAGTTACCATTGAAATACCAGCAATCATTAGTAGGTCGCGGAGGCAATGACGTCGAAGCATTTGAAGGTATTCTAAGGGAACTAGAGTTCATATTTTCGGAAGATGACGCAAGAAAAAGACGAAGCGCACGTGAAAACGAAAGCAAAAAACAGTGGAATCCACAAGACACAGTTCGAAGAAACAATAATTACGAACCACGTGATAATTTCGCACAAAGAAACGACAATAGATTTCGACAAAGAACCGGTTTTGGATTTAGAAGAGAATATGGCAATAACTGTAATTCACCCAGGAACGGCAACAACTATTACAGAGGGAATAACGACAACCGGAACGGGTACATGAGAACCAAAAGACCGACAAATTATTAACAAAGAAACCACTATCAACAAGCTGAACAAGAAAAGAGAATACAGATAGAAGAGGTGGAGGTAAGACCACCAAACCATGATAAACGTTTGAATTGACAGCTAAGCGCCCATGCCAAAGAGAATGACGCACCGACCCAGGACAATTGCAGCACCTTGAACAGAGAAGTAAATACCTTATCACGAGAAGAGAAGAAGGAAGAAACAAATCCGCAGGGACCAGATGAAAACGGAGACAGGAAAATAACAATATCGTGTTGGGACGAAATTAATTGGGAGAATACTGACGAGGAAGATGAATTACCAGAGGCATGCACAACGAATGTAGGAGGAAAGGACGAAGTAATGAGTATTGCAGAGCTATTTGAGATGGAAACCAGAGAAAGCGAATTCAATGAGGGTAATGCGCAGTCGACAGAAGTTGAAAATAAGTTACTAGTGGGCACACAACCCAACGTATATAATGAAGGAAGTTATGAAGTGATAATTAGAGCATTTAGATGCGATTATGTGGAAGTAGCGACGAAGAAGGAGAAGATAGACGAGGATGAGGAAAAAGTAGAAGATGTTGAAGAAAGCGTAAATGAAGGAAGAAATAGAGAAGAGGAAATAAAAGAGAGAGAAGTAGCAGTCGAAGCTTATCCTACAGAGAGTTCGAATTCACAAGGGAAATTCCTGAAAAGACTCATGTATGATTCTGTGGAGGATTCGTTGATGCAAGAAGAAGAAGAAGAACAGAACCAACCCTTTCAAATTCAACCAATTGTGAAGGCCATGGTAAAGCATATCCCAGTCAATATTGTAATTGATAGCGGAAGTGAACTGACTGCGATCTCAGGAAAATTTATTCATGCAGTGTAATGCCAATGAGGAATTGCCAGTTCTGAAAACACGTAAGATTAAAGTAAGAGGTCCTATTAGAAACAATGCTGCGGAAGTTACGAGACAAACAAGCTTAACTCTTTCGTGTCAAGGTCAAAATATCGAAGCCAACTTCGTGATTATACCTAAACTAACTGTAGATTTGATTATAGGTGCAGATTTTTTAAATGAGAGACGAGCGATAATAGATATGGGGAAAGGTAGCGTAACATTCGGGAATGTCACACTTCTCTTTGAGCAAAAGCTAGAATTAGATGAAATACCAGTTATAAACAAACAATTAAGAATGACGCGAGATAAAGAGGATGAAGAATTAGAATGGTATACACAAAAGGGGGAATCGCCTCAACTCATGTTAGAAGTCCATAAAGAAATCGACGAAAAATTGCAAGAAGTTCAAGGTATTTCGGAACAAAGTAAAAGAGAATTAGAGGGTATTTTACGAGATAAAGCAGAGGTATTTTTACCTAAGACTGGCAGTATTAAACACTTTCAGTACAAGTTTGAAGTAAAACAGCACAAACCATTTAGAGTGCCACCCTACACAATCCCATTAAGCTGCAGGAATAAAGTATTCCAGGAGATATCTAAAATGTTAGATGATGATATTATTGAACCAGCTACCTCCACATATAACAGCCCGCTCCATATTGTACAAAAACGAGATGGGAGCATCAGGTTATTGCTTGATTCCAGACAGATCAACACAATCATAATCTCTGAGACAGATCGCCCAGAAAAATTAGAGGAATTGATACAAAACTTCCACGGTGCTAAGATATTTTCATCAATTGATTTACGGAGTAGTTTCTGGCAAATAGAATTGGCCCCAGAATGTAGACAATTTACAGCATTTATCGTATTCGGTAGATGTTACCAGTTTAAACGATTGCCATTTGGTTTAAACGTATCATCAGCAGCGTTTATTAGGGGATTTAATACTATACTCAGTCTTGAAATTTTACAAAAAATTTCTTGTTATGTTGATGATGTGATTATAGCAGAACCCTCTTGGGAACATCACAACGACACATTAAATCAGTTTTTACAGATCATGAAAGAGCATGGGGTCACAGCAAATATAACAAAATCCAAATTTGGAAGGCGAGAGGTCAAATTTCTAGGACACATAATTTCAGAGAAAGGGGTAATGCCCGACCCCGAAAAACTAACGGCAATCAATGAATTATGTACTCCATATAATAAGAAAACTCTCAGAGGATTTCTAGGTCTCACCGGATTCTATAAAAAATTTATTTAGATCAACTCTCCCGCAACACCACGCCTATGTGCATTGACTGGAAAGAACACGCCATGGGTATGGGATCAACAAGCCAATGAAGAATTTTTAAAAGTGAAAAACGCACTAACAACAGCACCGATTTTAGCACATCCTGATTTAACACAAAATTTTTATGTGGCTACTGATAGCGCGAAAACAGGTTTAGGAGTTGTTTTATCCCAAGAATACGAACAGGCAGGGCTAAGATCATAAAGAACAATTGCATTTGCCAGTCGGGTACTCACAAAAAGCGAGAAAAACTATTCAGTCACGGAGCTGGAAGCATTGGCCATCGTATGGGGCTTCCAACGTTTTCGATACTTCCTATTCGGAAGAAAAACAAAAGTATACACTGACCACAAAGCATTAGAATTTCTGTTATCCGCCAAACTAACTCATGGGAGGTTAGCCAGATGGATGTTAATACTACAAGAATTTGACTTCACTATTACACACATACCAGGACCTGCGAATGTATTAGCGGATGCTTTATCACGATGTCCATAGGGTGCATCCAATAACATAGGTTTGGAAGCAGCAGAAGACCAGTTTACAATGTACTATATGAAACAAGTACCTTTCGAAAACTACATTACGACAGCATTGAAAAACATAGGCAAAGAACAGGACAAGGATCCCGAAATACTAGGAATCAAACACAAGTGGAGAAGTAAGGATTTTCCAGACATTCGACAGCACTATCTCGTAAAAAACAATGTTTTATTTTTTAGACGAAATGTTGCAACGAATGAATGGTTAATTTATATCCCAGATGAGCTAATTAATAAGTACATATGGTATACACATTTAAGTAATGGCCACTTTGGACCAAAGAAATGCTTTTTAAAAATAAAACAAACAAGCCCTTTTCCTAATATGGAAAGACGAATTAGAACAGTATTAGTCAAATGCAAAAAATGTATGAGGGCTAAACACGTCACTTTCCAAACCAAACCACCTGTGTTTCCAATAATCCCTAAAAAATTAAAACAAATAGCTGCAACAGATTTGATGGGGCCCCTCCCATGCACAAAAAATGGATATATTTTCATATTTGTCGTTTTGGAACTTACTTCTAAACCTTGACACCATTGAAATGGGCAACAGGTCTTACTATAAGTAAAGGATTTAGACAAGACTTTCTCAGACAAGTAGGTCGAGTGGAACGAATAATTTCGGATAATGGCCCACAATACAAATCAGTGCAATGGCAGAACACGTTAAAACAACACAAAATAAAACCCATCTACATATCTAAGTACAAACCTAGCGTAAATCCAGCAGGACGATCTATGAAGGACATAGGCACTTTATGCCGATTATGTGCAGGCAAAAGACACAACACTTGGGATATATACCTTAAAGATTTTCAAGAAGTAATAAATGAAATGCCACATAGCACTATACTACTACCTCCAGTTACTGTACTTAAAAATATTGAACCCCCAAACATAACCAGAGAAAATGTTAGATTTCCTATTGTACCACGTAGACAGCACAAACAAGTCATAGCAACAGCACTCTCCAACATCAGAAAGGCAGCCATTAAAAGAAAAGAAAGAGGAGATAGAACAGCAATTAAAAGAACATTCTCAGTAGGCCAGAAAGTATTTGTAAAAACACACTATCTCTACAGCAAACAGAAACACTAAATACGTAAGTTTTACCCTGCATACAAAGGACCTGTCATAATTAGCCGAATTGCTCATGATAATGCTGTGGAACTAATGAACCCAAAAACAGGCAGAACCTTAGGACTTCACCATGTGAACCATATCAAAAAGTTTGAAGATTAATTTTGTTACTGGTAAATAATCAGCATAATATTTCAAGATTATGTTGCATATAAGATCGTCAGGAGAAAGAAAAATGAAGAGAGAGGAAGGTGGGAAAAAGAAAGTAGTTTCAATAAAAACAAAAACAAAAATAACACCAATAGTACCATAGATTAAGGTGAAGGGATAAAACGTAGATAGTCTAACAGCATGAAATACTAAAATGCTATACACCACGACATTGCACAAAAATAAAAAAACGAATTTGAGGATTCTTGTAGAAGTTAAGACTCAAAATATCTTAGAATTGTAACATGGAAAGGGCGCCGAAATTTGTAAAGCTTTTTAAGAAGGCGTAAAACAATGTAGGTACTAGACATATGTTAGATGATTATAAGTAAAGCTTTTTGTAAGAACCATTGTAAAAACTCCAGCAAAGATCAGATGCAACAACCCACAAGTTGCAATGCGAGAAGTATCAATAAAGAAAAGGACATAATTAGCAAGACACGATTCCTACAAGGCAGAAGCATCGAGAGAAGGGAAAGGACAGCAAGACCAACAGAGGGCTCTTGTAGCTGAAGTGGGCAGTAAATCTGCTGAACCACAGAGTGGCGGAACCCTGCTGGGACAGAACACGGAACCACAGACTGGCGGAACCCTGCTGGGACAGAACACGGAAGGCCAAGAGGAGCGAGCAAACCACGGCCCGATGAGAAGATCGCTTGGGCAAGCCACCACTGGCAAAAAAAAAAAAAGTGTAAAAGTCACACTACTGCTATTAAACAGCACGCTGATGCACGAAACTGAAGAAAACTTGCACAAAGTAAAAATGACACACCCAAACAATTTATCAAACTGGTACTAAGAGGAGAACTTCAAAGCGACTAGTTATCATTAAATATTTCCATATCCTGCCCAGAGAAGAACCAAGAAGCAAGTAAGAAGCAGAGAAAAAGTAGGAAGAACAGAAGTTGAAGATTCGCAAGATTGAGACCAAGAAAGAAGATGGGTGAAAAATAGACGACATACGTTCCCAAATCCCTATCCTATTGTAAACAAGCTGTCTACGAAGTATTACAACTAAAACCGACCGCTTTCAGCGACACATATCGATCACTTTCACGCATACAAAGCCAGTAAACCACAAGATTCTGCACTCATGGCTCCATTTTATTATGGGACCTCCACAACAGCAACACTCACTTGCAAAGCCAACAAGGAACGACGAACGAAGCTGTACATCATATACTTGCCCACATCCATCTCGTGCAAGTCCATCACCTTTGTGCAAAAACATTCGCCAACCTCATGCTTAAACATTCATAGGAATGTGTGAATGTGTGAAATCAAATTATGTGATGTAGGAATTGTGCAAAAAGAAACGTGTGAAAAACAAAATAAGTTAAGCACACCAGACAGCTAATAAACTACAAAATAACAGTCATTGACTATGGACTTAAGTAAAAAATAGACTATCGATAAAAATAAGTCATTAGTTCTGAAATGGACAGTATATAAAGAACAAAAGTAAGGCATAATAAACACTAAAACTATATGCCACTTATTTTCTCCTCATAAAAATAAAAGAATAACTATATTTTACTTATTTTCTCCTTATAAAAACAAAGAATAAAAAATTATCTTGTTGGATGTTTTCCCATTTTTTAACATTTGTACCATTTGTTACAATAATATCTCAATACTTGTGTATGTTTATTTCTTTGTCAAAGCAATTCTTGGAAATAATTCTTATTTGTTAGTGTAACAATGCTGAAATGCATGTCTAGAAACAAAAACATTTTACTTATACATGATATTTAGAAAATGTGTTAGGAATAAATTTTACTTAATTAATACATTTATAAAAAAATTTCTAAGAAAATCGATGTGAAAGACTCCTCACTTTCGATAACAAACTTCTTAAAAAACAAACTTCACACTTAAATAAAGAAAGAAAATAATTAAAAATTAATAATAATAATAATAGCATAAAAATATTCTTCTTTTGTCAATATAAACATATTTTTGAGAATAATGTAGAAGAAAATAAAAATATAAATTAGTAATACAAACTGGCATAGAACCAGAATAACGTGGCTGAACAGTAGGCAACAAAATTTAGATAAAGGAATAATTTTTGGCTGACAGACAACGATTCAATCATTGCCTAACTTCAGTGCAAAAATTAAGTTCGAAGGGTGGTGATATGTAAGGTGTAAGGCAAATCCAACACCTTCCATGAAAACCCTGACATGATAAGCAAATCCAGTAGTATGTCACATAGCTCTGTATAAATCGTGACATTACATTAACCAAATTAATACGAGTAACGAGTGAACAAATGGAGTACCACAGACTAACGCAAGAATGCCTAAATGCATGTCATACCTGCCCACCGGGAAACAGACGCAGTTCCGAGGGGAGAAACGAGAACAGAAGCCGAGAGCAGAAACGTGTTAGGCTAGAAGGCCCTACGATAAGGGACGGACATCCACGTCGCCAGCTAACCACCAGGACCACCCCCCCACCCCATGTTAAAAGCTAGAGCCCTCCAGAAGAACAGTGTAGATCTTACGATAACACAAAATGTGCCACACCAGCCGCAAGTTTTAGTGTGAGACTTTTTCGCGTCTCTGTTACGTTGCAAACTTTAAAAACATTGTCCACCATGAAAAGTATAACGTTTCTCATTCGATAGACAGAACTTTTGTAGGCGGAGCTTAAGGTTAACATTGAGACCCTGATTGATCAGATGAAAACACAGCCAGATAGTTTTTTTTAAACCGACTTCGGTAAATTGTAGTAAGGAGAAGTTAGGAGTGAGTTGCTTCTGTGATGGCGAGCTGTATGGAGCTGCGTCGCCCGCCACCCTCTGACGCTTCATAACCAACGACAAGGTAATGAACGCATGTGATGCTGAAATTTTGAGCGCATAAGGCTTCACTCAGAACTGCAGAAGTCTCATCTGTTACATCCCTGTTTTGCGTAATACTAGTGTCGGTCGTCAATTAAAGCTCATGGTATTCACATTTGCTACGTGAAGTAAAAATCTGAAAAGCGATGATTTTTCTGTTATATAATTATTGAGAAACCACATCAGCCACTATACTTTACAAGTTAAATAAGTAATTAAAGATAATTGAGGGTCACTGTAGCCCATTTTGATAGTTGTCTCTTTTATGAAACTTACCTTAAATCTAGATTATAGATGTGATATGGCATAGGTCATCCTTCGATCCATTGTAGAACTTGGAAACCCATTCAGGGAATATTTGTTCACATTTTTGTTGAACGCAGTTGGTTTTTATCATCCTGTATTAAAATATTTCCTTTTATCAATAGTGCAATTTATAAACAATGTTTTGTGAGTAGAATAAAAATTTCAATGGTAAACTTTACTGCTTTTTCGACGTTATTTTATCAGCTAACTAAAAATAGGAAAGCCTTGAACCCCTTCCACTAAATTTAGTTAGTATTAAGATTCTTTTACAGGGAGTGCAGTGGAGCTGACGCTGAAATCATTAAGGATTTAATTATATCATCGCCAGTCTCACTGCACTCTTCTGAACTCTACATGTCTGGCGTCTCCTTACCAGCAACAGGTCCCAGATTCAAACTAGTCATTCCCCTAAAAAACACACTCAGAGCGTCGTTGCGCGAAAGTGGTAGAGAGAGAGACGACTTAGAACAAACAGAAACCACGCAGAATATTAGAGAATGGCGACCCTGCCAGGATGGTAAAATACCATGATTGAAGGTCGACCCCATGCCTAACTAGGTCAGAAAAATATCTTGAAAAATTTTCGTAACAAATTTTTTTTCCTAAAGTTATAAATAGTCGAAAACAGTAGCTGCAGCGATAGATAGTAAGAAAGTATTCAATAGAACGTGAGACATTCTAGCAGAGACAATGGCACAATTAAGTTATGAATTTTAATATTGTTAGAATTAAGTTTTCCCTGCAATGCAAGTGCACAGGTGGCGGATACATCGTTGACAAGTTGGTTCTGACCCAACAAGTAAGTAAACGGTTTGTCAAGTCGTGTGTGCATCAAGTTTATGAAACGCGTGAGATCGTATGAGCGCATGTTGACGCGAAGTAGGGCACGTGAATTGCTTTTAAAACAGAAAATAAGGGATTCGGAAAGATTAGCAATGGCAGATCCAGACCTTGACCGGATTGAGGTAGAGACCCAGCATGAAGATGGACAGAGAATAGAGGACAGTACAACAGGCGATGCAGTATCGAGACAAATAGTACAGATAACGCACCATAACGAGGATAATGTACGTCAAGGCACAGAAAATCTAGGTCAGCATACGACAGAGGAGCAGGAAAGTAGAGAGACAGCCGATGAGGATTCTAACTTGCGTCTTGAATACGTAGAACCCATAGTACAAGTAATCAGAGCTCCCTCACCACAGAGTACAAGGAATTCGAGCAGAAACGTGTCACCGCACAGTTCAATGCAATCGGTTGCAAACCAACACTTGGGCGAAAACACAGAGCGTAGGACGTCGGAAGAAAACGCAATAGGACTCACCAACCTGGCAGCATTATTACAATTAATGACGGAAACCATGACAAGACAAAATAAAGAAATTGCGAACCAAATTAAAATTCAGAATGCAGAAACGACGAACCAAATTGCAGAAACCACGAGACAAATGCGTGAGATTAAAGAACAAACCAAAAAATTCAGTTACACCTAAGTCATATTGTAGATGAGGCAAAAGAATCTCGAGAAGTGATAGGAAACTTAATAATAGGTCACAATCAATTGAGAACAGACATTGACAAGGTACAAGCGGACGTACACACAGGACGAGATCAAAACATTACGTAATAACACCCAGGGAGAAGTCAAGAAACTAGAGAAACAGATAAACGTAATTACTATACAAGCAGCAGGTACAGCGCGTGAAATTGGTGAAAACAGTGTGTTACACAAACGTATCACAAAAGCAGCGCTGAAAAGATATGATAACCGCATAGTCAAAATAGAAGCGCAAACGAAGCGACAATTTCAGAAATTGCAAACAGAGTTGTTGCATACCATTGAAGAGCGTAGTGAACAAGATCGAACAAGCACTGAGTCTGCAACCATATTTGTATCTGTAACAGCACCGGAAAAACAAGCAATTAACGAAGGTATCATGAATTTTCGATTCCAGTCACAGGCGGAAAATAACATACGTGAAATCAGACAGCCTGCACCGCAACAAACACGTTTCGAAATTCTTGATGAACAAACGGCACCACAAACACATGCAGAAACCACAAATGTATGTTTCAAGACAGTTTGGATCGTGCAATGAAGCGGCAAGGTTAGCCAGACAAGATACCGAACCAATACCTGACAATGGAAAGCCAGGTCGCGAAGAATACAGTGCAATGCATTCAGCTACACGTTCACAACCGATGGAAGAATATTATTGCATACCACCCCAACGATACTACGCAAGGGTACGCGAAAGTTACTGTGGACAATATCCAATTGATCTACCACAACCGGAAAGAACGACGGGAGAAATGATCAGAAACAAAAGTGGCGAAAAATCGCGAATTTCATATGGAACTATGATGAAGTACGACAACGATCATTTCCTCACAGTCACAAAATTTCAACACTTTCGAGAAGGAAACTCATTACATCCAGACTATATATATATATATATATATATATATATATATATATATATATATATATATATATATATATATATATATATATATATATATATATATATATATATACATCAAAAACGTTTCGCATCACCTCAGTTCCGACACTTCCGGAGCCTGTACAGAAAATTGGAATAGAAAGCAACATTTTGTTGCTCATGAAAACCACACATTGTATGTTGTACCACCATACAGCGAGACCTTCAAGGTGTTGGTCCATTTACGGTCCCTCTAATACCCAGTAACGCGTCCTCTTGCATTGATGCATGCTTGTATTAGTCTTGGCATACTATCCACAAGTTCAAGGCACTATTGGTACAGATTGTCCCACTCCTTAACGGTGATTCGTCGTAGATCCCTCAGAGTGGTAGGTAGGTCATGTGGTCCAGAACAGCCCTTTTCATTCTACCTCAGGCATGTTCGATAGGCTTCGTGTATGGAAAACATGCTGGCCACTCTAATCGAGCGATGTCGTTATCCTGAAGGAAATCATTCACAAGATGTGCACGATGGGGGCGCCAACTGTCGTCCATGAAGACGAATACCTCGCCAATCTGCTGCCGATATGGATGCACTATCGGTCGGAGTATGGCATTCGCGTATCGTATAGTTGTTACGGCGCCTTCCACGACCACCAGCGGCGTACGTCGGTCGCACATAATGCCATCCCTAAACAGCAGGGAACCTCCACCTTGCTGGACTCTCTGGTCAGTGTGTCTAAGGCGTTCAGCCTTACCAAGATGCCTCCAAACACGTCTCCGACGATTGTATGGTGAAGAAAACGTGATGCCAATCCTGAGCGGTCCATTCGGCAGTTTGTTGGGCCCATCTGTACCGCGCTGCATGGTGTCGTGGTTGCAAAGATAGACCTCGCCAAGGACGTTGGGAGTGTAGTTGCGCATCATGCTGCCAATTGCGCACACTTTGAGTCGTAACATGACGTCCTGTGGCTGCACGAAAAGCATTATTCAACATGGTGGCGTTGCTGTCAGGGTTCCTCCGAGCGATAATCCGTAGGTAGCGGTCATCCACTGCAGTAGAAGCCCTTGGATGGCGTGTGCGAGGCATGTCATCGACAGTTCCTGTCTTTCTGTATCTCCTCCATGTCCGAACAACATCGCTTTGGTTCACTCCGAGACGCCTGAACACTTCCCTTGTTGAGAGCCCCTCCTGGCACAAAGGAACAATGCGGACACGGTCGAATTGCGGTATTGACCTTCTAGGTATGGTTGAACTAAGGACAACACGATCCGTGTACCTCCTTCCTGGTGTAATGACTGGAACTGATCAGCTGTCGGACCCCCTCCGTGCCAGCCGCTGTGGACGCTATGGCCGAGTGGTACTAGGCGCTTCTGTCCGGAACCGCGCTTCTGCTGCGGTTGCCGGCTCGAGTCCTGCCTCGGGCATGGATGTGCTTGATGTCCTTAGGTTAGTTAGGTATAAGTAGTTCTAAGTCTAGGGGACTGATGACCTCAGATGTTAAGTCCCATAGTGCTTAGAGGCATCTGAACCAATTTTTAAACTCCCCTCCCCGTCTAATAGGCGCTGCTCATGGATGGTTGTTTACATCTATGGGCGGGTTTAGTTACATCTCTGAACAGTCAAAGGGACTGTGTCTGTGATGCAATACCCACAGTCAACATCTTTCTTCAGGATTTCTGGGAACCGTGGTGATGCTCAACTTTTTTAAAATATGACGGCATATGGCACCTGGGGGGATTGTAGATGTACTGATAACAGTTTCAGCGTCGTCCCCCAACAGATAGCATAGTGGCATTGGTACCAGAGCACCGTCTGTGTCTGTTCTTCAATGGGGAATGCTCATAGCCAGAAGGCTCATGGTGGAGCAAACGTGTGAAGCAAGCAGCCAACCGTGCCATGGGGACGCACTCGTGCCGCCTGCAGCCAAATGAAAGAGTTTGAAAGGGATAGAATTGTGGCCTTCCGAATGGTGGGATGGTCCTTTCGGAGAACTTCCACACAGGTTGGACGTGCTGCGTCATTTGTTCAACGATGCTGGTATCAATGGTCACGTGAACATTCTCACAACCGCAAACGTGGTTCCGGACGTCCACGCAACGCAGACGCCTGCCAACATCATCGTATTGTAAGGGAAGCAATGGTAGATCAATCAGGTACAACATCGCAGATAAGAGGACGCGTGAGTCCAGACGTGTCAACACGAACTGTTACAAACTTGTTATTAGCAGTGGGACTACAGGCAGACACACCTCTAGCTCGTCTTCCACCCACGCCACAGCATCGACGAGCACGACTCGACCGGTGCCGTCAGAGATCACTCGCAAGATGGAATGGCGAGCCGCGTTCTTGAGTGATGAAAGCAGATTCTGCCTGTACGCAAGTGATGGCCGTTTGGGCGTACGACGTTGGTCTGGTTAGCGCATTCGTCCAAGACACACTGGCCCCACTCCAGGCCTTACGGTCTGGGATATCACAAGCTACAACTCTCGTTCCCTTTGGTGCTTCTGGATGGGCGCTAGTCAGCGCTCGGTAAGTGTGGAATGTTGTTAGACCCGTTCTTTTTTTCGTTCTTGCCACAGGAAGGCGATGTGTTGTTCTAAGAGGAAATGCTCGCCCACACACTGCCCATGTAACTAAACGTGCTGTGCGAGAAGTGCAGTAGCTACTCTGGCCAGCTCGATCTCCGGGCTTGTATCCAACCGAGCACGTGTAGGATATGGTAGGACTCATACGACTCTTCAACCGATCAACTCTTACAGAACTACGTGAACAGGTAGAGCAGGTGAGGCATGATGTATCCCAGGACAGTGTTTTTGCCATGAGTACGATCGACTGTATGCCAGAGTCAGCACCTGCATTGCCACCTGTAGAGACTACATCACGTTCTACTATGGACATTTCAGCAAACGGCAATACCTGGTCCATCAGATCCACTAGTGCTATTGATCTGTACATTTCATGTACTCCATATGCACTTTTCTTCTTTTGGATCTGCAGCTCTTGTCTTTCTTTCCGTGTCTTCAGTTAAATTATTGGATATACGCCCGCCTTTTACGCAAAACACTCATTTTTCTTGTTACTCAAACAACTTTCGGCATCTATGTGCCATCATCAGTAGGTTTTGTTTATTGAAAACTGTAACAAGTGCACATATTTTAGGATGTAACTGACCTGACACAGTGAGGCCTAAAGAAAGTTTTTGAACGTTTTTGTTCTTAGCGTGATTTTACATTACATGATTTTGCAGGACCATCTGTATGGTGTCGTGTACTGAAAGCTCGTCATCTGCAAACAAAACGATGTAAATTTGAATTTCGTCGGAGAGTTAACACATCCCTTGACTTTTAAAAAACATTATTTTGGTGTGGCAATGTTTTGCGTATATGTTTGTCATTTTTGTTGTGACTGATCCTTCTTCTTTTGCGTCCTGAGTGCACTGCACATACATGTTAAGGGACTTTGTGTAATTTCGTTTTTACGAACGCCTTTCTACTTCGCAAAAAGCGTTGAGCACTATATTTTTTCCAGAGAAAGTTTGGCTTCAAATTTGAATTTTGTTTACTTTTTCTCTCTACTTGTGTGCGTGCGCGCTCGAGCGCGCTTGTGTGTAAGTTCCTTTGGCTTTCTATGTTGCCTTTTCTGTAAAGTTCCTTTAATGTGTTAAATAATGTGCCTTTACAGAGTGTAGTGTTTTCATTTAACACTTGTTTGCTTTCTGCTATTGCCTTACGTATGTGGAAGTTCTCTACTATTGTCAGTTTGTGGTATAGGCTGTGGCTGCTGGTATTCATTGGCGCTTGCATACTGTCAACGGAGCACTGGCAGTGAATAAAAGCTCGGTGAGTCCTTGGACCAGGAATCTGCCATCATCGCAACAAGACCGTGCGAAGTTGTACGATCTGCGAGTACCTCCCGGCCGAACACAGCTGCAATGTTGGAACATGCGGACAGTTTCACTCGAGGTGATCTACACATCACAATAAAGAACCTCTCTGGACAACTGAACGTCTCTGTTGGTAGTGCTGACATACCTGTCCACCAGTTGGGATACTCGAAGGTTTGTGCCCGCTGCGCTCCTCGGCTCCTAACAGAAGACTGTAGGGAGCAACGAAGGACCATCTGTGTGGAACTGCTTGCGTGTTACGAGGCCGATCGTAACAATATTTCGTCGAACATCGTCACAGATGATGAAATACGGCTTCATCACTTCGAACCAGCAACAAAACGGCAATCCATAGAGCGGCGCCACACCACCTCTCCTCCGAAGAAGAAGCTCAAAGCCGTACCCTCAGACGGTAAAGTTATACGGACGGTCCTGCGGGACTCTGAAGGGCTTATTCTGTCTGATGTCCCTTCTGGTGCAACGATCAACTCAGAAGTGTACTGTGCTGTCCGCAGGAAACTTATGAAACGACTTGAGCGTGTTCGTCGCCACAAAAATGCAAACGATCTTCTCCTTCTACATGACAACACAAGGTGTCTTACAAGTCTGCGGGCACGAGAGGAGCTGACAAACCCTCACTCGACTGTCTCCGTCATCCACACTAAGGGCAGGATCTCGCATCTTCCGGCTTCCACCTGTTTGGCACAATGAAAGATGCACTCCGCGGGAAGCAGTACGTTGATGAAGGGGAAGTTATTATGCAGCAAGCCGTTGGCTCACGTCGACCAGTAGAGTGGTACCACACGGGCATGCAAGTCCTCTCAGTAAGGTGCTGTAACGCCGTCGCATTGAACGGAGATTATGTCGAATAATAGGGGCTTGTAGCCAAAAGAGTGAGGGATAATATGGTGTATTGTCATCCTGAATAAAACGAACCTGCTTTCAGAAAAAAATGTATTGCATTACTTATTGAACGGCCCTCGTTTTTACGTCCAAACAAAGTTTCCACAGTTTACTCATACTCAGCCGGCCGCTGTGAACCAGCGGTTCTAGGGGCTTCAGTCTGGAACCGCGCGACTGCTACGGTCGCAGGTTCGACTCCTGCCTCGGGCATGGATGTGTGTGATGTCCTTAGGTTAGTTAGGTTTAACTAGTTCTAAGTTCTAGGGGACTGATGACCTCAGATGTTAAGTCCCATAGTGCTCAGAGCCATTTGAACCATTTGAACTAATACGCATTAATATTTTCCTCACCTTTATCTGACCTGTGAAGGTAAGATGTATTTGGTTTAGAAGATGCGGAACTGTTACATTGTTCAAAAGTAATTAACTAGTTAAATTCATGCTAACAGATGTGTTGTATGTTTTACTTAAAACAAAAGAGCTCAGCTACTTTGTGATCAAGAAAATCATAGCTATACTCAGTACGAATCTTAGAGAGTCTCAGATAACGCCGCCCTGCCACGCAGAATTCATCAATGTTCTGAAGGAAGTCAAGAAACAACAGCAAAAGTCTGGACTTAGAACAAATAAAAATTATATTATTTAACGAATGTTATATATTGCTTGTAGTTATGCTATGTGCTATACATATAAACTGCTAAAACAGTGCAAATCAGAGACAATTATAACATTCTCTCAAGTCTTACATCTCAAGCTTTCCCGGAATTTCAGAACCTTCTTCTCAGTTTAGTGGATCTCACTGCCAAACACGATGGGTGGTAAATGAGAAAAATTATATGAACTAGTGACTTTAATCTCATTTCAGTCTCTCTCACCATCAAAAACAATGTGAATCAACTGCTATGGTCATTTAATATGTAGCCCAACATTTTTATTAATCAGCTTGATTTTTTCTGTCTTTCTCCCTCTGTGTCTCTTTCTTTCACTTCTTTTGTGTGCCTGCAGTGCACTGGCTGGACGCTCTGTTCAACGATTCACCCTTACTTCTTACTAAATCACTACACAACTGCATCTAGCTGCAAACTCTACCTTTCAGCCTGATAATTCACATAGCTCTTACGTTCCATGCGTGTAACTAGAATGGTAAACTTTGACAACCTTGTTCGAGGCAGCACGTGATTATGGGAGTGATCGCAACAGCAAGCTACACTACTTGTTTCACTTCGTCGCTCTACTTTCCCCGAGAATTTATAGCACTCTTTCAGAATTACTAAGTTCCTCTTAATATTCAAACATTAACAAGTTAATAGATGTAAAATTTTATATATCTTTCACCAGGCACCTGTCTGAATTTATTGCCTACTTAAATCACGTTATCCTCTACATGATGGGCCTAAATGGCTGCGAATTTTAATTAATAATTGAATAACCGGCTGTATGAGCCCCTGCTTCTACCTCATAATTCCTCAGATCGTTACTGACTAATGGTAACATGATTTCCAAGAAACGTATGACTTTACATGGTACTTAAAAGCACAAAAATATAACGTAATATAAAGGCACCGTAATCAGTTGTTGGTGTCGAAAGTCCTTTCCAGTGTAGAATGAAGTCTTTTAATGTATGTCTTGCATCATTCCAAACTTTTAAACAATGACCAATAAACTTAAGGTATTGCAGTACTACTGTAGTCAGTGAGCAGTCGGGCTTCTTGTAGTGACAGCACCTAGTAAATCGTTAATCAGAGTCTTAATGGTATTTATCTCCACTTGTTTTTCGTATATCATTATCTTTCACTTTATTAAGAGTGTTCTGCAAAAAATAGTTTTTATTAGTGACCACAGAATCACACTAATTTTGTAAAAGTTTTCAGATGTGAATGGTGCAGATTCCTGGAAAACATTATTTCCGATAAAAAAAAAAGTGGTTCAAATGGCTCTGAGCACTATGGGACTTAACATCTTAGGTCATCAGTCCCCTAGAGCTTAGAACTACTTAAACCTAACTAACCTAAGGACATCACACACATCCATGCCCGAGGCAGGATTCGAACCTGCGACCGTAGCAGTCGCGCTGTTCGGGACTGAAGCGCCTAGAACCGCTCTGCCAAATTTCCGATCACTCTCTTCTTTGTTCTGAAAATCTTCATTGATAGCTCATTCTTTTGCGATTACAATTTCCGAAAAAATTGGTGATTTATTCAAGAGAAAGAGCTTCACAAACTGAGCAAGTAAATAACGCGATGGTCCACCTCTGGCCTTATGCAAGCAGTTATTCGGCTTCTTGTTGATGTCTAGGCTTGTTGAATGTGCTTCTGAGGCATATAGTGCCAAATTCCGTCCAACTGGCGTGTTTTTTGTCAAAATTCGAGCTGGTTGGAGGGCCCTGCCCTGCTCTTATTGGGAAAAGATCTGGCGACCTAGCTGGGTTCTTTGCTAATCGTCGGGTCTCAGTTCGAAGCGAAACTCATCACTGAAGACAATTATATTCCAGTCAATGAGTTTCCAGGCGGAGAACGTGTATGGAGACACCCTTTACAGAGGTGTGAGACCAACGTAACTGACGTCCGCCATACCGCCCGACAAGGTCTGGAGTGCCGGTTCTTTTCATTGTCATCCGCGACACTCTTACAGCAAAGCAGTACGGTGACTATACTCTGCGCCCCGTTTTGTTGGTCTTCGTGACAAGCCCTCCTGGGCTTACATTTCAGCAAGATAATGCCCGTCCGCACACGGCGAAAGTTTCTGCTGCCCGTTTTCATGATTGAAAAACCCTGTCGAGGTCATTAAGGGCCCCAGATCTCTCCACAATTGAGAACTTTAGAGCCATTATGAGCAAGGCCCTCCAATCATCTCAGGATTTTGACGATCCAAAGCGCCAACTGGATAGAATTTATACACTCTGGAGGGCTACTCTCTTATAGTTTCTTATACGAATTTTCACCTATTTTGAGGCCATTTTGGCGTCACCAGTTTTTGTCTATGCCTGCTCAATATTGCCAACTGCTTGATCTTAAGAATAAATACATTCTATACTTCTTCAACGACGCTTTCCAAGTGTCATGGAAAGTCCGTATCCTTGACTTACTCCCGCTTTGAATACGAAAGTTTATGACATTTTTTTCTATATCTCTACGTTTTTTGTGCCCATTTCAAGGAATCGATATTAGGGTTTGACGTCCCGTCGACGACGACGACGTTAGGGATGGATCACAAGCTTGGATTTGGGAGGGCGAGGAACTAAATTGACGGTGTCCTTAAGCGACTTAGAGTAACCGTGAAAAACCTAAATATTGAAGGATGGAAGGGAATTTGAACAAGAGTCCTCTCGAATGCGAGTCCATCGATTTATCATTGCGCCATCTAGCTCGGTGAGTGTCCATCTAAATTCATACAACGCCTGGGAAGCTGCTGAAGTGTAAGTATTAATATTTACACACGTTCAAAGATGACTTACGAGTTACTGAGTAGTCGGCCTTCTGAAGTCAAAGCATGTGCTATTTATAGTATCTTTATGATGTTACACGGGTAGTCTTAGGAGTAACAGTTGCTCTGGGTATTTCAGAATACAGCCTTATTTTTTCCGTTATAGTCGTCCTCTACTAAAAAGACATCAGGTAAAAATGATGGTTCTGACGCTTTTCTGTTACAATTTACTTTTATTTTCTGTGCAGTTTTGTGTCAGGAGTGACTATGTGCTTTTATTATTATTATTACTTTTATTATCATTATCAAGGAACTTTCCTTAGAATGCATAGTTTATCATATTTCTGTTCGAAAAAACGGATTTTTTTATCTTTTTTGCAGTACCCTGTTCTAGCGTAACCGAAATTGCGGAACCAAGCGAGGTAGCGCGACACCCCCGGGATAACAAGGCCGCCCAGCAGTGTTAGTGACGTCACACTAAGCGGCCCATAGCCAACGCAGCAGTCTGATGCTAACGATCTTCCGTCCGTCATACAGAAAGGAGCCAACTAATCGATAATTCGAACCAAAGACCAAATTATATATATTCTTGTAAACAGCATAAAGGTTCATAACGAAATACCGATTACATATACGGGCAGGAATAAGTTTAATCGATTGAGAAACTTTGCCACTATTTTAGAATTGTCAGAACACTATTTAGCTTTTAAACTCGCGTACAGGTGGTGACAAATGCTAACTGACAGCAGGACTTAACATTTTCAAGCCATTACACTGCAAGTAAATTATCTTAAACACGTAGCAAAACCCTCACAACTTTCGTTTACAATAAGGTAAAAAGAGTTTGCTGTATCTCATAAAACACCTGACTATTGTGAATTTACTCACATTTTCATGGTGACAGCTCTTTTCAACCATTTTTACAAGTGCATCTCCAGTAATAAAGAATGGAAACAAAGGATAGACATCAAATATTCTTCTTTTAACATAGACATCACTGAACACAAGACCCTGTCTTGCACTATGATACTAAGGGACTGCTCTTTCCTTTAAGAAAAGCCTGACAATTTGAAGTTCACTCTGCTATTGAAGATACACTTCTAGAAACAATATTGAAAACGTTATGAAAGGTAAGATAAGTAGGAAATGAAGAACAACCAAGTGCATTACATGTAAAAATGTGAGAAAAAGGCTGAGGCTCTCTTTACTTACCATTTTCAATCTCTCTACAGGTTACTTCCTTTGTCACATAGAAATCACCAACTACAAGTCTCATTATTGCTGTCTGGTACTAACAAAGTGCTTTTATATTTAGAAAACCTTACAATTTTATGTTCATTCTGGTACTGAAGATAAACACTTTTCAAAGGAGTTCTAGAAGTAGGCATATATAACATATAGTAAGAAATGTTGAACAACCAAGGCCACCTTATGTGTTACTAAACTATCAAGCCTTTCTTTGCCTGAAATAGCAATGTACTGAAGTAGATAAACATTGGATGTCAGAATATGACATCCGTGCACTCTAAACAATGGAGTTTTCTTAGCAATCAGTGACAACAGAAACAAGCTATGTATATTAAAACTGGTACGTCTGTTTCAATATTTTTTAAACCATCATCACTGACACATATCACAAAATGAAGCACCATCAACATACACATTGCTGAATTCTCATCATCACCATTCATCTGTACAATTTTTAGTTTCCTATGTGGGTGCACATTTAGTTCTAAGATACTCATAAGTCTTAAATTCTTTTCTGATTCTAACAACTACCTATATGATATATGATACTGACTTCCACATAATCGCCAGTAAAGTTCAAATCAAGCTACCAGTATCTAGTGAGACAGTTTGAAATTTACCTTGCAGGATATATGACATATTTAGTTCTCCACAGCAGTATTAATTAATCTTCACTAAGCCATATGTGGTAACCCTAAGTGCTGTATATTTCTCTAGGGGCAATTTACCATTCTACATTTTTAAACTTCTACATTTGTCCAACCAAGTAATGAACTTGTCCAGGAAATTGTACCACATATCCCTTACTTTGTTAGTCAGAAGTTTCTGAATTTTTTAATATGGGTTCAGATGCAGGCTAATGACAGGTAGCAATCAATTCATGCTAAGCAATACAATAAGATGTTAAGGCTGTGCCAAAAAGACTCAGTTTTGTTTATTACAATTTTCAGGAAACTGTAGAGCACTTGACTGAGCATAACATCATTCATTTAAAGGGTAAAAGCAGTTTACTTATCCGGAGGTTAGTGACAGGGCGCGAGCAATGTATTTTAAGCAATATTACAAAAATGTTGTGGAATTGTGGCCATTGTAGATTTCTGATTCTTAGTACTTTGAAGACAACATTTCTGATACAGTGTGCTGACAAGAACTTTCACACAACAGATCAGCAGTCATAATTATTTTCCAAATTATTCCAGCTGCTATTGCTCTTTGATTCAGCAGTTTCAGGAATGATGATGTTGCCAACAACTTTCGTAGAGTCAAGTAACTGTACATAACTACTGTCACAGGAAATTCACGTGGGAATTTCAAACTTCCTCTGTCCAATTGTCTAATTAAATTAAACGGTTTCTCAATTGTCATTAACCCATCCAGTATAAAAAAATCTGTGCAGTCACTGCACTGAAGTTTCCTAATCAATGAGTGGCAACAGAACCAACAATGTACGTTAAAACTGGGAGTTCAGATTCAACATTTTTTAAATCATCTTCACTGATATTGACATTAAAGGTATATTCACTATCATTCACACTGCTCTCAGTACTTTCATCACAACTATGCATCTCTACCATTCTCAGCTTCTCTTGTGCGTGAACACTGAGTTCTAAAACAGTAATGAGTCTTAACTTCTTTTCAGTTTGTAACAACAGCCTAAGTGAGATATGATACTGATATCCTGATAACTGTCTATATAGACCAAACCTTGCTTCCAGAGAATCAGTTTGGAACTTACCTGGCAGAATATATGACATATTTAGTTCCTTTCAACAGCATTCAGTTACTTGCATCAAGCTATATGTTGTGAGTCGAAGTGTTGTGTGTGTTTCCACAGACAATTTACCATTCCCTGACTCTAAACTTCTCCATTTACGTAACCAAGTAAGAAATTTATCAAGAAAACTGTAACGTATGTCTCCTGCTTTATTGGTCAGAGGCTTCTGCATTTCTTCCTTATGGTGCTTTAACATTGACAATCCCCCACCAAATAATAATAAGATTTATAAATTTAGCAGTACCTTCCCAGTTTTCTACATTATGAACTGGCCCCAACTCAACCATGCTACTTTCTACATAATAACTGAATATTTGAGTCACCAGCTTAACATTTTGCCTTTCTAAAGATGAAGGCCACAGGGCTTTCACAGACAACACGTAACCATATTTCAACAGTTTTTGGCTTTCTAAGTGAGTAATTCTCTAGCTGCAGCGAAAGATGCATACCTAACAATATCAGAATTATCAAAATCTGGATAACAAAATGTTTGCCTGTGGTTCTTCAGATTTATCCAGTTGTTCCTTATGCACTTAAAAATATCGACAGTGTTATGCACAAAAAACATTGGTCTTTTACCATCTGTAGGAGATGGGTATACAGATCTGGCTTGTGGTGGATTTGCAAAGTATGTAACATTTTCTGTTAATGGCATTATTATCTGTAACAAGTGAAACAACCTGAAAGCCAGCTGCTTCTATATCTACTACTAAAGTTCTTACTACATTAAACAAGCTCTCTGCGTTCAGTTTTTTTTCACAGGGAATGCATGTACAACAGTTTTGAAAGGAGAAAGAATACTCTGAATCATGAATACATGTGCACTGGTTGCTATTTCGGCAGTATCCTAAGTCATTCCAGTAATATTCCCCCCTTTATAATCTACATATGGTTTGATGTGGATCTCATCTAGCATAAATTTTCCCTTTGTGCAGAAGCTGTTTCTATATTTTCAGATATAGCTTTACTTAATGCATCTGCTTCTAGCCGTTGTCTTCTTTGACTTGGGGGCTCCCGTTGAACATCTTGTCTTGAGATTAAATAACTGGGACAGTTTGGCAGGAAACATGGCACTGCATTTTCTTTCAGTCTTGGTTTTTCTAGACGAAATGTCAAAGTTCTCCCTGTTTTCCAGTCAACTGCTGTGCTTTGAAGAATCAGGCCACTCTGACTGAAGTGTTCTTGACAAACCTGGAAAGGAAATGAAAAGAAAATTGTTCCATAATAATTTCGAAATTAATTAATTGTACTTAAGATATAAAGATTTCACATTAGTAAAAGTGTGCCGCACATCTTTGACACAATGTGAGATAAGTACTTAACACTACCTTAAAATGTTTTGTTGTTAGTAATGCAAAAATGCTACTCATCAAACGAAAAAAAACTTGAGGGCCGGGGCATTTGGTAGCCTGACTTGCATTTGTAACTGCTAGCCTAAATCAAATATACTGCTTACATTGTTATCTATTGTTTTACGTTAACTTACACCCTTTACAGTTAATACATACTGAAACATTCTAAATCGGAACAATAAAAATCGTTTAAACAATACTTTCAATGAAAGTAAACAGTGTAGTCTTTGTAGTTGTAATTTATTCTTACGAAATTAGCTTCAGTTTTTTTGTTAATAATGTAACTTGTTACAACTTACCACTGAATGTTCAGAGGGAGTGAAGTTCTGCCGTCGAATAGCATGTGTCCACTTCTTCCTCAGTTCAGCGTCCTTTGGAAATCTGACCACAGATATCTTTTTCCCAGACCAGTAGTTGCTAGTACAGCCCGGTACACAGCACTTATTCACCATAGTGTAACGGACAAGTACTTTGCGGTAGTGAAAGAGATGTATCAAAATAACAACAGTTTCAGCAACTCACAGCTCGACACTCGAAAGCAGTCCACTCACAGCAATATACTATCGCCATATTGGGCCGCTTGTCGTGACGTCACGGTGACGTAGCAACCCCTGTTGGTTGGCCTTGTTTTCTCGGAGGTGTCGGGTAGCGAGCCGTCCTGATTTTTCTATATCGCGCCGGGCAAATGACGGGATGATTCGTTTGAAAGGGCACGGCCGATTTCGTTCCCGATCCCTGAAGTGTTCCGAGTTTGTAGCCCGTCTCCCATTACACCAGTGGCGATGGGGCGTCAAACTTTAATCTCAGGTGGTAGAGCACTTGCCCACGAAAGGTAAAGGTCCCGAGTTCGAGTCTCGGTCCGCCACACAGTTTTAATCTGCCAGGAAGTTTCATATCAGCGCACACTCCGCTGCTGAGTGAAAATCACATTCTGGAAACATCCCCCAATCCCCCAGCCTGTGGCTAAGCCATTTCTCGCGCAATATCCTTTCTTCCAGGAGTGCTAGTTCTGCGCCGGCCAGGGTGGCCGAGCGGTTCTAGACGCTACAGTCTGGAACCGCGCGACCGCTACAGTCACAGGTTCGAATCCTGCCTCGGGAATGGATGTGTGTGATGTTCTTAGGTTAGTTAGGTTTGAGTAGTTCTAAGTTCTAGGGGACTGACGACCTCAGTAGTTAAGTCCCATAGTGCCCAGAGCCATTTGAATCATTTTTGCTGCTTCTGCAAGGTCCGCAGAAGAGCTTCTGTGTAGTTTGGAATAACGTCTAGAAACACTTCAATGA
Organism: Schistocerca serialis cubense; assembly: GCF_023864345.2. Taxonomy (NCBI): domain Eukaryota; kingdom Metazoa; phylum Arthropoda; class Insecta; order Orthoptera; family Acrididae; genus Schistocerca; species Schistocerca serialis. The sequence continues at coordinate 368,200,787 of NC_064640.1, read as the reverse complement.
GAGTCCATTCGCACGCCTTCCTTCACTAAAAAGACAGAGTTCGTAACGTGGCCGACCGGTGTGGCCGAGCGGTTCTAGGCGCTTCAGTCTTGAACCGCGCGACCGCTACGGTCGCAGGTTCGAATCCTGCCTCGGGCATGGATGTGTGTGATGTCCTTAGGTTAGTTAGGTTAAAGTAGTTCTAAGTTCTAGGGGACTGATGACCATAGATGTTAAGTCCCATAGTGCTCAGAGCCATTTCAACCATTTTTTTCATCAGTCCCCCAGACTTAGAACTACTTATACCGAACCAACCTCAGGACATCACACACATCCATGTCCGAGGCAGAATTAGAACCTGCAACCGTAGCAGCAGCGCGGTTCCGGAGTGAAGCGACTAGAACCGCTCGGCCACATCGGCCGGCTTCACAAGACTCTTGTGGATCTTTATCTCTATGAATTCCTTTATACAATAAGGGTAAAGGAACGAACCCACAAAATTACAGACTCATACTCTCAATATCAATGAGCTTCAGAGCAACTAAACATATTTTAAGTCCAAATCCAATAAGTTTTCTTGAGACAGAAAAGCTTCTGACCACAAAACACCACAGAATTGGAAGCATTCTTCGTGCGAAACTCAGCTTGCCCTACTGTCACACGATATCCTGCGAATCATGGATGAAGGGCCACAGACCTTTCCCATATTCTTAGTTATCTGAAAAGCGTTTGACATGGTAAGCAGTAGGGCAATGGGGACACGAGCGCCATTTGTTAGTGCGGGTTGCCTACTTCAGGCACAAGTATACACTCATGGGTAAACCTATCATGCTCTTTTGATTGACAGGTCCTTAACCTATTGTTCCGCCAAATGGATTATGACCCCCTGAGGATAATCCATCCTTCCAAGTAGCCCCCATCTCCTCGTCCCCCTCCCCTGGGAACTCCCTCACTGATACAAACACACTTTTTGATATCAGTTTGATTCACCAATTAATTAAATCGCTTAATTAATTACGCCTCCCCTTCTGGGAAACTACCCAGCCCTCCCCCCTCCCCTCCCCCAGCTGGAAATTGACGGGGAAAAGAATCAGTTCATTAGACATTTTTCAGGAACCGATTGCAGTGCATGGAAAATTCTTTATTTAAACAGTTTATGGGACACAAGAGGGTGTTTGGAAAATAGTTTATTCATTAATTTAAAGAATTTTTCAGAAAACTGGTTGCAGTGTATGGAATAACGTTTACTTAACAAATTTACGTGATACAGGGTGGTGTATGGAATATAGTTCATTTAAAGAATTTGTCTGGAAACCGATTCAGTGTACGGAATATTGAAACAATCGCAGAGCTTTTTTCATTCTGCTCGCATAAGGAAACATGTAATTACACTGTCACAGACCGCTTAAACATATCGGAAAAACTTTCTTGCACTCGCTCCACGCACCAGAGTTGCACCAGCTCCAAGAACCCATGCGCCGTTCTCACAGCGCCGGCTGCCACGGCCACGCACCCCAGGATCCTCGATGGCTGTTGGCTACCTCAGCGTGCAGGCCTGTGTATCTACATCTACATCATACTCCGCAAGCCACCTAATGGTGTGTGGCGGAGGGTACTTTCAGTACCACTATCTGATCCCTCCAACCCTCTTCCACTCACGAATAGTGCATGGAAAGAATGATTGTCGGTAAGCCTCTGTGTTGCCTCTAATTTCTCGAATTTTCTCCTCGTGGTCAATACGCGAGATGTATGTGGGGGGGAAGTAATATGTTGTCTGACTCCTGAAAAGTGCTGTCCCGAAATTTCAATTAGTAAATCTTTCCGTGATGCACAACGCCTCTCTTGTAACGGCTGCCAGTGGAGTTTGTTTAGCATCTCCGTCACCCTCTCTCGCCAGATAAACGATCCCATGTCGAAACGCGCCGCTCTTCGTTGGATCTTCTCTATCTCCTCTATTAGTCCTACCTGATAGGGATCCCAGCTAGATGAACAATACTCAAGAATCGGGCGAACAAGAACCTTATAAGCCACTTCTTTCGTCGATGAGCTACATTTCCTTAAGATTCTTCCGATGAATCTGAGTCTGGTGTCTGCTTTTCCCACTATCTTGTTTTTACGGTCATTCCACTTAAGGTCGCTCTGGATGGTTACGCATAGGTATTTTACAGCAGACACTGTCTCCAACTGTTTGTCATCAGTAGTGTAGCTATACAGTAGAAGATTTCTTTTCCAATGTACGCGCAATACGTTACATTTATTTACGTTCAGGGTCAACTGCCAGAGTCTGCACCATTCATCAAATCTCTGCATGTCGTTTTGCAAATTCTTACTATCTTCTGATGTTGCTACTTTGGTATTAACAACTGCATCATCTGTGAATAGTCTTAAAGAGCATCCGGGCTGGCCGTTGTGGCCAAGCGGTTCTGGGCGCTTCAGTCTAGAATCGCGCGACCGCTAAGGTCGCAGGTTCGAATCCTGCCTCTGGCATGGCTTTGTGTGATGTCCTTAGGTTAGTTAGGTTTAAGTAGCTCTAAGTTCTAGGGGACTGATGACCTCAGATGTTAAGTCCCATAGTGCTCAGAGCCATTTGAACCATTTTCAGCGCTTCCGGAAGGTACTGCATCCTGCCAAGACTCTCTCAAACAAGCGTCCAACACTATTGATAATCAGCAGCGGTCCCTCGGACGCAAGGGTTGGGAAGACATCACCGACATGGGTTGGTGTACTGTAATCAGCATCGCAGTCGATAGTGCACCAAAGAAAACGCTACGATCTCCTTAGGGGAGCCGATGAGAGTACGTTCTGCGTAACCATTTTGTTACAGCCGTATTGCCATCCTATTTGTACATTATAGCAGATCCAGTTGAACCCTTGCATTGCTATATTGTGCATGTTTACAAAATGAATCTATCGGCCCTTCCGTTCGGATATACTCCTCAATGCGTTGAAATCACAATTCACCAAGTCAAATCTATCCTTCCCTTACGACTAACATATGTAATTTTTTTACACGAAAAGTTGTCTTATTACTTCTCACAAACGTCGGGTGATATGTCGGAACACGAGCCACAGTGCCTTTACGTTCAAAAAGCAGCATAACGTTCCTGCCTGTCATTTATAGGTGTATAAAAAAAATTATACGTGTACACTCGCACCAGCTGCGTATCGTTTTCGTACTGCCCACTGGCAAATAAAGCCCCCCACCGTCACATATTTGACGATGAACTAAGGATGTAATTACAATTTTAAAAAGCCCGAGCATCTTTTTTTTATTTTGTGGATTTCACCACTTCCACGAAACCTTTTCGTATTTGTGATACTTGTAAATACGGCCAATACACAGTGGCGTCCAATGTATTTTCAGACCACCAAGTCGGGGTTTGTGTCAGTGAATTCCATGCATAGCTACCGTAGACATACTCACCATCACAGAGATCATACAAATTTCCGCTGACTAAGAAATCATTGCAATGTAATATATACTAGGGTACGTCCATTCGGAGTTAATTTTCACAAACCAAACAAATGGGTGGAGAACCCGCAAAACTGTGCTGCACCGAGTCTAAGCACATTTTAAGTTCCTGTTGCTAAGCACTGTATCTCTTTACACTTTAGAGCAGGAGAAGGATCACTATGAGACTGATCTGTTGCAGCTAGCAAAACTGAGTTTGTTACGAAAAAACAAAAGAGCCTCTTAGAGCGTCATACAAAGATTTTGTTTGTTACATGTTCGAGAAATTGACACTTAATGATACATACCTCTTTAGATCCTGAAACATGTGTGTGCTGGAGCTGAATATTCAGAAAGGAATACTTTGTTATGCAGAAACATCCTATAGGCTTGAATGCAAAAAATGCTTTATTCCAATCGTACAAATAGATTTCTGTTTACCTCTTTCAGCGCACCACCTGTATGTAACTAAATAACCACTATGAATCCATCGTCATTCAGTTATTCAGCTTCAACTTTGTGCAGGATGTCTATAAATAAGGTAATGCCGTAATTCTAAGAGTCAATATGAGGAATGGTAGTGAGTGTATTGTGCAAAGTATGATCATACTTTAGTTATCGCTATAAAGAGGGATAGTGACTGAACAGCTCTGTTTATTCAAGAACAGAGCCGTATCCACACATTAGAAAAAATATTCTATAGCTTTTACTTCTTCGATATGTTACAGCACTTAACCTTGAAGACTACGAATTCACAAGAAAAAGAGAATGTTACTGTTTACATCGTTTTTGAGCGGGTGAAACCAAGAAATGTGTGTAACGTGCTCTCGAATATTTATATGAAACTGATTAAGAGTCGTCGCTGTGTGAACGCTTTTGATTACTGTATGTTCCCTACGCAACTTGTACCATTACTATGTGATTTTATTTGCTACCTGACATGTTTGAAAGGGAAGAACTCATTTCAAAGTATGAATCCTGCTTTACGCACTATGATTCGAATACGTAATGCCAGACTGATGCGTCACTATTAACGTCCTTTCTCTCATTTTAGCCGCGCGGTCTGGGGCGCCTTGCCACGGTTCTCACGCCTCCCCCCGTCGGAGGTTCGGGTCCTCCCTCGGGCATGGGCTTGTGTGTTGTCCTTAAAGTAAGTTAGTTTAAGTAGTGTGTAAGCCTAGGGATCGATGACCCCAGCAGTTTCGTCTCATAGGAACTTACCACCAAAATATCTCACTTTAGTTTAAGCTAGTCAGCAATGTGTCTCTCTGTTTCTCTGAGTCGAATCGCTGTTAAATTGTTATTAAAGTGTTTGAGTGTTTCAAGTGAACTCAAAATTCCGAAGAGGAAGTGTTCATTCCAAGAAACATATCCAGATGAATGGTCTTTCATAAAACGAGGGAGACGTGATTCTGAAGCAGAATGTGTAATTTGTAAGTATTATGATATTAATGCGGATAGGGAAGAGCAGATATTAAGGATCATTTAGCTAATCACTTAGCTAACGTAAAGCACAAATCAAAAGTGCACTCTGGAAGCACTTAAAGAAATGGACGGTTACTTTGTTTCAAATGCAATCGAACAGGGTCAGTCAGTAACAGCAGCGAAATTAGCAATATGCTGTCATACCGTTAAAGATCATTATATGTTTGAAATCATTGAACTATACGTTGACTCTAAGCTCCGAACTTTTGAACGTTTCTGAAGCTGCAAGAAAAGTGGCTTTAGGCATAATAAAATCAACAGCAATTTTGAAATCATTGTTAGCGCCCAACACTGTAAAACAAAAAGCAGTGATCTTTCAAAGTTCCGTTGTTTTTGGCATAGCTGCAGCTGTTCACAACTAAAAGAGGCATTTGCGTGTATACAGGGTGGTCCATTTGGTCCATTGATCGTGACCGGGGCCAATATCTCACGAAATAAGCGTCAAACGAAAAAACTACAAAGAACCAAACTTGTCTAGCTTGAAGGGGGAAACCAGATGGCGCTATGGTTGGCCCGCTAGATGGCGCTGCCATAGGTCAAACGGATATCAACTGCGTTTTGTTAAATAGGAACCCCCATTTTTTTTACATATTCGTGTAGTACATAAAGAAATATGAATGTTTTAGTTGGGCCACTTTTTTCGCTTTGTGATAGATGGCACTGTAATAGTCACAAACATATGACTCACAATTTTAGACGAACAGTTGGTAACAGGTAGGTTTTTTAAATTAAAATACAGAACGTAGGTACGTTTGAACATTTTTGTTACAATGTTACACATATACCTTTGTGAACTTATCATTTCTGAGAACGCATGCTGTTACAGCGTGATTACCTGTAAATACCACAATAATGCAATAAATGCTCAAAATGATATCCGTCAACCTAAGTGCATTTGGCAATACGTGTAACGACATTCTTCTCAAAAGCGAGTGGTTCGCCTTCCGTAATGTTCGCACATACACTGACTATGTGCTGACGCATGATGTCAGACGTTGTCGGTGGATCACGATAGCAAATATCCTTCAACTTTCCCCACAGAAAGAAACCCGGGGACGTCAGATCCGGTGAACGTGCGGGCCATGGTATGGTGCTTCGACGACCAATCCGCCTGTCGTGAATTACGCTATTCAATACCGTTTCAACCGCACGCGATCTATGTGCCGGACATCCATCATGTTGGAAGTACATCGCCCATCTGTCATGCAGTGAAACATCTTGTAGTAACATCGGTAGAACATTACGTAGGAAATCAGCATACATTGCACCATTTAGATTGCCATCGATAAAATGGGCGCCAATTATCCTTCCTCCCATAATGCCGCACCGTACATTCACCCGTCAAGGTCGCTGATGTTCCACTTGTCGCAGCCATCGTGGATTTTCCGTTGCCCAGTAGTGCATATTATGCCGGTTTACGTTACCGCTGTTGGTGAATGACGCTTCGTCGCTAAATAGAAAGCGTGCAAAAAATCTGTCATCGTCCCATAATTTCTCTTGTGCCCAGTGGCAGAACTGTGCACGACGTTCAAAGTCGTCGCCATGCAATTCCTGGTGCATAGAAATATGGTACGGGTGCAATCGATGTTGATGTAGCATTCCCAACACCGACGTTTTTGAGATTCCCGATTCTCGTGCAATTTTGTCTGCTACTGATGTGCGGATTAGCCGCAACAGCAGCTAAAACACCTACTTGGGCATCATCATTTGTTGCAGGTCGTGGTTGACGTTTCACATGTGGCTGAACACATCCTGTTTCCTTAAATAACGTAACTATCCGGCGAACGCTCCGGACACTTGGATGATGTCGTCCAGGACACTGAGCAGCATACATAGCACACGCCAATTGGGCATTTTGATCACAATAGCCTTACATCAACACGATATCGACCTTTTCCGCAATTGGTAAACGGTCCATTTTAACACGGGTGATGTGTCACGAAGCAAATACCGTCCGTACTGGCGGAATTTTACGTGATACCACGTACTTACACGTTAGTGACTATTACAGCGCCATCTGTCACAAAGCGAAAAAAGTGGTCCAACTAAAACATTCATATTTCTTTACGTACTACACTAATATGTAATAAAAAATGGGGGTTCCTTTATAAGAAAACGCAGTTGATATCCGTTTGACGTGTAATAGCGCCATCTAGCAGGCCAACCATAGCGCCATCTGGTTTCTCCCTTCAAGCTAGACGAGTTTCGTTCTTTGTAGTTGTTTCGTTTGATGCTTATTTCGTGAGATATTTGGCCAGGGCCGGCCGACGTGGCCGTGCGGTTCTAGACGCTGCAGTCTGGAACCGCGAGACCGCAACGGTCGCAGGTTCGAGTCCTGCCTCGGGCATGGATGTGTGTGATGTCCTTAGGTTAGTTAGGTTTAACTAGTTCTAAGTTCTAGGGGACTAATGACCTCCGAAGTTGAGTCCCATAGTGCTCAGAGCCATTTGAACCATTTATTTGGCCAGGTAACTATTAATGGATAAATAAATGTAGAAATATTTTTTTGTTTAGGGTATTAAAAATTTTTAACTTTTTTTCACACATATGGTGTGATATATGCACACATAAATATACATTTTTTCTTTTTTTCAACATGTGATGTGTATATATTGACGTGTACATATACACATGAATAAAAAATATTTACACGACACACAAACACACATAGAAAATTACATGCGGTAAATGTACCAAAGAGTGAGCAGTCCCAAAGAGAGCGCAGCTTGTGTTGCTGACATCTGACAAAACCGATCAGCTCGCCACTGACGTAGTAGTGTTCAGAGTGGTATCAGTAACACCTCGTAGAAGTTGCGTTAAGAAATCCTGTGTTTCCAAAGTGGAACAGGTTAGAATCACTTTTCTACTTTCTTGAGGTAGTTCTGGTACTCTGGTGCATAAGTTATACACAGAATACGTAAGCAATAGCCTTTAATTCTTGATTGCATTTTGGAAGGCTGGCTTAACTTCGCTTGGAATACTTGTTTCTGTACGGAAGAGAAGGGATATAACAGCTCCAAAGATTGCGTGCATTCCATTTAGTGTTGGTTGGTTGGTTGGTTGATTTGGGAGAGGGGACCAAACAACGAGGTCACCGGTCCCATCGGATTAAGGAAGAATGGGGAAGGAAGTCAGCCGTGCCCTTTCAAAAAAAAAAAAAAGTTCAAATGTATGTGAAATATTATGGGACTTAACTGCTAAGGTCATCACTCCCTAAGCTTACACACTACTTAACCTAAATTATCCTAAGGACAAACACACACACCCATGCCTGAGAGAGGACTCGCACCTCCGCCGGGACTAGCCGCACAGTCCACGACTGTAGCACCTCAGTCCGCTCGGCTAATCCAGCGCGGCGTACCCTTTCAAAGGGGCCATCCCGGAATTTGCCTTAAGCGATTTAGGGAAATCATGAAAAAACCTTGGTGTCTTATATAGGTGTTGCCGCCCGCAGCGCCGTATTCTGCCTGTTCACATATCTCTGTCTTTGAATACGCATGCCTATACCAGTTCCATTGGCGCTACAATATATATATGCCAAAGAAACTGGTATAGGCATGCGTATTCAAAGACAGAGATATGTAAACAGGCAGAATACGGCGCTGCGGGCGGCAACACCTATATAAGATACCAAGTGACTGGCGCAGTTGTTAGATTGTTTACTGCTGCTACAAAGGCAGGTTCAAAATGGCTCCAAGCACTATGGGACTCAGCATCTGAGGTCATCAGTCCCCTAGACTTAGAACTACTTAAACCTAACTAACCTAATGACATCACACACATCCATGCCCGAGGCAGGATTCGAACCTGCGACCGTAGCAGCAGCGCGGTTCCGGACTGAAGCGCCTAGAACCGCTCGGCCACAGCGGCCGGCTACAAAGGCAGGTTATCAAGATATAAGTGAGTTTTAACATAGTGTTATAGTCGGCGCACGAGCGATGGGACAAAACATCTCCGAGGTAGCGATGAAGTAGGGATTTTCCCGTACGACCATTTCACGAATGTACCTAGAACATCAGGAATCTGGCAAATCATCAAATCTCGCTGCGGCCGATAAAAGATCGTGGAGGAACGGGACCAACGACGACTGAAGAGAATCGTTCAACGTGACAGAAGTGCAACCCTTCCGCAAATTGCAGCAGATTTCAACGCTAGGCCATCAACAAGAGTCAGCCTTCGAAACATTCAACGAAACATCATCGATATGGGCTTTCGGAGCCGATGGCCCACTCCTGTAACATTGATGATTGCACGACACAAAGCTTTACGTCTCGCCTGGGCCCGTCAACGCCGACACTAGGCGGCTGATGACTTGAAACATGTTGCCTGATCGGACGAGTCTCGTTTCAAATTTTATCGAGATGGTGGACGTGTCGAATAAGGAGACAACCTCATGAATCCATGTACCCTGCATGTCAGCAGGGGACTGTTAGAGCTGGTGGAGGCTCTGTAATGGTGTGGGACTTATGCAGTTGGAATGATATGGACCCTTGATACGTCTAGATAGACTCTGATAGGTGACACGTACGTAAACATGCTGTCTGATCACCTACATCTATCCATGTCCATGGTGCATTTCGACGGACTTGGACAATTCCAACAGGACAATGCGACACCCCACACGTTCAGAATTACTACAGTGTGGCTCCAGTAACACTCATCTGGGTTTAAACACTTCCGCTGGCCACCAAACTCCCCAGATATGAACATTATTTAACATACACTCCTGGAAATTGAAATAAGAACACCGTGAATTCATTGTCCCAGGAAGGGGAAACTTTATTGACACATTCCTGGGGTCAGATACATCACATGATCACACTGACAGACCCACAGGCACATAGACACAGGCAACAGAGTATGCACAATGTCGGCACTAGTACAGTGTATATCCACCTTTCGCAGCAATGCAGGCTGCTATTCTCCCATGGAGACGATCGTAGAGATGTTGGATGTAGTCCTGTGGAACGGCTTGCCATGCCATTTCCACCTGGCGCCTCAGTTGGACCAGCGTTCGTGCTGGACGTGCAGACCGCGTGAGACGACGCTTCATCCAGTCCCAAACATGCTCAATGGGGGACAGATCCGGAGATCTTGCTGGCCAGGGTAGTTGACTTACACCTTCTAGAGCACGTTGGGTGGCACGGGATACATGCGGACGTGCATTGTCCTGTTGGAACAGCAAGTTCCCTTGCCGGTCTAGGAATGGTAGAACGATGGGTTCGATGACGGTTTGGATGTACCGTGCACTATTCAGTGTCCCCTCGACGATCACCAGTGGTGTACGGCCAGTGTAGGAGATCGCTCCCCACACCATGATGCCGGGTGTTGGCCCTGTGTGCCTCGGTCGTATGCAGTCCTGATTGTGGCGCTCACCTGCACGGCGCCAAACACGCATACGACCATCATTGGCACCAAGGCAGAAGCGACTCTCATCGCTGAAGACGACACGTCTTCATTCGTCCCTCCATTCACGCCTGTCACGACACCACTGGAGGCGGGCTGCACGATGTTGGGGCGTGAGCGGAAGACGGCCTAACGGTGTGCGGGAACGTAGCCCATCTTCATGGAGACGGTTGCGAATGGTCCTCGCCGATACCCCAGGAGCAACAGTGTCCCTAATTTGCTGGGAAGTGGCGGTGCGGTCCCCTACGGCACTGCGTAGGATCCTACGGTCTTGGCGTGCATCCGTGCGTCGCTGCGGTCCGGTCCCAGGTCGACGGGCACGTGCACCTTCCGCCGACCACTGGCGACAACATCGATGTACTGTGGAGACCTCACGCCCCACGTGTTGAGCAATTCGGCGGTACGTCCACCCGGCCTCCCGCATGCCCACTATACGCCCTCGCTCAAAGTCCGTCAACTGCACATACGGTTCACGTCCACGCTGTCGTGGCATGCTACCAGTGTTAAAGACTGCGATGGAGCTCCGTATGCCACGGCAAACTGGCTGACACTGACGGCGGCGGTGCACAAATGCTGCGCAGCTAGCGCCATTCGACGGCCAACACCGCGGTTCCTGGTGTGTCCGCTGTGCCGTGCATGTGATCATTGCTTGTACAGCCCTTCCGCAGTGTTCGGAGCAAGTATGGTGCGTCTGACACACCGGTGTCAATGTGTTCTTCTTTCCATTTCCAGGAGTGTATCTGGGATGCCTTGCCAACGTGCTGTTCAGAAGAGATCTCCACCCCTCGTGCTCTTACGGATTTACAGACAGCCCTGCAGGATTGATGGTGTCAGTTACCTCGAGCACTACTTCAGACATTAGTCGAAATCATGCCGCGTCGTGTTGCGGTACTTCTGCGTGCTCGAAGCGACCCTACACGGTATTAGGCAGGTGTATCAGTTTCTTTGGCTCTTCAGTGTATATGCCAGCTACATTTATTAAGAGATGGTACTGTTCCCCCATGATACACAAAAAACATCAGGACATTCTTGTAGAAGAAAAGAAAAACGCAAGCCAAATTTAATAGCACGTAAAATCTCCAACATATGCGATGTTTTACCGAAGCTCATAATTTAGCGCGCACTTCAATGCGCGATGCATTTAATAGTTCACACAACGAAACTTTCTCTCAGTATTTGGCAGAATAAAGAACAGCTGCCAACATGAACAACTTAGATGTAGAGATCATCGGTGTAGGTAAGCTGCTTAAATCACCTAATAACAGCAAGTCCTCCTGTCCAGATTTATACGAATTAGGTTCCTTTCAGAGTATGTCGGTGTGACAGTTCCATAGTTATAAACCATATGCAACCGCTCACTCGACGAAAGACCCGTTCCTAAAGATTGGAATGTTACACAGATCACACCAAAACTCAAGAAAGTAAGTAGGAGTAATCTGCTGAATTAGAGATCCATATCACTGATGTTGATTTGCAGTAGCTTTTTGGAACGTATACTGTATTCGACAGTTATGAATTACCTCAAAGAAAACCATCTACTGACAAATATTCAGCGCGGATTTAGAAAATATCGTTCTTCCCAAACCCAACTAGTTGTTTATCCCCATATGTAGCGAGTGCTATCCAAAGGGAATCTCAATTCGATTTCATCTTTCTAGAATCACAGAAGACTTTTGACACTGTTGCTCACAAATAACTTCTAACCACATTGCAAGCCTATAGAATATCGTCTCAGTTGTGCGACTCGATTCGTGATTTACTGTTATAAATGTCACGGATCGTAGAAATTGACAGAAAGCCATGGTTTGAAACAGATGTGATATCTGGCGTTCTCCAATGATTTAGACAAGCTATCTGCATGGTGTGCAAAGCGGCAATTGAATTTAAACAATAAAAAGTATTAAGTCATCAACATGGATACTAAAAGGTATCCGCAAAATCCCGGTTATACGATAAATCACGCATATCTAAAGGCTGTCAACTCATTTAAATACTTAGGGATAAAAATTACGAATAAATTAAACTGGAAAGGAAACATAGATCATGTTGTGGGGAAGGTGAACCAAAGACTGCAACACACCCACTAAACATGCAACAAATCCACTTAAGAGGCTGCTTACGCAACGCTTGTCCTTCCTTTCTGGCGTACTGCTGCATGGTATGGAACCCTTACGAGACAGGATTAACGGACATCTAAAATTTCAAAGAAGGGAAGCTCGTTTTGTATTACCGCGAAACGGGAGAGAGAGTCACGGACATGATACGCAAGTTGGGTGGCAGTCATTAAAACAAAGGCGTGTTTCGGTGCGGCAGGATCTTTTCACGATTTTCGGTAACCAGCTTTCTCCTCTGTATCGAAAATATTTTCTTGGCGCACACTTACATAGGGAGAAACGATCATGGCAGTAAAACAAGAGAAATCAGAGCTCTCACGGAAATATTTATGTGTTCGTTTTCCCCGCGCGCTGTTCGAGAGTGGAGCGGTAGAGAAATAGCTTGAAGTTAGTTCTATTAACCCTCTGCCAGACACTGCAGAGTAGTCACGTGGATGTATATGTAGTTAACTGGAGGAACGAAGCGTTCCAAGTGTTTGGAAGTAGTCTGAGAGGCATTCTCGTTTCCGAGAAGATTGTAACTGCAAGCTGTATCGCTGACGTCAGTCTGTTCTAGAATTATCGAACACGTTTTTGCGCTCGTGTATTATTATTTTTTGAGGACGAAAATCTCCACTGTAACAAACAACACAGATTTTGAAAATAGGAATCTTTTGAGGATCTACTCTCTCTTTTCGTCGATGAAAACAAGAGGGCAGCACATAACGGTGACCAGATTGATGCTGTGTTGTTCAACTTCCGAGAGGCATTCCATACAGTTCCACACTGCAGACATCTCAACAAACTGTGAGCTTTGCGATATACCACACAAGATTTATGACTTGATTCAAGGCTTACTAGCAGATAGAAAGGAACACCTGGCTTTTAACGGGGCGAAATCGTCGCATGTAAGTAAAAAATTGCGTCTATGAAAAAGCAAATAATGTTGAAGCTTGCACAAAAAAAAACTTTGCGTTCTGCCTTACGGCAGGTCTTGTCATGGGGAAGCCACTCGGTGAGCCAGCTCACTCCTTCTCTACACATCAAAATCTGTCGTCCATAGTGTGACATCGGCGGTAAACAATGCACAGCAATTAGAGATCTCAACCCACCGAACTGCTCGCGGCGGTTGGCGGTAACCCTTTGTCTCTAACCTCTGCCTGGATTTCATCCATTGTCATATGTCTGTTCATCAGAGCCGATCTAACAATGTCTTAAAGCCTACTGTCTTCTCGTGGTGTAGCCCTTCTTGCCAAACTGTTGCCCTGATTCCATCTCGTTATCATTCGTTCTGCAGTCGCTACACTACAGCCACCTGTCTACGCATTCTGTACTTAACATAACGTTAGTCACTCCCAATAGCCATCATCTACTCATACTATTCTTCATACCTATAGATGATAACCATCATGGGACATTCCTAACATAATGTCGCACCTCCTTTTGCCGCCGTAGTGCAGCAATTGGAGGTGGCTTGGACTCAACAAGTCGCTGGAAGTCTCCTATAAAATTTTTGAAATGGCTGAAATGGCTCTGAACACTATGGGACTTAACATCTGAGGTCATCAGTCCCCTAGAACTTAGAGCTACTTAAACTACTTAAACTAACCTGAGGACATCACACACATCCATGCTCGAGGCAGGATTCGAACCTGCGACCGTAGCGGTCGCGGTTCCAGACTGAAGCACCTAGAACCGCTCGGCCACTCCGGCCGGCAAAAATTTTGAGCCATGCTGTTTCTTTAGCCGTCCATAATTGCGAAAGTGTTGCCGGTGCTTGATATTAGCACGAACTGACCTCTCCGTTATGTCCCATAAGTGTTCGAGGGATTCATGTCGGTATATCTCAGTAGCCAAATCATTCGCAGGAATTGTCCAGAATCTTCTTGAAACGAATCCCGTACAATTGTGACCCAGTGACAAAGTGCATTGCCATCCAAAGATATTCCATCTTTGTTTGGGAACATCAAGTACATGAATGGCTGCAAATGATCTCCAAGCAGCCGAACATAACCATTTCCGGTCAATGAACGGTTCAATCGGACTAGAGAACCCAGTTAACTGCATGTAAACACAGTTCACATCATTACAGCGTCACCACCATCTTGCACCGTGCCTTATTCACAACTTGGGTCCATGGCTACGCGGGGTCTGGGGTCTGCGCCACACTCCAACCCTACCATCAGCTCTTACCAACTAAAATCCAGACTCATCTGACCACGCCACGGTTTTGCAGTCGTCTAGGATCCAACCGATATGGCCAGGAGCTCAGGAGAGGTGCTGCAGGCGATATCGTGTTGTTAGTAATGACACTCTCGTCGATTGTCTGCTGCCATAGCCCATTAACGACAAATTTTGCCGCACCGTCGTAACGGACACCGTTTGCCGTACGTTCCACGCATATTTTTGCGGTTATGTCACGCAGCGTTGCTTGTCTGCTAGCACTGACAAGTCTACGTAAAAGGCACTGCTCTTGGCCGTTACGCGAAGGCCGTCGGACACTGTGTTGTCCGTCTTGAGAGGTAATACCTGAAATTTGGTACTGTCGGCACGTTTTTGACACTGTGTATCTCGGAATTCCCTAACTATTTTCGAAATGGAATGCCCACGTGTATAGCTCCAAGTACCATTCCGCGTTCAGGGTCTGTTAACTTCCGTCGTGCGGCTCTAATCACACCTGACACCTTTTGACATGAAACAGCTGAGTGCAAATGACAGCTCCACCAATGCACTGCCCTTTTATACCATCTATACGCGATAATACCACATCTGTATACGTACATATTGCTATACCATGACTTTTGTCTCCTTAATGTAGGTAGGAATGGGTTTTTCTGTACCAAAACCATAGAAAATAAGCGCTTATGAAGATGAAATTTTAATCAACATATTTCACAGGCGAGGAAATGCTAGAATATCAGTTAGGTAGCATTCGGTAAAGGTTTTCATGTCCTTTAGTGAATACAGGTTGTTTATTTTAACTTGAGTCAACTAAATATCTCGAAAACGGTGCATCGTATGAAGAAAAAAATGTTCTAGGTGAGAAGATAATATTAGCAAAGAGGACATCCATCTGTGCTGCAACTGGCCGCCTTCTACCCAACCCTCCTGCGTGGGCGGAGTCAACTTTGTACTTTCAGATGGGAACCACCCATTTAATTGCATTTTCGTATGGTACGCCAAAAAATACGTTCGGCTTCCTCAAACCAGTGTTTTCCATTCGAGATAGAAGGCGCTGTAATCGACATATATCAGGTATGACTGTTTTGCAATTAAGAACCGACACATTTGATTCTACATTTCATTTGCGGTGTAAATGTAAACATGTGTCTTCTAACGGGTCATTTTGATGTTCGAAAATCACTTTAGCCTTACAAATTTAATTGTACTGAATAACATGGTTGCCCGTTTCACTGTCTCGTTAGAAACTGCGCTTAGCGTAATTCAGGAAAAACGACGTGGATGTAATAGTTTTCTGTTTCCATCAGAATGATTGATACCGGGGTGTCCTCTTGCCTCTGGTATTGATGTGCTTGATTTCGAGTGTTCCCTTGCCTCTCACTATTGGAATGCTAGATTTCGGCTTGTATCCGTGGCAGGTCTGCCTGCCACTATCACTTGATGGACATTTTACCTTATTGCAGGATTGTGGTTTGTATTCCGCCGGTAGTCGCGTAGCGGCCAGAACGAGAGTCAGGGCGGTTGGATGGAAACACACACCGATATCAGTCACCCAGATTGCGTGGTCCGAGGACGGCCACCAAACTAAAGCATTTCGATGGTTTGGGGAACAGAAAACTATTGCCAAAAATGTCAATGTCTAGCCATATTGTTTGTACTGTACAATCACATCTACAACACTCAAGTAACGTTTGAATATCAGTATCAAAATATCAGTATTAACCGTTAGAACACAAAGGTTTACATTTACATCGTAAATTAAATTAAGAATTAAGTGCGACATTTCTTAGCTGCAAAGACAGGCACAAATGATATTCGTCGATTACAGCGCCATTTACCACGAATGGGAAAGAATGGTGCGTAGAATCCAATTATGCAATAAAATGAGGGACGGGGGGGGGGGGGGGGGGGGGGGAGGGCAGGGTTCCCATTTGGAAATACAAAGTTGATTCCGTGTACGCAGGAGGGGTGGTTAGGAGACGACCAGCTGGAGTACAGACAGATGTCACCTTTACTAATATTAACTTTTCACAGAAAACATTAATTCGTATTCGATGTATCTAGTTGCCTCAAGTAAAACAAACAGCCTGTATACAGGGTGTCCCAGGAGGAATGGTCAGCATTCAGGGATATGACAGGAATGATCATTCGAAGCAAAAAAGTCTAGTAAATATAGATCCACTTATCCATTCGCATCAAATTCGGCACTATATTGTTAACAGAAAGTTATTAGATAAGCTTAAAATAGTTTAGCGATGGATATGTCTTCATGTCATCGAAATTCAGCGTATTAATTTATGTTCTGTCTTTTAATGGACGAAGAAAGCGAGAACGTAATGTATACAAAAATGTCAGACGCCTTACAGAAGAGGATTACCCTTGCATCAATATATATTTGTGATACATTGCCCTAAAATGTAAATTGTACCTGCATGCTTCGGCATAATGTTATGTACGGCGCGTCGTGGTCGCACCATTAAGGCAACAGTAATGCCGCGGGAAGGACATGGACGTTGGAATATCCGATCAGCCTTGAGGCACACCTTTTAACCTGCATAATGAGCAATGGCTTTGGACATTACAGCAACGCAGCCAAAGCATTTTACCTCAGCTGCACTACTGATTTTAAGTGCTGTTCTTCATTTTTAAAGAAATGTTTATCTCGAATAAACGATTATTCCTCTGTCCAGCGTAAATTGTTTTTCTATTACTGTTATTTGTGAACGCGAACATTTTATGTTAAGTGTAATAGTGACTGGTTACAGACTGCAGTGTAGGATACAAACAACAGCAGTAACCTGTCATAGATAATCATCACCTCCAATTCGTGGATACGCTATTTCAATGTGGTTGTGAACTAACTTCATGAAGCAGGATGTCCTCATGTATCAAACAAAACAAAACGTCTGTGGGTGTCTCAGTTCGGCCAAGGGCAAACGAGGCCCACTTAGAGGGTATGGAAGGTGCCGCGTACACCTGTTGAACGATATCTTGACGATGGCTGAGAGATCGGTCAATGTCGGAGTCAGGGGGCGTAAGCGACGTTGCAGCTTGGAAGAAAGGATTCACGCAGTGAAATTCAGCACACGTTCGTCCAACTCTGTAGAAGAATTACGAATATTGTTCATTTAGAGATACAAAAAAATATAAGTGTAATAGTTGTTTAAAAAAGTTCTGAAGCTAACAGGGCGCAGGTTTCCCTATTACGGCGTTGTTTCGATAAAATATTCAAGGGTAAATTGTACAAGCAATAACCGAGAGAAGTTTCCAGGAGAATGAAAGTACTACAACCACCAACCGGTGCGGGCACAATTCCAGTACGACTCCAACAACGGATTCTCACTGTGTCATAAGTGAAGCGCATTGGTTATGGTATATAGTGCACTGTAGCCACTGCGTAGTTAAGTGGTACCCTGCTCCTAATCGTTCAGTGTACCTTGCCAGTTTATTGTTTACCTATTAACTTGTGGATGCAGTATGCACTACAAACTGCTTGAAATCATTAACAGGGGTATGGTTTACTATGAAGCGAGACGGAATGGGGGAAGAAGCCCTTCGTATGTAAGAGCATAGGTTTCCTAACAGAAGACAGACGCCTTTGCTGCAGTTTCACGATAAAGGAACAAGGCGCCTTCGTACTGATAAGGCTGGCGCTGTAAAGCGTGATGTGAGAATATCGTATTTACTATGGGTCATGTGATTGAGGTTTGTCGGTACAATTTCAGTTAGTTCAGTCGCGTGTTATGGGCACAAGTCGCCTAACTGCTGGCAGCCACCACTACAGTACAGTATGAACGAGTACCACCCTCAGAAAGTGCAACCACCAGAAGCACCTGATTTCGCACCTCCTATGGAGTCTAAGAGTTGGTTTCTTTTACAAAAATTTAACAAGGCCGCCTTTAACAGAGACGTGCTATGCTTGATTATCGTCTTCTATGACGTGTATCTCATCAGTCTCTGCACACAGAATGTATTAGTCTGCAGGGCATAGTAAAATTTGCTGTGAATGGCAAGCACTGGTAGGAGCATGGTGGAGCACCAGCACACCGAAGAGGACCAGCGGCGTGGCCAGTGTGCTTACCTACTTCAACCTCCTTCAATGTTTCTCTTCGAGAGCGGGTACAGAGGGTGTCGCACGTGCCTCCCGATGTCATCAGAGCTGACCTGATTCTCCAAACCACTGACGCGTTTCACTACATAAAACAGAGTGTTACCATGCTCTACATGGCTTATCGTCATTGTTGAAACAGTATCAAACATGTAACAAGGATCAAGAAATACTATTTCAGTAAAATATCTATAGTGACTGTGGCACACGATGTTTACGTTTGTGACGTCATGTGAGCCCGGTCAGTGCAATACCCATGATACCACAAATCATACCCATTTATTTATGATGTTATTATGATCATATGACAAGCCAAGCCATCCCTTGGATGTGATTCACATGCAAGAAGCCACACCACATTTCTTGGAACTGAGGTGGCCATTAACGAAACAGCTCATCACATACCAGTGCTTTACAGGACATTGAAATGATATAGCCTTTCGCAATGTAAGCAAAAACATCCGCATTGGTTGTGCTCAAAAGTATGTGAATGATGTGAATTATTTGTGCCGTGCTCAGAACTATTTATCCAAAAAATTATATAAATGGTATAATTTGCAGTATTGCCACATCTAAAATACATCAGGAACACAAACACACACACGCGTATGCATGCACATCCACCCACCCATTCCCCCCCTCCCCTCCCCCCCCCCCCCCCCCCCCGACCTCCGCCACACACACACATACACACACAGGTTGCTTACCACAGTTGGCAAGTATAATTACAGGTCTCTGATTGCAAACAATTCAGAGTTGACAGAAAAGTAAAACTGTGTTATTTCTCATAATATGGAAGACTTCCAGCACAAAACATATATGGCACTACTGTCATAATTTAATTGTTCCATGACATTAAAAAAATTACATATGGCTTGTATATTGGCACTACTGAGAAAAACTTGTAGACTAAGCAGCACTAGTTAACAATTGTTGTACGAGACTTTGCAAGCATAATGTACCTTCAAATTAAATATGTCTACGTCTAAATTATCTGTATTACAAATTAAAATTCAGTTCTTATGCCACATTTTGCAAGCAAAATGGACCTCCAATTTAAACATTTCCACATCTAATTGTCTGTATTACTTATTAAAATTCATGTAGCTTGCTTATTGGCACTACTGAAATAAATTATAGGATAGTAGATAAAAGTAGTTTAATATCTGTACCGTGCATTAAATTCATCTAAATACATAAAATTGGTTGTAGAACATTCAAAACACACATGGACGCTACAGTTGATTCAACTTACGGCTAAAAGTCTATTTATCAACGATAATTACCGATGTAGGCAATGTTATGCATTGATAACATCTTATGCTCACAGAAAGCAGTTTCAGTTAGTTCACCATTTATCCATACATATTCCTATGATTGTAGTGTATTTTGCATAGCAATATGATCAAAATACCTAACACCAGCAAATGCTTTTTATTTATACGCTAAAAGGGGCTGTCCAGCAACAGCCTCTGGGAAAATGGAGTTACTGATATGTTTTCCCACAGAACCATCATCTTACTTGCACTTGGTTCCATCAACAACTTACCAAGTATGTGTCTCAACGGAGTAAATTGAAAGGTCTCTGCTGGATTCCTTTCATGTTAATTTCTTAAATCTGTTGTCATTTACGGCATAAATTCCTCTTCTAAATTTACTGTGGCGTTTCTGACTATCTGGGAGGTGACTGAGTAGTGGAACGTGTTACTTTTACACATAAACAAGAACGATCCGTCACACTACTACACTTTAAAACACAGTTTCTATGTAATTCATGCCACACAGTCTCATACGGAACCTACATCTGCTTTCTTTTATATACTGTATATGATAAGATACTGTCATCCCCCTTCCCTTCTATGTGAGAAGATGAATGAGCAAATGTATTTCTAGTTGCACGCTTGAGGGTAGCAGACAAGCCTGTCTGCTTGAGAACAGTAGGACCAACGTCGGAACAGGTAGCTACGCTTTCTAAAAGCAGAGAGGTTTCTATTCTTAGTATGGTCCTGTCCGTCCCTTGTCATGTTGGTATAGGAAGCTGCCCCTCTGGCCACTTCCGTTTGTATTTGTGAGCCACCCTCAGTAAGGAACCACGGCAGTCTGTCCGTGGCGAGCGTCTGAAGTGGTAAGATCTCCGGCTAAGCGCGTGTCTGCTAAGTCCGTAGGATAGTGGATTTCTTAAGTTCAGCCTAACTGAAAATTTAATCACCTTTATTTCAGGTTTACCTCTAAAATATCTAATGTTATCTTAAATTGCAGCGCAGTGTAATTCGAGTGTGAAGTTCAGAATATATTCCGGTAGTTGCTTTGTCACTACTTTGTGAGTAAAGTGGAGCCACGTGTTGATCAGTAACTCTAACTAATATCATCAATCTTAAATGCGAATGTGCGTGAGATTATAACGTCTCGTCTTGACAATATTTTTCAATATAGCAACTTTTCTTTATGTTCAACCCACGTGGGGTGTACTTTGTGAGACCAGTACCACGTGCTCATACAATGGTTTGACCCATCAGGTTAATAGTAAGACGATAGTAACCAGTTTGAGGTTTTTCTTTTGTAAATTGCTTTTCGATCTAATTTATTTTAATTATCAAAATTATTGTGGAGTTACACTCTTTGTAGCCGGCCGTGGTGGCCGTGAGGTTCTAGGCGCTGCAGTCTGGAGCCGAGCGACCGCTACGGTCGCAGGTTCCAATCCTGCGTCGGGCATGGATGTGTGTGATGTCCTTAGGTTAGTTAAGTTTAATTAGTTCTAAGTTCTAGGCGACTGATGACCTCAGAAGTTAAGTCGCATAGTGCTCAGAGCCATTACACTCTTTGTGTAAATCAAGTTGACCACGTGAAGCATGTGGTGTAATCATCAAAGTAGCCCTCAGCTACTCTTTTCGGGAAGATTTCACAGGGAGTTAGCATGAATTTAGTATACCAGTATGTGATAATTACATGACGGACAGGATTGTGCTACGAACGTAGCTTCTTTGGGTGAAAATTGAATCGGTTGGTTGTGGTTAATTTCCTCTTGCATATGTTTCAACGTTCTTCGTGTGTTATTTTATGAATGCAGTGTTGTATGCAGTTTCCCAATCTTGGCTCCATATTTGATGTGTTCCGTAAGATTACAATCTCACATTTTCACAATTCTAAATAAGGCACCAGCTTAGTTATGAATCGAGTTTAATATGCTGAAATTTCAATGATCAATGTTAAAACAAATTTCCAAATATAAACTGATTTATTTCTTTTTATTTAAATTCTCTTTTTTATATACATATCACCGGTTGTCGTATGAATATTAAAAGATTATAATTAATGTTAGTCTGGTTGGGAATTTGGTAAGCTAGACTGGAGAACTGGTGAAACAGTTGCTCAGTAATGCAAGGTTAACTTCCCCAGACAGTTCGCAGCTTTTAACCCACTTTTTTGGTCTTGAATATCAGCACCGCTTTCAGAAGAAATTAAAGTAACAACGTTACAAAGTTCATAATTATTCATCTAAGCTCTTCATTCTTTAAGTAAGACTTGGTGTTCTTATACGGAATTTACCATTCTGCAACTGTGCCTTTCACTCTATTTTCCACAGTCATTGGAAACTTCAAGCAATAATCGATACTTCTTACAGCTCCTCTACAATAGCTATTATTTCATTATCATGTTTATTGTTGCCTACCACTTTTGAAGCTAGCAAGATAACTAATCGTTCTACCAGTTCATTTGGGCTATTCCAGTAGACACTGTTGATATCTGCTGGCGATTCACTGAAGATGATCTTCCAGGTGTAAATATCACCTGCCCATCATAGCCATCCTCTTATTCTTCTTCTCATCATCATTAGCAGCAACAGAATCATCATCTTCCTTTTAATAATCATGCTCTTCTTCGTCATCATATTCCTAATTACAGTCATCCTCCTCTTCTTCTTCTTCTTCTTCTCCTCCCTCCAATGCCTCCAAATTTTGCTTTCAAAAATACATTGTCTGCTTTGGCTTCAGCTTCATTGTCTGCTTTTTCTTGGTCTCTTTTCTTCTTCTTCTTCTTCGTGTACTTCTTCTTCTCCATTCGGAATAGCTAAACCGATCTCTGTAGCAGTTCGTAAATGGGTTTAAATGATTTTGTCCAGCACAGGCTCAGCTTCAGTTTGCCTTCTTTGCACTAATGATAGTTTCTTGTAGATATTTCATTATTTATTAGGGGATCCACGAGAGTTGATCCTATTTTGTCAGGTCGCAACCCCAATTCCGAATTGTACTCACAGAGCTGAAACTTTTCCCTATTCGTCTATTTGGGTGAGAGTGAGGACGGGGCAACTCGCTCTCCTGCTCACAACATGCAGCTAAATTATTATTTATTTACCTCCGCTCCATAAAGTATTATCCCTTGCCCTTCTCCGAGGAATGGAAAGACTGTCTGGCGGTGCCCGTGATGGGCTAGGAACGGCTTTGTCACTCATCGAGAGATGATTAATATGCAACACAACACAACACGCCAGAACGATCACTTCAAAATGGCTACATCACAATGTTCAGGTTGTTACATCAGTGATATATGCAGCGAACAAAACATGAGCGGGAGAAAGTCGGTTGACTTCTACCGATCCAAAACTAGAAGCCCTCGTCGCTCATCTCTCTGTGAACGATCAGGTACTATATGAGTTAAAGTAGGACAATCGCATGTTGTCTAGGAGTGCCACAGAAAATTAGTAAATCATTATTTCATTTTTATCAAATTTTCTTTTGTATTTCTTTCGATTGCATAGTCTTATGACTTGAGACAGAGAAAATTGATTATGATTGCTATGTCTTATCTTATCTAACTAAACAGTTTAACTTTTACCCACAGATAACTGATACTAAATATGGCTAAATCTACATACATCAAAAAAAGTTTTGCATCACGCTGTTTCCCATAACTCCTGTAGATAGACGTTGATTGTGATATTGTATCACAGTCCCTTTGACTGCTCAGAGATGTCACTAAAGCCGCCCAAAGATGTAAACAACCATGCATGAGCAGCACCTATTAGACGGAGAGGTCCGATAGCCGTTCAGTTCCAGTTATTCCACAAGGAAGGAGGTACACGGCTCGTGTCGTCTGTAGTTCAACCTTGCCTAGACGGTCAATATCGCGGTTCGACCGCGTCCGCTATGTTACTTTGTGCCAGGAAGGGCTCTCGACAAGGAAAGTGTGAAGGAGTATCGGAGTGAACCAAAGCGATGTTGTTCGGACATGAAGGAGATACAGAGAGACAGGAACTGTCCATGACATGCATCGCTCAGTGGATGACCGCTGCCTACGGATTATGGCTCGAAGGAGCCCTGTCAGCAACGACACCATGTTGAATAATGCTTTTCGTGCAGCCATAGGACGTCATGTTACGACTCAAACTGTGGGCAGTTGGTTGCATGATGCGCAACTTCACTCCGTCCATGGCGAGGTCCATCTTTCCAACCACGACACCATGCAGCGTGATACAGATGGGCTCTACAACATGCCAATTGGAATGCTCAGGATTGGCATCACGTTCTCTTCACCGATAAGTGTCGCATAGCCTTAGATGTGCTCTACAACATGCCAATTGGAATGCTCAGGATTGGCATCACGTTCTCTTCACCGATAAGTGTCGCATAGCCTTCAACCAGACAATCGTCGGAGGCGTGTTTGGAGCCAACCCGGTCAGGCTCAACGCCATAGACACACTGTCCAGCGAGTGGAGCAAGGTGGAGGTTCCCTGCTGTTTTGGGGTGGCATTATGTGGGGCCGTCGTACGCTGCTGGTGGTCATGGAAGGCGCCGTAATGGCTGTACGATACGTGAATGACATCCTCCGAACGATATTGCAGCCATATCGGCAGCATATTGGCGAGGTATTCGTCTTCATGAACGACAGTTCGCGCCCCCATCGTGCGCATCTTGTGAATGACTTCCTTCAGGATAACAACATCGTTCGACTAGAGTGACCAGCATGTTTTCCAAACATGAACCGTATTGAACATGCCTGGGATAGACTGAAAATGGCTATTTATGGACGATGTGACCCACCAACCACTCTGATGGATCTACGCTGAATCCCCGTTGAGGAGTGGGACAACGGGAACAGTTAATTCTGCTAGCCGTTCAAAACATTTTAAAAACTTATGATACACTGAACACCGATTCCTTTGAGGAACAACACACTTCAAAGACGTATTGACTAAATGAGGTATTGTAGTGTATTGTATTGTATTGAAGTGAGCTCTAAGAAACGACGGAGAGGCTTCGTCCCCGCCGTAGCCTCGGTGGTACACAACCCCACAACAGGCTCCAGCAGTTCACTCATCGCACCGCCGCCCCACACCGAACCCAGGGTTATTGTGCGGTTCGACGCCCCAGTGGACCTACGACCGGGAACGTCTCACACCGGACGAGTGTAACCCCAATGTTTGGGTGGTAGAGTAATTATGGTGTACAGGTACGTGGAGAAAGTGTTTGCGCAGCAATCGCCGACATAGTGTAACTGAGGCAGATGGAAAAAAAGACTTAAAAACCATACACAGACTGGCCGGCACACCGGACCTCGACACTAATCCGCCTGGCAGATTCTTGCTGGGGACTGGCACGCCTTCCTGCCCGGAAAATGAGGTATAATATTGAAAGCATCTTGCAAAATTATCAGCAAACGATTCAGTCCTCCACACAACTAGACGAGTCAGTTTTGCCTGTTAATGAAGCATTATTACTGGCATATGTTCATTTTGTATGGACCAAGAAATCCATGCAGAACAGCTGTTAGGGAGAACCGTGACAGCAGACACTTGAGGTGAACCATTATTTAATGTTTTCAAAGATTGTTCAATGGAAAAAGTGACCCCTCTATCGAATATAACATCAGCAGCTATCGTGGACCTACAGTATAAGTCATTTAAAGCAAAATATACCTGCGGTGTTTGGAGTACACTGTGCCATCCATCGACAACATTTAGTTATTAAAAATCTGAGAGGTAGACTGCATCAACCTCTCCAATTTATCATTAAAGCAATAAACAAAATTCGATTCAATGCGTTAAATTCCAGGGCATATCCGCTGTTGTGTGAAGAAAATGATGGGAACTTTGATCGTTTACTCCTTCTCTCTGAAGCACGCTGGCAATCAATGTTGGACAATACTTTTTTCGTTTTTTGAGACTGTTTTCGATATTTTGAACGCGTAAGATAACACTTTTAAAATAAAATTTAATCAAGTGGAAACCACACATTCCTTATTTAACAGATTTGTTTAATAAATTTGATGAAATTGACTTTCTGTTTTAAAGTGACAGTCTAAATCTGATACAGATTTTCGTGGCACAATTAAATTATAGAAGCAAAACAATGGACGGAACGAATTTTGCTAGTTTTTCAATTTGACATAGACGCGTTGCCAGGATAATGACGTTTCAATGTACGGTCAACATTTAAACGTCCTTCACACATATTTGCAACTAGGTCTGAGGATGTTTTGCCTCAGAGGATTATCAATCCATATAGTGACATTGAAGAAACGGATGTCATATTAAAAGAAGAAATCATCGAACAAGCACTAACGAACTTAAAGCACAGTTTACAAAGGGATATCAGCAATTCCGTCTTCAGATAAATGTACATGTTACTTAAAGTGTATTATAGACTACTGCGACAAAGTTTGTTTTAGTTCTATAGTCTGGAACCGCGCGACCACTACGGCCGCAGGTTCGAATCCTGCCTCGGACATGGATGTGTGTGCTGTCCTTTGGTTAGTTAGATTTAAGTAGTTCTAAGTTCTAGGGGACTGATGACCTCAGAAGTTAAGTCCCATAGTGCTCAGAGCCATTTGAACCATTTTTTTTTTTTTTTAGTTTTTCCATCTTTGTACCTGGTGGAAAGGGGCTGCAACCAAACTTGGCACACATATTATTTACTGTCTGGAAACAATCGCTGTGAGGGTAAGGACACGTGCCTATTAAAGGGATGGGGTGGGGCAAACTGTAATGTTGTTCACGACGCGCAAATAGCGAGACTATATTCAACCAGTATTTGAAAATGATAGCACTTAGTGACTTGGAACAAACTTTTCACATATTTTCAAACCATTACGAAACTTTGTCTCCATGAGAACCCTAACAAAGTGATGAAAGATAAAAATTTATAGTTTACTACATTCTCGCTGTTCATGTTGTAAAACTGCCGCATCAGACATGCCGTTTTAATTTATTACGTCTTTATTACTAACTGTATTCACAGCACATTTTGCTGAATGTACCAGCAAAATTATAAAAAAATGGCTCTGAGCACTATGGGACTTAACATCTCACGTCATCATTCCCCTAGAACTTAGAACTACTTAAACCTAACCAACCTAAGGACATCACACACATCCATGCCCGAGGCAGGATTCGAACCTGCGACCGTAGTGGTCGCGCGGTTCCAGACTGAAGCGCCTATAACCGCTCGGCCACCAGCGGCCGGCAGCAAAATCATACCATTGTTCGGGACATAGTTCAGGAGATATGACGTCATAAACAATTCGATGCGCGAAAAACTGCAGCATCGTGGGTGACGTTTAAATTTATTACATATTTGCTAACAACTCTATTAGCGACATATTTCGCAGACGGTATCCACACATACTGCTGAATGTATGAGTCCGGGAGATATGATGTAAAAATACGAGTACTGAGACGTGTGAGAAACTGCTGCATCATGCATGGCGTTTTAATTATTTACTTCTTTACTACTGGCTGTATTCGCAACATATTTCGCAGATAGTATCCGCATATACAGCTGAACGTCTCTACGAAAACATATATTTATAAAGAAGAGAATGTGGCACTTCATTCTGTCGCTGACTTCCGAAAATACTTCTGTCACTGAATTAAAAAGAAACTAACAGCACTACGAGTTGGTTTTTTGGTGTACTTCGAAACTAACAGCGTCATCTATTGGTTCTTTGGCGTACTACGCTGTGATGATTAAACATGCGAACTACTAAGTTGAGCACACGATTTTAGGTAAAACTTTAAATCACAAAATCTCATCCGATTTTGATGAAATAATGCCTATATGTTGACCCCATATACTCTCAAGCTACCTGTGAAAACACCATGAAAATTCGTCTAGCAGTTTTATAGATTAGCGTGTTCAAACAAACAGACATCACAAATTTAGACAACATTGTCTATGGAGTGCAGCGATTCGGCGCTATATTTAGGTTAAAATCAACAATAACAGTGTTCGATCGTGGTATCACGAGAAAATCAAGGAGCTGCCAGCACCGGCCACAGGGGGCCAAAATTCCTGAGGATGACTTTAACATAACCAGAAACCGGTAAATAAACAAATATAATTGCGATCTCGATTGTTGATTTTAACCTGAACAAACAGACAGAACGATTTTACCGTTTTATTATTAGTATAGAGGAAGGCTATTCTTACTATAGCGTTAAAACGTAGTGCTGAAATCCTAAAATGAACCGACAGTTAATTTGTAAACTGAATCCCTCTGTGCACCTGTCCCATATCTCACAGACTAATACAATGAGCGAGTTAGGTGGCGCAGTGGTAGCACACTGGACTCACATTCGGGGGGGACCACGGTTCAAACCCGCCTCCGGCTGTCATGATTTAGATTTTCCGTGATTTCCCTAAATCGCTTCAGAAAAATGCCGGGATGGTTCCTTTAAAAGGGAACGGCCGGTTTCCTTCCCTATCCTTCCCTCATCCGATGGGAAATATTTATGAATCAGGTGTGTGCATGGTACGTGTCAGACTCTACTATAAATACGTTGAAATCGTGATCGTAGGAATAGGTAGTCCTAAGATTTCGCGATTATGAAGTGCGTGTGTGAAGTGAGTGATAACAATTTCAAATTAGTGTATATTGAAACGAACATAATCGCAATTTGGTTTAACACTTAACTTTCACTTCTGCCCTACACTCAGACCAAACACTCAGTCTCACTGTGCTTGTTATTGTTTTTGTTAGTGCAGTGCTGTTACTAGTATGTCTGCTGGCTAGCAGTAGATTTTTATTTTGTTTCTCTTTTCCTGCAACATGCTGAAGGGAGACTGTTTATCTAGAATAGAGGAAAATGTTGTCATACATACATCTACAAATCGTGCTAAATTACGTAAAGGCTGAGTGGGCAAGCAAGCCTTGTAGCTGCAAATCGGCGTGTTATGACAATATTCAGGCGCGAGAAACATTTAAGATAATTAAAGGTTTCAATATTATTTTAACTTTTTTATTTTATTTTTGTGTGGTCCACAGCCTCAATGCGTTTTGTGAGTGAAAATATGATTCTGGTAGGCTGTATTTTTTTTTTTTTTTTTTTTACTATCTATACGATGGTCAGTTTCAATCTTTGGTCATTTTCAAACATGTATCCGAAGCTTCCAACTCCATCTTACGTTATAATACATGGCTAGTACATGTCGACAGGAGTACACCTTACTTCTGTGCGTATGTTGTACGAAAACAATATACTATTGTACGCCGTCACGTCTATTAACCGACACAAAAAGAAAGATCTCATCCGTATATTATCAGATTATCGATCCCCCGAAGATCAAGTCTGCTACTTATCACTGTCACATGAGACATGTATTACGACTTGTTAAATAATATTACGCGGTATACAATAAGCAATAAAATAAATTATTGTCATGTGCTTGTAAACTTTCAAAATCTTAGAATGAAATAAATTCGTTTGTGTACATATAATTTGGTATTGTCTCTTTTCCCCATCAACAGATTCGTGTCACACTGTCATCCTTTCTGATATTAATAAATTAAAAATGCTTCTGTAACATGTAATACACCGTCCAGTCACACTAGTGTAACCACCGCCTATGTTCGACCTCAGCGTGCAATAACCACTAACGAACAGCTGGTGGCAGCACTAGCAGTGGAGGATATACGCACATCAAAAAAGTTTTCCAACATCTCGGTTCCGAGAGTTCCGGAACCTGTACAGAAAATTGGAATAGAGATCAACATAAACGTTGTTTCCGCCCTTTTTCTTGCTCATCAGAATCACACGTTGCATGTTGTACCACCATACAGCGAGACCTTCAGAGGTGGCAGTCCAAATTGCTCTACATACCGGTACCTCTAATACCCAGTTGCACATCCTCTTGCATTGATGCATACCTGTATTCGTAATGGCATACTATCCACAAGTTCATCAAGGCACTCTTGGTCCAGATTGTCCCACTCCTCAACGGCGATTTGGCGTAGATCCCTCAGAGCGGTTGGTGGGTCACGTCGTCCATAAACAGCTCTTTCCAATCTATCCCAGGCATGTTCGCTACGGTTCATGTCTGGAGAACATGCTGGTCACTTTAGTCGAGCAATGTCGTTATCCTGAAGGAAGTCACTCACAAGATGTGTACGATGGGGGCGCGAACTGTCGTTCATGAAGACGAACGCCTCGCCAATATGCTACCGATATGGTTGCACTATCGGGCGGAGGATGGTATTCACGTATCGTACAGCCATTACGGCGCCTTCGATGACCACCAGCGGCGTGGTCGGCCCCACATAATTCCACCCCAAAACAGCAGGAAACCCCCACCTTGCTCCACTCGCTGGGCAGTGTGTCTCAGGCGTTCAGCCTGACCGGGTTGCCTCCAAAGACGACTCCGACGATTGTCTGGTTGAAGTCATATGCGACACTCATCGGTGAAGATAACGTCCAATCGACATGTTGTTGGGCCCATCTGTACCGTGCTGCATGATTTCGTGGCTGCAAAGATGGACCTCGCCATGGAAGTCAGGAGTGAAGTTGCGCATCATGCTGCCTATTGCGCACAGTTTGAGTCGTAACACGACGCCCTGTGGCTGCACGAAAAGCATTCTTCAACATGGTGTCGTTGCTGTCAGGGTTCCTCCGAGCCATAAACCGTAGGTAGCGGTCATCCACTGCAGTAGTAGGCCTTGGCGGCCTGAGCGAGGCGTGTCATCTACAGTTTCTGTCTCTCTGTTTCTCCTCCATGTCCGAACAACATCGCTTTGGTTCACTCCGAGACGCATGGACACTTCCGTTGTACACTGTGCATGGCCAAATGGCGCTACCCATAACCGGTGCCGAGGCAACTGTTGAGTACTATAGGCCATAGATGATAGAGGTGACAGTGGCTACGGGGACGTGTACGGGCGAATAGACACGCAACTGTTAAACAACTGACCGCCCAGATGAACCAGGGGCCTACCAACAGTCTCCTCAACGACCGTTCTGCGAACGTTGCTGTGCCCGGGCCACTGAACCAGTCGCCTGGTTTATGTACCCATGCTAACTACTGTTCATCAGTGACGAATGCTGTAATGTGCTACCCAGTACCACAATTGGGTGCCCACTGAGTGGTGACATGTAATCTTTTTTCGGATGAATCCCGTTTCATGCTCCATAGGACATTTCGCGTGTATGGCGCGGGACATCTGAAAACAAACACCATGCAACAATCGTCGGAAGGGTCCAGACTGGAGGAGAGGGCGTTATGGTCTGGGGAATGTTTTCGTGGCTCTTCCTGGGTCATCTTGTCGTTATGGAAGGCACAATGGGTCAACAGAAATATGCACTTGCATCTTTTCTTGAGGACCATGCCCACATCAGCATGCAGTTTTACATCCACCAGCAGGACAATGGAATGTGTCACACAACATTAACTTACAGAACCCACTGCCTGAACACCAAAAGAAAGGTATCAGAAAGAAATAACATCGTCCGGAAACTAGCTGGTACAACTTGGGACACACAGCCTCGTGTTCTGAGAACATCAGCCTTAGACCTCTGTTATTCTGCAGCAGAATTTTCCTGTCCTACCTGGTGCAGCTCCGTGCATGCTAGGGAGGTTCACGTTGCCCTAAACGAGACCTTCAGAATCATCACAGGCCCCAGGAGATCAACTCCACTCCAAAAGTCTACTATCTAGCAGTCATCCTACCCCCAGATATTCACCATGAATCTACTGCCCGACTAGAAAGCAATGAAACCGTAAATTTCGAGATCCACTCTGCATGCGTAATCACCAGCAACTGCCGATTCAAGTCAAGGCGAAGTTTTCTCTATACTACAGAAACTCTCACTGGACTACCTTCAGCATTCGTGCTAAATTCCTGGCGTAACTGAGGCTGCAACATCACAGAACTGATGGTCCCATATGAGAATGTACCTTCTGGCCATGAAGAAAGCTGGCCGACATGACAAAAGCTCAACAGGCTAAGATCTGGAGTCAGCAGGTGCAAGACCAACTTGAAGAAGTGGGGATTTTCTTAAGACTCGACACAGTGCGAATGTGGAGAAGAGCAAATCATAGACCATGTCCTCATCTGCAAGCTGTGTCTGGCTACATGCTTGCTACATGAACTGATGGCACTACCCCTGAGCCCCGTGAGGTCGCTAAATATTGGTCACACACCATTTTAAATGTGTTACTATGTACCATCTGTTTGTAGAAAGCTGGTAATGTTTGTAGTCTATTTATCGCTTGCGCCTTGTCCTGCAGTGACGCAGGGTCGGCCATGGTTAAATGGATTTGGCATGTTAATGGGTGGCCGGATGTCCTTCCTGCCGCCACCCCATACCCCCCGGTATGGAATTAGTGTACCCCAGCTGTCTGCATCTAGTGTAAATCGTGAAATAGCGTGAATGTATTTCAAATGTCTGCGAGTCGTGTAACTGAAGCGGGACGTGGGGACCAGCCCGGTATTTACCTAGTAGGATGTGGAAAACCGCCTAAAAACCACATCCAGGCTGGCCGGCACACCGGCCGCCGTCGTTAAGCCGCCGGGCGGATTCGATCCGTTGCCGGCGCGCCTACCCGAGTCCAGGAAGCAGTGCGTTAGCGCTCTCGGCTACCCTGGCGGGTCCTGGTAATGTTTGTAGTATCAGACTGAAATTATCTAGGTATTATTTTGATTAATGAATGTTTTCTGACGCGCTTAAGTAAATTAGTAAATACAAGGGTCCTTTGATAAGTAATGCAACACTTTTTTTAAAAAAATCAGATTGGTTTTATTCGAGATTCCAGTACACCATAAACTTGTGTAAGGACTTCCATTATCATAGTGAAGGAGAAATTTGTTTGCATCTTTGTGGCGACGAACATCTTGGCGTTTCTTCAATTTTCTGAGGCTAGCACAACACATTCCAGTGTTGATTGCTGCACCATGAAGGAGGAAATCGAACAGAATAATCCCTTCAGAGTCCCAGAAGACCATCGACTTGACTTCACCGGCTGTGAACTTTTTCTTATGGGGAGAGATTGTGTGGCGCCATGGGTTGCCGTTTTGTTTCAGGTTAGAAGTGGTGATCCCACGTTTCATCGCCTGTGACGATGTTGGACTAAAATTGTTATAATCAGCCTCGCAAAGCGCAAGCAATTGCCCACCTATGGTCTTTCGTTTCTCTTTATGGCCATCTGATCGGCGGCAAGGAATTCAGGGGCATACATCTTTGAGTACCTCAACTGGTGGTCGAGTGCGTCAGCACTACCAACAGAGACGTCCAGCTCTGCGGCGACGTGTTTGATTGTGATCCGTCGATTACCTCAAATGAGAGTGTCCGCACGTTCGAACACTGTAGGAGTCCCACCTGTGTGTGGGATCGAACAGATTTGCCTGACCTTACTACGATGATGACAGACGCCTCACCAACGACTCACCGTGCTTTTGTTCACTGCCAGTACTCCGTAGACATTCTGCAAGCACCTATGAATATCTGAGATGCTCTGGTTTTCCGTCAAGAAAAGCTCAATGACAGCTCTCTGCTTGGAAAGCTCTTCCGTTATAGACGCCATTTTGAAAGCTACGTTTAGTGCCGCCACCTATCAGAAATTTATTAAAATTATAGGGACTGAAGCAGGAATATTCCACGATGTCTCACAACAAATTCCGCATTTTTTTTCAAGCGAAAATGGGCCAGAAAAAAATGTGTTGCATGACTTGTTGAACGCGCCTCGTAGTTGTATAGTTTCCAGCACTATTTTTAGGACACGCGCTGCTGTGTTTTTGGACACAAGTTCCATTTTTCCGCGAGGAATTGGGAATTTACAAGGTGTGTCTGTCATGTAACGCACGGGTGTATGTGCTTTAGATTACCGAGGGTAGTTTGGCGTTAATTGTGCGTGGCAGGCGGCTGCGGCAGTGGCGGCGGCGCAGATAAAGCATCGCGGCAGCGCTGACGGTGCGCCGGGCGCCAAGCGGACGCATACCAATCTCCCGGGCGCGGCTATCGGCGCATCTCGGCAGTACATCTGCTGCGGCAGCGCCAGCGCCCGCGGGGAGGGTCGCCCCGGCCTGAAATCACGTGTCGGTAATAGTGCCGGCCGCGCCGCGCCGCGCCGCACCGGGCCACGGTCTCGGCGCTGTTAGCACGCCGCTCCTTCACGCCGCGCGTATCTGTCGTTTTATCGCTACTTACGTACGTCACAATGTGCTTTATACAAAATACCAGCATCAGCACTAGTAGCGCGACAAATATTTAGAGTAAAGCGAGCTTAAGGTGCAAGCTGATTCGGGCTTCTTCTCGTTCTTTCCTCTCAGACATCAACGTGCAAAGCCCTTTATATAAGAGGGGCGTTCAATAAATGTCGCAACACATGAAAATCGAAATTTGTTGCGGGTCATCGTGGAATATTCCCGCTTCGGCCCCTAGTTTCAAGAGGTTCCGATAGGTGGCGGCGCTATACGTGTCCTTCGAAATGGCATCTGTAACAGAGGTGTGTTCCAAGCAAAGGGCTGTCATTGGTTTTCTTTTGGTAGAAAACCAGAGCATCGCAGACATTCATAGGCGCTTGCAGAATGTCTACGGAGACTTGGCAGTGAAAAAAAAAAGCAATGACTCGTTGGACAACGCTTCTGTCATCATCGCAACAAGATCGCACAAACCTGTCCGATCTCCTGTGTGCCGCCAGGCCGCAAACAGATAAGACTCCTGCAATGTTGGAGCGTGCGGACAGTCTCGTTCGAGGTGATCGATGGATCACAATCAGACACCTCGCTGCACAACAGAACGTCTCCGTTGGTAGTGCTGATACACTCTTCCACCGATCGGGGCATTCAAAGGCGTGTGCCCGTTGTGTTAAAAATGTTTAAATGAGTGTGAAATATTATGGGACTTAACTGCTAAGGTCATCAGTCCCTAAGCTTACACACTACTTAACCTAAATTATCCTAAGGACAAACACACACACCCATGCCTGAGGGAGGACTCGAACCCGTTGTGTTCCTTGCCGGCTAACAGAAGACCATAAAGAGTAACGAAGGAGCTTCTGTGCGGAATTGCTTGCGCGTTACGAGACTGACTGTGACAATGTTTTGCCAAACATAGTCACAAGAGGGGGGGGGGGGGGGTGGCGGGAGTTACTGTATTTGATGTTCTCCCTCAGGGAGTAACGATCAACTCTAAAGTATATTGTGCAATCGTCAAAAAATTGAAGAAAATAGTTCAGTGTGTTCGTCGTCACAAAAATGCAAACGAACTTCTCTTTCTCCATTACAACGCATGGCCTCAAACAAGTCTGCACACTCTGGAGGAGCTCATAAATCTTAATCTGACTGTTCTTGCTCATTCGCCCTACAGCCCGGATCTCGCTCCTTGCAACTTCCATCTGTTTGGCACAGTGAAGGTCGCACTCCACGGGAAGCAGTACATGGATGTTAGGGAGGTCAGTGTTGCAGCAAGACGTTGGCTCTGACCTTGACTAGTATACCGGTACCATGCGGGCATACAGGTCTTCCCAGTAAGCTGGCGTGAGAGCGTCGCACTGAACGTAGATTATGTTGAAAATAGTGTCTTGTAGTCAGAAGAGTGGGAACAGTATGGTGTATTGGAATCCTGAATAAATCCAACCCACTTTCATAAAAAATATTTTACATTACTTACTGAACACCTCTCGTACATCTAAAGTGTGGAGAAAAACTTGCTGTTAACTAAGTCAGAGAAGGGTTGGGGGCGTCGAATGGAGCAAAATATTCCATATAACGATAGTTCGGAATTGCATCACTGTGGAGCCATGTGTGACTTTCGAGGGTTACGTCTAGAGAGCCTGTATACAGAGAGAGTGGCCATAGGTGAAGTTGCCCGTGATTGGTCAATTAGCTTTCGCAGAAAAATGGCGCCAAACGTCTCTCGCGCTTCATTTGTTCGCCGTGCTTTTGAGTTGAATTGAAGTTCAGAGGACTTTTGGAAACGATTAAAAGGTATTTGAATTATTGAGAGACTTGTTATGCGTTGTGCATGCATGTTCGATTTAGTTGTATATCGTTTTTAGTAAGTAATTAGCGTTTTCGATCTTAAATACGAGTTGAAATAATGAAGCGTTTTGTGATGAAGTCGGTGGGCCTACATGTTTGAAGTAAACACGTTAGTAATTGTACAGTATTGTTTTTGACATCTGTAATTCGTTCTGCAGACGTTCGTAAATGATGCCAGGTTGTGCTGCATTTGGTTGTTCCAATAGAGGCGAAGGTGGATTTCGCATGTTAGCATTTCCACGCAATGAAGAAAGACGAAAGCAGTGGGCAGTCGCAATCAACAGGGCTGACATAAATCAAACAGGAGCCTTGTGGAAACCAACCAAGTACTCTTATCTATGCGAAGTAAGTCGTTTTTGCTTTTTACTACATATAAAACAACTTGCAATATACATAGTTAAATTTGAAAGCAGACCTGTAAATTGGCTGTGTGAAAATTATTATAACACATTATTCTTATAAACAAACGCATTTAACGAATGATTTCGCCATGTTGTCTTGTGCTTTTGATTCGGTGAGTGTGTACTCCACTACTGGCCATTCAAAAGTCCCGCCCGCAGTTTGGCAGAAAAATGGCCGCCGTGTCGTCCGGTTGGCCACTCTCTCCCAATACAGGCTCTCTAGTTACGTCTTACGCGATACACTAGATACTCAGCTGCCTGATATATTTCCGAAACGAAAAAACGTAAAACGTAACTTTGTGTTGAAAGTGACGTTTGTTCCCGTTTATGGATTGTGTATTCCTACCCGTTGTGTGAGCCACTGACATAGGTACATTCACAGCCAACTGTATTTTTCGCATTTTGTGTCACTTCGGAAATTTATGAGGTGGCAAAGTTAGATGGGGAACCCTGTATAGCGGGAGAAGAAAAAACGCCACGCTTGGAGGTCGGCATGCGACTCCTCATCCCAGTTCAAGCCAAAATTGTATGTAGCAAAACCTAGTTCTGCCTATAAGTTTAATAGAAATGCGATTTAAAAAACGAAGCTCTGTCAGTGCCGTAACTGCGTGCAGCGTGGCTAAGAACGGGCAGTATGAACTCTACGCGCTGCCACAGCTGTCCCATTAGCTCAGTGAGAGGAGGCAATGCCGTGGGGAATGGATATGGAGACTCACCGATGTTCGAGTTGCGTTCACACCAACCTTTTTTGTTTTTTCTTCATTTAAAGAATCAAACTATATGCAATTTCCACCTCCACAATGCTGTATCTTGTGTATTTCTTTCTGTTACTGTTAACTTCATTTAAACATTAAGACATAATATGAACTACTTAGAGGCATAAACGAACACTTTTCTTCATATATGACACAGATAAATCCAATAAAAAATAATGGTAGTAACAATAACCTCATCTGTATCCAATGGGGTACAAAAAACACAATAGATAGGATAGAATAGATTGCACATTATGCTCCGCACAACTATTCCATTCTGTACTTGTGACGTCCAGGCTTATCTTCACAGAGTCGGTAAGTACACGTACGAGCAACGTTCACTTTAGAGAAGACGACCAAAGCAACCACCTTGTATTTGTAAACACTTCACCACTTGCTGGATCATACTTTGCTGGACCCTACACAACACACCGGCGACCACCATTGTCGAAGCAGCATGCATGCGGTCTATTACGTGGTGTACATCCATGAGTGGACTGCAAGAAACCTGACCCTTTAAATGTCCCCACAAATAAAAATCTAGTGGATTAAGGCCTGCGGAATGTGGAGGCCATAACACTGGACTGCCACGACCAGCCCATTTCCCTGGGAACGCTTCATTTAAATAGGTACCCACATTCATTCCAAAGATGCATCACGTTGAAACCATAACTGTCGCAAAACACCAACTGGAACAGATGCCTACAAAAATTAAAAAAAGGAATCTGACGAGGATTCGAATCATGGCTCCGTGATGGATGTGATGACCCAGCAGTCTATTCAGTGAGCTACAAGAGCTGGTACGGTAGCGTAGGGTAATACATGTTCCCCTGTACATTCTGATGCACTTCATAGTGTGACAGTGTTGCCAGCTCCTCATTTGCATAGATTTATTTTCAAAATGCACCTGACCTCATTTTGCCGGATAAACTTTAATCTTGAATCTGGGTGCTGGGTCTCATGCCGACCTCCAGGTGCGACATTTTTTCTTCACCCTGTATACACTGCCGGAGAAAAAATGCAAAACCCTGAAGGACAAGGTCATTTGATTGACAAGTGGGGTGACAGGTATTTCGTCATCGAATCAAGTACAGAATAACAAATTCAGACCAAATGAAACATACATGTCACAGGAAAGGGTACTCAAACAGTCGCATCAATACACAGTACATCCCCCCCCCCCCCTCTAGTAGCAACGCAGGCATGTATCCTCGCGTGTAAATGATTATAAAGGTACTGAATGTCATCCTGCGACAGACTGCCTCAAGCCTATTGCCCCTTTTGTTATAATTCGGCTGTGGTTCTTGGAGAGCCTGGAGAACCATTAATTTCTCGCTTCATCCTGTCCCATAGCTGTTCAGTAGGCAAGGGACCAGATGGTCTTGCGAGTCAGGGCAGTAGTTGTACATCACGAGGAGCACGTTGCGCC
This sequence comes from Schistocerca serialis cubense, assembly GCF_023864345.2. Taxonomy (NCBI): domain Eukaryota; kingdom Metazoa; phylum Arthropoda; class Insecta; order Orthoptera; family Acrididae; genus Schistocerca; species Schistocerca serialis. The sequence goes on along the minus strand of NC_064640.1, from coordinate 368,162,252 downwards.
TCAGCAGCTGTATGTGAACGTACATTGCCCTGCTGATAAAGCACATCACCTTACTGTCGAAGTAATAGTAATAGAACGGGGATAACAACCTAAGCAATGTAGCGGGCACTGGTTACTTTACTCAGCAGAAACACCAAATGTGACCGCGTGTTATAACCAATGGCCCCCCACACCATGAGACCTGCGGTGGGACCTGTGTGTTGTGGGCGAAAGCACTCCAATATAGCCCGTTCACCAGGTCTAAACCATACACGTGTACGTCCATCGCCTACATACAGCCAAAACTTACTCTCATCACTGAAGACTATAGAGAGCCTTTCCACAGTCCAGTCGACTCTTTCACGACACCAGAGTAATTGGAAATTTGTGGTAAGGTCTTATGGGACCAAACTGCTGAAGTCATCGGTCCCTAAGCCTACAAACTACTTAATCTAACTTAAACTAACTTACGCTATGGACAACACCCACACACCGATGCCCGAGGGAGAACTCGAACCTCCGACGGGCGGCGCGGCACGGACCGTGACAAGGCGCCCTAGACCGCGCGACCACCCTGTGCGGCATCACACCAGAGTAACCATGCTTGTTAGTATCGTGGTGACAGTGGTAGCTAGGCCAGAGACACACGTGGTTCTAATCTACTGCAAGCAGACGGTTCCCGATGGTCCAATGACACAGCAGGTACTATTTGAGCTCAGATATCGTCCCAGGACAGCGTTTAGTCGGCCACCACCGTTCGCATAATGCATCGATCTTGATGTGCTTCCACAGTACGCGGATATCCAGAACGTGGTCTACAGGTGCGGGAATGTTCCAAAGACCATTACTGAAAGCAGCGACACATCACCGATATATTGTGCCCAACACGTGCAGCAAAAGGTCGATACGTAAGTCAGCCCACATACATACTGCTCATCACTTCTTTCATGCGATGCTCAGTCATAATAAACGACGTGGTTTGCTTTCCGTTACAAACAAAATGATTTTAAAGAGGAATTTTACGGTAGAGTGGTCCCTAATAACTCACTTGCGATATTCCTTTTTTTGACATGTATCAAATGGGACAGCTGAACAGAAAGAATATCCAGATGTACACCGCTACGGTCGCAGGTTCGAATCCTGCCTCGGGCATGGATGTGTATGATGTCCTTAGGTTAGTTAGGTTTAAGTAGTTCTAAGTTCTAGGGGACAGATGACCTCAGCAGTTAAGTCCAATAGTGCTCAGAGCCATTTTGAACCAGATGTACAGCAGCAACTCACGTTCCGCCTTGACCGGCGCTGCCTGCTATCACCATACAGCAGTACTATAACGTCGCTATTGCAGTACCTGGTTATTCTTCCTGTTTTACTGCCCCTGTTAATACGTATCGATAAAACAAATATCCCTCTAGACTGATTTGGGACCACTCTGTCGAATAAGCACGTAAAATTTCGGTTTAAAAACAAACCGACACTTTCCATTGACACTGAACTTGCATAGAACTACCTAAACCTAACTAACCTAAGGACATCACACACATCCATGCCCGAGGCAGGATTCGAACCTGCGACAATAGCGGTCGTGCGGTTCCAGACTGAAGTGCCTAGAACCGCTCGGCCACAGCGGCCGGTCCGGCTACTGGACCGGGTGAGCCGTGTACTTACTTAACGCTGTGTGCAATACGTTACATGTACTCTCTGTGAATGTAAAGAAGTATTATTAAATATTAATCGATCGTTTTCATACTCAGTGTACAAAATTCTATGGATAACAAAACCACACTGATAAAATTTCAAATCTGTAATGTCAATATTTTCGGAGAGATAAATTTTTACCTAAATCACATAAGAACTGTGCTGGCATTGTGAAACCGATTAGGGACTGTAATGTATTCATCTATAGTATCAATAGAAACTACAACCAAGACGATAGGTTCATATAATATAATTTTCTGTAAATTTCTTTTGTTTCATTGCCACAGATTCCTGACGTAATTAACAGTACATTGGATAACTATTATTTCGTTGTGTTTTGGTTGTGTGAGTGTTTTGGAGAGATTCAGAGAGTTAATGGAGAACATGCATAAAGTGAGAATGTGATGTTTTATTAAAACTACGTAAATGTAAGCGTGAGAAAGTTGTTGTATAATACGGGGATTTGTGATATATGTTCGAGTGAGCTTGATTTCGTAAAAGGCAGCCAGAAGGGACGTGGAGCTAAATTTATTAGTAACTTTATTTTATGGAAAGGGATCGTATTTTGTTTTCATTTAACTTTACCTAATCTCGGAACTACGAGATTTCTAGTCTGAATTACGTGTGGTAATCTGATTGGCTGACATTAGAAATACCGCGAGTATGGAAGTGCTCGAGTTGATCTGATCAGCTGCTTAACATAGTAGGCAATAAGAATTCAGCCTTTCCCGCGCGTTTGAGTAGGGCTTTAAGCCTCAGAGCTATGAGTCGAGATAGTCGTTCGGGAGCCGTCTTCTGGTTGTCACCTATGTCAAATCGCGCTGATCGAATTGGCACCAAAATGAAGAAACCCGCGCATTTGATCGGTTCTCGTGTACCTGATGAAAAACGGCTACAGTATCGAGTATTTTGGAGAAGTTTGGACTTTGTGAATGATTTGTTTTAGAAGATATCGCGTGTAGACATTTTAAGTCGTACATTTACTCCGCTTGGCGTGTTTCGTGCAAATTACGAGACATTAAGGCGACCATTTCTGTACAAGAAGCCTACTGAACGACTGAATGTTTTAACTCGCAAGTAGTCGTGGGTCAGTGAATGTTCAGGACGTTTAAAATATCGGGTCGGACTAAACATTTTCTGGCTGCTTTTGGGTGTGAACTTGTTACTGAGACAGTAACATTGCAGAATTAGTGTCTGGATATTAAATAAGGACTTGATAGACTTTTTTGTGTTTTAAAGACAATAAAACAGCTTACAGGAAATTTTAGCCGTTTTTCAAGCGAGTCATGCAAGAATCCCGAACTCCCAATAGTTTAACTAATTTTCAGATGCTCCTCATAGACTGGAGTTATGTCGCTTTGCGCGGTAGGTATTTAGTCCAAAGGATAGTGACAGCGCGTCTCGCCAAGCCGCTGACTCCATCTACACACTGCAAAATTGAAACTGCAAAAATCTGCCAGAACACCACTGAAAATGCGGCTGACAGTTCTTATGATAGGCACCATATACTATATATACACATCAAAAAAAGTTTTGCATCACCCCGGTTCCCAGCTCCTGAGGATAGACATTGACTGTGGATATTGTATCACAGACACAGTTCATTTGACTTTTCAGAGATGTCACTGAACCCACCCAAACATGATAACAACCATGCATGAGCAGCGCCTATTAGACGGAGGGGGTCCGACACCCAATCAGTTCCAGTCATTTCACCAGGAAGGAGGTACACAGCTCGTGTTGTCTATAGTTCAACCATGCCTAGACGGTCAATGTCGCGGTTAGATCGCGTCCGCATTGTTACTTGGTACCAGGAAGGGCTCTCAACAAGCGAAGTGTCCATGCGTCTCGGACTGAACCAAGCGATGTTGTTCGGACATGAAGGACATATAGAGAGACAGGAACTGTAGATGACATGCCTCGCTCAGGCCGTCCAAGGGCTACTACTGCAGTGGATGACCGCTACCTACGATTTATGGCTCGGAGGAACCCTGACAGTAACGACACCATGTTGAATAATGCTTTTCGTGCAGCCACAGGGTGTCGTGTTACGACTCAAACTGTGTGCAATAGGCAGCATGATGTGCAACCTCACTCCTGACGTCCATGGCGAGGTCCACCTTTGCACCCACGAAATCATGCAGCACGGTACAGATGGGCTCAACAACATGTCGAATGGACCGCTCAGGATTGGTATCACGTTCTCTTCACCGATGAGTGTCGCATATGCCTTCAACCAGACAATCGTCAGAGATGTGTTTGGAGGCAACCTGGTCAGGCTGAACGCCTTAGACACACTGTCCAGCGAGCGCAGCAAGGTGCAGGTTCCCTGCTATTTTGAGGAGGCATTATGTGGGGCCGACGTACGCCTTTGATGGTCATGGAAGGTCCCGTAACGGCTGAACGATACGTGAATGCCATCCTCCGACCGACAGTGCAACTATATTGGCAGTATATTGGTAAGGCATTCATCTTCGTGGACGACAGTTGGCGCCCCATCATGCACATCTTGTGAATGACTACCTTCAGGATAACGACATCGCTCTACTAGAGTGTCCAGCATTTTCTCCAGACATGAACCATATCGATGTGCCTGGGATAGATTGAAAAGGACTGTTCATGGACGACGTGACCCACCAGCCACTCTGAGGGATCTACGCCGAATCGCCTTTAAGGTGTGGGACAATCTGGACCAACAGTGCCTTGATGAACTTGTGGATAGTATGCCACGACGAATACAGGTATGCATCAGTGCAAGAGGACGTGCTACTGGGTATTAGAGGTACCAGTGTGTACAGCAGTCTGGACCACCACGTCTGAAGGTCTCGCTATATGGTGGTACAACATACATGTGTGATTCTGATGAGCAATAAAAAGGGTGGAAATGATGTTTATGTTGATCTCTATTCCACTTTTCTGTACAGGTTCCGGAACTCTCGGAACCGAAGCTCAAAAATGGTTCAAATGGCTCTGAGCACTATGCGACTTAACTTCTGAGGTCATCAGTCGCCTACAACTTAGAACTAATTAAACGTAACTAACCTAAGGACATCACACACACTTGCATGCCCGAGGCAGGATTCGAACCTGCGACCGTAGCGGTCGCTCGGTTCCAGACTGTAGCGCCTAGAACCGCAAGGCCACTCCGGCCGGCCGGAACCGAGGTGATGCAAAACTTGTTTTAACGTGTGCATAACAGAATATGAAAGGGGCCTCATAGTGAGTCTCCATTTACCCGGCTGGTCGAATTGTGCAGACTTGTGGGACATTCGTATCTGGCAATGGCTCCTTTGCATGGAAACGTAAGGGCAAGCAGACCCGTCGTCAAGGTTCCGGTCGACCACGTCTGATCACCACAAGGGAGTACCGCCCTATTCTGCACCAAAAGGACACCATGCAACACTTTGTGTCATCGCACATCATTGCTCGGAGACTAGCAGCAGCCTGACTAAGAAACTACAGTCTCACGCTGCCATTGACACCTCAACGTAAACGGTCGAGCTGGAAATGGTGCAATGACTAGGAGGCATGGACTGCTGATGCATGGAGTCTCATCTGATCAGTATTGACGGCAGCGACTTCACGAAAGGTCCCATTCTTCCAATGCTTTGGAGAGACACAGCGGTGTTCCTACTGTGATCATGATGTGTCGAACCATCGGATATGACTTCAGATCACGGCTGGTAGTGATTGAGGAAACACTGGTGGTACTACTGTCCGTCACGGATAATATGCGTCCACATGTGTTAACTCTCATGCGACAATCTTGTGGTGCCAGGCTTCAACAGGACATGGTATGTGTCTCTAGGAACTGTCTGCATGGTTTTGAGGTACTTCTGTGGCAAACATGGTGCCCAGATGATGATGGCATTGAAACAGAGGATGACACGCGTAAAGCTGAAATACTAAACACCTTTTTCCAAAGCTGTTTCACAGAGGAAGACCGCACTGCAGTTCCTTCTCTAAATCCTCGCACAAACGAAAAAATGGCTGACATCGAAATAAGTGTCCAAGGAATAGAAAAGCAACTGGAATCACTCAATAGAGGAAAGTCCACTGGACCTGACGGGATACCAATTCGATTCTACACAGAGTACGCGAAAGAACTTGCCCCCCTTCTAACAGCCGTGTACCGCAAGTCTCTAGAGGAACGGAGGGTTCCAAATGATTGGAAAAGAGCACAGATAGTCCCAGTCTTCAAGAAGGGTCGTCGAGCAGATGCGCAAAACTATAGACCTATATCTCTTACGTCGATCTCTTGTAGAATTTTAGAACATGTTTTTTGCTCGCGTATCATGTCATTTCTGGAAACCCAGAATCTACTATGTAGGAATCAACATGGATTCCGGAAACAGCGATCGTGTGAGACCCAACTCGCCTTATTTGTTCATGAGACCCAGAAAATATTAGATACAGGCTCCCAGGTAGATGCTATTTTTCTTGACTTCCGGAAGGCGTTCGATACAGTTCCGCACTGTCGCCTGATAAACAAAGTAAGAGCCTACGGAATATCAGACCAGCTGTGTGGCTGGATTGAAGAGTTTTTAGCAAACAGAACACAGCATGTTGTTATCAATGGAGAGACGTCTACAGACGTTAAAGTAACCTCTGGCGTGCCACAGGGGAGTGTTATGGGACCATAGCTTTTCACAATATATATAAATGACTTAGTAGATAGTGTCGGAAGTTCCATGCGGCTTTTCGCGGATGATGCTGTAGTATACAGAGAAGTTGCTGCATTAGAAAATTGTAGCGAAATACAGGAAGATCTGCAGCGGATAGGCACTTGGTGCAGGGAGTGGCAACTGACCCTTAACATAGACAAATGTAATGTATTGCGAATACATAGAAAGAAGGATCCTTTATTGTATGATTATATGATAGCGGAACAAACACTGGTAGCAGTTACTTCTGTAAAATATCTGGGAGTATGCGTACGGAACGATTTGAAGTGGAATGATCATATAAAATTAATTGTTGGTAAGGCGGGTACCAGGTTGAGATTCATTGGGAGAGTGCTTAGAAAATGTAGTCCATCAACAAAGGAGGTGGCTTACAAAACACTCGTTCGACCTATACTTGAGTATTGCTCATCAGTGTGGGATCCGTACCAGGTCGGGTTGACGGAGGAGATAGAAAAGATCCAAAGAAGAGCGGCGCGTTTCGTCACCGGGTTATTTGGTAACCGTGATAGCGTTACGGAGATGTTTAATAAACTCAAGTGGCAGACTCTGCAAGAGAGGCGCTCTGCATCGCGGTGTAGCTTGCTGTCCAGGTTTCGAGAGGGTGCGTTTCTGGATGAGGTATCGAATATATTGCTTCCCCCTACTTATACCTCCCGAGGAGATCACGAATGTAAAATTAGAGAGATTAGAGCGCGCACGGAGGCTTTCAGACAGTCGTTCTTCCCGCGAACCATACGCGACTGGAACAGGAAAGGGAGGTAATGACAGTGGCACGTAAAGTGTCCTCCTCCACACACCGTTGGGTGGCTTGCGGAGTATCAATGTAGATGTAGATGTAGATCTCTCCCCGATAGAACATGTAGGGGATCAGCACAGACATAAACTCCGTCCTAGTGCAAGTATCCAGTTACAACAGCTGTGGGTCAGCTTGCCTCAAGAGGGGATTGAACGCCTTGATGACACCCTTCCAAACCGAATCAGTGAATGCTTCCAGGCCAGAAGAGGTGCAACGTCTTTGCTCGTAAGTGGGCTCATTCAGCCAAGTTCTTTCTTAATTTGACTGAATTTTGTAATCACTGGAATAACAACAAATACCCTCTCAACCCATGAAGGTTCATTTCGTTTCCTCTTCTCCTTCCGGTGGCCTCCCATCGGGTAGACCATTCGCCGGGTACAAGTCTTTCGATTTAACGCCACTTCGGTGACTTGCGCGTCGATAGGGATGAAATGATGATGATCAGGACAACACAACATCCAGTCACTGAGCGGAGAAAATCTCGGACCCAGCCGGGAATCGAACCGGGCCCTTAGGATTAACATTCTGTCAAGTTGTCAGCTACCGGAGTTGGCCATGTTGTGGTTTGTACTGGTAATACTAATATTTACTAACTCAAATGACAGTTACTGGTGTAAGCTCTTTCGGAACAATTTCTATACTGCAATATGATAAACTCCGTAATTACAGACGGGGATATGTACTTTTCATTTTTTGTCGTAATGTAGATAATTACTTTCAGTATAGACTAACAAAATATCTGTGTTGTACGAGAAAAGTTCTCAAATTCTTGCTGGTTGATGACTGGCCCAAGCGTTTTATAGCCATTGTGGACAGCGCAACTGACGATGGAGAGCGTGAGTTCTCGTTTAGAAATCTAGTGAGGCAATCTTGTTCTAAATGTCGAGTTCTAACATCCGACGATGTATTCTTCTTGCAGTATTCTGAACTTAAATAGAAATGAAGGTTACATAAATGTTGTCATTGTATTATTTGAAAATGCATCAAATCTACGTTTAACGAGAAAATGGATCTGATTTAATAATAACTAATCCGATAATAAACTTACATTCTGGGAGCGTATTGTGGATAACGTTCGGGAAACTATTTTGGGAGTCCGATAATTCATCTTTCGCTGAATAGCAACTGTAAAATCGTTTCTGACTTACGTTTATTATCTGGAGTACTGACATGAAACATCCCAACTGGAAGACTAAAATAGATCCCCTGCATACTGCAAGTAGGTGCCTTAACGAATCAGGCCGTCCGAAAACGCATCCATGTCAGACCCAAATATTCATTTTCAGTTACTTTATGCTCTTTTTTTGTCAAACAAGCGTAGGTTATTACCTAAGGTACAGCATCGCCGGAGGCACAGACATGTCAGAAGACAGTAATTCTTACCGCTTTGGAACTATACATCAATTGATTTAAATTCACTGACATGAAACGAATGAAATCCACATTCGAAGCTGGGTCTGACAAAAACTGAAGGTGGAACGTTTTAATACGGCTTTCAGTGCTATGATTTGTAAGGTCTGTACTTTTTTCTAGATGAGTTAAGTACATGTGTCTGCAGTAAAACGTGCCATACATACGCCCCTTTTATACAAAGTTTTGACCCAAGAAATAATCTACAACTCCCGATTTCATAAATATATTCAAGAGTAGCGGATGCTTATATTGGGGAACAGGAAGAAACGTGGATCTGGACGAATATTTAAATAAATTTAATATCGCAATTACTTCTCAGAGTTTCATAACCCGATTCGGTGAACATATACTTGATCTTCATTATAGGTGGACCAAGTACTACGATGACGCAAGCCTCAGTCTGTTAGTCTAACATCCGTCCAAACAAGAACGAGAAACATATAATCATCTCGAACATAATATTGTGAACAGAAAGCAATGGCGGAGTCACAGCAGAACTATTTACCTTCTCGACTCTAAAAGCATGTAATGAATTGAAAAAGAACTCTGGTTGTGGCAGTTTGATGCCGAATGTAGCTTTCACAATAAAGTTAGTGGTCAAATTAAATGCAGATTCGAGGGTGAATATAGAAGCACGTGTAAAATCGAATTTTTAGTATGGGTTTCATTAAGTGACTGCAGAAGGAAAACAAGCGGTAGATATTTTAATTAAATTCCTGGTTCCTGAGACTCAATCCAAAAGCAGTAACAAATAAAAAATAACACTTGTCCTGTGGTGAACCACGTAGTATACAGGGCGACGGCTACAAAAAATTGAACAAAGAAAAATTCTAGTCACATCAGCAGATCCTGAACATGTTTAAATTAACCGGAATGTGATGTATTCAGTACGTCTACCGTACGAATGAACAAGTGGCAACTAGACACGGTACCGTGTTCATGGACCACGATCTACCTCCTCGAACAAAGGAAGTTAAGTTTGAACACAAGTGAAGGGACATTTGAAGACTTTAAAATGCTGCAAACAAAATACAAAATATTACGCTCAGCTGTAGGCTCAATCTATCACCTCGCCGTCACTCTTATCCCTCGTTGCATGAGAATGGGAGTCAGAAAGTAACCTCATCGCAAATACTTAACATCCACAAGCAAGCTGCCACACCAACCAAAACGTGGAGGCGTTGAGACGAGCCAAAATAAGAATCAGAATGCTTTGTGCGCTGTTCAACGGCGCTCACAAACACGTGAACGAACATCGCAGGCCTATGATTGGGCCTTCCACACGGCCTCCAAGGTATAGGATAGCAAGCATGCCTTCACACCATTAGCCAAAGACTGTAATACATTAAATGATCGATAACATGGTACAAAACGTCGTTGAAACCGATTTACGACTCAGATCTAGTGTAAGAATGAATAACTCCAATTCATTCCACTAATTTCTTATGAGCACCTTTAATTTACCTGAAGATATCTTGAAGACGAATAGCAGAGAGATCAGTACATCTTATGACAGTTCCAGATCTGTATGGCGCAGGACTCATTTCTCCCGCGCTCAGAAAAATGGGACCCGTTCCTCCAAAGCCCGCAAGAGTCCGGAAAAGGATGGGACGCATTCCTCCCGTTTAAAGCGTGTACACGTATCTTTCACAGCTGATGACCGCCCTTCATCGCATCGGGTGATGACGCTGGAGTATGTGGCCAGCCTACGGAACCGTTAGCGTTCTCGAGCGGGATTTTTCTGCGCAGAAAACGGCGCTCACCCCGGACCACTCGTCAGTCTAAACTTTGTGAATACTCCAGGCAAGCAAAGCTTTCTAACGTATGTACTTGTAGCAGAAGCTGTAAAGCGTTATCGCGATTATCATAAATATTGTTAAATGTGACATGGAGATTTTATTTCTTACTCGTAAAGTTCCGTTAGACCGTAAAATGTCCATAAAACGGCTGGATATAAACTAGCACAATAACAATGAGACACAGAAGTTGGCTGGAATTTTCCCTAGGAACTACAAGACATAAGAAAACGAGTGTGGTTTGAGGATATTCTTCAGTTTAGATTGTAAGGTGCGATGATTGCCGCTAAGAGCTTTGACATCTCGTAGTTGCTTAAAGAAAGGGGATGCAGGAGAATACTATAAACCTTTCTGCACAAGAGTCAGCGAGATGTGATCCAAATGCAGACTGAATTTCTATCTAGTATTAATTGAATGAAAGCTGCTGATTCGTTGGAATAAGCTCATGCTTTTAAAACAAATATCATCAAAGAAAATGCATCTTGAGAATACCAGTTAGCTTAGCGTTACCTAGAGTGCACCATGAGGAGGCGAACTGTTTCAAACTCCAAAAATATTAACATATTTATTTTTATGTATTTTTAAATATATTTACAAAAGTTCTTCATCTATATCCTAATGCATTTATGTACATTTAAAATAATATTTTTTTTTATTTTAGTGTGTAATTCCTAGTTTGATAGCCGGTCGCGGTGGCCGAGGGGTCCTAGGTGCTTCAGTATGGAACCGCGCGACTGCTACGGTCGCAGGTTCGAATCCTGCCACGGGCATGGATGTGTGTGATGTCCTTAGGTTAGTTAGGTTTAAGTAGTTCTACGTTTAGGGGACTGATGATCTCAGGCTTTAAGTTCCATAATGCTCAGAGCCATTTGAACCATTTGAACCTAGTTTGATTTATAAGAAAACGATTCCACATATCGAAATCTAGAAATTTTCGAGCTGTCAAATTTGTCACTTTCTGTATCATGAATTGAAAGTCTGAACAGTTTCTTCCCTTTTTCTTGGTTTTTGACGAATTTAATGCGATTTTAGAGTCCAGTAGAATTTTTTTCATGACCTTAAGAAATCTGTAAATATCTGTACTGTAGACGTAGAACTGACCATTACATTTGCTGTGGAAATTTTCACGAGCATTGGTGGCGCTCTGTCTATTACAGCTAAGTTCTGCCCACATACACGGAGGAAAGAGTGCATTTTCTTCTATATAAGTTTCCATTAAGTAATCGCAAAACGTTTGCAATTTTTCCAATGCAGGCATCGCTGATACGAAACACTCAAAAAACCAGTCGCCAACCGTATCAGGATCCAGCATAGTGAAACCAAATATATCTCACAGAAACCTTCCAATTCCACTTCTTTCATAGTAATCATGTGAAAGTCCCAGTGTTTGTATTTTTCGGCACTAGCTCTGAGTTAAATGAAATTTGCAAGCTTGGATTCCTATATCAGTCCAGACTTCATTTCCAGCTTTCATTATGCTGTCTTCAAAGTTGTAATGCTACGCGTATTTAGGGGAGCTAATTGGCCGCCCAGTACTGTCAGGAGGCTGGGGCTCAGGTCGCGGTGTGACAGCCCCAGTCGAGGCGCTTTGGCTTGGCGAGCCGCAGCAAATGGTACAGGCGAGCCAGGTACAAACACAAGCAGCGTCGCTAGAAATGAGAAAATCCCAAAGCTGGGATGGACAGCTGTTGCTCGTATGGCTTTTCTGCAGGAGGCAACGCTCCAAATATGACGAAGTGTCAGACAAACTGAAAGATGGCTTCTGGCAGCTCTTTGAGTGTCTGTAATAATTTGCAATCTGATATAAATGCAAATCTGAATATATTGGTGTGCCCCAAAAAATGACTCGCATCCACTGGCACAGCAATAATTCCCGTATATTTAAAACAACAAAAGTTAATAATTTAAAATGACTAAATATTTTCGTAATATACCTCTGAATTGATAACTTTTAAACACTTCATGCGATTTCAACATACGAAATACCAGATGACAGCACTGCTCTGCAGCTATCATCGCTGAAAGCTATGTATCTGTATCTATTTTATTTCTCGACTTATTAAATTTTTTGTATCTTTTCATTATGCAAATGTTTGTCAGACCATCATATCCTCCACAATTACACAGCAAATAAATACTGCATGAATACATCATATTTTGTCATGCTTGTGTATTTATTTGATGAACGGTTTATTATTTTGCCAGTGACTTTATTTAAATATTAACTCCTACTGATAATACAAAATCATGGTAATTTAGGAGGCAGTCAGTCACATGTGTTAGCTGACACCACCGTTGTAAAAGAGTGCCAAAAGATGCTTCTGACAAGCAAGCTTAAATAATTGTTTAAACAATATTAAAGACAATCTGTTGTCATTTATCATGATCACACTTGCGCAAGAATACTGTCTTATTTATTTATGGACAAATTTTTATTTATATTTATTGTGAATGGTTTGAGTGTGACTGAATGTTTATAACATTTCTGTACTTCAATATTGTTATAATATATTAGTTTAGTCCAGGAAGCGGTCATGTTGAGTCAAATCATGTCTGTAGAGTTTAAGAACGATGTATTTTTAGTGGGGACGTCTTCAGCCAATGTAAAAGCAGACGGTAGGGGTCAAGTGGAGACTGGGACTTTTTGAATGAAGAGCTCAAGGGAGCGACCTCTGACACTTGGATGTTCGTTCCGGAAGAAGGCAGACCTGCCTGTAGTATCGAGTGGTTTTTGATAGAGTGGGTGATACATTCCGGCGAGTGAACGGCCGCTACCATACTGTAATTTCTCAAGAAATTTTATATTTCGAGAGGTCTGAATGTGCCCTAGAATAGGACTCTTAACTTTTTCTGCTTGCATTATTAGCCGAGCGGTCTAAGGCGCTGCAGTCATGGACTGTGCGGTTAGTACCGGAGGAGGTTCGAGTCCTCCCTCGGGCATGCGTGTGTATGTTTGTCCTTAGGATAATTTAGGTTAAGTAGTGTGTAAGCTTGGGGACTTTTTTTTCCCAAATTTATGAAACATGCATAACCCACTTTCTAATACTTTTGAGTGGGCGTATTATGACTAAATATCTCTGCTAATAGCACTACAGGAGTGGTTTATTAATGCATGCATACTATCTATTTATTAAGCAGCTTTGTTATATGTAAATCATCGGCCTCTTAGTCTCTCTGGAACGCTGCCAGAGAGTTGCCCGTCCCTAGCCACGTGGAGGTGGGCCGCTACTTCTAGAGAAACCACTCCATTTGTACTGCTCTTTTATTCCCCTCACCACCATGCTGATCTAACTACAACTACTTGCTACTATTAGTCAAGACTTAAACAACGTAATATTTACGTATGTACAATTGCGCATTAGATCTGAAGCGCATTTACTGTCTCCTAAGGTAGGCTCGCTGGGCCTCCCTTGAGATTTTGTTTACCAATTTTGCGAAATTGCTGAACAATTCGCTGTTTGTCAATATTTCGTGAACAATTCTTGTTCGCAGAAGCTGCCTCTCTGCTGAGACAGCCTGTTCGTATATTGGGCACTCAAACACAATGTGTTCTGGCGATCCTTCGTGGGCACCACAGTCACACTCCGGTGTTGGCCTTTTCCCTATCTTATGCAGGTACGTGGGATAGGGACCGTGTCCTGTAAGGAAGTGAACTAGGCCCTGTGAGGGCTTCATTATCTTGTTCTTTAGTCTTCCTCTCACTGTGGGTAGAAACCCGTGGACTCTGCGGCCTGTAGTGGACCCATCCCATTCGTCCTGCCAAATGTCAAGCACCGTTTCACGAATGGCTTTGACGCTTACCAGAGGAATGCCCATTATATTTTGCACCCTTTCAATGTTCTGTTTGTGCAGCCAGTAGAAGGCTGCGTGCTGCCTTATTATTAGGTCTAGTGGGCATAGACCCATAATTACCAACAGTGCATCTGTTGGACTTGTGTTGAATGCTCCAATGCATCTCAACAGAACGTTCCTCTGTATTCGCCTGACAGCGGCGGCAGGTCGCACCAGAGCTAGCCTGTGGGCCCACACACTGTATGCGTGCCCTACTATTGGTGCCAATATACTGTTATGATAGATATTTATTTTTTTTGACGGCAGATGGAACCTACTTTGTCCAATTAATATTATCTTATTGAACAGAGCTAAGGACTTTGTCGTTATTTGCTCAATATGCGGAATGAAACTCCAATTCTCATCTAAATATACCCCAAGGTAACGGGCATATCTCTGTCGCGACACTGCCTGGCCATTAATTCTGACTGTTGGGTCCCTATTTAACTTGCCTTTCAGGAGCATATATAGCGATTTTTGTGGTGCAATAGACATTTTAGTCTTCTCACACCAGTTGGTTAACAATTCAATAGCCAGTGGTGATCGGTCTTCGATCACATTGCGAGTGTCACCTTCTACTAGAATTGCGAGATCATCCGCATAAGCAACGACTCCCAGAACTGCAGTCTCTCCCTGCAGGACGTTCAACAAAGATTCCATGTTGATATCCCAGAAAATGGGACCACACACCGATCCCTGGGGACAACCACGGGATACTCTTTTAGATACGACGCCTCCAGGAGCCGTTATCTTAGCAGTTCTTCCATCACAGTAGGCCTCCAGACAGCCATACAGCAGCTGCGGGCACCCAATCTCTCTTAGGCGAGAGAAGAGTGCCGGCCACCACAGGTTGTCGAAGGCCCCTGAGATGTCTATCATTATGCCAAGAACATACTTCGATGTCGCAGAGTGAACAATTCGGCAAACCTCATTGATCGCATCCTGAGTGGAGCGACCCTTTCGGAATCCGAACTGCCCAGGTAGATGCTATTTTTCTTGACTTCCGGAAGGCGTTCGATACAGTTCCGCACTGTCGCCTGATAAAGAAAGTAAGAGCCTACGGAATATCAGACCAGCTGTGTGGCTGGACTGAAGAGTTTTTAGCAAACAGAACACAGCATGTTGTTATCAATGGAGAGACGTCTACAGACGTTAAAGTAACCTCTGGCGTGCCACAGGGGAGTGTTATGGGACCATAGCTTTTCACAATATATATAAATGACTTAGTAGATAGTGTCGGAAGTTCCATGCGGCTTTTCGTGGATGATGCTGTAGTATACAGAGAAGTTGCTGCATTAGAAAATTGTAGTGAAATACAGGAAGATCTGCAGCGGATAGGCACTTGGTGCAGGGAGTGGCAACTGACCCTTAACATAGACAAATGTAATGTATTGCGAATACATAGAAAGAAGGATCCTTTATTGTATGATTATATGATAGCGGAACAAACACTGGTAGCAGTTACTTCTGTAAAATATCTGGGAGTATGCGTACGGAACGATTTGAAGTGGAATGATCATATAAAATTAATTGTTGGTAAGGCGGGTACCAGGTTGAGATTCATTGGGAGAGTGCTTAGAAAATGTAGTCCATCAACAAAGGAGGTGGCTTACAAAACACTCGTTCGACCTATACTTGAGTATTGCTCATCAGTGTGGGATCCGTACCAGGTCGGGTTGACGGAGGAGATAGAGAAGATCCAAAGAAGAGCGGCGCGTTTCGTCACCGGGTTATTTGGTAACCGTGATAGCGTTACGGAGATGTTTAATAAACTCAAGTGGCAGACTCTGCAAGAGAGGCGCTCTGCATCGCGGTGTAGCTTGCTCGCCAGGTTTCGAGAGGGTGCGTTTCTGGATGAGGTATCGAATATATTGCTTCCCCCTACTTATACCTCCCGAGGAGATCACGAATGTAAAATTAGAGAGATTAGAGCGCGCACGGAGGCTTTCAGACAGTCGTTCTTCCCGCGAACCATACGCGACTGGAACAGGAAAGGGAGGTAATGACAGTGGCACGTAAAGTGCCCTCCGCCACACACCGTTGGGTGGCTTGCGGAGTATCAATGTAGATGTAGATGTAGATACCATGCAGAGTTCGATGACTCTGGAGACGGTCAGCAAGCAACTTCTCAAATGCTTTGGCCGGCCGCGGTGGTCTAGCGGTTCTAGGCGCGCAGTCCGGAACCGCGCGACTGCTACGGTCGCAGGTTCGAATCCTGCCTCGGGAATGGATGTGTGTGATGTCCTTAGGTTAGTTAGGTTTAAGTAGTTCTAAGTTCTAGGGGACTGATGACCACAGTAGTTAAGTCCCATAGTGCTCAGAGCCATTTGAACCATCAAATGCTTTGCCCATTACATCCAGCAGACAGATAGGCCGATAGGATTTCGGCACCGTTGGATCTTTATCAGGGCCTTTCCTGATAATTACAACTTCTGCAGTTTTCCACTTTAGTGGATAATAGCCCCTTTGTAAACAGATGTTGTAAATACGACTTAATGCTGGGGCGACCAAGTGCGCGAGTCCCTGTAAGATCTCCACAGGGATCCCATCAGGACCAGGCGCCTTCTTTCTTGCAAAGGTGTAGATGGTTGCTTCTACCTCCTCTGCTGAGAAGGGGCACACGTTTGTATCGTTAAGATACGGAATCGAGAGCGCCTGACGTATTTCCCGCTGCTCGTGCGAGTCCTGGTCCTCGATGTCATCTGGCAGTAATGTGTCTAACAGCAGTCTTGCTGTTTCTTCCCAATTCTTGGTCGTGTCACCATCCCCAGCACGTAGTGTAGACAACATCATGGGCGATCTAATTTTTTCTCGAACGATGTTGTAAGGAATTCCCCAAGGGTCTGTTCCCAGCTGATCGTTCACAAATCTTTCCCAGGATTGGCGCCTTGTAATGTCTAATTGATCCTTGTATCTCTGCTTCAGACGACGGTAAATACGCAGGTGGTATTGTCGTTCGTCGTGGGCAAAGCTCCTTTGGTAGTTGCTTCGCGCCCTTCTGACCGACCGTTTGAGCACAGTCAATTCAGGGGTCCATGGGGTGGACTCCCTGCAGATGTATCTCGCTATTCGAGGTACAGCCAGTGTGATAGCCGTTTGCACGGAGCTTACCAGCTCCTCCACAGCTTCATCAATATTACCTATGTCCTCCCCGAACTCAGGAGGACTGAACACCTGCACGAGTCTGTCTCAGTCTGTCCGAGCATAATTGAACCGTTCCACCCACTCGCCTGGCACATCTGTGATGGTCGTCGCTATTTCGAATGTTATACAGCTATGATCACTGACAGTTAGGTGTCCTCTAACTTGCCAGTTATGGACTGATGACCTTAGCAGTTAAGTCCCATAAGATTTCACACACATTTTTTGCTTACATTACGGAACTGATGATAGACGGAGTAGGGATTGCCATTCTTTGTATCACGTGTAAAGCATGATGATGATCTCTGAATTGTTTTGTATTTCTGTGTATTTCATTAACTCGCAATTCTATCCAGTGCAGAGACTATCTGACTGCAGGATCACAGCTACAAGTGATTACTTGCAGCATATTATCTGTAGGGCATGAAAGCAGGCGTTTGCAGCTTAACCCTGTGGCTATATCGAGCTATTCTTTTTAGACAGACCTGTGCATGCCCAGGTACCTAAAGTACAAGTAACCACAGGTGAAGACGCAACTGGTTTGCTCGTATGGGATGCTGTTTAGAAGAATAACTAACTACCCAGCAGTAACCGTTAAGTACTGTCGCAGTTGGTGGTTCATCCTGGATATGAGTCTAATCCCGTTAGATATGAACTTGTAATTCTAACGCTTTACAATAATAATCTGTGATCTAGGTCGAAATCTACTGCATTATAGGCAGTTTGTGTGGGGTTCAGAGCATAGGATTTGCAGCCGTTGCGTGCATGAGGATCGGTAGCAAAAGTTAGTTTTGGGGAAGTTATAAATGGAACTTCAAGAAAGGAGAAATGCAGAGGCGTGCTGATTTCGAGTCTGCATCGAGAGCAACAGCGGAGACGTCTACTGCATACGAGCAGCAGCAGCGGCCACAGCAGTGCGGACCACCGGTACCGACTTCATCAGCGTCGGCAATGGCATAACACTCGGCAGCAACTACACATTCGGCAGCAACAGTACAGCAGAAGCAGGCAGCATGACCGAAAAGTTAAGTACTTGCGCCGATAGCGTTAGCACGTGTGTGTGTGTGTGTGTGTGAGTAGTGCCAGCAATGAAATACAGAGGAAGTGGTGTCGTAATACACTACTGGCCATTAAAATTGCTACACCAAGAAGAAATGCAGATGATAAACGGGTATTCATTGGACAAATATATTATACTACAACTGACATGTGATTACATTTTCACGCAGTTTGGGTGCATAGATCCTGAGAAATCAGTACCCAGAACAACCACCTGTGGCCGTCATAACGGCCTTGATACGCCTGGGCATTGAGTCAAACAGAGCTTGAATGGCGTGTACAGCTACAGCTGCCCATGCAGCTACAAAAAAAAAAGTTCAAATGTGTGTGAAATCTTATGGGACTTAACCGCTAAGGTCATCAGTCCCTAAGCTTACACACTACTTAACCTAAATTATCCTAAGGACAAACACACACACCCATGCCCGAGGGAGGACTCGAACCTCCGCCAGGACTAGCCGCACAGTCCATGACTGCAGCGCCTTACACCGCTCGGCTAATACCCGCGCAGCCATGCAGCTTCAACACGACACCACAGTTCATCAAGAGTAGTGACTGGCGTATTGTGACGAGCCAGTTGCTCGGCCACCATTTACCAGTCATTTTCAATTGGTGAGGAATCTGGAGAATGTGCTGGCCAGGGCAGCAATTGAACATTTTCTGTATCCAGATAGGCCCGTACAGGACCTGCAACATGCGGTCGTGCATTATCCTGCTGAAATGTAGGGTTTCGCAGGGATAGAATGAAGGGCAGAGCCACGGGTAGTAACACATCTGAAATGTAACATCCACTGTTCAAAGTGCCGTCAATGCGAACAAGAGGTGACCGAGACGTGTAACCAATGGCACCCCATACCATCACGCCGGGTGATACGCCAGTATAGCAATGACGAATACACGCTTCCAATGTGCGTTCACCGCGATGTCGCCAAACACGGATGCGACCATCATGATGCATGAACCTGGATTCATCCGAAAAAATTACGTTTTGCCATTCGTGCACCCAGGTTCGTCGTTGAGTGCACCATCGCAGGAGCTCCTCTCTGTGATGCAGCGTCAAGGGTAACCGCAGCCATGGTCTCCGAGCTGATAGTCCATTCTGCTGCAAACGTTGTCGAACTGTTCATGCAGATGATTGTTGTCTTGCAAACGACCCCATCTGTTGACTCAGGGATCGAGACGCGGTTGCCATGCGGATAATATACCTGTCATCCCGACTGCTAGCGATATGAGGCAGTTGGGATCCAGCACTGCGTTCCGTATTACCCTCCTGAAGCCACCGATTCCATATTCTGCTAACAGTCATTGGATCTCGACCAACGCGAGCAGCAATCTCGCTATACGATAAACAGCGATCGCGATAGGTTACAATCCGACCTTTATCAAAGTCGGAAACGTGATGGTACGCATTTCTCCTCCTTACACGAGGCACCACAACAACGTTTCACCAGGCAACGCCGGTCAACTGCTGTTTGTGTATGAGAAATCGGTTGGAAACTTTCCTCATGTCAGCACGTTGTAGATGTCGCCATCGGTGCCAACCTTGTGTGAATGCTCTGAAAAGCTAATCATTTGCATATCACAGCATGTTCTTCCTGTCGGTTAAATTTCGCGCCTGTAGCACGTCATCTTCGTAGTGTAGCAATTTTAATGGCTAGTAGTGTATCTTTCGTGGGTAGGGAGTGGTCCCCTCATTTCACTTAAGAAAACGCTGAACATGGAAGGATATGAACACATTTTGCAAAATTGTTTGCTGCGTACAATAGGAGAACACCTTGGAGACGGTGATTGTTTCCGTCGGCACGAGATTGCACCATGTCTTAAAGCAGCATCTCTAAAGCAATGGTTTGTGGACAATGACATTCATGAAATGGACTGAGCTGCCCACAGTCAAGACCTGAACCCAATGGAGCATCTTTGCGATGAGGTAGAACATCAACTTCTCTCCAGACCCCAGCGTCCAACATCACCACAGTCTCTGGCTTCGGCTTTTGAAGACGAATGGGCTGCTATTGTTCCATAGCAACGCGGACACCTCACTAATATTATCCCCAGCGGAATTTATGCCGTCATGAAGGCAAAAGATGAAGATGACAGATATTAACGTCCACTAATATCTGTATATGTGCTTTTGATCAGATCGTGCATATGCTTGCATACATGAAATCGCACCGCATTGGGCGCGTTAAATTATCAGAAGGAATAACTGCCATCAGGCGGTGAAGATCACGTGACAGTCGTTCCATCTCGGCGTCGTTCTGACTCATGCGTTATCGGAGGCGATATGGAGGGGCATGGAGCCAGCGTAGCGCACTTCCGGCCATTATCGACGTCCCGACCTTAGGGAGGTGGTTGAATTTGCCGAGTGCCATTTAGTGTAACAGAGGATACGAGTCAGACACGGAAAGCTACAGCGTTGTACATCTACAGTTACATACATGCTCCGGAAGCCAGCACACGGTGCAGTGGCGGAGGAAACCTTGTATCACCCTCTCCTATTCCGCTCGCAACTATAGCAAGGGCAAAACGGCCGTAAATGCTTCCGTACAAGCCCTGATTTCTCTTATCTTGCCTTTACGTCCTTAGGCGCGATGTGCGTTGGTTTCAGTAGAATAGCTCTGCAGTCATCCTCAGATTCCCGTTCTCTAAATTTTCCCAACAACGTTCCTCGAAAAGAACGTCGACTTCCCTCCCTCCCATATGAGTTCAAGAATCATCTCCGTAAAACTCGCGTGTTGATCTGAACGTGCCAGTAACAAATCTAACAGCAAGCCTCTGAATTGCTTCGATTTCTTCCTAAACCTCTAAACCTGGTAGGGATCCCAAACACTTGAGCAGCACATAAGAACTGGTCGCACACAAGGATTCTGTTTGCAGTATTTTTTATAGATGAGCTACATTTTCCTACATTTCTCCCAACAAACCGAAGTCAGCCTTTCGCCTTCCGTAAAAACCAAGTCCGCCTCCGTAGCTTAGCGGTAGCGTTTCCGCTTATGAAGCAGGGGGCCCGGGTTCGATTCCCGGCAGGGGACTGGATGTTTTGTGTCCTTCATCCTCATAGCCGGCACGGTAACTCAGCATGTTCGGTCAGAGGGCCGATTCTCCTTTGTAATAAAAAAAAAACTGAGTAAAGGAATCAACGATCAACTTGAACGGATGCCATGTGACGTCCGCACAGACCAAATGCAACGAACTATACTGAAAAAAAAAACATGTTACGTGATCGTTCCATTGCACTTCGCCTTGCAGAGTTACGTTTAGATATTCAATCGACGTGGCAGTGTCGAGCAGCACACCGCTAATGCCGTATTCAAACATTACAGGATTGATTTCCCTACTCATCTGCATTTTTTTCCACATTTAGAGCAATCTGCCACTAATTACTCCAAATAAGAGTTCTGTTCAAGTCTTCTTGTATTTTCCTACAATCACTCAAGGAGACACCTTCCCGTACTCGACAGCGTCATCGGAAAACAATCGCAGATTGCTGCTCACTTACTTACACCGATAAACTGGCATAAGATCTGTTGTCTATCTCACTTTCACGTTATCCCGAATACGATTTGTGACTTGACTAAGAATTTTTCGGTAGGAAGCACCCAGAAAGCTACCTTTGATGGAGAGTCACCGACAGATGGAGTAGTAACTTCGGGTGTGCCTCCTAGAAGTGCGTTTGTACCACTGCTGCTCATGTTATACAGTATGTTAACGACCTTGCGGACAATATTAATAGTAGTCTCAGAGGTTTCGCAGAGGAAACAGTTATCTATAATTAAGTTCTCTCTGAAAGAAGCAATACAAATATTCAGTCACATCTTGATAAGATTACAAAACAGTGGGAAGATTGGGATCTTGCTTTAAATATTTAGAAACGTTAAATTATGCACGTCACAAAACGAAAAACGTAGTATTCTATGACAATAACATCAGTGATCTAAAGCTGGAATAATTCCAATTTAAAATAATCGGCTCATACAAATATCTGGCTGTAGCACTTAGTAGGGTTTTCAGGTAGAACGCTCACACTCGTAGGAAAAGTAGGTGAGAGATTTCATTTCGTTGGTGGAATACTAGAGACATACAGTATATTGCTTACAAATCACTTGTTCGACGCATTCTAGAATATTCTCTAGGTGTATAGGACCGTACCAAATAGGATTCACTGCGGATATTGAACATGTGCAGAGAAGGGCTGTACGAATGGTCACAGGTGTTTTTGACTCATGGGACACCACAGAGATGCTGAAGAAACTGAAGTGGCAGATTCTTGAAGACAGAAGTAAATTATCCCGGGACAGCATTCTTAAAAAATTTCAAGAACCGACTTTAAGGAGAGATTGTACCTTCGTAGGGCACAAAATATTTTTAAAAAATTTGCTCATAAACATTCCTTGAAGTGTATTTTACTAGAGAAATATGTTTTCTAAGGGCATTTTAGCTATTAAAGGTTTTAAATATTCATTTACTTTAAGGGCAGCACATGTTTCCACGCCCCCGCTTTTGCCTTGTGTCATCTTCTTGGACTTCAGAAACATAATTTTCTGGTTTGTGAAAATATTTCGTGCTCACAGTTGGCTGCTCTGTTCGTGCGCTACATCCAATTGTTCCTTGTCCTTCCAGAACTCAAATGAATCATTTAACAGTGTCATATGGTCTAGAAGTCCTAAAACAGTGTTTGTAGGTAAAGATACATTGAATTTGGGTGTTTATGATGCAGTTCTTTCATTTAATGATGGCAATGTGGGGAGGATTAGGCTGCTTCAAAAGTTAGGCATACAACCTGGGGAAAATATGGTGATGGCATGTTCCGAATTGGATGCTGTCCGTGTGAAGGAAGTAGATTATGAAGTGAGCATGTTAGCTAGGAAGGCAACAACGCATTCAAGGAATGCTAGGAGAGCCAGGGAGGATGATGAAAATGCAGATGACTCCGGATATGGTGCAGGGATGTTCTAAGGTCAGTAACAAACTATGTTCATCTTTAAAGTCAGATTCCTGAGATTTTATTATTTAATGATTAGGTACTTTTTTTTCAGGAACTTACCATCATAGAACAGTGAAACTTACACAACTTACAGAAACTGCACTGAATATCAATGATGCATTTTTAAAAGAAGTTCAGTTAAATATTGTAGAAATTATTAATTAAGAAAGCTTAAATATGTGGAAAAAATTTACAACTTGCAAAAAGTTCTCTAAAACATAAATTATGCAAGCGACTTATCTCCAGAAAAAGTCAATGGAGAGAGACTCTTCCACCACCAGCAATTAAAATTTTATATTATCTGAATCGTTCACGAGATAAATGTACCTAAAATTGACAAATTTAACATTTTTAAGTATATAAGATACACTCTCCCCTTAAATGATGAGTATAGAAATACAATGAAATTCCCTACTTATCGCTCCCGCAGGGATTGTGAGGACGAGAGTAGATTAATTACAGCGAGAACGAAGAATGTAAACAGTCTTTCTTCCGACTCTCCAAACGCGAAAGGAACAATGGGACGTACGTCTGGCATGTACTTCACAGTGATTTGCAAAGTATAGATGAAGATGTGAATGTAGATTTAAAGCTATCTGCCCGCCAACAAGGAGTGTAACGCCGTATTACGAAGCGTTGAGCAGAGCACTTCTCGACCGGTGACCCTTCGAATGCGTTACCGCTTTCCGAACTGGGACACCCGCGGTGCGAGACTAATGAGCGAGCCAGCTACGGTCGCTAGTGTAAATTGTTGGCATAAATCACATTTGGGCCTCAGATAACAGCTCCTCTGTTACCCCTTACGACAAATTGATTACGAGTATTGTCTAAGAGGCTAATACCCCGTGGCCTGCGCGTTCACCACTTACCTATTAGAACCAATTACGGACAAAAGGCGAAAGTAAATCTATATCTATATTTAAAATGATTTTGTCTAAGGGATAGATCGCCGGTGGACGGTCCTAGCACAATGCATCACGCATTGCGCCATTGTATGCAAATCGGTAAACGGCCGGGGCGGAGGGGCTCGGCAAGTGGTGTACACGTGAAGGGCTTCGATTTCTTTCGGTGGGCGGTGCGGAGGAGTTACAAATGAGGCGCCCGCCCGAACAATGGGGCCACAAAAACGACGCGGGCGCCGCCGAAGCCGCAGCCACGGCCGACGCCGCGCGCGTGCGAAAACAGCCCGCGGCTCCCGCTGCCGGATTAGCGTGCG
Organism: Schistocerca serialis cubense; assembly: GCF_023864345.2. Classification (NCBI taxonomy): domain Eukaryota; kingdom Metazoa; phylum Arthropoda; class Insecta; order Orthoptera; family Acrididae; genus Schistocerca; species Schistocerca serialis. Next base: position 368,137,657 of record NC_064640.1, on the reverse strand, counting down.
CCGATTCCGTGACTCGGCGACGAGAGTTACGTTGCACGTACGCTGCATAACCAGCGAGTGCGGAAGACAACTGAATTTACCTCCGGTGTGCGCCATACGATGGAGTCCTTGACAGAGTACTGACGTAAGCGTGGCACAGTACTGATCGCTGCAGGAGTCGCTTCGGAGCTAGTGCTGGTAGCCACTGATGGGCAATGGGATTTTCTTCGGGACTGTTTGAGGACCGTACTTGGCTCACAAGATCGAGAAAGACAGAGGTCGCACAGTGGAGATCGGTGCTGGTTGGACGAAAATATGGAAACACAGCGAGAAATGCATACTTGAACACAAACGCAGTTGCTAGCCAAACCTGCATGTGGCGCTTTTGTATCTGGCCACGAACGGCCCATGTGCAATTCTCTCTATACTTTGCAAGTGTCAGTCGGCCCATGTGCAATTCTCTCTATACTTTGCAAGTGTCAGTCGTGGTCAGAAGAATATTCTGTGTAGCTGTAAGTGCGTTATGTCGGAGCTAAGTGAATTCGAACTTTGGGAAACTGTTGGTGATCGTGTGGTTGGTGCTGCCGTAAAGAAGATAGCCGAAGTGTTTGGTGTTTAAAGATGCACCGTATCGAAGATTTATACCGCGAACACAGAAGCGGAAAAACATGATCTGCTAAGTCACAACGCGGAGGAAAATGTGTTGAGTGATCGTGGCAGACTGTCATTGAAGAGGTTCAAAATGGCTCTAAGCACTATGGGTCTTAACATCTGAGGTCATCAGGACCTAACATCTATGGCCATCCACACGCAAACACAACGGTACAGGTGAGCCCCTGTTAATCAGACGCCATTACTGGATATCCAGCTGGAACACACTTCCGAATAACTGGCACCACGCAAGGAAGCCGTACCGTACACTGCATGCAGACAAGCTCCACACATCCCCCACACAGTGAGATGATCTATGGCCGATCTCCGACTACTGTATAACGATCTTTATTGTTCCAGGAATGTAGCGGCTGCAGCAACTGGGATACATCGCCATCGCTTGCCACGGTAATGATGCATGATACCCATACTAACAGATCCAACCTTGCATGAACTATCGCAGCTAGTAAGCTACTACTGCTCTTACTACCCATCCCACTGTCGCACAGAGGTTTTTTTTCCCACGGCACGAGCCCTGTCACTTTTTTCCCTCTGCTCTTCAAACCGCTACCCTCACTCGCGTTTCGTCCACTATCACCTGATGGACCGTGTTAATGCGTAGTCTTACCCAGACGCACGGATAACATCACAGCCCAGCATCCTGTGATCCACTTAATAGATAACTAACATGTTGACGGAGGTGACAGTAGAACTTTTGGTTTGGTCACCACGTTGGTGCGGGCGTGGAGGGGCCCCATCTAAAAAAAAAAGTCCCGTAGACTTAGAATTACTTAAGCCTAACTAAACTTAGGACATCACACACATCCATGCCCGAGGCAGGATTCGAACCTGCGACCGTAGCAGCAGGGCGGTTCCGGACCGAAGCGCCTAGAACCGCTCGGCCACAGCGGCCGGCCATTGAAGAGGATTGTGACGAAATACTTGGGGGGGCAGTCAAATGAAAATCGAACACTCACCACAACTGGACCACGGAATGGTGTCAGTCTGGAACCGCAAGACCGCTACGGTCGCAGGTTCGAATCCTGCCTCGGGCATGGATGTTTGTGATGTACTTAGGTTAGTTAGGTTTAACTAGTTCTAAGTTCTAGGGGACTAATGACCTCAGCAGTTGAGTCCCATAGTGCTCAGAGCCATTTTTTTGAATTGTGTCATTCAAACATAATCATCACACGCATGTAGATCTTTATCCCACTGCGAGACAAGACGATCAATTCCTGTTTCGTAGAACGCTGTCGGGCGCTGACTAACCAACAACTTCATCCACTTTTGGCCTCGTCCGACTAAAACCAATGTCCACGTGCGTCTTTCTTCAGGTAGCCAAAGATGTGAAAATCACACAGTGAAAGATCCGGGGAGTACGGAGGATGCTGCAGTGTTTCCCTACCAAATCGCTGAGGCGTAGCCTTTATCCGATTGGCAGTTTAGGGGTGGACGTTATCATTCAACACGATGATTACATCAGCCAGCACGAGGGCAAACGGCAAACCTAACAGTGGAAACCGCGCACATCTCCTCCTCCAAAGAAATCCAAAAGTCTTCACACTAGTTCCGGTAAGGTCATGGTGATCTTCCTCTTCGACTGTGGAGGCGCTCTGCTCCTCGAGCTCCTCGAGCATGGAACCACAATCAGTGCGCAGTCCTATGAAGTCACTTTACAGATATTGCGACTCGCCATAAAGTCAAAACACCTGGGAATGCTGCCGGACGGAAGCATCCTGTTGCCGATAACGCCCACTCCCACACTGCCAGCCGGACGAAGCCTATACGTCACCGATTTGTTTGGGAAACACTGCAGTATCACCGGTAAAGCCCAAATCTTTCATTATGTTATTTTCACCACTTTGGCGACACGAAGGAAGACATGCGTGGACGGCGGTTTCAGTCAGACCAGGAAGTGCAACAGTGTGGATCCGTCAGCGGCCGACCGCGTTCTACGACACAGGAATTAATCGTCTCATCTCCCAACGGGATAAATGTCTTAACGAGTGTGGTGAGCCGGTCGGTGTGGGCGAGTAGTTCTAGGCGCTACAGTCTGGAACCGCGCGACCGCTAGGGTCGCAGGTTCGAATCCTGCCTCGGGCATGGATGTGTGTGATGTCCTTAGGTTAGTTAGGTTTAAGTAGTTCTAAGTTCTAGGGGACTGATGACCTCAGAAGTTAAGCCCCATAGTGCTCAGAGCCATTTGAACCATTTTTGAGTGTGGTGATCACTTTCGAATGGAACCATTCCGTGGTCCCTTTGCGGCTGGTGTTCGGTTTTCATATGACTGCCCCTTATAAAAGGACGACAGTTGCAAAGTCACTGCAGAACTGAATGTCGTGCTCGCGAACCCTATCAGCAACCAAACAACACGAACGGAGCTCCGTAAGCTGGGAATGGCAGGCCGACTGAAATTCCAAAACCACACATTAGTGATTCAAATTCCCATAACACGAAATCGTGGCGACGAAGTCACAAAACCTGGACTATAAATATGTGACCATTTTGGTTGATCAGGTCCATTCCATGGTAAAATGTTTATTCCCAGTGGTTATTCAGTGTTCCAAGGCGGCAGGGACCCTGTTCACACAGCCCCCATCGTCCAGAACCGCTCTTGTGAGCACTAGGATGAATATTCACATGTCTCCTGGGTACCACAGTTACAAGATCTCAATATTATTGAGCCTTTATGGTCTGCTTTGGAGAGAAAGCTGTGTGATCGCTATCCACTTCCATCATCGTTACCTGAACTTACTGCTATTTCGCAGGAATAATGGTATAATATTGCCTGGAAAACAGTACAGGACCTGTATTTATTCATTACGAGACGACTAGAAGCATGGTAAAGTGTTAGGCTTTTGATGTTTCCGTATTTTTGTCCATCCCCTATATACACGAAAGTGAGGACACAGTTGGGGAGTAGAATCGATGCTTTGCCGCAACGTCTGATATAAAGAGGCAATCATTCTCTTCAAATCGATTACATAGGGTGTGTCCAATAAAGAACTCCCTGAATTTAAAATTAAATATGACGAAAACAAAGAGCAGTAGAAGAATGTAACTGGAAAGCTGTAAGAAATTTATACAGAGGTTTTGAAATACGGGAGGACTTCAAAAAGTAAATTACATTTCTACATCTACATGTCCACTCTGCAAGTCATACTTAAGTGCGTGGCAGAGGGTTCATCGAACCACGTTCACAATAATTTTCTGTTATTCCCCTCTCGAACAGCGCGCAGGAAAAACGAACACGAGCTCTGACTTACCGTATTTTATTACGATGAGCGTTTCTACCCATGTAGGTCGGCGTCAACAAAATATTTACTCATTCGGAGAAGGAAGTTGGTGGTTGAAATTTCGTGAGAAACGCCTTTATTTTAATGCTGTCCACCCCAACTCTTGTATCACATTCGCGACACTATCTCCTCTATTTCTCGATAATATAGGACACACTGCCCTTCCTTGAACTTCCTCGATGTACTCCGCTAATCCTATCTGGTAAGGATCCCACACTGCGCAGCAGTTCAAAATGGATCAAATGGCTCTGAGCACTATTGGACTTAACTGCTGAGGTCATCAGTCCCCTAGAACTTAGAACTACTTAAACCTAACTAACCTAAGGACATCACACACATCCATGCCCGAGGCAGGATTCGAACCTGCGACCGTAGCGGTCGCGTGGTTCCAGACTGTAGCGCCTAGAACCGCACGGCCACTCCGGCCGGCGCGCGCAGCAGTACTCCAAAGGGGGACGGACAAGCCTAGTGCAGGCAGTCACTTTAGTAGATATGTTGCAGCTTCTAAGTGTTCTACCAATAAAACGCAGTCTTTGGTTCCCCTTCCCCACAAGATTTTCTATGTGTTCTTTCCAATTTAAGTCGTTCGTTATTGTAAATTCCTAGACATTTAGTTGAATTTACGGCTTTAATATTTGACTGATTTATCATGTAGCCGAAGTTTTACAGATTCCTTTTAGTACTCACGTGAATGACCTCACACTTCCATTAGGGTCAATTGCAGTTTTCACAACATACAGATATCTTATCTAAATCGTTCTGCTATTGGTTTTGATCTTCTGGTGACCTTACTGCAAACAACATAAGACGGCTTGCTCATATTGTCTCCTAAATCGTTTATGTAGATAAGGAACAATATAGGCCTTACAAACTACCTTGGGGAACGCCAGAAATCACTTCTGTTTTACTCGATGACTTTCCGTCAGTTACTACGAACTGTGAGCTTACTGACAGGAAATCACGAATTAAGTCGCATATCTGAGACGATATTCCATAAGCATGCGGTTTGATTACAAGCTGCTTGTGAAGTACGGTGTCAAAAGTCTTCTGGAAATCTATAAATACGGAATGAATTTGAAATACTTTCTCAATAGCATTCAACACTTCTTATGAGTAAAGAGCTAGTTGTGTTTCACAAGTCCATGTTGATTGTGTGTCAATATACCGTTCTCTTAAAGTAATTTATGATGTTAGAACACAATACATGTTGCAAAATCCTGCTGCAATCGACTTTAACGATATGGGACTGTAATTTAGCGGTTTACTCCTATTAACCTTTCTTGAATATTGGTATGACCTTGTAAGTAGGCTGTTTAGGTTTTTTTATTGGTAACGCCACCTCTGTATGAAAATCACTGGCTGTGCTGTGTGCAGTCTGTGGCTGCTTTGCATTGTTGTAATACTCGCCATTGTAGTGTTGGGCAGCGGCAGCTGGATGTGAACAGCGCGTAGCGTTGCGCAGTTGGAGGTGAGCCGCCAGCAGTGGTGGATGTGGGGAGAGAGATGGCGGAGTTTTGAAATTTGTCATGAACTGCTATATTTATATATGATGATATCAAGGTAAATACATTGTTTGTTCTCTATTAATATCTTTCATTTGCTAACTATCCCTATCAGTAGTTAGTGCCTTCAGTAGTTTGAATCTTTTATTTAGCTGGCAGTAGTGGCGCTCGCTGTATTGCAGTAGCTTGAGTAGCGTAGATTTTTGTGAGGTAAGTGATTTGTGAAAGGTATAGTTTACTGTTAGTCAGGGCCATTCTTTTGTAGGGAATTTTGAAAGTCAGATTGCGTTGCGCTAACAAAATATTGTGTGTCAGGTTAAGGACAGTCGTGTATAATTGTTTAAAGGGGACGTTTCAACCTGTGCAACTTTCCAGGCTTTGGGTGCGAATCTTTCGTCGAGCTAGCGGTTGTATATGATTGTTAGTTATGGAGCTATTGCATCAGCATACTCTGAGAGAACGTAATTGGTAGTTGTTAAGTGATTTACGTTGCTTCACTACTCCGAGGATATCTGCCTCCAAGTTACTCAAGTTCGCAGCTGTTCTTGATTCGAATTCTGGAATATTTATTTCTTCTTGTTTCCCGAAGGAATTTCAGAAGGCTGTATTGAATAACTTTGCTTTAACAGCACAGTCATCGATAGTATTTCCATTGCTATCGCGCGGAGAAGGCATTGATTGTATCTTACCGCTAGCAAACTTTACGTACGACCAGAATCTCTTTGGATTTTCTGCCAGGTTTCGATACGAAGTTTCATTGTGGAAACTATTATAAGCATCTTGCATTGAAGTCAGCGCTTCAGAAGGAGATCGCCAATCTTATTACGGCAGGCCAAGTAAATTTTATTGTATGCTGTACTACACTTCGAAGTGATACAGATATAAGACACTATTCTTCAACATAGTCACCAAGTCTCTGTAAGCAGCAGTCGGAACGTTCTACCAATTGTTCACTTCCTCGAAGACATAAATGCGCTCATTGGTTACGAAGTCATTAGAGAGTTACTGTGAGAAAGTCCTCATCACTAGAATCTCTTCTACCCAGATGTTCTTTGGTCTTGCCGGAGAAATGGAAATCGCATGGTGCAAGACTTGATCTTCCCGATCAGTATCTCCCATGTCCTTCCGGCTTTGCTCAAACTGTTGGCTCCATTTCACTGCGGATATACGCGACATTGGATTTAGTCCATATTTAGCCCAACATTCACGGCAAAACAGTGATACTTCGACTTTAGAGTGCGTTTCCAGTTGCCGCGCCATTTCATTCGCACACTGTGACTCATGTATATTATCCGTACCACAGGAAATCTGTGTCTGCAGGAAACCTGTAACATGTGCTCTCTTCTGGCAATGTGTCACTCTTGTTGTGCACTGATCCTAGCTTGGGAATGACATGTGTAGCTCCCGCTCAACTAAAACATCCAAGAACGGAAGCTTACCATCCCTCTCCAACAAGACATTAAATTCACCGTTCATGTGGTCAAATAACTGGTGCAGTGCATTTTCACTATGAGGCCATGTCAAGAAAGTGTCGCCAACGTACCGTAAGAAGCAAGATGGACGCAACTTCGTAGAGTTCAGAGATTGCCCCTTAAAGTGCTCCGTGGAAAAAATCTCGACGTTCGGAAACGATGGGGGTACCATGGCTGTGCCATCCGTCATCTCATAATATTCATTGCGGTACAGGGAGTACGTTGTTGTTAAGGCATGGCAGAACAGCTTGACGATCTCAGGTGGGAACTGTCGGGCCAAAAGATCCAGCTTGTCTTGTACCAATACCATCGTAAAAAGTGACACAACATCCACATCAACTATTATGTCATTTTGGTCTATTTTTATTTTCGTGGGGGTATCAACGAATGACTGCGTGGAAACAACGTGATGTTCGCAGTGCCCCAGTTGTGTTCTAATAACCATGCCAGACGTTTTGCCTGTCTGTACGTTGGTGAACTGATTGTACTAACTGTAGGTATCAGAGGAACATTTTCTTTATGTATCTTCGGCAGTCCATAAAGCCTGGGAGGTCTAGTGTTACGTGGCATTAATTTCTTCGTCACTTCTTCTGGCATATCAGAGTCGTTTACCTACTTCCTTTTCTTTCTGACGATGGTCTGTGTTGGATCGCGACCTATCTCCCGATGTGTATCAATGAGGACTTTGTTGTCTTGCCAGCTGATAAAGGAAATGCCACTGCGGTCCTGAACACCGAACACTACCACTGAAGGTGCTGCATTTATTAGAAGATGATACATACCGGAAGCGTAGTCGCGGTCCAAACAGACCATCGTCAGAAAGACAAGGAAGATAATCTGGACGTTGTGTCACGTTTTACGAGGGTGCCGGTACGAGTCACGCTGTATCTTTTGACCTCAGATCGTCAACTTGTTCTATCGTGCCTTAACGACACTGTACTTCCTGTTCCTCAATGAATATTATGAGATGACGGGTGGCACAGTCGTGGGATCCCCACTGTCGCCGGACGTCGCGATCATTTTCATGGAGCACTTTGAGGAGCAAGCTCTGAACTATGCGAGGTTGCGTTCATCTTGCTTCCTACGGTACACTGAGCACACGTTGTTGATATAGCCTCATGGTAAAAACTCACTGCAGCAGCCCGTCGTCCACCTGAAAGGTGTCCACCTCAACATTAAATTTACTGTCGAGTTGGAGAGGGATGGCAAGCTTCCGATTTTGGATGTTTTAGTTGAGCAGGAGGCCGGCTTGGTCATTCGGTGTACAGGAAATCCATGAACAATGACCGGTACTTGAGCGCCAACAGTTTTCACCACACTGTACACATGAATACGGTCATGAACGCATTAGCACACAGGGCAAAGATCATTTCTGATGACGATCATCTAGAGTCTGAATTCCGGCTTATGAAGCACGTGTTCAGAGAAAATAGTTACAGTATGGGAGAAATTTCAAAAGCTTTCAACTGCCACCACCGATGGAAGACTCCTCGTAAATCGGTAGTGCAGGCCAATCCAGCTGCATTCCTTACATACTGTGAAGCAACTATTAGCAAGATAGGACGCGTGCAGTGGCGACATAGACTGAAACCAGTGTTCTGGCCCCGCCTCCAAGATAAGAGACACGTTACGGCCAGTTAAAGACAACATAGTTCTTCGAGTTCTTCGTCCGTATGCTGTCCCCTGCGAATGTGATTACATTTATGGAGATCAAACTATTCGCACTATTGCTGATGGTCGTGCAGAGCATTCACGACATGTCCAACAAAGGAAACGTGAAAAGTCGTCCGTGGCTGAGTATTGCCTAGAAAACGGGCATAAAATACACCTTGAAAAGAGGAGAGTTTTGACTCAAACACCGTCATATTCGGATTCTGTTATAAAATTAGCGGCCGAAATTAGAATAAACAGCAACAGTTTCAACAGAGACCGGGAGTACACGCGTAGTATGGCATGGGGGCTGGCTTTGGACATTGAGCGAAAGCTAAGACGGGGGCTTGACGCTTGGAGGGACGCGGGAGCAGCAATTTCAAAGGTGGCGCCACCCCTCCCCCCTTACCACGCCATCCGACGTCACTCGATCCCGCGGAGGGACGGAGCTGCTAGGAGCTGCCCAACGTGCCTTTCGCGTTTGTGTCACTCCGGCCCGCACTGGAAGATTCCAGTCGCTGACATAACAACTATATAAGCAGAACACCGTGCCAGCCCCCGCAGACAGTGATTTTAACTCCTGACGACAGCTATCGAAAGATCGAGTGCTTAAAAAACTGCTACAGCTTGAACAATTAAACTTCCTTCTATCGATCTTTGTTTTCGTATCAATAAATTTGAAAACCAGGGAGTCCTTTGCTGGACACCTAGCAGAAAGGAAGGAAAGTAAGAGATTAACGTCTCTTCGATATCGTAGTCACTAGATACTGTGAAAAAGATCAGACTGAGATTGTCCTCGATGGCGAGTGTTCATCAGAGACAACGGTATCGTCAGGATTGAAATTGTGATAGGACTGCTCTTATTCTCTACGTACATAAATGATCTGACGGACAGGATGCTGCTACGGTCGCAGGTTCGAATCCTGCCTCGGGCATGGATGTGTGTGATGTCCTTAGGTTAGTTGGGTTTAAGTAGTTCTACGTCTAGGGGACTGATGGCTTCAGATGTTAAGTCCCATAGTGCTTAGAGCCATTTGAACCATTTGACGGACAGGATGAGCAGCAAACTGTGGTTGTTTGCTGATGACACTGTCGTATATGGGAAGTTGTCGTCATTAGATGACTATAGGATACAAAATGACTTAGATAAATTTTCTAGTTGCTGAATGACAGCCTACTCTAAATGTAGAATAATGTAAGTTGATATAGATGAATAGAAAGAACAATCCGGTAATGTTCGAATATAGCGTTGCTGCTTGACATAGCCACGTCGATTAAATATCTAGGCATAGTGTTTCAAAGCTATATGAAATGCAACCAACATTTAACGACGGATACAGGGAAGACAAATGGTCGACTTCGGTCTACTGGGAGAATTCCGGGGAAGTGTAGCTCATGTATAAAGGAGACTGCGTGTAGAAGGCTAGTGCGATCCATTCTTGAGTACCGCTCGAGTGTTTGCGATGCCCACCAGCCCGGATTAAAGGAATTGTTACTGGTAAGTTCGATCACTATGCGAATATTATGGACACGCTTAGTGAACTGAAATGGGAGTGCCTGCAGGGAAGACGACGTTCTTTTCGCGAAGCACTATTGAGAAAATTTAGAGAACCGGCATTTGAAGCTGACAGCACAATGATTCTGCTGTCACCAAGATACATTTCTTAAGGACAACGACGATAAAAAATCTCCGCCCGAACAGGATATGAAGACCCAACGGTAGCGACCAGCTGCCGTGTCATCCTCAGCCAACAGGCGTCACTGGATGCGGATATGGAGGGCATGTGGTCAGCACACCGCTCTCCCGGCCGTATGTCAGTTTACGAGACCACAATGAGGATAAGATACGAGAAAGTATGGGTCGTACGGAGGCACATAGACAATCGTTTTTACCTCGCTCTATTTGCGAGTGGAACGGGAAATGACTAATAGTGGTACAAGGTACCTGCCATTATCGTACGGTGGCTCGCTGAGTACATACCCGGTCCAGTCACACTAATATGACCACAGCCTATCTTCGACATCAACGTGCGATAACCACTCACAAACGGCTGGTGGTAACACTAGCAGTATCCGGGGACGTGGAAAAATAGCGCAGTTGTTGGAATGCGGAATGGGTCAAGAGTGGAAGCATTTCCGAAACGGATAAGTTTGTAAACAGTTCGGGTGTCGCCGTGGTTAAAGTATACTGTGCATTGTAAAATGGCGCTATCCAATACCGGCGCCGAGCAACTGTGATGCAAAAGTACTTTAAATGACTCTAAGCACTATGGGACTTAACATCTGAGGTCATCAGTCCCCTAGACTTAGAACTACTTAAACCTAACTAACCTAAGGACTTCACACACAGCCATGCCCCAGGCAAGATTCGAACCTGCGACAGTAGCAATCGCGCGGTTCCGGACTGAAGCGCCTAGAACCGCTCTGCCACCGCGGCCGGCATTCCAGAAATCCCGAAGATCCTTCCAACTCCACGTTAACCAGTTTACCTCATGGGTTAACCGTTGGCTTCTGAACATAATTCCTTCCAAAAACCCAGGCAGCTATTACGAGACGAACTACCCACAGTTTCTGTCCCGTTGACAACTACATAACCATTTGTGACTATCCTATCCTACGAACTAAAAGCCTAAAATACCTTTGACTACACTCGACAGAAAACTAACATGATAAGCCCATCATCCAACAAAATCCCTAAAGTTACTAATCCGCTATACAAAGAGATTGCAGCTCTTCACTTTCCTCGAGATCTACCAAACTTTCATTCGAACAATTCTCCTCCACCAACGTTGTCTGAACAACGCTGCTGCCTCCTGAGAAGTGATCAGACTAGTTCTAATACACGCTGAATGGCCAAAGAAACTGGTATAGGCACGCGCATTCAAACACAGAGATTTGTAAACAGGCAGAATATGGCGCTGCGGTCGGCAACGCCTATATAAGACAACAAGTGTCCGGCGCAGTTGTTAGATCGGCTACTGCTGCTACAATGGTAGGTTACCAAGATTTAAGTAAGTTTGAACGTGGTGTTACAGTTGGCGCACGAGCAATGTGACTCAGCGTCTCCAAGGTAGCGATGAAATGGGGATTTTCCCATACGACCATTTTACGATTGTACCGTGAATATCAGAAATCCGGTAAAACACTAATTCTCAGACATCGCTGCCGCCGGAAAAACATCCTGAAATAATGGGACCAACGACGGTTCAAATGGTTCAGATGGCTCTGAGCACTATGGTACTTAACATCTGAGGTCATCAGTCCCCTAGACTTAGAACTACTTAAACCTAAGGACATCACTCACATCCATGCCCGAGGCAGGATTCGAACCTGAGACCATAGCAGCAGCGAGGTTCCGGACTGAAGCGCCTAGAACCCCTCGACCACAGCGCCCGGCTAACTGTGGTGCTCCACTGGCAATAGATCACAGGGCGAACGACGGCTGCGGAGATGTGCACGGGTGAATAGTCATGCAACTGTTGATTAAGTGATAGCCCAGATGTTCCAAAGGTCTATCAACAGTATCTTCTCAACGATCGTTCAGCAGATGTTGCTGTGTATGGGTCTCCGCAGAAGGCGCCTGGTTCATGCGCCCATGCCAACTGCTGTTCATCGGCGACGGATGCTGGAATTTGCACGCGAACACCGCAACTGGACGACAACTGAGTTGCGGCAAGAGACCTTTTCAGATAAATCACGATTTGTGGTACATCGGACAGGTGGACGTTGGCGTGTACGGCGCAAAACGTCTGAAATCAGACACCCTGCAACATTCATTGGAAGGGTCGAGGCCGGAGGAGGGAGCGTTATGGTCTGGTGGCATTCGTGGCACAGTGTATCGAGACAAGTATGCGTCTATCGTTCCACCCCTACATGCAGTTTGTTTTTCCTCGGCACAATGACACCTACCACTAGGATAACGCAACGAGTCACGCAGCTCGCAGTGGACGTACGCGGTTCGAAGAGCACCAGGATGAGTGTATTGTACTCCCCAGGCCGCCAAACTCCCAGGATTTAAACCCAATCGAGTATCTGTGGGATCACTTCTATCGGGCTGTTCACGACATGGATCCTCCACCGAGAAGCCTGGCGCAGCTGGCCACGGCACTGGATCGGTATGGTGCTACATCCCTGTCGATACCTTCCAGAACCTCATTGACTATCTTCCTGCCCGTCTCACAGTAGTCCGCGCTGCAAAAGGTTGTTTTTCAGGCTTCTGACATGTCGACACATTAACATGACCGAACAGTGTTTTTGTATCCCGCCTGGATCGGCGGCGCGTGGATCTACACCTGTGAACTGCTTCTGCAAAATAGTCCGAGAGTGAAGGAAGCGAGTAGGAGCAGGAAAAGGTGAAGTACTTCGTTACTGCCTGTAGATTTTACAAGTTTACTGAAAAAATATGAGTACATAAATGGTTACTTAACTTTGGCTGAGGTGAACACGTAGGTGCGAAGCCGTACAGGTATCAAAGCTAACAGATACTAGAAGTTACAAAGGCAAAATCTGTAGTGGCTCGCCCACTATGAAACAGAAACAATGTTGCTTGGTCGTCTACTCGTGATCAAATGGGGCTGAATCTGGAGCGTCGCTAGTCGAGCTCCACAGCGTTGGCTAGGGGGCGCAGAGGTCGGCGTTGTTCGTCCGCTCTCGTAGTGCCAACCTACTAAAGCGCACCTACGTTGTGGCATCGTAGCTATAGATACCACAAGTATATGTAGCTTTATATGTAGAAGGGAAGATAAGAAAATACTTATTGGTTGTCGAATTAGTAAATAAGCAATTCCGCCATTTGTCCGAGATGATTTAGCTGAACCACGGAAAACAGCAATCAAGATGGTGGGCATAGGATTTGAAACCTGCTCTTGTCGAATACGAGTCTGGAGTCCTTCACTGCGCCGCTTATCCCAGAGACGAAAGCTTATCGGCCAAAATAATCCAAACGTACCTGTGTTCTTGCACGTTCAGTCAGTAATAAATCAGCGCTCAACACTCGTTTCTCTTTACTTATTTATCTTTTGTGTCACGTAGGTATCGTTCAGCTGTCGTAAGAGCCTACCGTCCAGATGTCGAGCTTTCTTCATTGGATCGCATACCTTAGGGTTTCAGTTAAGTCAGCTCAAGTTCCTTCAGTCGGCTTTCTTAAAAATTAACCTGAGGTAGCACAAAATAAAACAGAGGATTCGCATTTGAGAAGTAACTAAAACACTCATGAACCTTTGTTTAAGAACACTGAGGTGCATTAGCCACGATCCTGTCAGAGGTGGTATAGCTTCGCCTTCGTCTGAACAACGAACTGGCTCACCAAGTCAGTTATAAATTGACCTATTTTTAAACAAGGTATCTGAACCACAGAGAATAAGCAGACCACTGACTAGTATCAAGTCCACCCATTACATTAACTGCAACAAAATAAAAACCTAAGAAACAACCAGGGATTCGAACCGCTGGCATTAGGACCTTTTTAATTTCATTTATTCATCTTTATTCATTGATCATCACCAAGGTTATTAATACGGGCCGTACGTCTAGATATTGTGAACAAACTGTGCAGAGCGCATATAAACTATCGATATTATTTCTTAAAGCAGTTCTTAGATAGTCAGACTTTCGTCTCCTGCCAGCGGATTGCGGTTGCGATTGCGTGTTGTTCTCCATACGTTTCTCTTAGGAAAGTTGAAACGACCCTTTCGTCCGCGCTTCGGAGCTTCCGTGGCGACACACCCGCGGCCACAAAAAAATGGTTCAAATGGCTCTGAGCACTATGGGACTCAACTGCTGAGGTCATTAGTCCCCTAGAACTTAGAACTAGTTAAACCTAACTAACCTAAGGACAGCACAAACATCCATGCCCGAGGCAGGATTCGAACCTGCGACCGTAGCGGTCTTGCGGTTCCAGACTGCAGCGCGCGGCCACACCCACAATTCACTCACTGTTGCCAATGTGGGGCGCGTGAGAAAAATTATGTGGCATACTGCTCCACGGACGAAATCGGAAAGTTTGCTAGCGGACCCCGATTACTTCTCTGGACGTTCACACTATCCACTCACTTCAAATACGGGTCGCCAGCCGCGCTTTAACACGCGAGACAGACTTAAACATCTCATTTCTTAAAAAATCAATGATCACAATTATTAAGTAATCCAATTACTTTCACAAAGATTCCGAGATGTCAAAAAAGAAAAAATCTCACAAAATACCACCGTCGAATTACCATGGGAACAAATGAGATTTGTTGGTAACTTTCCCAAGTCTGTCTCCCCCTGTGCAGGAATCGCGAAAACAGAGAGCGTAATGGTCGTGGGCTCCGTGACATATGGAAGTTTGGGTCGGTTCTGGAGGCGCGCACGGATACCCGAAGCGATTAAGGCGACCGCTCGCGAAAACCGAGAAGCTCTGGTTCGAATCCCGGTCCGGCACAGATTTTCATGTGCCATAAACAGTCAATGTCACTCCAGATTCGCAAAATGAGAATCAATTTTTTAAAAGCTGTCACTTCTATGCGACACCACCTTCGGCTAGCTAATGGTTGCTCGCTCTGCTCTGAGACCTCTTTTTACCAAACAAGTCGACGCTCACTGACCCGCAGCACTCGCGGAGAAACAGAGGATGCTTACAGCGCTTCTGTAAAATGCTGCCTTCTGGCAGGACTTTAAAAACATTTTCTGCAATGAATGTTGGAAACACTGGCCCTCACATCTACATCTGCACCTACATTCCTCAAGCAAAGAACGATTGCCGGTAAGCCTCCATGTAGGCTCCAATCTCTCACATACACGGGTGAAAGCAATATATTCTTTGATTCTTCTAGGAAAGTACAGTCACGGTAACAGTAAACTATACCCTGATGCAGAACACCTCTCTTTCAGCGTCTGTCATTGGTGTCAGTTGATCGCTTCCGTGACGCTTTCGTGCTTACTAAATGAGGTAGGAAAATCACCTCTTCAGTTGTAAGGCTTTTACTTTTAAATATCACGACCGGTTTTGGGTTAACAAATGCCCATCATCAGGTGCAATTAGTCCGGTGCTGCGAGCCCGCTTGCCGCGGAGTCCTCTGCGCTCGCTTGTGGTGGTCGCCTCCGCTCTACCATTCTCGCGGCACGCGGGTTCGCAGCACACGACTAATTGCACCTGATGATGGGCATTTGTTAGCTCGAAACCGGCGATGGCATTTAAAAATTAAAAGCCTTAGAACTGAAGCGGTGATTTTCGTGTCTATTACAGTGCTCAGTTACGGACGTTCCCCCAAAAGGATTGTGCACTTACTAAATAAGCCTGTAACGAAATGTTCTGCTCTTCTTTTGATCCTCTCTATTTCATCTATCAGTTCCATCTGGTACGGTCCCATGCTGACAAAGAACATCCAAGTGTTGGTCGAGCGAGGGTTTTGTAAGCTACCTCCGTTGCTGGCGGAATACATTTCCTGAGGATCTTCGAAAGAGTCTCAATCTGGCATCTGCCACTCCTGCGATTAGTCTTACGTGGTTTTTCCACTTTAAATCGCTCCGTAAGCATATTCTTAGATATTTTATGGAAGAAACTGCTTCCAGTGATTGTTCTCCAATCGTGTAATCATACAGTGCCCGCCCCTGGTAGCTGAGTGGTCAGCACGACGGCATGTCACACCTAACGGCCCGGGTTAGCTTCCCGGCTGGGTCGGAGATTTCCTCAGTTCAGGGACTTGGTGTTGTGTTGCCCGTACCATCATCATTTCATCCCTATCGACACGCAAGTCGCCGCAGTAGCGTCAACTCGAAAGACTTGCACCAGGCGAACGGTCTACCCGACGGGACGCCCTAGCCACACGGCATTTCCATTTCCATCATACAGTAATGGATTTTTCTGTCTATATATACGCAGTACGTTATATTTATTGATGTTTAGGGTCAATTGGCATTACCTGCATCACGCGTTGATCGTCTGCAGGCCTTCCCGAATTTCGTTGCAATTTTCTAGCGTTGCGACTTCTCTGTATATAACATCATCTTCTGCAGAAAAGTCTCATGGAACTTCCGAAGTTATCTGCTAGATCATTTCTATATACTGTGGAAAGTAATGGACTTATAGCATTCCCTTGGTGTATGCCAAAGTTACTTTTACGTCTGAAGACTTCTCTCCATTGAGAATGACACGCTGTGTTCTGTTTGCTAGAAACTGTTCAGTCTAATCACACAGTTGATCTGATGTTCCATACGCTCTTACTTTCGTCATTAGGCGGCTGTGTAGAATTATATCGAACGCCTTACGGAAGTCAAAGAACACGACATCCATATGGGGTGATCAAAAAGTTTCCGTTCGAAGGGCGTACATGAATCGGTATGGCAATCAGGCAAAATCGCCATGAGCACTGAGGCTACCATCCCACTGACACATCAGGTTGAAGATAACCGTTTGGTAAAACACCGTGCTCTGTTGCCTGAAGAAGTCAGTAGCTGCCTGCTACACATCCTCGTCCGACAGGAATCGTCGACCCCTGAAGGCCATTTTTAAGGGACCGAAGGCGTGATGATCGCATGGGGAGAGATCAGGACTATATGGCGCGTGCTCAAGTTCTGTCACTTGAGTTGGCGTAACTTCTGCATGACTGTATTTGCGACATGAGGTGTGTTATCATGAAGCAGCAGCATCCCTTGATGCTCTATTCAACAACGGTGGTTTGCGAGAGACATTCTACCCCATACACATTCTTCGTTCTGCGATGGACGTCTACCGGTGTTCGTGCTTCGACAGCCAAGAAAAGAATTACAGTTCGTTGGCCCTGTTTGAACGCATTTGGCAATAACGTCGCCATAGTTCACGTTTCCGCGTTTACCGCACGCAAGCCGGAAAGACACGAATGCCACACTAATCCCTTGTCTACGTGTAGTGCTTTTATAGCCATATCGGAGTCGAGCTGCGTTGCCTATACGCTGCAGCAACACTCTAAAACCGAAACTCTTTGAGCGCCCCTTATACATTAAAGTCGGCAAAGATATCTTTTAATACGAGTCGTCAAGAGACAATAAAACACATGCAACGTCCTGTTTATTTACTAGTATCTGCTACGAAACCATTCCCGATAGTTTCATATAGCTGTACCTCGGTAACCATTTATAGCAGAGAAACTGTTTCATATTCTCGCTGCAGAATGGTCCTTACGAGGAATTATCATGAAGTGTTGATTATTACCTCGAAAAATTTAACTTGCGGCCATGAAACATGGTCAAAGTGTTAAGAATTCTCTACAGACTCTTAGTTCAATGTAACACATTTTTGACGGCGATAGATAGCTTGGTAGAGACCTTGATTGTGAAAGTCTACATTTCAGCTGGTCAGAAAACGCTCCACGTGGAATTCTTGAACATATTCACAGTTCGAATATAATAAATTTCCTTGAGCCGGAGAAGCTTCTGTCCACGAATCAGCACGGTGTTAGGAAGTATCGGCTGTTCGAAACTCAGCTTGCCCTTTTCTCACATGATATCCTGCAAGCTATGGGTGAAAAGCAACAGGCGTATTCCGTATTCATAGATTTCCGAAAAGTATTTGACAGAGAGCCCCATTGCAGACTCCTGACGAAGGTACGAGCATACGGAAAAGGTTCCCAGATTTAAGAGTGGCTCGAATGTTTCTTAAGTAACAAAATTCAGTACCTTGTTTCTTGACGGCGACTGTTCATTAGAGGCAAGTGTATTGTCAGGAGTGCTATCATCCCCTACATACACAAATGATCTGACGGACAGGGTGAGCAGCAGCATACGGCTGTTTGCTTATGATCCTGTGGTGTACGAGAAGGTGTTGTCGTTGAGTGTTTTTGGGTGAACACAGGATGAATTAAACAAAATTTCTAGTTGGTGTCATGAATGGTAACTTGCTCTAAATGTAGAAAAATGTAAGATAATGCAGATGAATACGAAAAACAAACTCTTAATGTTCGAATACAGCACTAGTAGTGCCCAGTTGACACAGTTACGTCGATTAAATATCACGGCGTAACGGCATGAAATGGAATGAGCATGTAGGAATTGTAGTAGGGAAGGCGAATGGTCGACTTCGGTTTATTAGGAGGCTTTTAGCAAAGTGTGGTTCATCTATAAAGGAGACCACATATAGGACGCTAGTGTACCCTTCCTTGAGTATTCGAATATTTGGGATCCCCACCAGGTCGGATTAAAGGAAGACATGGAAGAAATTCAGAGGCAGGCTGCTAAATTGGTTAACGGTAGGCTCGAACAACTAATAGCTATTACGGAGATGCTTCGGGTACTCAAATGGGGATCCCTGGAGAGAAGATGAGGTCCTTTTAGAGGATCGCTATTGAAGAAATTTAGAGGACCGTAGTTGAATATAGAACGATTCTGCTGTCGTCAAGGTACATTTCGAGTAAGGACCACGAAGATAAGATAAGAGACATTAGGGCTCGTGTGGAGGCACATAGACAGTCGCTTTTCCCTCTCTCTGTTTGCGAGTCAAACAGGAAAGGAAATGACGAGTAGTGGTGCAGGGTACCCTACGCCATGCACCATACGGTGACTTGCGGAGTGTGTGTGTAAGCGTAAATGTAGACGTAAAATCACGTCATCGTCATTCTGGATATGCGCGCAACGCAGTAGTTCCCATTTCCGAGGAAAGAGGAAGAAATCACTAGATGCCATTTTAGAAGAATACGAGTGGGGGAAAGGGGTAGGGGAGGCTGAGACAATATTTCATAGCCCAAAGAAGCAACATGTGCCACCGTGTCCTGAGCAGAATGAACTGTGGTATCGTTGTGGAGCAAAAACATCCCATTGAACAGCTTACGTCGACACTTCGTCTTGACCTCCCTACATTGGTCATTACAGCCTCCCGTAGATGTTGTCAAAATATTTCACGAGCATTCTCCTGTGACAATCTGACCCTAACGAACACAGTCTGTTGGCATCATACCATGGTAGTCCCAAAAGATATTCTGCATCAGCTTGCCCAACAATTGTTGGGTCCCCGCCTTTTCCGGCGGTGGTGAATCCACATGTTTCCACTGCTTGCTTTCCTCCTTTGTTTCGGAATCAAAGCGATACACCGAGGACTCACCAGTCGTGATAAGTAGGATGCCGTAGCTTCAACATTTACGCTGCTGCCTCGGTTTGGCGGAGTTTTTGAAACGGTATGATCGGTCGTCGAACCCACCGGACGACAAACTTCGACGTGTTGAAAATGTCTTGCAAGATGTTGATATGTGATCCATGACGGATTTTCGTTTTTTAGACTATCGGCTCTATCGTGATGCGCTTGTCTTACAAGGGAAGGCCGCCAATTGTGAAATTCAGATTCAATTCATACTGCGCATGATAAAAGCTCATGGCCAAAGGTGTAATGTGGCAAAGCACCAAGATGCACTTCTCAGCCGTTGTCGAGAAAATCGACAGTTAAAATAAACCGTTGCGGTGAAATACTCTCAACGATTAATTATTATCGACAGCGTCGTAGCGCAGCGGTAAGCGCTCGGGTTCGTAATCCGAAGGTCGCCGGATCGAATCTCGCGCCATCCAATTTTTTTTTTTTAGTATTTGTTTTTTGTTATTCAAATGTGTCTATACACACACACACATATATATATATATATATATATATATATAATTCCCGGCAATCAGTTGCAACAGTTATGCATATAATAAGTTGTTGAAGGTCGTTTGTCGTGGAAAAACTGGCGACTTCGAACATCATTATATTTTCCGCAAACAAAGTTGTATTTCACAAATGTTATTAATTGTTTTCATAATGTTAACCACGTACAGTTAACGGAAGACGTAGAAATGATATTCCGAAACGAATACGTATAGCGCAAGTCAAACGTTCGAATTAGAATAGAGACCCCAATACAAATTTGCTGTGTGCAGGTATGAAATATAAGCTCCGTTACTCGCTCGTTACACTTGAAGGACAGATGTTGAATGGGCCGAAACGAGCCGCCGCATAAAAGCATAGTTGCCTGCTAACTTCGAAAGAAGGTAGATGCGGTCCCTAGCGCAACTTATAACATCGTCGAAAATCAGTGCGGACGTGAGAGCTTTGGTACACCCTGTTAAACAAACGGAAAAATGGAGGCGGTACAATTGGAGAGCGATCCGCCTTCACCAAAATGCATAAGCAATTCATTAATAGTTATATATATATATATATATATATATATATATATATATATATATATCCCCCCCCATGAACCATGGACCTTGCCGTTGGTGGGGAGGCTTGCGTGCCTCAGCGATACAGATAGCCGTACCGTAGGTGCAACCACAACGGAGAGGTATCTGTTGAGAGGCCAGACAAACGTGTGGTTCCTGAAGAGGGGCAGCAGCCTTTTCAGTAGTTGCAAGGGCAACAGTCTGGATGATTGACTGATCTGGCCTTGTAACAATAACCAAAACGGCCTTGCTGTGCTGGTACTGCGAACGGCTGAAAGCAAGGGGAAACTACAGCTGTAATTTTTCCCGAGGGCATGCAGCTTTACTGTATGATTACATGATGATGGCGTCCTCTTGGGTAAAATATTCCGGAGGTAAAATAGTCCCCCATTCGGATCTCCGGGCGGGGACTACTCAGGAGGATGTTGTTATCAGGAGAAAGAAAACTGGCATTCTACGGATCGGAGCGTGGAATGTCAGATCCCTTAATCGGGCAGGTAGGTTAGAAAATTTAAAAAGGGAAATGGATAGGTTGAAGTTAGATATAGTGGGAATTAGTGAAGTTCGGTGGCAGGAGGAACAAGACTTCTGGTCAGGTGACTACAGGGTTATAAACACAAAATCAAATAGGGGTAATGCAGGAGTAGGTTTAATAATGAATAGGAAAATAGGAATGCGGGTAAGCTACTACAAACAGCATAGTGAACGCATTATTGTGGCCAAGGTAGATACGAAGCCCACACCTACTACAGTAGTACAAGTTTATATGCCAACTAGCTCTGCAGATGACGAAGAAATTGAAGAAATGTATGATGAAATAAAAGAAATTATTCAGATTGTGAAGGGAGACGAAAATTTAATAGTCATGGGTGACTGGAATTCGAGTGTAGGAAAAGGGAGAGAAGGAAACATAGTAGGTGAATATGGATTGGGGGACAGAAATGAAAGAGGAAGCCGCCTGGTAGAATTTTGCACAGAGCACAACATAATCATAACTAACACTTGGTTTAAGAATCATGAAAGAAGGTTGTATACATGGAAGAACCCTGGAGATACTAAAAGGTATCAGATAGATTATATAATGGTAAGACAGAGATTTAGGAACCAGGTTTTAAATTGTAAGACATTTCCAGGGGCAGATATGGACTCTGACCACAATCTATTGGTTATGACCTGTAGATTAAAACTGAAGAAACTGCAAAAAGGTGGGAATTTAAGGAGATGGGACCTGGATAAACTAAAAGAACCAGAGGTTGTACAGAGATTCAGGGAGAGCATAAGGGAGCAATTGATAGGAACGGGGGAAATAAATACAGTAGAAGAAGAATGGGTAGCTTTGAGGGATGAAGTAGTGAAGGCAGCAGAGGATCAAGTAGGTATAAAGACGAGGGCTAGTAGAAATCCTTGGGTAACAGAAGAAATATTGAATTTAATTGATGAAAGGAGAAAATATAAAAATGCAGTAAGTGAAACAGGCAAAAAGGAATACAAACGTCTCAAAAATGAGATCGACAGGAAGTGCAAAATGGCTAAGCAGGAATGGCTAGAGGACAAATGTAAGGATGTAGAGGCCTATCTCACTAGGGGTAAGATAGATACCGCCTACAGGAAAATTAAAGAGACCTTTGGAGATAAGAGAACGACTTGTATGAATATCAAGAGTTCAGATGGAAACCCAGTTCTAAGCAAAGAAGGGAAAGCAGAAAGGTGGAAGGAGTATATAGAGGGTCTATACAAGGGCGATGTACTTGAGGACAATATTATGGAAATGGAAAAGGATGTAGATGAAGATGAAATTGGAGATACGATACTGCGTGAAGAGTTTGACAGAGCACTGAAAGACCTGAGTCGAAACAAGGCCTCCGGAGTAGACAATATTCCATTGGAACTACTGACGGCCGTGGGAGAGCCAGTCCTGACAAAACTCTACCATCTGGTGAGCAAGATGTATGAAACAGGCGAAATACCCTCAGACTTCAAGAAGAATATAATAATTCCAATCCCAAAGAAAGCAGGTGTTGACAGATGTGAAAATTACCGAACTATCAGCTTAATAAGTCACAGCTGCAAAATACTAACACGAATTCTTTACAGACGAATGGAAAAACTAGTAGAAGCCAACCTCGGGGAAGATCAGTTTGGATTCCGTAGAAACACTGGAACACGTGAGGCAATACTGACCTTACGACTTATCTTAGAAGAAAGATTAAGGAAAGGCAAACCTACGTTTCTAGCATTTGTAGACTTAGAGAAAGCTTTTGACAATGTTGACTGGAATACTCTCTTTCAAATTCTAAAGGTGGCAGGGGTAAAATACAGGGAGCGAAAGGCTATTTACAATTTGTACAGAAACCAGATGGCAGTTATAAGAGTCGAGGGACATGAAAGGGAAGCAGTGGTTGGGAAGGGAGTAAGACAGGGTTGTAGCCTGTCCCCGATGTTGTTCAATCTATATATTGAGCAAGCAGTAAAGGAAACAAAAGAAAAATTCGGAGTAGGTATTAAAATTCATGGAGAAGAAATAAAAACTTTGAGGTTCGCCGATGACATTGTAATTCTGTCAGAGACAGCAAAGGACTTGGAAGAGCAGTTGAATGGAATGGACAGTGTCTTGAAAGGAAGATATAAGATGAACATCAACAAAAGCAAAACAAGGATAATGGAATGTAGTCTAATTAAGTCGGGTGATGCTGAGGGAATTAGATTAGGAAATGAGGCACTTAAAGTAGTAAAGGAGTTTTGCTATTTGGGGAGCAAAATAACTGATGATGGTCGAAGTAGAGAGGATATAAAATGTAGGCTGGCAATGGCAAGGAAAGCGTTTCTGAAGAAGAGAAATTTGTTAACATCCAGTATTGATTTAAGTGTCAGGAAGTCATTTCTGAAAGTATTCGTATGGAGTGTAGCCATGTATGGAAGTGAAACATGGACGATAAATAGTTTGGACAAGAAGAGAATAGAAGCTTTCGAAATGTGGTGCTACAGAAGAATGCTGAAGATTAGATGGGTAGATCACATAACTAATGAGGAAGTATTGAATAGGATTGGGGAGAAGAGAAGTTTGTGGCACAACTTGACCAGAAGAAGGGATCGGTTGGTAGGACATGTTCTGAGGCATCAAGGGATCACCAATTTAGTATTGGAGGGCAGCGTGGAGGGTAAAAATCGTAGGGGGAGACCAAGAGATGAATACACTAAGCAGATTCAGAAGGATGTAGGTTGCAGTAGGTATTGGGAGATGAAAAAGCTTGCACAGGATAGAGTAGCATGGAGAGCTGCATCAAACCAGTCTCAGGACTGAAGACCACAACAACAACAACATATATATATATATATATATAATTTGAATTACAAAAATCTAATAATAAAAAAAAAATGTTGCATGGCACGAGATTCGATCCGGCGACCTTCCCATTACAAACCCGAGCGCTTACCGCTGCGCCACGACGCTGTATAAAACTATTAACCGTAGAGGACATTTCACCGCAACGGTTTATTTTAACTGTCGATTTTCTCGACAACGGCTGAGAAGTGCATCTTGGTGCTTTGCCACATTACACCTCTGGCCATGAGCTTTTATTATGCGCAGTATGAATCGAATCTGAATTTCACAATTGGCGGCCTCCCCTTGTTAGAGCATCAGGACACACTTCTCTTGCGATTACCGGTTCTTCACAGGGAGATGTTGTGTCTACATCCACATGTACATCTACATACATACTCAGCAAGCCATCATATGGGATGTTGCAGAGGGTATCCTGTACCACTACTAGTCTTTTACTTTCCGGTTCCACTAGCAAATAGAGCGAGCGAGAAACTACTGTCTATATGCCTCCATAAGAGCCCTTATTTCTATTATCTGCATCCTTACACGAAAAGTATGTTGTCGGCTGTAGAATCGTTCCGCAGTCAGCTTCAAATGCCGGGTCTCTAAATTTTCTCAGTATTATTACTCGGAAAGAACGTCGCCTTCCCTCCAGGGATTCCCATTTTGGTTCTCGAAGCATCTCCGTAATATTGGCGTGTTGTTCGAACATACCAGTAACAAATCTAGTAGCCCGCTTCGGAATTGCTTCGGTGTCTTCCTTGAACCCGAGGTGGTGTGAATCCCAAACTGTCGAGCGGTACCTATGATGGGTCGTAATAGCGTCCCACATGCGGTCTCCTTTACAGACTGATTTGGAGGAGGACGAGGAGATTACTGTTTAACGTCCCGTCGACAACGAGGTCATTAGAGACGGAGCACAAGCTCGGATTAGGGAAGGATGGGGAAGGAAATCGGCCATGCCCTTTCTAAGGAATCATCCCGGCATTTGCCTGAAGCGATTTAGGGAAATCACGGAAAACCTAAATCAGGATGGCCGGACGCGGGATTGAACCGTCGTCCTCCCGAATGCGAGTCCAGTGTGCTAACCACTGCGCCACCTCGCTCGGTGACTGATTTGGTTGGGAGCAGGATACAGGGGCTGCTGGAGTGGAAAGCTGAGCAACAAATTGAGGATAGAATATAAAATTTAATTTATTACGCAAGAAAATTCATGCAAGGTACTGGTAACAACATGTTGACATATAACTTGTTCAATTTAAATGTACATCAGCTGATTTAACATGAATCATCAACAACTTGTCTAACATCAAACAATCTGCAGATATGAGATTTAAACCTTTCCCAAAATTTTAATGCTTGTAAAATGTTATTACGAAACACAGAAAATTACCAAACTGGTCACTGTATTCAAACCTTACATAACCTAATGGGCACAATGGCTTACAGGAAATAATATCACAGACGTATACCAATATCGGCCCACTACAGCACTGTCTTACGTGACCTTGTGTGCCACAATGATTCACAGAACCAACTCATATAGTTAAATGGTAAATATTAGCCACAATGGCGCTTGCGTTATAATCTTACGTAGCACACCGATTTACCAAGACAATGCAATTAATGCCAAGTACAGTCTGGTCCAGAATAACGAGTGGCCTACCACTGCTTAAACTACACAGAATCAGTAATGAACTGTTTTACAAGGCAAGCACATTCAGTTCAGACAAGTTAACTAGACAGTGCCTCCATTTGAATTTTACCACAGAAGTCCATCAATAGTCATAGGCCAGACGGTGATTCGAAAAGGATTGATAACGAGTTACCGCACTGTTGGCGGTTGGCACTAAACCCCTGGCGTGCGACAGATGTGTGGGCCAGAAACCCCGTTGCAACAGGAGTCGTTAACAACAGTACTCACAGAACTCTTTCTAAAACCACACCGTGAAATGACGTCAAAGGGGTTTCCAAATCAGTTTAACACTCAACAGTAGTGAGTAAGATGGCTCAAATGGCTCTGAGCACTATGGGACTTAACATCAGTGGTCATCAGTCCCCTAGAACTTAGAACTACTTAAACCTAACTAACCTAAGGACATCACACACATCCATGCCCGAGGCAGGATTCGAACCTGCGACCGTAGCAGTCGCGCAGCTCCGGACTGAGCGCCTAGTGAGTAAGAGATAAGGACAAAAAAACAGACACACACACGGCACTTACAATTAGCCTTGAATTATTCCTAGCCGTGGTTAAGATTGAATTAATTTTAATTCAACAGGTAAACAGTTGTGTCACAGTAGACTTAAACTTTACTTGACTAGCGTCACAATTTGGGCGTCCCTTAACTGACAAAAGTTCAGTAAGAAACTGAAATGCAATTTAAAGACACTCAAGTAAGGGTATTGTGAAACACTTCATCAACAATTTAAGCAAACACGCCCAACATAGGCACTCCAGTCCATACGTAAATCAACCAGGGCACAAGTCAGTATTTCGACACGCGACGTGGGAACACTCACTGCTCAGCAGCGCAAGCCAGAATACGACAGAAAGAAGTCTCGCTGTAACTCCACCAGATGAAGATGCACCAAACTAACAGCTCACCTTTAACAATATTAACCAAATGCCGCTAATAAGGTAATGGCCAGAATAACACCAGCCCGTAGCCACAGCGTGAGAAAGGTTGAACTCGTAAACAGAACGAACGACAGCGAGTCACTGCAGCATCTCCAGTTCCGCTGCTCGGCCCATTCCAATGCAACTGCCACACTCACACCACTTGCCGACGCGACTTCCGTGATCTTCCGGCGTCTCTCCGCCCAGGCCCGCTCGTCTCTCTCTGCCCGAGACTCCCTTTCGGCTTCCCGCACGGAATCCCAGAGGGCGCACCAACCCGCGCACCGCAAAGCGAATCGCAAGAGATCGAACACACTACACCGGAACAATCAAATCGCAGGAGCACACGGCACACAGATGACCCACACTTTCCTAAAATTCTTCGCCATTCAGGTTTTTTTACCGCTCTAGAAGCGTCTGCAGCACCTGACCACCGTGTCGTTGGTACATTGTTGCTGCACACTTGCATCATCTTAACATGGATTGTTGCAGGGTTGATCTCCTTCAAATGCAGTAATCAAATTACTGCATGATACTTAACCTTATCGTCTCTCTCCGTAGCTGAGTGGTCAGCGCGGCTGGCTACCACGTGAAGGACACGTCTCTTATTCCCGCTACTACCGTACCAAGGATTTTTCCTTGGCGGTAGGACTAGAACAGGGTGCACCCAGCCTCGTGATGCCAGCTGAGGAGCTGCTTGACCGAGCAGTAGCGGCTCCTAGTCACGAAAACTGATAACGGCCGGGAGAGCGCCGTGCTTACCCCACGCCTCTCCATATCGCATTAAGTGCTGTCGTTGGTAAAGGACGACACAGCGGTCGGCCGGTACAGGACCTGCGGACGAAGTTTATGATACGTTTACTTTAGTTTACCAAAGGGCTGCGCCATTTTGTTTTGGGTCCTCCAGCGGCGGCATGTGGTACTGTGGCACGAGAGTTCCAGTGTGTACCAGGCCTACTGAGATGTACCTGCAAATAAACAAAAAATTCTTTATTTAACGTATTTTTTCGATATTATAATGAAAACTTCATGACTATCTCTCGCACTATCTCCTCTTAAAGTATGCCGTATTCCTCCTGAAACAGTCCACAGGGTAAAAATATTACGAATTGGCTACAACAGGTTATTTATCGAATTTCACATAACCAGTTTTCTTGTACTTTAAAGCAGATCGCAGAAGTTTAGGAAGAGGGATGAGGGGGCGACGGCCTGGTGTTGCAATGCACGACGCAAGCGTTACGTCGCAAAATATCGTGAGAAAATAACGTTAGTATCGCGGGATCTCACTCAGCGCCATCACGTTCTGTTCGCTGGACTCTCGATCTGATATAACGGCACAGGGCTCTGTGTCCGTCATCTCCGCAATGGCTCGCCAACATCTAGGAGCCCGAAAGAAAACCAGTAAAACTAAAAATCAGTCACGCGTAGCACACGTTCGACGTCAGATTTTAGTTCCACGAACGAGAGACTAACATGTTGGTAATACTTATGATGTGGCGTTCCATGTTTATCCAATGAAAGTGTTATAATGCCTGCCTTGATAAAACTTCATTTTTAATTCCAACTGGTTCTTCCCAAGTACATTTTCTTTTTACTCTCGTCTGGAAGAATGTGGAAGGGAGTAACAAGTTGTTCTTATTGGCAGATTCTTCTGACGTAAGACCTCTGATGTTCCTGGTATCGTAGCTGAGGTTTTCGTTTGAGTAACGATTTCTTAGTTTGTGTCCTACTATTGCACTAAAATCTTAAAGCACTTCAGAATTGCAAGTGTTCACAGACTCTTAACATGCAAAGTAAAAAGAGATGCAAAACTACAAAATACAGGCTCGTCAGTAAGAAAGTCAGAAATGTAGATTATTAGAAATTGTTTAAGATTGTGATGGTATACCAGATTAAATTAAGCAACAAGTTGAGCATCTTACAATCTATATATTATATGGTTGTAGACGGAAGGGGTGATTATTTATCAAGCATCTTACAATCGATAGTTTATATGCACATGGATGGAAGGATGGTTATTTAACAAAGACACCTCCCGCCGGAGGTTCGAGTCCTCCCTCGGGCATGGGTGTGTGTGCTGTCTTTAGCGTAAGTTAGTTTAAGTTACTTTCAGTAGTGTGTAAGTCTAGGGACCGATGATCTTAGCGGTTTGGTCCCTTAGAAAATCACACACATTTGAACACATTAACAAAGGCACAAGCAAACAGTAACAGGTGTATCAGGTGCAAAGAAAGAAAAAGAAAGAAGAAAATATCAAATGAAACGAAGCAGCTGTTAAGCAAAAGACGCAAGGTCCAAGCATTCAATAACAAATGCGTGACAGAACGTGGAGTAATAAACAGAACTAGTTGTAAATTTCCTCGAAAGGCTGTGAGAACATATAAAGAAAATATGGTGAAAGCAGTGACTGAAACCAACAAAAGTATGAAGACGCAAAACAAAAGATTTGCTGGGTGGGTGCCATATTTCACCGGCCAGGATGGCAGCAAGCGCAGTAAAAAGCCACAGAGAAAGCTTTACAACAATTTCATGGTTTTTTTAAATACTTGTGTAGTTTAAGGGATTTATCATGAAAACAAATAGATTATATTAAAAATTTCAAATTGGTTCTATCAAGTCATTCCGGATATGAAGAAACAGGCTACAACAGATCCAGTGTTTCGCTTGGAATGATTAAAGGTACACGAAATGTTTTTACAAATGAACTTGCAAAATTATTTACAGTATGTTCGCGAAACGAGACAAATTCTTCAAACCTGGACTGGACCAACGTCATAATAATTTTCATTCATAAGAGACAGACAAGTCCTAAAAACCTGTAGACACAACGGTCCGTAATTTATAAGATATTCACCGAAATCGTTTCCAAACACACAAAAACATTATGTTTGAATTAGAAAAACGATAACGCAAGCTTTATGATCAGTGAATGAAAATTGTCACATAGATGCATTGATCAGTTTCAGCAATGTTTGCCAACAGCATTTGAGAAACACGGCATTGATTCAACTCATATTAGTGTACTGAAAAATATATTCGTCAAAGTTACAGCTTTGATTAGACTTCAACGGGACAGTGAGAAATTTAGAGTTGAAAGGTTAGTCAGACAGGAACATTCCGTAACACTAAAACTGTTCTCAGTAGTCCCCGAGGTAGTTTTCGGATTCTTAAACTAGGAAGATGAATGATACATATATTTCGCTTTTCGTTGTCCGCCACTCTGACGTGCTGTTGTGTTCCGTTAGGTAGTGCTCATACGGCAGCTTCGGCTTTTCAATTTGTGACGTTTGTCTGTAGTATCGCCTTCAGCGCCGTCTGGAGGACAACACAATTAGTTCTTATTTTTCTTGTTTATATTTTATGAGTATCGTAGTTTTAGTAGTGTGTATTTAAGAATGGAAATCAAGAAGGAAGTGCTCGGATTAGAAAAGGTATAAGTCAGGTATATAATCTTTCGCCCCTATTATTCAATTTATACATCGAAGAAGAAATGACGGAAATAAAAGAAAGATTCGGGAGTGGAACTGAAGTTCAGGTTGAAATGATTCCTGTGAAAGGATTCACGGATGATAGTGAAAGGGAGAAAGAATTGCAGGACCTATTAAATGGAATAAACCGTGCAACGCGCACACGCTACAGAATGAGAGCTAACCGAAAGAAAACGAAAGTAATGTGGAGTAGCAGAAATGAGATTAGTGATAAACGTAACATCAAAATTAGTGACCACGGAGTAGACGAAGTAAAGAAATTCTACTACCTTCGAAGCAAAATAACGCGTGACTGACCAAGCAAAGACGACTTAAAAACAGACTAGCAAGGCAAAGAAAGCATTCCTGGTCAAAATTAGGCTATTAGTATCAAAGATCGGCATTAATTTGAGGAAGAAATTTCTCAGGATGTACGTTTGGAGCGTTGTATGGAAATGAATGATGGACTGTGCGAAAACCGGAAAAGAAGAGAATCGAAGAGTTTGAGATGTGCTCCCATAGAAGGATGTTGGATATTAAGTGGACTGATAAGATAAGAAACGGGGAGGTTCTCCGCACAGTTCTCGAGGAGAGCAAAATGTGGAAAACGTTGACAAGAAAAAAAAAGCAATGTGATATCACATGTATTAAGATACCAAAGAATACCTTCCATGGAACTTGAGAGACCTGTGGAGGGCAAACACTGCAGGGGAAGACAGTGATTTGAGCCAACAAATAATCCAGGATGTCAGGTGCAAGGGCTACTCTGAGATGAAGAAGTTGGGACAGGAGAAGAATTCATGACTGGGTGCATCAAACAAGGCAGAAGAATGGTGAGAAAAAAATTACGCCGACTGCCGGGCACATTTGGGTAGTTTGAACTTGTAGAAAAGCCATTCAGTGTTCGCATTTTGTTGAAGAAGGAAAAGGAAGATTGCGTTTAACGTCCCGCCGACACTGAGGTTATTAGAGACGGAGTACAAGCTCGGATTAAGTCATGGATGGGGAAAGAAATCGGCCTTGATCTTTAAAAGGAATCATTCCAGCATTTTCCTGGAGAGATTTAGGGAAATCAAGGATAACCTAAATCTGGATCGCAGGACGGGGGTTTGAACCGTCGTTTGAACCGTCGTCCTCCCGAATGCGAATCCAGTGTGCTAACCACTGCGCCACCTCACTCGGTCTGCTTGTGTGATGTGCACTCGTGTTCAGTGAGGGGTGTTTATGTAACGGCTTGCGCTTTTCATTTTGTGATATTGTTTAGAAGTATGGCCTTCAGTGCCGTCTAAAAGACACCACTGTTAGTTTTTATTTTTATTTTGTAGCTGTTAGAAATGGATAGAGACTGTTGTTTCTTGTGCACAAGGTGAATTGGCCGGAAATACACTCCTGGAAATTGAAATAAGAACACCGTGAATTCATTGTCCCAGGAAGGGGAAACTTTATTGACACATTCCTGGGGTCAGATACATCACATGATCACACTGACAGAACCACAGGCACATAGATACAGGCAACAGAGCATGCACAATGTCGGCACTAGTACAGTGTATATCCACCTTTCGCAGCAATGCAGGCTGCTATTCTCCCATGGAGACGATCGTAGAGATGCTGGATGTAGTCCTGTGGAACGGCTTGCCATGCCATTTCCACCTGGCGCCTCAGTTGGACCAGCGTTCGTGCTGGACGTGCAGACCGCGTGAGACGACGCTTCATCCAGTCCCAAACATGCTCAATGGGGGACAGATCCGGAAATCTTGCTGGCCAGGGTAGTTGACTTACACCTTCTAGAGCACGTTGGGTGGCACGGGATACATGCGGACGTGCATTGTCCTGTTGGAACAGCAAGTTCCCTTGCCGGTCTAGGAATGGTAGAACGATGGGTTCGATGACGGTTTGAATGTACCGTGCACTATTCAGTGTCCCCTCGACGATCACCAGTGGTGTACGGCCAGTGTAGGAGATCGCTCCCCACACCATGATGCCGGGTGTTGGCCCTGTGTGCCTCGGTCGTATGCAGTCCTGATTGTGGCGCTCACCTGCACGGCGCCAAACACGCATACGACCATCATTGGCACCAAGGCAGAAGCGACTCTCATCGCTGAAGACGACACGTCTCCATTCGTCCCTCCATTCACGCCTGTCGCGACACCACTGGAGGCGGGCTGCACGATGTTGGGGCGTGAGCGGAAGACGGCCTAACGGTGTGCGGGACCGTAGCCCAGCTTCATGGAGACGGTTGCGAATGGTCCTCGCTGATACCCCAGGAGCAACAGTGTCCCTAATTTGCTGGGAAGTGGCGGTGCGGTCCCCTACGGCACTGCGTAGGATCCTACGGTCTTGGCGTGCATCCGTGCGTCGCTGCGGTCCGGTCCCAGGTCGACGGGCACGTGCACCTTCCGCCGACCACTGGCGATAACATCGATGTACTGTGGAGACCTCACGCCCCACGTGTTGAGCAATTCGGCGGTACGTCCACCCGGCCTCCCGCATGCCCACTATACGCCCTCGCTCAAAGTCCGTCAACTGCACATACGGTTCACGTCCACGCTGTCGCGGCATGCTACCAGTGTTAAAGACTGCGATGGAGCTCCGTATGCCACGGCAAACTGGCTGACACTGACGGCGGCGGTGCACAAATGCTGCGCAGCTAGCGCCATTCGACGGCCAACACCGCGGTTCCTGGTGTGTCCGCTGTGCCGTGCGTGTGATCATTGCTTGTACAGCCCTCTCGCAGTGTCCGGAGCAAGTATGGTGGGTCTGACACACCGGTGTCAATGTGTTCTTTTTTCCATTTCCAGGAGTGTAGCTAGGAGCTGCACTGGTCACGGTCGATAGGCTTCCGATGGCTGGTCTAAGACGCAGCGACGTTGGGGCCCCAGTGGCGAAACCTGCGACTCCTTGTTGCCGTTGGAAGTCCCTGGCAACACCGATTGCACTGAGCCTTCAGATGCGTAACATCTGAGTGGTTTGTGCTCACTGGAGAGTCAGTAGCAAACGGTGGTGAGGTCACTTATCTTGGGCCGGATAGCGAATGTGGGATTTGGCCGAACAGCTGTCCATTTACGCTTTACAAATAGCTATCAGATGCTGCCCTTTGTTTATAATCTAGCTGTGCTAGAAAGGGATGCCTCATTTTTGGGTCAGTGACCGATATCCGTGATACATCTGGACAATCTCAGAGGATGGGTTTGTTGGTCATTAGAAGTTTCATCGTTAGGCAGGTAATGGAGGCCCTCAGTGAAGAAGCGGACACGTTGGGTAAGAAGGGCAATGTGTTTTCGGTACGCTTATCGGGAGGTCTCGTTCAAGATGTGACGGAAGCTCTGCCAACGGATATTGAATGCAGTGGCTGTAACCGGCTGCAAATAGTAGGTCATGCCAGTACGAATGCGCTTGCTGCATAGGTTCTGAGGCAATCCTCAGTTCCTTTAGAGTTTAGACAGTTGGCTGATTTTTTTAACACAGCTAGACTCGCCCGCTGGGTGGAATCACAGCTCTCTGTTTTCAGCATCGTACACTTCATCGATCGCGGTGTCTTGGTTTGATTCGTATGATGTTGTTTTGTATACCTTATCTAAAAGTTACTTCGAGCAGATAGAGAACAGAGTCGTGAGGAGAATGTCTTACACCGTCCAGCAACTAAAAAAAATGGTTCAAATGGCTCTGAGCACTATGCGACTTAATTTCTGAGGTTATCAGTCGCCTATAACTTAGAACTAATTAAACCTAACTAACCTAAGGACATCACACACATCCATGCCCGAGGCAGGATTCGAACCTGCGACCGTAGCGGTCGCTCGGTTCCAGACTGTAGCGCCCACAACCGCACGGCCACTCCGACCAGAGCTTTTCGATATAGTTGATGCAGAGGAGGATACTGGGTTAGGTTAGGTTAGGTTAGTGTTGTTTAACATCCCGTCCACAACGAGGTCATTAGAGACGGAGCGCAAGCTCGGGTTAGGGAAGGATGGGGAAGGATATCGGCTGTGCCCTTTCAAAGGAACCATCCCGGCATTTGCCTGAAACGATTTAGGGAAATCACGGAAAACCTAAATCAGGATGGCTGGAGACGGGATTGAACCGTCGTCCTCCCGAATGCGAGTCCAGTGTGCTAACCACTGCGCCACCTCGCTCGGTAAGGATACTAGTGATCACAGGACTGTTTTACCATTGTTGACCAAAGGTGTTCAAGAAATGTTAAGAAGGGTATGAAAATATTTTGGCTTAGCAAGTGTGGTAGGGAACAAGCTGCTAGGTACCTAAGTAGTCAACATTAAATATTAAGTTGTGAGGACGAAGATGTAGGCGAAAATGGACAAAATTCAGAAGCATTGCACATTACACCTTGTGTTAGTCAAGGTTTTGAGTGGTGTAAAGACTCACTGTGATACAAGTACGGCAGTCGTGCGAGGAAGTTCCTACCTAAACGAAGAGACGTTCATCACAGGTTTAAGCCAAATCAAAGTTTAGTTAGCAAACAAAAGCTGGACGAAGTCAAAGTGAGCGTATGGAGAGAAATGCGAGCAGCGTTCCATGAATTCGAAAGTAAAATTTAGTAACCGATCTGACTAAAATTCCTAGGAAGTTTTGGTGTGACATAAAGTCAGTAAGCGGATCGGAATCATGTATTCAGTCGCTCAATCTCCATTATGGCACCGAAACCGAAGATGACGAAGAGAAAGTCGAAGTACTGAATTCAGTATTCAGAAAATATTTGACCACAGATGATCGACATACCGTTCTGCCTTTGAAGAAGGATCCAAGTAAATTTTACAAGTCAGATCAGACTGTGGACATACTTCCCGTCAGCGCAATCCGAGTCGAGTGTAACATTGCAACGAACTTCTATCTCAACAATAGTCTGATTCATACTAATTACGGCTTCTTCCCCTCAGTTGCAACGGGGCATAAGATTGTTGAGACCCCTGCCAATGCAGTATACCTTCCAGTGACAGCTCACACATTGGATTATTTGGAACTGCGTATTGTGGACTAGAATAACCAACTTGTTGACTTTCGTGGCGAGGAAATCATTGTACGATTACATCTAAGGCAGGATGGGCGTACGGTATAAAACAAGTGCACGCAATCCACACTCTGTCACTTCGCTACCGAATAGCAAAGTGATAAGACGTGCGAACTACGAGTTTCTTAAACCAGTTGGCTTGAAACCGCGCAATGACGTCCTCACTCAATATAACCAGTCCGATAGAGTATGATGAGAGAATTATACGTTAGGAATACTTCTCTCAAAAACCTTACGCTTCAACCACACTTAACAAGAACGATGAAATAAGAATTGTCATCCAGCACCAAAACGCACTCATGTTTCTATGCAAGAGTTTCATGTATCTAGAGGGGTCATTCAAGAAAACCGACGGCAGCGATACAGTGGGATCCAAGCTTACACGTAACACTTTAGCATTCCTGTTCCAAGAGATACGCTGTGAACTCAATGGGTCTGAGACCGACCGTACACGCAGTGTCAGCATAACATTAATGCTTAAAACGTACGTCTCAGCATCACCCGCGGATTTGCATAGTTTAGAAAATGCGGGATGGTTCATAAAAGATCCAGAGGATAGAACAGTTGCAGAGTACAAGCGATTTACTCCATGCATACCTCTAAAAATGCTTATGGGGTACTTTG
Source organism: Schistocerca serialis cubense (assembly GCF_023864345.2). Taxonomy (NCBI): domain Eukaryota; kingdom Metazoa; phylum Arthropoda; class Insecta; order Orthoptera; family Acrididae; genus Schistocerca; species Schistocerca serialis. Next base: position 368,101,901 of record NC_064640.1, on the reverse strand, counting down.
AGGACATGAGGCAGGTTATTATGAACGCTACTAGGAACTCATTCTGGTGCGGAGTGCGACGGACAATACCCCATACATTCAAGGAGCTCAAGAGGAGAATATGATCACAATCAGCAAGATAATATGGTAAATGCCTCACATCAGTGTATCCGACGAGGAGCGTTTGAAACTTTTAAAAGTCCTGAATTCTGGTACATTTCTGTCACTGACATTTCGCTCGTGGGAGGTTTTCGAATACCCAGTGTTACCGACTGTGAGCAGACAAACATAGGCTATTAAAACCTCTTCGGAGCTAGAGACACCTAGATTAATCATACTTGCGTTTCAGACTGATAGAAGAGGTAATATAGCAAATGATTCCACCGTGTTCGACATCTGCAAGTCAACTAATGCCAAAGTCTACCTCAATGGAGAATTCTACCCATATGACAGTATACATCTGCAGTGGAATCAAAATGTATACAGTCTAGCTTATGACATGTACGCAAGGTTTCGTACTTCTTACTATGAAACAGCCGAAGGAGAGAGAGGAGGGTGTCTACTCAGTCCACGTAAGTTCAAGGAGCTTTCGCTGATCGTCGTAATAGACTGCTCAAAACAGAACAGGATAGTTAAGTCTGGACCTATAGATGTGCGAATTGAATTTGAATCTTTGACAAATTTCCCAGAACACACTGCTGTGTATGCTCTAGTTGTACATGACTGTGTGATCAACTGCTGCCCACTCACCGGTGTTGTGCAACGAGCTGTATAAATTAATAAGTGCTGCAACTTACCTAGAGCATTTCACAATGACGTCTCAAGCTGTGAACACCATTGCGGATGCTCAGGGTTTCTGTGCTGGTGAACGTAGACAGTTCACATTCAAAGATGTTGCATTTGTAGAGTACACACAAGATGCTGGAATAATAGGGACATTCTCAGCAAACATTGCGTCACCTAGGTCTTTCAAGTATGTGAAGTGTGCTAAGACATGGAAGAGTACAAAGTGGTTAACACATTTCTACCATGGAATTCAGTGAGATGATCCTGGCAGACCCTATAAAGATATGTTGACGGCGCTTAAATTATTCGATCACGTGGATACTATCATCTACGTAAAGCGGGAAGGAGAAGATCTTATGGATGCGCCGAACATTTAAGTTTGCTGCTATTAAAGACCTGGAATTCTGCGAGTGTCCTTTTCTCCATCGACTCAAGAACATGGATGAAAAAAGTGTTGCTGTGTCTTCATATGAAATGTAAAATTACTTTTAAGTTGGATGAAAAATAAATGAAGTTTTGCCTCACAACCTCTGTGTTCTTCTTTCTCAACCCTGTTCCCGCTGTGACAGGGTACAGTTTTTTAACCACGTGCTATGTCTGTAGTTTTCTTCAATCACAGGAGATATAATTTTAGACATGCCTGCTATAAATCTTTGGAAGCGGACACTGTCACATGCCTCCTGCTCCCATAACCCAATTTGTGCTGCACGATAAGCTTAATTCCATGTAACCATTCTACAGATTTTGTTACCTCCCATCTTAAACTTCACCTCCTTAATAGCACTCATCTTCAGCAAAAGTAATGTCATTTGAGACATGCACAGCTTTTTATATATATAAACATATATAATGGTATAGGGTATATGGTTTTTTGTAAATAACAACAAAGATGTATGGTGTCTAATTTTTTCTTGGTTTATTCAGTTCACACAAATACAGTATAGTTATTGAAGTACAATATAATTCTTGAGGTACAATATAGTATTCTTGAGGTACAAATTAACTCTGCTATTCAAATGCAGAAATACTTTTAACTTACACGCTACACCTGTAACACTGGTACGAAATTTTTTTTATATAAATGTATGCTAAGAACTAATGCGGAGATACTTTCTTTACTACTATAACTAAATTCCACAGCCCCCCAGTAGCAGGGCTTTTACAATAATTTTGATGGACTGCGCACGTTTAGAATCTAATTTCAACAGTCCACAATAGCAAAGGTTTTTAAAATAACAATTGTGATGGACTGTGAGCTATATGCACTTACAAACTATTCTGACTTGAATGGCTAACAAGAGGTGAAAAACTTAAAAGGTATTCTATTTACAACACGCACATGGTGCATAAATATATATTTTTTTCTATTTCTTGTTTTCTTATATATTTTTTTATTTCTTTCACACACATGATGTGTATATATAAACATGAATTTTGTTTTGTTCTTTTTTCCGTTTTATCCTTTCTTTTCCACACATTCTCTCTCTCTCTCTCTCTCTCTATATATATATATATATATATATATATACGACACACACACAAAGTTACTTACACTATGATGAAATGGTCATTCTACTACTCTGCAGACTCTCTCTCTCTCTCTCTCTCTCTCTCTCTCTCTATATATATATATATATATATATATATATATATATATATATATATATATATACGACACACACACAAAGTTACTTACACTATGATGAAATGGTCATTCTACTACTCTGCAGACTCTCTCTCTCTCTCTTTCTTTCTCTCTCTCCACTATCACTCAAACAGAGTCCCCCACCCTTTCTTCTCTCGCTACAAGTGAGTGGTCTGAGTACGGGCGAATTTCAGTCCCGTCATCACAAATTACCCTTTTACAGTCATGAGGAAGCAGACCGATTTTAGACTGTATTACACTGTACACCTCATGTCTTCTCGATCGAATACTGGTCTGCCGTACCATATGCGGTGGTTGCGGTGCAGAACCACGAACACCACTGTACAGACATCACAAATAGTCTTCGATGGAGAGGGCTCTCGATGCCATGCAACGCACACCCTTAGCCTGCCTCTGGGTGGCACCTTCCAATGTGCGATACACATACATTTTTGAGCGTAGACCTACAAACTCCACAATCGGCAATCCATTCGACTCGTCCTTTATAAGACCGATTACCTTCTTGTTCTGTGGAACAATTATTATCGGCCGTGTATGAGGACGTGACGAATTCATTACCATGGCACCTAATTACTTCGTATGGATCGCAGTTCTTCACCCAATAGATGAAGCTATCTGTATCCATATAAAGTAATTTAAGATCTGCGAAATGAGTTTTCGCAAACTCATAATGAAAGCGGAACATGTGGAGTTTGGATAAGTCTAGTATGCACGTTCCCACATAAATAGGTTTCGTAAACTCTACTGCAGTCTTCCCCATCTCCACAGCAACAAAGTTCTTATTGAATATGGTGACCCGCTTAAAATTTGGTCTGGAAATGCATTTCCTTACGCCATAACGCCCGTCCCATTCGGTTTCTAATCAAAATCTCTCGTCGTTTCCTCAAATTCTCCATTGTTTTACCGAAAATTGAATTATTCATCAATTTATAAAAATCTTTCTCAAAGTCACACATCACGGAAGCTCTCTGTCTCGTATTCAAATCAATACGCTCCTCCATCCAGGGGGACTGCTTGAAGGAGATAGCCCAGGTGATTTTAACCAGCTCCATACCCAAACTGAGGCATTGCTGGAGGTTACGATGATGAATGATGTATCTCCACTTGTCCCCCAGCGTTGTCATCAGTTTTGGTGTGGAGCCTCCTCGCAGAACTAGTTGCTCTGGGCACAGCGGCAAATCGGTATGAGCATCATGCAAACTAATAGCGTATGTGAGTTCTGCCTCCATCACATACCCTACATCAGAATCAACTGCCGTACCACCCATTATTTTTCCACCTAATCCCTTGAATTTGTCTTCGGGCACCCATCAAAACGCCCCAATTGGCAGTGACTGCTGCATGGCATGCCAGTATAAGTTATTTATATCCAAGTATATCCCCCATGGATCCCTCGTTCAAAGAAAAGAAGCATGCCAGCATCAGTCAATAATTCAACACTGCAGTTCGTTTTCTTGAGCGTTGGGTCCCAACACAACCTGGGTGCCGTGTAATAAAATGCGAGATCAAGAGAATGCGTGGTCATACATAGACTCCGGAATTCCTCGAAAACGTCCGCTAGTAAACGCAAGTCTGTGTCCATGTAAAGCCATGCGTACTCTCCTACACTGGAAATATTGAATTCCCGCCAGACATTCATGGCATGCTCATACTCTGCATCTGTTATGGCATCGCCTGTAAGGTTGCTGGAGAATGCAGTTATGTCAGGTAGACTGGTTTCGTTGATATTCGCCATACTATCCACATACTCGTATGGGAAAACCCCCTTTCCAGTCACAAGTTGAAACTTTTCCTCTTCAGGGAATGCAGCTCAAGTGATATGCATATCCCCCGAGGTAGAGTTTCAACGAGTTTCTGGAGTGGCGCCTGCTGGAAACGTAGCGTATCAAGGAAGCGGAGCGTAATTCTTGGCGTCATTCGTTTGGAGAATGAAATATACTTCTCGACGCTCTTAGGTAGGACACTGACCTCATCTTCCTCCTAACCGAAACCAGCCGAGTACTCAACTAGAAAGGGAGCGTCACAGCCGCTTAAAATGTGGAAGAAAGCGGGTATGTGTCTAGGTAGCTGGTACTTCAAATTGCACACGTTGTGAGTTGTGCCACAGAACTTCCTCGTGAGAGGACAGTGGTCCTTACGAGGAGTTTCCGCTTTTCTATCTAATGGCAGCCCACAAATATGACAATCAACCGCTATATTATACAAATCTTCATTCTCCTTCGATTTGGTCACGGCCACGTTGCCGCTGTAAAGCTTATCAACCTCCCATGAAACTTTTTCGAGCTCAGTAAGCAGCCAAACTGCAGGATTATCCCCGACGTAAGATTTGTAGCAGTTAAGACTGGAATCATATGACGATACAATTTGGTACGCTGCCGCATATGATACGTGTTTTTCTGTAGAGGTGTAATGTGAAGCTGTAGGGTCACCTTCACAGCGGGTCACAGGAGCGTGGAGGCATTCAAAGTCTGCGTACACTACAAATAGTGGTGGTGAACATTCTTCAACTTTGTGAATTTGTTTTTCCTGCGTAGGCATAATAACACGTACTGGGTCCTTGGAAGAACAGTCTACTAGATTGCCGCTAATAACTTGTCTGAGGAGAAATAATTGAAGCACCTTAAGCAAATTCGTTGCTTATGTTCATGTTTATTTATCTGGATGGAAAGGAGTCGGGACATGTCTTTGATCCAAACATAGTGATAATTATCACTTTCAGAGAAGTGCAGCAGGTTTACATGCAGCTCACGCTCACTGGCAAATTTTGAGAAATGGAGTGGGCCGACGACAGTATGCTTTTCTTGCTCATCTGACTCGCTTTTCTTCTCCAGGCCATAAACATGAACCGATATGCCGCTATTCTGCACCTCAAATTTAGGTATGTTCTCGATCTTGACGGAGAACTCTATATCATCAAAGTTATAACACCCACGAATATTATTATCAGCTAAATGGTATGTACTCGGACGTTCAGGATAATCCCTTCGATCGTATTTTATTTCGGAAGCCAGGATTGACCATGCAAAACAAGCATGATCGTTTGTATTGTCGACATTAATACATGCCCTCTTGTTAGCTATATCTTTAGGAAGCTTGACCCTCCATTTACCAGATCGTAGACATGTGTATGGATGTTCAGGCGTAGGATTCTGCCGAGTGCTTTAACTGACACTCTCACTTACATCTCAGAAATCCAGCCCAATATAGCACTCAAGGTGGATTTACGAAACCACTCAGCGATTGATGTACTCCGCGTTATCACGCCATTTTCCATCCAAAGATAATGAAGGCTCGTTTCTTCAACACCAGACTCAACTTTGGGGGTGGGTGGGGGGGGCGATAATTCAATGCAAAGCACCGCATAGCATTTAATGGCGGGATACTGCGGATCATTGACTACCTCGAGGAGTTCTGTTTCCACGACAGGAAGGCACGCGCTTAGAAATCCAACAGTTCGCAGTACCCTCCTGCCGGGTTGTCGATTCTGGTGAACGGCATTCGCTCCTCAAAGGCGTCAGCAATCAGCGACACTAACTGCGGTGTGGTATCACTGACCTGATGTCCTTCACTAAAAGGACGGGGGAAGGATCTGCCTCTAGGCACATGACCTTCTCTATTACTAATACTGTAACTGGAACTAGTCGATGGAGTTGGCGAGGTAGACATGGGTGCTCGCTGTACCTCATGTGACGGCACAGCAGGAGACGCTGCTGAATCGAGCCGCTGCGTGAGGGCGGCCCATGGACGCCAGAGCGATGTTGTGGCAGCCGTGGCAGGGTCGGGGCCCGGGGCAGCGGCGGCGGCGGACGCTTCCCGCGCAGCGACGAGCGGCGCCCTTATAAGCGAGGCGTGCCTTTCCGGACGCCGCTTTGATGAGGAGGACGGTTTAGTCGCCACCGCTATGCGTCCCACACCGTGTTGAGACGCGGCCGCTGTAGAAGAAGAAGAAGATATAAAATAAGTCAAAGTTAAGTACACTGTTTCCCGCTGCTGGAACGGTGAAAGAAAGAATTCTGAAGATCACATGGTTATAAGCTGCGTGAGTAATTACCTTTTCCGCTCTGGCTCCAGGGCATAAGCAATTGATCAGGCGACTCCACTGCACCCTCAAAAAAACATCGTAATTATCGTGCAACAGAGCGAGATATGAGCGCCTTTGTAGGTCCTCGCCTACAACCACAAGAAACAAAATATACAAATCGATTTGTTAGGGAAAAAAATTATATACTACTACTAAACTTACAATTATGCTGCTTGGACTTCTCATTATTTGCTGGAGGCTGTTCCTGCATTTGCTGATGAACAGCCTCCAGTTGCCTGTCCAGCAAATCCAAGTCCTGTAGAGTTGTTTCTGTAACAGGATGAGACATAATTTTTTTTTTTATTTTGAATGTAGAGTTACTCTGAAAGATCAAACATGGCTATTTTTGCCTATACTTACGTGGCTGCTGTTGTCGGTTATCCACAGCTGGGGCTGAAAACAATTACAATGAAATGAACACCCTGAGCTGCTTACAGGCGTTGACATACGTCAACGGGGACAGATGAAAATGTGTGCCCCGCCCGGGACTCGAACCCGGGATCTCCTGCTTACATGGCAGACGCTCTATCCATCTTTTTTTTTTCCTTCCTCCCCTTCAACCCATCCTTACGCTCGCCAATTTCTGTCTTCTCGGCCTGGCTTCTATGCCGTTTAAAGAGCGTTTAATACAAAGGATGCTTCTTCTGCATCAAGAAAAGAAACTGTTGTCACTGCAGTGGAAATTGCAAGATGCCGTTGCTTCCGCAGCAAAGGAAACGTTTCATTCCTGTCGATGACTCTTGGCTGCCACACTTTTATTTTCATCTTGTTTAGTTGTTTTTTCTTTTTTGTTTTTTTTAATTTGTTTTAATTATACAAAAAGTTTTTTAATTTTTTAATTTTTAAGTTTTTTATTTTTTTATATTTTCTATTTTTTTTAAATATTGTTCGTTTCCACTATTCTCTGCGTGGGATATCTCGGCTTATTGACGGCACTCAACGCTCGTCTTCTCGAGGGTTGCCTATTATGGTATACCCCAAGCATATAGCTTGGTCTCGTTTCTTTTTCGCCATTTGTATGTTATCTCCTATGTCAGCAGCTGTCTTCTCTTAGCACTGAGTGCCCAATTGCCGGACGCCACACGCTGGTTGTGATGTGGAATATATGGACGTGAAAAATAAATAAATAAAAAAATAAAAAATACATAACACACTGCCATCAACGTTATTAACAGTCGGACGCAGTGCATACATATACTTCGTCGTTCCTTGTTCGTTTTTTTCTTTTTTTTTTTCATCGTCTTTGTCGTTCATAGTGTCGTTATTCTCAATGCTGGTATAGAGTTCGCGAACTTTTGTCTGTATTTGTTATCCTTCGTCAGCAGTTGTGCTTGTGTGGCTAGATATACTCTGTAGCCCCGGTAAGATGGCGCATCTTCGGTTTGAATTAGGTAATGCAGAGTATGTCCTGTCAGCCATGTCCATATATTTTTCATCGAGATGGGATAGTAAGTGCCATCTGGTTGCAACACCGATGTGATGGAGATTGTCTGTCTAGCTGTCCTGCAGATAGAGGCATGGTTCATTCTGCACCATTCCCAGACCAATTTATTTTCTCCGAAGACACATCTGTGTTCTAAGTTGTCTATGAGGGCACACTCCCCACATCTGTCAGTTGCCGACAATCGTATTATGTGTAATTTTTCTTTCGTAGGTATGGTTTCATTAACTACTTTATACCAGGTTGATCTGATATTTCTTCCGAGCACTTTGTTGTGGATGATCTTCCAGATTTGAGCCCAAACCCGTAGGGGATACTTCGTTTCCATGCGGTTTACTCTTCCACCATATCCATCTGAGCCACCGAGGACACAGAGGATAGCGCGACTGCAGGGATTTATCTCTGGCACGCCTCCCGCGAAACCCACATTCTCAACGTATTGTCCCGTACTACATTCGTAGCGCCCCCGCCAATTATACTCACTACTCGCGGCGCGTTGCCGATTCCCGTAAGAGTTCGGGCACTGTTTGTGCATTCGCACAGAAGAAGAAGCTAAGGGTGTTCATTTCATTGTAATTTCATTCTGACGAGCTGCCTGGTCACCGATGGTATCTGTTCTTTCGGACATGTCTGAAAGAAAAGACACCATCTTAGTAACTATATAGTTAAGGCTCCCCGGCCACTTGACCATCTTCTTCTTCTATGTGAATGCACAAACAGTGCCCGAACTCTTACGGGAATCGGCACGCCGCGAGTAAAATGGTTCAAATGGCTCTGAGCACTATGGGACGTAACATCTTTGGTCATCAGTCCCCTAGAACTTAGAACTACTTAAACCTAACTAACCTAAGGACAGCACACAACACTCAGCCATCACGAGGCAGAGAAAATCCCTGACCGCGCCGGGAATCGAACCCGGGAACCCGGGCGTGGGAAGCGAGAACGCTACCGCACGACCACGAGATGCGGGCGCGCCGCGAGTAGTGAGTATAATGGGCGGGGGCACTACGTTGAGAATGTGGGTTTCGCGGGAGGCGTGCCAGAGATAAATCCCTGCAGTCGCGCTATCCTCTGTGTCCTCGGTGGCTCAGATGGATATGGTGGAAGAGTAAACCGCATGGAAACGAAATATCAGTCTGCTTTAGGCGGTGGCGCGGCACGGACCTGCTGTCCCGGCCGCGGGCGCGCGTGGACGAGGAAGTGTTTACACCGCCGGTACTCGCGCGTGTTTTTGTCTGACTCGATAGCCATGGCACACAATTTTCGAAAGACTACGCTCCAATTTACGTTCGACAACGAATTTGCCAGACCCAAAGCTTTCGAAATAGAGCGTTTTTTGAGGGAAGAAGTTCGTTTACCTGCTGCTGACGTAATTGGAATACACCTGTCCATTGTAAGCAGTACAATGTACGTAAACATGACCGATGAAGCTGCGTGTGAAAGAACTCTCTCCGCTGCTCAAAGAGGATTTAAATTTCGACACTCTGATGGGCATATCAGCGATGTAACAGTAGCTCCTTCAGGATTGGGTGTGAGGGTCATTCGGATCTTTCAAGGGAACCTCCCCATCGCACCCCCCTCAGATTTAGTTATAAGTTGGCACAGTGGATAGGCCTTGAAAAACTGAACACAGATCAATCGAGAAAACAGGAAGAAGTTGTGTGGAGCTATGAAAAAAATAAGCAAAATATACAAACTGAGTAGTCCATGCGAAGATATGCAACATCAAGGTTGATGTGAGCTCAGTGGCGCCGTGGTCCCGTGGTTAGCGTGAGCAGCTGCGGAACGAGAGGTCCTAGGTTCAAGTTTTCCTTGGAGAGTAAAATTTTATTTTTTATTTTCAGACAATTATCAAAGTTTAGGCACTCACACTTAATCAACTTCGCTCTCCAAAATTCCAGGACATGTTCAGATTTGCTTGGACATATGCAGTATTTGACCGTCTACACACGGAAAAATTTGAAAACGTTAAAAACATATGTTTTGACAGAGCACAGGGAGAAGTGTGCGACTGTGAAACTGTTGGATTCATTTGTTGCAGTTTATGTGACAAACTCTTATGTTTTCATCACTTTTTTGGGAGCAATTCTCAAATCCACAAGAAAACCTAAATCGGACAATGTAGAAGAATCTTTTTACCAATTCGCCAAGTGTACAAGATAGGTGGGTCGACAACATATTCCTGTCATATGACGCACATGCCCTCACCAGTGTCGTATAGAATATATCAGACGTGTTTTCCTGTGGAGGAATCGGTTGACCTATGATCTTCCGAGCAAATGTTTTCGGTTCCCATTGGAGAGGCACGACCTTTCGTCTACTAATGGCACGGTTTTGCGGTGCGGTGCGGTCGCAAAACACAGACGCTAAACTTATTACTGTGAACAGAGACGTCAATGAACGAATGGACAGATCATAACTTTATGAAAATAAAGAAAAACTTTTCACTTGTTTTTTTTTCGCTACCCCTTTTTTTTCTTTTTCTTTTTTTTTCTTTTTTTGGTAAACATTTTCTTTTCTTTTGAAAACCCGTTAGTAAAATGGAACTAAAAAAAACAAGTGCCACCGCCACTTTTCATCCTATAACAAAAAAATCTAGGCCACTTCAGGCGTTGGCTCCTGACTAAACCTACCCCTGGGAGCTGCCTATATACCAGGGGAAATATGGGAAATCAAGGTTAGGGCTATCCTTACAAACAAAACAAAATCTTCCTTTTTCTTAATTTTTTTTTTTTGTGTAAGTGATCAGAGGCCTTCTGCGCCCCGCTGGTAATATGTTGAGTCACGTCTTCTCGAAATTGATGTGTTCCGTTCAATTGTTCAGAAATGTTCATTGGTTCAAACAGGAAACCTTCTTCTCTCTTGGCTTAACACATTCCAGCTGGAGGCGGCTCGTGGAAAGCACTCCCAAGGAAGTTCGAGAAAAATTGTCTGTATTTTGGGTGACGGACAACGACATAATGACGGTCATTGAGGTATGTCCAAAAATCGAGTACAGAGTCTACAGTTTGTCTAAATATGTAGTGAATGGCATGTCCGCGAATCCAATTCACAGCATTGGTCTTTGTCCGAGGAAAATAGTCACGTTCCGGAAATAATAATGAAAGGGGAGTAATCCGATACGGAATGTCCCGCGTTAGAAAAGCCACAATACGTCCAACCAAGTGCCAAACCTCCGCCGCCGGTCCGCAAACAAACCGATGTTCATCATTGTCTGGCACTCCACACGTGGAGCATAGAGGTGATTGGGCGAGGTGGATACGATGAAGGCGAAATTGGTTGATTTGCTTACCATTGACAGTTAGGTACCAGACAGATTGTACATTCGTGTCAAGGTAACAGGCGAACACCGCGCGCCATACATGACGCCAGTCAACCTGGGGGAACTTTTGTTCAATCGGGTTAGGTGGACGACCTAATTGGAGGACATTGTATACTGCCTTTGTCTTGAGTAAAAGCTGTCTTGGTAAGGTGAGGCGTAGATAACTGAGTTCCAGAAAGAAGTACCGTATATAATGGAACTGGGCCGGAACATCCGAGATCATCACTGGGGCTGACAGTGAGACCGGCGAGTATGCCGACAGGAGGAGACCAGTGAGGCTCGTTAGGCAACGGGTCCATACCGTCATCTGGGAGCTGACAAATAGGGCGCGAGCTCTATCCGGCACGTGAAACAGACCTATCCCTCCTCGTTCACGGGGAAGAGTGAGGGTTGCATAGTTAACTTTGCACAACATCCCAGAGCTGACGAAAGATGCCATCGCTGCCAACATGCGACGTGCCACAGTAAGCGGGAAAGGTAGAACTTGTGCTACATGGGGAACTCGGGATGCGATATATGTATTGACATATCGAGCTCGTTGGAGAATATCTAGGGATCGAAGGCGATGGTCCATAAGACCTGCTCTGATCATTAAAAAGAGGCGTCGGCAGTTGATGGTGGCTGAACGCCGGAGATCAGATGAAAAATCTATTCCCAAACAACGAATGGTATCAACGGTGGTGAGAGGTGTAACGCACTCCACGGGAAGTCCCGTGCCTATGAACATAACTTGTGACTTGCGTACGTTTAAAGAGCTACCCGACGCCTCACCATAAGTCGCTACCCACGTCAAAACAGCTCGAACCTCGTCAGCATTACGTAAACAGATGACTACATCGTCAGCATAGGCCGTGCAACAGAATCGGTAGCGATCTATGGACAACCCTACCAAACGTTGTCTTAGTCCACATAGCAAGGATTCCAAGGAAAAGGCGTACAAAATTGCTGATAGAGGGCAACCTTGACGTACGGATCGACCTATTATTATCGGTGGAGTGAGTCTGCCATTGTACATAATCCTGGATGAGGCACCCAGCAGAAGGCGCATCACTACCGTGATAACGGCGACTGGGAAACCCATATGGTGGAGAACGGCCGTAAGGAACGAATGGTCAACCCTATCAAAAGCTTGACTAAAGTCCAAAGACGCAAGTGCCCCAGAGAGGTGTTGTGCCTGGGTAACGGCGATCATATCCCTGTAGCGGCATAAAGCCGTGCGAATATTATTATTTCCTCCCAAAGATGCTTGGTCTGGCGACACAACGTATCGGGCAACGTTTTTAAGTCGTGCTGCCAAAAGGCGAGTGAAGATTTTCATATCACTGTTAAGGAGGGTGAGGGGCCGATAATCACTGATATTGTTGCCACCGTGCGGTTTATGTACAGGAATAATAATTCCTTCCATGAAAGCGTCCGGCACACGTACTTCCGGAGACATCAGTTCCCGAAAGATGGAGGTGAAGGTGGACTCTAACAAATCACGGAAGGTGCGATAAAATTCGAGGGGAAGACCGTCGGGTCCTGTGGAGCGATTGATGGTTCCTGCCCGGATCGCATCGCGGACTTCCTCATCAGTCACCTCTGACATCAAGTCAATCGCCGCATCTCCTGGGATACCAGCGAAGTTGAGCTGTGAGACTTCCTCGATCAACTCTGGGGAATGTGGAATTGCGGCGTAGAGCTGCCGGTAGTGGGCGTGAAGCACATTCCCTATTGCAGATTGGGTTACGTAGCTACGCCGTTTTTGATCCGTTAGGACGTGAATCAATTTTTGGCGTCGATTTTGTCGTTCTTGGATGATATGGTACATCGACGGATGTTCATGAGGCATGCGATCAGCAGTACGAGATCGTACTATCGCTCCTTCCAAATGCCGTCGCATGAGATTGGAGATTTGGGCCTTAGCTTGGTTCATCCTTGTATGGCGCTCAGGGGAGGCTGGCATCGTGGAGCATTCTCGTAGGATCCTGTAGTAAAAGTCCATAGTGCTCTTCCTCCAAGCGACAACATCTTTGCCATACCGGATTAAAGTTTTTCGAAGAGCAGGTTTTGCACACTGGATCCACCAGGATATGATAGACGGATACGTGGGTCGGCGTCTATTACATGTTATCCAAGTGTCTTCTATTAGAAGTCGACAGTCAGGTGAATTAAGAAGTGCCGTGTTCAGTTTCCATAAACCACGTCCGTGCCATACTGCCTGTCTTGTGAGAACAACATCACAGAAGTAATCCTCATGGTCTGAGAAAGTAAGAGGCCAGATTTCAGCCTGTCGAGTGTGTTGAATTAGGGATCGCGAGATGTAGATGCGATCCAGTCGGCTAGAGGAGTGCGCAGTGTAGTTCGTAAAGCCCAAAAGATCACCGTGAACATGTCTCCACGTGTCGACAAATTGTAGCCGCGTGACGACTGTTTCCAGAGCTGCGCATGGTGAGTGACGCGGCAATTGATCCTGAGGTCGCTGGGTGCAGTTGAAGTCTCCACCCATGACCCAGTCATCGTGTGGTCCCATAAAAAGGGGTGTAACTTCATTCGCGAAGAAGGCATTGCGTTCACGACGGTAGCTGGAGCCCGACGGTGCATAAATGTTGACGATGCGTACACCAAAGAGAGTAAGGGCCATACCTCTGCCGCTGGGGAGGTATAGGACATCTTCGGCAGGAAGACCTTCGCGTAAGATGATGGCAACACCACTACCGGTGTCCGAAGCGGGAGAAAGATGCACCGTGAAGCCATGTGGTGGTGAAAAATCGGCGACATGCACTTCCTGAAAAAGCGCAATATCTATGTCCGCATCATAAATCATATCTCGGAGCAGCGCCAGTTTGTGGGGCGCACGAATGGTCGCGAGGTTAATCGTTGCGACACGATAAAGCTGGTGTTGGAGTCCCACAGGCACAGGTGGGGCTTCTTCTTCAGGAGCGAGAGGTCGTCGATCTTGCCGGTCCGCTGAAGAGGCTGCTATGGTGGAGAGTTTGTGGGCGCGGGCGCAACCGATGGGGGTGCCCCATCATCAGCAGCGTCCACCCCAGTCCCTTCGATCTCCACGTCGTCCGCCCAGGAGACTGATACTGCGGTAGGGCATCGGCTGTGCACATCATCCACGTGGAGAGGAGACGTAGTTTTCGTCTCATCGGATAGGCTCTCTTCAACGTCGACCTGTGGGGGCGACGGCGCCAGTAAGGAGGGGTGTTCGTTGCCAGTGGTCGCCTGTGGCGGGTCTTTCGCATCAGACTTTTGGTCATCAGAGAGCGGTTTGTCGTCCATCTTCGGGTCTGCATCCCTGGTATCCATCCGTAGAATGGATTCATCAGGGGGTGTACGGCTACGTTTCTTTCTCTTTCGTGTCGACCTTTGTTTTCGAACAGGTCGTTCAGAGTCCGATTGCGGGTGGCTTTCGTCTGACTCCGGACCAGTCTGAAGGAAAGCAGAAGTAGGTACCACTCCCGGATCAACGTCCATCTCAGTAGCATTTTCAGTCACAGTGCTGCGATGATTCGGTAGGTCAGGATCTGGCGTCTGGGGCACCTCAGAAGGAATCTCAGGAGCGGTTGCATCTACCTGATCAGACGTCGTCAACGGAGCAGGAAGACTCTGTGTAGACGTGCTACCTTCCTGGGCAACCTTGGCGTATGTGACAGGGACCTGAGTCATCACCGCTGGGGACGCTTCCTCGCCGACCGGCGTCTGGATCAGGCGGCGTCGCATGCAGGCGGATCTGACGTGGCCTTCTTGTCCACAACCCGCACATGTTCGGGGTTGGCCGTCGTACATGACAATGGCTCGCACCCCGCCAATGGTCAGGTATGATGGTATATGTTTTTTCAGTTCAATTTTGACCTGACGCACACCATTAAGGACATGGTAGGTCGTGAAGGTTTGCCATTTTTCCTCTACGTAACCGATGACGTTAGGTCGTGAAGGTTTGCCATTTTTCCTCTACGTAACCGATGACGTTACCGTATGGTTGTAACGCAGAGACAACTTCGTCCTTCGGCACTTCAAAAGGTAGTTCAAACACCCTAATCGTGCGTTGACCGTACTCTGCGAGTTCAAGTGTTACAGCTCCGACGTGACCATCAGAGTATTTGAACTTAAGTCCATTGGCATGGCGGCGAATAACATCTTCACACACCTCGGTGTTTGTCATTTTAATATGAACGACACTACTCGTGATCGAAAAATGGATTCCGATAACGTGGTTAGGATCCAAACGAACTTCTTCACGTATGAACGTTTCAACTTCATGTGCACGAGGTCGCGCATGTTCAGCTGGGAAGGAAACTTTAAGGGTCGCACGGCGGTAAGCGCTCGACATGTTGTTCACAGTGGACGGACACAAGCCTTAAAGCTACGACGCGGAAGTCAACAACGCCTGCAGCGGAGCACTGGCCGGCGCGCGGGGCCGTCCGCACGCTGCCACGGCTGAGAGCCGACTGATTCACTTGAGGTGAGACTTGAACCAAGGACCTCTCGTTCTGCAGCTGCGCACGCTAACCACGGGACCACGGCGCTCCTGGGTTTAGATTATCCTTGATGTTGCCTATCTTCGCATGGACTACTCAGTTTGTATATTTTGCTTATTTTTTCATAGATCCACACAACTTCTTCCTGTTTTCTCGATTGATCTGTGTTCAGTTTTCCAAGGCCTATCCACTGTGCCAACTTATAACTAAATCTGAGGGGGTTGCGATGGGGAGGTTCCCTTGTTTGAATTGCCGTTTGAGGTGCCAGAATCGATGGTTACTGAATCGCTGCGACCATATGGAACGGTACTTAGTCATACGCCTGAACGCTGGGCAAGTTTTAGTACCTATCCTACGCTAAACGGCGTGCGACAGGTGCGAATCGTCCTTACTAAACATATCCCGTCTTATTTATACATTGGCGGATGTCGAGCTATTGTGATCTACGATGGCCAGCCACGCACCTGTTCTGGCTGTGGTGGAGAAGGACATATCCGCTCGGAGTGCATACAACGTCGCGTCGTGCAACTTCCACATGGAGAAGTGTCACAGCGAGAAGTTCCAACACAACTGCCGATGACGTACGTGTCGGTGGCCCGCCGGGAGGTGTTGCCAAGTTCGGAGCGTGACAAGGACGTGTTTATGCAAGAGCAGACCGAGTTACGGGAGCATGGAGGTGACTCGGAGAATGTCCCTACACCCACGTCACGTCAGTTGAGGGAGGAACCTTCCGAAAACTCACATGTAGCACGCGGCGTGGAAGTAGAGGTCGAGACAGTGGCGCCGGCAACGGACCAACGAATGATCGACGAACACAGTGAGGCAGCAGAGGGCAGGGCACGCAAACAGCAATCGCCGAAGCGTCGCAAAAAGCGTCGCCATAGTTCAGGTGACACGTCGCCCCCTAGCCTAGGGGACACGGAAGGTATCCTAGCCGAAGAACTGTCTGACACAGAACACGTGCCTTTAGAGGACGCTGATAGGATTCCGTCAGATGGTGACCGGATGTCTTGCCTTTCAGATGGTCCCTCTTCCTTGACACCGACTGACCCAGCGCTGCCGACGAAGGAGTCAGGGACACCAATGTCTCGGCAGCCACGTCGAAATACATCAGAGGACGTTTCTCGAATGGATGACCACTGCGACTGGGCGGTACCATTTGAAGTCATACAGGAATTGCCACCCCCAAATGATGACCACTCACCTACAGGATGCACACCACGGAACGACAACAAAGGAGGGCAGCCCGTTGGCGGGCACCCCTCTGAGCACGAATAGTGGACTAAAGCCCTTGGAGTTCTCAATGACATGACACGAGCATGACAACGACAACGAACCAAGCATATATGGTAGGCACAGTGAACATTAACACCGCACGTTCGCTTGCAAAGATGCAACTTCTCCGGGACATGATTTACGCCACAGACGTTGATATTCTGCTGATGCAGGAAACCTGCAATGCTGCTTTTCCCGACGTGCATGGATACAACACTTACCTAGCGCCGACTCCAGATGGAGGACGTGGCACAGCGATACTAGTCCGGGAAGGGATTCCGATGTGTGACCTCGATTACCTTCCTTCGGCTCGGGGTTTGGCTATGACTGTGAACGGCATTCGTATCGTCAACATCTATGCACCCTCCGGATCTTACAATCGACAGGCGCGTGCACGATTCTACTCAGAGGAGATTGCCCCCCTGTTCCGTGGGAGGTATGACCACATCTTGGTAGGGGGGGATTTTAACTGTGTACTCACACCGATGGATCAAACTCCTAATTTCAGCTCCTGCCACGCATTGAACACGATCTGCCGGGACATGGCCCTTATGGACACGTGGGAAAAGATCCATGGGCAGCAAGAGGGCTACACGTATTTTACTAGTCACTCGGCGAGCAGGCTGGATCGGATTTATGTTTCTGACGGATTAAGATATCACGTGTTGGCTGCTGAACGTTGGCCCACAGCTTTTACGGATCACCTTGCATATTTATGCACGTTAACCCTTCCACGGCAGCGGGACTGGAGGAGTCGTAGTTCCTGGAAACTTAATTCATCCTTATTGGTGGATCTCGAATGTCGCCAGCGGATCGAAGACACATGGCAGACTTGCACTCGCCGTCTGCCGCTGCACCGTACGGTTCTTTCGTGGTGGCTGCAGTGTGCAAAACCGGCGATACGAAGAGCTCTCATAACGTATGGCAAGGAAAAAGCGAAATGACTCCGAGATACACTTGATTATTACTACATGGTGCTCCGCGACCTGTCCTCCAGGGCCCCATCGCCCGAGCGTCAAGCGGAAGTCCATCGCATTCAGGCCTGCATTTTATCGATCACGAGACGTCGACTGGAGGGATTTTCGATCCGTGCTCGGTGCTTGGACAACGTCGATGGAGAGCGTATTGGCATGCATCATGTGTCCAAGGGACATGCGCGTAATCGCCGATACCTAATCACAGTCCTCCATGATGACGATGGTCGGCCCTTGACGTCACAACAGGACATTGCTGCTGAGTTTCTGGAGCATTACCGCCTCCTTTTCACTGGGATGCCGACGGACAATCGGACAGGAGAAGAAATTTTGCGACAGATGCAAACGGAGGTGGATGGTCCGGATGCAGAGGCGCTATTGGAGCCCCTAACGGAAGATGACATTCGGGACGCACTCGCGAAGGGTGCGGTGCATAAATCCCTTGCGCCAGATGGGTTGACACTCGAATTTTACCGCTCATTTGCGGATTTAATGATGTCCCAGTTGGTATTGATGTATAATGAGTTATTGAGCCCTGACACGGACGTTCCGTCGCAGTTCATGGCGGGACTGCTTATACCAATACCGAAATCGACAGCGAGTGTCATCGCCCATCAATTTAGACCGCTCACGATGCTCAATACTGACTATAAGATCTTTGCGCTAATGTTGGCGGCAAGGCTCCAGACTGTAATATCCAAGACAATACCACCAGACCAGGCTTGTCTAGGGGTTCGGAGCAACATACATTCTTTCCTCGGCGAATACCGTGACGTAATTTCCCTGACGGAAGCTTGTCGCATGCGAGCGGCGTTCGTATCGGTGGATTTTGATCGTGCCTTTGACAGGATCAACCATGATTTCCTTGACTCGTCCATGCGACGCATGGCGATACCACAGGATTTTATTACCGTCCTCATGCGCCTCCTTCGCGGCGCTTCTTCGACGGTGAGAGTCAATGGCAGGGAGGTAGGAACGATTCCTGTTTGCAGCTCAGTTAGGCAAGGATGTCCCTTGTCGATGATACTGTTTACAATAGCGCTCGAGCCATTGATGCAGACTCTTAGACGGACTCTAACAGGCGTCCGACTCCGTGCGAGCTCCTTCACGTGTCGTGCATATGCCGACGACTTGATGATACTCGTCCGGTCGGAGAACAAAGTATGTCAGGTAGTTACCCTTCTTACTACGTACGGAGTGGCTGCGGGAAGCAGGGTCAACATGAATAAAACCAAGATCATGCACATCGGTCGAGGGCTGGACGCTCTGCACAGTCCGTTTACGACGGTGGACATCTTGCGATGCTTAGGTGTATTGTTCACCCGATCGCTACGGCAATCAGCGGCGGCGAGCTATCGACGTCTCCTCCAGAACGTCCGACTGCACATACGCAACAATTCACTCCGAACGCACGTCCTGCTCCAAAGGGTGGACTACACTAATGTTCACCTGGCCTCGCGACTGCTGCACCTGGCACAGTTACTGCCAATGTCTCATGGTATTGCTGACGGATTAATGGCGGCCTTTGGATACTATGTCAGCCAAGGAATGTTGTTTAAGATCAAATACGAGACTTTAACTCTCCCACACCATTCTGGAGGACGTAACCTCACGGATGTGCGGAACAAGGCTCTAGCTCTATACCTGCGAGCGACGCTACGCACTTTCGAACCAACGGCAACACGCCATCACGTCGGCCATCCTGGATGTGCTTCTTCCCACGTCCTTTGAACCACCGGTGGCGGTAGGCACAGTCTCGCCCTCTTTTTCTCACGTCGCGCGATTTTTTGTTGATTTTAGTTATGTTCAGTTACAGATACCTTCTACAAGAATCCCCACTACCCGTGAGATATATCGATACTTGCGGCGTCATCATGGCAGCAATGTTGTCGAACTTAAATACCCAACATGAAACTGGCGACAGATTTGGCGAGCTGTCCATACACCTCTCACCACCACAGCAGCGCGATCGTCATGGTATACACTAATCAACCGCAAGGCAGTCAACCGCCAACGATTGTACGACATTCGCATGGTAGATTCCCCGCTCTGCCTTATATGTGACATGCAGGACACCGACGAACATTCTCTGGAGTGCGGTGAGGCAAAGGATGTTTGGCGGCTGACGCAACGCATCATGGCCCTCCTCCGACGCACCAACGAATCAACGATCACGACGGACGTTTTATTTTTCCCTGACACTGTATTTTTCCCCTCACAAAAAACTTCGGCAATCCAATGGATTGGAGGACACTCATCGCACTACGTGCTCTCGCGGACCTTGATATCGGGCATGGACTATTGGCATTATCTACTAGAACAACACGAAATCATCCGACGCCACTCTAAATATAAAACGCATTTTGCGAACTTTCTAGGCAACATGTTTCATAACTCCCCGAAGCGGTGGGGAGTCCCAGGTTTACGTTGTTTCGAGGGATAGGATGTACTCCCAGTGAAGTGACAAGGATGTCACTTCAGCCCTATATTTCTTTCCCTTCTTTTTAATATATGATTTTACTTTTGGGACATTAAAATTAAATGAATAAATAAAATATTATTGTTATTAACAAAAAAATTACAATGTACGATGTTTCCTTCCTGTTGCCTCTCCCTTATTTATCCCGTCAATAGATGGGGACACCGTGGAAAAAATTATAAAAAGTAAAAATAAATAAAAAAAAGAAAAAAAAAGTGGTTTACCTGCATAGTAGACAGGAGATCGCGGGTTCGAATCCAAAAAAAAAAAAGATGGATAGAGTGTCTGCCATGTAAGCAGGAGATCCCGGGTTCGAGTCCCGGTAGGGGCACATATTTTCATCTGTCCCCATTGACGTATGTCAACGCCTGTAAGCAGCTAAGGGTGTTCATTTCATTGTAATTTCATTCTGACGAGCTGCTAGGTCACCGGACATGTCCGAAAGAACAGATACCATCTTAGTAACTATACTAAAAACGATTATCTACTACAGCAGCAGCAACACAACGTGGAACAGCCCCCAGCTCTGCCTCCAACTGAATTTGCATTTGTTTCAGGTGATCTAGAAAAAGAAAAAAGAAGTATGAAATAAGAAAATTTTGAATGACTACTACAGAAGTAGAACAAACTAAAATGAAATTATACTTACAAGGCAATTCTGACTGTGCACCCAACACAGGCGGCTGGACTTCCAGGGTCTGTTGCGGTCCAGCCCCCTCCTCTCTCTCCTCACACTCGCGGACAAAACCCGCGAGTTGTTCTATAACAAGGAGACAGAGTTAATAAGGCGAATTTAACATAAACTCGAAAATTCACACTCAAAATAGAAATTATGCACTCACTTGGTAATCATGTATCCTGAACTCTACGTCTCTTCCCACTACACTCTGAGGTGTTGCTGGAGTTACCTCTCTTCACCTTATGGCGATAAAAGAACTAGTGAACACACACACACACACACACACACACACACACACACACACACACACAGCCGAGCGGTCTAAGGCGCTGCAGTCATGGACTGAGCGGCTGATCCCGGCGGAGGTTCGAGTCCTCCCTCGGGCATGGGTGTGTGTGTTTGTCCTTATGATAATTTAGGTTAAGTAGTGTGTAAGCTTAGGGACTGATGACCTTAGCAGTTAAGTCCAATAAGATTTCACACACATTTGAACATTTCAACACACACACACACACGAACGAACGAAGCTGGGACGAACTAAGGACGATTGAGAAAGATTGTTGGAGACCTGAGTCTATGATAATTTATGGATTTACAGCGAGAGAATTCATACTATGAGTGTGGCGGTATTTGGAATACTTGATGGATGATATTGAATTCAGCCTCTGAATCTGAAGTCATTATGTGTATATTATGAGCTCATCTGAGGAGAATGCAATTAGATGTATTATTGATCAAGGGAGGGATGTATTTTTATTGCATCTCGCTCAAAGTCTGCGAGCTTAGTGATTTTCGAAGGTGAATGCTATATACAGATAATTCTAGGTTGCTGGTATTAAGACTAGGGTTTCTTACATTTAGCTTAGATTGGCAAACACTGAAGCAAATCATTTAGAAAGTCTTGAGATTATAAAATGGAGAAACTTTTTTTTAGTATTTAGAAATGGCATACAGTGGAAAAGATGAAATTCTAGGCTATTTTGGTAAACAGCTCATGTTAGGGTAAGAATTTTTCTATGCAGACAAGCTGAGACATCAAGAAAGCGGACCTTAAGTATTTCTGGGACACTATACAATTTCTGAGAGTTTGACTTGGTTCTTATTTTTACATAGCAATGTGACTTTAGTATAACATTGAGAAATACGCGCTTTTCGTGGCGATGCATCAGCTACACATCATGCATGTCCCATTAGAATCACGAGCAGTCGAACACATTTCTACTGCACAATCTGTGACGTCAGTGTGCATGTGCAGGTTAGATGCTGTGATGTCAGTATGTGCACACACAGGCTAGACACATCACACATGTCCCATTAGGATCGTGAGCAGTGAAACAGATTTCTAGAGCATGATCTGTGATGTCAGTATGCTCGAACAGGCTAGATGCGTCATGCATGTCTTGTTAGGATCGAGAGAGAGAAAGCAGTTGAAGAGATGGGAGGGATGACAGTGTTCTCTGGTGGCAGTACTGTGTACTAGGCCCAGACCTTGTGGCGAACACACTGTTTCTCTCCATTTTCCCCTGCCATCTTGGATTACGTCATGGAACAGACGACAGTGCGCTCTGGTGGTGGTAGTTTGTACTAGGTCAGTTGGACTCTGGGCCTCACGGCGAACACACTGGATGATGGTAGTGCCTTAAATTGTGTAAATAAAGACTGGTGTATGATTTTGACAGTTGAGGATTAGCAAGCATGTTTGCAGAGTCTTTTATGTGGGTTATTATTTTGACGATTTATTATTTCGGTGATTTACGAGTGGTTTGCAGGTCTGTAGGCTGCGCAGTGCATTATTTTGGCAGTTTACAATTAGCAAGCATGTATGCAGAGCATTATACATGCATTATTTTGGTGATCTACAAGTAGTTTGCAGGTCTGTAGTCTGTATGGCATGACCCCAAGCATGTCAGAGCGTGTGTTTTGTATCAGTGTGATAAATATGCTATCTCAAATCCATCTCTAAACAAATTGTTCCAAAATAAATAACATATACTCCTTCCTCTCTCCAGCAGCCCAGCACAGGCTGAGTCATTTTACCCTCCAGACAGCCATCTTGGGTTACATCACAGAACAGATGACAGCACCCTCTGGTGACAGTACTGTGTACTAGGTCAGTTGGACTCCGGTCCTCGTGGCGACACACTGGATGGTGGTACCGCTTCTAACTGTTTAAATAAAGACTGCATGCAGAATAAAGACTTACATCCAGCACAGACTGAGTCCTTTTCCCACCAATTCCTAGGAAGAGGGGGTGATTGGATGACTTAGGTTAGTGGAGGTAGCCCAAATGACCTATCTTCCTGCAATTTTCTTAGTTTAGCAGTATGTTTCACTGTCCTAATGGAATCTGAACTTCCTGCCATTTTCTGGGGGAGGAGAGGGGGAAGGTTAGGTTAGAGGAGGTAGCTCAATTGATCTATCTTCCTGCCAAAATTCGAACTTCCCGCCAGAAGCCGCCATCTTGGATGATGTCAACAGATGAAGTCACAGCTGTCATCTTGGATGACGTCATCGATGCTATCTTCGGTATAGGTACTTTGGGGCGACGCTGACCTAGTCCCCCTACCCGAGGTTTGTTTCCCGGCTGGGTCAGAGATTTTCTCAGCTCAGACTAGTGTTGTGTTGTCCTTTCATTCGTATCGTCATAACTGACAATCCACTATTGCGATGGCTGTATGAGCACGCCCCGAAAACCAGGAAAAAAACAGGAATAGAAAGCAACTGTAGAGACTAAAGTGATGCATAATTAACACACATAGAAAACAGAACGAGTTAGCAACACGGTTATTGATCTGGTGGATGCGTTTTTATGTTTACGGCAACTGAAGACAACGATAGGAGGGGCAGGAAAAGAAATTAACAGAAAAGTAAAGTGTTTTTGATAAACTAATGAGCTTTTTCGAAAATAAATTTACAATGTGACAGAAAAGGAATGTTTACAATCAATGTACGCTGCCAGATTTGACTTGGCATTGAGAGATAGACTTCAAATACGAAAACCACTGAGAAACTGAGGTTTCCTCAACAAACAGTGAAGGAATGCATATTTGGAACTGGAAACCGGAAAAACAAACAAAATTGATAAGAAACAGATTGGGATTGAACACGTAATTCGGAGCATAATGAAAATGAGAGGAAGGGGGGTGGAACATGTAGCAAGGCGAATGGGTGGCAGATGAACCAAGGAACTTCTTTGCTGCATTCCAGAAGGTAATAAAATACCGAGAAGACGACGTAATTGAAGGTGAGTGGATTAAATTAGAAAACAAGAAGGAGTGACATGGATGCATTATCCTGGAAACGTCTAGAGGAAGCCTTTATTCAGCAATAGACGCCAAACAGCAGAGACAGTGGTGTATGCCTGTATTTAAGTATAAACACAAATTATGGATGAGAAAATATTTCAGCAACTAATCACGAAGATTTCACGGTGCGAAAGATTGGCTACAGGTCACTGTGTGATCTTAAATTTGTCTAACTTTGGTTCAGTGGCTACAACGCGATGTGTGTGTGTGTGTGTGTGTGTGTGTGTGTGTGTGTGTGTGTGTGAGGAGAGGTCACTGAGCGGTTTGCATGATGTTCTGGCTCCATCTAAACGAACTTGGAAAGACTCGAATAGCTCTTTTGTGGATCTTCTCTGTTACTTCTGTCTTCTGTTAATCCTATCTACTAAGCAACCCAGGAAGAGAAACAATCATAAAAATAATGTTTGACTTACTTCGTAGATGAATTACATCTTCCCATAGTCTTCAAGTTAATTTCAATGTGGTACATGCTGTTTCCATTTGTGTGATTGCTCCGAAGTAAATCACAACCTAGCGTATTTCACCACTGTCTCTCGCTCCAGTGATGCGTTGGGGGCGGTTTAGTGAAACAGTATCGTTTTATAACTTTGCACAGACATTGCTGACAGACTTTTCCCCAGCTTGTGTGATTTGTGCCACTTTTTAACTAGAGACTAAGACACGGATTTGTACTTGGAAGTAGTGGGGCTCAAATCCGCAGCCAATTGTAGATATTAAGATTATCCGTGCTTTCGCCAAATCACTAAAAGTAAATGCTGGGATGTTTCCTTTGAAATTGGCTTGGCCAAATATCTTCTCTGTCCTTGTCTAATCTGGGTCTGTCCACCACCTGTAATAAACTCGTCGTCGAAGACACATTAAAGTGTAATCGTACTCTCTCCCGTCCATCTTGTAACTATTTCTGACATTTGAAGGAATTTTGCATGTGCACTATTGTCTTCGGTAACATGTAGTTACATGTTTGTGTCTCCAAAGCATCATTACGTCATTATATCGAAACAGCGAAACAATACAAAAAGTTACATACTCAGTGTTGTCACTGCTGAATGCATTACACGTTAAAATGCGATTATACCAGTGAACGGTATGCAACAAAAGTTGAGGTCACTAACTCATGCTAGCGTCGTGGAGCTGGAAACCGAGTTAGTTAGGCGGAAGAATTTTTTTCAACACTACTTGGTCACACGGGGATGAGAAAAGACGGTGTACAATTTCTAATAACACCACTGTGTGCCAGCTTACTTACCGATCCGCAGTCTCCATTCGGAAGGACGAATATGACTCTACCTATGATGAACATTCCGTAGGATGGCGACTTACAGCAAAGCGGGTCCAATATGTAAAGTTAGTTCAAATGGTTCAAATGGCTCTGAGCACTATGGGACTTAACTACTGTGGTCATCAGTCACCTAGAACTTAGAACTACTTAAACCTAACTAACTTAAGGACATCACACACATCCATGCCCGAGGCAGGATTCGAACCTGCGACCATAGCGGTCACACGGTTCCAGACTGTAGCGCCTATAACCGCACGGCCACTCCGGCCGGCTGTAAAGTTAGTAAGCTGCGTACCGACACCATATGTCACCTTCCTTCCTTTCAATCCATATTTGTCTGTAGCGACATGACTACGGTATAAGAATATATGAGATCCAGATACTAAGCTGACGCTTCTTAACAGAAAGGAGGAACGCAATAGCAAACTATCTGCACTAGGACATTGCCCGCGAAAGTACCACTGGGTTTTTCATTGCACCTAAAAATCTATGACGAGAATGAGATCGTGCAAACCAGAAGAATAGATTAAGAGTTTTGTACAGCGCACATGTTTCTTGGATATGGTATACACGTGTCCCTCTGTTTATACGTTATAGAATAAAGACAGATCATTTTACACTAATACGTGTATGAGGTTGGAAAGCATGGGCGAAATTCTCGTCAAGTACGTGAGACACGAACTACTATATGGCAACAAAAGCTAATTTCGTAACTAAGTGACTTTCTTCCTGTAATACGTTCAGGAACGTCAAACAAGAATGAGATCACTTCGTGGCATCGTATAAAATACAATGCTAGGAAAATACACACGGCCTTCCATCGCATTTAAAATAACTTTTTCTGGGATTTCGCGACCGCTACAATCCTTGTTTTTAAGCCCACTGTTGTGCTGTACATACACTAATGGCCATTAAAATTGCTACACCAAGAAGAAATGCAGATGATAAACGGGTATTCGTTGGACAAATATACTAGAACTGACATGTCATTACATTAACACGCAATTTGGGTGCATAGATCCTGAGAAATCAGTACCCAGAACAACCACCTCTGGCCGTAATAACGGCCTTGATACGCCTGGGCATTGAATCAAACAGAGCTTGGATGGCGTGTACAGGTACAGCTGCCCATGCAGCTTCAACATGATACCACAGTTAATCAAGAGTAGTGACTGGCGTATTGTGATGAGCCAGTTGCTCGGCCACCTTTGACCAGACTTTTCAATTGGTGAGAGATCTGGAGAATGTGCTGGCCAGGCAGCAGTCGAACATTTTCTGTATCCAGAAAGGCCCGTACAAGATGTGCAACATGCGGTCGTGCATTATCCGCTGAAATGTAGGGTTTCGCAGGGATCGAATGAAGGGTAGAGCCACGGGTCGTAACACATCTGAAATGTAACGTCCACTGTTCAAAGTGCCGTCAATGCGAACAAGAGGTGACCGAGACGTGGCACCCCATACCATCACGCCGGGTGATATGCCAGTATGGCGATGACGAATACAAGCTTCCAATGTGCGTTCACCGCGATGTCGCCAAACACGGATGCGACCATCATGATGCTGTAAACAGAACCTGGATTCATCCGAAAAAATGAAGTATTGCCATTCGTGCACCAAGGATCGTCAGTCCGCAGCTCGTGGTCGTGCGGTAGCGTTCTCGCTTCCCGCGCCCGGGTTCCCGAGTTCGATTTCCAGCTGGGTCAGGGATTTTCTCCGCCTCCTGATGACTGGGTGTTGTGTGATGTCCTTTAGGTTAGTTAGGTTTAAGTAGTTCTAAGTTCTAGGGGACTGATGAGCATAGATGTTAAGTCCCATAGTGCTCAGAGCCATTTGAACCATTTTGAACCAGGATCGTCGTTGAGTACACCATCGCAGACGCTCCTGTCTGTGATGCAGCGTGAAGGATAACCGCAGCCATGGTCTCCGAGTTGATAGTCTATGCTACTGCAAACGTGGTCGAACTGTTAGTGCAGATTGTTGTTGTCTTGCAAACGTCCCCATCGAGACGGGGCTGCACGATCCGTTACAGCCATGCGAATAAGATGCCTGTCATCTCGACTGCTAGTGATACGAGGCCGTTGGGATCCAGCACGGCGTTCCGTATTACCCTCCTGAACCCGCCGATCCCAATTCTGCTGACAGTCATTGGATCTCGACCAACGCGAGCAGCAATGTCGCGATACGATAAACCGCAATCGCGATAGACTACAATCCGACCTTTATCAAAGTCGGAAACGTGAAGGTACGCATTTCTCCTCCTTACACGAGGCATCACAACAACTTTTCACCAGGCAACGCCGGTCAACTGCTGTTTGTGTATGAGAAATCGGTTGGAAACTTTCCTCATGTCAGCACGTTGTAGGTGTCGCCACCGGCGCCAACCTTGTGTGAATGCTCTGAAAAGCTAATGATTCGCATATCACAGCATCTTCTTCCTGTCGGTTAAATTTCGCGTCTGTAGCACGTCATCTTCGTGGTGTAGCAATTTTAATGGCCAGTAGTGTAACTACAGAACATTTGTGTCAACGTTCGGCTGTTACTTTACTTATAGAGTCACAGACTCTCCGCGCTAATAAACGAACTCTCTAAAACACAATGCGGCTTTTGAACCACAGTTATTTTAACTTGCGTTGTTGTTAACGAGAACAAAATTACATTTAAAGGCCAGAGTACGCTCTGCAAACCTTTTGCAGAAGCCGTCGTAAATAATGGGTGGCCCACCATCTGTACATCGAAAATCACTGTATATTGCGTGGCAAGTGCTTCTTGTTGTAATATACTGACTGTATAGGAACCGAACGGTACAATTCGGGAATGGATTGCTCAGAAAGAGAAAAACAGAAAGGGCTGTTACAACATGGATCCAGAAACGAGTTATTAGAGAGTTCTCCGAACATGTATATTTCGGAATGCACACAGATACCCTCAAAACTGTTGACGAGCCAGCGATCTCTGATCGGGCACCAGAGAAAATTTTCAGAAATGACCTTTCCCACACTCAATAAAGACATCTCTGCGTCTCCTCACTGCTCCATCAAATGGCCAAAACTGTCCAGAGTACCGCTTGCTTCATAATCTGTCACAAAGAACAGGCGAAGAGTTAGTTCAGTAGCAAACTTAGTCGAATACGTGTCAGACTTCTGTATCGCCTCCGGAAAAAGTCACGAGGGATCCATTCAGGTTAGCATGGTGGCCGAGTCGTGAATTCACTTACACCTACCTACTGACCAGGATACTATCAACCGAGATGCCTTCGAAGAGATAGTTGGAAATGTACTAGAGTACCGTCACGCACTCAGCAGAGTTGTCATGCCAGGGGCATATCTTCCAAGTAATCAATCAGTCTATGTCGTTTGTTTACCTAACCGTATCCAAAGAAGGTAGAGTCCTGACGAACTGTCACAACCACTGTCCCCCCAAATATTAAGGAAGAACCTCTGTTGGAGAAATTACTGAATAAGCTGCACGTTGCTTTGCATTATATTTATTAGTTTACCAACTCAGAGAAGTCCATTTCAGCGAAGACTGAGACAATGTGCTTTGCCACGCAATAGGACACGATGCTTATTTATTGGAAGCCAGTTTACCTGAGGAAAATTACAATAATGGTTCAAATGGCTCTGAGCACTATGGGACTCAACTGCTGAGGTCATTAGTCCCCTAGAACTTAGAACTACTAAAACCTAACTAACCTAAGGACATCACACACATCCGTGCCCGAGGCAGGATTCGAACCTGCGACCGTAGTGGTCTCGCGGTTCCAGACTGCAGCGCCAGAACCGCGCGGCCACTTCGGCCGGCGAAAATGACAATAGCAACACCATGCTGACAGAGAGTGAAAGGTTTTAAAGGCTGACGCTGTGAACTATATGACTTCACACTTTACAAGATTTACGGTAGGAAGCTGATCCTATAAAATTATTTTTGTGAACTGGAATGTTACTTAGAACGAATTTAGAAGGGAATATTTGCTTTAGTGAGTATGGAGTGAGAGGTTGCGAGGTGCCGGTGTTAAGAAGTGTTTCGTGGGCACTTTAATTAGAAGGAATCTGCTTGTGGCTTGATCAAGCTGCGGCGGTACCTACCGTTTAATGCTGCTGGGTAGTTGCTCTTCTAAACAGCGTCCCATACGAGCCAACCATTTGCGTCTTTACCTGTGGTAACTCGTACTTAAGATAATGGAGCTACGCATGGCTCCGTTTAAAACGAATAGTTCGAAGTAGTCATAGAGCTGAGCCGCGCATGTCTGCTCTCATGTCCAGCAGCTAATTTGCTGCAAATAATAACCTGCAACTGTGATCCTACAGCCAAACAGTCTAGGCATTGGCTGGAATTGCAAATTAATAAAGTGCAGTACACAGAAATATGAAATAAAGATAAATGAATAATTTCATAAAAAGAGTTCTATTCTAACGTCTGTAACTGATGTAGACGACAGAGAAGTGCGTTGAAATTGAAATGAAATCTGAAATAAACGGAAAATGGTATTACACTATTCAATTAGAATACAAACAATAAATACCCTTATCAAATGCAATAACGTTACACAGAGGGCTTTACAAGAATGGTAGTGAAATCACCAAAGTGAATAGTGATCAATGACTCGCGAAAACTAAGTCCATTTCGTAATCACAGTACACGAAATATTCACCAGCTCAGAACAGTTCAGAGTTCAACATGATGATTCACAAATTAACACACGTGATACCAGGAATAGTAACTCATACTCTGTCTATCTTCAGTTCCTTAATACTGGAAAAAATTAGAGTCCTATTCTGGAGCACATTCAAACCTCTCGAAACATATAGTCCCTTCAGAAGTTAAGTATAGTAGCAGCCTTTCACTGCCCAGAATCAAACATCTCCACGATCGAATACCACTCATTACCACGGGTAAGTCTGCCTCCTTCCAGAACTCGAGTAAAAGTGGACAGAAACACTCCCTTGAGCTCTTCACTCGAAAAGTTCCAGTCTCCACTTGACTCTCGTAGTGTTCCGCCACTGTCTGCTTCTTCATTGGCTGAAGGCCATCCCCACCAAAATACATCGTCCTTAAGCTATACAGACATGATCTGATTCAAGTTGACCACTTTCCTGCTGTAAGCTGATATAATACGACAATATTTAAACAAAGAAATGTTATAAACATTCTGCCACACTTAGATAATTTACAATAATTATAAATAAAGTATCCGGACACTCCCTAAAACATACGTTTTTCATATTAGGTTCATTGTGCTGCCACTTACTGCCAGGTACTCCATATCAGCGACCTCAGTAGTCATTAGACACCGTGAGAGAGCAGAATGGGGTGTTCCGCGGAACTCAAGGACTTCGAACGTGGTCAGGTGATTGGGTGTCACTTGTGACATACGCCGGTACGCGAGATTTCCACACTCCTAAACATCCCTAGGTCCACTGTTTCCGATGTGATAGTGAAGTGGAAACATGAAGGAACACGTACAGCACAAAAAGGTACAGGCCGACCTCGTCTGTTAACTGACAGAGACCGCCGACAGTTGAAGAGGGTCGTAATGTGTAATAGATAGACATCTATACAGACCATAACACAGGAATTCCAAACTGCATCAGGAACCACTGCAAGTACTATGCCTGTTAGGTGGGAGGTGAGAAAACTCGGATTTCATGGTCGAGCGGCTGCTCATAAGCCACACATCACGCCAGTAAATGCCAAACGACGCCTCGCTTGGTATAAGGAGCGTAAGCATTGGACGATTGAACGGTGGAAAAACGCTGTGTGGAGTGACGAATCACGCTACACAATGTGGCGATCCGATGGCAGGCTGTGGGTATGGCGAATGCCCAGTGAACGGCATCTGCCAGCGTGTGTAGTGCCAACAGTAAAATTCGGAGGCGGTGGTGTTATGGTGTGGTCGTGTTTTTCATGGAGGGGGCTTGCACACCTTGTTGTTTTGCGTAGCACTAGGCGACAGCACAGGCTTGCATTGATGTTTTAAGCACCTTCTTGCTTCTCACAGTTGAAGAGCAATTCTGGGATGGCGATCGCATCTTTCAGCACGATCGAGCACCTGTCCATAATGAACGGCCTGTGGCGTAGTGGTTACACGACAATAACATCACTGTAATGGACTGGCCTGCACAGAGTCCTGACCTGAATCCTATAGAACACCTTTGGGATGTTTTGGAACGCCGACTTCGTGCCAGGCCTCATCGACCGACATCGATACCTCTCCCCATCTCCGTGAAGAAAAGGCTGCCATTCCCCAAGAAACCTTCCAGCACCTGATTGAAGGTATGCCTGCGAGAGTGGAAGCTGTCATCAAGGCTAAGGGTGGGCCAACACCATATTGGATTCCAGCATTTCCGATGGAGGGCGTCACGAACTTGTAAGTCATTTTCAGCCAAGTGTCCAGATACTTTTGATCACATAGTGTATGTGCATAAATAAGCCAATGCTGTAATTAACCTAATCTTTTCCTCACTAGTCTATGGGAACGATGTTTTAGGGGGAGGAGGGGGAGGTTGGAGAATATTCCTAGAGTCATGATTTCCAGCTGGTTCTTGAAATTTTCTTAGTAGACTTCTTGCAGACAGTTTCTGTCTGTCTTCAAGAGTCTGCCAGTTCAGTTCTTTCAACATATCAGTGACACTCACCCACCAGTCAGACAAATCTGTGACCATTCGTGCTGATCTTCTCCGTACATGGTCAATATCTGCTGTTAGTCCTATTTGGTACAGGTCCAATACACTTGAGCAATATTCTAGGACGGAGCCCACGAGTAATTTGTAAGCAATCTCCTTTGTAGACTGATTGCACTTTCGTAGTATTCTACCAATAAACCGAAGTCTTCTACCTGCTTTACACACGACAGAACATATGTGATCTTTCCGCTTCATGCACCAACTAAGCGTTACAGACAAGTATTTATATGAGACTTCAAATTCCAACTGTCACTCACTGATGTTATATTCATAGGATACAATGTGTTTTCGTTTTGTGAAGTGAACAAATTTACGTTCTTCAACATTTAAAGCAAGTTGAGAGTCATTGTACAACTTTGAAATCTCATCAAGGTCTGATTGAATATTTGTACAGCTTCTTTCGAACTGTACTTAGTTGTAGATAAGTGCATCACCTGCAAAAAGTCTGAGGATACTATTAATAATGTCTGCAGGGTCATTAATATACAACATGAACAGAAATGGATCCAATACACTTCCTGAAGTCACTTCTATATCTGTCGATGATTTTCCATCCGAGATATCATGCTGAGACCTCCCTACCAAGAAATGTTCAATCCAGTCACATATTTCTTTTGAACCCCCATACATATGACTTTTGATAATAAGTGTAGGTGTGGTACTGAGTCAAATGCTTTTCAGAAATCGAGAACTACTGCATCTGTCTGACTACCTTGACCTAGGGCTGACAGGATGTCATCTCAGGAAAGTGCGATTTGGGTTTCACATGACCTATGATTTCGAAATTCATGCTGGTTGGCATGGAAGTGGTCGTTCTGTTCGAGATACCTCATTATGTTTGAGCTCATAATATGTTCTAAGATTCAACAACAAATAGATGTCAAGAATATTGCACGGTAGTTTTGTGGATCTCTTCTACTGTCCTTGTTGCACAAGGGTGTGACCTGTGTTTTCTTCCAGATACTGGGCACCGTTTTTTTTTCGAGAGATCTACGATAGATTATAGCTAAGAGAGGGGCTAACTCTGCCGTGAACTGGGTATAAAATCTAATAGGAATTCCGCCTGGCCCTGGAGATTTGTTCGAGTTTGACTATTTCAGCTGTTTCTCAACGCCACTGACACTCATATCTATTTTACTGATCTTTACAGTCATACGAGGATTTAACTGGGGCAGTACTCCTGGGTTTTCCTTTTTAAAGGAACATTTGAAAACAGAGTTAAGCATCCCTACTTTTGCTTTGCTACTCTCAGTTTCAGTTCCTGCCTTGTCCATGTGTGACTGGACACTAACTTTGGTGCCACTAACAGCATTTACATACGAACAGAATTTCTTTAGGTACGGTCAAATATCTTTCGACAATATTCTGCTACAGCAGTCACTGATGGCTTCATGAATTGCTCTCTTGACTGCCAAACGCGTTTCATTCAGCATCTCTCTATCTATAGCCCTATGCTTTGTTTTATACCTTTCATGCAGCAATCTCTGATTCTTTAAAAGTTTCTTTACAATGACTGTATACGATGGAGGCTCTCTCCCATTACGAACTGTTCTACTGGGTACATATCTATCCAGTGCATTATCAGCTCCTGTACTGAGCTAAAAGTTTCAAGTTGATAAGACACTACTGCGTCTCTGTCTCGTTTGCTGAATATATAAATTTTCCTGTTTGTTGTAGCTACTCTTTGTATTTTGGTATCCATTTTTGTTATAACTGCCTATGGCCACTGATACGAAGGGATACCAGTAGCGTTCACTTTGCAACCTCACATTTCGGAACTTAAATATGGAGCTACTACTAAAACACCTGCACCAGAAAGGTTAATCACGCGATCTGACTACTTATTAAGGCAGCAATGATCTTTGCTAGTCGCCCGCATCTCGTGGTCGTGCGGTAGCGTTCTCGCTTCCCACGCCCGGGTTCCCGGGTTCGATTCCCGGCGGGGTCAGGGATTTTCTCTGTCTCGTGATGGCTGGGTGTTGTGTGCTGTCCTTAGGTTAGTTAGGTTTAAGTAGTTCTAAGTTCTAGGGGACTTATGACCACAGCAGTTGAGTCCTATAGTGCTCAGAGCCATTTGAACCATCTTTGCTAGTCGGCCGGTGTGGCAGAGCGGTTCTAGGCGCTACAGTCTGGAACCGCGCGACCGCCACGGTCGCAGGTTCGAATCCTGCCTCGGGCATGGATGTGTGTGATGTCCTTAGTTTAGTTAGGTTTAAGTAGTTCTAAGTTCTATGGGACTGATGACCTCAGAAGTTAAGTCCCATAGTGCTCAGGGCCATTTGAACCGTTTTTTTTATCTTTGCTAGAAGAGGAAAGTACGAAGGGATAGGGCCAGGTAACGAATGTCATTACAGCTTTCATGGCGGCGTACAGACAATACAATTTGAGTTGCAGAAACAACAATAGTTCCTTAACAAAATGCCAGGAAGAAATCGTGGTGACTGAGTGATATGCGACTGTACATAAGTGCGTACTCCTACAACATGGCAGTGACACTGTCGATACGCACTGGTCAAGAACAGCGAAGATTCATCGTTATTTGTGATCAGAGGTCCTGAAGATTCCGAATGAATAAAATTGTTTATGTTGAAGGAAAATCTGTGAATTCGTGAAAAGACGTGATGTCAGCAACGAACAACGTGGTGGAAGAGCAATGTATATGCGAACTGAGACAACGACACAGCAGATTGCGACAGTAGGTGCATTATTTTTTTATGAATTTAACGTGAGTCACCGATCTGTTCACAATACGATCCAGGATTATCCTGTCTATGGGGAGTGCGTAATCAATGGTTACCAAGGTGGCTGCCCTATGATGGCAGATGTACGCTGCAGACATTGTCTCACAAGCACCGGGACTGTTATGCGCGTGAAGGAGCCGCAGGTCTCGATCGAACTGTGACAGAAGTCACGAAATGGGTAAGCCATTTCGAACCAGATAGTAAGACATAAACGATGGACTGGAAGCACCCACCATCTCAGCTCGAGAAGTAATTGAGGACACTACTGTTCATTGCCAAGGTGTTGGTGTCTTTCTTCCGGCACTCCGTACAGATGTGCCTCCAGCAGCAGAGTCAAACTGGGACTATCACACGCTGCAGTCGTATGCTACATTAGAAAACCGTCGTATGGCTAAAGTACCGGGGAGTATATGGACAGGTGAATCAAACGGCTTGCAAATCATGGTGGCATGCTGAAACTAAGGCAATAACCATCTCCAAAAATATATATGTAAAAAACCTTAATTATAAAAGTTTCTTACGTAATTAATGAACCTTGGAAAAAAGAAACTGAAACAAAGTCGAGCGCAATAACAAGAAGATGTTGCTGCTTGCAATCAAACATTAATAAATTTTATTTTCGTAATATTTAGTGGGATGCACTACGTGCGCCGAAATAAAGAATAAGGCAGACAGAAGAGGAGAATCGCGTAACTGGTGAAAACCAACCACAAGGTTGAACACGAAAGAGAGAGAAGTTAATTGAATACGGTACTAGATAAATCCACGAGGGTGAACTATCAGAGTAAATGAAGTAGCAATTAGAAGACAAAACATGCCGTATTAGTGGAATCCGTTTCAATGAGCTATGAAGTTTCACGGCTCACTTCTCTGTAGTGAACATGTTTATACTTAAAATTCTCAACAAATATGATAATGAAGATATCTGTCTAATTTGCTCAGATAAAATCACCTTAGCGGTTTAGACTCTAGCATTTGCGAGGATGGACTTACCCTAGAAAAGAGAAAGAACCTCCTAAATGTGCAGTGAGAGCTCTTGTTATGGAGCGCAAGCGCCTCCAGAACATTTCCGAATGATGCGTTGCCAGTTATAGAGGGAGCTGGCCTCGTAGGTAACGTTATAAAGCAACAAATTGCAAGTTACAGGATGAGAAAACAAATGTGTGATGAGCTAGAGTATTTAATGGAAGAGCATGCTTTTGAACAAGCACATATCAGGACTATGATCGCCAATACCTGGCGTACGTGGTGGGATGACTGCGAAACAGGTGGGCGAAAGTATAGTGTATATTCTCCTCGGTGGTTGCGGACCTTATGCTGAATATTTACGAGAAATAAGTGAAAGGTCGTCACAGGAGTATGACTGTTTTGTCGTGTTAGAAACGACTGAAGACCTAATAGCTGAAAGTCCTAACTTTGTGCCTGTAGCACGCCGGTATGGAAGGGAGTTGTTACTCAATTCATTACACGACTTTGTTAGGAAGTTGGTATAATTAGCGTAACTAAATATTCTGACAGGTATAATATCGACAGAATATCTGATAGACCTCGCCGGATAACGACAGTACAAAAGTACAGGGTGACCCACAAGTACGAAACTACCCTATTAAAACAAAATCGTCGCGTGGGGTAGCCGAGCGGTCTAGGGCGCCTTCACGTTTGACGCGGCTCCCCCCGACGGAGGTGCGAGTCCTCCCTCGGGCATGGGTGTGTGTGTTGTCCTTAGAGTAAATTAGTTTAAGTTAGGTTAAGTAGTGTGCAGGCTTAGGGACCGATGACAGCAGTTTGGTTCCATAATACCTTACCACAAATTTCCAAAACAAAATCAAAAGAATAAACAGAAATTTAAAGTCAAGTAATAAGGGATGGGAGAGGGAGGAAACCACTGAGGCTATATCATCAATATGATGGCTACTTTAGAAGCCACCATTCTGTATGCAGCTCGTAATTTTACATGGAAAGGGTGCTATGTGACATCTCAGGCAGACAGAGAATTACGTGAGAGAAACATTGGTGTCTTTCATTTGGCGATAGCTTTATTCACTCTCGAACTCTATAGCATTTTGTTCAGAGCAAGGCAGCTTCTGGCGATACCATATAATGCTTATAAGATGTGCTCGGACGTGTTGTCCAGCATGTTGTGAGGTGGGTGTTATCTACTGAAATGCGAGCGAGAGCATCAACAATTGACTCCCTGAGGTGTGCGAGGTTTTCCATCTTCACTGCATACACAACTGCCTTCAAGCGTCCCCACAGATAGAAAGTTATTGGACTAAAAATCCGGATTAGGAGGCGGCCACTCCACCAAACCTCTAAGACCTACACTATGTGATCAAAAGTATCCGGACACCTGGCTGAAAATTACTTACAAGTTCGAGGCACCCTCAACCGGTAATGCTGGAATCCAATATGGTGTTGGCCCACCCATAGCCTTGATGACAGCTTCCACTCTCGCAGGCATAAGTTCAATCAGGTGCTGGAAGGTTTCTTGGAGAATGGTAGCCCATTCTTCACGGAGTGCTGCATTGAGGTGTCGATGTTGGTGGGTGAGACCTGGCACGAAGTCAGCCTTGCAGAACATCCCAAAGGTGTTCTATAGGATTCAGGTCAGGACTCTGTGCAGGCCAGTCCATTAAAAGGATGTTATTGTCGTGTAACCACTACGCCACAGGCCGTGCATTATGAGCAGGTGCTCGATCGTCTTGAAAGATGCAATCGCCAATTGCTCTTCAATAGTTGGAAGCAAGAAGGTGCTTAAAACATCATTGTAGGCCTGTGCTGTGATAGAGCTACGCAAAATAACAAGGGGTGCAAGCCCCCTCAATGAAATACACGACCACATCATAACACCACCGCCTCCGAATTTTACTGTTTGCACTACACACGCTGACAGATGACGTTCACTGGGCATTCGCCATATCCACAGCCTACCATCGGATCAACCACAGCCTACCATCGGATCTCCACATTGTGTAGCTTGATTCGTCACTCCACACAACATTTTTCCAATGTGCAATCGTCCAATGTTTACTCTCCCTACACCAAGCGAGGCGTCGTTTGGCATTTACTGGCGTGATGTGTGGCTTGTGAGCAGCCGCTCGACCATGAAATCCGCGTTTTCTCACCTCCCACCTAGCAGTCATAGTACTTGCAGTGGAATTCCTGTGTTATGATCTGGATAGATGTCTATCTATTACACATTACGACCCTCTTCACCTGTCAGCTGCCGGCCGCGGTGGTCTAGCGGTTCAGGCGCTCAGTCCGGAACCGCGCGGCTACTACGGTCGCAGGTTCGAATCCTGCCTCGGGCATGTATGTGTGTGATGTCCTTAGGTTAGTTAGGTTTAAGTAGTTCTAAGTTCTAGGGGACTGATGACCACAGATGTCAAGTCCAATAGTGCTCAGAACCATTTGAACCATTTGAACCTGTCGGCTCCCGCGCCCCGGTTTCCGGGTTCGATTCCCGGCGGGTTCAGGGATTTTCTGTGCCTCGTGATGACTGGGTGTTGTGTGATGTCCTTAGGTTAGTTAGGTTTAATTAGTTCTAAGTTCTAGGGGACTGATGACCTCAGATGTTAAGTCCCATAGTGCTCAGAGCCATTTGATTCAACTGTCGACGGTCTCTGTCAGTCAACAGACAAGGTCGGCCTGTACGCTTTTGTGCTGTACGTATCCCTTCACGTTTCCCCTTAACTTTCACATCGGAAGCAGTGGACCTAGGGATGTTTAGGAGTGTGAAAATCTCGCGTACAGACGTATGACACAAGTGACACCCAATCAACTGACCACTTTAGAACTCCTTGAGTTCCGCGGAACGCCCCATTCTGCTCTCTCACGGTGTCTAATGACTACTGAAGTCGCTGATATGGAGTACCCGGCAGTAGGTGGCAGCACAATGCACCTAATATGAAAAACGTATGTTTCTGGGGGTGTCCGGATACTTTTGATCGAACAGTGTATCTATCCCCGATAAAACTAGGTATTACCGTCCGTCCAGAAAGTTCCGAGGCTGATTTTATTCCTGGCGTATGAGCGATGTCAGTGCAGTAATTACTGTAGCAACTTGAACTAACAATTGTAAACAACAGATTTACATTCGACCAGTCAGTTGTTAGTGGGCAGTGCTAAGTAGTGGATGTGCGGCCATAGTGTGTCAGTTCGGTCACAAATCGCAGTGGATCAACTTCACTCAATCTAGTGTTCAAGACATTCTCCAGAAGGTTTCTGAAGAAGAGAAACCAGTGTGCAAAATGCGTCCCACAAATTGTCTCCCAAACTAAAACAACGACGTGTGGATGCCTGCCGTGACTTGATCGAAATGCGATACATAGACCATTCGTTTCTCGAAGAAGTCGTGACAGGTGACGAATCTTAGTTTTGTCAATATTAACCTAACAAAAACGAAAAAAATCGAAATTCACATAATGAATCAGCGCTTTGACGACATAATCAATACCCAAATTAATGTGATGTGCGAGTTGAACATCCCAAAGAAGACTTTTCTGACAGTCCCGCATGGGTGTATGGATGTTATGTGCTCTGTATTCCGGTGAGGGGAATTATGTAGGACAAACGAAGCATTAAAAGCACCATCGTAACTCTTCTAAATTTTTGCTATTTCAGTCCATCTAACAGGCTGGTGTGATGGGGAATAGGTAGGGCCTAAAAGCTAGCCCATAATGAAATGGCACTATCAAGGTGAAAGGAAGTTGAAAATGTCCCGTCTTCAGATAGAAGTGATGGCAGCACATCGTCTGATAGCTGCACACAACGAGTTGTTGTTAGCATACTATGAATTAAGAAGGGCCTAACAATACAAGATCCCTATATTCGATACCAGACCATCACTTTCGATGCACCAACTACCTTCGGCGGATAAATCTAGAGAGGGTTGACATATGAGAAGTATGTGATCCTGTTTATTTATCTCTCGTTCACATAGGAATTGGCTGAATCGGTAAACAGTCCATCATAAGGGAAACGCTGCTTTTCGTCCGGCCTGCGTGTCACCCATTCTGCAAATTGAACTCAACGATCAAGGTCGTCCTAGGTGAGATGTGACATTTGCATTTAGTAAGAGTGCCATTAATGTGTGGCAAAATTTTTCATTATTTATGTACGGCTGAAGCAAGTTTTCTACGAGATACGGTGAAAAATGTGTCCTTACTGAAAGATGCCAGAACAGTTGTAGGAGTTGCTTCATCCAAAGTCATTTTCCATCGTCCAGCTTTCGGTTTACTTTTTTTGGGGGGGAGGGGGGGGGGAACATAGCCAGTTTCAGGAATTTCTCGAGAAGTTTCAACAGCCAGTTCCCGAAATTCCTTGACCAGGGAAGACGAATGGAATATTCCAAAATTTGAAACACGAACAGCTGCTAGCATGAGTTTCTTAGAAGTAGATACCTTAGGGTTTGCGAAGCAACTCGAATCCCTTGATATGGGCAAGTCTTCAGGTCCAGATTGTATACCAATTAGCTTCCTTTCAGATTACGCTGATACAATAGCTCCCTACTTAGCAATCATATTCAACCGCTCGCTCACCGATAGATCTCTACCTACAGATTGGAAAATTGCGCAGGTCGCACCAGTGTTTAAGAAGGGTAGTAGGAGTAATCCATCGAACTACAGACCTATATCATTGACGTCAGTTTGCAGTAGGGTTTTGGAGCATATACTGTATTCAAACATTATGAATCACCTCGAAGGGAACGATCTATTGATACGTAATCAGCATGGTTTCAGAAAACATCGTTCTCGTGCAACGCAGCTAGCTCTTTATTCGCACGAAGTAATCGCCGCTATCGACAGTGGATCTCAAGTTGATTCCGTATTTCTAGATTTCCGGAAAGCTTTTGACACCGTTCCTCACAAGCGACTTCTAATCAAGCTGCGGGCCTATGGGGTATCGTCTCAGTTGTGCGACAGGATTCGTTATTTCCTGTCAGGAAGATCGCAGTTCGTAGTAATAGACGGCAAATCATCGAGTAAAACTGAAGTGATATCAGGTGTTCCCCAGGGTAGCGTTCTGGAACCTCTGCTGTTCCTGATCTATATAAATGACCTGAGTGACAATCTGAGCAGTTCTCTTAGGTTGTTCGCAGATGATGCTGTAATTTACCGTCTAGTAAGGTCATCTGAAGACCAGTATCAGTTGCAAAACGATTTAGAAAAGATTGCTGTATGGTGTGGCAGGTGGCAGTTGACGCTAAATAACGAAAAGCGTTAGGTGATCCACATGAGTTCCAAAAGAAATCCGCTGGAATTCGATTACTTGATAAACAGTACAATTCTCAAGGCTGTCAATTCAACTAAGTACCTGGGTGTTAAAATTACGAACAACTTCAGCTGGAAAGACCACATAGATAATATTGTGGGGAAGGCAAGCCAAAGGTTGCGTTTCATTGGCAGGACACTTACAAGATGCAACAAGTCCACTAAAGAGACAGCTTACACTACACTCGTTCGTCCTCTGTTAGAATATTGCTGCGCGGTGTGGGATCCTTACAGGGTGGGATTTATGGAGGACATCGAAAGGGTGCAAAAAAAGGGCAGCTCGTTTTGTATTATCACGTAATAGGGGAGAGAGTGTGGCAGATATGATACGCGAGTTGCGATGGAAGTCATTAAAGCAAAGACGTTTTTCGTCGCGGCGAGATCTATTTACGAAAGTTCAGTCACCAACTTTCTCTTCTGAATGCGAAAATATTTTGTTGAGCCCAACCTACATAGGTAGGAATGATCATCAAAATAAAATAAGAGAAATCAGAGCTCGAACAGAAAGGTTTAGGTGTTCGTTTTTCCCGCGCACTGTTTGGGATTGGAATGGTAGGGAGATATTATGATTGTGGTTCGATGAACCCTCTGTCAAGCACTTAAATGTGAATTGCAGAGTAATGATGTAGATGTAGATGTAGATGTACATTCGTTCATCAAATAGTAAAAACCTTAAATAATAATGTGTCGCCTGCTGGTTTTTTTGTGATCTCTCCCAGGCTTTTGATTGTGTAGATCATTACACTCTATTAGAAAAACTCAAGTTTTATGGAATTATGGATTTACATGCATGTGGTTTGAATTATACTTGACAAACGGAATGCAAAAGATTGTGCTGCATAATTCAGACAATGTTGGAAACGTAGAAAATTTTAGTGACTTGGGTAAAAATTGCAAAGGGAGTCCCACATGGTTCAATTTTGGGTCCACTCATACTCGTTATATATGTGAATGACCTTCCACTTAACATTCAACAACCAAAACTGGTACTTTTTGCAGATGATGCTAGTGTTATAATAAATCCCATTAGAGAAAAAGCAACAGAAGACTTAGTAAATGATATTTTCCAAGGAATTATTAAGCGATTCTCTGAAAATGGACTCTCCTTACATTCAGTTCTGTGCAACAAACAGTTATACCAACAAATGATGTAGCAAATGACCAGGAGTCAGTAAGTAGGATGGATCGCTCCAAATTACTGGGTGTATATATTGATGTGAACTTGAACTGAAAGAAGCATATTACTGAGCTTGTCAAACAATTATGTTCAGCAGCTTTCGCTTTTCGTATAATTGCCAATCTTGGAAACAAACGTATAAACTTCCTTACATATTTTGCCTATTTCCACTCTGTAATAATGTCGCACGACTTAGAAAGTATTGACTGCACAAAAGTGGGCAGTGAGAATAATACGTGGTGTTCACCCAGGGGCGTCATGTAGGCGCCTCTTCAAGGAGCTAGGAATTTTAACTGCGCATTCACAATACATATTTTCGCTAAAGAAATTCGTCATAAATAATCCAATACATTGAGAAGAACAGTGATGTACATACCTAACAACACTAGAGGGAAAAATCACCTTTATTACCCATTGTTAAAGCTGTCTGTCGCTCAGAGCGGAGTTCAATATGCAGCAATAAAAATTTTTGATCAATTGCCCAATAACATAAAATACCCGACAGGGACTGAAGCAAGTTTTAAATCTAATTTAAAATCATTTCTCTTAGATAGCTCCTATTCTATTTGCGAATTGCTACTTCAAAACTAATAGCCAGTTAAAAAAAGAAAGAAAACCGTTTTAAATGTAGTTGCGTGAGTAGTAATAAAATGACAGTGTTCATAAATCATTTTGATAAAAGGACCGTTCAAATGATCTGTGGAACGTGTATCTAACTAACTAACCATCGCAGTAGGGGTAACGAATGGTCCGTCTGGATAGTGCAAGTTGAGATCCTCTGCGACAACACGGATGCTCCTCTCTCCTGATATCACGACGGTCTCATGGTGTTCGATTTGTGTTAACGTCATCAACTTTCAAGTCACCTGTAAAGAAGGAACATCAGTCATATCTCGAGAATGAATAAAGTTATGATTAAATTAAAGACACTGTTGTTTTTCTCGTGTGATTCTCCATCTGCTTCATCTTGCACATGATCTCATACCTATCTGAAAAATTACGAGTTAAATCTAGTATGGCGGCTCCAAAAATGGCCGCTTTGTTGGTAACGTAGCTTCACAGATTTTCCCTCTCTCCCATCTCATACTACTTGATTTCAAATTTTTTGTTTGTTCACCTGTTTTTGTTTTAGGAGGGTGGTTCCACAGCTGCAGACCATCCTGTTCTGAGCCTCGTTGAGAGGAAATATGTAATACACAGACAGCAGTTAAAAATAAATAATGTACCGTATTTTGTTAGACTATACCAAATTTTTGCAACTATTAATTGTGATTTTTTAATTTTTCACGAGAGTATTTTGGTGTTTAAACTGTAAGTTATGTGTTGTAGGCATCTCACTCGTGGTATGAGGAGAGCGGTCCCTGCGGAAGTTCGTCGTTACTGGTGAGCGAGCAACAGTAGATCGTCTCTCGAAGCAAATGACTCAGGGAGATGCGAGGCGTGTACCTAACCAACAGATAGCAGAACTATGTCATTTATCAGTCTGGTGCAGGGGACGAGTTCTAGCAACATACGTGCTCTTATGCTTCATTGGCGATAGCGGGTACAATTCGCAAAGCAATTTTGACGTTGGATTATCTTTATCATGAGCCATTCGACATCCTCTAAAACTCACTCTGACAAAAAAAGTTAAGCACCCGGAAGACGTGGTCAGTGTAACATCGTAAACATATACACCAGGGTTGGGTTTGTAACTGATTAAGAGTCGCAGTTCTCTGTGGCTCGTAAAACGGCCACCAGAGCGCATTAGTGTAGAACGCGTTAAGTTTTGTTACCAGGTCTAGTAGG
Organism: Schistocerca serialis cubense; assembly: GCF_023864345.2. Taxonomy (NCBI): domain Eukaryota; kingdom Metazoa; phylum Arthropoda; class Insecta; order Orthoptera; family Acrididae; genus Schistocerca; species Schistocerca serialis. The sequence continues at coordinate 368,057,508 of NC_064640.1, read as the reverse complement.
GTGCATAAAGGGTGAGAAAAGCATCAAATCTTGAGTGATCTCTGCGAAGGACACGAAGATGCCGCATACTTGTGTGAGATAGCGTTACTAGAATCAGACAGAATTTCAAAGGGGCCACATTGTGGATCTCCGTTGGGTGAGCTAGTCGAATCGTGCAATAGCCAGATTTGTGGGACATTCAGATATGACAGTGGTCCCAGGTTGGACAGCGTGGGAACCTGAGGGCAGGCATACTCGCAGTCAAGGTTCTGGTAGATCTTCTCTGATTACCTCAAAGGAGGATCGCCGTATTGCGCACCAGGCAAATAGTAGCTCCTTTCCATCATTACCTGCCATCCTTGAACAAGTAATCGACTCTCTGCAACTTTCTGTGACATCCTGCACTATTGGTCGGATACTAGCAGCGGCCGGACAAGGGAATTGCCGTCCAATGTGTAGACTACCGTTGACACCACAACACAAACGGCTGCGTCTGGAGTGGTGCCGTGACTGGGAAGCATGGGCTTGCTTGGAGTTGCATTGTGTTTAGTAATGAATCGCGGTTCGGCATTATCCTGGATGAACATCGTCGGCGAGTACGGCGGCGACCTCAGGAAAGGTCCCATTCTTCCAGTGTTCTGGAGAGGCACAGAGGTGTTGCTCCTGGCGTCACGGTGTGGGGAGCCGTCAGATATGACTTCAGATCACGGCTTGTAGTGATTAAGGAAACTCTGACGGCGCAACAGTACGTCACAGACATTCTGCATCCTCGTGTGTTACCTCTCAAGCCACAGTATTGTAGTGCCATTTTTCAACAGAACAATGCTCGTCCACAGAAGGCACGCGTATCTATGAAATTTCTGAGTGATTTTGAGGTACTGCCGTGGCAAATATGGTTCCCAAATCTGCCACAGATAGATTGTGTGTTGGACCAGCATGTGTCCTTGTGCTAGTATGCAGGATATCAAGGGCCAGTTACAACAGGGAATAAAACGGCTTTATGACACCCTTTGCACGATAAATAGTTTAGACAAGAAGAGAATAGAAGCTTTCGAAATGTGGTGCTACAGAACAATGTTGAAGATTAGATGGGTAGATCATACAACTAATGAGGAGGTACCGAATAGAATTGGCGAGAAGAGAAATTTGTGGCACAACTTGACTAGAAGAAGGGATCGGTTGGTAGGACATGTTTTGAGACATCAAGGGATCACAAATTTAGTATTGGAGGGCAGCGTGGAGGTAAAAATCGTAGAGGGAGACCAAGAGATGAATACACTAAGCAGGTTCAGGACGTAGGTTGCAGTAGGTACTGGGAGATGAAGAAGCTTGCACAGGACAGAGTAGCATGGAGAGCTGCATCAAAACAGTCTCTGGTCTGAAGACCACAACAACAACATGACACCCTTCCCAACCGAATCAGTGCATGCTTCCAGGCCAGAGGGGGTGCAACGTCGTTAGTGGTAAGTGGGCTCATACTGCCAAGTTCTTTCTTACTTTGGCTCGATTTTATATTCACTGTAGTAGCATCACATACCCTCTCAACCTTTCAAGTTTAATTTCGTTTCCTCCTCCCCTTCTGGGTGCTTCACTTTTGTTGTCAGGCAGTGTGTATAAGGCCTCCTACACACTTCTCCATGTCATCTGTATGCAGCCATGTGTTCGTGCATGTTTTCTAATGTGATCTACCCATCTTCTATTGGCGTCTACTCGTCTTTCCCTATATTTAGGAATTTAGCAAAGAACTGCCTTGGTCAACCAGCATCTGCTGTCATTTCGCCCAGTTACATGCCTCCCCTACATCAACTTTAGTTTCATCTCAGTCATTACTACACATTCCACTCCAGTTTGTTCCTTGATCAGTTTGTTTGTTTCTTTGTCTCTCCTACTACATTTAACTTTAGACGCTGAGCTTTTTCCAATTTATTTTCGTTTTTCGCATTAAGATTGGACATTTTAGGGTCATAAGTTAAAGTTGGTAACACACACAGATTATAAGTTTTCCTTTAGGGACAAGTTGAAAACTTAGTCTTGAGAACCTAGTTTCGTTCACCAAAGGCACTCAAGGCATTTGGGATCTTCTTGCTTTTTTTTTTTTTTGTCGATCCAGTTTTTGTCTTCAACTGCCTTAAATACAAAAATTCATTATTGTTCATTTATATTACTTTCATTTCGCTGTGTCGCCTACCTACTGTTCTAGTTTTATTATAGTTGCTGCTGCTCAGTTCACTTTTAAATTTGCCATATAAAGTGTTGTTGCAGTTTATCTGCACTAGAGGCAAACAGCACAAAGTCATAACCTAAACTAAAGTATCACAGATATTTTATATTAAGACGTAATCCTCTTCGTTTTCCCAATCCATGGTAAAAAAAAAATCTTGTAAAATACTGATCTTTCGATCGATGCCTGCTTGTGCCACAGAAAGCAAGTGGACTGTGGTGAATGCGATACTGTTACATCAGCAACATGTTATACAGATTGGTTTAAGACCTGCTAGTGCTGGCAGCGCCGTGATCTTGGTAATTTTTTCCTGGTGGAGCAAGAGAGACAAGGGGTTAAGTTCATCTTTATGTATTTACAAATGGACCTCTATCTCATTTGGAGACGAATAGGGAAGAATGCTGCGGTGGCCTGTTTCATCAAGGGTCTTGACATTCATATGATTTGAATTACGGTAACCACGGTAGAAAAAAGGTCAAGAGCACCACGTGGCAACTTGCACCAAACTCCTTCCGAATGAGAACTTTAGCCACTGTGCCACCTCACTCGGTTGAATGCTTATCTTGCTCTAAATTTGTCTCCTGATCATAGCAGATGACAGAGTGACAGATTTATGTATTGTTCCATTCCTGATAATTCGTTTTATCTCTCGTACATATTCATCCCCTACTCTGAAAGGGATGGTATATTGCAGCACCATGAAGCAGCCTACCACACTGCCGCAATCAACAGACTGCTTTGAATAACTTCGCCAGAAGTTACTGGTACGTCCCAGCAAGAACGTGAAATTGAAGTCACTGTGTAGAACACCTGTGTGCGATTCTATTTAAGCATTTAGAGAAAAATTACTGTATAGTTATTAAACAGATTATTATAACAGGTCGTTTATTCTAACGGAAAGAATGATGGACAGATGCACCAAAGATGCAATTTTTAACTAAAATTCTAAAATGTGTTGTATCCATCAACTTATGGCCCACATTGAAATAATTAAGATCATACACGTGATTTAAAGCACGTAAGGTAGCACGTAACATATCATTACACCCATACTACAAAAAAGAGCGGCAGCATTCAATGCAATGGTTTCTCTGCCATGTAATTGACGTTATGTTCATGGCTCGCTCAAGTTGCTCTCGTTGGTCCCTAAAGCGCGTCAAAATATTTCAATAAATATTAACAACATAAATCGCCAAAAGCGGTATGTATTTTAGTCTTGTCAAAAGAAAGAGGAGAGATATTTACACTATCGCCGAAAAAAACAGTTGAAAGGATCAAGACAGTACTTGCATAGATATTTGATGAGCTCTTTGTCGTGTGTTTATGAAGTACCGTACATCGGTGTTAATACAGATAGTAACTGTACACAACACAAATCAAATGCCGTTGTCCACAAGCGCGTCGCATCACCAGGAGATCTGATAATACGTATAACGGTGTCATTTCGGACAGTTCGTGGGCCCACCACGAATTAAATACAGTTGTCCATACGCGCGTTGCATCGCCAACAGATGGAATAACAGTGTTCTTCCCGTAAACCGGGTGCTGTAGTTGATATTGTGCGTGCGCAGTTGGCAGACGTGATCCCCTTAGATCCTCAGCTGTTCGCATGCTGACATCTAAGCCGTATCAACATGGCTACTCTCGGACGATTGAGTAGACGATTTCAACAAATATCTATAAAATTTTCAGGTGTTACTAAATCGTATAGTACTATCAACCGGCCGGGAACATTTAACATACTTGCGGGAACGATAGCATGTGCAGTAGGAGGCGGATTAGTGCTTTACGTGGCCCACAGACTTGGAAAGATCAGTGCCGTACATGCGTTTAAACCCAAAAAGGTAGGCATTAGAAGTGAGTTATTTATAAATCCCTGATACTTTCACTAACGTGCGAGTTGGTTTTCTTTTGCATAAGATATATTTCTTGCATATATCTCACTCGCAGTTTGTGCACGGTTTGTGAGACGTTGATACGGGGGAGATTATTGGCGCTGCCAAAAATATTTTGATTGATAGTTACGCCCATTTTCCATTACATACATGTAAAATGGTAACCTTGCCCGTGCTATAGCCCCAGCAAATGCAGAACTAACGTACTGAACGTAATAACACCAATCTTGACGTAATTATTGCTGAGTTGTAAGCAAATAACTTTTACTGCAGCTCTACAAAGCCGTTGGTACTGTGATAGATGTTTGTTGCTGGCTGTAACAAAGACGCTATAGCAAGTTAAATTTTGTGATATAGAAGAATAATTGTATGAATCTAAAGCTTAAGAACATAATTTGTTTTTGTATTTCTTTACAGTATATGTGATCGTACATTGTAGCTCAAAAATAACCTCAGAACTAAATACCGGTAGCTTGACGTAAACATTGTAGAACTTTCGTTGCATAATAAAGTACTTGTTTGCATCTTAGTGTAAGAGAGTATGAACTGTTGGAAACGATATTTTACTAGCTAATCTATAGTGATCAGCTGTTATGCCGAATTTTTCGTAGTGTGGGGTGTGGATATTATGGCTCCACAATTCTTATTGTTCTGAGAGAGGTGATGTAGAAACGCCTAAATGGTGTTCTTAAACTGGGAGTTTTGAATTATGCCTGTAGTCAGCACAAAGTGGGCGTTAAAGAGTGTGTTTACATAGCCCTGTGGTTTTAGGTCATATGCTGCTTCAAGAAGCGTAAGAATTAATATAATTAAAAGTGATGTGTATCACAAAACTCCACTCTGGTATCTGATCATACTGTCATTAATTTAATTGATGTGGAACTATGTGGTAGGCAGTTAGTTGTTCATTTGGAGAGACTCCTATTTGTTCAGTTTTTTTTATGGGAAAAATTACTAATTCTGGTTTAAGTATTATACATGACATATCTTGAATGGCTGCTACCATGCTTGCTTGTTCAGATATTTGACATTCAGGCACCTGTGGGATACCAACCAATGTGTCATTTCCAGATGCATCCTTATCAAAATAGCTGTAAATAATGTAAGTGTATACTTCATAGTTTTCTTTAATTTTACTCCTTTATCAGATCACTGCTAAATTGTAGCAACTAGCAATTTCAGTGTCCAGATATCGTACATGCATCAAATTTTAACCGAATAACATGAATGTATAGGTCCTTGCACCACTGGTATTGTGTAAGTGGTCAACCATTCAACTGAATAGATTTGGAAATCCTAAAGACAATTCCCAAGATCCCTTTTGAAATGACAAGCAAATGCTAACTGTGTATGACCCAGTAATTTATGGTCAAAAATATGAAGAAAAGTCATTCAGCTTTGAAAATCTGGTGGAAAAAGAATGGTACAACCAGATATCTGCTGTGTAGTAGCTTTTTAATCATTGCATCAAAAGAAGGAAAAGTTTGAGATTGTCTGAAAAAAGGTGCAGCTGTTACTAACTAGACTGTATTTTGGGAAACTATTAGATTGTGCAAGAAATTTACAAATGGATTATTTGAATATAACACAACTAATGAAACTTTATAGATAAATAAGCTTAAAATAGCAGTTCTATAATTTTCAACATCCATTAGTATTGCCTGTGAAAAAAATTATAAAATATGCACATTTTGTTATAGTTTCAACAATAGAGTTGCACAAAAAATAACTGCAAATACTGTTTGTATAAAGTTTATTGGTTACATTAATTACAGTGCAAAATGCATGCCTTCTGTTACCGTCCCTAATACACGTGGCTTTACTTCCTATAAAGTAAAATTTGCTGGTATATGGTGATCGCTTTAAAATGGATATGTGATATACACACATTGATACTGAAACTGCTTATTATGAACACTGTAGATTACATAGATATAAATAAATGAAATAAAATCTTTGCATTAGGAGGAAATGTGTTAAAAATAGAATATACCTCTGTACGATTACACTATATGATCTGAGTGAGTCAAAGAATTCTTAGTAATGCAGAGAAAGGGGCTTGAAAGTAGACATACCATCAAAGTACTGTGCACTACTTTAGTGCACATAAGTTTCCCATGGAAGATGTTTAAAAGGGGATTGTGAATTGGATCATGCTTAGAAAAAGTAGTCTGTAAAAATGAAATTATTGAATTTGAAACTTTTTGGTAACTGGATTGTTATATTTATAGGGAAATAGGTGATTGGATAATAATGTGGGGTTTACTGCCAATGAAGACACACTATTGCTCATATGGATTCAAATAAGTGTCCAGCCATCCAGATTTAGGATTTCCACGATTTTCCTAAATTGCCCCAGGCGAGTACTGGGATGATTCCTTTGATAGGGTATGGCCAATTTCCTTTCCCATCCTAAGGAAACAATCTGAGTGTGTGCTTGCTGTAATGACGTTGTTGTGTTAAACCACCCACCCACCATATGGGTTCTTCCCCACTATTCTTTGAATGTTAATGCAGCTAATTCTAGAGATGTTTATCAAATGGTTTTGTTTGCATGAGAACTAATGACAGCTTGAGGCATGTGCAGGAACATGTTCACTCTGCTGTTTCATTGTTTATGTAGCAGTTAAGAACAAATGCTCTAAAAATTTAGTCATAAAAATTAGGTGGAGTAACCGGACTTGAAGATGTGATGAAGCATAGAATTTGACATTGACAACAATGTGAAACAATTCAAAGTTTAAATGACAAGTTTGATAGTGCCAGAGAAGTGGGGACTAGTGTAGCAGGGGATACAACCCGTCGGCTTTGGACAATGACGTCACAAGTGGCCAATCGAGAAGCGATTCTTCTTAGTGTTGTAGCTCCCTTCAGTGGCTAAGTGTTTTTTGGCTTTTTTAAAAAAATCTCACAAGATAGAATAAAACAGATCCAGTTTATTAAGCAATCAGTAAAAAAACGAAACTGAAACATAACAGCAAAAGCGAAAATGGTAAACTGCTCTCTGGCGACTTGTGACGTCATTGTCCTAAGCCGACGGGTTGTATCCCCTGCTACACTAGCCCCAAGAAGTGTCATGGTGAAGTAAGTTTGAAGGCATCAGGCAGGCTTTGTCACAATAGATAAGTCACCACAACAGTATTTACTGCACCAGGAAAAAAAAAAAAATTGTGGTATGAGCACACAACTTACATACCTGAGATGTAGTCTGGCTTTCACATGAACTTTGGAGTGATTCAATATGTGGAAGGTATACCATTTTTGCTGGAAAAGAATTACACCAGTTAATCATACTCCAAAAATTTCCTTTCTGAGTTGTACAGTGTGCTGTCATATTGCCACCAATACAAGATTGTCAGTGGAAATTGTTTGGCATTCTCTTTACAGTTAGTGATGTACTGTGCAGTTGCTACTCATGTTATAAATTTTTTATTATGACATTCATGAAGTTTATGCTACTTTAGTATTTATTATAATTGATAGTGAAGTAAGAGATCCTCGGTGTATATAATGGATGTAGAGTTGTTTAACATTGTCAGAAATTAAGCACAATATAGCTCAGTTGCATATGACTGAAAAAAATAATTGACAATAACATTCGGTAACAATAGCATTCACCACTGTGATGTAGGGAAACAATTGAAAATTTAAATATAAATGGCTCAAAGATAACTTTAATACTGCTGCTCCCAAGTAAGAATTCATGTTTTAACCAGTAGTCTGTCCCATGTATAATACTTGTCATAGTGTTTACCAGGCATGGATCTAAAGTAGTCAACTCTTGGATATAGTTGCAATATATTCTGATAGAATATAAACCCTGATTGCTTTGAATGACAGTAACTGGAGTATTCCACCAATAATATGAGAATAATATTTGTCGTTTGAGTACTGTGTGTCACTTCATAAGGATCATTGCCCTTCAGCTCACTATGCTGTATAGGAAACTACATAATGAACAACCTAGAATTGCCCCACCTTTTTATTTGAAGTCATTACTTAATTTTTACTAGCAAAAATGTTTTTGGTTGTGACTGGCAGCAGTTAAACATCAAATATAAATCTTAAAATATATTGTAGTGGTGCAATGAAATTAATTTTTGGTCCATTCTCATCCTCTGTGAAATGCTTCAGATGGTTATCCAATTTGTTTTTTATTGGATTCTGTAACCAAATTAGCTTTTGGTGAATATTGTGCAGATAATTTGAACATGAATACTTTGTGTTAAGAAAGATATTTATAACTACAGTATTTTTTGAATTCTCACTGGGTATTCGTCCAGGCAGTGTCTTCCAGCTGGTGCAATAATTTGGCAAGTTGTTGACTTGGTGCTGTTCTTAAGCATGTCTAGTTTTAAGCAGGACTCTGAAATATATCACAATTTGGGTCATACCACCTGGAAAAATACCCAAGAACAGTTGAAAAGCATTGCACAATGGAAAAATCTAAAATTGTGCATTACAAAATTTGCTGTTGTGATAAATAATTGTGGCAACTAGAGTGGTTATTCATTTAATGATTTTCACAGTTCTCAACATTACTAAATGTCTGTGGTTCTCAGAAAATGTCAGGATGTGCTTATTATAGCATTGATTTGCCTTTTCCTTTTCATATTAATAGTATTAGGTTATTTCTTGTAAACAGTTATTTCAAAACAAATATTTTTCTTGTGATGTGACTCACTGAGCTAGAGCTTCTTGTGCTTTGTAGTTTTATGTTGGATGGAAATTCTGGGGAAAGCTATCTTTTCTATTTGACTCGTGGAGAAATTATTAATAAAACTTCGTGATTTTTTTTTATTTTTTTTTTTTTTTTTCCTCCTCACCAGGAAAACTCTCAAGTCTTTGAAGTATTGTGGCAAATTGAATGAATGTTTTTGAAATTTCAATGTACAAATATGTGTATTCCTTACAGTGATGCATTTGAGTTTTTGGCTTTTCATTTAAGATTTTGTTTCACATCATATGCAATTTTAAATTCTACTCCCCACCATATCTGCATCTCTCAGGTTACCCATCTTAGTATATTTTATGAAAAAAAATGCATTATGTTTGATGTATTTTTCATATCCATTATAAACATCCATATTGAAGTAATTGATCAGTACAGATAGCGCTTTCCCTTAGGCGTCGTTGGTGATGATTACAGTCCATTCGTGCATCAGTAGTAGTGTGTGCATGTGAACATACTGAAGATGGGGACCTGTAATTAGAAGTTTTATCCATGAAAACTACAAAGCACCAAATTTTAGATTTTTCATTCAAAATGACATTGATTACTAGAGACTTTGGTAACACAATATTTTAAAAGTGTTTATTAACCACCACGATCACAATAAAATTTTCTGGCCCTTACTGGTTTCAGTTTTTTAGCTAATCATCTCACCTAAATCAATCCTGAAGGTGGTTTGGTAAAGAACTAATAAATATTATGTTGATATATAGGGATCAGTGTCTTCTGCTACATAATTTGTACACTTGGACTTCTCATCATCTTTGGTGCTGGCCAGTGTGGTAAACACTTAGTATCTACAAACTACAATACTAATTTGAAGAGGTTGAGAATTTTCCTTGATATAAATTAAACAAAACATATATACTCACCCAAAGTATGAGTAAATTACTACTCTGAGGCAAAATGAGTTTGAAGGAGTGGGAATTATCATTTAAGCTAATACTAAAAGAAAACAAACAAAATTACAGGAAGAATTCAAAGTGCCTAGCTCAAATATTGTGTGACAACCATATTGGGGGACTGAACCACCCACCTTTGCACTGCAACACACTAATGCACTAACGATGTTATTGTGTGTGAAATCATACACGATGTGTAAGTGGATGTAGAGAAGAATGCTGAAAGTGTATGTACTTTGTTTCAGTATTATACTTTGGAATGTAGATTGTGTTTAAGAGAATAATTTGTTGCATAACCAGAGGTGTAGGTTTCATTGGAAGCTGACATTTTGGTTGTGAATTGCTAAAGCCACAGATGTGATGTAGTGAAAGTAACTATAATCCTTGATAGGGTGTTTTTTTTTTTTTTCTCTCCCCATATTGAATTTCGGTGTGTGATTGTCAGCTGTTTCGTGTTGTGGGTCAGAGCAGATTGGCAGTATCAGCAGGTGCAATATTTCCCATACCATTGTCATTCTCTCTGAGGAGTACGGCATAGTGTAAACATAATCACTAGCCAAGTGTACCTTGCTAACCAAGTCTTCGTCCAACTACTGTGCAACTTACTGCTCTGGTAAGATATTGGCCTTGTATTTAGGCTAGTGCTGGTTCAAATCCCACTATGTCCAACAAGTCAGATTTTTGTGTGGTTTCACTAAATTGTGTAAGGCACATGATGGAATAGTTTGTTTTCAAAAAGACATTGCTGATTTCCTTCTCCAATTCACACTCAGTATTTAGTGACTTCATCATCGACAATGTTAACCCTAAACTTGCATTAGCATACCTGAAATCAGTCACTTTAAACAACACAGAGAAAGAATTCAAACAGGCTTGTGTTATATATTGAAAGGATTTATTCTTACATTTCCAATATCTGTTGTCTCTGAAGAAGTTTCTGGTCATGGACTCCAATATTCTAACTGTACATTTTGGAGCCCTCCATGATCTTAGAGTTCTAGATATCCTTCTGAAGTCTTGTACACAATGGTGATCCTGTGTGGTGATCCTTGTAAGAGACATAAATTGTGGAAAAAAGCTGGTGGATTTCCTTTTATTACTTGTTGGTATTTCTCTTCGTAAACTTCTAATACTTTCCACTTTTCTGTGAATTTGTTATTAACTATTCATATGGGCTTAATTTAAATGTTCCTTAATCTGTTGATTCCACAAAGTAGGTGCACAGTTTTCTATCACTGCAGTTATGGAAATACTGGTTGTGAATCATCTAATGTAACTTCCCAACACAGAACTTGAGAAATATGTTAAAACTGGTAACATAATGTAGCAAGAGCCCAGACTTGAAACATTTGCATTTGTCTGGTTATCATTGTTCAGATGTTTATTTCACAAATTCATTCCAGTTAAGTGGTAGAATGATTATGTATACAAGACCTCAGCTGATTGTGATCTCATCATCAAAACTGAGCTATTTCACCATTTCTAATAATCTTGCATATGAAAAGTTCACAACGATTATAAAGAAAAGACAGAAATAAGTTGCACAACTGAAACAAGTTAATTAATTGAATTACTGTATTCCTTTTATGTAAGCTGTAGTGTGTTTTGTAGTCTCAGAAAAGAAGTGTACTGACTCTGGTGGGGGGAGAACAGAAATACTATAAATTTAATATAATACTTAGTGGTCTTATTGATCATGGAAGATGGTAAAAGAAATGAAAGTGTGCATTCACACAGTTTTCTGTCAATAGTCTACTTAAGGTACTTATTTTAGACATTTATGGTAGCCTTCTTTCTTCTGAAGGTAACATGGAGAATAAGTGTGTGAATGTTAGTTCTGTTTGTACCATTTAACTGTGAAGAAATGTGTGCATGTTAAATACATACATACATGTAACTAATGTAACATATTAGCACTGGATTCCGCCGGCCGTGGTGGCCAAGCGGTTCTAGGCGCTTCAGTCTCAAACCGCGCGACCGCTACGATCGCAGGTTCGAATCCTACCTCAGGCATGGACGTGTGTGATATCCTTACGTTAGTTAGGTTTAAGTAGTTCTAAGTTCTAGGGGACTGATGACCTCAGCTGTTAAGTCCCATAATGCTCAGAGCCATTTGAACCATTTTTTAGCACTGGATTCCCAGTAAAAAGGCAAACTTTCTCACATACTTGCACCAATTTAGTGCATATGTAGTGAGGGTGCAATTTTTCTTTCTCATGACATGAAGTTGTCATTCAGTGTCTTACATTTCTGTAGGGACTTTACAAATTAATACGTTAGGCTATTACTGTTACTGAACAACAGTGTCCTGTATCAGCACGTTCCTGAATTTCACAACCTTTTCATTTGATGTAGTTCATATGTACATGTGTATGTCTCAAAATTACTTTCCATGAGGAGCTTCCATTACCATATTTAAAGTGAATTAGTCATCAATGAAATTGACGTGTTGCACTATTTAATGTGTGGAAGCAGTAAAGCATCCTCTGCTATAACTGGTTCAACATCCCACTTGTCAAAGTTTCTCCACCCACTCATATTATTGTACTATCAAAAAATTCTTATTCCTGAGCTTTCCCTGTGTATTGGGAATTGTGCAAACTGATATGTTGCCAACTGTTTGATTAGAATGCTTACCACACTTTAATCTGTTTCCCCTCATTCGTTTCAGCTAAAGCATTAGAAAAGGGCCTTCTAGCAGCCCTCTATGTTCACTATTGAGAAACTGCATTAGCCACACCTATCTTGTTGCATGTAGCACACCTCATTGCATTGATAATGGCAGTGAAGCATGTTGATGTGGACTCCGCAATTTCCCAAAAAATTCAGGGGAGCTGTCCAGATCAGTGACTGCTTTACATCACCCACAATTGAGAGCTTTTATCTACATATTCATATATACTCCACAAGCCACCATACGGTGCACAGCAGGGGGTACTTTGTACCATTACTAGTCATTTCCTTTCCTTTTCCACTAGCAAATAGACAGAGGGAGGGACAGCTGTCTCTGTCTCTGTACAAGCTGTAATTTCTCGTATCTTGTCTTTATGTGAGATGTATGTTGATGACAGTAGAATCGTTGTGCAGTCAGCTTCAGATGCTGGTTCGCTAAATTTTCTCAGTAGTGTTACTCGAAAAGAATTTCCCCTTCCCTCCAGGAGTTAGAGTTCTGGAAGGATCTCTGTAATACTTGCATGTTGGTCAAACCTACCAATAAATCTTGTATCCCACCCCTGGATTGTTTTGATGTCTTCCTTTAATCTGACCTGGTGGGGATCCTAAACACTCGAGCAGTACTCAAGAGTGGGTCTCAGCGGCATTCTATATGTAGTCACCTTCGCATATAAACCACACTTGGCTGAAATTCTCCAAATAAATGGAAGTTAACTATTCACCTTTCCTACTACAATTCTTACATCCTCATTCATTTCATATTGCTTTGCAATGTTACACCTAGATATTTAAACACTGTGACTGTGTCTAGCTGCACACTACTAACACTGTATTTGAATATTACAAGATTGTTTTTCCTAGTCACGTGCATTAATTTAAATTTTTCTACATTCAAAGTAAGCTGCCATTCATCAAACAAACTAGGAATTTTGTCTGTCATCTTGTGCCATCCTACAGTCACTCAGCGATGGTATGTCCTGTACACCACAGCATCAGCAAACAGCAACAGATTGCTGCACACCATGTCCATCAGATTATTTACTTTACTTATACAGAGAATAACAGTGTCACTCCTGCCAGTAATCTTGCCTCTGAACTACACTCGCCATCGAAGACAGCATATTGGGTTCTATTACTTAAGAAGTCTGCGAGCCACTCGTATATCTTGGAACCTATTATGTATGCTCATTCTTTCTGTAACAGTATACAGTGGGAAACGTATCAGATGCTTTTCAGAAATCTAGGAGTATGGAATCTGCCTGCTGCCCTTCATTCATAGTGTGCAGGATTGTGTGTGAGAAAAGGGCTAGCTGAGTTAAGTACCACTGATGTTTTCTAAAACTATGCTGATTTATGGACAGAATGTTTTCCATCTCTAGGAAATTTATTATATTTGAACTTGGAATATGTTCAAGAATTCTGCAGCAAACCAGTGTTAAAGATATTGGTCTGTAATCATGCTGTCCATTCTTTTACCTTTCCTACATAAGGGAGTCATCTTCACGTCTTTTCAGTCACTTGGGACTTTGCACTGGGAAATAGGTTTGTGATAAATACAAACTAAGGAAGGAAACTAAGTAAGGTGTCAGTGCTATAGAGTACTCACTATGAAACTGAATTGGGCTTCCATGTGTACCTGGTGACTTAGTTGTTTCTCAATTCTTTCATTTGCTCCTCTATGCCCGGGGATGCTTATTACTACATGTTCCATATTAGAGCCTATGCAATGGTCAAACTACATTACATTCATACGATTCTCCTTTCTGAGTGATTTCTTAAATGCAAGATTGAAAACTTTGGCTTTGCTTTCATTGTCTCCTATTGCCACACTGGATAGATGTGTTTGAACCACTATCTGTCCCTACTCACTGCAATGAATCCATCGACATGCCAGTCTATACTTGCTAGGTTAAAGTCTCCTCCAACTAATGTTGCATGATCTGGGTGTGTACATGCTAATGACCTTAGGCTTTATTTGAATGACTCCAAAACTGTCTCAGTGGAATCGGGTGGACTGTAAAAACATCCAACAATTAACTTGATTTCATCTATACCTGTTATACAGGCCCATATAACTTCAGTAACATCAATAGACAAAGTATTTTAGTCAAGCACAAGAAACACTCCCCTCCCCCATATTTTTTATATATGTTCCATTACTTGCTAAATATATGAGCTTTCTACTTTGGGTTTCAGCTAGCATTTGTTCCCGAGAATAATTTGAGCTCAAGAAATTTTCTAGAGGGCAGTAAATCTAGAACTTTGCTACAGATATTTTGACAGTTTACTGATAACATTTTGACAGTCAGTGTCATTACTGTGAACGCAGTCTGATTTTGCTACTGCATATCGACTGGTGAGTGTTCATCAGAGTACGTCAGACTATTGTTTAACATAAGAAACAGCGATGAGCACACCAAAAGTAGTCTGCTACGCGAGTAGTTGCTTCATTTGTGTACAGCAACTCTGAATTATCAAAGGGGCTTGTACAAGTCTCCACCGATAACACGGGTCCAGATATATATGCAGCCAAGACTCTCATAGATTTGACAAAGCCTTTGGTTAAGACCCTACACGCAGCTCCAAACCAAAGGTCCCTCATGAGCTCTGGGAACGATGTTGCAAATTGTGATTTCTGGTTGCACCACACGTGAGACACCAGCAGCTGTCACCACGCCCATTAGCTGCTGGAGTGAACCGAGGATGGCCTCGGAATCAAAGTTACAGGCAGCATTGGGGCCAACGTGAGCCACAACTTGGAGACAGCTGTACACCGCATGCTCAGTAACCACAAGGCCTCCTCCACTTCTCGGATGAGATACCTCATCAGATATACTAAGTGCACATTGGGTTTCTTCCTAGCCCTAAATTACTATTTTCCTAAGAGGCTCCATAAAACTCCTAAAATTTGAACTCCTGATAACTTGATAACACCTCCTCTCCCCCATGTACCCTGCTGAAGGAGCAGGCACCAGTCCACTTACAGGGTCAAAAATGCGCAAGGTCAGACACAGCCTCCACAGTGGCAGTCCATCTGGAGTGCCGCAAATTCGGCGCCACCTGCCACTCATCATAAGGAGAGGGCAATGTAAACTGAAATGTGCCTCGGCAGCAGAGACCATTGGGTGCTGTTGGCTGCCTGAGTCTACATTTTACAGTTACAAAAGCACAGCTTACACCTCTAGAAAGCTTTGTTAGAGACTGGTCCAATTACTGACATATTATTCAGGGGTATCCTGCATGTTCTCAATGGCACTGAGGT
This sequence comes from Schistocerca serialis cubense, assembly GCF_023864345.2. Classification (NCBI taxonomy): domain Eukaryota; kingdom Metazoa; phylum Arthropoda; class Insecta; order Orthoptera; family Acrididae; genus Schistocerca; species Schistocerca serialis. The sequence goes on along the minus strand of NC_064640.1, from coordinate 368,041,844 downwards.
CATGCGACATAGAAGTTAACACTAGCACTTTTGTGTTCATGGAGTGTTCTTAGAAATATTCCAGAGTTATGGTGTGACCCATTGATTTCATGGTGGTACAAGTTGCCTGAAAGCAATTAATCAAGTGCACGATCCAGTAATATGTTTGCTGCTGAGGGACCATAGCAGATTTGCTTCATATCTTGTAAACATCCTCCATATGAAAACACTTACTCTAGTTACCTGAATGGTGCCCTGTTGGGAAGCAGATGAATCACCTCATACTTCTAGACATTCTCGTAGTATTACATTGATGGGTATGGATGTCTTTCACAACTTCTAAGTCCAGACACCTTTCTCCTTGTTTCAAGCATCCAGTAGGTGTAGTTCTGTGTCCATCTCATCTCTGTGCATTTGCACATGGTGACTAGGTGCACCGATAGGGCTATGGATCCTCTAGTGTGGTGGTGGTTCTAAATTATATCACTATTCGCAAGTTGTCTAGTAGTGAATTGCCAGATAATTCACTGCAGCGTGTTCCATCTGTCCATCCATAGTTACAGCCCATGACAGAATATAGTGTTCCCCTTATTTATTAGTGGCGCTGTATCCTTCTAATCACTGTTATAACCTGCAATAATCTGTCGTTACTCCAGTTTTAGAATTGTTGCCTGTGGCAGTTGACTACAATGTGAAACGTCTTCTCCAGATTAAGGTAATCAGGATACACCCTTGATGACACATAACAAGCACAGTGCATGCAAACTCTGAGAGACGGCATGTCCAATGTGCAGGGTGCTCATAACCAAGCTACAAGCAAGTGCATTGATACGATATCTTGCTCATCTGTCAAGCTGGCAGCCAGTACGAAGTCTGATCGCATACACATCAGGTCGTTTAACAGTCAAATCCATTCCATTTGATGCAGTCACAGTAGCTTCCTCACTCCCTCCCTCCACATCAAGTGCTTCTAAGTTGCTGATGAATGTATTTGATTTTTACTGCCAATGCCTTATATTCATAAATCTATGTTCATTGATGCTTGAACATTTGGAAGATTTAGTACAATGCAAAATGTTTCCCAAGTTGGATCATAATAGAAAGTTTCTTTCTGTAATGCCAAATAAGCTTTTCATTCTAACACCATTTAGAGTCATCTTATTGATACCTGGCAATGTCAGACCAACAAAAAATCAGAAAAATTACGCTGTTAAAACAGTTTTTACTTCACTGTGAAATGTCGTTTACTGTCAAGATCACAACTAGTGTTGTTAGCAGATGGTGAAACTCGCCAACTATCCACAGTTTTATGTACTGTATATTGTTATATGTACACATAATACGAAGTATATATTAAAGGGTTACTGTATGGATGAGGAGCAAATGTTTCATTGGGTTTTTTTTCCATTATTACCATCAATTCCTGGTAGATGGTCAAATAGTCAACAGATATACAGTGAGCCTTTTATCAATACAATCAGATTTAGAATAGTAAAAATCAGTTTTGTTCCTAGTGTCTTACTTTAAAGAGTATTGTTTCTGAAGTTTGATCAGATAGTAAACCTTCTTGATGGAATAAGTGTTTGCTTCCATAAAATCTTCTCAGTTTACAAGCCACGTAATTTCAGTTCCTAGTATATGTAGTTGAAGCAGCTGACAACAGCTTGAGGAGTATTTACACTATGAATAATCTTATTAAATATTTTTGCGGTGAGTAATGCATAACATCCAAGTGCAGAATCGTCACAGAATATTAGTCGACACAGCATTAATGAATAGAAGTCTCCAGCTGACTTCAATATTTTAATCTAAAAAATCAATGATAAAATGCAGAGTTTAAGTTATTGATCTAAAGTTTGTAACACAATACATAATGTGTTGTATCTAATCAGTGTCCTTAACAATATCTTCAAGCAAAAATTTTAACTGCTAAAGTTTTCTACGTAAATCTGCACCCCCCTTTTCACCTTTTGCTGTTACTGAGGTAGTTACACCATGTGCTTAATAGGGTTTCATAAGTCATCTACTTACAGAAAAATGTTGGATAATTTATTGAACATTCCATTCATTATTGCTTCATTGATGTATATCTGAAGGATTGAAGGAGGAATTTGCGCATCTAGCAAAAACAAATTTTGCTAATTTGTCTGTTTGAAAATCATGTATAATCTGATAGACTGAATTCAGGATCTCAACCAGTGTTTTATGAATAGTGGTTTGTGCCCATTTGGAAGATGGTTTCTTATCCAAACTGATGGGGTACTTTACTGCGACTTTGTTCCTCACTAAATATAAAGTAAGCTAGTAATTAATTTTACTTTCAATGCTATAAAATGTTTGCTCAAAATACAACTTCCTTGTATAGAGTCCATTGTCAGAGATGCATCACAGAAAATTTAGTTTGTACATATTTCGTAATTTAACTATTTCGTTATATGGTTGGTGAGTTATTAAATTGATACTTTCAGAGAATGAGCCCTGATGGAATCCAGATTTTGACTAATACTCTGGTTGTATACTGAACTGTTCCAAAGTAAATTATCATTTCCAAACCCGTAGAGAATTTTTTCAATACTTCTGAAAGTTAAGTGTTACGCCAGTTACTGAGTAAAACAGCTGTGCCAGAACAGTTTTTAACATATTATTGGATGCCTTATCAACCTTGTGAGGCATTTAGCTTTTAAGGTTAGTTATTTTCTTAATTTTCGCAGGAAATGTTGAACGAATATAAAACTATTGGATTATCTGTGATTCTGTTCCTTGCATGTACTGATTCCTTTTCCTTTTGAGCTGTTTTCACATCATTTGCATCATTGTTTTGGAAGTGATTATTGAAAGTATGTTTTGTATGTAGGTTGTTCTATCTGTTTGCTCATATTCCTTAATAAATAAATAATTTTCCTTCTCCACAAACTTTCCAGTTTGTTTTAAACACCCTATGTATTATTTTAACATTATTATTAGAAATATTGCCTTTGGACTTAAATTACAAACTTTATTGTTCAATAATCTTCCTTGGTGTTGAACATTACTACTCAGAACAGTGATAAGTTACTATGCTGTTCTGATCAAATGGTTATAAATAAATACAGGCAAATTCTAGTGTCATTGAAAAGTATTTATAAAAATGTTGTCTATTACAGTGCTCCTATTTTATACAACTTAAATCACAACTCTGCAGTTCGTGGCAAATTATAAGTGTTAAATAATTAGTGTTTACTATGAGTCATAAAACAATTAATATTGAAATATTCCAAACCATTGTAGGCCAACTGAGCTGTGCTCTCTACTTATGCTACCAATTCTTCCTATGAATAAGGAAAAGTCACATAAAAAGTGATTCAAAACCAAGGAAAGTGCCAACAACCCACTGAATTAGCATGCACTCCTCCTCTCCAATGGTGGTTTTATGCTTGAGGATACTGATATTCACATGAAGGAACTGGAGAGGTGACCACAGTCCATTGTTACCCATGTCCTCTCAGCTGAATCATCACTGCTGAGGGTGAAGAACAAGGACAGTCCTCCCCAATCAAAAGGTCCAACAGGTGATAATAGGACTAATATATTGCAATGAAACTTAAATGGATACTAATTGATCGAATTTGGAAGAATTGCAGCTCCTGGCTCAGGAGAAACCATGTTGCATCTGCTTACAAGAAAGCCATTTTACAATCACTGACACTATTGTGTTAAGTGGCTACCACTCCTACAGGAAGCATGATCTTACTGGAGACAGGGCTAAGGTGGGGTGACTGTCTTCATTGATGTCAGTTGCCTCTCCTCTCCTGTTTCTCTTACCGTGGCCACACAAGCAGTTGTAGTGGTAGTTGTCAAACCAGTTAAGGTCACCATGTGTTCTTTGTATCTTCTACCGCATGATCTGTTGGATGGAGATGCACTGACAGCACTGCTGTGGGGCTCGGCTACCACATGCTCTGGGGGTTGAATTATCCAGCACCTCGTCCATTTAGAAAGTACCTACCTTTTGAACTACGGTCAGATGACTCTTTCCTACAGCTAGAGGGTTATCTTCAGCCATTGACTTTTTTTTCCCAGATGTTGCAGACTCGGTTCAGTGGGAAGTAGCCACAGATTTTCATTCTAGTGATCACTTTCCGGTGTGGATCACCTGCTGACTCGGACGACAGTTGACAGGGGACTGCAAAGCTGAATGCTTCAAAGGGCAAATTGATTGGCACAGTCAGCAGGCTGTCTTTGTACAACAGGAATATGCCCAAGAGATGGTGGCGCATTTCATTGTGTGATCTAATGTGGTGCTGCCAATTCCATTCCTCTGTTTAGTGACAAACCCAGACGACGACCTGTCCATTGCTGAGATGAAGAATATTGCTGGCCAATTAGGACCAGGCACGGAACACTGCAGCAATTCAAAGACCAACTACAGAAAACCTTCATGCCCTCAGACTTGATAGGGCACAGGTAGGGTGAATAACTTCAGTAAGAACTTTGTAACTTCCATTAATCGGTCCACCTCAACATTTTGTGTTTGGGACTCAGTAAGGCGGATTTCAGGCAAGGACAGTATACCTCCCCTTATGGGCTTGAGAACTGGATTCTTGGTGGTCATTCCTAAAGACATGTCTCAGCTTTTAGCTGGAAACCGGTATTGTCAGTTCATCTGGACAAACTTCTGAGTTTCAGATGTTCAATAGGATTGAGTAGATGATGCATCTCTGCTTCTCGTGTAATCGGAAGGTCTAGTCATCCATTCTGCATGTAGGAATTGGAATTGATTCTGTGAGCAACCAAACAGTGCTCCAGAAACGGATCAATCTGTTTGTCAGATCTGATTTCAAGGGTAGTACCCTTGCCACTTGTAAGGAGGCTCGTTAATGACATTGTGGAAAGCAGGCAAGGTTCATACCAACCCTAACAGTTACCTGAGTGTAGCCCTTACTGGCTGTACGGGTAAGACTGTCAAGTGTGTGATGAACTCCTGCCTCACCTAGTTCCTTAGATCCTGAGGTCACCTGCACTGTGCCTAGTGCAGTTTCTGGTGCTAGTGTTCCACTCTTGACAACTCACTTCTGGCGAAAATGATACAGGAGACCTTCTTATACTTTGAGTTATTTTGAGCTTCAAAAAGTTTAGGACATGACTTGGAGCTACAACGTTCTTCACTAACTCACAGATGGGGACTACGTGAATGTCTGCTGCTTCTTATTGAGTCCAGGCCAGGTGCTTTCACTGTCAAGTTGATTCCTTGTCTGGCTACTTTGTTCGGTAGAATGAGGTCTCCCCAGGCAGTGAGCTGTGTTACACTGCTGCTATCAATGGCATCTCCTCTGCAGTCAGAAGTCCATTTCAGTTCTTCATGTGTGGATGACTTCAGGATCTTCTTCTTGCCCTCCAAACTTGCGATGATGAGGTAACTCCAACTGACCATAAGGAGGCTGCACACTTTGGTCAGTAAAACTAGTTTTTAGGTTTGCACTTGAAAAGACCACTTGTCAGCCTCAACCATGCTCATTACAGTTTTCACCCACTGGCACTCACAGTGGGCACACTATTTTATGGCTCTAAACTATCTTGGCTCCTGCACCTGAAATACATGGGAACAATTGAATATTTTGAAATGCCTCAGTAGAAAGGTGTGGGGAGCTGGCAAATACTGTCTCCTACAATTTTATAGCGCATTTTACATAACACAGATTACACATCACAGTTTGTGGATCAGCCCATATTTGCAGCATAAAGATTTTACACAGTCCACCATGAGGGCATTTGGATATTGGCTGGAGCCATTCAGACCAGACCAATTCAGTCTGTGTTCAGAGCCTGGTGAACCAGCACTCCTAATTCAGTTGTGCCTCCTTCTCACTTGGCAGGTCCTGAAAATCTCCGCATTACCTCAGTCATTGGCATTTAGTGTCGTTGTCTACCTCAACTGTGACAGGTTGCTAGGGAACCACGTCCATATGATGAAGTCATTAGAGATATGTGCTGCAGAAAGTCTCGTGGAGCTGCAATATCAGATGTCCAAACACAGCCAGGGATAGAAAAAACTGCCGTATTTCCGTGTTCATAAGCCTAAAGTGATTTTAAGCTTGATACAGTACAAGAAAATTTGTATGCCAGATTGTTTTCTTCAATTTTAAGTACATACCACAGTTTTATTATTGTTTATACAGATGCATCCAAGCAAGAGAATACTGTCAGTTCAGCTGTGATAGGTTTTTCTAAGCGTGCCCTCCAGAACAATTTACGAATTATGATGTGGAGTTAAATGGCATTATGATGCCCCTGGAGTGGATGTAATAGCATCACAGGATTTCTTGTCTGTTTTGTCTTACTCAGTGTGCTAAAAGAGACCCATCGAATATACACAGTAGAGCAGTTGATTCAACTCATCCGTGACGCTTACAGTGGTTCCTATACTGAGGCAAGGAGGTGGCCTTTTGCTAGGTACACGGACACAAGAAGAGACAGGGAAATCACATAGACAACAGAACAGTCAGAGCAGCTCTCGAGATGATGTATGTAGTCATCCCCCTGCATGCCACTGTATCATTACCTGACAGAAGCATCGTTCATCAATGGGAGACTGAATCGTTGGAAGTGACAGACAACAAACTACAGTCACTCAAATCAACCACATGTGTGCATGGTGGACTTCATGCCAATATTACCTGTGGAAGGTAGTGCTGTTCACTAGACAGCACATAGGGCATAGCCCTTTAACACATGGTTGCTTCCTCTGGTAGGCTAATCCACCTGTGTGAGGTTTGTGGTTTTCTACGTTCGGTTCAGCATCTTTGGCAACATGTTTTATAAACTCACACCAGGGCAGCCCTTGGTGTGGCTGGGTTTTTCCCACCATCCTTGCCAACACTAACCTGAGTGTCACATGGGTTCTGAAATTTTGTTGACTGTCAGGCCCCATCCCTAAAGTGCTCGGGAAGGGAGGTGGATTTTAATGCATTATAAACAATTCCATGTGTTGGGACAGCCTTTGGCCTCCCCTCCCCTCAAGAATGGCACTGGCATGCTGACTCTTCATAAGGGCACTGATGACCATGCTGGTGAGTGCCGCACAGCCAAAATCATCATGTCTTCAGTTCACCTGAAAACATTCCTGCCAGCCGCTGTGACCGAGCGGTTCTAGGCGCTTCGATACGGAACCACGTGACTGCTACGGTCGCAGGTTCGAATCCTGCCTCGGGCATAGATGTGTGTGATGTCCTTAGCTTAGTTAGGTTTAAGTAGTTCTAAGTCTAGGGGACTGATGACTTCAGATGTTAAGTCCCATAGTGCTCAGAGCCATTTGAATTTTGAGAACATTCCTGGTAGATGTCACTACCTCTGGATGAACGAGTCCTCGACCAAGGGAGTGCTGACCTCGATGTTTAGTCCCCTACGACCAACCAACAATCAGTGGCTTGGTGGCTGGGAGGGCCTCAGTTCAATCCTGGGCCCATCAGTGCTGCTGTGGCTGAAGCCCCAGGCAGGCTGTCGTGTCAGAATGACGGTTGTGCAGTGGTGGCCTTACAGTGGAAGCCCACACTACAGCGGACAAAGACTCGATGATTCTTTGCCCACCTTGACCAGGCGGACAGCATTTCTATGCATCTCAGTTAGTGGGCTTGCTGAGTAGTTGCCATGTCAGGTACACCACTTGCTGCTAACTGCCGAAGTTTCCCATGGTTACGTTAACTTTGTTGATTATTAACTGGACAGTTGTACTGTGGCTCCTGCCGGCCGGAGTGGCCGAGCGGTTAAAGGCGCTACAGTCTGGAACCGCACGACCGCTACGGTCGCAGGTTCGAATCCTGCCTCGGGCATGAATGTGTGTGATGTTCTTAGGTTAGTTAGGTTTAAGTAGTTCTAAGTTCTAGGGGACTGATGACCACAGCAGTTGAGTCCCATAGTGCTCAGAGCCATTTGAACTGTGGCTCCTGGGTTGGCTGTGTGACGTAATGCTCCGCCAGTGAATTAAGGTAAGTAGTATGATTACGACAACAGGCCCCTTGCCTTGGCTCACACTATTAGTCCTGAAGTAACGCAAACTGTCGCTGCAGCAGCAACGGTAGTAATCATGTGCTGAGCCTTTTGATGTGTTGTTGTGATCTTCAGTCCCAAGACTCGTTTGAGGCAGCTATGCCCTCTTGTCTGTTCTGTGCAAGCCACTTCATCTCTACAGAGCTACTGCAGTCTACAACCTTTTGAGCCTGTTCATTTTACTCAAGTCTTTGTCTTGGTCTCGGTCTAGAATTTTTATCTATTGTGCTTCCTTCTGTTACCAAATTGACTGTTGCTTTGTGGACCCTGTAGACAACAATTACGTTAAATTTATGTATGTGTGGTGTCTGTTCTTCGGGACATGTCCAATGGGAATCCAGCTTCATGTGGCGAACAATGAGTGGGGTGGACAGGTGACGCTACGTAAGTAGTGTGCGACAAGTTGGGAATTTGGGTCGTATGGAAAGCGTTGTCGGATAGCCGAAGCAGTTATGGTGACCGCTCGTGTATAGTGGGAAATACAGGTTAGAGTCCTGGTCCGGCACAAATTTTCATTTGTCCCCATTGAATTCATGTCAATGCCCAGTTGCGGCCGATGTTAAAATCTATTTCATTTCATAGTTTAAATTAAAAATATGTGAAACTTTTCAGTCAGTATAATTAAAACTTGCCCCTTCTCATACCACCCAACTCTGTATAGAATCTTCCCCAAATCTGCAATGTACAGTCTAACTCAAACCCCCATAGGATGCATTCTTTCCGCAATACATCTGTACGTCAATTTCTACTTCCGTTGTTGGGGCACAGCATGTCACCTACTTGCCCTCCTTCCAAAGTTCGTTATCAGTGTCACAACAGTTGACAAACTTTTATCTGACTAAGCAAGATGATACAGTAGTTAAGATGATAGACCTGTGTTTTGGGGACTTAGGTTAAAATTCATGTGGAGAAATCCAGATTTTTTTCTGTTTTTCTCCTAAATCATTTGACAAATGCCGTGAAAATTTCTTCAACAGCCAATGATCTAATCTCTCCACATATTTATCCAGTTGAGCCAATGCTCCGTCTTTGGAAAGCTCAACGAGACGTGAACTTGTAAAATGTCTTCCCTTCGTTCCCACGGTGCCATCCTGTCCATCCTCATGTGGAAGTCTGGTTTCCCAAGTATTTTGTCCTCTAGAATTCCTTCTTGGTAGAAAACCGGAGAAGGTAATAAAGCGCAGAAGAAAAACTAGTGAAGAAAACTCTACAGATTGAACTGGCATACCATTATACTAGAAGTATAAGCTAAGTGAGAATGGGGAAAGAATGAATGTAGCGGATTGGAGCTTTCGGTCGATCCATGTGGAGGGAAATTGTTTGGACGTTGTCCACAAAACCCAAGTATTCAGTCATCTTGTGACTGAAGCTCTTCTGTCCGTGTTTGCTTGCAAACCTTTGTTTTTGCAGACGGTCAGCCTTCAGCAAAACGAAAGATAAAAATTGTGTTGTGCTCAAGGTAAACCCTCTTCAAAAACAAATCTGGAAGTATCCCAAGTTTCGGCACCTCTGTAGTGCACCGTTTCATTACATACAATCAATCGTAGAAGCCTGTCACGTCATGATAAATCCATAGACTATCTATACAAAACGTCGCGCAGCGTTTGTTTCACTGAAAAAAATGCCCTTTACAAGTAATGCCGAAAGTAGTATGAGAATTGATCTGGCTGGCTCATCGTGAGATAGCACTGTGTTCTGTCCGATATGTTTCCCCTCAAGGCAATACTACTAGCTACGCTTTATCGGCAGAATCAGTACAATGAAGTCAATCGCAATCCTATTTTCATTAACTATAGGCAGCAGTCTGAAGTCCTAAGTAGCGATCGAATGGTGCGCCTTTACTTCCTGGCTGCGTTCCCCTGCTCCAGAAGACTTAATGTTGGGCTAATGCCCATATAGATCTGAATGTCCGAAAGGCTTCCTTCCCGCCTAATGGGTCGGATAGGAGTGTTTGAAAAATAAAGGGATAGGGAAATGCTTAGTGCTACGGTTAATGTTCATATATTTGTAAATGTGTCCCATTAACAAAAACCTAAAATGGCCGGTAATAGTGAGCTTGGGATGTTTGTAATTTATGTTGAATGCATCATGAGCGACTGAAGAAAAGTTCACGGGACAAAGTCTCTGAATTGTAGAAGTTTGTTGGATTAATGATACGATGGAGCAATGTTCAGTTCTAGGATAATTACATACTGTTTTACTTGAATCAGGGAGTCTTCTTTAATATTTGATCCTTAATAACGGTAGTTTGCTTCCATGACCCAGACATTACAACCACACTGTATAGATGGAAGGTCCGTTTTTCACAATAACATTTTTACTTCTGGGGCCAGTCCGCTAACTTTCATAAAGGGAGGAACAATTGAAATAACCTAGCTGAACCTTGATTACATGCTTCAGTAGTATGTATATTCCAGGTAAGTTTGTGACTAACTTTAAGGCCGAGGTATTCTGCGGATTCACACCCGGGAAGATCCATTGCGTCAAGACGAACTAGGAATTGGTGGCCTCCTGGAATTGGTGGCCTCCTGATAGCGAACTTGATTGCCTGACATTTTCCCGGAATAATTATTTTCAAAAGGTTACACAGCTAAGTAACTGGTCGAGGTGCTTTTGTAGATTCATAGATATGTAATCGAGGTTTCTGTGACTGATAAAGAGAGCATTGGCGTCTGCAAAGGAGGCCAGATGATTACTAGCTCTCATTGGCATGTCTGTTGTATATAGTCTATAAAGTACAGGGCCCAGGGTAGAGACATGGCGGACTCCTGCCTCTGTTGCTTTAAGCCTACTCCTAGACCTGTGTAATCGTACATAAAGATCCTTCTCCGAACAAAGGAGACTAGGAACTTGATAAGATGAAGTGAGGGTCATGTTGATGGAGCTATAAAGTAATCCGTTGGACACGATCGAATGCTAATTGTAAATGCTCCCTTTTCCAGCACCTGTACCTCGTGTTTGCTGATCAAACGATCAGCCCATGTGATAAGCGTCTGGAGGCATCTATTGGTGATCGCGCGAACTTGATGCTGCAGTACATCGATACCCCTGCCGCAGATGCTGATAACATTGCGGGCGGTAATAACAATGTCGGCTGGTGATCCTAGGAACTGGTAGCTCCAGCGTGTCGATATTTGAGTTAGTACTGTCTACACAGGGTATAAGACAGCAGATCAGCAAATAAAGCCTGAGATGGTGTACCTTATCACTTCACTTTTGTGATGTCTTGCATTCTAGTTCTGCAAGACTATGGAGGGGACCGCCTAGCCTGTCGGGAAGATAAGGTAAAGTGCTTGCCATAACTGCCGTGAATGACAAGCTGCCACTGTCAGTACAACGTTTTTGCGTACAATTCTTGATTCTAGTATGCTGCTGTGCATTGAAGTTAAAGACCTAACCTTCCTATACAAAATGGCTCTTCATTTCTATTGGTAAAATACACAGAAGATCGCAGCAAGAAATGTGAACACGCTGAAACGTCACTACATAGGGACCATAGCAATAACAAAGGAAGCAGTCTACCAACTGGTACATGGAAATATGTCACATGCCTCAGAACTTGCCCAGATTTCCAAAGGACTGGGAATACACTATAGACAGCTTGGCCGCGATGTAGAATTCACAGAAAAAAAGGTAAGACTTTCTGGAAGTAAAATATTGTGAAGTGTAAATTATGTTATCGGGTTCTAGAGAGATCACAGACGTAAAATAAACCAAAGAAAATTTTCTTTCCTTGAAATAACAGGCGTAAGACTGTTGAATGAAGTTTCCATACAGTCATTTCGGTTATATTTGAGCACCCTGAGAAATAAGCTAGAAATGAGAGAAGAAAATTACTTTATAAGCGTAGGCTGGAGTGCACTGTGTAAAATAATTTGCTTGCGACACCAAAAAACAAGCCTTTCTCAGACTGAAGAACCCATATCATAGTCTTCATAAAGCACTTCAGTTGTTTGTTGTATTGCATGTAAATGTTGAGAAAGTGGTTGTGCCTAAGTATTTCGTCAGCAGTTATTCGCATGGAAAAAAATTAATGCTCATATGCTCCGTTCAGTGTATGGCACGCTATCATTGATGTATCAGACTTACGTATGTTGCGCTGAATACAGGCATTACAAGTAACCGTGAACACAACTGACTGGACTTAAATATGGGTAGGTTTTGAACACCTTTATCGGCCTTTGTGATAATTTGTTCTGACGGCTAACACAGTTACAGCCTCACCGTCGATGTGTCGACCTGAGATCTGAGTGTCATTTGCTCTAGCGTGACTTGCAGTAAATACTTCCTCTAGGGTAGAATAGATCTAAGAAAAACTGTAGCCAGCCTATATTTTATTACAAGTTTCGCAGGAGAGCTGTGAAGTTTTGGAGGTAGGAGACGAGGTACTGGCGGAAGTAAAGCTGTGAGAATCGGTCGTGAGTCGTGCTCGAGTAACTCAGCTGGCAAAGGTCCCGAGTTAGAGTCTCGGTCTGGCACACAGTTTTCATCTGCCAGCAAATTTCGTTTTCTGTATTTTTACCAATACACGTGCGACTCATTCTGAACCACAGAAGCTACAGCCTTAAGCTGACTCGAAGTTCAAATAGCGCATAGGTATTTTCTCACGTCATTTTGCATAATAAAAATTGACTTAATGACTGCTTGCACACGATAGTTTTTATAGTTCATTTCCCCTGTAACCTTTCGCTTTATTCTTCGGAGGTTATTGTACATTTTTTCGTAGCGTTTTGTCTTTCAAGCTAAAGTTGGTTATTAGGAACCATTTTGCTCAGAGAAAAATGAATTGCAAAGCTGTCAGTATCTATCATTACTGAAGCAAATATGGCAAAAGTTATGAACATCTACGGCTGTTCTTACAGGAGCAACGTGTAACTGGCTAAAGACACCCCAGACCAGTTGGGTAGAACTGAATTTTGGAAAGTGGGCACAACATTGTAAGTAGGCAGCAATGTTATAATTCCAAGAGCGTAAAAGTATATTTCTGTGGTGTATTTTCCACTTACACCATACATTCTAATGCATATTCAGGTCCTGGCTGTACGGCAGAAAATTATAAAATATTTTGTTGTATAAGTTTTAAATTTAATGCCTTAAGAACAAAACTGTTTGTTTCGTATGTTTATGGCGCTTTTAAGTTACTGACTGGATCCTGTATAGCTACTGCGTCACGCTGTATCTTATGATACTACTTCGACTTTATTCTCCACAAATTATAGCTGGATTGCAAATAATCTAATAGAATTCTTGAACAGGTCACGACTGATCTACCTGCTGCCATGCAAAGAGAATTCGGAGCTGATGTTTGTAAAGCATGCACAAATATGACACACGCGCTAAATTATAGACGTTTACCCAAGTTCTGGTAATTACTCGAAAAATCATTCATCCCTCAAGCCGCTTAAGTGGTCAGAATGCATGCGCAACGTTCCTCACAAATCACAAACGCTCAAGTATTCCTGCACGAAATGCTTGCAAATCTTGTGGTAATGTATGTGACTACCTTTATCGTAATGTACTCTGGCTGCTAGAATCTACACTCATACAGCAAATTCCTGAGTTAAAATACACATGTTTACAGACACATCATTGTACTTAAAATTTACATAATATAAACTTTTTAATAATTGAAGTGTTAAATACTTCTTATAAGATGATGTAAGTAGACTGTCATGCTCTTGAACGCTTCGCAGGCATTATATTAAAACGCCTTTTTTGTGTGTGTGTGTGTGTGTGTGTGTGTGTGTGTGTGTGTGTGTGTGTGTGTGTGTGTGTGTGTGTGTGTGTGTGTGGGGTGGGGGGGGGGGAGGGGGGAGGTATTGCGGATTTCCCTGCGAAGCTGTCAGTTAAAGCGACCTGCTGTGGTGCCAAGCTGCATTCTCTTAGTAGTTCTGGTTTCGTGTGCGGGTAGTGATGTTACTTGTATTGTGATTACCATATTTCTACTCAGTGTTGAACTGCCGGTGAAATAATAACAGACGTAATTTGCTGTAGCTCATAGCAACAACATTGCCTTCAGAAGTTGCGATGTTCTTACAATTGTTTCCCGAAAAGTCTCAGTGTACACTGAACTGAACATGGATGTGACTGCACAAACCAGTCGACAAAGTAAATGTTTGTAATGTTAGGATACATTCAGAACATTTCCTGTCCGTGGATTGCGTCAGTGATTAGAAAAACGTGTTAGGTATCTGTGTAAGACCACACAAAAAGAATGCTGTCCGTACGAGCAAAATAATTAGGAGAGAACATTCAGAATGCTCCAAGAGACTGTTCATTGTAACAATACATGATATAAGCTAGCGAATTATTATCGTACTTTAAAATGACATTAACAAACGTTTTCCTAAGTTCTGTCACTACGCGTGGATCCATCATGGATATTAAATATGTCGTTTTTACAGATGTTACTGATATATTATAGAGAACCCATATGTACGTTGTTGCGAATTACCTTTACTTCTAGGTCGTCACAGAAAGAGCCAATCATGTGGATCTGATATCTATGCGAAAAATTCTTAAGACTTCATATTCCTTAAACACCGTTGCCTCTTTAAGATTGCCTAAAATATTTTATTTATTTTGATTGCGACTTCGAGAATTCCTCATTGTCAAGCAAAAATCATAACCACAAATGGTATTTTCTCGAAAATGAAATCGAACATCAAGTTAACTTTCTAAAATACTGCAATACTTGTTGTTCTTCCTTCAGTCATAGCCATACAATCTTCCAACAAACATTTTAAAGTCTGAAACTTCCTGGCAGATTAAAACTATGTGCCCGACCGAGACTCGAACTCGGGTTCGAGTCTCGGTCGGGCACACAGTTTTAATCTGCCAGGAAGTTTGATATCAGCGCACACTCCGCTGCAGAGTGAAAATCTCATTCTGGATTTTAAAATCTCATTCTGGATTTTAAAGTCTCTTCAGGTTTTTTAATATAACGTACGCAGTTTTCTGGGAAAATCTCATCTTTGGAAAATCTTAATTCGTGTAGTAGTTCAGTAAAAGTAACCGTTTCCTTGAGCACGCAATTCACAGCCTGCACAGTGCGACGTAAAAGTAACTGCAGCTGTTCTCACGCTTTGGCTTTACACTTTCAGTAATATTCAGATATGTGTCTGAAATATGAAACGCAATTGAAAGATCGTTCCTTCGATGATGCCTCAGGTGTATGACTTGACGCGTTCATGACATCTGGCAAAACAAGTCCTAAGTCACTGTCGTTGCTTAATTTCGAGAAGAGAGACAGTACAGTATACGCACTCTGTCAATACGCAGGGTTTGAGAAATGTTTTATTTGTGGATAGCCGAAGCTGCTTCTATATTTCCAAATTTTTTGCTCCCATGATGCAAGCTAAAGCTATAAGTGTAGCCCAGTTCCTTTCGGTTCTTTTTGTTGTTCTTCCTAAGCACTCACTAATCACTGCGACATAGACGTAATATACTGGCTGCTTCCCTGTTGCAAGTAAGCTGAGGGCAATTACCACCTTAAGTATTACGCCAGCAGTTACAACTTATTGGACTGTAGTATTAATTTTATTTAAGGTAGGTATAAAACGTTTGCTCCAGTTTCGATTAAGATTGTTGCCTCGTATACTACACTCTAGTTACTTCATTCTTCGTTGGAGCGTTGAAGTGCTGGGCAGAGGATATTTCAGTCTACTGATTTGGGAGAAACAGCTCTTACTTTAAGTACTTCAATACCTTAAAAGGAAATCCAACACATATTACGAAAATTTTCTTTGCAGCCAGTGTTGCGTCAGACTATGCTCCAATTTTCTAGGTAATAATTGCAGACATAGAAACGTCCTAGTTTCTAAATATTGACTTCAACATTCCAGAATGTCTTACTTAAGATATGGCACACATTACATGGGCTTGGCTCCAAACACGATAACATTGTGGGTTCACTCGGAGGCGTAACATTAAATTGCCACCCTGCTGCAAAAGAAATTGTGGATCAAGGCTGACTTACTACGAATTTTAAAGGTGGTCTCTCATATCCATCACTAGACTGGCTGGCTGTATTGCTAGAGATGTTGTAAATTTTCGAAACTTTTAACGGAGAAGGGATTTCGAAGTGCAAGAAATTGATGGAAGTACTCGTATATTGACTGTCAAAATTAACGAGAAAATCAGTTTCTTGCACGTGTTGACAAGGATTTTAATTCGGATCAGCCCCGTAAATAGTAAGACTAAATGGGTGGCTCTGAAGAAGAAAGCAACTCTGCACAACGTCTCTTTCAACAAATTAAACCAATGCTATTTTTGCGTATCATATATTATATGAAACAGTTGTATGGTGAGAATGGTATTTGTTGATTTGATAATCATCTTAATCGGTAATCCTACGCAACTAGTGTGACGGTGAAAATGGCTGTGCAGTGTTCTGCTGATTTGAAGTCTCATTTGATTTTTAGCGATTTTAGGATGTAGCACTTTGACTGATTAAATAGTGGTTATTTTGAAATGTAACAGCTGAAAGACAGAATTCTGTATTATCGGTTCGAGAAATAACCCAGAATCATTACTGCTTAGCACAACGGAGATAAGATGTATGCGGCACTCCCCTCCCCTCTCCAGTGACGTCGGGGGCACTGGTAAACGGCAGCGTACTAGGCGGAAGTGTCTTTCCTTTTAAATTTCTACCTACCTTGCCAGCGCCTCACTGCACTTGAGAACAGTAGGTAAGGGCTTCTCTCACGAAAATCCTTTCTATGCAGACAGTGCTGTGTCGAACGATGAGTTAAGCAGCATATTGTACATAGAGATACGTCACTACAGTTTTGCACAGCATCTTCTAATACACCGACCGTAAGAAAATCTACCCGTCTACGTTATGTTACTTTTATAGAAAGCGATAACTACAAAGTCACTTTCTTAAAGTGTGTTTTTTTCCGAATTCGTCATCCGACGCTAAGCAAAAGAACTTCAGTACACAAAGAAGTACTCCACACTAACGAGCTAATTCACAACATAAAAACAAAAGAAAATATGTATGGTTTGATATCTTGACATAGTGCTTTGACGCTGGGATACAGTAGACAGTTAGTGTTCCATTGGTGTTAATTACAAACAAAGCCGTTTGGCTACGAGGCCATACCAGCTAGCCCATTGGTGTTCTGAATGGCGACCTCTTCTGTGAGCCAATTGTAGCAGAGGCGGTGATACTGGTTATAGGAATAAGTACTATATATATTTTTCCTTAAGTGTGTACAGTGTTGAAATGTGATGATTGAAAGTAATGTATAAGCGAAAATTAAAATTTCCCCATTCAATCGTGGGAGGTGCGAGTCTAAGTGAAACACACGAGTCCTAGTATTTAAGATTATGATGTAAAGCAGAATTTCATAGAGTCCCTCATTTCGAAGCGTGTTTGGCTCAGCGGCCCGCAGGCTTGTGTACTCCTGGAAAGGAAGAGTTTTTAGGCTTCTCGGGCAACCATTAACCCTGACTTTTGTGTTTCAACGCTCGTGGAAAACTGACGTCATCGAGAAGCATTTTTGAGCAATTAAAAGTGATCATAGTCTGAAGTCGCGACATGTGGGCTGAAGACTAGATAATGGTTTAACTGTGTGGGCAGCGGGTTACGGGCGTTCGTTGGCATACAGTAGATTCTTACATGCAGTACCTATCTGTCTGCCGAAACAATGCATACGGAGCTTACAAGCTCCCTTAACAATCATAGTAATTCACTCGAATGATGGTACTTCCCTAAAGTATTTGTGTCTGCCTTCGTGTTCTATAGTTTTGACTTGGGCGCGTATGACCTCAGTTATTTTTTGCGCCCTAAAGCAAAAGAAAACCAAACCAAAGTATGTGAAACATACAAGAGTTGTGACTCTGCTAAAGAAACGTAATGCAGAAGACATTGCAAACTACATACCCGTTTCCCTTGTATCGTTGTTCTCAAAAAATAATAGTGACGAAAGGCAGATTAACGTATTGCTACGAATACGTACAGCATTTGAAGATGACCCTGTCTAATGCGCATTCACGAAAGCCTGTTAATTCCGTATGAAATTTGTGCCATAGCAGCTGATCGGTACTAGTAACGCTCGCCCACGAGTTATCAGTACTGGAAGACAAACAATAAAACATTCTCCTTCTCATATCTTCTAAATCCCCAATGACAACGCTACGTACCTCTCTGCCTCTGAGGAAAGCGGCCAACGTTACTTAGCTCAGCGTCAGATTCACCACCGTCCACTAAAATTAAGCACATCTTAAAATACTACTTTCACTGTAAGTATTTTTGTTACTGAGAAAGAAAACCACTCTTTAGAAGTTCTTAACGTTAGTTGACGTTTTTGGATTCAGGTGTTAGTCGCTATTGCATATTATAAAATACGGCTGAGAACAGAGGTCGCAATTGGACGACCACTGTTCTATACAACGAAGGATTACTTAGACATAGCTGCGGTCTGGTAAAAATAAAGCAATACGAGCTAATAATATAATAAATAATATAATAATAATACGTCTCGTTTCACAACAGATTTCCTGGATAATGCTAACATCTTATCCTCTTCCAAAGCGCAACGTCTCTCGGTATGGAGTGGTGCTAAGTAAATTTTTCAGGCAAGCAAGTGTGAAGCTGTGATTCACAAAATGGAAACCACACATCATGGAAGACTGGAACCAGACTGAAATTAACGTTAGAGGGCTGCAAATAAACACGAGACGTGGCAGAGTAAGACAATGTGCACTAACTGTTGCCGAGAAGAAACAAGAGAACACACACACACACACACACACAGAGAGACAGAGAGAGAGAGAGAGAGAGAGAGAGAGAGAGAGAGAGAGAGAGAGAGAGAGAGCGGGGGGGGGGGGGGGGGGGGGGGAGAGAGTTGCTGGTTTCAGATAAATGGCTTGCGTATCAGTATCTTGCACAGTTGATTCTGCTTATGTACTTACTTTCGTCTGTTAACGCTATGCCGTCCGGTGACACCACAGCTGTGTCTTGCGCGAAATAGCGGTCAACGGCTGGCGACACCACAGTGGTGTCGTCTGCGTAGTACCGCTCAGTGGCCGGCGACACCACAGTAGTGTCGTCAGCAGAGTATCGGGCAATGGCCAGCGACAGCACTTAAGTATTTTTTGCATTCTGTTGGTGTTTTGTCTAGGTAACAATAAGTTACACACATCAAGTTTTTTGTTTCTATAAATACTTGTGCCCTTTCCTCGTGGCAGACGAAAGAGACGATACGATTATTTACGACGAATGAGCGGACGTCTTGTCTGACGTTCCGGACGACTTGGCCGATTGGGAAGAAGACAATGGATACCAAAAAAATGAAAGTAAAGCAGAATTGTCGGAAGATAGTAAAATACGTCCAAGAAGAATTTTGCGAACGCTACGGTTGCCAGCTGATTCGGATGAATCAGATGAAGACAGTGCTCTGTGGTCAGACTTTGATTTAACGAGGACCAATAATAAATCTGAAAGATCTCCGGGTCCAAATATATTTCCCAAAGATACACAGAGCGTCGAGGATATCGTAGAATTACATATTGGGAACGATCTATTGGAATATATTAACAACGAAATCAACAAGTACTACTGCCAAAATTGCAATGGAAGGAAACTGGATAAAAATAATGCCAAATTGGTCTACGTTACGGGACCCGAACTTAGAAAATGGTTTCGGCTTGCTATCCTCATGGGAATTGTTAAAAAAAAAAAAGCAAGGATCGATTACTATTGGTCAACGAATCCGTTGACAGATACACCGATATGTCGCAAAACGATGTCCCGCAACCGATTCAGACAAATATTATCATTTTCACATTTTTCCGACAACAATAATAAACCGCATAATGCCGACCGGCTTTTCAAAGTGCAATTATTGATTATCTTTCCAAAAAGGTTAAAGAATCTTTCCGTCTACGACAAAACATCTTAGTTGATGAAGGACCGATAATGTGGCGGGGACGGTTAAATTTTAATCCGCCGAAGATTACGAAACATGACATACTCATTAGGATGCTGTGTGAGTAAAGTACTGGATGCATTTCCTCATTCAAGATATATTCCGGTGCTGGACAGCCTTTAGCAAAAACAGTCATGGAACTTTTGACGCCTTCTTATGAAAAGTGGCATCACCTCTACATGGGTAGTTATTATAACAGTGTAGAACTTGAGAGAACTTATTTGAAAAGAAAATTCGACTTTGTGGAACGATACGGCAAAATAGAGAATTTCCGGAAAAATTAAAGCGCGCAAAAGTCAATCTGTTTGAAGCGTGTCATCAACGGAAAGATGAAGTACTCGCACAGGTATGGAGAGCTTCGAAAACTAAAACGATACGAGTGATCTCTACAATACATAATGCCACTGTGACTGACACTCAAAGAAAATGTAGAAAAACCAATCACACAGTAAAAAAAAAAAAAAACAAAAAGTGGAAATGTATTAGACTACAAAAAATACACGAAAGGAGTGGATCGGGCTGACCAATATTTGAGTTGTTACTCTATGTACAGAACAACTATAAAATGGTCAATAAAGGTTTGCATGTACCTCTTTAATTGCGCATTATTCGATGCATTCCATAAATGTCAATATTTCAATACAGAACACAAGAGTCTCCGATTTCACGATTTTTGTTAATTGAAAGTGTCTGACTCGTGGATAAAAGACCGTGTACCTGCTTCTGAGCAAAACTTGGAGATGTCTACTATATCGCGTAGGTCTCATCATGATCCGGTTGACAGACTTTCTGGTCACATTAAGCAACAGCAACTAATACTTATTTCCGAAACGAAAACGAAAAAACTGCCTTTTATGTTAAAAAAAAAAACAGAAAAAAGAACAACAAACTTAAGGTGGAAGCCTTGTGAAGCTGCTTTACATCTTGGAGACTGCTGCATATCATATGAAAGAGAAATACTACACTACTGGCCATTAAAATTGCTACACCAAGAAGAAATGCAGATGATAAACGGGTATTCATTGGACAAATATATTACACTAGAACTGACAAGAGATTACATTTTCACGCAATTTGGGTGCGTAGATCCTGAGAAATCAGTATCCAGAACAACCACCTCTGGCCGTAATAACGGCCTTGATACGCCTGGGCATTGAATCAAACAGCTTGGATGGTGTGTACAGGTACAGCTGCCCATGCAGCTTCAACACGATACCACTGTTCTTCAATAGTAGTGACCGGCGTATTGTGACGAGACAGTTGCTAGGCCACCATTGACCAGACGTTTTCCATTGGTGAGAGATCTGGAGAATGTGCTGGCCAGTGCAGCAGTCGAACATTTTCTGTATCCAGAAAAGCCCGTAAAGGACCCGCAACATGCGGTCGTACATTATCCTTCTGAAATGTAGGGATTCGCAGGGATCGAGTGAAGGGCAGAGCCACGGGTCGCAACACATCTGAAATGTGACGTCCACTGTTCAAAGTGCCATCAATGCAAACAAGAGGTGACAGACGTGTAACCAATGGCACCCCATACCATCACGCCGTGTGATACGCCAGTATGGCGATGACGAATACACGCTTCCAATGTGCGTCCACCGCGATGTCCCCAAACACGGATGCGACCATCACGATTGTGTAAACAGAACCTGGATTCATCCAAAAAATGACGTTTTGCCATTCGTGCACCCAGGTTCGTCGTTGAGAACACCATCGCAGGCGCTCCTGTCTGTGATGCAGCGTCAAGGGTAACCGCAACCATGGTCTCCGAGCTGATAGTCCATGCTGCTGCAAACGTCGTCGAACTGTTCGTGCAGATGGTTGTTGTCTTGCAAACGTCCCCATCTGTTGACTCAGGGATCGAGACGTGGCTGCACGATCCGTTACAGCCATGCGGATAAGATGCCTGTCATCTCGACTGCTAGTGATACGAGGCCGTTGGGATCCAGCACGGCGTTAAGTATTACTCTCCTGAACCCAACGATTCCATATTCTGCTAACAGTCATTGGATCTTGACCAACGCGAGCAGCAGTGTCGCCATACGAAAAAACGCAATCGCGATAGGCTACAATCCGACCTTTATCAAAGTCGGAAACGTGATGGTACGCATTTCTCTTCCTTTGACGAGGCATCACAACAACGTTTCACCAGGCAACGCCGGTCAACTGCTGTTTGTGTATGAGAAATCGGTTGGAAACTTTCCTCATGTCAGCATGTTGTAGGTGTCGCCACCGGCGCCAACCTTGTGTGAATGCCCTGAACGGCTAATCATTTGCATATCACGGCATCATCTTCCTGTCGGTTAAATTTCGCGTCTGTAGCACGTCGTCTTCGTGATGTAGCAATTTTAGTGGCCAGTAGTGTAATTACCAAAGACAATGCAAATAAAAAAAATGAAACAAATTTTGTATTTATTTACGTATGTATATCTTCGAAATTTCATGAAAGTAGGGGAACAGGGGTGAGAACGTATGAGAACTAACAATGAGATTAGTAAAACGTAACAATTTATAATCTCCCGATAATGTCAAGAAAGGCCGTCTGCAAGCCAGATAATCCGAATTAGCGCTTCCGGCGCCAAGCGAACCAATTTGTACCAGACGTGCGGACGGCAAAGTGTTACGCTTGTAGGGAAGTAATTTTCCAGTCCCAGCAGCGTCGCTGTTGCCGCTTATGTCCAAGACTTGAGTTTTGCATTGAAAAGGAAAGGAGGTCAAATCAGTTGTTAACCTGCCATCGTTGAGGTGGCCATAAGAGACAGAGCAGAATCTCTTATTTGAGGAAGGAATACTTCCGTTTCCACCCCGGGCGCATCCATTGACTGATTTCGATAAAAAACGGAGAACTTAAATCTGGATGGCCAGATTCGAATGTGGCCGCCATCCTCCGAATGCGATACCAGTGTGCAAATCATTGCTTCACCTTTTTCGGTTATCATGACACCCCTAGTATGTTTCGAATATATACTCTCGGATTTTGTTCTCGCCTCATAGTGATGAATCGGCGTGTTTTTCTCTCTTTGTGACTGTTCTGATTAAATATCCTTGGTTCTCTTTGTCGAAGCAGTCGAGCAAGTATTTACAGCTATATATATATCTGCGGAAAGACAGCTTACTGTGAATAAAATTTTTGGCAGAATCGTTTCTTACCTGCAGATAACGCGGTACGTCTTGGATGCGTGGTTCTCGCCGGTTCACAGACAACTATGAAGTCTTCCCGTCGGCGGAGGTTGAAGGGTGTTCTTTTTTCTAGTGACTTATATTTTGTCCACACATTTTGAACTTCTGGAGGCAATCATACACACCTCATTGTGACACGGCGCTCTAAGACACTGGATTCACATTTGAAAGTGCGGCGCTTCAAATACTCGTTTGGTCACCGAGATTCAGGTTTTCAGTGGTTCCACTAAATCGCTTACGGCAAATTTTAGGATTTTTCCTGTGAAAAGGAAAAGGTCAATTTCCTTCCACGTCCTTTCATATTCTTCGCCAATCGGACTCTGAGTTCTACTTCGTCGTCGATGGGTCGTTAAATCCTTATCTTCTCCACGCGGGAATGCCTTTCCGCTTGTAGCTGTTGTCATTCGTACACTTCCAATTTACGCGAGTAACGGCTGCACGTCAACATCTGAAAAGGCTCACGGCTTCCGTGATACTCGCTTCCTGCTGTCGGACCATAACATTCTGCCCTTCACAAACTCGCCTACAGTTGCAGCTGTGTTCATTCTTTGGGCGTCCGATCGACCAGTCTGTGTGTTGCTAAAACTTGTATACATGTTATGTCGCACTTGACGGATGAGTGGCAAGCTCCATGTTAGCGGCGTTGTCATAATCTTATAGTTAGTCGTGTGGACATCTTGAAACAGAAAGAATCACTGTTCGCATTTCTAATTCCATAGAGAGCACTGCTTCTTTTCTTATTTTGATACTACTACTAGCCTACGCCCCTTTTCGATTACGATCCTATTTAACCCCACATACTTTTGCCATTGCGCAATAACCACCGTTTTTCAGATGTCATTTCATTGGATTTTATGTGTGGGAAAATAATTAAATATGTAACATTCCGATAAGTTGGGAGACAAAACCGAGAGGGAGGAGGCAGCGTGCACTTCAAGACCACTAATATCCTCCTTCGTAAAAGTAGATGCAGCGGCGGGGGCCAGAAAAGAAAAGGAGTAGAAATAAAAAGGAGATAAAATTGTTAGAAGAATAAACAGTTCAGACGTAATGTAGCACTAAGTAGGGTGGGCGTTATTAGAAGCTAAAAGCGGTGGGCGCGGCGTGCAGGCGCAGCTGAGGGGCACGCGACTTGCGGGCCACCGAGTGCCGCCTCTTTAATGCGACCAGTGTCCCGCGGCCGGCGCAAGATAGATTTCTGGCGCATTCTTTCGCATCTGAACTCGTGTTTTGGGAAACGTCAAGCCGTGAAATATACGAGCTGGTAAAAGTATTCTTCTATTGTGTCTTCGATGTCTCAGTAGGATAGCAGGTCTCGGGTTCTCTTGTTGCTTGTATTTTATGGCCGTTTAAGCAGCACCGTTTTTCCCGGCGATTAGTTAAACTCAGGTGTGTGTCTTCGGCGTCAAACCCACCACACTTTCAAAAGGTGTTTAGGCTCTTTGTTCCAGATGAAATCTTTAGATTTTACCGCTCTGGTCGAGAAGCATGCGACAGCATAGCTAAGAATCTGACAATGGAGACAGCGATATGTTCTTTATACTTCACGCACCGTCCCCGGAAATTAAATGAAATTCTTGTCAAAGTAAGATGAGACAGACGTTCAGCCATTTCACAAACTGAAGTAATGGAGTGACACATTGAAAGAATGATCGATTGTCAAAAACAAGACGAGAGAATAAGCGACGGGGTGGGGTTAGTCATTTCTTTTTTTTCTTTTTAGAATTTGTCTTAAAAGGCACTCTGATTGTCTGACTCTTTTCGTTGAAAACCTGTCTTTAATATTGGAACATGACGGATTAAATGGGGATGATTTCAACGGATTATTTGTAAATCTACACTCGGAAAATGACTGCGTAATACAGGGAAGAAGGTTCTTATCACTGTACTACTTACAGGGTGTTTCAAAAATGACCGGTATATTTGAAACGGCAATAAAAACTAAACGAGCAGCGATAGAAATACACCGTTTGTTGCAATATGCTTGGGACAACAGTACATTTTCAGGCAGACAAACTTTCGAAATTACAGTAGTTACAATTTTCAACAACAGATGGCGCTGCAAGTGATGTGAAAGATATAGAAGACAGCGCAGTCTGTGGGTGTGCCATTCTGTACGTCGTCTTTCTGCTGTAAGCGTGTGCTGTTCACAACGTGCAAGTGTGCTGTAGACAACATGGTTTATTCCTTAGAACAGAGGATTTTTCTGGTGTTGGAATTCCACCGCCTAGAACACAGTGTTGTTGCAACAAGGCGAAGTTTTCAATGGAGGTTTAATGTAACCAAAGGACCGAAAAGCGATACAATAAAGGATCTGTTTGAAAAATTTCAACGGACTGGGAACGTGAGGGATGAACGTGCTGGAAAGGTAGGGCGACCGCGTACGGCAACCACAGAGGGCAACGCGCAGCTAGTGCAGCAGGTGATCCAACAGCGGCCTCGGGTTTCCGTTCGCCGTGTTGCAGCTGCGGTCCAAATGACGCCAACGTCCACGTATCGTCTCATGCGCCAGAGTTTACACCTCTATCCATACCAAATTCAAACGCGGCAACCCCTCAGCGCCGCTACCATTGCTGCACGAGAGACATTCGCTAACGATATAGTGCACAGGATTGATGACGGCGATATGCATGTGGGCAGCATTTGGTTTACTGACGAAGCTTATTTTTACCTGGACGGCTTCGTCAATAAACAGAACTGGCGCATATGGGAAACCGAAAAGCCCCATGTTGCAGTCCCATCGTCCCTGCATCCTCAAAAAGTACTGGACTGGGCCGCCATTTCTTCCAAAGGAATCATTGGCCCATTTTTCAGATCCGAAACGATTACTGCATCACGCTATCTGGACATTCTTCGTGAATTTGTGGCGGTACAAACTGCCTTAGACGACACTGCGAACACCTCGTGGTTTATGCAAGATGGTGCCTGGCCACATCGCACGGCCGACGTCTTTAATTTCCTGAATGAATATTTCGATGATCGTGTGATTGCTTTGGGCTATCCGAAACATACAGGAGGCGGCGTGGATTGGCCTCCCTATTCGCCAGACATGAACCCCTGTGACTTCTTTCTGTGGGGACACTTGAAAGACCAGGTGTACCGCCAGAATCCAGAAACAATTGAACAGCTGAAGCAGTTCATCTCATCTGCATGTGAAGCCATTACGCCAGACACGTTGTCAAAGGTTTCGGGTAATTTCATTCAGAGACTACGCCATATTATTGCTACGCATGGTGGATATGTGGAAAATATCGTACTATAGAGTTTCCCAGACCGCAGCGCCATCTGTTGTTGAAAATTGTAACTACTGTAATTTCGAAAGTTTGTCTGCCTGAAAATGTACTGTTGTCCCAAGCATATTGCAACAAACGGTGTATTTCTATCGCTGCTCGTTTAGTTTTTATTGCCGTTTCAAATATACCGGTCATTTTTGAAACACACTGTATGAGGACTTCTTCCCATTCCACTGGCGTATGGACGCGGTGAGAATGTCTGCTGAAGTCCCTCTACACGCGCGCTTTAATTAGTCTGCTACCTACAAGAGCGGTATTTAGGGTGCCGTTAGTGTAAGTCTATATTCATTACTTAATGGTAGTTTTTAGAACTTTGTAAGTAGGCTTGACGGAATTGTTGGCGTCTACCTTAAAGCGTCTACTAGTTCTGGCATTTCAGTGTTACTGTGACGCTCTCGTATGGGTCAAACAAACAAGTGACAATCATGTCGCCCTTCTTTGCGTATGTTTAATAACACGTGTTAGCCCTATTCGGTATTAGGTTCAAATGGCTCTGAGCGCTATGGGACTTAACTTCTGACGTCATCAGTCCCCTAGAACTTAGAACTACTTAAACCTAACTAACCTAAGGACATCACACACATCCGTGCCCGAGGCAGGATTCGAACCTGCGACCGTAGCGGTCGCGCGGTTCCAGACTGTAGCGCCTAGAATCGCTCGGCCACCTCGGCTGGCTCGGTATTAGGCCCACGTACTTAAGAAATATTGTGGGATGGGTGGTGCTATTCTTTTGTTAGCAATCTACTATATAGATTGATTCCATTTTTCCAGTATCCTACGAATTATCTATTCCACAGCGGAACCTGTGTGATAACCATAATATTTTTTTATAACCTTGTGGAGAAAGTTGCAACGTATGTTTCTCCTTTCTGGAGACTGCTTCTTTGTACTGGACGTTACCGACTGCATCATCTTTCGTAAATATTTTTAATCCTAAAATTGTATAGGGTAATTGACTGTAATAACGCCATGCAGGGTTTGACGCCATGTACGCCATGTGCAGTTTAATGGCTAGTTTGAAAATATTCCGATGGCCGATGGCTGCAGCACCGAGTAAATAACAACAAAAGAAGAGAGGCGGGGGGGGGGGGGGGGGGGGGAAGCGTCCACTGCATGCTCGTAGCGTCCTAGCGGCAGTCTCAACCTCAGTGTGAGGGACCTTGAGTGTGGGTTGGGCAGCCGTCAGAGTGATGTCGCGTGCCAAAAGTTTGTGTATTGACGCTGAATATTTTCCGCGAGTTAAAGAAGGTACATATAGATTTCTAACGTCAGTCTCATTTAATGTTTCGATTACTGTGTGATTAAAATACTGTGAATTCTTTCGTGTATTAAAGCATATAAATAGATTTTAAAATATTTAAATAGTTTCAATATGTTTGATAAAAATTTTAATAAGACGCAGGCAAGTAGTAACGCCATTTCTGTATTTTTCTCATCTAGGTGACGATATGGGTAAACCCTGTCAAAATCTTCGTGGAAAGTAGAGTACTGAGACTCTACAGAATGCCATTGAAGGAGTTGGATCTGAAATTACTGTTTCGGAGGCTTCAAAAGGATTCAACAGCCCGCGATGAACTCTTCTAGACTGGCTGAACAGGGATGAAGGGAAGACGCCAAATAGGAAACTCGACTGTAATGCTGTGTTCAAGTCCGACACTGAAAAAGAACTTACAGAGCTGTTAGGCTGCAGCAAGTTGGTTTTTATGTCACCAAAAATTGCTGTACAAGAAGACACCTGAAATCAGCGTAGTCTTAGACATAAAACGCCTTTCTCTAGTGATCAAGCAGTAAGATATTGGTTTAAACGATTTCTACAAGAAGGCATTATAAGAGCGCATGTGGCAACACATGGAGAACGAGGAGAAACAATTACAGTTGTTGCATGTTGTAATGCTGTTGGTATGTGGATTCCGCCCATGGTCCTTTACAAAGACATCTATGCAAAAAAGGGTTTCGGAGATGACTTGCCATCTGGCAGCACATTTGCTATGCACCAAAAGCCTACTTAAGTACAGACGTTTTCTGCTGATTTCGGAGACATTTCAACCAGTACCGGTCTTCTGGAAACTGCTCGCTCACGTTGCACGGCCATAGAAGTCACAAGAATGTCAGTGTACTGGATGTAGCAGAACAACTAGTTATCAAGATACTATGCCTTCCTGCCCATTGCAGTCATGAGCTCCAGCCCTGGGACAAAAGTTTTTTTCAAATTTCTTAAAGTCTACTGGAATGAGGCTGTTGATAGACACCATCATCGGAACCTAGGACGGTCACTTGGGAAGCTACAATTTCCATAACTATTTTCTGAAGCATAGTACCGAGCTGTAACTCCTAATAATGCTAGTTATGGGTATAGGGCGACTGGAATTCGTACATACAACCCATATGTTTTCTCAAAAACGTCATTTGCACCGAGTTCTGTGTCTGAGAGACGGATTGCAGAAGTTAACTTACCATCTCAAAGGGCGAAGACTCCTGGGAAGGAAAGTTACCAGCAGAAGGTTTCTTAATGCCAGAGCAACAGTTCTCAACAGAGAGATGTTTAATACTGATTCATCAGCTGTATCAAAATCGGCTCTTGCAAATGGTGGCAAGGAAACCACAATCAAAGGACACTCCAAGTCCTGTGAAAGAATCTGTACTGCGCTCACTGTGATGGCTACTTCTACGACAAAAGGAGCAAGGAGAATTAAATTCAGTGCAGTCAGTGTAAAACATTGTATCATGAAACATGTGATAAAGGATGTGTTAAAAACAGGGCTGTGTACACGTGGGAAGATGGCTGTGCTGAACTTGAAAGTGATTTAAGTTCATTGTATGCTTAAATAGTTCTCCCTTTCCTACATAAAATTATATCCAAAAAATACTAAATGTAGGACAATTAGTTTTAAAGAAATCCATAAGGGAGGTGTTAGGGCATAACTCATTAAAAATTGAGACATTCTGCATGCCTCTATACAATGTTAGAGACAGTTAACTGAATACATGGCGTTATTACCTTCAGTAACCCTATCATAAAGTCCACTACTGATAACTGATCTGAAAAAAGCTATACACTAAGAACAGAAAATATATTATTTTTTGGGCCATTGCTATACTAGAACACAGTAAGAGTACCACGAAAGAGAACTAAATTTTACGAAGAAATTATTTGATGCAGTAGAACAGACCATTGCTTCAATAAACGATTTGACGGAGAACATAAATGTCTCTAGTATCTGAGATTTCGCCGTTGAATTTCCCATTACACAGAAAATGAGGCAGTCAGGAATGTCACACGAAATACTTTCGTCAGAAACAGGATAACTGTGAGGAATAGATTGTGAATTAAATGTAGCAAACGTCCAAAATGTTAATCGAAAAGAGCGCAGGTGACACTCGGGTGCAAAATGATGAGGAGACTGTTACCACAGAATGACCGTCATAAACAACTCACCTCTGTAGAATAATTATAGAACAAGAGTTCAAACTCAAAGCACTGGCTCGCGTCACGCTCTTCATGCGTGTACCCTCTATATGTGAAACAAATCAAACTGCAAATAATTGTTCCCGCCTCCCTTTCTTTTTCTGAATTGACTTTAAATTATTCGAAATAGATTGACAAGAAACCGACGTATTTTGATGTCAGACGCAATAATTTCACTCAGGACGTTCGGACAATTTATCGGTGTCTACGACGAAATGGTGTACGCAGTTTGTTGTGTACGGACTTGATGCGTGACGACATTCCGCCAGTGGTATCCTTATCGGTGTTAGTACTGCACAAGAAGCGCCTGTTTGTCGCCGTCGAGGCCTCACAAACACCGGAACGGGAACGTTGAACCGCAGTATTTCCAAGTCGACGGCCTCTGCCGGCCTCCCTCTTGATTTAGTCAATCAGTTCATCGCCCATGTATATTTACGTATTGTTCCACTGAACGCGGTAGCAGCATTGAGGAAGACTGCTTCAATACTGAATACGACACTTTCGGTCACGTTTGTTTAAATCACGTAATTACGGTAGTAAGTTCGTATCCGTCTCTCGTAGTGGCAAGAACAGTCCAAAAGTGGTCATACAACTGAAATGACGCCGCTCTGTGAAGAAGTAAATATTGATAATTTAAGTTCAATAGAAAATACTCCGTATGTCAATAAAATACAGATATTTGGTAAAAAAAATGTGACTGAGGAGAACTGTAATCCATTCCATACAGTATTTTTTTAGCAGCAGCCATATTCACTGCATTTTTAAATTATTTATTGCATGAACAATAAACAGAGCCAGTGAGGGAAAAAATATTGTACAGCTTTTGCTAAATTTCGGAAGTGTATCGCGTGCAGTTAGGACAACCGCATAGGGTGATAAGTATGGTTTGTTTGTCTAAGAAGATAGTCACAAACGAAATGAATGCTGCTGTAAAATATCTTCACGTGAAGAGTGTGAGAGCTGCGAAATTCGTAAACAAAGTGGGCTGAGCTCATTTGGACTCAGTACTGCCGTTTCAGACTTCCTGGATTTCAGCATCGTCATAAGAGGTGAATCGTGATCCGGTAATGGACTAACAACGAAATAAAATTTGCGCCCGGTGATTGTTACTACAGACTACTTAACAGTATGCTAATACTGTATTCTTCTCGAAAAATTAAGCGTGAAAATGCCTTGTCTAAGATGGGTCGTGATTGCAGACTCGTGGCCAAAAATGGGCACAGACACTATTTCAGTGCAAAATTAGACAGTCTTCATGATCGCTCCATGGATAAAATTTGGATCCATCATGAGGCCGTTAAAGCCAGAGCACAAAGTCTTGCTCTTTGGTATATCAACGCTCCAGCCAATACAGAAGCTGTAATGATGCCAAGAATGAATTAGTTGGGATTCTAAACTGTTCATGATTTAGTCCCAAAGAAAGTATTTCTGCATGCAATCTTTAAAAAAACGCAGATCTCAGTGGGTTAGTTGCGCAGTCAGCGTTGGAGAGTGTTACGAAATGGTTAAAAGTTAACTATTTATTCTTTTTTTTTAATCAGATTAATAAATCTATCTTGTAAATGGAATACCAAAGATCAGACGTGGTGTAGAAAAAAGTAGCGCCTGTATATTAAAAACCCTATCACGTGTTTTCCTGGTTAAGATGTGTAAAAATGGCCTATTTTTCATCCTCTCTGAATAATTGAGGGTTTATTGTATTCCGTATGATCTTACATGACGTGGCCCTGCTGCAATTGAGCAAGCAAAGCGCACAGTTTCCTGTGTTGCAGCAACACAGTCATCCATTGGCTTCAATTACTAACACGACCCGCGAGGTAATGCTAATGACCGACACCGTGACTTCAATTGTAAGCTTCTGCACTTATCTTGCTCCTCTCAAGTGATGTGCCACGAAGATAAATGAGTGGGCGGCAACTTTTAATCTTCCGCCCTGGTTCTAAGAGCGGCAAGCTATTGACAACATTCGCAGACCACCTCGCCGACGTGCAGAGTCACATCGAATCGATTGTTTACTTCTCCTAAGAGAATAAATAAAACTTTAGCGCCCTATTTTTTTTAGGGGTTGATATTTCATCGCAAAGAGCATTCTGTGCGTACCCCTTCTACACAAGACCATGAGCGTCAAGAAAATACGCTCTCAGGACCCCTTTATTTGTGTTTACCTGCCAGCAATACAACTGCGTCTTTGCTTGGTCGTGTGTAGGGGGGGTAGTCATTAAGTTTTATCTTATCTTTTGCAGCTACATGTGTGCAGTCGTAGTACACACTGAAAACCACGCGCCATAATACTACCCAGCCATGATATTATTGCACTTCTGCTCCCGTGGCCATTATCGCAAACAAGCGGTGACGTTACGATAAACAGAAACTATATCCATTTTCTCGACTGCCGTATACACTGTGGAAGTTCGAATTGATTCACCAGCAAGTTGTCTCGTCGTTAGAACAGCAGAGCAGATTCATATGGGCTCCAAGTGCACAGGTAAACATACAAGCCGACCAAAGCCCCTCACACCCAGGTGCAGTAATATTGTGGTCGGCTAATACCATATTAATCGGTTACAGTATTATTGCACCTGGGAGTGGGGACGCTTATGTCGGATCGTGTGCTTACCTGTGCACTTGAACCTGAGCAGAATGTGCTCTGCTGTTTTAACGACGAAACAACTTGCGCCGTGAAACTATTCGGACATCCACAGCGTATACGACAGCAGAAAATACTGATGTGATTTTTGTGTACTGTAATGTTACTTCGTATTTACGATAATGGCCACGGGAGGCCAAGTGCAATAATATCGTTGTTGGGTAGTACTCTAGCACGCCGCTGGAGGAACCAAAACAGAAGCAGAGCAGACCATCTCCACGTATGAACAAGCTGCGTCATTTTGTTATGGCTCGCGTAGAAATGTACTGAGAGCTACATACATGTACCTGCAAACAAACAAATTAACTGCCAAACTTTATTTTTTCGAGTTGCAATATAATTAGTCTTTTAATAATCCATAGTTTACAATACTGTTTCTAAAAACTCCAACACTTCCGTGAAAGTGAACAAATGTAAAGCTTATAGTATATCTTACTGAGCATTTGCTTGTAAATAATTCTTATTACAAAGCGATATAGCACTTGTTAGGCCGTCAGGCAGGGATGTAAGGGATGAGAGCTATCGCTCTGTATGTAACAGTGTCACAGCGTTCAAAGTAACAGTGGACATGGAGATTGTGCTACGTGATTGTAGGAGACTGACATGCGTTTTTTTTACATATATAGTGATCATACTGAGTGAAAGTAAGTGCATCTAAAATAACTAACGTAAATTTGAGTTTGTACTGCTGGTGATATGAGTGACTGCGAAATGAAACCACTGGAGCAGTATGTACTTTAGATATAAATTTATTAAATTTGAGTCCCATTTTTGTTTGTTATTTAGGACTATAATTTGTTTCAGGCAATACGAGTTCATGGAAGTTTCGAGATTGGAACTATGTCTAGAAAAATGCGAATTTGCTTTTAAATATTTGACATGGAATGATGGTTGGTTGAAAACTGTATGTCACAGTGATTCCAAAGTGAAACCAAAACATTAAAGCAATTGACTGGTTCCTTTTTGCCAATTTCTTATTGTATTCGTAGCTGACTATGGCGATGCAGGTGAATTTCTTGAAAAGTTTATTTTTTTTTATGTTGTTGGTACTCAGAGGATTAATGTCTAACTTTGTTGGTGTTTGGAATACATAAATTTCCCTTCCCGATAATAGTGTGGATTCCGAAGATCTCGAACTGCTATGATCTTCTTATACAACTGAAATTTGTGGTCAGAGACATCTTCCTACACCACCATTTGATACTTATTTACCCACGAGGCGCCACCCAAATAGTTACTCGCACCTGAACCCGCCATTGACGACAAATTATCTCAATTTCCATCACTAGTAGGCTAGTTACCTGTTCATATACCTAGCACAAAACGTATGACTGTTTTATTACTGTTAAACAAAACGTATGATAGTTTGATTAGTGTTAAACAGAAAGCTCTTACTTACATATTCGGATGCTACGAGAGGATCGAGGGACTAATAACCATGTAGTTGAGTCCCTTTCTATGTATCATCATCATCGCTTATCCCGTGAGACTCTGGTACTGGCCAGAGTATGTCTTCTGCACTGTAGACGCGTTGCTTCTTGTATGTGTGTGCTGTTTACCAAGGAGACGCAATGTATGTTCTCGTTTCATTGCTTGCCTGGACCCCTGTCTTGTACCAAGGAAAATACGTCTGTTATGAGCGGCACTAGTTACTCCATGCGATCCGGTCAGACACAGTTATGTATGGATATAGTTTCTCGGTAGTCACACTGAAACTAGGTTGCCATTCGTCTCGTAATGTAGTGCGGCCAAAAGTGCTGTCAGTGGTTAAGTAAAAGATCATGATGGACAACGTGCCGATGGCATCGTAAATATGTTCCAGGTTTCCCAGTAGATTAATGCGTGCTGTTAGAAATTTATGGCGGATACCTCAGTTCGTGGGTGAGAAATTGGATACCTCTCAGTTTACGAGAGGCTATGTAAAACGGTTTTGAGTTAGCGCCTAATGAAAGCGCTCGTCGAGAAATAAATCTCGGAATCCGTGGCTGAGAAAACTGTCAGCGGTGTGCGAGCTAAGGTGTCACAGTGTGCCTGCCAAGTCGCCGGAAAGTTTCACGGATGTTTCAGGCCATCACTAGTCAATATAGTTTGGCCCACTCATCCTGGAACGACCTGTATCGATAATTTATCCATGTTACAGTTGGTTGTGCTAATGGATTAAATTGCTTGAAAAAATACAAAAACCAGCTACATTTTGTGTAACTTCATATATGCCTAGGCGCTTTTCGGATGTTCACCCCTTTTCAATTATCGTAATGCACTTACATATTCAACAGCATTGTAAAAATGTCGGCTGCATTTTGAACGCAATATCTGCTGTATGGAAAACAATTCCTGCCATGTTTCTAAAGTCGTGTATTTACGTCTACTGAACAGTTTACATCGAAAATTAAACTTAATCGCATTTTAATGATATATTCTCCTCGAGATCACACTTCTGAAGACTTCATTTTCTACATTTGTCTTGGCGATTTTTATGTGAATACTGCCAACCCTGAATTAACGTACTCTTAATCGTTGACGTCAGGTAAAGACAACAGGCTTTTAGGATGTCATTAGTGACCTATCAAATCGAGATGGAGATAGGCAAGGCATATAAGTAGATAAACTGCAATTTTTTGTTAGATCGCTCGTGGTAAGAGATAATCAGCACGACGAGCTGACTGTGGATGGGTAGCCATAAGGAAACCAACAGAATTCAGTAATGTGTAAATCGTAAGATGGTATACGTCGACCAACCGAGGAAGAAAATGTAGCAGAGGACGGTTAAGGTGTTAGGGTGTTAGTTAACTGGTTACCGGTAAATGTCTTTATCGTATTGGTCAGTGTCATGACCCACGAAGTTATTGCAGGGCACTGCATTTACGTATAACAGCTTATGGGATGCACTTTATAAATCTACTAGCGAACCTGGCAGTGCTTCGACGCTTCGCAGTTGCTAAACATGTATGGGTGTTGGGTTTACATCCTAACCACCTCCTCCCCTCTATTTCTATCCATCTACTCCTCGCTCCTCTCTCTCTCTCTCTCTCTCTCTCTCTCTCTCTCTCCCCCTCCCCCTCCCCCTCCCCCTCCCCCTCCCCCTCCCCCTCTCACCCCGACCCCTCTCCCTCACCCTCTCCATCGTCCGCTCCCCCAACCTCTGTCCGTTTCCTCACCCGTCCCACCTATATGTCCATTTCCTAACCCCCCACCCCCCCACCCCTCCCTGTCCTTTTCCTAATTCCGCCTTGTTTGTTGTTGTTGCAAACGAAACTACGATTGGGAATTGAAGTCGCTTAAATCGCGTGGGATCATTGGTATATGGGGTATGAGAGAGACTCTCTAACTGCTGGATCTGTAAAGATGGTAGCTTCATTGACAGTATTTCGCATAGTTTTAATCTGCGAACGGGTACAATTGCAAACTTAGCCATAAATACAGCTTTCATGTTCATTATTAATAGCGACTGCGAGGCAGAAAACGAAACAGCACATTTTCGCAACGTAGCACAGCTTTTTCTTTCTTGCAGTCAGTTGTAACAGAAGACTTGTACATCCTCGTTCAAAAGAATGTAGCCTCTCTCAAACTGAATGTTTATTAGAATATGGTGTAAAAATTTGAAAAAAATCGGTCAAGAAATTCCGTAGGTTTTTGCCAACAACTTTTCGCTGTTACAGACAGGATGGTGACAGAAAACAGTCTGAGAATATTGTAAGGGTGTTGCAGGGTAGGTTGTGTTGAGAAATGACTGTTAAGAAAAAAATCGATACGTTGTGCTGTTTCCAAGTTAATTATTATTTAAGTTAGCCAATCAGGCCGTTTCGCGATCAAATTCAAACGGCCCGCCAGATACAGTTGGTATAAGTTGTTCTCATAGCGTAGACGATAGCGCGCGAGACTTCTCAGCCTTTGGCTCGGGTTAGATCGTTACAGTTCAGTTTTTGTAGCGCTGTCTTCTTCGATCTTAGGAATCCAAACGAAGAACACGTGTCACGACGCCGTCTCTGGCGGGCCGCTTAAATTTGCGAGTGCAACGGTCTGATAGGCTAACTTCAATGCTAATTACCTAGGAAACGGCGCAACCTCTCGAATTTTTTTAACAATTATTCCTCAGCACAACGTACCCTGCGACACTCTTGAAAGCTTTTCAGGCTGTTTCTAACCATCCTATATATCCATATTTATATATTGTACATACTAAATATATAGAGCCTACATCCGTCCAAATGTTTATTGGAGTATCGTGTAAAAGTTTGAAGTAAATCGGCAAAGAACTTCTCGAGATTTTAGGTAACAAAGTTAAACTACAATTTTTCTTTACAGAGTAGTACTACTTTAGCCCGCTGCTTCGCTCGCGTAGACTGTATGATCTGCACAATTTTTTTTTTCTTTGATCAAATTCTTATGTTGTTCACAAATTGAAACACCTTCTAAACAGTTCATGCTCAATAAAGTTATAGAAGCATGGTCTTTGACGAATGCACTTCTGACCAAAAAGCGATTGTGGTAGCTCAAGTAAAAGGTTTTTCTAATCATGCCTGATGGTATTTCCATAGAAACTTCATCCCCTTACACATATTTCTTTATATCTAACCAAGAAGTGAAATACCAATTTTCATAGGTTCACCATTAATTTTTTTTAATGTAACGAAATATTTTCTTAAAAATTCCGTCCTTATTTTAGCGCCTTACTTGCTGAATTTCCAAAAACTCGGGAACAGGTATTTTTCTATTTCTGACTGAGAAACCAAATACCAATTTTCGTAGTTCTAGCTTCAAAATTGCCATAATATCGACATAGTTTCAAAAAAGTTTCATCTGCTGTTTCATCCCTTTAGGAGTGTAATTTGTAAAAATCTCTTCTTATATAATGCCTACAGTATAAGATCCACGCCCTCTCTAAATTTCAAGTTTCTGTCCTTAGTGGGTTGAGCTGGGTGAGAATGAGTCAGTGAGCCAGTCTGGCATATTCCACCCCGTTAGAGGTTGACTTTCCAAAGACAGTTAAACACTTGCTTTCTATTTCTAACTGAGAAGCCGAATTCAAATTTTCGTAGATTTAGCTTTAAAAATGCAGTCGTAATGAAGTGAAATATTATGAAATATAAAACACTCCCGTAGGAGCTGAATTTTCAAATAAACACCTTCTCTCTTTTTTCTAACGGAGAAATCAAAAACCAATTTTCATAGTTACAGCTTTAAAAATACTTTAGTAGTTCCTTAACAATGATTTATTTTCAAAAAAATATCTTTCACCTATTATACCCCAATAGGTTTAAAGTTCAAAAAATGTTGAAACATTTATTTCTTTATTTCTGACCGAGAAAGCAAATGCCGATTTTTAGGTCTAGCTTCAAAATTGCCTTAA
Source organism: Schistocerca serialis cubense (assembly GCF_023864345.2). Lineage (NCBI taxonomy): Eukaryota > Metazoa > Arthropoda > Insecta > Orthoptera > Acrididae > Schistocerca > Schistocerca serialis. The sequence goes on along the minus strand of NC_064640.1, from coordinate 368,003,971 downwards.
TGGAGACATACTTTCAAAAACCTTTCCTCCTCTATTTCACCCCCTTGGGCGTGGAATTCCGAAAAATCAATTGTTACAGACTTCTACAGTATAACATCAACACCGTCTGCAAATTTCAAGTTGTTGTCAGTATTGGTTTCAGCTGGGGGCTGATGAGTCAGTGATTAAGTCATTCATTAGGGACATTGTCTTATATAAAAACAGCTCCATATTCGGGTTTCCAACTAGAGTGACGATTATTGTGAATATTTTGACGACAAATCCAGGTGAGAGTGATGTTGCTAGGTACAGTCACTGCTAGGATTTCAATCGGGTGGTTTATTCCTATTGTTGTTTGCAGTTTTTGCTTTTCAAACTTCAACTTGCCATTCCTTCATTAGTAAAAGTAATTTTTTGGGGTAGACAAGGTTTCTGATAATTTCTATAATTCACAGATACCAGTGGATATCTAATAACGAAGTATCTAATTTACCTGAGAGACCCAATATTTTATACCATGAATACGCTTCTCTAAAAACCGCAAGAGTAAAGCGAAAACCTGCATCACGCCAAGAGTATCAGAGATGGATCATACACAACATCTGAACGACACGAAACCTCTGAAAATCATCTCGCTTACAGGCAACTACGCAACATCGTTAGTGTGTGAGAAATGTGAAACTCTGGTAGGATCGTTCGCTAAACAGAGAACGTTCAGACTCCCGCGGTCCTGCAGGTGGTTCAGAAATAGACAAATAAGATTCTACAGCTAAAACTCCAATCATTTATGATGACCTAAATCAGTATACCGCACACCAAAGTCTTTACTTGACCAACGCACAAAGACGCAAAACAACATTTCCCTGAAAGAAAATGTAGTTGGTACAAGGGTTTTTAAATTTAATTAGCTATCGGAAAACAAGGGGTTACACTCTTCCACTGTTTTAATTCAGCAAAGCTTTCAGCACTATCAACTTTGACATGGTAGTTGTGAAACCCAGAAGCCAAAATTTTTCTTAACTGTTGTTAGGCTCAAGTTTATACTGGAGGGAAGTCGTGTCAGGGGCTCCACAAGAATAAAATACGCGTTCAGTTAATTTACTCATTATACGTTAGTGTTTTGTCATTACTATCATAGTGCAGATATCACTTACACGCTGCGGACCTCCAGTTATACCCACTGAAAATCCAACAAACCCATATACCAGCTATGCAGCACGTAAACATCGATGTTTCAAAGTGGACACAGAATATAGTTTCGAAACTTAGCCCATCTGGAACGCAGCCAGGTTTAATCGCTCACAAACGAAGTATTATCCTATCAGTTCAGAGAATCATTTCTGCGTTATAGAAATGACATCCCTCCTCTGTAAAGTACTTCGGGATAATACTGAGCCAACATTTATACTGCGTGGAACATACAGCAGCAGACTGTTAGAAAGCATCAGTGTCTCTAATACACTGCAGCAATATAATACAAGTATTTCTTCTTGAGCTTAAAAATAATTTTACAGAATCAGTAGTACCCCAATTCTTGATTATTCTGATGCCATTCCTCAATGGCTTACATACGTTCGTGACATTCGTTTTTCAACTATATCTTTTCTACCTTCGAATACTTATCACCGCTACGTGCATATAACCTTCTGTTTGCTCTACCGTCGGCTCAATCATTGCACATCTGTTACTTGTCTGCGACTGTAACACTACAAGCTGAGCAATACTGCAGAAAAATTCGAGCGCTACAAAGTAGAGTGCTCTCTATACCGGTATACAACGCGACTCTCCCCTCATAAATCATTTTCTGTACCAGGATCTGGACTTTAGAATGATCTTCTTCAAAATATCTGTCTTTTCCACATATTTGTCTGTAGCTCATTCTAGGTCCTCTTCCTCCTCTCCTTTGTCTGCGGGGCTTCCACTGAAACAGTCTGCACCTTCTTAAGTTACTGTCCTTTCCATCGTCTGCTGTCTCATTATCCCACCTAGTCGGTTGGTTGGTTTGGGTTGGAAATGGATTCCATCGTCTGCTGTCTCATTATCCCACCTAGTCGGTTGGTTGGTTGGTTGGTTTGGGTTGGAAATGGACCAAACTACAGAGTTGTTGGTTCATTTTTCCTCAAGTAAACAAGTCTAAAGGTAAAAAAATTCCCAAAAGGAGTTACGGAAAGTAAAACCTCGCAAAACTAACGGGGAACCACACCGAAAGAGAAAACGAAAGAAGCAAACCAAAAGGGGAAAGTAGACAAAGGTATTAAAATCATATAGCAGATGGCCTGGCCAGGCTGATCCCAAGAATAAAATAGGATGAGCGAGCCACTGTGCAACACACACAAATCTCCAGTCTAAAAGACAAGGCGAGGTGTACACACATATGGAAAAGACGAACACCAAGACAAATAAAATGCAAAGAAAGAGATGTTAAACACAGTTTTAAAACTGCTAAACTAATGTTATTTTTATTCTTAATTTATTATTATTACTATTATTATTATTTCTTTCTTGTCTCAGATGTTATGTCTGGTTAAAAATGGAAGGTGACATAGACCTTGATCAAGCGTGACTTCCTTTTAACTGTACGGTATATGTTACATTGCATTTAGGAACTTTCGTGTAATTGAACAAGTGTCAATTATTACAGATTTCTGTAGTTGTATATATAAGTTTGGATGTAGCTGTATTGCATTGATGTACTGGTGGATATTGTGTGGTATGACTCCTGTAGTTGATAGTATAATTGGTATAATGTCAACTTTATCCTGATGCCACATGTCCTTGACTTCCTAAGCCAGTTGGATGTATTTTTCAATTTTTTCTCCTGTTTTCTGTTGTATATTTGTTGTATTGGGTATGGATATTTCGATTAGTTGTGTTAATTTCTTATTTTTATTGGAGAGTATGATGTCAGGTTTGTTATGTGGTGTTGTTTTATCTGTTATAATGGTTCTGTTCCAGTATAATTTGTATTCATCGTTCTCCAGTACATTTTGTGGTGCATACTTGTATGTGGGAACATGTTGTTTTATAAGTTTATGTTGTAAGGCAAGCTGTTGATGTATTATTTTTGCTACATTGTCATGTCTTCTGGGGTATTCTGTATTTGCTAGTATTGTACATCCGCTTGTGATGTGATCTACTGTTTCTATTTGTTGTTTGCAAAGTCTGCATTTATCTGTTGTGGTATTGGGATCTTTAATAATATGCTTGCTGTAATATCTGGTGTTTATTGTTTGATCCTGTATTGCAATCATGAATCCTTCCGTCTGACTGTATATATTGCCTTTTCTTAGCCATGTGTTGGATGCGTCTTGATCGATGTGTGGCTGTGTTAGATGTTACGGGTGCTTGCCATGTAGTGTTTTCTTTTTCCAATTTACTTTCTTCGTATCTGTTGATGTTATGTGATCTAAAGGGTTATAGAGGTGGTTATGAAATTACAGTGGTGTAGCCGATGTATTTATATGAGTGATTGCTTTGTGTATTTTGCTAGTTTCTGCTCGTTCTATAAAGAATTTTCTTAAATTGTCTACCTGTCCATAATGTAGGTTTTTTATGTCGATAAATCCCCTTCCTCCTTCCTTTCTACTTAATGTGAATCTTTCAGTTGCTGAATGTATGTGATGTATTCTATATTTGTGGCATTGTGATCATGTAAGTGTATTGAGTGCGTCTAGGTCTGTGTTACTCCATTTCACTACTCCAAATGAGTAGGTCAATATTGGTATAGCATAAGTATTTATAGCTTTTGGCTTGTTTCTTGCTGTCAATTCTGTTTTCAGTATTTTTGTTAGTCTTTTAGTTCTTCTTTAATATTTGTATTATCTATTCCTATTTTATTATTATTATTATTATTATTATTATTATTATTATTATTATTATTATTATTATTACTGATATTTCTATTATACATAATCAGCTTCATACATATCAGATGTATCCATAACTGAGCCACAAGTACAATAGAAATTTAGTAGCTTGGCAAAAAATGTTTTAAAATAGTTTATATGTCCGAAGTAAAAGAGAGTCAGAATCCCCTCATCTGGTGAGGCTAAATAAAATAATAAAAAAAATAAAACCTAATAATCCAGTCACGCTCTTTCCAGCAGCGAAAGATTTTCAGTGCTGTTGGAATTGGTTAATGGAAGGAGGACAGCGCTCCTATTTCTCACGTCTTGATAAGAACGTGTTACGGGATGTCTCCGTCAGAACTGATTCCAGTACTCTGTTGTCCGTCTTCCTGAAAACCATCTGCATTATATTTGGAAGAGTTGGTATCCCTCCCCTCCCCTTCCCTCCTCTTTACTAAAGAAAATGCCAATGATCAGACGTTCAGAATATTCTTTTGGCACAATCTCCCTCCATAAAATATACAAGTGGGAGCTGTACAGAACACTACACATATATCGGGGGTGGAAAAAATCCCTCGTAAGTGATGCAGAATGTATTGATGGATTACCAGTGGAATTAGAAAACTGTGAGCGAAGTTAATATGCTTGCATAGGTTAATGATGTGGAGCTACACACACGGACATTCCGACAGGCAGCGTAGTTATGCAAGAAGTGGACTTCTCTGTACACTGAGTAACATCTATTTATATTCGTTGCCGAAATCGCCAAGCGTACCACAATCTGAGTGCTTGTTGTGTGTGCCAGTAGTCGGCCTGTTTGTGTAGGGCACGGCGCTTTACAGTTAGGATTCTGCCAACGCCAGTACACTGCTTGAGCTTGGTCTGATAACGCCACTAGTTCTCGCAAGCAATTAGAGGCTTTCGTAGATCGACAGTTGTTTTTTGTTAGCCTTTTCTTTCGTGGATATATGGGATTTGATATTGTTAATGTCTGCAGGCATTTTCATCTGCTGCTACTGGAGTTATAAAATTTAAATTGAATTTTATTTGTGTAAGGATGGACTAAAAAAGTAACAGCGAATAGTCGCGGATTTACTTAATTTGGGAAAGTGTCAACTGAATTCTTTGGTTAAAAAAAATGGCTCTGAGCACTATCGGACTTAACTTCTAAGGCCATCAGTCCCCTAGAACTTAGAACGACTTAAACCTAACTAACCTAAGGACATTACACACATCCATGCCCGAGGCAGGATTCGAACCTGCGACCGTAGCGCTCGCGCGGTTCCAGACTAGCTCCCAGAACCGCTCGGCCACACCGGCCGGCAACTGAATTCTTTGACATGAAGATGTAAACTCTCGAAAAAACAATCGTAATATCTCATGTTCCCACCAACACCTTTTTCACTTCAGGCTATAAAATAGTATTATAAACCCCTACAGGCTTCTTTCGTAGGGGCTCAAACAATTACGCTAGACTAAGACCAATGCGTACAGGGTATATAATATATATATAGGATGTCCCATTTATCTTGACAACTCTAAGTAACTGTTTGTCCAGATGCAAATTACAAAATGTTTCAAGCAAATGTTCTCTATCCATCAAGGGGGACATCAATCAGCATGGTTTCCTTCGTTGTATCTTTGTTTTTTTTTAAAGATATGAAGAGCGGTATGACTTATTTAAATCACACGCTGTATTTTTTATTCGGTAATTCATTTCCTCTCCTAAAGACCTATTCAAAAATGTATCACAGTGTACCATTCACTGAAACACAACGTTATTAATTACGTAACACAACATTGACGTTCACAGTCCTTAATGCAGGTACACGGGTTAATGGAACACATCCACGAGGTGACGTTGACAGAGGGCAAATGTAAACAAAAGTAGAATGCACACCCATCATTCCGTCAACCACCGTCAGTTGAAGAGTTGTGTGCGTAGAATGCACACCAACAAGAGAAGGTAGAAGTGCTACTCATCTATGGGGAATGTATGTTAGCAGAAGCCGGCCGAAGTGGCCGTGCGGTTAAAGGCGCTGCAGTCTGGAACCGCAAGACCGCTACGGCCGCAGGTTCGAATCCTGCCTCGGGCATGGATGTTTGTGATGTCCTTAGGTTAGTTAGGTTTAACTAGTTCTAAGTTCTAGGGGACTAATGACCTCAGCAGTTGAGTCCCATAGTGCTCAGAGCCATTTGAACCATTTTTTGTTAGCAGAACAGTAACTGCAATACTGTTTTCTTATGTACGTGTACATTTAGTACAGTAGTTTAGTCCTTTTAAATACTGTTGTGTAGAGTAGGCATACAGTAAAGGCTGTCCTTCCTACGAAACGTTTCTTTTATTGTTGTTGTTGAAGGTAGGTGAAATGCTGCGCAGGCAACGGAACTGTACAGAGAGCGATATCCTGACAAGAACCTACCTTCCCGACGGATGTTTTCTCGTCTTGTTGCGACGCTTCAGGAAACGGAAAGTTTCAACCCGCGACAGCGCAATCGTCGTAGCACTCGCGCACACGAAGCTGCAGAAGTTACTGTTCTTGCTTCCGTTGCTATGAATCCACATGTGAGCACACGACAGCCTGAACACGAGATTGGCATTCCTAAAACCAGTGTACATCGTGTTCTTACACCTTACTGGTTCCATCCTTACCATGTATACCTAAATCAAGAATTGCATGGGAATGATTTCCAGAATCGTGTACAGTTCTGTCAGTGGGCACAGCAGCAAATCCTCGCCAACCCAAACTACTTCTCCAGTGTTCTATGTACCGATGAAGGTTCCTTCTCAAACAAAGGACAGGTAAATACAAGGTACATGCATTGCTGGTCCAGCAACAACGCACGATGGCTTACACAATCAGCATCAATGGAGAGTTAACGTCTGGTGTGGGATGCTTGGTCTACAATTATTGGCCCTTATTTAATCAATGATAGTCTAAAAGGCACAGCGTATGCCAACTTCCTCAGATGAATTCTTCCTCCTCTTCTGGATGAAGTGCCGCTAAGAACCAGACTGCTTATGTGGTATCAGCACATAATTAGTTGCGTGCACTTCGTGTTCTGAACCGAAGGTATCCTACCAGATGGATTGGTCGAGGAGGAACAGTTACTTGGCCTGCTAGGTCTCCTGATTTAAATCCTCTCGACTTTTTTCTTTGGGGATGCATTAAAGACGTTGTCTACCGCGATATTCCAACAACTCCAGAGGACATCCAGTAACTTACCGTGCTTGCTACTTCTAATTCTCTTCGGCAGGCAACACTGGAAGCAGTAAATAATTCTTTCATTCAACGAGTGCACCAGTGTATCTGTGTCCAGGGTCACCACTTTGAGCACCTTTGAATGTTCTACTCCATGGCAACGGTACAGGAGAGTCAAAGTCAATTTTGTGTTATGTTTTTACTTGGTTTTCATTTGTTTTCTGACAACTCCAGCTAGTGGACGAGTTTGTGATCCCGAGCCCAAAGTCTGTGTTGTGTTATGTAATTAATAACGTTGTGTTTCAGTGAATGGTACACTGTGATACATTTTTGAATAGGTCTTTAGGAGAGGAAATAAATAACCGAATAAAAAATATAGGGTGCCATTTAAAAAAGTCATACCGCTGTTCATATCTTTGTAAAAAAACAAAGCTACAACGAAGGCAATCATGCTGATTGGTGTCCCCTGACGGCCCAAGAACATTTGCTTGAAACATTTTGTACTTTGCATCTGGACAAACAGTTATTTAGGGTGGTAAAGATAAATGGGGCACCCTATATATATACAGGGTGAGGCAGCTAAGTCATAACATCCCTTGTATCTCGTCAACCGTAATAGATACAAAGATGCCGTTTGGACAGTGAATTTCAGGGACAGGGGCTACTTGAATACATCACATTTCATGTTTGTGCTATTTTTTATTACAGAGATATGAGGCCATTTTTTTTAATGGAACCCTATGTTAAATTTTAGCGTAACATGATGGACTTAAAGTATTTCAAATGTATGTATATCATAATATTTAGGCGAATAATTTTGAGACACAGATATGTTCCCGTATCGTATTCGTCCTTCGAAGCGGCGTTGTCCAATGCGACCTTTCCTGTTGACCACTGAGGAACTTAACAGGGAAGGCGTTGTTTCCTGCTTCTCGATAACGCCGCAAGGTGACGCACGAGGTAGCTGGAGAGAAGGGTATAAATGTGCTGCTGGGGTAATGAGACATCGCATTTCCGTCACAGTTTCTTGGAGCAGACATGTACACCGACAAAGAAAAGTTAGATATGCTTCTAGTGTATGGTGAAAGCAGAAGAAATGCTGTTACGGCAATAAAGCGATATGGAGAGCTGTATCCTGATCGTGAGCGCACTACGCGCCAGCTTCTTGCACGTATTTACAAGAAACGAATCGGGATCGTGGAACGCCATACAGAGGACAAGGCAGAAAACTGAAACTGGCGAGGTACATGAAGAGGGCGTTCTAGCGTTGGCACATAACGACCCTACTATTTCGTCGCGACGTATCGCCTCGGAATGTGGTGTAAGTCACAGAAGTGTTCTACGCATATTGCACCGGCATAGATTTCACCCGTTTCACCTCTCATTACATCAAGCACTCTCCGTTGTGGATTTCGAGCGGCGCCAGGAATTTTGCCGGTTTGCTCTGCAGCGCCTACAAGATAATCCAACGTTTTTTTTTTTTTTTTTTTTCTTCAACGGGTCTTTTTACTGATGAAGCGACTATCACCAACCACGGTAATGTGAATTTGCATAATATGCATTACTGGTCAATAGAGAATCCTCATTGGCTTCGACAGGTACAGCATCAGCAACCGTGGAGTGTTAACGTGTGGTGCGGCATCCTCGGAAATGTCATTGTAGAGCGTACGTCATTCCGGGTATACTAAATGGCAATAACCATGCACAATTTCTGCGAAACGTTCTGCCCATTTTGCTGGAAGAGGTACCACTAACCACGCGTCAGTGCATGTGGTTCCAACATGACGGCTGTCCTGCTCACTCTTCCCGTGTGGCTACAGAGCTGTTAAATGAAAAGTTCCCGGATTGTTGGATAGGACGACGTGCTGGAGTGAAGTAGCCAGCCCGGTCTCCTGATCTGACCCATCTTGATTTTTTTCTGTGTGTGTGTGGGGGGGGGGGGGGGGGGGAGGAGGCAGGCAACCAACCATAAAGTGTATGCTCAAATACCAACTACGCCAGACGTTATGAAGCAACGTATCATCGAAGCGCGCGCTGATATCTCACGTGACACCCTCGCAGCCGTTCACAAATCATTCGAACGGCGACTACAAATGTGCACTGCAGCAGAGGGGAAACATTTTGAGCACATGCTTCAGTAAAGTTTTGTATCATGTACAGTATGTATTTTGCATCTTTGTGTGTATTTGCTTCGTAAAAAATAAATACGTCCGAATTATTGTGACCAATAAGGGCCTCTTCATTTACATTTGTATTTCTGTTACTTAAAATGTTAAACATCTTGTAGTATTTTAATACTGTATGTTGTCTACCATTTTGGCATCGCAGTTGTCAAATAACTGAATAATATTTGTGCGACATCATCAGTTCATTTTTGCGCAAAATATTGCAGTATGTATTACTATAGTCGGGTAAATGGGTGTGTTTGTGTAAGGACGGACTCGCGACGTCTACCATGTACTCTACACGACAGGAAAGATCGCATTGGACAACGCCACTTCGAAGGACGAACACGATACGAGACCGTATCTGTGTTTCAAAAACTATTCGCCTAAATATTATGATATACACATATTTGAAACCGTCTTTTTAAGCGCATCATGTTACGCTAAAATTTAACATGGGGTTCCATTTAAAAAAAACCAAAGATGGTCTCATATCTCTGTAATAAAAAATAGCACAAACATGAAATTTGATGTATTCAAATGTATTCAAGCAGCCCTGTCCCTGCAATTCACTGCACAAACGGCATCTTTGTATCTATTACGGTTGGGGAGATACAAGGGGAATTATGACTTAGCTGCCTCACCGTATATACACTCCTGGAAATGGAAAAAAGAACACATTGACACCGGTGTGTCAGACCCACCATACTTGCTCCGGACACTGCGAGAGGGCTGTACAAGCAATGATCACACGTACGACACAGCGGACACACCAGGAACCGCGGTGTTGGCCGTCGAATGGCGCTAGCTGCGCAGCATTTGTGCACCGCCGCCGTCAGTGTCAGCCAGTTTGCCGTGGCATACGGAGCTCCATCGCAGTCTTTAACACTGGTAGCATGCCGCGACAGCGTGGACGTGAACCGTATGTGCAGTTGACGGACTTTGAGCGAGGGCGTATAGTGGGCATGCGGGAGGCCGGGTGGACGTACCGCCGAATTGCTCAACACGTGGGGCGTGAGGTCTCCACAGTACATCGATGTTGTCGCCAGTGGTCGGCGGAAGGTGCACGTGCCCGTCGACCTGGGACCGGACCGCAGCGACGCACGGATGCACGCCAAGACCGTAGGATCCTACGCAGTGCCGTAGGGGACCGCACCGCCACTTCCCAGCAAATTAGGGACACTGTTGCTCCTGGGGTATCGGCGAGGACCATTCGCAACCGTCTCCATGAAGCTGGGCTACGGTCCCGCACACCGTTAGGCCGTCTTCCGCTCACGCCCCAACATCGTGCAGCCCGCCTCCAGTGGTGTCGCGACAGGCGTGAATGGAGGGACGAATGGAGACGTGTCGTCTTCAGCGATAAGAGTCGCTTCTGCCTTGGTGCCAATGATGGTCGTATGCGTGTTTGGCGCCGTGCAGGTGAGCGCCACAATCAGGACTGCATACGACCGAGGCACACAGGGCCAACACCCGGCATCATGGTGTGGGGAGCGATCTCCTACACTGGCCGTACACCACTGGTGATCGTCGAGGGGACACTGAATAGTGCACGGTACATCCAAACCGTCATCGAACCCATCGTTCTACCATTCCTAGACCGGCAAGGGAACTTGCTGTTCCAACAGGACAATGCACTTCCGCATGTATCCCGTGCCACCCAACGTGCTCTAGAAGGTGTAAGTCAACTACCCTGGCCAGCAAGATCTCCGGATCTGTCCCCCATTGAGCATGTTTGGGACTGGATGAAGCGTCGTCTCACGCGGTCTGCACGTCCAGCACGAACGCTGGTCCAACTGAGGCGCCAGGTGGAAATGGCATGGCAAGCCGTTCCACAGGACTACATCCAGCATCTCTACGATCGTCTCCATGGGAGAATAGCAGCCTGCATTGCTGCGAAAGGTGGATATACACTGTACTAGTGCCGACATTGTGCATGCTCTGTTGCCTGTGTCTATGTGCCTGTGGTTCTGTCAGTGTGATCATGTGATGTATCTGACCCCAGGAATGTGTCAATAAAGTTTCCCCTTCCTGGGACAATGAATTCACGGTGTTCTTATTTCAATTTCCAGGAGTGTATATATATGATGATTCGCGAAGATCTGCAAATATTTTTGTATGTTCTTCTACAAGTAAAACTAAAGAAAAAAGTTCATATAAACATAGGTCCGAAAATGTTTAGTTACGGAGATACGGCTAATAAAAGACTTTGCCTGAAATTTAGCAACTTCGCTAATAGGAAGCAGATTATATTAGATTGAGCAGACCAAAAACAACAAAATAAATGGAAATCGTGCTTTACTTTAACCACGTACAGTTCTGCGATAGCTTCATATTAGCGAAGTTGTTAAATTTCAGGCAAAATCTTTTTTTAGCCGTAACGCCGTAACTAAACACTTGCGGGCCTATATTTATATGAACTTTTTTTCTTTAGTTTTACCTGTAGAATAACATATTAAAATATTTGCATATCTTCGTGAATCACCCTGTATATAACATATACTGGTGTCCAAAATTAAAGCAACAAACCGAAATTTTGGAAGTTGCGTTTCTTTTGCCACAAAACAGTATAATAATGTGATGGTAAAGTAGAAACAATATAAAGAATGCAGAACGTAAACAACTGCAACATGCATTACGGCAGACAAAAATGTTCTTCATTTTTGCCAACTTAACGGATTTGCACACACACATCCCGACAGCTGGTTAATGCTCTTAGTATGCACTGTGACCAACTCTGGCAACTATACAAGCCTGACAAACGACGGCGATAACGCCCATTCTTCCTGCAGCACTGCTCGCAAGTCTTGTAGAGTGGTTGGTGGATGCTGACGTGATGCAACCCATGTCCCTAGTGCATCCCAGACGTGCGCTATGGGATTCAAATCGGGAGAGCGAGCAGCCCACGCCATGCGCGCAGTATCTTCCGTTTCCAAGAAAACATCAACTACAGTTTCGATCTCCATAAACTCTCGCCACATCCGAGAAACAACAGAATGATTCACATTAAGTCATAGGCCTAGATCACTTGGCGACTATCTTGCTTCCATTCTCCCCATGACCCTCGCAGAGAGCCTGGTAGGCGTCTTCTCTGTGCCATACTGCATGGTCTGTAACTGTGTACACAGCGATTGTGGATTTGGGACTATCCGGCACACACTATCCCGTTTGATAGGTGCCCTGACGTAATAGTTGGCGTGGTTGTCTGTACACTAGAATGCCATCTTCCGTGCAGGACACGGTCGTACGGACATCCGTCGACAGTATGTATGACGCACGCACGCACACTCACACGATCACAGATACTTTAATAATTACACTCTAAAGTTGGCAATAAAATTCGATCTTTCGCAATAACATCTGACAGTCGGCAACATAAACCAAAACATTGCATCAAAACAAGTGTTCAGTTCCAAGTGCTGTGAAATGTGGGGAAAAAAACAGCAAATTGTCATTTATAAGAAGAGGAACAACACCAAAAATGAAACAAGAGCGTAATATGTAGTAAATTGTCGACGCAACCTGTAAGTACAGTACAGTTCAAAAATATTACTACATAATAGCAAAAACCAACCACCAGAACAGTTTATAACCTGTAGGTACATTGACCAAAATGTAAACTAAATAGCAAAAATATTTACATATTTCAGGCCACTGAAGATGCCTTGCAGGAAATAAAGGCGAAACTCGTAGGGCACGAAAACTGTGTTTCATTCAGCTGTAGTCAGACGGTCCATAAAGTAAAAAATATCAATATACCGCAATATATTTTCACCGATAAATGGAGAGCTAATAAAATTTGTATGTGGCACACACTTCAAAGAGATGTTGGAATACTGATGCAGCAGGAGTAGAAACGCATAGCTTCAGGACTGTCATATTTGCAACAGATGAAGGAAGACCATTTCTCATTGGCGGCACATAGCCCGATTCTTTGAAGAATGAATGTCATAGAAGCTCCTGTCAGCGTAGGAAATGCGTTTAGAACGGAATAGCAACCGAAGAGCCCATGTCCTGAAACGAACAGTCGCGTGACCCATTCGCGTTAAATTACTTTTTACAACGAAATATAGCTGAGAGGAAAAGTTTTCAAATAATGGAAAAATAATGAGGTAGTTTTGACTTTTTAAGATGTCTGTTGCCACCACTATAGACCGTGGATGAGTTTTATTTTATACATTAATTTCTAAAGTTACGTTGTGTACACTCAAATCAGCTAACCGTTTCAGTCTTTAGTTATTACACTCAAATCAGCTAACCGTTTCAGTCTTTAGTTATTACTTTCATCCGCATGTGAGAGACTTGTATGAATTTCAGTGGGTTGAATAATAAAATGCTTTTTGTATGTCTCGGTCGTAAAATGCGTCTCGATACTGACCGAAGAGGAAAAACTCTTGCAATATTCTATTAGGAGTCTGAAGTTTTTGTATGGTTGTCTTACAGTAGCGTCCCCGAAACAAAACTAAGCAGTTTCTGCCGCCCGGTGTGTATTCGTTAAGACAATGGACTAATATATGTGATGAGACAGCTTCAGATCCCGGTAGGTTAGTCTAGCTAACTTGATTTGTCTTTTTATACGCTTACTTAATCCCTTCAAAGTAAGAGCACGGCCTCTTTTCTGTACAGTTCTTGCCGAAATTGCCTACTCAGTCTCTAATTACATCGAGTTCGAAGATACGTTAATTTCTAACCCACCTGCCACACTTCACCCTACCACATTAACAAATTTACGTCAAAAAGCATAACTTAATAATGTCCTTCACTTCTAGGACGCTTTAGTTAGAATTTCAAGTCACTTTAAGTACACAAATACGTCATCTTGTTCAGTTTATTAAAACGCTTTCTCATTTTTGTGCGAGTGATAGCATGTAGCGCGTGGTCACTTGGCGCCAATACAAATTAATCACATAGTAAACAAGCACACTTGGGAAACTGTTAGCAAATGCCGGAATGATTCCTTTGAAAAGGCACGGCCGAGTTCCTTCCCCATCCTTCTTTAATCCGATGGGACCGATGATCTCGTTTTTTGGTCCCCTTCACCCAACCTACCTACCTACCTATCTACCTACCTACCTACCTACCTACCTACCTACCTACCTACCTACCTACCTACCTTAACACACTTCCTTGGGGTACTCCGGAAATTACCTTTACATCTGACTGTTTTGTTCCGTTAAGAGCCACATGTTGAGTTTTATCTGCAAGGAAGTCTTCAGTCACAAGCCTGGTCCGATACTACGTATTTTCACTAAACGCCAGTGCGGGACGGTGTCAAATGCCTTCCTGAAGTCAAGAAGTACGGCATCAACCTGAGAGCTGTTGTCCACAGCGCTGTGGATCTCATGGAGGAACAGACCGAACTGAATTTCGCAGGATCTCTGTTTGCGGAATCGATTTTAAATAGGAAGTTCCCATTCTCAAAAAACATTACGTTTTATAATTCTGCAACAGATTGACGTCAACGATATAGGCCTATGACTATAACTATGTGCATCTATCCTACCACAGCTCTTGAAAACTTGAAAGACCAGCGTTTTTTTCTTCAGTCGCTAGGTACCATTCCTTGCTCCAGCAAACTACGATAAAATGCTGCTAGAAGGGGAGCAAGTTGTTCCGCATAATCTTTGTAGAATCTCAAAGGTATCTCATCCGGTCCTCATGCCTTTCTGCTAGTAAGCGAATGTAGTTGCTTTTCTACTCCGTGATCGGTTATCTCAGTGTTTGTGAGGCCCACAGAACCCATCCATATTTTGTAATAATATGCTTCTAGCTATCAACAGCAGAATCCTAAAACGTCAACTAATGTTAAGAGCTTCTTAAGAGTGCATTTTTATTGCTCAGAGGCCGGCCTGTGTGACCGAGCGGTTCTAGGCGCTACAGTCTGGAACCGCGCGACCGCTACGGCCTCGGGCATGGCTGTGTGTGGTGTCCTTAGGTTAGTTAGGTTTAAGTAGTTCTAAGTTCTAGGGGACTGATGACCTCAGATGTTAAGTCCCATAGTGCTCAGAGCCATTTTTTTTATTGCTCAGAACAAACAAAAATACTTAGATAATATTTTAAGATGTGCTTAATTGTAATTGACGATGGTGAATTCGACCGCGAGCTAAGTAGTTTGCCTCTTCCGGCAGGGGCAGTGTGGTATCTAGTGCCGCCACTGCGGCTTTAGTAGAAGTGAGGGGGAAATATTTTATCATTTGTCTTCCATGCTTAGAAGTCACCAGCGTGCGCAACTGGCTCATATCAGCTGCTATGGTATGGATATCAAACGGTAATAACATGGATTGCTGAATGCGCATTATAACCCGCCAGGATAGCCGAGAGCGCTAACGCGCTGCTTCCTGGACTCGGGTAGACGCGCCGGCCCCGGATCGAATTCGCCCGGCGGATTAACGACGACGGCCGGTGTGCCGGCCAGCCTGGTTGTGGTTTTTAGGCGGTTTTACACATTCTACTAGGTGAATACCGGGCTGGTTCCCACCTCCCGCCTCAGTTACACGACTCGCAGACATTTGCAACTCATTCACACTCTTTCCCGATTTCCACTAGACGCCGACAGCTGGGGCACACTAATTCCGTCCCGGGGGGGTATGGGGTGGTGGCAGGAAGGGCATCAGGCTACCCCTTAAAATTCACCATGCCAAATCCGTCCTTAACCCTGCCGACCCTGCGCACACTGCGGGATAAAGGCAGTAGCAAAAGAAAGAAAGTTGAATGCGCATTATAGAGACGGTCGACTTCAAATGTGGTACGTGTATATACGTGCGTGGGGCTAGGGCCTCTCGTCGGGTAGACTGGTCGCCTGGTACAAGTCTTTTTAGTTGACGCCACTTCAGCGACTTGCGTGTCGATGAGGATGAAATGTTAATGAAAGCACCACACAGTCCCTGTGCAGAGAAAATCTCTGACCCAGTCGGGAATCTAACCCCAACACCTCGCGTGGCAATCTGCCATGCTGACAACTCAGCTATGGAGGCAACTCAAATTAAGTCTATTGTAATACCGTGCAATGAGTAAAATAAAAACGACTTTAAAAATATTTAGTAAACATATGATATGTGTATGGTGTCTGGCCTTAGACATGTCCGTTAAGGCGAGGCGGCCAACGACCTCTTCAATGCTGATATACACCAGGGTCAAACTCTAACGGGAATCGGCGAAATGCAGTGGATAAGGGGATAATGGGCAAGGTGCACTACGTTAGTAGTGTCTGTATGAGTTGAGAATTTGGGTCTGGAGGGAAGCGTGCTAGCGTTGTCCGTGCAGTTGCAATAACCAGTGTCCGGATGGCTTAGTGTTCAGAGCATCTGTCTAGTAAGCAAGAGACCTGGGTTCGAATCCTGGTCCGGCACAAATTTTCAACTTTCCCCTTTGATTTCAGTCAATGCTGCTCGCAGGAAATGTCAGTAATTTCCTTGTGTCTTAATTTAGTAAACAGTTGTGATCATGTCTAATATTGCAGTTACTGTTATTAATTAATATTATGTTCTAATTCATGTAGGTTCCCAATTAATTGTATTAGTGGTAGTGGAAGGTGTGGTAAGGTGGCGAGGACGGGAAAATTATCATTGCATACTTTTTGCCCTGAACAACACTGCTGTTTCCTGACTAGTTCTAACACACGCCGAAGGGCCAAAGAAACTGGTGTAGGCACGCGTATTCAAATACAGAGATAGGTAAACAGGCAGAATACGGCGCTACGGTCGGCAACGCCTATATAAGACAAGAAGTGTCCGGCGCAGTTGTTAGATCGGCTACTGCTGCTACAATGGCAGGTTATCAAGATTTAAGTAAGTTTGAACGTGGTGTTATAGTTGGCGCACGAGCAATGGGACACAGCATCTCCAAGGTAGCGATGAAATGGGGATTTTCTCATACGACCATTTCACGAGTGTACCGTGAATATCAGGAATCCAGTAAAACATCAAATCTCAGACATCTCTGCGGCCGGGAAAAGATCCTGAATGAATGGGACCAACGACGTCTGGAGAGAATCGTTAAACGTGACAGAAGTGCAACCCTTCCGCCGATTGCTGCAGATTTCATTGCTGGGCCATCAACAAATGTCAGTGTGCGAAACATCATCGATATGGGCTTTCGGAGCCGAAGGCCCACTCATGTAGCCTGGTGACTACACGACACAAAGTTTTACGCCTCGCCTAGGGCCCGACAACTCCGAAACTCCGACATTGGACTGTTGATGACTGGTCGGCCGAGTCTCGTTTCAAATTTTATCGAGCGGATGGACGTGTACGGTTATGGAGACAGCCTCATGAATCCATGGACCCTGCGTGTCAGCAGGGGACTCTTCAAGCTGTTGGAGGCTCTGTAATGGTGTGGGGCGTGTGCAATTGGAGTTACATGGGACCCCTGATAGGTCTAGATAAGGCTCTCGCAGGTGACACGTACGTAAAAATCCTGTCTGATCACCTGCATCCATTCATGTCCGTTGTGCATTCCGAAGGACTTGGGCAATTCCAGCAGGACAATGCAAGACCCCACACGTCCAGAATTGCTACATAGTAGCTCCAGGAACACTCTTCTGAGTTTAAACACTTCCGCCGACCACGAAACTCCCCAGACACGAACATTATTGAGCATATCTGGGATGCCTTGCAACATGCTGTTCAGAAGATATCTCCATTTCCTCGTAATCTTACGGATTTATTGACAGCCCTGCAGGATTCACACTTTAGACATTAGTAGAGTCCATGCCACATCGTGCTGCGGCAGTTTTGCGCGCTCGCTGGAGCCCTACACGATATTAGGCTGGTGTACCAGTTTCTTTGGCTCTTCAGTGTACATCGCCATTGTTGTCAGTAAGATTGACACAGGAAACTTGTTCCGTTATTTTTAGTAAAAACTTTGTTTTTGAGTGGTCTGATGTGCGGTAAGTCATTAATATTATTCTTGCTGCCTCACTTGTATGGGGAGTAATTATTTTTAAAAATATTAGTGTTTAAACAACTCCTTTGGCGTACAAATACAGTTGCTTGTTATTTATTTCAGTTTGATAGTTTCTTCTGTGAATTACGTGTGCTGATATAGCGTCCGAACGGAGAAAGTGACCAAGGTGTTCACCCTAGTAACAAGTATTTCCAACTTGTATACAAAGCTATCATCCGCCATTCTATCTGTTTGTGAAAACTTTGAATTAATTGAGTTACATTATTGAAAACCGTCTCTGTTCTGTTGTATTTGCCCTAATAAAAAGATCCAATTGGAAGCTATCTGCTGCAGCGATTAGTATTCTTTCAGATACTAGGGCCTGAAGATACCTTCAAAGTGTGCCCGGAAATCAGAAAAACGAACAACTTAAATTGAAACGATGACGTAGATAATTTTGGGGGGAAGTCAAACCGAACACTGCATTTTATCGGCAGAAGGCTTAGAATATGCAACAAATCTACTGAAGAGACTGCCTTTACCATGCTCTTCCGTCCCCTACAAGGGTGCCGGCCGCGGTGATCTAGCGGTTCTAGGCGCGCAGTCCGGTACCGCGCGACTGCTACGGTCGCAGGTTCGAATCCTGCCTCGGGCATGGATGTGTGTGATGTCCTTAGGTTAGTTAGGTTTAAGTAGTTCTAAGTTCTAGGGGACTGATGACCACAGTAGTTAAGTCCCATAGTGCTCAGAGCCAGCCTACAAGGGTATTGCTTTGCGGTGTAGGATCCATAAGAGACTAGATTAACGGAAGATATCGAAAAGTCCGGAGAGAGAAGGAGAGGGGTTCGTTTTGTATTATCACGAAATACGGGAGCGTGTGTTACGGATATAATAGGCGAGTTGGTATGGCAATCATTAAAACACTGGTGGTTCTCATTGTAACGAGATCTTTTCACGAAATTTCGATCAACAACTTTCTCCTCTGAATCTGAAAATATTGTGTTGTTGCTAGCCTACATAGGGAGAAATGATTGTTGTAATATAATAAGAGAAATCAGAGATCGTACAGGAAGATTTGTGTTCGTTTTTCACATGCGCTTTAGAGTATTTTCTGAATGTGATGTAGATATAGAAAAACAAACAGGGGATGCTATTGCGATGGTACTGACTACAGTGCACGCTTAGATAAGGTAAACTGGTCACTACGTAAGCCTTCGAAAATGCGTGTGGTTTGATACCATATAATACTCGCCCGTACCTTCCTATGCGGCCCGATGTGTCGCCATGCAATGTCAGTATTGGCTCTCTAGTAAAAATTGTTTGATGACCGCTGTTTAACGGGTATAGTAATACTTTGTCCGGTGATCTTATCTCCAAAGATCTGTAAACAGCGCACCCATTCTTTCCTGTACTTCCATCTATGGGAAGCTATTGAAATTGGTTCTTGCCTATCTTTTGCTTAGTATGAAGCTGGTCTGACGGTGTCGCCGTGATGAGCTAAGCAGAAAGTGCGCGCCACTTGGGGGAGGTATTCCCGATCGTTTCGGTAGCCGGCTGTGTGCGTCAGGCGTTCCGTGAAGCGTCTCTCCACGTCCTCGCACGTACTCCACCAGCCTCCTGTCCAGAACCACGTGCTGGCGGGCTCCGGACATTCCACTTAAACTGTATTACGTGCGTCATATTCCGTGGAAGTCGCTGGGATGTGCAACGAGTCAACTATGTACATTTAAGTGAGATGCAGTAGAATGGCTTTAATCTATACTACTATATAAAGACAAGTCGTTTAACGTTGTTACCAAAAATCTCGCGAAGTTCTTGACCAACTTACTTCCGATCTTCACACAATTCTCTTATAAACGTTCTATCGAACATAGGCTACATATTTTTTAAATACATATGGTATATCTGTGTTCCAAGTTATTAGTAAAAATCTCGAAAAGTGTTTGACCTATTTTCTTCAAATTTTCGCAGTATTCTAATACTCGTAAATTTTCAGGCGGAAATTGGTTAAATATTTTTTGTAAACAATAATGTACAGGTTATCTGTTAAAACAAACTACGAGAAAGTAAATGCTCTGTGCTGTGCAAATGTGTGGTATCATTTCCTTTTTTGCAGTCATTTTTAACTACAATAGCAGGGCGTTTAAAGCAACAGACAAATTGTTTCTTCCACATATATTATTTTTCCTTATAAGTAATTTTAAACAACTACTACTCTCAGATGTGGCTCTGACAACGAAACTCCCCATCGCATATCCCTCAGAGTTAGTGGTAAGATGGCCCAGTGGATAACCAGTTAAGAACTGAACACAGATCAAGCATGAAAACAAGAAGGTGTACGGAAGTGTAAAAAAGAGAAAGCAAAATGGAAACAGTGAACGGTCCAAGCTTAACAAGTGCAATATTAAGCGCACATTAAGAGGCGCAATGCCATCGTTAAGTGGTCACAGAGCTGTATTGTGAAGCGGACGAACCGTGTTCAAAACTCTCTCATGCCATTTGCTTTTATTTTATTTTTTTCCCCGCCAACATTATGAATTGTCTATCCCGTCATTGAAATGTTCGTTCTCTTTCTGTAGTTTTGGCAGTTGTCATACTGTATATTGGTTGTAGAATATGAGTCGTGGTAAGAATAAGTTACCGTCGCAAGTAAACATGATGAATAGTGAGAGTAGGCGAGATACCACGTAGACAAAAAAAAAATGGTTCAAATGGCTCTGAGCACTATGGGACTAAACATATGAGGTCATCAGTCCCCTAGAACTTAGAACTACTTAAACCTAACTAACCCAAGGACATCACACACATCCATGCCCGAGGCAGGATTCGAACCTGCGACCGTAGCGGTCACGCTGTTCCAGACTGAAGCGCCTAGAACCGCTCGGCCACTCCGGCCGGCTCCACGTAGACACAGAAATGAAAACAACATATAAGCGGGTGTGAACTATGTTACAACAAAGGAATTCGACAATCAAAACTTCCAAAAAGGGACGAAACTTCAAAAACGTTAAAAACATTTGTTGTAACAGAATACAGAGAAACTGTGTGATTGTGAGACTGTTGCGTTCATCTGTTGCAACTTATATGACAAAGTATTATGTTTTCATCATTTCCTTGGGATTCATCACATTCACACTCATACGAACGGCTATATCGGGCAAGGAGGTATATCTCACTCACTCAGCAGTTGTACAAATTAGGTGCGTCGATAAGAGATTCCTATCGTATGACACACTAATGCCGTGTATGACACGACGTGTTCTTCTATGGAGGATTCGGTTGACTTGCGCCTCGTCATCAAACATTTGCGGTTCCCATTCGAAAGCCACTTCCTTTCGGTTGCTAAAAGAGTAGTTGTACCTAATCAGCTGTCATTATAGGTCCCTTCATTACACCTCGCCAACGCACATGGACGTAACACCACGACACAGACACGAATTTTAATACTGCGGGGGTAAAAAAAAAAAAAAGGCACGAGGAAGGTTTTATAACGATTCTGCCGCTTGGTAGTCCAACACCGTGACCACTTAACTACGACTCCGTCGCTCATGCAGGCTGCTCTACATTGCACTTCTCGTCCTTGAAACGTTCACTGTTTCTATTTTGCCATTTTTTTTCATAGTTCAGTACACCTCCTTCGTGTTTTCATGCTTTATCTATGTTCAGTTTTTGACGGCCTGTACACTGGGCCCTCGTAACACTAAATCTGAGGGCGTGTGAATTATCCTTGTTAGTAGAAAAGACAGGTTGCTGGCACTACTACTTACAGCTGAAGATGATCCACAGTTATCGAAACATGTAATCTAATTAAAATGTGCAAACGAGACGGAACAATAAATGTGCTGTTTTCTTTTCTTCCTTGCAGTCTGGTTTCACAGAAAACAGGAAAGTTATATTTATGGCTTAACCGAAACTTTGTAATCCTACATGTTTGCAGATTAAAACTATGCGAAATACTGTCAATGAAGCTATTACCTTCAAACATCCAGCAGCAGTAGAGTTCTCTCGTACCCTGTATACCAATGATCCCACCCGACTTACCTTTTCATTTTAAGCGACTTAAGTTCCTAATCAAGGATTTGTTGGCAATGACAACAAACATGGCTCAGTATTGGAGAGAGGGGAAGAGGAGATGAACAGAAAGGTGAGGAAGGAATGGATATAGAGAGGGGGAAAGGAGGAGATGTACAGAGAGAGAGGGATAAAGAGAAGACGGACAAACAGAAGGGAGAAAGAGAAGATGGACAGAGAGAGGGGAGGAAAGGGAGATCAGGATGTACCGTGTGGTTATAATTAAACTTTCCCCATCTAACACGTTATGACATGGAAACTAATTTCCATACGAGTACAAAACTTGGCAGCATTAATGTCAAGGACATGGGGAAGCGAAATAATGCAGAATCAATTCAATTGAAACACTTTTAGTGTGCTGCTACGGTACATGAGACCATTACATACTGGTACCATTACAGGTACAAAAGGGACTCAATATGGCGCCCATCAGAAGAGTCTGAAAGCGCTGGAATGCATTCTACACAGCAGAACGAAGCATGTCGGTAGGTATGCTAGCTACCTCTCTTGATATGCTACGCTTCAGATCGGCAAATCTGTGAACGTTCCCCAGGTAAACCCTGTCCTTCATTTAGCCCCACAACCAGAAATCACAGGGAGTAAGGTCAGGTGATGGTGCCGGCCAAGCATTTGGAAACGATCGGCTAATAATTCGATCGTTTCCAGATGTGTTTCGGAGAAGCAGGTTAACTACACGAGCGATGTGCGATGGGGCCCCATCTTCCATGAAAACTGTTGAGTTCAATGTTTCTCTCTCCTGTAGGGCGGGTGTGACGTGCTGGCGAAGCATATCGCAGTAACGCTGGCCAGTCACACTGCATGTCTTTGGTCCCTAAGCGCCAGTCTGTCCAAAAAAGAATCGGCCAATGATGAGCGTAGCCATGAAGCCGCACCATATGGTGAAACGTTCACCATACAGAGGAACTTCATGCACAGTGACTGGCGGTGAAGATCCCCATACTCGGAAATCCTGTGTGTTCACTGCACCCATCAGAGAAAAATGGGCTTCGTCTGTCCATAGGATGGTCCAGGGTCAGCCCTCATCAACTTCAATCCTTCAGAGAATGTGGAGAGCGAAGTCAACATGTCGTTGTGCGTCCTATGGTGCAAGGTGCTGTACGATATGGATCTTCTACATATACTATTTGAGAATGCTTCGAAGCACCTTCCGTTCAGTGGACCACGGGATGTTCAACTGTCGTGACACAGCACGCGCACTGCCTGACAATCGGGAATTGCGCGCAGTGTTGTCTGTCGTAGCAACTGCGATTTATCAACCACCTGTGGTGCAGCCGGTAGTCGGCCTCTTCCCGGAGCGTCGCTCAGTTCTCCATTTGGTGCGAACTTCATCATGCTCCGCACAGCAGTTGGGAAAAGAAGACCCTTCCGTAATCTTTTCAGCAGGTGATATTCTCGATGTGCAGCTGGAGCATTACTTGTATTTTGATAAAGCTTCACCCCTAATGCTCTGTCCCTTTTGTCCAAGGTCATTTTGACAAGTCAACAAGTACACTGCGACTGGTTAGGTGTGTGAGAATCATAATGACTGATCACGGCACCTGTTGGCCATAGTTGAAACTGGTCGGTGGCGCTGTGAAGTATGGAGATCATGCACTCTATACTGTGGACATCAATGCTACGAAGTTTGGTACTCGTACGGAAATTATTTTTCGTGGTATAACGTGTGAAATAGGGAAAGTTTAATTATAACCACCCAATATATTCGATTTGCATACTTAGCAGTTGCGGAGCATTGCTGGGTTCGCTAGTTTCATAAATTTCATAGTAGGGCGCGACACGAATTGTATTAGAACTTATGAGGTTAGTTTCAAGAATTTCTGTGAAGTTTCTCTTCAATGGAGGAGGAGGAGGATTTGAACAGTAAGAAATCCCTTGATTCATTCACAAACTGGACCACCTTATCAATATTCTCTGGCAGGTTGCTGTATAAAGGCGTTCCTATGTGACTGCTTTCCATTTTAACGTTAAATCCTTAAAATCCGTATAGAGATCTTTTTTGTGTTAGTGTTACACTGAGTGATGAACGTCATTGAATGCAAAAGGCACACGAGTCAGTCGTCTGTCGGAACACATGCGGTGTCTTTATCTCCGTACAGTCCTAGAAGAAATGGACTGCGATAACCTGAATACAAATGGGCAGCGATTTGACTCACACTAGACTGCAGATCGCCCCTCATGGCTCTGCGATAGTCCGGTGCATCGGTTTATGCGTGTGGAAACATTTTCTTTACGATACTGAACATCCACCATCGACGCTGTTGACCTCGAAAACCAGAATTCTTGAGTAATCTCCGGTGTAATACGATCCATGCTTCTTGCACCGATTAGCGTCCCGCTTTCAAAGTCGACTAATTCGCAAAGTGCTGCATTGTTAATTACACACCTGTGTTTATCAAGCTGCTCCAATATTATGTCTACATTCGCACCATACGCCACATCTAGCCGCAATATTTGGGCGTCATATGCGGAACACTTCAAATGGGGCAACCCTTCGCACGATTTTTAACTACTAAGTTTTCAGTCAAAAAATGGTTCAAATGGCTCTGAGCACTATGGGACTTAACATCTGTGGTCATCAGTCCCCTAGAATTAGAACTACTTAAACCTAACTAACCTAAGGACATCACACACATCCATGCCCGAGGCAGGATTCGAACCTGCGACCGTAGCAGTTTTCAGTCATGACTTGTTCATTTCTTTTTAGAAGAAGAGAGATATCTGAAATTACAAGACATTGAGTATATATACTGACAGTTGCCAGAAGTCTTCAAAAAGGCCGCTGCAGCATGTTCTTGGAATGTCATCAGATACGATTCATATAACACGTCTCTGTTTTCTGAAAGTGGTGTCACTATAAGTCGAATTTTCCCTAAAAAGATCCTGTATAACATATTCGTGAAAATAAATGTGAACTGATTTAATTTTTAAATCATTCATAACTGTTAAACGAGCGTAATGGAGTGTTTAACTCACAAGAGGACCGTACGAACTTCCCCTCACCTATCTGATTCACATTGACAGAATGAGTAGGGCCCTACTAGGACTTACATATTTAAACAGGAAGATGCAACTATCAACCGTTTTCGAGAAAATCTAGTTTGGAAACTTTACGCGTATTTATATATTTTGTATGGTTGTTAGTACTCAAGAAGTCCACAGCCGACCGTGCTAAACTGTTAGCTCCGGGAGTTCGCGATCCATGAATCGAAATCACTGCCTGCACTTTCTTTTTCTTCCCACGTAATTATTGTGACTGTTTGCACAGTTATTATTAAATGATTCATTTATTATTTTCATATCGTAGGTTCGAATCCTGCCTCGAGCATGGATGTGTATGATGTCCTTACGTTAGTTAGGTTTAAGTACACTCCTGGAAATGGAAAAAAGAACACATTGACACCGGTGTGTCAGACCCACCATACTTGCTCCGGACACTGCGAGAGGGCTGTACAAGCAATGATCACACGCACGGCACAGCGGACACACCAGGAACCGCGGTGTTGGCCGTCGAATGGCGCTAGCTGCGCAGCATTTGTGCACTGCCGCCATCAGTGTCAGCCAGTTTGCCGTGGCATACGGAGCTCCATCGCAGTCTTTAACACTGGTAGCATGCCGCGACAGCGTGGACGTGAACCGTATGTGCAGTTGACGGACTTTGAGCGAGGGCGTATAGTGGGCATGCGGGAGGCCGGGTGGACGTACCGCCGAATTGCTCAACACGTGGGGCGTGAGGTCTCCACAGTACATCGATGTTGTCGCCAGTGGTCGGCGGAAGGTGCACGTGCCCGTCGACCTGGGACCGGACCGCAGCGACGCACGGATGCACGCCAAGACCGTAGGATCCTACGCAGTGCCGTAGGGGACCGCACCGTCACTTCCCAGCAAATTAGGGACACTGTTGCTCCTGGGGTATCGGCGAGGACCATTCGCAACCGTCTCCATGAAGCTGGGCTACGGTCCCGCACACCGTTAGGCCGTCTTCCGCTCACGCCCCAACATCGTGCAGCCCGCCTCCAGTGGTGTCGCGACAGGCGTGAATGGAGGGACGAATGGAGACGTGTCGTCTTCAGCGATGAGAGTCGCTTCTGCCTTGGTGCCAATGATGGTCGTATGCGTGTTTGGCGCCGTGCAGGTGAGCGCCACAATCAGGACTGCATACGACCGAGGCACACAGGGCCAACACCCGGCATCATGGTGTGGGGAGCGATCTCCTACACTGGCCGTACACCACTGGTGATCGTCGAGGGGCACTGAATAGTGCACGGTACATCCAAACCGTCATCGAACCCATCGTTCTACCATTCCTAGACCGGCAAGGGAACTTGCTGTTCCAACAGGACAATGCACGTCCGCATGTATCCCGTGCCACCCAACGTGCTCTAGAAGGTGTAAGTCAACTACCCTGGCCAGCAAGATCTCCGGATCTGTCCCCCATTGAGCATGTTTGGGACTGGATGAAGCGTCGTCTCACGCGGTCTGCACGTCCAGCACGAACGCTGGTCCAACTGAGGCGCCAGGTGGAAATGGCATGGCAAGCCGTTCCACAGGACTACATCCAGCATCTCTACGATCGTCTCCATGGGAGAATAGCAGCCTGCATTGCTGCGGAAGGTGGATATACACTGTACTAGTGCCGACATTGTGCATGCTCTGTTGCCTGAGTCTATGTGCCTGTGGTTCTGTCAGTGTGATCATGTGATGTATCTGACCCCAGGAATGTGTCAATAAAGTTTCCCCTTCCTGGGACAATGAATTCACGGTGTTCTTATTTCAATTTCCAGGAGTGTAGTTCTAAGTCTAGGGGACTGGTGACCTCAGATGCCAAGTCCCATAGTGCTTAGAGCCATTTGAACAATATTATTTTCATAATCTTTATCCAAAATTTTCTTAATGAGATTGATTAAATGGTTACACAACAACTTTAAATCAAATCAGTGTAGTCGTTTTATTTATATTATTGTGTCTCCATGTGTGGCAAGTACAATGTGTAACCTATGGTGCAGTGTACGAATAACGACGACGACGACGACTGTCGTGATCGTAGAAACATGGGAAACAGTATTTTGTCTATATAGACTGAACTTGTGAATGAAAATTTGTACTAAGGCCGGGAATCGAACCCAGTTCTCCTGCTTATTAGGCAGATGCATTAGCCACCAAGCCACGGTGGCACAGCAGTTCACACAACACACTTGTCATTTCATTTGTATAGGTGGTATAGGTGACTGCTCGTGGGTTTCAGGCTGTATCGCCCATTTACGTTCGATGCTGAGGTGCTATTCCAGAACATCGAGAGCTTCGCCAATTCTGTTCCTATATAAGGGGAAATTTAAAGTAGACTGGGGCGGCAGTGACAGTTTGGGTTGAGGAGGGAGGCTTGCCAGAGTAATCCATGCAGTTGTGTAAACCGCTGTGCCGAGATGGCTTAGTGGCTGGCGCACCTGCCTAGTAAGCAGGAGATCTGGGTTCGATTCCCGGCCTTGGTACAAATTTTCACTCGACACTTCAGTCTATTTACATTAAATCCTATCTATGTGAGACCAGTAAAGTCTCTGAAATTGTCATTTCATGGGAAATAATCCTGCGACTTGCAGCACTTGTAATAACGGCGAATCTGTGCTAGTGCATGGTTTTTTCAATGTGTCTGTCTGCAAAACAAACATGGGCTACATTCGTAAGCAATTCTCGTTCATCACAAAATTTCACGGTGTACCACGCGTATCTGTTGTTAGAATAGGAATGAAGTAAAAAATAAAAAAAAGAGTACCAGTAGCGAGAGTAGATTCATCGACCTCGCGCTTATCAAACTTATTCGTTTGGCTGCGGAAGCCTTGGTTACTAGCGACCATACGAAGTATTTAAGCACGGGTAAAGTATTAAAACTCGATTTTCTTGAAAACTGTTGAGGTTGGAGTCATTGCTGTTTACATCTGTTGAAGCGCTACTCGTACCCTGTACTACCTGTCTGTATGAATCAAATCGGTGAGCAGTAGTGCGTACGGTTCTGGTCCCCTGTCAGTCACTTAAGTTTCAGTTCTCCAGCGCTGGTGGTGGTCTATTTATAATTCTCAAATCTGACACTATCTCCTTATTTTATGCCATTGTCTGAATAAGTTGTAGGTACAGGCTTGTCTGTTCAATTAGAAGTGTTGAGCGTCATGTATAGTCCTACAAAATTTATCGAAAACACTTCCTCTTTGAAGTATTTTCTGCTGTTCAAACATGCTCTAGTGCTACTATTTATTCCTATACTTGTATAATCCGGAAAAAAGGATAATTTGTAACACACATATCTGGGAGTGGAAGATCGTTAGACCCAACAATTTACCACAGTATGGGGGCATGTCCTACTGACTTTAGCCAAGATCAGATATTAGAGCCCTTTCCGAAGTCAAAAGGTTTCATTCAGTGAAAACTTGCTGCTGCCGTTGCGTTATGTTTTCTTTAAAACGCTTAGTTATATTTATCTATATCAACTGCTGTCAGTCGTGTGAAGGGTGAAATTGTAAAACGTTCTAAGTGCCCAATCAGACTTTTCCCAGGATAATGAAAAAATAATGTATCTCTGTTTCCAAACATAGGAAATATACAGCCAGCCGGTTGCAAATAACTGTTCGTTACATTGACCTAGGTTTCGACACCTAATAAGTGTGTCTTCATCAGAATGTAATTTTACGGTTGCTCAGAATTTCATTCTACTGGAGATACCCTTAGCAGGTTTCGGAACGTAAGTCAGTGTACCAAATAGTTACTTGCAACCGGTTGGCTGTGTAATTCCTATGTTCGAAAATTATATACGGTTGCTGAGAAACAGACATGCTTAAAACTGTAAGGATTTCTGTTTGTACATATCTGATTTGTATTCAAAAAAATTGAGAAGGCATTCTGGTGTCACAGAATGATTCATCACCATCAGCATCATCACCGCATCACAGCAAAAATTGGGACAAAGTAGAAAATAAATGATTTATTAAGAACATTCTAAGTGCTATACCAGGAAACTGACTGGCTGGAAGTGTCCGCTAGAAAGTTTTTACAAGTTGATTTTTCGAGAGAAAAGTATAGCAGCCAGTCTGTGCCCATAACGCTGTTAAGTACACAAATAGCGCCGTCACTGGTTTCAAACTCGCTGGTTAATCTTCAGACGGCTGTTGACGTTTACATCACACTTGCAACAATTAATGTAAACAACAAATTTAACATAAACGTTAACAGCCGTCCGAAGATGTCGGCTCGAAATCGGTAACGTTGCTATTTGTGCACGCAGAAGAATAACATTGTTAAGTGGCTGGTTGCTTTTTCCTTCTAAGAATCAACTTGTATTTCGTTCACAGCCAAGGTCTCAGAACTGCCAGTTTTCCATAAAAGAACGGAAAGAATCTTTTTTCCACCTGCTATTAGTAGTGAGGCACTATGTTTTATTTGTGATCATACAAGCACACAAGTACAGCATTAGTTTTCTTAATTCGTAGAACTATAGTCAACAAAACACACTTCCCATATCTTTTAAATTTTGGAGCTCCAGGGAGAAGCACGACTTGGCACAAAGACCATGTGCCATCTACTAACATGAGCACCATGACGAGGGGGCATTAAACCCATATACTGACGCATGTTTGAAAGAGATTCTCTTTGGTTCCGCGTCTGGATCAGGTCGAGGGACATGCAACAGAGTACCGCAAATAATAGCACTGAAAACACGTTTTGAGAAAAAGTGGCACTTAGTATGTTTTCCATTTTCATTCATCATACTGTTATTGATCTCATTAGATTATATTAGATTTAGGAAAAGACACAAGGAACCTAAATCTCTATGGCCAGATGGAGATACGAACCGCCACTCTCTCGAATTCGAGTCCTTTGTCTGACAACTGCTGCTCGTCGCTCAGTACGGCATGACCGTTCTCTCTCCAGATCCCGTTACGATTTATTCTGTCTTTAACCCGAAGATGACTTAAACATGATAGTTCTGTACTGGATATGGTTCTGATGAACACTGAAATGACATGATGGTATGGCATTGATGGCCGGGAGTCCTCATCTAGGGAAGTTCAGTCGGCGAATTGCAAGTCTTTTCACGACGCCACATTTGGCGGCTGTCGTGTCGATGATGTCACCCAGTCCACGAGCGGAGAAAATGTTAGAATCGGCCGAGAAACGAACCTGGGCCCGCTACCTGGTAGTCAGACGCCCTGACCATCAGTTGAGGCGGCGGACTGTCTGATGAACATTGTGTGACTTCGACTCCATCCGACACTTGAAGGGACTAATCAAGCCAGTCAAGATGGGACCCAAAGCTAAGGGTAAACCATGAACTCAAATGCATGCCACAACTTTCACATACACGGAGACATTACCGTAAGTGGGAGTTGACTTAAATGTAAGAACCAGCTTTGTGACGTTCAAATGGCTCTGAGCACTATGGGACTTAACTTCTGAGATCATCAGTCCCCTAGAACTTAGAACTACTTAAACCCAACTAACCTAAGGACATCACACACACCCATGCCCGAGGCAGGATTCGAACCTGCGACCGTAGCGGTCGCGCGGTTCCAGACTGTAGCGGCTAGAACCGCTCGGTCATCCCGGCCGGCCCTGATGTGACGTAGTGACTTTGTTTGTGGCTTCAGCAAATCACTTCTGATGACCGATGGCGTGGTTCATACGAATAATCCAAACCGATTTAATCTGCAGCCCCGTTACAACTGAATTATATCCGGTCTCTAACTTACTTTTCTCAACCAGAATCAGAAGACGTAAACAACGTAAAAGACTTGGTGCCACTTTTGTTTGAACGGTCGCGTGGCTAAAGGGTGTCTGCTTTCGCAAAGCGTTGAGTTTTGGTGTTCCCCGGAACAGAGGGAGGGGCCGGCGTGTCATCGGCGCGACACGCCATTGAGCTTCGTCGCACAGCCATTGTTGCGTGCGGGCCGCACAATGGCAGGCGCTGTAGCGGCGTACGTGCTGCGCCGCCTGTGCAGCTTATTGTCTCATTGTGTCGCAATTCAAGTTCACGGCCGAGCACGTAAGCTGGCCTATAACAGGCCGTTACGTCCACTGTTGACCAACTCTTTTAACTCGCCACTTCGTCGCCCGAGCTGTCGCAATTGGGGCGGCCGTTCTCTTAAATGACACAACGAACTACACCCGATCTTTCCGCCAAAGAACGGCACACATTCCCAACTGTGCATAAAGTTGTGTTACTGTCAGTACGGCGTGCGGAACCCTTGCATCCTTCCTGCACTGTCCAAGGCCTTAGAATATGTAGTCAAAGACCAGTTA
Source organism: Schistocerca serialis cubense (assembly GCF_023864345.2). Classification (NCBI taxonomy): domain Eukaryota; kingdom Metazoa; phylum Arthropoda; class Insecta; order Orthoptera; family Acrididae; genus Schistocerca; species Schistocerca serialis. Next base: position 367,972,522 of record NC_064640.1, on the reverse strand, counting down.
GCAATCTACCTAACTGCAACCAATCTACTAGACAAATACCAATCAGGTTTTTGTAAACATCGCAGCAAATCTGCCTTAATAAAGTTAACACATGACTAGAAGCTTGCCATGGATGCTAAAGAGGCGACTGTCATGTGCTTCTTAGACTTGACCGAAGCCCTTGACACTGTCGGCTTTGAATTTTCACTTTCCAAACTTAGCATGCTAAATTTCTCTCAAAGTGCAGTGCAGTAGTTTCGCTCATACGTGACGCATTGGCAGCAATGCGTCATGTCCCAAGCAGTACTGGTTAGTCATTCTAGGTTCATTAGCGTGAATCGGGAATTCCTACCATCTTTAACCATATATGGGCCAAATATCAACTTTTCTCCTTCAGCAAAGAGTCTGTTAGTAACAGTAGAGGAAAATCTAAATTGGACTGAGCACATAACGCGCAAGGAGGCATCAGCATTTATCCATGCCCTACTAAAATATAAAAAGTTCTTCTCTTTTGATCTGAAAAAATTGTGTAAACACTTCCGAGTCTTGATTATTATCCTGCGGGGTGGTTCTCTGGAAAGGTCACGGCGCCTGGAAATGGTTACGAATGTCAGTGTTAGGTATATGTGTATTGTTCTCTTCTCTGCTGTCGTATCAATGTATACTGTCCGTCATATCTCTCCTCGACCTTAACGCCCTTGTCCGAACAACCTGGCAGAAAGCCTCCTTCCCAGCAGAGCAAAATCCTTTCTGTCCCACTCCATCGCTCAGCAACTTTCTGGAAGTCCTTCTGAGTAGCAGGAAGCCGAATTAGGAATAACCTCCCGCATTGTGTTAGACAACTGAATAGCGTATCCAACTTCAGAAGACGGTTAACGACATATCTACTAAAGAAACAATAATGATTCCATTGCCTAGGTACGCACTCGTTACCCTTGTACATCCTTCATCCTTTACAGCTACATCTCCCTCATTTCCCAGTATTTTTAGTTGGTACTGTCTCCTTAAATTTCCTTTCCTCAGAACTCACTATAGTAGAAAAAATCTATTTTATACACCTATAACTCCTTTTTATGTCTGCTATTATTATTATTATTATTATTATTATTATTATTATTATTATTGTAATTATTATCATCATCACTAGTGGCAGCAGTTACAGTAGTAAAAGTACTGCCAATATTAACTTTATTAGTTCATAATCACTATTATTTAGTCACATTGACACTTCAGACACTAATATTATTTTAAGACTATTGCTCATATTAAAACTGTTATGTCTTAGGTAACTATGATGTAGAAAAGTTAGTGTATTTCTGAAACCCTGGTCCAGCGTAAGAGAGGGTCTGATGGCCCAATCCGATGAGGTGAAATAAATAAATAAAATAAAAACTTTTTTGGCGGAGGGCACTTTGTACCATAGCTAGTCATTCCCTTCCTCTTCCACATGCTTCCAAGGAGCCCTAATTTCTGTTTTCTTGTCTTCGCAGTTCTTACGCGAGATCTGTGTTGGCGGTAGTAAAATCGTTCTGCAGTCTGTCAAAAATGTCGATTCTCTAAACTTTCTCAACAGTATTTCGCGAAAATAACGTATCGTCCCATCCAGGCATTCCCATTTAAGTTCATGTAGCATTTCTGTAGTTATCGCGTGTTGCTCGAAGCCACCGGTAGAAAATCTAACAGCATGCCTGACTTGGTTGAATGTGTTCTTTTAATCCGACCTGGTCGGTGTCCCGAACACTCTAGCAGTACTCAGTAATGGGTTTTACAAGTGCTCTGTAGCGATCTGCGTTATAGATGAACTACAGTTTCCTGGAATTCTCCCAAAAAAACCAAGTCAGCCATTCGCCTTCCCTGACACCAACCTTAAATGCTCTTGCCATTTCATATCGTTTTGCAACGTTTCCCCCAGATATTTAATGGACGTGACTGTATCAGACAGCGCATGACCAACACTGATATGAACATTACATTATTCAACATTTAGAGCAAACTGACATTAATCACATCAAACAGAAATTTTTTTGTGTCCTCCTACAGTCAGTCAACGACTACACTTTCCCGTGCACTGCAGCGTCATCAGCAAACAGTCGTAGATTGCGACTCACCCTCACCATCAGATCTTTCATGTATAAAGAGAACAACAGCGGTCTTTTCACATGTCTCTAGTGCGCTCCTGGCAATGCCCTTGTCTCCGCGATGAACACTTGTCGCCGAGGGCAACGTAGTGCGTTCTATTACTTAAATAGTCTTCGAGGCACTGACATATCTGAGAACCTGTTCCGTATGCGCGGCCCTTCGTTGACAGTCTGCAGTGGGTCATTGTGTCCAATGTTTTCTGTAAACCTGCCAATAAATATAATAATGCTAAGCAGTGTAGGTCAGAACCGAGGGTTCTTCTCTTTGTAAGGTTGCGCCGTCAGCTGTCGTAGTCTTCCTTATTAATCCACACCTTCTCATGCTGTATCGAAGGGAGAATTATGCGCTCTTGTACTGCAGAGCTGACCAGTCCTCCATTCGAAGCGATTTCACTATGAACATCGTATGGTATGAACACCGTATGGCAGAGTCGTGCAGTCTGTCTCTCCAGAATATAGTTCAAGCGTCAAATACCTCTGCCACTACACTCGCGCGCTCCAATTTATTATTTGTTTGTTTATTTAACCTGATCTGATTAGGAGCCTCAGGCCTTCACATACATCGCATAAGGGTTTCACACAGGCAGTACATTTCGTATATCATAGTTACTCCAGAAATAATAATTTTAACTTGAAAAAAGTATTAAAATGATTTACATGTCAGAAGTGGCAATTTGAGTAAATAACAGTGGCTATGAATTAATAAAGTTAATACTGGCAGTACTTATACTACTGCAGCTGCAGCCACTAGTGATAATGATGATGACAATAATGATAGTATCAGATATAAAAAGAATTAATAGGTATGCAAAATTATGAAGGCAGATGTGCTGCTATGTTTACGGAATCTTTATTGGTAAGTTGTTTGTAGTTAGGTAGATTGCTAGCTGGTCGTCGACTGCTGTAGTAACGGTATCATCGGGAAACTTGTAGGAGGATGAAGGTTATTGATTGTAACACAAGAGTATGGTTTTGCTAACAGCAGGCACTGCTGCCTGAAGGAGAGGAAGTGGTCGACGATGGTAAACTACTGCAGCAGATAGGCGCTACAATGTGCAACAGGCAATAAGCGACCCTCGTCAAACAGCGGGAGCAATTGCGACATCATTTGACAGGACTGCAAGGCACGCAGTCGCATGCTCAACAGTGCACGGGGTTGTTCTCTTTCCCCGCCGACCAGTACTTTGTGTTCCATAAACACCCACACATCGGCAGCATCTTTTGCGATGGTGCCAAGAGCATAGGTACTGAACCGATGAGGAGCAGGGCTCACGTGCTCTTCTCAGATGAAAGCAGATTGTTTTAGTAGTGATTCTGGGCGAGAAATGGAACACGTAATGCGCCCAGTAACATTGTCGAACATGGTCGTTTTGGTGGTCGAAGTGTTACGATGTGGAGAGGCATTATGTTGCACGGGGGTACTGACATCAAAAGCTTTCACCACAGTACACTAACTGGCCAACTTTATTGTGACACTGTATTCCTTTCCCATGTCTTTCAGAGATGCATTCGGTCTTGACTTCATTTTTTTGAATGGCAATGCGCAACCGCGTCAAGTAGTGCAAGTGGAGGAACTCTTGGAACGAGAGCATATTCCGCGAATGGACTGACCAGCCCAACTTAAATCTCATCGAGCACATGTGTTCTTAGGTTTTAATAGCCTGACATCAGAACAGCCCATCATCTGTTTTTTTTTTCCTTTCTTTCTTCGTTCTGCATCTCATACCCTTCCTGCCCTTCGGCGTTTGAGTTTCCTCTACGTTTCTTCTTCCTCCCTGTGACCTGGACGCGTAATAGGTGACTGGGTAGCTCGTAATTCCCAGCCCTGAGTGGACAGGTAGGGCTTGCACGTACCCCATGGTACAGGCCAGGCCCAGGGAGGGATGATTTCCTGAGCCGTGACCCTCCCAAACTGCCGATTGGTCCCTCTGTGAGAAGTTTAGGAGGTGTGATCTCAGGTGTGAACAGTCACCAAAGGCCAGTGGGCCCCCCCCTCTAAGGGGAGCCCTCAGATGGAAGGATCGCGCCATTCGAGACGCTTGCAGTCACGAGGGATTTTCTCGCACTGAGCCACTTACCTTCATGTCAGTCTCTGTCTACTAAAACGGAGTGAGACTAAAGATTCAAAGACTCCCATCTGCACCTCGGTTCTTCGTGGTATCATGTGCTAAAGAAAGTCGGTCTTTTTCTGTGGTTAATCCGTTGCTGTAGTTGCTGACCCTGTGATATCTTGCTCTCATGTACATAATGGGACTTTGATTTTGGAGAATAATTGTGATTTTGAAGACCAACTGCTTACAACTTCTCTCCTCCACAGCTATCCTGTTCATGTCGAGGCTCATCGAATGCTGAATTCTTTGCATGGTGTTATTTACACTTGGCTGCTTGATGGTCTGACTGAGGGAGAAATCCAAACTTACCTCTCTGATCAGGGCGTCACTGCAGTGCATCGGGTAATGAAAATCATTGATGTCACCTTAGTTCCTACACACACTCTCTTTCTCACTTTTGGTTGAGTAGTGCTTCCATCGAAGATCAAAGCTGGCTATTAAGTCGCCACAGTCTGACCATACATTTCAAACCCGATGTGTTGCTGCCAGTGTCAACGTTACAACCACACTCGAATGTCCTGTAAAAACACTGCCAAATATGTTACTTGTAGTAGGACTGCTCACGAGGGCGATTGCCTGCCTCCTCCTCTTCATTGTACCAATTGTAATGGAGACCATGCCGCCTCATCCCCTGAGGCCGTCCAGGAGATCTCAGTGAAGGAAAAAGTGCCTCACCCTGTCGCTTGCAAGTTGTTCACTAATCGAAAGCCCTGCATTTTACCACCAGGCATTTACAGTACCGTTCTTGCTACGCCTCGCTCCATGGAAAACATGCCCATGCAGACTTACGACCTCAAATGCAGCACTGCAGTTATCAAATTGTGCAGTATCGTGGTAGCATCTTCGTCTTCTTCTCTTCCACCAAGCCTGTCCCCAGTGGCGAAATCCTGTGCTTCACAACTGGCAGGCTAGAAAGGACGAAAGGAGCATTCGCGTGAAGACTTCTTATCCAGTCAACAAAAAACATCTGAGTCTTCATCTGCCTGTCGCAAAGGCTTCTCCTTTGCCGACACGGAGGGCCTCTTCAGTGGTATCGCTGGGTGATACCCTCACTCAGCCGACCTCTGTTTCGCCAGGGGCACAGCCATCCATTTTTCTGCCTTGGAGTTTGCAGGTTGAATGTTCACATGTGTGTGAATTCCCAAGGGACCAAACTGCTGAGGTCATCGGTCCCTCGACTTACACACTACTTAAACTTATGCTAAGAACAACACACACACACACACACACACACACACACACACACACACACACACACACGCGCGCGCGCGCCCTAGGGAGGACTCGAACCTCCGGAGGGAGGGGCCGCGCAATCCGTGACATGCCGCCTCAAACAGAGCGGCCACTCCGCGCGACTCTGCTGGCTGATCCAGAGAAAATGCCTTCTTGTAACAGGATCTTCTAGTCTCTGCACCCTGTAGTCGTGAAACTTGGAAGGCTGGCCCACAGTAGCTGCTGAGGTAACAACCTTTCATTTTTTCCCCTCCTCCATTTTCCCAGTCATGACTCTCTCCAAAGGAACGTTCTCGGCCTTAGATCCAACGAGGAGCAATTATGGCTGCTCTTGGACTTGCAGCATCCACTTGTTCTCTGCCACCAGGGAACGAAACTGCATCCTCGCGACCGCTTTGACCTCTTGCATTTCTTTCCAGTCTGCTTTGACCTCCCCCACCCTCAAAGGAAGGAATTCCATCTCACAAGATAGTCATGCTGCTCATCTGCGATGAAATTTATAGTCAAACCATCTCACTGAACACCCAGCTGTTTTTTTTTTTTCATTTACATTTTCTTCCATACATCCCCTTTTGTCTTTTTATCATCTACATCCCTCTGTCATTTGGTGTCACCAGGGCATATTTCCTCCAACATATTGATCAACTCCCTTACACCTTTCTGCTGCTCAGTGACATTAATGTACACCATTCCTTTTGGGATCTTCCAGAATCTGTCTGGGAGGTGCCCTCTTGGCTGACCTTCAGTCAACTCAACCACATCTACCTTGACACTGGAGCACCCACGTTCCTTTGAGACTCCATGCACACCTATTCTTGTTCGAACCATTCGTTCTGCGCTGTCCAGCTTGCGCATCTTCTTGAGTAGTCCGTTCTCGCTGACACATACTCGAGCGAACATTTCCCGTGTGCTATCCGTTTGCTGACTGCTGTCTGACTTATGTGTTAACCCAACTGGCAGCTTTCTAAAAATGACTGGAGGCTTTACTCCTCCTTGGCATCCTTCTACGAACATTTCCCCAGTTGTGATGACCAGGTAGAACACCTTACAAGCGTTATCTTTACCACTGCAGAACGTTCCATCCCTTGCACTTCATCTTTATCACGCCGTGCCCCAGTTCCTTGGTGGAATGAAGTTTGCTGCGACCCAAGTCGCGCGCGGAGACGTGCTCTCCACGTTTTTAACCGTCATCCTACGATTCGTTATAGACAGTTGCGTGCGCAATATTGTCGCATCTTCAGGATAGCAGAAAAGCTAGCTGGATTTCATTTACTAGTTCCTTCAACAGTCCCACTTGCTCTTCCGTCGCGTGGTCCAACCATAGCCCATTCCTCAGTTTTCGGCTAGACCGTAGCAAATGATGCCATTGTGGATTTCACTGCTATCTCCAACATCATAGGCCGCTATTTTGCGGAAATTTAGAGCTCACCCACTAACACCCTGCCTTCCTCCATCGGAAATGAGTGGAGGAGGCTCGGGTGATATCGTTGGCCTCTCAGAATAATGAACTCTGCAATCTTAGTATGAGGGAGTTAGATCATGCTCTCACTTCATCTCGGTCTTCCATCCGATGGCCAGATGATGTTCACATTCAGATTTTGCAGCACCTCTCTCTTGCGGCAAGCACTTTCTTCTTCATACGTACAATCCGATCTGGGCAGAGGGCACGTTTCGCAGACGCTCGCGTGAAGCCACTATCATAACCATACCTAAGCCAAGTAAGGACAAACACCCTCCTTCTAGCTACCGCGCCATTCCTCCCACCAGCTGTGTTTCCAATGTGATGGAATGTATGATTCATGCCCAGCTGGTATGGTGGTTCGAGTCTCGCAATTTCTTAGCTACTGCATAATGTGGATTTCGAACGCGCCTTTCTGCAGTCGACCATCTCGTCACTTTGTCCACCCATGTCATGAACGGTTTTCTGCGGAAATACCAGTCTGTGGCCGTGTTTATTGATTTGAGAATGCCTACAACACCTGGTGGAGGACTGGTAGCTTCTGTACTCTATACACGTTGGGCTTCTTAGGCCGCCTGCCCATTTTCCTTCGGGAATTTTTTTAAAGACAGAGTTTTCAAATTGCGTTTGTGTTCTGCCTTGTCGGACACCTTTCTCCAGGAAAACGGGGTGTCTCAGGGCTCCATCCTGAGCGTCGTCCTCTTTGCTATAGCCATTAACCTTATTATGGCCTGTCTCCCGCCGGGCACCTCCGGCTCCATTTTCGTCGACGTCCTTGCTATCTATTGCAGTACTCCACGGACTTGTCTCCATGAGTGACGTCTTCAGCGATGTGTTGATCGTCTTTACTCGTGGTGCATCGACAATGGCTTTTGCCCTTCCACTGACATAACAGTTTGTATGAATTTCTGGTGGCGTAATGGGTTTCTTCCACAGCCTTTGCATCTTGGGCCTGTTGCTTTTCTATCGCTGAAACTACAAAATCCCTGGGGCTCATGCGTGATAGAATACTTTCTTGGTCTACTCACATGTCTTACCTGCCCGCCCGCTGTACTCGGCCCCTCAGTGTCTTACGTGTACTAAGCGGTACTTCCTGGGGAGCGTATCGGATCACCTTCCTCCGTTTCTACCGATCCCTTTGTACGTTTGGAACTAGGCTATGGGTGTTTCGTTTATGCATCTGCACGTCCGTCCACCTTACTCCGTCTAAATACAATCCACAATTGTGGAATCCGTTTGGCCACTGGCGCCTTTTTACTCTAGCCCAGTTGAGAGTCTCTATGCAGAAGCCGCCGAACTACAGCTGTGATACTAGCGTGATGTTCTACTCAGTGGATATGCATGCCGTTTGTCTGTCATGCCCGGCCACACATCTTATGCATTCTTCTTTGATGATTCATTTGACTGTCAGTATGGGGCGCGTCCCTCTCCTCTGTTACATCCTGGAGTTCGCATTCGGCTATTGCTCTGGCAACTTAACTTCATGCTACCTGTCACTATCTCGATGGGTGTGAGCCCTTCACCACTTGGCTTCGAGCGGCGGCTTGTGTTCACCTTGAACTACAGACCTATATCATTGACGTCAGTTTGCAGTAGGGTTTTGGAGCATATACTGTATTCAAACATTATGAATCACCTCGAAGGGAACGATGTATTGATACGCAATCAGCATGGTTTCAGAAAACATCGTTCTTGTGCATCGCAGCTAGCTCTTTATTCGCACGAAGTAATGGCCGCTATCGACAGGGGATCTCAAGTTGATTCCGTATTTCTGGATTTACGGAAAGCTTTTGACACCGTTACTCACAAGCGACTTCTAATCAAGCTGCGGGCCTATGGAGTATCGTCTCAGTTGTGCGACTGGATTCGTGATTTCCTGTCAGGAAGGTCGCAGTTCGTAGTAATAGACAGCAAATCATCGAGTAAAACTGAAGTGATATTAGGTGTTCCCCAGGGAAGCGTCCTGGGACCTTTGCTGTTCCTGATCTATATAAATGACCTGGGTGACAATCTGAGCAGTTCTCTTAGGTTGTTCGCAGTTGATGCTGTAATTTACCGTCTAGTAAAGTCATCCGAAGACCAGTATCAGTTGCAAAGCGATTTAGAAAAGATGGCTGTATAGTGTGGCAAGTGATCCACATGAGTTCCAAAAGAAATCCGTTGGAATTCGATTACTCGATAAATAGTACAATTCTCAAGGCTGTCAATTCAACTAAGTACCTGGGTGTTAAAATTACGAACAACTTCTGTTGGAAAGACCACATAGATAATATTGTGGGGAAGGCGAGCCAAAGGTTGCGTTTCATTGGCAGGACACTTAGAAGATGCAACAAGTCCACTAAAGAGACAGCTTACACTACACTCGTTCGTCCTCTGTTAGAGTATTGCTGCGCGGTGTGGGATCCTTACCAGGTGGGATTGACGGAGGACATCGAAAGGGTGCAAAAAAGGGCAGCTCGTTTTTTATTATCACGTAATAGGGGAGAGAGTGTGGCAGATATGATAAGCGCGTTGGGATGGAAGTCACTAAAGCAAAGACGTTTTTCGTCGCGGCGAGATCTATTTACGAAATTTCAGTCACCAACTTTCTCTTCCGAATGCGAAAATATTTTGTTGAGCCCAACCTACATAGGTAGGAATGATCATCAAAATAAAATAAGAGAAATCAGAGCTCGAACAGAAAGGTTTAGGTGTTCGTTTTTCCCGCGCGCGTTTTTCGGAAGTGGAATGGTAGAGAGATAGTATTATTGTGGTTCGATGAATCCTCTGCCAAGCACTTAAATGTGAATTCCAGAGTAATCATGTAGATGTAGATGTAGATGAACGTCATTCGTTTCCGAAGGAGACTACTCCAGATTCGATCTATCGCTATAAGTTTCTCGAACTTTACACAGAACCTAGCAATAGTACTTTTGTGGCGCGGGATTAGCCGTGCGGTCTGAGGCGCTGCAGTCATGGACTGTGCGGCTGGTCCCGCCGGAGGTTCGAGTCCTACCTCGGGCATGTGTGTGTGTGTGTGTGTGTGTGTGTGTGTGTGTGTGTTTGTCCTTAGGATAATTTAGGTTAAGTAGTGTGTAAGCTTAGGGACTGATGACCTTAGCAGTTAAGTCCCATAAGATTTCACACACATTTGAACATTTTTGAACAGTACCTTTGTGTACAATGATGGGTTTCCGAGTAACTGGTGTCAGGTGTGCCTTTGTCATTGGTGCCGACAATTTTCGGTATCGGTTTCCAGAACACTGCTCAGTATTAACAACAGAGCTGTTCGTCTGTATCAGGCCACGCAGTACATTCGGAAACACAGACTTTCAATTGTGCCATCTGCCCCGATTGTCTCAGTGCCCTTCAGGGCCTCTGTGTGCTGTATACAGTCCATCCCGTGGTGCAACGGGACCAAGCAACTTTCACTTGCTCATTCCTGAGGGAGCCACTATGATGTTTATATGGGTTCCTGGTCACGTCGGTCTGGCGGGAAACGAGGCTGCTGGCCGGTCGGGGTGGCCGAGCGGTTCTAGGCGCTACAGTTTGGAACCGCGCGACCGCTACGGTCGCAGGTTCGAACCCTGCCTGGGGCATGGATGTGTGTGATGTCCTTAGGTTAGTTAGGTTTAATTAGTTCTAAGTTCTAGGGAACCTATGACCTCAGAAGTTAAGTACCATAGTGCTCAGAGCCATTTGAACCATTTTTGACGCTGCTGCCAAGGCTGCAGTCCTCCTACCTCGGGCCGCTAGTTCTTCCATTCCTTCCAATGACTTCCGTGTTGCCGTCTGTCAGCAGGTGGTGTCACTTTGAGATCACAACCGGAACAAGCTCTGGGGAATTAAACCTCTCCCAGCGGCTTGGCCAACCTCCTCTCGGCCCTCTCGCCGGGAGGAGATCATTTTAGCTAGGTTGCGTATTGGGCACTGTCGTTTTAACCATCGCCAATTTTTAACTGGAGAATCCTCTCCCCTTTGCCCTCACTGTCATCAACCTTTGATGGTTCGCCATTTCCTGACCGAATTTACCGTCTGAGTTATCGGGCGCTTTAGCGAACGACGCGCGGGCTGTCGACTGTCGATGGGGTTTTACTTTTTACCCGTCGTAGCAGTATGGTGAAGGACGTTTAATCTTTAGTTCAGGAACTCCGTTGTGTGTACGGCGTATTTTGTGGACCTTTCTCCAAGAGGAAGTCCTTGTTCTTAGTTCTCTTTCCTTCCATCGATTGGACGTAACGTGTGATCGTTTTTAACGCCTTTTTCGTATTAATGTTGTAAGGTCGTGACTTGGACGCGTATGATAAGTTGTTTTCACGCCCTAAAACAAAGCAAAACAATGTGCTATACTGTAACAATTCCTTCTATGCATATTTCATGTTTCATCTAGCTATATTACTCGGTAGTGTCACACCATGCGAAAGTTAACTTCGTTCATTACTTTCGCACACCAGTGTACTTGATAGTACCAAGCATTGAACAAAGACCTCAGAATAGCTGACGTTCAGCTACTGAGGTGGACTGTCGCCTGTTATTGCTGTGGTCTCAGCTGTGACACTGTAAACTAAGGGCGATTTCCAACAAGCAGCAATCTAAATTCAGTTGCCTCCTAGGCGTACATCTCGATTTTTAACGATTTGAACATTTGTTCTGATTGTGTAGTTAAACTTCACTAGAAACGTTTCCCAAGTGTTGACGACAAGGGTTTTACAGTGATGGCGCATACATACCCGTAACGAGTAATATGCTTCAGTTTCATTTTACGCTTTAATCCCACTCACAGCAGGTGGGCGGCATCGTTTTAAGCTGGATGTCTGTATTGGAGCCGGCCGAAGTGGCCGATCGGTTCTAGGCGCTTCAGTGTGGAACTGCGCGACCGCTACGGTCGCAGGTTCGAATCCTGCCTCGGGCGTGGATAGTGTGATGTCCTTAGGTTAGTTAGGTTTAAGTAGTTCTAAGTTCTAGGGGTCTGATGACCTCCGCTGTTAAGTCCCATAGTGCTCAGAGCCATTTTTCTGTATTGGATGTCAGGGGGCAACCGGTTGCAAACTGGCGACAGTTTGCGCCGAAGTGACTTCACACTTGCATAACTTTGCTGAAAACAGACATAGTGCCCCTATTTTGCTTTCGTTTTAAAGTAGAGGTAGTAAGTTTGTGTTAATATGTCTCCGATATACGTGACGGTTGTGGATTGTGAACTGCACAAGCGCGCAGTGAACCCACGATTTTCAGCTTTACCTATTCAACACTTGAGGGGTCATATGCTGGTGACTAATTATCCGATCTGTCGATCCAAACAAAGTTTGTTTTTGAGGAGTGTATACATTTCAACTCCTACTGAATTCCAGGTATCCGTCTAAAAAGTTAAAAAAGATAACAGGCTGTGAATTTGAAAATGAACTCTTTTGTCATAATGGAGTGACGTAGAAGAGCAAGGTATACTCAGATTTATAAAAAATCTTACACTAATGCTTAGGGCTCAACATTCCAATGAGAATTATACGGAAAACGTAGCACTTTGACCCAAATCCAATGCCCAGTACTGCCGTGAATATAAACAACGTAAGCTTTCTCGCTAACAGTAGTGTCGTATGGCGTTCTTTAAACTTAATTAGTGAACTGTTTGGACAAACAAACAACGCAAGGGAAAATTTTTATAGACCGGACATTTTCAAAAAGCATTCAAATAATACCATAGCCATGTCTTATCACTACCCTGTCTTCAGCAAATTAAATAATTCAAACCAAAACTGTATTTGATTGTCGTTCTCATTAAAATAACTGAGGCAGGGTCCGAAATTATTTCTATTTTTATTCACCTGTGAATGTTACTAACAATATTCTAAAATTTATAAATCCTTTCCTTTCAGGTAAGTCGCAAATGTGGATCTTGTTCCGTGCATTGCTGCCAGTTCGTATTGCTGCAGGAAAATGCTCTGTACGCGGTAGGAGATACGTAAGTAACCAACATATTACACGCCACAGTGTTTTCCATCGGTATTGAAAATTCAGAAATGTTTACACACAGTCAGTCATGTTAGAAAGAAGCTCTTATTTTACCGATTTGAAGAACAGTAGTAACTGTAGTGTACTCATATTAAATGCTGTGTTTGGAGTCTTCATAAGATCAGAGATTATTGTAAAAGACCTGTTGCTTTAATGACGTGATTTTACTGACCTAAACTTTCTTTTCCGAGTGAGCACTAATGACAGACCACCTCGAGACACATACGAGGTCCGATGGACTCCTCGATTGCTCCTATGCTGAAGGCAGACGTTGTAGAGAGCCTTCCAGGTACTCAGGAGGAAGCAGCCACTGACTGCTTATGACGTTGAATAGAAAGCCTGTTGAAGAGGCATGGTCGAGTAGCACGAGAGCGGAACTCTTTTGAGCAGGGAAAGTATGCGGGAGTATCAGATTACCAGCGGTCAGCAGAAAACCAGCAGAAGTGTTTTCCATGTATGTAAGTTACCCATTTACAGTATATTTTTCACGGTAAAAGTGACTTTCTCATTAGGACCCAGTCACTGGAATAGACTTTCGGCTACAATGTAATACAGTAGCAGTAACAATTGTTTTCTTGTGGCGTTATACGAGGGCGAATCAGAAACTGTTAGTCCGTATTCTTTTTAGCCAAATTACGGCTGTCAATGCAAAGTCAACATATCCATTCCCAGCGATACAGCTGTCTTGGCCTTATCTGCCGGCAGCAGCACGGTGCTGTTTTCAGTTGTTGGAGATGAGTATAGTGGTTGTGCTTCACATGTCCATAGCGTACGATCAACGGAGTGTTTCTTTTTCTGTGGAGCAAGGGACGAAGGTCATCGAAATCCACAGGAAAATACGGCCCACGTATCGAGAAAAAGTCTCTTTTTTGAGAAGTATGAGGAGGGGGTGGTGGTGGTGGTGGTGGTGGTGATGATGGTGATGATGTGACTTCCCAAAGGCCATGAAGACTTGCATGTCAGTGAGCGTTCGAGGCCATGTTCGTCGCTGAGTGACGACAACTTTTCATGCCACTAGGTGCAACCATCAATGCCGATAGTTACTGTTCCGCACTGTCACGTCTGCGGGCTCCCATCGGGGAGAAACGCCAAGGGATTCTCGGTGTGAACAACGTGGTTATTCTCCACGACAATGCGAGGCCACATGTGGCAATCACAACAGCCGACAAGCTCCGGCCATTTCCCTGGGAGAGTCCCTACCACCCACCTTACAGTCCGGACCATGCCCCCCAGTGATATTCATGTTTTCCGTCCGCTAAAGTTCCTGGCACGACACTGATTCATGTACAACAGTGAAGCCAAGGCAGCAGTTCGATGGTAGTTCCACAGTCAGTCGGACGATTTCTACCACAGGAGCACATTACATTTAGTGCTGCGATGGGATAAATGTCTGAACCAGTGTGGGGACATGTAGAAAAATAATGGAAGGTATGTAGAATAGTATGTTTGTTTGTAATGACCTGTATGTACCTTATTTCGACTAACGAAAAATAGGCGCAAAGACTTTCTGAACCACCCTCGTACGTTAAAATATGAACTCTTGCAACATATAAGGTGTTTTTTTATTTTTTTAAGTGTCATATTCATAGAGGAGGTGGTACTGGTCAAAACTAGAAGTGAAATTGCTATAATTATACGTCCAGAAACCAGTATCTGTTGAGAGATGGGCCTTTTACTTGTGACGAGTAATTTGTAGTATTCGGTGGTGCAGACCTGCGTCGTCTTCCTCATCAATGCGTAGTTCAGCTGGGTTAGGTGCCAGGCTTTTCAGGAAGTCATCCACTAATTGGTGCCAACTTGCCGATCGGTGTGGCAGATTGGTTCTAGGCGCTTAAGTCTGGAACCGCGCGACCGCTACGGTCGCAGGTTCGAATCCTGCCTCGGGCATGGATGTGTGTGATGTCCTTAGGTTAGTTAGGTTTAAGTAGGTCTAAGTTCTAGGGGACTGATGACCTCAGATGCTAAGTCCCATGGTGCTCAGAGCCATCTGAACCATTTTTTGGTTCCAACTTGTTTAACATTAGACTTCACAGGGGATGTAGTGACAGTACCTCAGCGCAATGTGTCAAGGGCGATGGATTGGTCGAGGAGATCCGGTAGCATAGCCTCTCTCTTAATATGACCTGAATCCGTTGGGCTTCTAACTGTGAGGATTTTTGAAGGCGTTCGTGATCGCCCAACCCATCGACAATGTGGAGACGTTAATGGAAAGTGCGACCAATGCCTGTGACGCGCCGAATGGAGCCACGTGTATTTGCAAGAGTGCGTCATTCACTACGAAAGACAGACGAATACGTGGTAACTACATGCAAAACTGCCTTTAGTGTCTACTTTTGTGGAAGTATTGATTTCTGGACGTATCATTATATGAACTTCTAGTTTTGACCAGTAGCACGTCCTATACGAATACGTGACACTTTTTTTAACACCTTCTGTATTCAGCTGTGCCTGTCATACGTACGAATGTGGTTTTGGTCTGCGAGTCTAAATATGAAACAAATATATTATTTGTAAGATGGAAAGATATATATACACACACAAAAGAAAAATAGTCCCGTAAACAAGTGCCACCTCAAGTCTTCTGAAGAGAAATAGAAATTCACATAAATGGCTATGAAAATTTCCAAAAGATAAATTGACAACACACGATGTCCACCATGAATTTACAAGAGTGGCTGTTATGTGGTTAACAGGTTAGTCAGACAACCAAATAAGGGGGAGTAAACGAGCCAAGAGTGTGAGAAAAGTAACCCTGTATGACGAAATAAATTTCGGGTGAACAGCCTGGTGTCCTATGCACACTCATACCAGGCTGTTCACCCGAAATTTATTTCGTCGTAAAATACAACTGGAGAAATTGAAGAATCACAACCCTGTATGTTTGCTATTGAAGCATTTGCTGAAAACGTATACATAACTTTTATGATCAGCTCAGTGTTTGCTTTTTGTGGAATAAAAGCGTATAAAAGTCAGACCACATGGAACTGACCATTCAGCCACCAGCTTCATAATCGGCAAATTTTTGTCTCAGTGAAACTGAGAAATAGAACAGTTTAGGAAGAATTAACATGCTATCGAAATTCTGTGGAGAAATAAGTTGCTAAAAGCAACATAAAACCAAATTAGTATTTGAGAGTAAGCTTTCTTTAACATCGTCGCATCAGTGATAGTATTATAATGATGTATTTTAACTGACGATGAGTAATATAGTTTTTTGTGTCTCTGTCAAATACAGTTACTTTCTACATTGTATGCAAATAGGCGGCTGTCAGCTTATTAGTAGTCCTGCGCTATCGAAAATAAAATCGGCGTTTAACGGTTTAATTACGGCGTGAAAGGTGGACGGCGGCAGATAACAACTTGATTCACGCTAACCGCAGCGCCGAGGCCTATCATCTTCGTGCCCGCTCGGGGCTTTAACCAAAATTTAATGCATGCTGCAAGCTTCCGGGAACGGCCACGCAACTGCCTGTAGCTAGCATTTCGTGAACTGGTTACCTTCATCGCTTTCAAAAACTATCCATATTTACAAATTTGAAATTTGCAAGTTGACGCATTGTACATAGGAGGTGCGTTTGTCATAAGGGCCTGGTATGGACAAGAAGAGCCTCTCATATGCTCTGTAGCCTTTGGCATCTGAGATTACATTTGTACGTTGGAGCTGTATTGTAAGGAATTATTTTTTTAATGTAATGTGTTAACTTCGGAGCCGGTAGTGTTCCCTGTCTTCACAACAGACTTAATGAGACATGTGATCGGCCAGGACTCCATTCCGTCACAGCTCGACAAGGAGGAGCAGTGCACCCAATTTTCTGGTGAGCAAATTACTGTAACTAGCATTCTCAACACTAGATAGCGACTGGATGGTCACGAAACTTGGGCTTGTATTCTGAGGAGCAGGATTAAATACCTTACAGACCATCCTCATTTAAAATATAGAAAAATAAACAAGACTGGATCAGTCAGGAAACATCATTTATTCAATTATAACGTGTTTCAGATGCTTTGCTCTACCATCAGATGCCGATTTTGGTTTCCATCTCAACATCATTGCTTCCAGAAAATCAACAATGTTGAAACTTTTGGATTCATGTTCATGTGTGTTGCGGATTTTTCTGAGGAACTTTGCATTTGAGTTTTAGATATTCACTGTTACAACAAAACTGTTACCTTATGATGGAGCAAACCCTCCAAAAAGCGTTGTAATCGAAGAATTAAAGTTTAGTGACTGGGTTCCGTCTTACTTATGTGCAGTTCAAGCAACCCCATGGAAGTATCCTATAGAAAGCTTCATTTGCGTTTTATGTAGTTTCTCCTAATCAGATTCAGATGAATGCCGGTATGCCTCGCGGGGTAGCCGCGCGGTCTAGGCGCATTGCCACAGTTCGCGAGGCTTCGCCGCGTCGAAGTTTCGAGTCCTCCCTCGGGCATGGATGTGTATGTTGTCCTTAGCGTAAGTTAGTTTAAGTCAAATTAAGTAGTGCATAACCCTAGGGACCGATGACCCCAGCAGTTTGGTCCGATACGAACTTACCACAAATTTCCAAAAATGCCGGGATATTTCCTCCAAAAGGTCACAAATGGTTCCTGCCCTGCTGCTTCTCCAGCTAACCTGGTGCTCGATCTTTAATGATACCGATTTCAGTGACATGTTGTACTCTGGACCACCAGCTTCCAGAACTTCAGTCGCTGCCGCTCCGCTAACTATATTTTGCCGCAGACTGTTTATTCTTTCCAGGAGTTCGTCTCTGTGTGTTAGACCCTATTACTTTAATAGATCGTTGATATGTATATACTATCGCAAATCTATTTTATGCGTTGTTTTTTCATTTCTCTGTAGATGCACACCTGTGCTCCGCAAACCACCGTGAAGGGCATGACAGAGGGTACTGTGGTGTCACCGCCAGACACCACACTTGCTAGGTGGTAGCCTTTAAATCGGCCGTGGTCCGTTAGTATACGTCGGACCCGCGTGTCGCCACTATCAGTGATTGCAGACCGAGCGCCGCCACACGGCAGGTCTAGAGAGACTTCCTAGCACTCGCCCCAGTTGGACAGCCGACTTTGCTAGCGATGGTTCACTGTCTACATACGCTCTCATTTGCCAAGACGACAGTTTAGTATAGCCTTCAACTACGTCATTTGCTACGACCTAGCAAGGCGCCACATTCAGTTACTATTCTGAACAGATAATATTGTGAATCATGTACCGTCAAGAGCGACGTTCATCATTAATGGATTAAAGTTAATATCAAACTAATTATGTCCACTTTCTGAAGTCACATTCCTTGTCATGTTCCAGACCTCACGTCAGCATAGTTCTTCCCTCTTCACGCCAGCCTGCGTGAGCTAAAACGCGTGCATTTCGGCCTCCAGTCGTAACACGATGTTGGCTCTTCTGCTAACACAAAAGGTACCTCTCACCTGTACCAGTGCTTCTTCGTTTCCATTCGCGTACGGAGCGCAGGAAGAATGACTGTTTAAATGCTTATGTGCGCACTGTAATTAATTTGATCTTATCCTCACGATCCCTACTCGGGCGGATACGTAAGGAGTTGCATAGTATTTTCCTAGATCCATCATTTAACGTCGGTCCTTGAAACTTTATAAGTAGGCTTTCTTCGCGGAACAGTTTGCGTCTGTCAAACGCCTGCCAGTTCAGCGCCTCTGTGACACTCTCCCATTAGTCAAACAAACCTGTAACAATTCGTGCTGTTGTTCTCCGTGTACTTTCAATATCCCTCGTTTGTCCTATTTGGTACGAGTCCCACACACATGACAAATATTCTAGGATGGGTCGAGCGAGTGATTTTTAAGCAGTCTCATTTGTAGACTGATCCCACTTTCCCAATATTCTAACAATGAACCGAAGTCTGTCACCTGCCTTACTTATCACTGAGCTTATGTGACTATACCGTTTCGTGTACCTACAAAGAGTTACATCCAGGTACTGGTTAGAGTTCACCGCTTCCAACTGCAGCTTAGCATCATCATAACCATAGGAGTCTTAAGTTTGTTTAGTTTACCGAAGTGCACCGTTTCACATTTCTGTGCATTTGAAGCAAGTTGTCAATCTTGCCCCACGTTAAAATACTATCAAGCTCAATATATGTGCAGCTTTTTCCAGTTAGTATTTCATTACAGATCACTCCATCTGTGAAAAGTCTCAGGTTACTATTAATATTTTCCGCGAGGTCCCAACACACTTCCGTGAAGCACATCCGACGTTATTTTTACATCCGTCGCTTGATACCCCATTCGAATGTACTTCTGATAATAAGTGTACATGTGGCACTGAGTCCTAATGCTTTCGGAAATCGAGAAATACCGCATCTGCCTTACTGCCATGGTCCAGGGTTTTCCGTAAGTCATGTGAGAAAAGTGCGAGTTGGGTTTGACATGATCCGTGCTTTTGAAATCCATGCTGGTTGTCATAGAGGAGTTACCTCATTACGTCTGAGCTCAGAATATGCTCTAAGAATTTACAACAAATGAATGTCAAGGATATTGGGTGGCAGTTTTGTGGATCACTTTCCCTACCCTTCTTTTACACGAGTGTGACATGTTTTCTTCCACCTGCTGAGCACGGTTTTCTGTTCAAGGGATTCACAATAGACTATAGTTAAAAGAAGGGCTTAACTGGGCCGCAAATTCGGCGTAGAATCTAATACGTATTCCTTTGGGCCCTAAATACACCAATACGTAGTTCACTCATCTTTTCAGTGGTACGAGGATTAAATTGGGATAGCTCTCCTGGGTTTTCCTTTATAAAGGGACATTTAAAAACGTTGTTAAGATTTCTGCTTTTGGTTTGCTACTCTCAATTTCACTTCCTGTCTCGTCCATGGATGCTAACTTTGGTACCAGTAACAGCCTTTACGTAGGACCAGAATTTCTTTGGGTATTGTGAAAAATCATTCGACAGTATTCTGCTACGGTAGTAATTGGAGGCTTCACTCATTGCTCTTTTGGCAGCCAAACGCATCCCATTCAGCATCCCACTACTTGTGCACCAACGCTTTGTTTTACGCCTATTATGCAGTAGTGTGTGTTTCTTTAGAAGTTCCTTTAGAGTTACTGTATACCGTTTGCGTGGTCAGTTACTCTTTTAAACTTGAGCCATAGTTCCTCTGTGTGCACTTCTCCCGAACTAAAAGAAGGGACTTAACTTTGTACAGTCACCACCGAAGTATCTCTGCCGAAGACATCATAAGTGGTGCGGAACAAGCAGTTAGTGATGTCGGAGATTCTCGAGCGGTCTTCATTAAAAGAAAATGTCACTAGAAAGCACCTCCCTCAGGCTCCTCGACCACCTACAATATATGGCCTTCCAAAGGTTCGTAACAAGAGCACACC
This sequence comes from Schistocerca serialis cubense, assembly GCF_023864345.2. Classification (NCBI taxonomy): domain Eukaryota; kingdom Metazoa; phylum Arthropoda; class Insecta; order Orthoptera; family Acrididae; genus Schistocerca; species Schistocerca serialis. The sequence goes on along the minus strand of NC_064640.1, from coordinate 367,952,261 downwards.
CTTCCGTCCCATAGTGAGCACCATTGGTTCGTCAACTTACGGACTTGCAAAACATCTGGGCAGCTAAAAAAATGGCACTATGGGACTTAACATCTGAGGTCATCAGTCCCCTAGACTTAGACCTACTTAAACCTAACTAACCTAAGGACATCACACACAGCCATGCCCAAGGCAGGATTCGAACCTGCCACCGTACCAGCAGCGCGGTTCCGGACTGAAGCCTCTAGAGCCTCCCGGCCACAGCGGCCGGCATCATCTGGGCAGCCTCCTTAATCTGCACGGTGGTCATTGTGTGCTCCACATCAAGAATACGACCGACTTCATCAGTCGCATTACATGCCTGCGTCTTGGAGAAGGGGATATGATGGTCAGCTCTGATGTGGTGTCATTATTCACGCTCTGTCCACCAAAGATTCTATAAATCTGCTCTTATTATTATTACCGGAAACCTACCCACACGAACCGATATCTGTATGCTACCGACCGTCGCAGAAAAATTCTGTTCCGAGGACCTTGGTACATTGAACGTAAGCTATTTCAGAAAACCCTCCGAAAGAACTAAGTCACTTACGAAAAATATTCAAGGAAAACGGCTACGTCATCCGCCAAATTTCGGAAGACTTCTTGTCGAAGAAACGTAAGCTGAAGGTCCCTGAGGAGGACACGAAGAAGCTTGCGTTTTTGACGTTCGATGGATCAGTAACAGGAAAGATAAGCTGTCTCTTAAAGAGGCATAAAGTCGGTTCGATTTTCGGAGCTCCAGCAAAATTTCGATAACGAATGAGGCCTGTGAAAGACGATATAGGTCTCAGAGCACCAGGAGTACCCCGTGTGGGTGCGGGAAGTTTTATGTTGGACAGACTGTGCGTACTATTCAATAGCGCCGTGTAGAACATAAGAGATTTTTCCGTTTACGGTATCGTGAGAAATCAGCGGTAGCAGAACGTGTTCTGGAAAACGGAAGCCGTATGGCTTTCGCCGAGACATCTGTTACTAAACGGGGTAATAGTTTCTGGGATAGCGTCGTAAAAGAAGCGATCGAGATAAAACATTTCTGATAACACCCTCAATAAAGATGGCGACCTGCAGCTAGGCACAGCTTCGAACCCGACCATCGGAAGGTTGAAGCGGGGGCGGCAAGCCCTCAACGAAAACATAACCATATGTACCGCTGGAGCGAGCACCGGTGGCGTCATTGAAGGCAGTGCAGCGATATAAGGACGGTAGTAACAATCATTCGACAGTCACCACTCGACAATGGCCAAGGAGCACTCGGCCGAAAGCTCGTGGATTGGCGCGGCTGGAAGCCAGAATACGTCATAGCATTTCTCCTGTCTATTACTTAAAAATAAACAGTATTTATAGCAGAATTGAAATTGTCAATGTTTTATTCAGGATTTACTCGAAAATTGTTGGTCTGTAACGTGGAACAGAGGTTTGGTGTAGTAAAAATAAATAATACAAATGGTTCAAATGGCTCTGAGCACTATGGGACTCAACTGCTGAGGTCATTAGTCCCCTAGAACTTAGAACTAGTTAAACCTAACTAACCTAAGGACATCACAAACATCCATGCCCGAGGCAGGATTCGAACCTGCGCCCGTAGCGGTCTTGCGGTTCCAGACTGCAGCGCCTTTAACCGCACGGCCACTTCGGCCGGCTAAAAAATACAAATTTATCATAAAGCGCCAGCAAACGCGAAGCAAAAATATATCAAGCATCGCTTCAGTACTCCTAGAGCTTATATAAAACATGTTTCTGCTATCCACAAACAAACATTTATCAGTAATAACAGGAAACTATTGCCTTTGATCATGATGATGAACGTTCTGTTGAGTACAAAATAACAACACTGATTATTTATATATATATATATATATATATATATATATATATATATTCCTGGAAATGGAAAAAAGAACACATTGACACCGGTGTGTCAGACCCACCATACTTGCTCCGGACACTGCGAGAGGGCTGTACAAGCAATGATCACACGCACGGCACAGCGGACACACCAGGAACCGCGGTGTTGGCCGTCGAATGGCGCTAGCTGCGCAGCATTTGTGCACCGCCGCCGTCAGTGTCAGCCAGTTTGCCGTGGCATACGGAGTTCCATCGCAGTCTTTAACACTGGTAGCATGCCGCGACAGCGTGGACGTGAACCGTATGTGCAGTTGACGGACTTTGAGCGAGGGCGTATAGTGGGCATGCGGGAGGCCGGGTGGACGTACCGCCGAATTGCTCAACACGTGGGGCGTGAGGTCTCCATAGTACATCGATGTTGTCGCCAGTGGTCGGCGGAAGGTGCACGTGCCCGTCGACCTGCGACCGGACCGCAGCGACGCACAGATGCACGCCAAGACCGTAGGATCCTACACAGTGCCGTAGGGGACCGCACCGCCACTTCCCAGCAAATTAGGGACACTGTTGCTCCTGGGGTATCGGCGAGGACCATTCGCAACCGTCTCCATGAAGCTGGGCTACGGTCCCGCACACCGTTAGGCCGTCTTCCGCTCACGCCCCAACATCGTGCAGCCCGCCTCCAGTGGTGTCGCGACAGGCGTGAATGGAGGGACGAATGGAGACGTGTCGTCTTCAGCGATGAGAGTCGCTTCTGCCTTGGTGCCAATGATGGTCGTATGCGTGTTTGGCGCCGTGCAGGTGAGCGCCACAATCAGGACTGCATACGACCGAGGCACACAGGGCCAACACCCGGCATCATGGTGTGGGGAGCGATCTCCTACACTGGCCGTACACCACTGGTGATCGTCGAGGGGACACTGAATAGTGCACGGTACATCCAAACCGTCATCGAACCCATCGTTCTACCATTCCTAGACCGGCAAGGGAACTTGCTGTTCCAACAGGACAATGCACGTCCGCATGTATCCCGTGCCACCCAACGTGCTCTAGAAGGTGTAAGTCAACTACCCTGGCCAGCAAGATCTCCGGATCTGTCCCCCATTGAGCATGTTTGGGACTGGATGAAGCGTCGTCTCACGCGGTCTGCACGTCCAGCACGAACGCTGGTCCAACTGAGGCGCCAGGTGGAAATGGCATGGCAAGCCGTTCCACAGGACTACATCCAGCATCTCTACGATCGTCTCCATGGGAGAATAGCAGCCTGCATTGCTGCGAAAGGTGGATATACACTGTACTAGTGCCGACATTGTGCATGCTCTGTTGCCTGTGTCTATGTGCCTGTGGTTCTGTCAGTGTGATCATGTGATGTATCTGACCCCAGGAATGTGTCAATAAAGTTTCCCCTTCCTTGGACAATGAATTCACGGTGTTCTTATTTCAATTTCCAGGAGTGTACATATATATATATATATATATATATATATATATATATATATATATACGGCATACATGCGGACGTGCATTGTCCTGTTGGAACAGCAAGTTCCCTTGCCGGTCTAGGAATGGTAGAACGATGGGTTCGATGACGGTTTGGATGTACCGTGCACTATTCAGTGTCCCCTCGACGATCACCAGTGGTGTACGGCCAGTGTAGGAGATCGCTCCCTACACCATGATGCCGGGTGTTGGCCCTGTGTGCCTCGGTCGTATGCAGTCCTGATTGTGGCGCTCACCTGCACGGCGCCAAACACGCATACGACCATCATTGGCACCAAGCAGAAGCGACTCTCATCGCTGAAGACGACACGTCTCCATTCGTCCCTCCATTCACGCCTGTCGCGACACCACTGGAGGCGGGCTGCACGATGTTGGGGCGTGAACGGAAGACGGCCTAACGGTGTGCGGGACCGTAGCCCAGCTTCATGGAGACGGTTGCGAATGGTCCTCGCCGATACCCCAGGAGCAACAGTGTCCCTAATTTGCTGGGAAGTGGCGGTGCGGTCCCCTACGGCACTGCGTAGGATCCTACGGTCTTGGCGTGCATCCGTGCGTCGCTGCGGTCCGGTCCCAGGTCGACGGGCACGTGCACCTTCCGCCGACCACTGGCGACAACATCGATGTACTGTGGAGACCTCACGCCCCACGTGTTGAGCAATTCGGCGGTACGTCCACCCGGCCTCCCGCATGCCCACTATACGCCCTCGCTCAAAGTCCGTCAACTGCACATACGGTTCACGTCCACGCTGTCGCGGCATGCTACCAGTGTTAAAGACTGCGATGGAGCTCCGTATGCCACGGCAAACTGGCTGACACTGACGGCGGCGGTGCACAAATGCTGCGCAGCTAGCGCCATTCGACGGCCAACACCGCGGTTCCTGGTGTGTCCGCTGTGCCGTGCGTGTGATCATTGCTTGTACAGCCCTCTCGCAGTGTCCCGAGCAAGTATGGTGGGTCTGACACATCGGTGTCAATGTGTTCTTTTTTCCATTTCCAGGAGTGTATATATATTTGCAAACTGTTCTTGCATCAAAAGCAACGCGATCAACTAATTTTTATTACTTATAAAATGCAATTTATATTGTGTAACGATGTAAAGTATACAATGGACTAGCATAGAATGATGTGCAGTTCTAATTATGTGCAAAACAAATAAACAAGGAGAAATCGCCGGCTCCCAGTTTCTCTCGTACACATTTATTTATATTTCGCTGCCACTGCTACCGGTGATCCTACCATTTACTACGTCATATATGTACTGGCCCAAAACTACCGAACCGTAGTATTCGTAGAGCGTAGCTCTAATGACAACCGACGCCTGCATATTTTCTCAACTCATGATTAGTCTTTGCGAAAAGTAATTTGTTGTTCTCCAGATTGGTAGTTAATTTATTTTTCTGATCTGGGATGAAGTGCTTTTGAGTGAGTGTTGCGGAACTTATTGTGGCAAGATTCAGTCATAGCATCAGGAATTTATATTAAAGCTAATCCAGTACTCGTGAGAAATACACGCTCGAGGCAACTGTCGTTGCACAAGAATAACAGGAAGTCTTAGATGCTAACAGCAGCGTTACTGGATCAAACACCACATACGCGCCGGCCGGAGTGGCCGTGCGGTTCTAGGCGCTACAGTCTGGAACCGAGCGACTGCTACGGTCGCAGGTTCGAATCGTGCCTCGGGCATGGATGTGTGTGATGTCCTTAGGTTAGTTAGGTTTAGTTAGTTCTAAGTTCTAGGTGACTGATGACCTCAGAAGTTAAGTCGCATAGTGCTCAGAGCCATTTGAACCATTTTTGAACCACATACGCATTATGTTAATTTTTTTCGATTTTCTTTGAATCAAAGATATCTTCGCATAACTCACAAACAGACGTCAGATTCCATGTGTAATGCCGGACTATAAAAATTACAATGTATTATAAGAGTTTGGTTTCCCAATTAAGACTCTAGCAAAAATGATAGAATTATTAGACATGACGATGATAGTATATATCATTAGGCATCATCGCATCTGAAATGGTTTGCTCTTGCTTTCTTTGTCCTGACATCCAGCTCATCAAACAATTTGCACTGGGTCCTACGGGTAGACGTGGAGTCCGAAACATTGTCCAACACTGTTTTTATACGTGAAAATCTTATGGTGTAAAAAATGTTAATCGATTGAAAAAATTGTACGATCAATTGTGGATTGAATGCTGGTACTCTGGTTTTGTAATCAGAATACAGAAATAATTTACCTCTGAGCAATTTCTCGACAATAAAATGTTTTCGCACTCTGAGAGGAAAATTGGTCATTGAAATTTCATAAGAAGTTCCTGCCGCAAGAAAAACGCCTTTCGGAATGAAATTTCCACTCTGGAGCGGAGTATGCGTTGTTACGGAACTTCCTGGCAGATTAAAACTGTGCTCGACCGGGACTCGAACTCGGGACCTTTGCCTTGCGCAGGCAAATGTTCTACCGACTGAGCTACCCAAGGAAGACTCACAACCCGTCCCTACAGCTTTACTTCTGCAGTACCTCTTCTCCTACCGTAAAAGAGCCTTTGTTTTAATGATTGCCACCCCAATTCGCGTATCATATCCGTGACACTCCCTCCCCTTTTTTTGCCATAATATAAATCGAGGTGTCCTCCTTTGAACTTTTTCTATATTGTCTGTCAATCCTATTTGATGTGGATCCCACACTGCGTAGCAGTGCTTCAGAAGAGGACGCACAAGCGTAGAGTAGGCATTGTCTTTAGTAGACCTGTTGCATCTTCTAAATTTTCTGCCAATGAACTGCAGTGTTTGGTTTGCTTTCCCGACAACATTATCTGTGTGATCGGTCCAATTTAAGTTATTTGCAACTGTAATCCCTATGTATTTAATTGAATTCGCAGCCTGTTAAAGTATAACGCTCCACCTTCTGCAAGTATCAGTGGCTCCGAGAGCTCTAGACGATGACACTGACACACACACACACACACACACACACACACACACACACACACAAATCTTGCTCGGATGGACGTGGGCGGTAGAGCGTTACCTGCGAAACGCATGACGGTCAGGGCCTTCCGCGCAAAATTAACGTTCTCGAGAAAACTTTTCATTTGCGCTTGGTTCATCGAATCTCATTGTGGAGTGGTATTTCGATTCTATAAAGATTACGTGTCTGCAGATCGGTCTGAAATATGTGGCATTACTGAGTACTTCTACTTCGAAGCGCGCAGACCGAAGTAGCATTAGTTTTCTTTCATAACATCCATATTTGGATACTTCCATTCGCCATGTACTGTTAATAAGGTAAACGTAGGGCTTAACCAAGCTCTTACTTAAAATAACCGTTACAATTGCCCATTTTCGGGCAAATTGATTTTCGTTCTTACACATCGAGAGAAAATCCTCGTATAAATATTCATGGAAGGTGTCGACGTTCCAGGTGAAGCTAATAGATGCTGACACATGTTTGCATACGAAGGACCCATAAAATGTCAGTGGTGTGTGCACGTCTGGCATGTACAGCCCAGCTCGTTTGGTCATGTTTTGTTAACGACGTAGTCCTCTGACTAGCGCCAGAGAAGGCGGCGAAATTGTTTGTCACACGATCGACCACGTAATCAAAGCATGGGTAAAATTCCAAGAAAAACTAGTATTCATGGCGGTGATTGCGTGCTATTCACTCGATGGAATAATAGCTTCTCTACACAGCAATATATAATTTTTAAAAAGTGACGTATGTTATTCACTCTCTGCAGCTGTTTTTCTAACTCCCCCCCCCCCCACCCCGCCCTCCTCCCTCCCCCTTTAGAAAGTGCCGAAATAATTTTTATGCTATTCTGCTGCAGATGAAAGGAATATACTTCTAATGGTCTGTAGTTACGTACACACTGAAAAGCCAAAGAAACTGGTACACCTGCCTAATATCGTATAGGGCCCCCACGAGCACGCAGAAGTGCCGCAACACGACGTGGCACGGACTAGACTGTCTGAAGTAGTGCTGGAGGGAGCTGACACCAAGAATCCAGCAGGGCTGTCCATAAATCCGTAAGAGTACGAGGGGATGAAGATCTCTTCTGAACAGCACGTTGCAAGGCATCCCAGATATGCTCAATAATGTTCATGTCTGGGGAGTTTGGTGGCAAGCGGAAGTGTTTAAAATCAGAAGTGTGTTCCCTGGAGCCGCTCTGTAGCAATTCTGTACGTGTGGGGCGTCGCATTGTCCTCTTGGAATTGTCCAAGTCCGTCGGAATGCACAATGGACGTGAATGGATGCAAGTGATCAGGCAGGATTAATACGTACGTATCACCTGTCAGAGTCGTATCTAGTCGTATCAAGGGTCCATATCACTCCAACTGCACACGTCCCACACCATTACAGAGCCTCCACCAGCTCGAACAGTCCCCTGCTGACATACAGGGTCCATGGATTCATGAGGTTGTCTCCATACCCAACACGTTCATCCCCTAGATAAAATTTGAAACGAGACTCGTCCGATCAGGCAACATGTTTCAAGTCATTAGCCGCCTAGTGTCGGTATTGACGGGCCCCGGGGGAGACGTAAAGCTTTGTAGGGTACACGAGTGGGCCCTCGGCTCCGAAAGCCCATATCCATGGTATTTCGTTGAATGTTTCGCACACTGACACTTGTTGATGGACCAGCGTTGAAATTTACAGCAATTTGCGGAAGGTTTGCACTTCTGTCACGTTTAACGATTCTCTTCAGTCGTCGTTGGTCCCGTTCTTGCAGGATCTTTTTGTGGCTGCAGCTGTGTCGGAGATCTGATGTTTTACCAGATTCCTGATATTCACGGTACTCTCGTGCAACGGTCGTACTGGAAAATCCCTACTTCATCGCTACCTCGGAGAGGCCGTGTCCCATCGCTCGTGCGCCGACGCTCAAACTCACTTAAATCTTGATAACCTGCCACTGTAGCAGCAGTAACCGATGTAACAACTGCGCCAGACACTAGTTGTCATATATATAGGCGTGACCGCCAGCAGCGCCATCTTCTGCAAGTTTACATATCTCTGTGTTTGAATACGCAGGCCTATACCAGTTTCCTGGCGCTTCTGTGGAGCTGCTTTGAAAAAAATCTGTAATTTTGTAACTCCATGGTGAAATAACATTATTTTTGTTGCTGGAGAACTAGGAACCATTAGAAAATAGTGTCTCCCTCTGCGGGTCTGGGGCTTAAAACAGGCCCGAGGTATTCCTTCCTGTCGTAAGAGGCGACTAACAGGAGTCTCACAAGTTTCGGCCTTTATGTGATGGTCCCCTGTAGGGTTTGACCTCCATTTTTCAAAATTTTCCCCGAAGAGCGAGCCAATTGGGGAAGGGTGCGTTACATGGAGCATAGCGTCCATGATGCGTTGAGACCTTTTGCATCTTTCATCGACGTGGATCTGCACTTCCGCTAATTCTCCAGCTGTTGAGCGAGGTCACCCTCCTGGGTGCGTTTTCCTGCGTCCTCTGTGCAGTATCGCTTTCTGGCTGTCGACGGTAATGGACTTCTTAGCTCGTTTGCGCCTGTCCGTTGTGCTGGGGCCGCCATGTACCCTGTTCGTTGTAGCCCCCTGACCACACAGGGATCTCTCTGCTTATGCCTGCCCCCATTAACTCCCCACGTATGCCAAGGAGTAGTTGCCCATCACCCTGGGGCATCGGGACTCCTGTCAATGGCCATCCTGCCAGGTGGCCTTTGCTGCCGCTGGGTGATGCCCGTGGGGAGGGGCTCCTGGTCGTAGTGGGCGGTATCAGAGCGGATGACATGCCATGAAGCGTAGTACGTCATCTCTTGCTGGTGGTCAAACACCAGCAGTCTCTAAGAGGTGTAAGAGGTGTTCTAACTTCAATGCTAAGAAATACGACCCCAAATAGTCGCCCCCCCCCCCCCCCCCCCCGCCGGCCACACCATCGGAGGAACGCCAGGCTAAGGATGGCAGCAAAGCTTATTCACCCTGGTACCTCATATGTACGAGAGTGGATGGGGAACCTTTTTTGTCAAGTTTTTTGTGGAGCATTTAGAGGACACGTTTCGGGAGGTGGAGGGCTTGTCCAAACTGCGGTCAGGGTCGGTCTTCATCAAAACAGTATCCTCTGCCCAGTAGCGGGCACTACCCGCCTGTGACAAGCTGGGGGATGTTCCTGTTTCCATCACGCCTCATAAGAGCTTAAATATGGTCCAGAGTATCATATTTCACAGGGATCTTCTTTTTCAGTCTGACGATGAGCTGCGCGCCAATTTAGAGTGGCGAGGTGTCCATTTCGTCCGGCGCGTCCACTGGGGTCTGAGGGATAATCAGGTTGCCACTGGTGCCTTCATCATGGCCTTCGAGTGTGATGCATTGCCCAAGAATGTCAAGGTGATGGTCTACCACTGTAACATAAAGCCTTATATCCCTCTCCCGATGCAGTGCTTTAAGTGCTGGAAATTCGGCCATATGTCTTCCCACTGTACTTCCAGCGTCACGGATCGGGATTGTGGACGTTCCTCACATTCCAATACTCCTTGTGCCCCGCCTCCCATCTGTGTCAACAGCGGAGAGCACCATTCACCTTGCTCGCCAGACTGCAGGAGTCTCCAGAAAGAAAGAAAAATAATGGAATACAACACCCTGGACCGACTGACCTACACTGAGGCTAAGAGAAAATATGAGAGGCTACACCCTGTGCATATGACGCCAACCTACGCTGCCGCTATGACAACGGTTCTACCATCTTCCGTTCCGCCGTGTACAGTTGGCTCTCAGAGCCATCAGGCTCCACCTGCCCCCTTGATGGTGGAGGGAATTGCCCTCCCTGTTGTTCCTGCACAACCTACTTCAGGAGCAACACCCCCTCCCCCCTCCCCCTGCCCCCCGACCCCATCGGGGACGTCAGTCCCCACTTCTCAGCCAGAGAAGAGTAAGTCTTCTTTGGCTCCTCTCGCCAGGAAGGGTTCCCTTGGGTCACTCCCTTCACAGGTTCCTACCAGTGGCAAAACTGACACCTGCCAGTGGCTGAAGCAACAACAGGTATCTGGTCGAGGGGTTCATGGTCCTCCTCAGTCCCTGAGACTGAATCAGTGAAGTCCTCACATCAGGACCAACCTAAGGAGCAGCGAGAGAAACCTAAAAAGAAAAAGACCCCCAAGAACCAAGACGCGCACACCACCACTACCTACAAGCTCTGTGTCTGAGGATGAGGTGGAGATTGTGGCGTCTGCTGAGGACCTAGATCTCACTGGGCCCTCAGACACAATGTATGTCGATCGCACAGCTACTAATCTAGTTGCAGCAGGTGACCCTGAGGCGTGGACTGCCTCATTGAGTGTTTCATGCCATCACAGTCTCACGATCACGTAATCCTCCAGTGGAATTGCAGCGGTTTTTTCCACCACCTGGCTGAGCTACAGCAACTGTTAAGCTTTACACCTGCTTTCTGCATTGCCCTCCAGGAAACTTGGTTCCCGGCAATGCGGAACCCTGCCCTTGGCAGCTATAAGGGATATTACAGGAACCGTAGCGACTATAATAGTGTCGGGTGGAGTTTGCGTCTATGTCCTGAACTCAGTATGTAGTGAACCTGTGCCCCTTCAAACCCCTCTTGAAGTTGTGGCTGTCAGGTTAAGGATGACGCAGGAAATAACTGTCTGAAATGTATATCTTCCTCCAGATGGTGCAGTACCCCTGAACGTATTGGCTGCACTGTTTGATCAACTCCCTAAACCTTTCCTAGATTTTAAGGGCAATAACCCAGTGCGGGGTGATGCCATGCTTACTGGCCGAGGTAGGGAGGTCGAAAATTTACTGTCACAACTCGACCTCTGCCTCTTAAATAGAGGTGCCCCCACACATTTCAGTGTGGCACATGGCACATAATCGGCCATTGATCTCTCGGTTTGCAGTCATGGCCTTCTCCCTACTATCCACTGGAGAGCACATGACGAACTGTGTGGTAGTGACCACTTCCCCATCTTCTTGTCACTCCCCTGGCCTCATGCCGACGGACGCCTATCCAGATGAGCTTTAAACAAGGCAGACTTCGAAGCTTTCACCACTGCTGTCACCGCTGAATGTCCCCCACATTGTGCCATCGATGTTGTCGTTGAGCATGTCACTACTACGATCGTTTCTGCGGGGGAAAACGCGATCCCTCGTTCTTTAGGGTGCCCCCAGTGAAAGACAGTGCCTTGTTGGTCGCCGGAAGTCACTGAGGCAATAAAGAGCGTCAGTGAGCTCTACAGCGACATAAGCGGCACTCCTTCCCTAGAGCACCTGATAGACTGTAAGCGGCTCCTTGCCCGCGTTCGCCAGTTTAATCGACAAAAAAAGGAGTGTTGGGAGATGTATGTCTCGACTATTGGGTGCCATGCGTAACCTTCCCTAGTTTGGACGAAGATCAGACGTCCTTTTGGCTACCAGACCCTAACAGGTGTCCCTGGAATTAACATCGGTGGCGTATAATCTACCGACGCAAACGTGATTGCCGAACACTTTGCTGATCACTATGCTCGAGCTTCTGCGTCGGAGAACTACCCCCCAGCCTTTCGCACCCTCAAACGGCGGATGGAAAGGGAAGTTCTCTCGTTCACTACACGCCACAGTGAACCGTATAACGCCCCGTTTACTGAGTGGGAGCTCCTCAGCGCCCTTGCACATTGCCCCTACACAGCTCCTGGGCCACATCGGATCCGCAATCAGATGATTATACATCTCTCATCTGACTACATTCGACATCTCGTCATCTTCAACCAGATCTGGTGCGATGGCGTCTTTCCATCGCAATGGTGGGAGAGCACCATCATTCCGGTGCTCAAACCCGGTCAAAACCCGCTTGACGTGGATAGCTACTGGCCCATCAGCCTCACCAACGTTATTTGTAAGCTGCTGGAACGTATGGTGTGTCGGCAGTTGGGTTGGGTCCTGGAGTCACGTGGCCTACTGGCTCCATGTCAGGGCGGATTCCGCCAGGGTCTCTCCACCACTGATAACCTTGTGTCCTTCAAGTCTGCCATTCGAGCAGCCTTTTCCAGACGCCAACATCTGGTTGCCATCTTTTTTTTTTTACTTACATAATGCGTACGAGATGACCGGGCGACATCATATCCTTGCCACATTGTATGAGTGGGGTCTCAGGGGCCTGCTCCAGAATTTTATCCAAAACATCTTATCGCTCCGTACTTTCCACGTCCAAGTCGGTGCCTCCCGTAGTTCCTCCGTATTCAGGAGAATGGCGTTCTGCAGGGCTATGTATTGAGGGTCTCTCTAGTTTTAGGTTCTGTTAACGGTCTAGCAGCAGCTGTAGGACCTTTGGTCTCACCTTCTCTGTACGCGAATGACTTCTGCATTTCGTACTGTTCCTCCAGTACTGGTGTTGCTGAGCGGCGCCTCCAGGGAGCCATTCACAAGGCGCATTCATGGGCTCTAGCCCACAGCTTCCAGTTTTCAGCCGCTAAGTCGTGTTTCATGCAATTCTGTTGGCGTCCCACCGTTTATCCAGAACTAGAACTTCACCTTACTGACGATCCACTCACTGTAGTGGAGACATATCGATTCTTAGGACTGGTTTTCAACGCCCCATTGACTTGGCTACCTCATCTTCGTCAGCTTAACCGGAAGTGCTGGCAGCACCTCAATGCCATCCGCTGCCTGAGCAACACCAACTGGGGTGCAGATCGCCTACGCTGTTGCAGCTCTACAGAGCCCTTGTTCAATCCCGCCATGACTATGGGAGTCTGGTTTACGGTTCGGCGGCGCCCTCTGCGTTGCGTTTACTCGACTCTCCAGACGGGAGCTTTTAGCACGATTCCAGTGCCCTGGTGGAGGCAGGAGTCCCTCCATTGAAGGTTAGGCGTGCACAACTGCTCGCCTGTTACGTTGTATTCGTTCGTAGTTCTCCTGCGCATCCGAATTACCGTCTCCTTTTCCCAACCACGGCGCTTCATTTTCCGAATCGGTGGCCCAGGTCAGGGCTTACGATTGCGGTCTGAACTTGAGTCCTTCCCGTTACCTCCTCTCCTCGAAGTCCATCCACGTACACTTCCATGGTGTATATCAAGGCTGCAGATTCTTCTGGACTTTTCATATGGCCCTAAGGACTTCGTTAACCTAGCCCGCATCTCGTGGTCGTGCGGTAGCGTTCTCGCTTCCCACGCCCGGGTTCCCGGGTTCGATTCCCGGCGGGGTCAGGGATTTTCTCTGCCTCGTGATGGCTGGGTGTTGTGTGCTGTCCTTAGGTTAGTTAGATTTAAGTAGTTCTAAGTTCTAGGGGACTGATGACCATAGATGTTAAGTCCCATAGTGCTCAGAGCCATTTGAACTATTTGAACTTAGTTAACCCTGCGGCTCTCCGCTATCACTTCCTCTCGATTCTCCACATGTACCGGGGCCATGAAGTGGTTTACACCAATGACTCGATGGCTGATGGTCACGCAGCCTTTGCTTATGTTCATGGAGGACACATTGTACAGCACTGCTTGCCAGATGGCTGCAGTGTTTTCACTGCAGAGCCGGCGGCTATATCTCGTGCTCCTGAGCACATCCACTAATGGCCTGGAGAGTCATTTCTCCTGTGTACTGACTCCTTGAGCAGCCTACAAGCTATCGACCAGTGTTACCGTCGCCATTCTTTGGTAGCGTCCATTCAGGAGCCCATCTATGCCCTGGAACGGTCCCATCGTTCAGTGGTGTTTGTGTGGACCCCAGGACACGTCGGAATCACAGGCAACGAACTTGCCGACAGGCTGGCCAAACAGGCTACGAGGAAACCGCTTCTGGAGATGGGCATCTCCGAAACTGACCTGCGTTCTGTCTTACGCCGCAGGGTTTTTCGGCTTTTGGAGAAGGAATGGCATAACAGTACACACAACAAACTGCATGCCATTAAGGAGACTACAAATGTGTGGAAGTCTTCCATGCGGTCCTATCGCAGGGAATCAGTTGTCCTCTGCCGGCTCCGCATTCGTGAGGACCCACCTCGGTGTCGCTGTGGCTCACCAATGACGATCGTCCACCTCTTCCTGGACTGTCCACTTTTAGCCGCTCTGCGGCAGACTTCTAACTTTCCCAGCACCCTACCTTCGTTGTTTGGCGACAATGCCTCAACAGCAGCTTTATTTTTACGTTTTATTCGTGAGGGTGAGTTTTATCATTTGATCTAAGTTTTAGCGAATGTCCTTTGTCTCTCTGTGTCTTCCACCCAAGTGCTTTTAGGGTGGAGGTTTTAATTTGTTGCAAAGTGGCTGGCTTCTCCTTTTTATACTCATGGTCAGCCAGCCATGGTAATCTGCTCTCTTGTTTTGATCTCTTCTACATGTTTCTTAGCCGGCCGCTGTGGCGGAGCGCTTCTAGGCTCTTCAGTCCAGAACCACGCCGCTGATACGGTCGCAGGTTCGAATCCTGCCTCGTGCATGGATGTGTGTGATGTCCTTAGGTTGTTAGGTTTAAGTAGTTTTAAGTCTACGGTACTGATGACCTCAGATGTTAAGTCCCATAGTGCTTAGAGCCATTTGAACAATTTTTTTACATGTTTCTTGCGTCTCTCTGTGGTTTCCGTGTCCGATTTTGTCCATTTTAGTGTTTTTTGCCCTTGTGGATTTCTCCTTTCTTCCAGCTGTGTTTTTTATGTCTCGACTATTTTGCTGCTACACTTGTGAAATTGTTTTAATCGGAACAAGGGACCGATTGCCTGGCAGTTTGGTCCCTCCCCCCCCCCCCCCCTCTTTTAAACCAACCAACCAACCAAAATAGTGTCACGTTTGGAGCGCATTCCTTTATATTGTATTTTCAAAAGTCTGACAATGCCGGAAAAGCGCGCTGAGCTGATTTTCGCAACTCTTTTGAGTTTTTTCGTACTGTTGTAACGAATAAAATTCCCTTCTTCGACGTAAAATACATTTCTGGCGAAAATAACATACCCTGTTTAAAAGTTTTTTGAGCGGTGTATTGTTTCTCTCCACTCCACGCGTAGACTCTAAAAAGATGGTGTCTTAGGAGAAATAAACGTAATAGTATTGGTAATAACACTTTCGGATTATATTTAACGTATATCAGTGGAAGTGGAAAACGTTAGAAAAGTAAGGAAGAAAGACGAATATAGCGTCACGTCGACAGCCCGTTCATTAGAGACGGAGCACTGCACAATTACGAAAGGATAGGGAGGGAAATCGGATATCATTTGCCTGGAGTGATTTAGGGAAAACGCGGAAACCTAAAACTGGATGGCCGAACGGGCTTTAAACCGTCGTCCTCTCGAATGAGAAACCAGTGTACTAACCACTGCGCTACCTCGCTCGGTAGAACGCTACAGATCATTATTGCCACTGAGCGAGGTGGCGCAGTGGTTAGCACACTGGACTCGCATTAGGGAGGACGACCGTTCAGACCCGCGCCCGACCATCCTGACAGGTTTTCTGTGATTTCCCTACAACGCTTCAGGCAAATGCCAGGATGGTTCCTTTGAGAGGGCACGGCCGACTTCCTTCCTAATCCGATGGGACCGATGACCTTGCAGTTTGGTTCCCTCCCCCAAATCAACCACCCACCACTGCCAGAACACACTGGTACATAATTTTCAAAGCACGCAGTATATTAGCACGAAACGTATGCGACAATATTAAAAATTTCCTGTTTAGCAAATATGTCGCTATAATTGGAGGGAAAGCGTTAGAAAAAGGAGTAGTTTTGATTGTTTTCTCGCCAAGATGGTTACAATTTTTATGAAAGTGAATTACTTCACACACAGTTTGTACTAATTTATTACTTAAAAGGCTACATAAAACCGCTATTTAAGGAAATATAATGTAGTTGAAACTGTTGCGAAGTCGTGAGAGTTCTACGAGAACGAGTAAATTACGTAGCTAACAACAGCTGGCAATAATACAAGAAAATTTAGCATAATTTTTATAAGTGGTAGAAATATTAACACATCTTTCAGATTCAACATCAGAGTAAATCATTAGAACCGTATGTAAGTTAGAGCTTTGGAGTAACCGCAGATACGACACAAGCTTTAAGAAAATGTGATGTAAATGGTTACATGAGGGTAGTCAACTGGATGTCGGTAATTCATAGTGTGTGTTATACGGCGACAAGTGAAGAGCCACACATTTCGTAGAGATTTGCAAGTAAAGCAAGTGTTTTACGCTAGTCCTCAATGAAAAGAAAGGCGTTATTGGTTCTGATCCTCGCTGCTGCGTAAGATCATCTTGGTGAGAAGTTGAACGCACTGTGTACCCGTAACCTACTTGTCGCAGAGACAACACACTAAGATAAATTAATGATTTATGACGACGTGTTAACACAGGTTATTTTTGAGTTTTATTCGAGACTGGTATGGGGAAAAAGCTAAAATTGTGGGTTGTCTCTGGTCCTACCACACAGCATGTAATGGTGTGCAGAGCAAATACAGGGTGTTTGGAAATACCCATTACAGACTTCCATGATGTGTAGAGGGGAGGGAGTACATAATATTTTTAACTAGAACCCATGTTCGGAAACGCCATCCAAGGACGCTCCCCCTGCGGGTCCGGGGTAAGAATAGGCCCGAGGTATTCCTGCCTGTCGTAAGAGGCGACTAAAAGGAGTTTCAACCGTTTCGGCCTTCCATGTGATGGTCCCCCTTGGGGTTTGACCTCCATTTTCAAAATTCTACAGAAGTACGAGCCTTTTGGGGAAGGGCGCCTTACGTGGTGTACCATTGGTCCTCAGTGCACTAAGACCTTGGCACTCAGCATTGTAACGGCGTTGTAACCATACCCACTATTCCTCAAATTGGGCCTAAACGCCTGATGGGTTGTACAAGTTACGCCCATAGTGCGTCCCCATCTGCACCTACGATCATGATGGACTTTCCATGGCACCAGAAATCCAGCACGGTAGCCAGTCTGTTGTGGTGGGGTCGTCATGTACCCTCTAGGTTGTAGCCCCCTGACAACACAGGGATCGTACTGCCGATACCTGAGCTGCACCCACCCCACGTCGGCCAAGGAGTAGATGCCCGTTTCCTTGGGGCATCAGGACTCCCGGCAGCGGTCATCCTGCCAGCTGGCCCTTGCTGAGGCTGGGTGGCGCCCGTGGGGAGAGCCCCTGGTCGGAGTGGGTGGTGTCGAGGCGGACGTTTCGCAGATGAAACGTCAACACGTATCAGGTCGCTCCTCGGCCGAGTCTTTCAAAAGGAAAGGTACTGTCTCTGGTTCTGGTTCTCCTGCCCTTTCCCCCTTGGCCACTCCCTGGGACGAGGGACAGGCCCGCCAGCTTGGGGCGAAGTACTTCCCCCGCTATTTGGTCTGTTCTCGAACCGATGGGGGGACGTTCGCCACCTCCAAGCCCATGTTCTTTGTTCAGCACATCGAGGACATCTTCGGGGAAATCAAGGCTCTCAGTAAGATGCGTTTGGGGTCCGTTCTTATAAAGACCACCTCCGCCACACAGTCAGCGGCGCTCCAGGCGTGCGACCGACTAGGGGACATCCCAGTGTCCATTGTCCCGCATCTGGCACTAAATAGGACGCAGGGGGTTATTTTTCATCGGGACCTCCTGCTGCAATCTGATGAGGAGCTCAGGGCCAACCTGGAGCGCCGAGGCGTGCATTTCGCCCGGCGAGTCCAGCGCGGCCCCAAAGACCGTCGCATCGACACTGGGGGGGACGTTCTCCCGGAGAAGGTAAAGGTGTTGTGCTACCGGTGCGACGTGCGACCTTACGTCCCGCCTCCTATGCGCTGTTTTCGGTGTTTGCGCTTTGGGCACATGTCGTCACGGTGTGAGGCTGAGCCCCTTTGTGGCGATTGTGGACGTCCTCTTCGTGAGGAACATACATGCACCCCACCACCTCGGTGCGTTAATTGTCCTGGCATCCACTCGCCTAGATCCTTAGACTGCCCCGCGTATCAGAAGGAGAAGAAGATTCAAGAACTCAAAACTTTGGATCGTCTCTCTTATTCTGAGGCGAGCAAGAAGTATGACCGCCTCCATCCCGTGACGTTGACCACTTCGTTTGCCTCAGTTGTGTCCACTCCTTCCACGGTATCCTCACCCCTATCCTGTCCCCCCTCCGCCTCCTCCCCCCATCCGAGGTCTATACCTCTGCCTCCCAAATCCCTCCCTTCCAAATCCTCCTCCCCCGTGGCCCCTGCCCCTTCTGCCCCAGGGGCCACCCTTCCTCCTCCTCCTCCTCCCCCCCCCCGTCGCCTGAGAAGCGATCCTCTTCTCAGGCGTCCATCGGGGAAACGTTCCGGACCCCAGCTTCCGAGGTCCAGCGTTCCAAAACGGACCCCGCGCGTGAGGACCTTCTTCGGGTCCAGCCCACCATCCCTGTGCCTCCTCGGACTTCCAAGAAGGCCTCCAAGAAGAAGTCTCTATCCCCCTCTCCACCCCGGCGCGTTTCGTCTGACGCTCCATCCATGAGTCGCTGCTCCCGGCCGTCCTCAGTTTCGCCGGGACGCTCTGCTGCCAGGCGCTCAGCTGGCCTCTCGTCGGCAAATGATGCTGCCCCTCCTACACAACCCGGGACAGCGGCCGCAGCTGGCGACGACTCGATGGAACAGGATCCGCCTCCCGACGGTTGTAGCGTTGTTCCTTCGAAGCCTGGCCCTCCGCGGGCGTCGAGGTGACCAGCTCTTCCCCCGTCTCGTTCCCCCTCTTTTTTGACTAGCGATGGCCTTGTTACATTGGAACATAAGAGGTATTCGATCTAATCGGGAGGAATTACAACTGCTGCTCCGCCTGCACTGTCAGCTCGTCCTTGGTCTCCAGGAAACCAAGTTGCGCCCGACTGACCGTATTGCCTTTACCCACTATACCTCGGAGCGGTATGACCTCACCCCTGTGGACGGTATCCCAGCTCATGGTGGGGTCATGTTGCTCGTTCGGGACGATGTCTATTACCATCCCATCCCATTGACCACCCCACTCCAAGCAATAGCTGTCCGTATTACTCTTTCTGCTTTTACTTTTTCAGTTTGTACCATCTACACTCCATCGTCATCCACTGTTAGTCGGGCTGACATGATGCACCTGATTGTTCAGCTTCCCCCGCCGTTTTTATTGTTTGGCGACTTCAATGCCCATCATCCCCTTTGGGGCTCTCCTGCATCCTGTCAAGGAGGCTCACTCTTGGCGGATGTCTTCAACCATCACAATCTTGTCTGCCTCAATACTGGCGCCCCGACTTTCCTCTCGGACTCTACTCATACCTACTCCCACTTGGACCTCTCGATCTGTTCTACCACTCTTGCCCGTCGGTTCGAGTGGTATGTCCTTTCTGACACCTATTCGAGCGACCACTTCCCCTGTGTCGTTCGTCTCCTGCACCACACCCCATCCCCACGTCCTTCGAGCTGGAACATACCAAAAGCTGACTGGGGACTTTACTCCTCCCTGGCGACCTTTCTGGACCACGATTTTCTCAGTTGTGACAGTCAGGTCGAATACCTCACGGCTGTTATCATCAATGCTGCCGAACGTTCCATTCCTCGTACTACCTCTTCTTCACGTCGCGTTTCCGTCCCCTGGTGGAACGAGGCTTGTAGAGACGCTATCCGTGCTCGACGACGTGCTTTACGCACGTTTCGCCGCCATCCTACGTTGGCGAATTGTAATGGATACAAACGACTCCGAGCGCAATGCCGTAGAGTCATCAAAGACAGCAAAAAAGCTTGTTGGGCCTCTTTCACCAGCTCCTTTAACAGTTTTACTCCCTCTTCTGTCGTATGGGGTGGCCTGCGCCGGCTGTCGGGCATTAAGGCCCACTCCTCGGTACCTGGCCTGACCTCAGGTAATGAGGTCCTCATTGATCCTGTGGCTGTCTCCAACGCCTTCGGCCGGTTTTTCGCGGAGGTTTCATGCTCCGCCCATTACCACCCTGCCTTCCTTCCCAGGAAAGAGGCAGAAGAGGCTCGGCGACCTTCCTTCCACTCGCTGAATCTGGAAACTTATAATGCCCCCTTTACTATGCGGGAACTCGAACATGATTTTGCACTGTCCCGGTCCTCTGCTCCGGGGCCAGATGCCATTCACGTTCAGATGCTGGCACACCTTTCTCCGGCGGGCAAAAGCTTCCTTCTTCGTACCTACAATCGCGTCTGGACCGAAGGTCAGGTCCCCATGCGTTGGCGTGACGCTGTCGTTGTTCCTATACCCAAACCCGGGAAGGATAGACACCTTCCTTCTAGTTACCGCCCCATTTCTCTTACAATCTGTGTCTGTAAGGTGATGGAGCGCATGGTTCATTCTCGGTTAGTCTGGATTCTTGAATCTCGACGGCTTCTTACCAATGTCCAATGCGGCTTTCGTCGCCGCCGCTCCGCTGTTGACCACCTTGTGACCTTGTCGACATTCATCATGAACAACTTTTTGCGAAGGCGCCAAACGGTAGCCATGTTCTTCGATTTGGAGAAGGCTTATGATACCTGTTGGAGAGGAGGTATCCTCCGCACTATGCACAGGTGGGGCCTACGCGGTCGCCTGCCCCTTCTTATTGATTCCTTTTTAACGGACCGAAAGTTTAGGGTACGTGTGGGTTCCGTATTGTCCGACGTCTTCCTCCAGGAGAACGGAGTGCCTCAGGGCTCCGTCTTGAGCGTAGCCCTTTTTGCCATCGCGATCAATCCAATTATGGATTGCATTCCACCTAATGTCTCAGGCTCTCTCTTTGTCGATGACTTCGCGATCTACTGCAGTGCCCAGAGAACATGCCTCCTAGAGCGCTGCCTTCAGCGTTGTCTAGACAGCCTATACTCATGGAGCGTGGCAAATGGCTTCCGGTTCTCTGAAGAGAAGACGGTTTGTATCAACTTTTGGCGATATAAAGCGTTCCTTCCGCCATCCTTACATCTCGGTGCCGTTGTTCTCCCATTCATGGAAACAACTAAGTTTCTAGGGCTCACGTTGGACAAGAAACTTTGTTGGTCTCCGCATGTCTCTTATTTGGCGGCCTGTTGTACACGTTCCCTTAATGTCCTCAGAGTTCTTAGCGGTTCATCTTGGGGAGCAGATCGCACTGTCCTGCTTCGCTTGTATCGGTCCATAGTCCGATCGAAGCTGGATTATGGGAGCTTCGTCTACTCGTCTGCTCGGCCATCGCTCTTACGCCGTCTCAACTCCATCCACCATCGGGGGTTACGTCTTGCGACTGGAGCCTTCTACACTAGTCCTGTCGAGAGTCTTTATGCTGAAGCTGCGGAATTACCATTGACCTACTGGCGCGACGTACTGCTGTGTCGGTATGCCTGCCGGCTGTTGTCTATGCCCGACCACCCCTCTTACCAGTCCTTCTTCGCCGATTCTCTCGACCGTCAGTACGGGTTGTATGTGTCTGCCCTGCTGCCCCCCCGGAGTCCGCTTCCGTCGCCTGCTTCGACAATTGGATTTTGCCCTCCCTACCACCTTCAGAGAGGGGGAGAGCCTGACACCACCTTGGCTCCAGGCTCCGGTTCATATTTATCTCGACCTCAGCTCACTCCCGAAGGAGGGTACTCCGGCTGCAGTGTATTGCTCACGGTTTGTCGAACTTCGTGCTCGACTTGCCGGTCACAACTTTATTTACACCGATGGCTCCAAAACTGACGATGGTGTCGGCTGTGCCTTTGTCGTCGGGGCCGCCACCTTTAAATACCGGCTCCTCGACCAATGTTCGAGCTTTACGGCCGAGCTTTTTGCTCTCCATCAGGCCGTTCAGTATGCCCGCCGCCACCTCCATTCATCGTATGTACTCTGCTCTGACTCACTCAGTGCTCTTCAGAGCCTTGGAGCTCCCTATCCGGTCCATCCCTTGGTTCAACGGATACAGCAGTCCCTCCATTCTTTCGCTGATAATGGTTCTCCTGTCAGCTTTCTGTGACTTCCCGGACATGTAGGAGTGCCTGGGAATGAGGCTGCAGATGCTGCAGCCAAGGCTGCAGTCCTCCTGCCTCGGCCAGCCTCCCATTGTGTCCCGTCATCTGACGTTCGTGGGGTTGTTTGTAAGAGGCTTGTGTCCTTGTGGTGGGATAC
Source organism: Schistocerca serialis cubense (assembly GCF_023864345.2). NCBI lineage: Eukaryota > Metazoa > Arthropoda > Insecta > Orthoptera > Acrididae > Schistocerca > Schistocerca serialis. The sequence continues at coordinate 367,929,945 of NC_064640.1, read as the reverse complement.
TTGGTCCTCACTTCAAGGAAACAAGCTCCGGGCAGTAAAACCGTTGCCAACTGCTTGGACAACCTCCTCCCGACCATCTCGGCGAGAAGAGGTCCTTCTGACCAGGTTGCGGATTGGGCATTGCTGGTTTAGCCACCGCTACCTGCTCTCCGGTGACCCAGCCCCGCAGTGCCCTTGTGGTCAAGCATTAACAGTGCGCCATGTTTTATTGTCGTGTCCCCGCTTTAGTCAATCTCGTGTTGTCCTGTCCCTGCCATCTACTTTACCGGATATTTTAGCTGATGACGCTCGAGCAGCTGCTCGTGTTCTGCGTTTTGTAACTTTGACTGGCTTGTCCAAAGACATCTAACTTTTTACTTATTTTATCTGCATCTTTGTCAGGCCTTTCTGGTGTCCCCCCCTCCCCTTGAGTTTTACTAGATTCCATGTGCTCTAACAACAGTGACTGGGCGTTAATGACCTCAGTAGTTGAGCGCCCTTAAACCCCACCAAAAAAAAAAAAATCCAAGGACGCTATAGAGCCTTAAAATTATAAGCGCTGGAGCCTGTACATTGTTGTTGTGGTCTTCAGTCCAGAGACTGGTTTGGTGCAGCTCTCCGTGCTACTCTATCCTGTGCAAGCTTCATCATCTCCCAGTACCTACTGCAACCTACATCCTTCTGAATCTGTGTAGTGTATTCATCTCGTGGGCTCCCTCTACGATTTTTACCCTCTGCGCTGCCCTCCAGTACTAAATTGGTGATCCCTTGATGCCTCAGAATATGTCCTACCAACCGATCCCTTCTTCTAGTCAAGTTGTGCCACAAATTTCTCTTCTCCCCAATTTTAGTTAATACGTCCTCATTAGTTACGTGATCTACCCATCTAATCTTCAGCATTCTTTTGTAGCACCACATTTCGAAAGCTTCTATTCTCTTTTTGTCTAAACTATTGATCGTCCACGTTTCACTTCCATACATGGCTACACTCCATACAAATACTTTCAGCAACGACTTCCTGACACTTAAATCTATACTCGATGTTAACAAATTTCTCTTCTTCAGAAACGCTTTCCTTGCCATTGCCAGTCTACATTTTATACCCTCTCTACTTCGACCATCATCAGTTATTTTGCTCCCCAAATAGCAAAACTCATCTACTACTTTAAGAGTCTCATTTCCAAATCTAATTCCCTCAGCATCACCCGATTTAATTCGACTACATTCCATTATCCTCGTTTTGCTTTTGTTGATGTTCATCTTATATCCCCCTTTCAAGACACTGTCCATACCGTTCAGCTGCTCTTCCAGGTCCTTTGCTGTCATTACAATGTCATCGGCAAACCTTAAAGTTTTTATTTCTTCTCTATGGATTTTAATTTCTACTCCAAACTTTTCTTTTGTTTCCTTTAGTGCTTGCTCAATATACAGATTGAATAACATCGGGGATAGGCTACAACCCTGTCTCACTCCCTTCCCAACCACTGCTTCCCTTTCATGCCCCTCGACTTTTATAACTGCCATTTGGTTTCTGTGCAAAATGTAAATAGCCTTTCGCTCCTTGTATTTTACCCCTGCCACCTTCAGAATTTGAAAGAAAGTATTCCAGTCAACATTGTCAAAAGCTTTCTCAAAGTCTACAAATGCTATAAACGTATGTTTGCCTTTCCTTAATCTATTTTCTAAGATAAGTCGTAGGGTCAGTATTGCCTCTCGTGAGCCTGTATATGTATGTATATATACTGGGTGATTCCTTTATTGATGATAGAAACTTTCAAGGACAATGAATAAATGTAGCAATTTGAGGTAAGAGTCCCTGTACCGGACACGAAAGAGTGTGAAGTTATAAGGCAACTTTCAGAGGTGGTGGTATGGACCAACACAAGAAAAAATGTCCAGTAAACATGGTTCTCTGCAATGCTTCCATGTTCACTGCACATTTTTTCCTTGTTCTGGTCCATACTACCGCTTCTGAGAGTTGCATACCCTACATTGTTAGCAGCAACAGCACCGATACATGTATTCCACTGTCAGAAGAATCAGAATAATCTTTGCTTGTAACTTTCGACTCGTTCGTTCCCGAACAAGGCACCCTTACCTCAAATTGATACGTTTATCAATCTCCATCATCCTTGAAAGCTTAAAACATAAATAACATAATCATTCTATGCATACGTTTACAGGCGCCGGTGCCTACAATTTTTACGCTCTGTAGCGTCGTTGGATGAAGTTCTTATTCCAAATATTGTCTACTCATTCCCCTTTACAATTTCTAGAAGTTTGTAACGGAAATTTCGAACACACTGTATGCTTGGTTAGGATTGGCCCAGTGGATGTGATATGCTCTGACTTCCCCAACTGGGAAAGCAACACTGTCGGCTCGTTACTGAGAAGAATGAACCTTCAGCACTCATCGTGTTGTGATTGTTAGTAACAGAATAAATGCGTCTTGTCAATAGTTGACCATTTACATTGGCCAGGAACTAGTCTGATATGGATCTAAACTTATTTAGGGAAACCTCTGATAACTTGAATCAGGAAGACCGTGCAGGGATTTTAACCCCATCTCTTTCCCTTTTACCAATTCAGTATCTTAAACATTGCACGACTAGGATAAGTGGCAGTCACCGAAAAGGAAGGGATAAAAAGTCTGTAGTTTGAAGCGTGTATAGTAAAAACCACCAAGCAACTTACTTTTCAATCACGCAAAACGATGCTTAACGTGGCGCTGTTTCGTATGTGGGGTGGGGGCAGGGAGGGGTGGGTCGTTAAGACCCAGAGGTGGACGAGGTCGGTCTCTCTCTCTCTCTCTCTCTCTCTCTCTCTCTCTCTCTCTCTCTCCTGGAAGCCCTCGTCTGCTCTCTGATCTGCAGACAGCCTCGACGATACACTTTCATCTGTCATCCACTTACTTCTCATCTGTGGCATCAATATTGCTTTCGTTGCCTCGACAACTCCTGCTTCGATAAGATTTTTGGCTGATGTCACTAATTCCAGACGAATTATACCATAATCGTATGGACGATGGGCTAAGGACTTCACTGTTCAGTCGCTCAACCACCTAATCAACCAACAATCGTATGTAGGACGCTCGACAGCAACCGAAAGTGAAAATCTCATTCAGAGTTTCCGAAAACAAACACGTAGATTAACAAGGAATCGAAACAAACCATTAGATTACTAGTGTTCACATACTCCTGACATACCGAGCTGCATGCTGTAAAACACAAATGTCCGAAACAGTCTATACCCTTAGTTAAATCCATTAGGCTACTTAAAAAGTATTTGCCAAACGAGGCTGTTCTCGGTAATAGATTTTGTTCCGTGTTGTCAGTACTCTCTGGAATACAACCCACAGTATACGATAAATTATACGAATGGTAACAGTGACAAACTTAATATTACATTCCAAGAAGGGAGTGAGCTGCACATATCAGTTGCTGCTTCCTAAACATTACGAAACTTTCTGCCGCCATTTTTAATCGGTAAAGTACACGACGAAAGGTCATGCAACATTCAGTGCTACAGCTAATGTTGTAAACATGTCACGGCTAATATGCTTCTTTACTTTACTGGGTGAAAATTATAGTCGAGCTTTGGTCCATTAACATTTTAACCGCTTTTGCTCGCAACAGCCACGTTTACGCACGTACTTAACGATCTCGTTTGTGTCCTGTGGTTGCAGCACTTGGACATATTAATAGGCCGTGGGGTTTAGCAAGCTTTAAAGACTATCATTTCGTTATCTCAGTTGCGTGAACTTAATGATGTAAATGAAAGGTGATTCACGCAGTGAGGCATGCTTAGGTGCGTGGCTTGTGTCACGTCGCTGACAAATGACGGAGGCAAGCACACTGGTTTTCGATACGTCGTCAGCCTGTTACGTCACTCGTGCTTGGTCTACAGTCAAGCTATTAATGCGTTTTCTGCGCTCACTGTACAGACGGAAGTGTCTTCTTTGTGGATCAAAAGCTAATTGATCCTAGTTGTCGTTTACGTATAGTTTTTATTATTTTTATTTTTAGATATATCGAGCCCAGGATGAACTTCCTGTAGTAACCGCAATTGACTGATCAAAGTAAAATTCTTTTTTTTATTTATTTTTTCCTTAATCGTACGTTTCAGAACTGATAGCAGAACACATTAAACTCTCGATTATCCACTGTAATTAAGGACTTGAAAGCGCGTGAACCGAATTCCGCGGCTAATCCGCTATTAAAGTACGTCTTGTACCATTACAATAAGACAACACATTCTTGCTTGGTTTATAACCACGCGCACTGTGCTCTGCCTCGAAAGCTAAAGTCTTTGTTGCTAGACATTTCCAAAACAACCTGGGTTCGTCCTAATTGTATACTTGCTCCAGTTCTAAATTTTCTCGTTCAGTAAACTTCTGGAAATCCTTACAGAAGTCTCAAGCAGTATTTATTACCCCTTATTAGCTTTTCGCCGTGGAATGCAATCTCCCGGGTACCATGGCGTTGTTTAGATCTTGTTAACGAGCCGAAAGATAAATTAAAATCTCCTTCAATCCCAAAGGTTTTGTAGAAAAACTGATCCTCTTTGGCGGTTACTGGGCCAGATACTTCTGTACCCTCTGCTCTTTTCTGCTGAAACCATTGCAACATGGCTTTATTCAGTTATGCGTACACTGCCATTTTCATAGCCTTCCGCTTTGACATACCTTTCGATGAGTCACAATTGCTAGGAAATAGAATTATTTCGTCTTTGTTTAATCCGCTAGTTTATGGTAATTACTACTAAGCGCTTCACCATTTGAAGATCGGGTACTTCAGTGAATGCTGCCGATGACGCATAAAAATGGAAACACACCACATCAAAAACAATCACGCACACTGTTTAATTAGTGCAAACATTTTTGTGTCCGGACAAGATGTGAAGAAAGCGTAAGATCCAGCTGCATCTGAACCGAGCGAGGTGGCGCAGTGGTTAGACACTGGACTCGCATTCGGAAGGACGACGGTTCAATCCCGCGTCCGGCCATCCTGATTTAGGTTTTCCGTGATTTTCCTAAATCACTCCAGGCAAATGCCGGGATGGTTCCTCTGAAAGGGCACGGCCGACTTCCTTCCCCATCCTTCCCTAATCCGATGAGACCGATGACCACGCTGTCTGGTCTCCTTCCCCAAACCAACCAACCAACCAGCTGCATCTGAAGATGCTGTAGTATGTAAAGGACGTTGTAGCACCAAAATGAGCAGGCTCTTAACTGCACTTTCACGTTTTAGACAGTTGTGAAACGATTTGAACTTACTAAACAGTATGTATTATTGTTTTTGATAAATTTTCTTTATAATGACTGACGAGGTTTTAATTAGCAGACATCAAAGTGTATCTACTTCAAAGAATAACAGACATTACAGGATATACACTTTGTGATCAAAAGTATCCGGACACCCCCAAAAATATAAGTTTTTCATATTAGGTGCATTGTGCTGCCACCTACTGCCAGCTACACCGTATCAGCGACCTCAGTAGTCATTAGAGATCGTGAGAGAGCAGAATGGGGCGCTCCGCGGAACTCACGGACTTTGAATGTGGTCAGGTGATTGGGTGTCACTTGTGTCATACGTCTGTACGCGAGATTTCCACACTCCTAAACATCCCTAGGTCCACTGTTTCCGATGTGATAGTGAGTGGAAACGTGAAGGGACACGTACAGCACAAAAGCGTACAGGCCGACGTCGTCTGCTGACTGACAGAGACCGCCGACATTTGAAGAGGGTCGTAATGTGTAATAGGCAGACATCTATCCAGACCATAACACAGGAATTCCAAACTGCATCAGGATCCACTGCTAGTACTATGAGAGTTAGGCAGGAGGTGAGAAAACTTGGACTTCATGGTCGAGCGGCTGTTCGTAAGTCAAATATCACGCCGGTAAATACCAAAAGACGCCTCGCTTTGTGTAAGGAGCATAAACATTGGACAATTGAACAGTAGATAAACGTTGTGTGGACTGACGAATCACGGCACACAATGTGGCGATCCGATGGCATGGTGCGGGTATGGCGATTTCCCGGTGAACGTCATCTGTGTAGTGCCAAAAGTAAAATTGTGTTATGGTGTGGCCGTGTTTTTCATTGAGGGGGCTTGCAGCCCTTGTTGTTTAGCGTAGCACTATCACAGCATAGGCTTACATTGATGTTTTAAGCGCCTTCTTGCTTCCCACTGTTGAAGAGCAATTCGGGGATGGCGATTGCATCTTTCAACACGATCGAGCACCTGTTCATAATGCATGGCCTGTGGTGGAGTGGTTACACGACAATGACATCCCTGTAATGGACTGGCCTGTACAGAGTCCTGGCCTGAATCCTATAGAACAGCCTTGGGGTGTTTTGGAACGCCTACTTCGTGCCAGGCCTCACCGACCGACATCGATACCTCTCCTCAGTGCAGCACTCCGTGAAGAATGGGCTGCCATTCCGCAAGAAACCTTCGAGCATCTGATTGAACGTATGCCTGCGAGAGTTGAAGCTGTGATCAGGCCTAAGGGTGAGCTAACACCATATTGAATTCCAGTATTACCGATGGAGGGCGCCACGAACTTGTAAGACATTTTAAGCCAGGTGTCCGGATACTTTTGTTCACATGGTGTATGCCGTTAAAAAATCTAATCAGTAATGTAGATGAAACTACTGTGAACATGAAGTAATGCACATGGTTTGGCTGCTCCTCTGAACCCCAAGTGCACATCTCCCTCCCTCCCTCCTTCCCTCCCTCCCTCCTTCCCTCCCCCCTCTCCTCCTCCCCCCTCTCCTCCTCCCCTCTCCCCCTCCCCTCTCCTCCTCCCTCTCTCTCTCTGACTTTCCACCAGACATTTTAAGGATGTTGTTAAATATATGCGGGCTTGTATCTGTTTCTCATGTAACTCTGGTAACTCTGATCCTCAACTGGTCTGTTTGCTAGCGAGGCACGCTTAAGTGAAAAGTTGTATTTTCCTCTCGCTAGTAGTGGAACCACGCCTACGACCTGAGAATATCCGTTGCGCATCATATAATGAAATGAATTATCGACACCATACACTGTGTAGCAAAACCTGATATATTTGTCTAACTCGTCACAGTCAGTTAAAGAGACTACATCAAACAGCGGGGAGTTGATACCTATATCGAATGGCGCTGACAAAAAACTTATGCGTCAGGCGATGCATCACAGTGGTCAAGATACTGCACTCGTATTAGACAGTAGATCTCTCAATCTACATCTACATCATTACTCTACTATTCACAATAAACTGCCTGGCAGATGGTTCAATGAACAACCTTCAAGCTGTCTCTAACGTTCCACTCTCGAACGGCGCGCGGGAAGAACGAGCACTTGCAGTTTTCTGTACGAGCCCTGATTTCTCGTATTTTATCGTAATGATCGTTTCTCCTTATGTAGGTGGGTGCCAACAGAATGTTTTCGCAATCGGAAGAGAAAACTGGTGATTGAAATTTCGTGAGAAGATCCCGTCGCAACGAAACGCCTTTATTTTAGTGATTGCCACTCCAATTCACGTATCATGTCTGTGGCACTATCTCCCCTATTTCTTGATAATACAAAACGTGCCGCACTTCTTTGAACTTTTTCGATGTCATCCGTCATTCCCACCTGATGCGGATCCCACACAGCACAGCAATACTACAGAAAAGTGCGGACAAGTGTGGTGTAAGCAGTCTCTTTAGTAGACCTGTTCCACCTTCTAAGGGTTCTGCCAATGAGTCGCAGTCTTTAGTTTGCTCTACCCACAACATTATCTATGTGATCGTTCCATTTTAGGTTATTTGCAATTGTAATCCCTAAGTCCTTAGTTGAATTTACGGCCTTCAGTTCTGCGTGACTTATCGCGTAATCGAAATTTGGCGGATTTCTTTTAGTACTCATGTGAATAACTTCACACATTTCTTTATTCAGGGTCAATTGCCACTTTTCACGCCATACAGATATCTTATATAAATCATTTTGAAATTAGTTTTGGTCATCTGATGACTTTACAAGACGGTAAATGACGGCATCATCTGCAAATAATCTAAGAGGGCTATTCGGATTGTCTCGTATGTCGTTAATATAGATCAGGAACAATAGAGGACCTAAACACTTCCTTTGGTAACGCCGGATATTACTCCTGTTTTACTCCATAACTTATTACGAAGTGTGACCTTTCTGAGAAGAAATCACGAATCCAGTCGCACAATTGAGGCGCTATTCCATAGGCACGCAGTTTTGTTAGAAGACACTTATGAGGAACGGTGTCGAAAGACTTCTGGAAATCTAAAAATATGGAATCAATTTAACATCCTCTGTCGATAGCACTCATTGCGTCATGAGTGTAAAGAACTACATAAGAACGATGTTTCCTGAATCCGTGCTGACTATGTGTCAATAGATCGTTTTCTTCGCGCTAATTAATAATGTTCGAACAAAGTATAAGTTCCATGGGCCTGTAATTTAGCGCATTACTCCTATTTCCCTTTTTGGGTATTGGTGTGACTTGATCAGTTTTCCAGTCTTTAGGTACGGATCTTTCTGTGAGCGAGCGGTTGTATATAATTGCTAAATATGGAGCTAATGCATCAGCATACTCTGAAAGGAACCTGACAATGCTGTCGTTCTGATTTAGGTTCTCTGTAATTTCCCAAGAGACTTAAGAATTCTGCGTTCATGCTTTGTTGTACCAGTCTCACTTAGTTCCTTGTGCCGTCCGAGGTATTGAGAGGTCTCTTACGACCACGATAGTCAGAAGTATTAAACCGTCACAAAAATGGAAAGATTCTGTGCACTGGTTCCTAGGAAACTAAAACAGGCAGTTATGTTGTACATCGCTGCAATGTCCTTCATACTTATAAATGATAGTTTGCAATAATAATCATTTGCTACCCTTTTCTTCATTGTTATATTTAAGCACGCACATAACAATGGTGCGTTTCTCTTTTATCCATTATGATACTGTTTGCAACATACAACTGTTGAAACTTATTTAATTAAAACTACTGAAAGTACTCTCCAACCCCTTTCCCCCATCATTCATCTTGTAATATGTTCTAGTTAATACTAATATCACTACCATTAATAGGCCGGCCGGGGTGGCCGAGCGGTTCTAGGCGCTACAGTCTGGAACCGCGCGACTGCTACGGTCGCAGGTTCGAATCCTGCCTCGGGCATGGATGTGTGTGATGTCCTTAGGTTAGTTAGGTTTAAGTAGTTCTAAGTCTAGGGGACTGATGACCTCAGATGCTAAGTCCCATAGTGCTCAGAGCAATTTGAGCCACCATTAATAGCACGATTACGACCGTTAAGACTTTCACTTGCCTTGTTCCCCATGAGTTTACTGCTTAAAGGCTACAGTTTCGTTACAGAGATTGACTGTGACGTTAAATAGTAGGGCACAGCAGGTCCTAGACGACCTTGACCCCATTTTCAGCGTCATTGATAAGATGAGGGGATGATAAGATATGGTGTCAGGCTACTCTTCACCTTGAGAGATGGATATTATGTTACGACTAAGGCAACTATATGAGGTATATTCAAGGTCACTCACCTCCCCCTCCCTCCTAAGTCAGGGTACACAGCTGAGGCACTGTCGGTATAAGATAGCCATGAAATTGACTATTGGGTTACACATCCTGCCCACGCATCTCTACCCTTTCCCTTCCACCCTGAACCAACAAGATTCAAGCTGCTGCTCCTCCTCCCCCTTCTCCTCCTCCTCCCCCTCCTCCCTCCCTCTTTCTTTATAACTAGAGCAACAGCATAGGTGATGCCAGTCTGTTTCTGTGCGCCATATGGAGCGTATCCGGTTTGTTTGGGATAATGGTGTGGATATTTGTTGTAAATAATAATAACAAATTAATTTTATATTATTCCAATGTGAGTTTCGTCCCCCTGCTCTCGGTGCCGCATCAACAACACATCGCATCATGTAAAAGAAAACTATTGCTACTTCAGAGGCCAACATTAAATACATGTTCTAACGGATCAAGTGCCTGGAGACAGTTTTCATCCTACAGGTGTGTACATAATGACTTTGCTGAGATTTTGTTTTAAAAAATCCGATAGTGAAATGGGTATACTGTATAGCGTTTACAGTGCATTGGATATCCCATTGTGAAGTTAGCAAGTAATACTGTGTGTATAAAGTAAATTTATCTGTATGTTTGTTATAACAAATACCCATACCCTGCACTGATCCTCTCAATACAGAGCACATGCTTTGAATGGAGAGCAGCAACATACGTGTCATAAATAATTCGGATTGTACGGATCCTTTTGAGCACAGGCTGCATTGTGATTGGTGGAGAATGTCGTGTTATTGACGTGACATGCCGTGTCCTTTCAGCGCTGCGTTATGTCGATAACGTGAAATTCTCAGCCAATCACAGTGCAGTCTGTGCTCAAAAGTATCCGTACAATATGAATTATTTATCACTCATGTGCTACTGGTCTCCATTCAAAGTATGTGCTCTGTAGTGTGAGGATAAGGGCGGGGTATGGGTATTTGTTATACATACAGATATAATTTATATACACAGTATTACCTGCTAACTCCACTGTGGGATGTCTAATACATTGTATAAACTACACTGTTTACCCATTTCGCTATTGGATTTTTTTTAAACAAAATCCCAGCAAAGACATAACGTACACACCCCTAGGGTCATAATTGTCTCCAGGCACTAGACCCATTAGAATGTGTGTAACGTTGGTCTGTGATGTAGCATTAGGTTTCTTTTGCAGTTTCCTCTAAACTGTTTTCAGCACTTCCTGCTAAAATTTTTCCGATGTACCTTTTGCTCCTGCAGTATGATCCAATGCAGTGGAATATAGTAGCTTCGTCTTGACATCGTGTCTCTAGAATGCACGGTATTTCCACTATGTATGCATGGTGTCGTCTACTCTCATATATTTAATCTTTAATGTAATGACTTAAACCCCCTCTCTACTGAATATTCTAATTACTCCCTCTATAGAATGCTTTTTTCCAGGTGTGTGTGGCACCATTTATCTCCCATATATATCTAATGCTTACACCACAAATTCCGAGTACTCACTCTGTATAAATACAGATGCCCTGTATTGCAAATCTGTATGTGGAATTTTCAAATTTTTTTCTGTTTTTCCACTTTTTCCATTCCTCAGTGTTTTTTCGCAATTTTTCCATTTTCTGCATTTTCCCATATTTTTCTACATTTTTCCATGTTCTGTATGTAAATGTACAAGAATATATATATGCCCCTATTGCATACTCACCCAAGTTTCTTTTTATCCAATAGTGATTTAGATCTACAAACTGTAAATCTTCCAAATTTCAACCCGCATAGTACTAAAACTAAAGCCGAAGCTTACATACGGTGAAACGCGTAGCTTGGGTGGGAGAGAGAGAGAGAGAGAGAGAGAGAGAGAGAGAGAGAGAGAGAGAGAGAGAGAGAAAGGGGGGGAGGGGAGGGGAGGGGAGTTAAGCTACTTTATTTCGTATGTTGGTTTGTCACATACTTCCCACTCTCTACCACTCAAACCTGTTGTGGGTGTATCCAGTTGTGGACATTACCCCGGACCTAATGCTGGTGAATCCACCTTCAAATGCTACCTTGTCCCTATTATAAGATGGATCCACAGTTGGATGCTACCCCACATTTAACATGGGTGGATCCATCTTTGGATGCTACCCTGGATGTAACATTGATGGATCCACGCTGAACAACATCCTGCGTGTAATGTTATCTGGGTCCATCTTTGGATACTGTCCCGGGTGTAATGCTAGTGCAGCCACCTTTGGACATTACCTCAAACTTAACATGGTGGAACCATCCTTTAAATTCATATGTTACATACATCCTGGATCTAACCTTTGATAGCTGTAGTTGATCAGTAGTCAAAACATTATGTCCATAGTTCAATCTTGTATCTCTGGAGTATATACTAAGTTTTGACAGCCTTAGTTGCACTATATTGTGTGTTATTAATATTCAAGAAAGTATAAATGGATGTCATTGTTGTTATATGGTCATGGTGTGATATTTGGTAAGGATCAGTGGGCACAAAGCTGTATTTAAAAGACGGCCAAAGTCAGCACTCGACCTCCATAGCAATCCATAAGTGACTGAGAAGACTTGAAGGCCCTCACAGAAGTTTTTCTACGGTCCCATGAAATCTATACGCGGCCGTGTGTGCAAGTCACATGACCAAGCATTTGTGACCTTGGCGATGTGTTGAATCCGATTCACATTAAATTGCAGGTAACGAGGGTTTTTTCCTTGCCAATTAGTGCGATTTCTGCTTAATGATCATTAAATCTGCATCAATTAATGTATCTATGTTGCAATGTTTATTTTTTGGCCCAGAAAAAGGAAGTTGAGACTAGTGTCAGAAAATATTATTCCTGCACCATCTAGAGTAATGGAAAGACTGCTTCCGAAATAGGGGTTTCCACGCACTCTTATATGAATTCACCGTGGTAACGCCGATAAGCAGCGGCCCACGAACAAGAAAATACTTTGGACGACCTGGCGCTTAAAGGGTGAGGTTTAAAGACTCATTTTGACCGCCGGTCCGTGTACGGGTCTTGCCCGAGGAGGTATTGTTGACGAAACGTTTAAATGATGAAGCTGGCGAGCGAGGTGTAAGCGTGTTTGGTATTCAGAGCGGCCGACGCGGCACGGCGTCACACGCTGGCGCACAAGTCGTGCCGCCGCCGCCGCCGCCTGCCCCTCGCCACGCACTCTCCCCACCATTTTCTCTCACACGGTTCATTCTGTTCCACTGAACTCTACTTCTCCATCGTTTAGATTTAACTGTGCTGCAAGAAAAGCCCCGAGGGAAGTGGCAGCTCGATGTTCACGGTCGGAAAAAACCATGATTGAATCACTTGTTTTCAACCTACCTTTCCAAAATTATTCCAATAGAGTGCCTAGTTGATACATTTGTCGAAGTGGTGGTCGATCCCGGTCCTCACGCATGTCGAAGTGGTGATGTAACGTTTGGTTACGCCATTGTCTGACCACAAAATCTAAATGCGATGCTACAGTCTCTGATCCTAGGATTTTTTTCTGGCGCTTTGCACAATTTTCACTACTGGAAATATTTCGTGTATCTGTGGAAAGAAAAGGTTGCGCTTTGGGTCTCTCTCACACTAATCTGTAGAACCTGCAGTAACTAATGGGATCATCTGGTTGTCAGTCAATAGGATGAAGCCTAGTAGAACACTGTTGCTTAAAGTGACGTTTGGGTTTTCTGTTCTGTAACGTCTAGGAACACTGCAATGAGATTCCATTCGTACGCCTTCCTTCACTAAAATGACAGAGTTCGTAACGCGAGAGCGTACTTCTGTGCCAGTGTTGAATAGTTCTCGTTTGACTGGTATAAACATGGGAAACGGTTTTTGTGTGTGTGTGGGGGGGGGGGGGGGGGGGGCGAGTAAACAGTAGCCTCCTCCTTTTTTAGGTGTTTATCACTTTGCTCTTCGACACAACGAAATTCCTTAATGTAAATCAGATACATAATACAGTCTTTTTCTAGTTACTGATTTGCAGCTGCTCACTCATTTATGAATTTCTTGTGACTCTCTTTTCATTTAGTTTCTCCTTCAGTTTGGTCCGAAAACCGCTTTTCTTTTTGGTAGCGAACGAAGATCTTATGTGCTAATCATTAATACTTGCCTATTTTCACGAAAGAACTGTATTTTTCGTGTCTCAGATAGTTATTGGCTGAGAAATTATAAGTAAATATATAAAATCAGCGTTTCAGGTCCCTCTTGCCAAAGAATTTTTATTTATTGACTGCCTGATATCCTGTTACTGTTTGTAATCTATTGATGTTTTTCTTTTCTTGCGGCAAATTTAACCTGCATGACGAGTTCAAACTCTAATCATCAGACGCGTACGTTAAGTTTCACGTCGCTCTAAATTCGGAGGAACCTGTTTTATTTGTATAGTAATATTTCAAACGTAGTACATAGCTTAATACTTTAGGGCGCACTGTTGTTATTTAGTTGTAGCAAAACCTAGTTCTTGTAAAAAAGTGATGAGGCCTAGTGCACATTTGAATCTTCCTTGCAGTTGATTGAAGTAGTATACCGGAGTTGTTCTACAAATAAGGAGACTAACGTTAAGTTCATCACGTCGAGTCTTTGCTGTTGAGAAAGGAAAGATAAAGGAAACGCTTCGTGATTAGTTCACTTTAACTCCAGGATAATCTTAATGTTATCAGTTCTACTACGCTTCGTCTTTGCCATCAAATGCAGTAATAATCCGAATATCTCTATGATTGGAAGAAAGATCCAAGCGAGGAAGAGATTAGGAAAAAAAAACCTTCCCAATTATTAGTAAACTTGAACGGGGAGGGGGCGGGGGATGGCAGTGCGAATATACTAACTATGGAGAAGAGCAGAGTGGAAAACGAAACACAAATTGAAGGAATATCGTTGATTCTTTGCAGTTACAGTGTATCAGGCAGGATTGTAACACACAACCTCGATCTAACGCACCCCGATCATTAGGGACGAGCAACAGCATAACAACTAGCGTGGGGAAGCAAGTGGCCGAGAGTATACCAAGGAAGACATCCTTGTACTGGCCTGAGTGATTAAAGGCAAACCACGGGAAATCAAAATGTGGTTGGTGAGCTGACATCTGACACATAGTAGGGAGAAGCAGCGGTGAAACCAGGTCCAGCCATCCAGATTTAGTTTTCCCGTAATTTTCCTGTGCTATTTCAGCCGAGCTCTTAACATTTATTCTACAAAGAAGGAGAACTATTATTTAATGATTTAAATAATCAAGATACTGCTCTACCTAGCTTGATTTCACTGTCGACGAAGCGCTAACTGCCGATTTCGGAAAATATCATGACTACCAAATCAGGTCCCAGCTTGGCTCCTCTCAGATGAAAGTGTGATTAGAAACTCTTTAGCTCAACTTCCCTCCGAGATCGGTGTAATAAGTGACTGACAACAAATTAAGTTTTTTAAACACAGGAAAATAAATTGACCATAGTTTTAGTGACGGGATTGTCTACGCTGTCGCGTGAAGTGATTAAGGGAAGCAGAGGGAAACCTTTGACTGAAAGATATTAACTCCCTCCCTTCCAAACCAAGAGTTCATTGTCACCATCACTACACCCCTTCTCTTGGTCCGTCATTCGTGCGGTGCAATGAGTGTATGCTGTTGGGAAGCCCTGTTGGGAATTCCAGAAATTACTGACTAGATATAATGCTTCTTTCCGTTCTCGTTCCAGCGAGTGCACGTTTATGTATTCGCATTGATTTAGCGCTCAGTCAGCAGCAGTATTTCCTAATATCGTGACAACGAGTGTCCACCAGTATTAAAATAATATAGGACACAATACTAGGGACATATATTTTCTACATCTCCATAGATACTCTGCAAGCCACCACACGGTGCACGGCGGAGGATACCACGTACCACTACTAGTCTCTTCCTTTCCTCTTCCACTTGAAAATAGAGCGAGAGGGAAAAGACGTCTAATATCCTCCGTACGAGCGCTAATTTTTCACATCTTAACTTCGTGGTACTTATGCGAAATGTACTTCGGCAGCAGTAGAATCGTTCTACAGTCGGCCGCAAATGCCGGTTCTCTAAATTACCGCAATAGCGCCTCGCGAAAACAGCATCATGTTCCTTCCAGGAATTCCCATTTGAGTTCAGAAAGCTCCTCTGCAATACTTGCATGCTGATCGTACCTACCGGTATCAAATCTAATTGCACGCATCTGAATTGCTAAGATGTCTTCCTTTAATCCGACCTGATGGGAATCTCAAACACTCGACTATTACCCAAGAATATATCGCACTATCAAAAAAATGGTTCAAATGGCTCTGAGCACTATGGGACTCAACTGCTGAGGTCATTAGTCCCCTAGAACTTAGAACTAGTTAAACCTAACTAACCTAAGGACATCACAAACATCCAAGCCCGAAGCAGGATTCGAACCTGCGACCGTAGCGGTCTTGCGGTTCCAGACTGCAGCGCCTGTAACCGCACGGCCACTTCGGCCGGCTATCGCACTATCGTTCTATGTACCATCTCCTTTATGGATGAGGTACACTTAACGAGAATTCTCGCAAGAAAACGAAGTCGAGCCATCACCTTCCCTACTACCAACTTCACGTGCTCGTTCCATTTCATATCGATTTGCATCTTTACGCCACTGTGTCAAACAGCGCCCTACTAATGCTGTACGCGAACGTACAGGATTATTTTTCTTACTCATCCGCATTAACTTACATTTTTTTCTGAAAGCAGAGCAAGCGGCCATTCATCATACCAACTAGAAATTTTGTCTAAGTCATCTTGTATACTCCTACGGTCACTCGACGATACCTACCCGTACATGACAGCCGTAAATCGCTGCTCAACCTGTCCGTCAGATCATTTATGTGTATAGAGAATTAGAGCGGCCCTGTCACACTTCGCTATGGCACTCCTCACGGTACCATTGTCTCTGACGAGCACTCGCCGTCGCGGACAAATGGCTCTGAGCACTATGGGACTTAACATCTGAGGTCATCAGTCCCGTAGACTTAGAACTACTTAAACCTAACTAACCTAAGGACATCACACACATCCATGCCCGAGGCAGGATTCGAACCTGCGACCGTAGCAGCAGCGCGGTTCCGACTGAAGCGCCTAGAACCACTCGGCCACCGCGGCCGGCTCGTCCCGGGCAGCGTACTGGGTTCTATTACTTAAAAAATCTTCGACCCATCTGGAAACTTAGACTGTGTGCTTAGACTGTGAAGTCTGCTGTGGGGTACGGTGTTAAACGCTTTACGGAAATCTAGGGTATGGAATCTGCCTGTTGCCCTCAATCCATCATTTCTAAGATATCATGTGAGAGAAGAGGGCAAACTGATTTTCGTACAAGTGATGCTTTCGGAAAACGTGGTGATTAATAGGCAGAAACTTTTCTGTCTCAAGGAAATTTGTTACGTTAGAACT
Organism: Schistocerca serialis cubense; assembly: GCF_023864345.2. Taxonomy (NCBI): domain Eukaryota; kingdom Metazoa; phylum Arthropoda; class Insecta; order Orthoptera; family Acrididae; genus Schistocerca; species Schistocerca serialis. Next base: position 367,913,008 of record NC_064640.1, on the reverse strand, counting down.
CAGAATGCGTTCAAGAATTCTGCAGTAAACCGATGTTAAGAATGCTGGTCTGTAATTAAGAGGGTCCATTCTTCTATCTTTCTTAGACACAGGAGTCACTTACGCTTTATCCCAGTCGCTTGGGACTTTGCACTGGTCAAGAGATTCGCGGTAAATGCAACCTAAGTATGGGGCCAATGCCGCAGCGTACGCTCTGTAAACCCAATTTGGATTACATATGTACCTGGCGACTCACTTGTTTCCGAGTCGCGTGGAGTGGCCGCGTGGTTTGAGGCCCCATGTTACGGATTGCGCGGCCCCTCCCACCGGAGGTTCGAGTCCTCCCTCGGGCATGAGTGTGTGTGTGTGTGTGTGTGTGTGTGTGTGTGTGTGTGTGTGTGTGTGTGTTCTTAGCATAATTTAGTTTAAGTAGTGTGTGAGTCTGTAAGTCTACGGACCGATGACCTCAGCGGTATGGTTCCTTAGGAATTCTCACACATTTGAACTTGTTTTCAACTTTTTCAGATGTCTTTGTACGCCAAGGATGCTATTTCTATATCATCCGTACCGGAGTATGGACGACAGTCAAATGACGGTATGTTTGTGCGATCCTCCAGCTTGACTGATTTCTTAGCGTGAAACTTAAAACTGCAGCTCTACTTTTGCTATTTTCTATGCCACCCCCAGACTGGTCGACGAGTTACTGGATAGACGCCTTCGACTCGCATAGTGATTGTATGTATGATCAGAATTTTCTCGGGCTCTCGACAAGATCTTTCGCTAAGGGATGACAGTGGAAATTTTTATATGGTTCGCGCATTGATCTTCTTACGGACGCATGAATACCTACTAACTTCTGCCTGTCAACATTTTCGCGTTCTTTTTTGAACAAATAGTGCGCCAATCTCTGTTTCCTCAGCATTTTACGAATTTGATTATTAAACTACGGAGGATCCTTCCCATTATTAATCCACTTATTTGGAACATGCGTCTCAAGAGCACGATTTACAATCGGTTTAAGCTTTGCCCATGGTTCCAGCAGGTCCGTCATATTGGAGATAAATGATGTCCATTTCTTGTCCAAGTGGGATACTAACAAATGGCTTATCTGCTTTTTCTAGCACAAATACTCTCGTAACCTTCTTGACGGATTTATTAACTTCAGTAACCACCGTCGCTATGTTATCATGATCACTAATTAATGTCTCTCTACGGACGCTGTCAGCCGGCCGGAGTGGCCGTGCGATTCTAGGCGCTACAGTCTGGAACCGAGCGACCGCTACGGTCGCAGGTTCGAATCCTGCCTCGGGCATGGATGTTTGTGATGTCCTTAGGTTAGTTAGGTTTAATTAGTTCTAAGTTCTAGGCGACTGATGACCTCAGAATTTAAGTCGCATAGTGCTCAGAGCCATTTGGACACTGTCAATAAGCGCAGGCATGTTTGTACCTGCAGGTTGTAAAATATCCCCATTGCGTGTGGGCTGTCGAACTAACTGTTCAAGGCAGTTTCTGGAAAACCTGTTCAAAAGTACTTCACAAGACTATCCGTACCACCTGCAGTGAATCCAGAGACGTTTGTCTGCACTCGGCAATTTAAGTCACCTCTAAGAAACACTGCATATCTGGGTATTACCACGCTACTGAGCATAGAATTTCCGTGAATGGTTCTACGACTTTTACTGCGGTATCAGGTGGGCGCTGAAAATAACGGATAATTTAGTTCACCTTGGCCTTCTACTCGTGTCCAGATAAATTCGTAGGCTCAATTTCGCCCTCTATAGATGCAGTATTTTTGTCGAAGGCAGTTAACATTTCCCATCCTACGGCCTCGCATCTGTCCTTTCGATATACTTTCCATGCCTAGCTAAATATTTCGGAGCTTACTACTTCGGGTTTCAGCCAGCTCTCAGTTCCGTGAATAATTTGAGAGCGACATCGTTTCTGGAGGGCAGTGAGTTCAGGAACTTCGTTACGAATATTTCGACAATTTACTGTTATAATTTTGACAGTCACGTTGTACGTGATCCGATTTCGCTCTCTGCGTATCGACTGGCGAACGTTCCTCAGAGAACCTCAAACTACGCCTACCCCAAAAAAAAAAAAAGAAAGCCATGCGCACGCCCCAAGCACACCACTGCCTGATTAGGTGCTTCCTTCATGCATTGCGTCCCTGACGTATCAGGGGAGTCCTACGACACTCCACCAATAACTCAGGTCCAGAAATCTGCCGGCCGGAGTGGCCGAGCGGTTCTGGGCGCTACAGTCTGGAACCGCGCGACCGCTACGGTCGCAGGTTCGAATCCTGCCTCGGGCATGGATGTGTGTGATGTCCTTAGGTTAGTTAGGTTTAAGTAGTTCTAAGTTCTAGGGGACTGATGACCTTAGAAGTTAAGTCCCATAGTGCTCAGGGCTATTTGAACCATTTGAACCAACCAGAAATCTGCTACTATGATCGTCACAGAATCTGTGGAGCCCCTGGTTGAGACCCTCCACTCGGCTCCGCACCAAAAGAGCCCGAACGACTCTGGTACGATGCTGCAAACTGTGAGCTCTGCTTGTACCCCGAGAGCGAGGCCAGTTATCTTCACCAGTATCGCCAGTCGCCCGTAGGAACTGAGGATGTTCTCAGAACCCAAGCGACAGGCGTCATTGTTGTCGACATGAGCAACTTGCAGATCTTTGCACCCTGCACTATCGATAGCCGCAGACAGGACCTCCTCCACATCTCGCACGAGGCCTCCCGACAGACATACAGTGCACATTGGAATTCCTTCTGGTCCTGGATGCTATTTCCCTAAGGGGCTCCGTAACGCTCCTAACACAGAAGCTCCTGACAACTAATAAATCACTCGCCCCGTGTGCCTGCTCGGACCCTGCTGAAAGAGCGGCCACCTGTCCACTCAGAATGAATGGGCGAGACAGACAAAGTAGTTTAGCGTAAGCTCAAAATTTACGAAAATACAATGATTGTGAGGGGACTGGGAAACCAACTACAATATGTTTTAAGGAAGTGCCCCAGTATTTATCTCGTGTGATTTAGAAAAATGGCAGTAAAATTAAATGGTGAGGAACGGGCCAGCTTCGGAATAAGAGTCCTGTGTCTTAACAACTGTGCCACTTTCGTAGATAAAACAGTTTCAGGTTCGAAGAATATGACAATCACTTTGTGTTGCAGTATCAATTCTAACAAATTTCCTGTGAAAATATCAAGGTTGCACATGTGGTATGGAACGTATTTCTAGAATTATCCGTACAAATATGATGCATATACAGGGCTATTACAAATGATTGAAGCGATTTCATAAATTCACTGTAGCTCCATTCATTGACATATGGTCACGACACACTACAGATACGTAGAAAAACTCATAGAGTTTTGTTCGGCTGAAGCCGCACTTCAGGTTTCTGCCGCCAGAGCGCTCGAGAGCGCAGTGAGACAAAATGTCGACAGGAGCCGAGAAAGCGTATGTCGTGCTGGAAATGCACTCACATCAGTCAGTCATAACAGTGCAACGACACTTCAGGACGAAGTTCAACAAAGATCCACCAACTGCTAACTCCACTCTGCGATTGTATGCGCAGTTTAAAGTTTCTGGATGCCTCTGTAAGGGGAAATCAACGGGTCGCCCTGCAGTGAGCGAAGAAACGGTTGAACGCGTGCGGGCAAGTTTCACGCGTAGCCCGCGGAAGTCGACGAATAAAGCAAGCAGGGAGCTAAACGTACCACAGCCGACGGTTTGGAAAATCTTACGGAAAAGGCTAAAGCATAAGCCTTACCGTTTACAATTGCTACAAGCCCTGACACCCGATGACAATGTCAAACGCTTTGAATTTTCGGCGTGGTTGCAACAGCCCATGGAAGAGGATGCGTTCAGTGCGAGACTTGTTTTCAGTGATGAAGTAACATTTTTTCTTAATGGTGAAGTGAACAGACACAATGTGCGAATCTGGGCGGTAGAGAATCCTCACGCATTCGTGCAGCAAATTCGCAATTCACCAAAAGTTAACGTGTTTTGTGCAATCTCACGGTTTAAAGTTTATGGCCCTTTTTCTTCTGCGAAAAAAACGTTACAGGACGCGTGTATCTGGATATGCTGGAAAATGGGCTCATGCCACAACTGGAGACCGACAGCGCCGACTTCATCTTTCAACAGGATGGTGCTCCACCGCACTTCCATCATGATGTTCGGCATTTCTTAAACAGGAGATTGGAAAACCGATGGATCGGTCGTGGTGGAGATCATGATCAGCAATTCATGTCATGGCCTCCACGCTCTCCCGACTTAACCCCATGCGATTTCTTTCTGTGGGGTTATGTGAAAGATTCAGTGTTTAAACCTCCTCTACCAAGAAACGTGCCAGAACTGCGAGCTCGCATCAACGATGCTTTCGAACTCATTGATAGGGACATGCTGCGCCGAGTGTGGGAGGAACTTGATTATCGGCTTGATGTCTGCCGAATCACTAAAGGGGCACATATCGAACATTTGTGAATGCCTAAAAAAACTTCTTGAGTTTTTGTATGTGTGTGCAAAGCATTGTGAAAATATCTCAAATAATAAAGTTATTGTAGAGCTGTGAAATCGCTTCAATCATTTGTAATAACCCTGTATATAGGGTGCATCAAAAAGAACTTTACAACTTTGAAAACTCACGTTGATTTATTCATTCAGCGTACAGACACGGTTTTGGTGTCATTTTATGCCAAAAAAAATGCAATTGCGGCCGCCTGGCGCAAGTCCTTCTATCTGACGCCACTTCGGCCATTTGGTCGTCTATGAAGTTGAGGTGGAATGATTAGGACAACACAAACACCCAGTTCCCGAGCGAAGAAAATCTCCAACACGGCCGAGACTCGAACTCACTATCTAGAGGCAGCGTCGCTAACCTCTAGACGAGTTAAGGACAGTTATTTAGACTGTTTTGATGTTATCCACCATCTCTTCCTATGTAGTGCCACTCTCTTCATGTCTCTACATCTTCTGCCCTCAATAATCAACATCTTAAAGTTTTAATCATTAATTTCAAATATTACACAGTGCGGAGAAGTCTGAAGGAGACCTCTATTCTTCAGTTGATTGTAAATGTATGATGATTGGTATCGGTAATAAATGCGAAAATCCCTGATTTCGAAGGAAGGAAAAGTATTTACTGAAGTTAAGATTTTCGTTGTATTGAATACAGATTGAGTTTTGGCACTTTTCTCCTTCCTGCTCCAATTTGTGCTATTAGCTAATGTCCAGGTTTTACTGCTTCGTCACCCCTCTACTACGAACTCGCACCAACACACGACCTCAGTCGGTGGAATCAGCTGGCAGCTGCTTGCCTGTAGTGATTTATGGTTCGATTGCGAATGGAGCGGCGCCACCCGCTCCGGGCGAGGCGAGCGTGTGTTTGAGGCTGCGTGTCACGCGTCTGGTGCCGCCAGAGGGCCATTCAACAACAGGAAGCGCCCTGACTCAGCGTCGCAAACCGCAAGTCTGACTCCGCCGTGCGCCAGCTCGCACGTACCAAACAATATATTCTCCTAAACTCCACGCCTCACCCCGCACGGTTGCAGGAAGTCATCTTGATGCTTTCGCGAAGAGATAGTCGTTTGTCATTGTCACTTCTTTTTCTCACACTGTGTGCTACGAACAGCATTTGCGTGCCGGTTCCAACTCTAGAACCCTCCTCTCTGGTATCTAACGCAAATCGTGGAATAAACAATCACAGCTACAATTTTGGTTTGGCTTAACCTCTGTAACAATTTTCACGTTATAACGATTTCACATTACAGCATTGCATCTATTAGTCCAATTAAAGCCGTCGAACGCTTTCAATTTTGCGGACCCATATTCGACAAAACGACGGTTTAAATCCCTGTTCGGTCATCCAGATTTAGATGTATCGTTATGCCCTTAAATCGCGTAAAGTGAATGCCGGAATGATTTCTTTGAAAGAGCACGACCAATTTCCAACCTTCTGGTCCACCTCGAATGGCTTAGTCGTTGATGGAACGTTAAACCCTAATCTTCCGTCCATTCTTTTTTTCTTTAACTTCGTACCAGGGAACATGTAGCTTACACATTAGCCATATGTGAGTGACTCGCACGCCACAAGTTATTTCTTTCGTATCACGTTTTGCAGGAGAATTACCGAAAAGTTACAGAAAAGTAACAGAGTAAGAAAAAATATCCAAAATGATTAAAGTGTTCTTGCAGAAAATATCCAATACACTGATGAGCCAAAGCATTATGACCACCGGCTTAATAGCCTGTTTCTCTATCTTTGGAACTAAATACATCACTTATTGGTAGATTTGTGGAGGTATATGGCATTAGATGTCTACGCACAGGTCATGTGATTTGCTTAAATAACGGGCCGCTGATTTTCGTACGCAGTGATGGCGCCCGATAGCGACTCAGATGAGTTCCACAGGATTTACATCAGACGACTTCGATCGCCGAGACATCAACGTGAGTTTACTATAATGCTTCTCAAACCACTGTAGCACAGTCGTGGCACCAGTATGGCCGTGGCTCTCATAAATAAGTCGAAGGTTAACCTTACTTTAAAGCTTATCTTACCAAAGTGCTAAATTTGTACTTCACCAAAAGCCGGCCGGGGTGGCCGAGCGGTTCTAAGCGCTACAGTCTGGAACCGCACGACCGCTACGGTCGCAGGTTCGAATCCTGCCTCTGGCATGGATGTTTGTGATGTCCTTAGGTTAGTTAGGTTTAAGTAGTTCTAAGTTCTAGGGGACTGATGACCTCAGATGTTAAGTTCCATAGTGCTCAGAGCCATTTGAATCATTTGAACTTCACCAAAAAGCACTTGTAACTCAAGTCTTTTTATTTAAAGCGCCCAAGTTACTATGATAAGCAGTAATGCTCATTAGCCTTATATCATTCCTAAATGCGCCTTTCTAAGGTCAAAAAGAGAAATTATTGCGAAATCAGAGGAAACGGGGATGATGTAATAGAAAAGGTCCATGAGGCATTGTGCAGTGTCTTCTCACTATTGTATTTGTACCAAAGACAACTCGAATAACCGTCAGTGCAGACATGGCGACTTGGGTGGAAGTGTGCAAGCAACTTACACCAGATCATTTGTACGACTATATCGTCGAATCATCGAAATTGTGTGTAACGAGTCAGTTTACGGGATATATATGCGTGAACAGTGTTAACATTAATGATTAACATTAATGAATACCTTTCTTTTTAGTCCTACACTTGCAACTACACTTAAAAAACAAGTTTGTTTGCACAATTTTTAAATAGCAATCCGTCCATGAAATAGAAGTTGTCCAGGGGAAATTGTGTTAGGTTAGATTTAAAACTTGATTAACTATCTACCATATCGTTTGCTGTGCGACTGAAAAAGGCTTGATACTTGGCGTCCAGACATAATTTTCTTTCGATTTACTTATCACAGAGCACAAACGCTTTGTTATTCTTCCCTCGTAACAAAATTCTTCACCATGGCTACATTTGGATAGCTGGCTAAATTTTCGCGTCTCTGTGTCACTGCTTCTAAAACTTTTACACGGCTCTGTTCACGAAGTTATATTCTCTAGACGGATGGCAGCTGTAAAAGACCTTTACAATTGTGGCGAGGGGTTCTGCAAACGGACACCTCTCGCACTATGTTTAGTGCACACTCGACTTCAGTGTTTCGGTTTTTGCTTGACTAATAGCGTTTTCCTACTTTTTGTGACTTTCGTCTTGAGAAACTTACAGAATTTCGACCCTTTCGTGTAAGTCAGCTGCTCAAGTTAGGTAGCCTCCTCCGTTTTGGTGGCAAAATATGAACGTTTGTGGGATTTCCATGTATATAGAGTGGTGAGTTTATGTGCGGGTAATGATACGTTAGGGCCGGCGGTCTGTGTCGCGCCCATTATCCCGCGCGCCTCTTGATTTACATCTTGTTAACCGTTCACACCCGATCGCCCTAATCGCTTTATACTCTACTTTACATTCCTGTACTTAAAGCCGTGAATGGTAACGTCTCGGCCGCTGCAGCCGACATACCCCGCCCAGAGCCACCCCTTTCCCAGCCTGCGCCGGGAAAAAACGAACAGCCTGACTCAGCTGACCCTTTTTATCAGCAGGTGCGGCTGTTTTGCTCGAGCTGGTGATACCATTTGATGGTGACCTAATTGGGCCGATTGATATGCTAATTGTGAGTGCTTGCGTAATGAGAAGGTATCGTTTCCACGCGATATATCAACATTACGAGTTTTACATTTACACCTATATACGCGTGGCTGAACTGCAGTTTCCAGTAACACGGGCATTAAGCAAGTAACATTCTCCAGTATTGAGAGAAAGTCACACTGAATATGAGAAACGTGAAGTGTGTCCACGTAAAAGAGAGTGAACGGTGAAACTGTGTGACACAACTAAAAGATGTTCGGAGGTAACAAGATTCAGCTAGAAATGGCTAACGGTAAGTAGGTAAGCAGCGGAAGGTACAAACATAGTACGGAAAACAACTCTGTGTGGGCGGGAATGAGCACATTTGCTACTGAATTAGGAAATTATGTCTGACGAAGGATCAATTACTTATTTAGCAACAGTTAATAAAAGAATGTTTTTATTACAGCTTACGATGTTAGCTAGAGTGCAGTAAACACGGTATAATGAGTCAGAACCTTAATTTTACGCAAACTGATAGCTAAATTTTAACTTGGCTCTACTTACCTTAAAATGGTCTACGTGGAGAACATATCAATAATGCAATCATAAAGTGTTCATTATGGTGCTTGACGATTAAAGGTGTACGAAAAAGCTAACGCCATAGTCATATTACCAGCAACCTACGATACGTCCTACGCAAAAAATTAAATATTGGATATCTTTGTGCAAGACACGTGTCGCAGTTTCTGAATAAGTAATGACCAAAAGTGAACGCAAAAACGAATTCCTTATAAATATTTGGATCGTTTACTAAATAAATCGTTATTACAGTTATTACGTGTGCCCCACATTAACTTCAGAAATGAAAACAGTGGGCGGAAGCCAGCACTTAAAATGACGAAGCCTACTTCATCTCCTGGAAAGGTTACGGCGAGTATCTTCTGGGATGGAAAGGTTTTTTTTTTTTTGTTATCAATTACCTTGCCAGGGTTAAATGAACAACCGGCAAACAGGATGAAACTACGAGGGAGCAGGCCTTAATAGAAAGGAAAAATGCTCCTATCTACTTTGGAAATGGGAAAATTGAGAGATTGGAAGTACAAAGTGATGGAACATCTATCGTATTCACCTCTGCCTTCGAATTATTCTCACGTCTAACGAAACTCGTGTCTGGAAATCTTGAGTGCAATGAAAAAGTTATAACAGTTGTAGAGAATATTTTGCAGACCTTCCGGAATCGTTGCCAGTGGATAAAACGTGGACAATGTGCTTTTACCGAAAGGAAAACTACTTTATAAAAAGAGGCATTTTTCACATAAAATATACAGCTCTCACAGACCGAGGAACTTTCTCCGTGTTTAGTGTAATTACCTGTTCTGATGAGTACTGACAGTATAAAAAAACAAACACACACACACACACACACACACACACAAAGATTTAAAGTTGCTTAATTGGTTCAGAAAGGTGTTGATTACCCAGGAAAGCCCGTTTTCAATAATTTGCCAATAACTATAGAAAGATTAGCTACTTGTGAAGCACAGTTTAAGAGGAGCGAGGAGCAGAAAGGATTTATTGGTGGCCAACTCCTACTCCATTGACGAACCGCTCATTAATAAAAAAATTCCCTGCGGGGTCAGGGATTTTCACCTGCCCCGAGATGACTGGGTGTTGCTGTGTCGTCTTCATCATCATTCATCCACATTACGGTCAGAGGAAGGTAACGGCTAACCACCTCCATTAGGACCTTGCCCAGTACGGCGGTACGCGTCTCCCGCGTCGTTCCCCTACGCTCTGTCAAGAAGCATGGAACTTCATTTCCAAAACAAATTAACTTATATGTTATTAATAATGTCAAAGTGTTACATATAAGCGGACTTCTGCTCATCTTCAGTGCCGTAATGCGGTCTGTTGTTAAATTATCTTACGCACATCGGTGTATATAGATTACACCTTTGTGACGAGTTTCGTATTAATCCTTAAATAAAAATGTTTCAGATATAATGCTTATTCCACTTGTCGTAGTGTATGTGGAAGAAACATAAGGATATCTGTTCTTTTGTATATTTGCGTTAATTATTTTTGTTTCTGTGACATGTTCTACCTTCTTCAGGTTCTCCTCAGTGTGGATGTATTGAATGAAAAGTATAGGGTAAGGTGGTAAAATTTCGATATAGGTACTATTCCCGATCTACGTAAGGTTTCGCGCAATTTTTCAGTTTCGTAGTGTTGATGGCGCTGCCTTTGTGTGGCGTTGCAATGCGGAAGGTTTCTGCAGCTCCTGTCTTTTCCTTGAGTCACCAGTTTGTGCTACAGAGATATAAATTTTTCTTGTTGAGCGGTAAGTGAAGTTACTCAGTTTTATCCACTGTTATAATCTGACTAGTTGCCATGTGCTTGTAAATTCTATATTAGTGAGGTTAGAGACTTGTTTTCCGTTCCCACGTGTTCAAAGGCATCTATACAGAAAGACTGTGTGCCATGTGCTGCCATTTCTTGGTACAGTTCAGTACTATTTACTCATTACATACATTAACATTACACTAATACTTGTTCCATAGATCATGAATACGACATTTCGTAATATTGTGGAGCGTGTCAGTTTGCCGCGCGGGGTAGCTGTATGGTCTAAGACACCTTGCCACGGTTCGCGCGGCTACCTCCGTGGGAGGTTCGAGTCCTCCATCGCGCATGGGTGTGTGTGTTGTCCTTAGCCTAAGTTAGTTCACGGTAGATTAAGTAGTGTGTAAGCCTAGGAACTGATGACCTTAGCAGTTGGTCCCATAGGAAATTACCACAACCGTGTCAGTTTAACATACGTTTTCATTGCACTTTTTTTCTTCGTTTACCGTACTACTTCATATCAAAAAATTCATCTGTTAAGTACAAGGAGTTGTCATTCAGAAATTCTTTTAATTTGTTTATAAGTGTTGGTTGGCTATTTATCAGACTTTTAATGCTATTTGGCAAATGACCAAAGATTTTTGTGACAGCGTAAGCCAACCCTTTCTGTGCCAAAGTCAGATTTAACCCAGAATAGTGAAGATCATATTTTCTTCTAATGTTGTAGCTATGCATTCGCAGTTGTTTTTGAATTCGGATGGGTTATCAATAACGATTTTCATAAGTGAATATATTTATTGCGAAGGTACTGTGAATATTCCAAGTTCCTTAAATAAACGTCTGCAAGGTGGTCTGTGGTGGGCTCCAGCTATTAGTCTGGTTACATACTTTTGAATACTTTTTCTCTTAATGATGCTATAGGAAAACAGTGAATCAAAACAGGCGTAGTACGCTAATTTACTGATATGTTTATCACCAAAATTTCCAATAACCCTAACGGCATAAGTAGCTGAACCTAACTGTTTCAGCAGATCATCAACGTGTTTCGTCCAATTCAATTTCTCATCAATGCACACACTCAGAAATTTTGAATATTCTGCCTTAGCAACAGATTTCTGTTCATAGTCTATACTTATCAGTGGTGTTATGCCATTTACTGTACAGAATTGTGTACAATATGTTTTCTCAAAACTTAATTAGGGTTCTTTTGCAGAGAACCACTTAACTTTTGAAAATGCATTGTTTCAATTTCCTCGGAAAATTCTTGTGTGTTGGGTGTGAGTACTATACTTGTATCATCAGCAAATGAACTAGCTTTGCATTTTTGTGAATATAGAGTGGCAAGTCATTAATATATATTAAGTACAATAAGGGACATAAGACTGAACCCTCTGGGACACCATTCTTGATACCTCTCCAGTTACAGGATTCTGCTGATTTTTTGCAAACTATCTGTACTGTTAATTTTAACCTTGTGAATTCTTCCAGTGAAAGATGAATGAAACCATTTGTGCACTGCCACACTCATACCACAGTACTTAAGCTTATCTAGATTAATTTCATGATTCACACAGTCAGACGCTTTCGAGAGATCACAAAATATCCCAATGGGGATGTTCGGTTATTTAGAGCAATATTTGATCAGTGAAAGCACATAAAACATTTTCTGTTGAAAAGCCATTCTGGAAACCAAATTGACATTTTGTTAGTACTCTATTTTTACAAACATGTGAAGCTGCTCTTGAATACATTACTTTTTCAAGAATTTTGGATAAAGCTGTCAGAAGTGAGATTGGGCGGTAGTTAACATCAGACCTATCCCCTGTTTTATGCAATGGTTTAACTACAGCATATTCCAGTCTATCTAGAAAAACGCCCCGTAGCAGTGAGCTACAACATATGTGGCTGACAATCCTGTTTACCTGTTGGGAACAAGTTTTTAGTACTATGTTGGAAATGCCATCAATTCCATGTGAGCTTTTACTTTTGAGTGAATTTATTATTTTCTTAATTTCAGTAGGAGTGGTGGGTTGAATTTTAATTTTATCACATTACATAGGTATTGCCTCTTCCATATACAACCTTGCATTTTCTAGTGAATAGCTGGATCCTATTTTCTCTACAACACTTAAAGAATGATTATTAAAAGTATTTTGTACTTCTGACTTTTCATTGAGTTCGATAGAAATAGTCTTCCTGTGCTCTCGGCTACCCTTTTTCCCTTTTAACAATATTCTAAATTGCTTTAATTTTACTATCAGAGATGCTAATCCCAGACATAATGCACATACTTCTGGACTTTTTAATACCTTTTCTGAATACAGTGGAATAGTTTTAATAATGGTTGACTGTTTCTGGATCATTACTCCCCCTAGCTATAAGATACATTTCCCTTTTGTGTTTACAAGATATTTTTATCCCTTTAGTAAGCAATGGCTTTTTAGATGGTTTCTTACAATTATGTTTCACTGTTTTGTTAGGGAAACTGTTTTCAAATGGTTCAAATGGCTCTGAGCACTATGGGACTCAACTGCTGAGGTCATTAGTCCCCTAGAACTTAGAAATAGTTAAACCTAACTAACCTAAAGACATCACAAACATCCATGCCCGAGGCAGGATTCGAACCTGCGACCGTAGCGGTCTTGCGGTTCCAGACTGCAGCGCCTGTAACCGCACGGCCACTTCGGGCGGCGGAAACTGTTTTCAAATATACTCACGAAGGCATCATGAAATAAGTTAAATTTTAAATTAGCATCAGGTTCCCTGTCCACCTCATCCCAGTCTAAATGTTGCAAGCTTTCTCTAAAACTTGTAATTATTAATTCGTTAATTGACTGCACTATTTAGGAGGACTGTTTGCACTACCCTATGGAGCTGTGTCGTACTGTAACTAGCTGTGCATCATGATCACAAACCATTTTTAATAGAAAAAGTTTTTATTTAATTAAATATATCTTGATCTACGAGGTGTGGCTAGGAAAAAACCGGACTAGTACTGGTGAAACAATAAAACGAGTGCAATATGGCTGAAAGTCGCGTGGCCTGTCACGTGACTCTCGCTCCGCCTACTGCTCGAGTTTCATCTGCCTCCTGCACTCAGTCTGCCCGTGGCGTCTGTTTTAAGTAGTTGACGTTTTGTCTGTGCTTCGGAAAATGTTGAGTGTACAGAAAGAACAGCGTGTTAACATCAAATTTTGTTTCAAACTAGGAAAATCTGCAAGTGAAACGTTTGTAATGTTACAACAAGTGTACGGCGATGATTGCTTATCACGAACACAAGTGTTTGAGTGGTTTAAACGATTTAAAGATGGCCGCGAAGACACCAGTGATGACACTCGCACTGGCAGACCATTGTCAGCAAAAACTGATGCAAACATTGAAAAAATCGGTAAACTTGTTCGACAAGATCGCCGTTTAACAATCAGAGCAGTGTCTGAGTTAACAGGAGTTGACAAGGAAAGTGTTAGGCAGGTTCTTCATGAAAGTTTCAACATGAACAAAGTGTGTTCAAAAATGGTTCCAAAGTGCCTCACAATTGAACAGAAGGAACGCCGAAGAATGATTTGTTCTGACATCCTGGAAAACATTGAAAGTGATCCCACCTTCTTACAAAATGTTATTACTTGCGATGAATCGTGGCTTTTTACTTACGATCCCGAAACTAAACGCCAATAGATGCATTGGAAAACTCCTGGTTCTCCGCGACAAAAAAAGCACGAATGTCAAAATCGAAATTCAAGGCAATGATGATTGTTTTTTTTTTACATCAAAGGGATTGTGCACATTGATTGGGTACCAGAGGGACAAACAGTGAATCAGCATTACTACATTAGCGTCCTGGCTACCCTACGTGAGCGAGTACGGAGAAAACGGAACGATTTGTGGAAATAAAAGTCATGGATCCTTCACCAAGACAATGCCCCAGCTCACAGTGCGTTGTCAGTGAAGACGTTTTTGGCAAAACACAACATTCCCATCTTAGATCATCCACCCTACTCACCTGATTTGGCCCCCTGTGACTTTTTTCTTTTCCCTAAAGTCAAGTCAGCTTTGAAAGGAACTAGATTTGAGACTGTTGAAGCAGTAAAAGAAAAAGCGACGGAAGTAATGTATGGACTTACCGAAAATGATCTGCAGCATTGCTATGAACAGTGGAAAATTCGTATGGAGCGGTGTAGAGACCGAGGAGGAGAGTACATTGAAGGAGATAACATGAAATTGTAAATAATTGTAAATAAATGTTTTTTCCAGCATCAGTCCGGTTTTTTTCTAGCCGCACCTCGTATAAAAACATTATCTATCAGTGTGCTGCTTTCCTTTACCACCCAAGTAGGAAAATCAATGACTGGTGTCAAATTGAAAGAACCAAGTAATAGCTCAAGGTCAAGCTTTCTATCAGGCTGTTTCAGAAAATCTACATATAAATCCCCAAAAACAATAATTTGCTTCCCTCTGTCTGACAGATAGCACAACAAAGAATCCAAGTTTTTCAAAAATATCTGAAAATTTCCCAATGGGAACTTATACACAGCTACAATTATAAAAGTACAATTATTTAGTTTAAGTTCACACGTACATGCTTCTATATGTTGCTCAACACAACATTTTTTTAATTCTAAATTTTCCACACAATGATAAATTTCAACATGCTTGGCACTTCCTCCTCTCTCCATAGTTTCTACATACGTATGCTGAAAGCTTATATCCACCTACATTTACCTTTTCCATATATGTGACTCTGTGATATTCTGACAGGCATAGTACATGTGTTCCACACTCAGTTTCTAAATCTAAACAGAGAAGAAGCTCATCTATGTTGTTTTTTAATTCCCTATATTCTGGTGCAATATGTAAACATTATTTTTCACTGTACTTTTATGAGAATCTTGTGATGTTTTAACATATCTAATACCTGCTTGTCTGAGCTTCTCATTAAGCTGAATTTCATTCAATGATGAATCATTGGACACTGATCTTAGCGTAAAGAAGAGGTACTCCCATGAATTTCAGTGCCCTTCCTCGTGATTTCACCCTCGCCAATAGCACATTTTCAGTCAGAAAAAGGTACAATTTCGATATCCTAGTACAATTTAGTTCAATGCAGTTCTTTAGTTTAGCCCGTCAAGACTGGTTACAGTAGATATATTATACGCAATTACTACAAATAAACTCTGTGTATTTAAACATAACTTCTCTCGTGAGTTTTTAAAGCAAACCATTATTTTTTCTCTTAGATGCCCCGAAAACGACCATAAAAGAAAATCGACAGTAAATGGAGTCCAGCTGCATTACATGTGGCAATAAAGAGTGTAATGGACGAACATTTGATCCTCCGAGCTGCCTCAGAATTATACGACATTCCTTTCAGCACTGTGCGTGGTAGAGTACAAATTTAAAGACTGCAAATTGAATTATAGCTAACGGCCTTACCGCAGTGGTAACACCGGTTCCCGTCAGATCACCGAAGTTAAGCGCTGTCAGGCTGGGCTAGCACTTGGATGGGTGACCATCCGGTCTGCCGAGCGCTGTTGGCGAGCGTGGTGCACTCAGCCCTTATGAGGCAAACTGACGAGCTACTTGATTGAGAAGTAGCGGCTCCGGTGTCGGAAACTGACATACGGCCGGGAGAACGGTGTACTGACCACATGCCCCTCCATATCCGCATCCAGTGACGCCTGTGGTCTGAGGATCACGCGGCGGCCGGTCGGTTCCTTTGGGTCTTCATGGCCTGTTCGAGAAAAAAAAAACTGAATTATCTCCAACTATAGAAAACAGAAATGGTCATCCAACGATACTCAATTCTGAAACGGAAGATGCTTCGGTTGCGAGCTAACATCCCAAAGATGTTCGGGCCCACATGCGGTTCCTCTTCGTCGAAATGTCTTGGCTCAGACTCGTCTAGGGGTTGAACCGCACGTGTCGCATTACACGCCCTAAATTAGACACTTGTGACCCTTTGGTTAAATTGTCAGGCTGATGGCAAGTTTTCGAAATACAAAGTTAACATATAAAAACAGTAATAATAATAATATCGGAAACCGACGGTCCGTTTTCGCGTCTCCATCCGAACTGTCCCCTTTGGTGTCTCGACCAGACTCGCCCTTTGCCCGTCTCCGGCCGCGTTTCCCACGCGCCGAACATCTTCGCTCAACTGACTAGCGCAGTTCTCATTCCTGAAGCCGTCCATCTGATAGGCTACAGCTTATTCTACATTATTTTACATTTTAACATATTTAAATAATCAAAGCTGACCACTTTCACGTTCTAAATAAAGTAACAATAATATCCATTACAACACGGACCGCACGGCCCCTCCCGCCGGAGGTTCGAGTCCTCCCTTGGGCATGGTGTGTGTGTTGTTGTTAGCATAAGTTAGTTTAAGTAGTGTGTAAGACTGGGGACCGATGACCTCAGCAGTTTGGTCCATTAGGAATTCACACACATTTGAACATATCCATTACATAATAAACGTTAAATTCTTTTACATAAAACCAATTCAATTTACTTCTTAGCTTTGAATGCCACGGCCAGTAGCCTTGCACCAATGTCCTTTCTGATAAATGAATAAAGAACAAAAGTAACTACTATGCACTAAACTTTACAACAAATATTCTATTAACTAATGATTCAATAAGGTGTCATGCTGTCATCGTTCAATGTATTTTGTGTGGAGGAAATGATGATCTGATGCTTAAGTGAAAATACTGATAATTTAAATTTACTATATCTTTTAAACAAATAGTTTCAGAGCTGATATTTACAACGTTTGTCACTTTAACGATGCGCTTCTATAGGAAATGTCGATCGTTAAGATCGACTAAAACATTCAGATTTTAGCATTCAGGTCTTTGTTACAAAACTTGTTAGTTTCACTGTAACAGTAAATCCTAAACTATTATAGATATGATCATTATTCAAGTTTTATTGGGATCACCATGAAAATGTAAGGAGGATGGCAGATTAAAATTACTGTGTCTTGATTCCCTGCACTGCTGCAGAATTAAATACTTTTCAAAAATTTTTCCCTTTATGGCCGATCTTAGGTCCGCCATATTTAACACTGCTACGTCTACTCGGCCACAAACGGATGCTTCTGGGT
This sequence comes from Schistocerca serialis cubense, assembly GCF_023864345.2. NCBI lineage: Eukaryota > Metazoa > Arthropoda > Insecta > Orthoptera > Acrididae > Schistocerca > Schistocerca serialis. The sequence continues at coordinate 367,895,464 of NC_064640.1, read as the reverse complement.
TTCCCCATGACGTAGGTTCTCGTCTGTCTCACTCACACACTACAGCGCTTAGGCCTCAATAGACAATAGACGCCTGTGAATTTTCCCATCCCGTGGTGAATCTACGCCCTTTGTGGCACTCGGTTTTCGACGACAGTGTTCGTTTCACAATTCCTGTAGGCTGACTCTTTCGGCCATATATTTAAATGAGAGCGCAATGCTCGTTAGCTCACTTAGTTCAGAGAGTTTTATTTCTAGAACAGCGAGGACTAGGTCTGTCGCCACACCAGTTAAGAAGAGCTGCAATGCGATTTGCTGAGAAAAATTATTTGATACATCCATGGAACTTGGAAAGCAAAGTTGCTGGAATCGATTGGTTTAGAGCATTTATTAAGAGACGCGCTGTGAAATCGCGATGATCTTTCACGAGCCAGAGCTGAAGGCTTAAATAAAACAGAAGTAAGTACATATTTCCAGAATTTGGGAGAAATCTTAAAGAAATGTTATTTTTTTGATAAACCCGAGTGTATTTATAATATGAATGAGTCCGGCTTTCCTACTAACAACTGGCCCCCAAAAATAGTTAGTCCTAAAGGTAAGCTAGAAGTTGTTTCACTAACAGACGTAGAAAGAGGACAAAATGTGACTGTTGCTGCATGCTTGAACGCATCTGGTACGTATTTACCTCCAATGGTAATTTTCAAAGGAGTCAGGAAACGCCCTCGTGGTTCCATTACGGAGATAAATCAGGGTACATTAATGAAGAAATGTGTATGATCTGGCTTCGACACTTCAAGAAATATAAAACAGTGGGTAGTCTTACATTTCTTATTATTGACAACCATGCGAGCCACACCAGCTTGAATGCTGTAGGGTACTGTAGAGGAAAATGGGATAGAACTTCTGGGATTGCCTCCACACAGTCCACATGTACTATAGCCGTTAGACAGAGCTTTCTCTAGTCTCTAAAGGCTCAATATCACAGAAATGCAACTGAGTGGATTCACCGTAACCTCAGTGAAAGTGTTACAAAACTATGATTCTGTACTATTTTCTATGACGCCTCGAGCAAAACTGCATCTGTTGGGTATGCAATCAAGAGGTTCCTGTGCACAGGAATAATACCCTTCTGCAAAGACATCGTTCCTGAGAAGAAATTTGCGCCTTCAACCTTATTCGAGGCTCCTGCGTCTTCAGTCCCCAACAATGTTACAGTTGCTGAACAGATCAAAGAAAACTTGAGTCTCATTTCAAGTCGGTACTCCACTCATACGATTATGCTCAGTGGTGACTTCAATCTTCCCCTCGATATGCTGAAAAAATTATACGTTTAAAACCGGCGGCGAGCATAAAACGTCATCTGAAATTGTACTGAATGCTTTCTCAGAAAATTATTTTGAACAATTAGTTCATGAGCCCCCTCGAAGCGTAAATGGTTGCGAAAGCATACTTGACCTCCTAGCAATAAATAATCCTGGACAAGGAGGAACTATCGTGACGAATACAGGGATTAGTCACTACAAGGCATTTGCTGCTAGGCTGAATACCGTAATACCTACAACCATCAAAAAGAAACGCAAAGTATATCTATTTAAAAAAGCTGATAAAAATGCTATTAACGCCTTTTTTAAGAGACAGTCTTCACTTCTTCCGATCTGATCATGTAAGCGTAGAAAAGATGAGAGATGATTTCAAAGAGATAGTATCGATGGCAATTGAGAGATATATACCACATAAATTAATAAGTGATTGTACTGATCCTCCATGGTACACAAAACGGGTCAGATCGCTGTTGCAGAAGCAGCGAAAGAAGTATGCCAAATTTAAAAGAACGCAAGATCCCCAAGATTTGCAAAGATTTGCAGAAGTTCGAAATATATCGCGTACTTCAATGCTTTTAACAATTTCCACAACGAAACTCTGTCTCGGAATCTGGCAGAAAACCCAAAGAGATTCTGATGATACATAAAGCACACTAGGGCAAGAGGCAATCAGTTCCTTCTCCGCGCAATAACAACGGCGAAGTCACTGATGATAGTGCCACTAAAGTAGAGTTATTAAATACGATTTTCCGAAACTCCTTCACCAAAAAAGAAAGTAAATATTATTGAATTCCAATCAAGAACAACTACCAAGATGAGAAACTTAGAAGTAGATATCCTCGGTGTAGCAAAAAAAATTCAAATGTTCAAATGTCTGTGAAATCTTATGGGACTTAACTGCTAAGGTCATCAGTTCCTAAGCGTACACACTACTTTAATCTAAATTATCCTAAGAACAAACACACACACCCATGCCCGAGGGAGGACTCGAACCTCCGCCGGGACCAGCCGCACAGTCCATGACTGCAGTGCCTTAGACCGCTCAGCTAATCCCGCGCAGCCCGGTGTAGCAAAGCAGCTTAAATCACTTAATACAGGCAACGCCTCCGATCCAGATTGCATACCAGTCACGTTCCTTTCAGAGTATGCTTATACAATAGCTCCATATCTGGCAATTACGTACAACCACCCGCTCACAGAAAGATCCGTACCTAAAGACTGGAAATTTGCTCAATACACAATAATACCCAAAAAGGAAAATAGGATTAATGTGGTGTGCGTACTGTAAGACCTTCGGTACACACACCATCAGATTATTTGACTTGTCGCTCTAACAAAGTAGGCGAGTGTCAGCAATATGTCTCGTGGTCTTATCGTGGCGTGTTCATCTTCTGCCGTTAGGTCAGACGATAGAAATGCCACTTAGAGTAGCAGATTGACGGTGACCAACTTTAAAAAGAACTTGATTAATTTTCACACACATTTATTAAAGTAATAAAAAGCATATATAGACGTAACTTGATTCTGGATGCTGTTTACAATTGACAATCTGAAGTTCCTTGGGTCTTGGTACGTTAATCTTATACTCACATATCTCTGATACTTGACAAAGTGTCTATACATTTCTCTTCATGGCTATGTACAGGAATATGATAATCTTACTAGGCGCAGACTGAAACTTGACTAAAGACTGGTACAGACTAACGCAGACTGACTAATCGGAGGTCTGTACACTCGTTATAATACCTCGAGCGTTCAGGTATCACTGCGCGAGTGTGATCCGCGAGGAGAAAAGATTCTACGTTAGCAGCAATATCATTGGTTGCGTTACATATCAGTACGCGGATCGGCGGAAGCAAAATTTGGTCCGTCTCTATGACAGCACCATCTCGTAGTGCGGAGACGGACGAGCGCTGCGCCTGCGCTATTGTGCTTAGCGGGGCGCGCTCTAGTGGGAAAGTTGTGTACGCGCTGACTACGCGGAACTATGTACACAACAATTAATCTGCTGAATTACAGGCCCATATCACTAACGTCAATTTGCAGTAGGGTTTTGGAACATATACTGTGTTCGAACATTATGAATTATCGCGAAGAAAACGATCTATTGACACATAGTCAGCCCGGATTCAGGAAACATCGTTCTTATGAAATACACTTTACACTCGTGACGTAATGAGTGCTATCGAAAGGGGATGTCAAATTGATTCCATATTTTTAGATTTCCAGAAGGCTTTTGACACCGTTCCTCGTAAGTGTCTTCTAACAAAACTGCGTGCCTATGGAATAGCGCCTCAGTTGTGCGACTGGATTCATGATTTCCTCTCAGAAAGGTAACAGTTCGCAGTAATAGACGGAAAGTCATCAAGTAAAACAGGAGTAATATCCGGCGTTCCCCAAGGAAGTGCTATAAGCCCTCTATTGTTCCTGGTCTATATTAACGAAATAGGAGACAATCTGAGTAGCCGGCTTAGATTGTTTGCAGATGATGCTGCCATTTAGCCGGCCGTTGTGGCCGAGCGGTTCTAGGCGTTTCAGTCCAACCGCACTGCTGGTACGGTCGCAGGTTCGAATCCTGCCTCGGGCATGGATGTGTGTTATGTCCTTAGGTTAACTAGGTTTAAGTAGTTCTGAGTCTAGCGGACTGATGACCTCAGATGTTAAGTCCCATAGTGCTCAGAGCCATTTGAACCATTTGATACTGCCATTTACCGTCATCAGATGACCAAAACGAGTTTCAAAATTATTTAGATAAGATATTTGTATGGTGCGGAAAGTGACAATTGACCCTGAATAAAGAAAAGTGTGAAGTTATTCACATGAGCACTAAAAGAAATCCGCTAAATTTCGATTACGCGATAGTCACACAAATCTGAAGGCTGTACATTCAACTAAATACTTAGGGATTACTATTACAAATAGCCTAAATTGGAACGATCACATAGATAATGTGGGTAAAGCAAACCAACGACTGCGATTCATTGGCAGAACGCTTAGAAGGTGCAACAGATCTACTAAAGAGACTGCTTACACCACACTTTTCCGCGGTATTCTGAGTATTGTTGTGAGGTGTGGGATCTGTGTCAGGTGGGACTGTCGGATGACATCGAAAAAGTTCAAAGAAGGGCGGCTCCTTCTGTATTGTCACTAAATAGGGGAGATGGTGCCACAGACATGATACGGGAATTGGAGTGGCAATCATTAAAACAAAGGCGTTTTTCGTTGCGACAGGATCTTCTCATGAAATTTCAATCACCAGTTTTCTCCTCCGATTGCGAAAACATTCTGTTGGGATCCACCTACATTGGGAGAAACGATTATCACGATGAAATAAGAGAAATCAGGGTTCGCACAGAAAAATTTAAGAGCTCGTTTTTCCCGCGCGCCTTTCGAGAGTGGAACGGCAGAGAGAGAGAGAGCTTGAAGGTTGTTCATTGAACCCTCTGCCAGGTACATTATTGTGAATAGCAGAGTAATCACGTAGGTGTGTAGATGAATGAAGCTACTGCCAGTGTTCTGGGAGAAGAGCGTACATCTTTAAAAGATGTAACTGAAGAGCATGGCAAATGCGTAATACCAGTAGCCAGTACCATTTCTCAGCACGATGTTCTCAAGGACATTTTGCGAACTACAGAGAAAAAAGTATCGTCTCGGGAAAGGAAAACACAGGCACCAATTGGGCTCACATCAGATGGAAACCAGAATTACCTCCGCAGCAAGAGAAATCTTTTTCAGCTGGGAACAAAAAAAGAAAGAAACAAATGCAACAAGAACAATAAACAGAAAGTAGGTCAATGAGTAATGATAAAAGAAGTATTAAAAGCTTCAAATCGCCAGCAAACAATGAGAATAATTGTGGATTTCGTTTCTTGAATTATTATAGTGTGGCATTATTGGTAAAGGGTGACTTGTTTGTCTACCAAGTAAGTGATGTTTGGTACCATGAAGTTTGGGTCCGTGCCAGAGGGAAAAGTGCTTTTTATATGTAAGATGTCAATGATTAGAGTTGTACCAAGTTGTGACAACAATTGTAGCTAGTGTGGTACATTTTCGAACAATTTTACTCAATTCTGTAATAATGTCTTACGTTTAAACCAACACTTGTAATGGCGTAATATCTGTGTTACATATTCATTAAACTTCAAAGAACAAGAGCCATAATTTAAATTATTTAATTCCTGAGTATGTTTCCAGTTACAATAGCATTTGTCCGAAATGATCGAAATTGTACCACATTACCCTATCCTGCCTCTATCTTTCCATTGATCTATCTAAAGCCAAGCAGTAAATTGCCGGTTTGAATCTTCATACAGGGCGTACATTTTTAAATTTATTTCAGCTCTCCACGAGCGACTGCATCAGTAATATTATGTCGTAGCATATTGCAACCTCTTAGACTAATCGCAGCTCCATGCCGATTGTAAGCATGTCATAATAATAGTTAATTCTTTGAACAATTAATCGATTGGTGAATAGTATATTGTAATCTGTTGCTCTGTATTATGAGTCTTTGATCAAAAATAACATACAAAAATCAGTTAACATAATTAGATATTTTGTTACGAATGTGCAGTCCACCTGCCGACTGTATCCAAACTAATTAAAGACTTACAACCTCATGATTAGACTCAGGAAAAAAAAACATCTTTTTTGAAGCTGAGGGAACGAATGTCTTCACAACGAGTTTTAGATATTACTGAAACGTTATTTCTTCAGCTTCGTTTTCATCTCAATTCGGTTCTTGTCTCGCCTTCTATTTGTCTTCTTAGGTGATTATTTGTTTCATGTCTGTTTCAGGAAGACACGTGTATCCACAGCCTTTGAAACATTCATTTTGCTCTCTCTGTACTTCCTGAGGGAAAACTTACGATTGTCTAAATCATTGCAGTTGTCTTTGAAACCAGTTCTTCAGTCGAAGCAGCAATCGCCTTCATCCAGTAACCTTGAAGTATCAAAATAAAATACACCTCTTTAAGTCGCTTTTACCGTGACGGATGACTGTTGAAGTGACACCGCCGACGGTCGTTGCATTTCTGCCTCTACGTTAAGATTTACAATATGTGGTATACGCCCCTGCGTTCAACTCGATTACCCGTCCGTGAACAGTTACAGGCAGCATATTTGTGGTGAGAAACAGCTTATGTCAGCACGATCCTTCATTTCGACTTTCACTGTGCGTTTAGCTTAGCTCTTAACGTTCCGATACGCATGTGGCTATCGTTTTAATACTGGTACCATTCTGCCTCGTCACTATTACGCTTCGGCAAAGTAAATGATAGAAGATCGTTAGATATGCGTAGCTATGGACGTTATCGCGAATCACTGGTAATTTACTTCTGTTCTGGTTTTTACTCATATGCAGTCTCGTTCGATCATTTGCGTTAAAAGTAGAAGGCAATGCCCTTAAGTTACCTCAGGCATCATGCTCTAATTCTTAGCTCTCTTAATACCAAAAACCGTTCTGAATTACCGAAATATAGCTTCAGATGTGTTCTACGCACTTATTTCACGCTTAAACTGGGCTAAAAGGGCACTTTTTCTTTCCCAACCTTGCCGTTTGTTTCAGGCGGTATCTTTTAGGCCCTATTTGGTTTCCCCAGATGGGAGTAATTTAGTTAAATGAGCGCCGATGAATCAGAACTGCGGAGACGACGGCGCTAATTGCGATATTCTGGAGACAGATGGCGTCTGGAGCACTCAAAGAGCGCGCCCATGTGCTGCCCGCGGAAGCCATTTCTCGGCATATCGCTTTTCCACGCCTACTGATCCATCACGTGGCTGCCGCCTCGAGTTCCACGTCTGCAGCTGCATCGTGCTCTGTTGCACTGACAGTGCGCTTGTTATTGTTCTGTTGAGAATTTCGAAAACTCACGAAATATGTGCACAGGGCCGGTGAAGTCAGACCCGGTTCTTACCAAAAGTCGTATTGTATTGACTGTGAAAATTTACACTTGTTAAGAGGTGCATTACCGGCATGTGATTCAGAGCTTAGCCAAGTCACATTGAACTCTCCGTATGATTACGAATGCAGGGTGAGTCAAAACAGGCTTCACAACTTTGGAATGCTATATAAATTCATTGAGATAACTTGCAGACTCGTTGGATGTGTCACTTTTTAGTAAACCACCTCAAGTTTCACATAAGTTTCAAGTGTCATTTTGGTTCGATGTGACTACCATTTGTGATGCGGCAAACGCCGTATTGGTAATACGAGGGTCACTCCAAAAGAAATGCACACTATTTTTGTAAAAATACAGTTTTCATTCTGCATGTGTGAAAGTCTTACAGTGTGTAGATACATCCTTCCCGCTTGTTTTCAATCTTAGTTCAACCTGTTCCCGCGAGTGGCGCCGTCACAGCATGTCTTCAAGATGGCTGCTAGACTTGACGTTCGTCAGAAGCAACGTGCTGTCATAGAATTCCTGTGCTGTGAAAACGAGACAGTGGGAAACGTCCACAAGAGATTGAAAAAGGTGTATGGAGATGCTGCTGTCGATCACAGTACAGTTAGTCGGTGGGCAAGCAGGTTACGGGTAGGATATTGACAGTGGCTCACAAAGAAACAAGAAAAACGGTATGCAGCGAACTTTTGGAACAGTACGAGAATGGTGGAGATGAATTTCTTCGAAGAACTGTGACAAGTGATGAAACATGGCTCCATCATTTTTCACCAGAGACGAAGAGGCAATCAGTGGAGTGGCATCATTCAAATTCACCCAAGAAAAAAAATTCAAAACCACACCTTCTGCTAGAAAAGTTCCGAAGGACTCTTGTTTGTGGACATCATGCCAAGTGGAACCACCATAAATTCAGATGCATATGTGACGACACTGAAGAAACTTCAAGCTCGACTGAGTCGTGTTCGACCACATCGGCAAAAGCAGGTTGTTTTGCTGTTGCACGACAATGCACGGCCACATCTCAGTCAAAAAACCATGGAATCGATCACAAAACTCGGATGGACAACACTGAAACACCCGCCTTACAGTCCTGACCTGGCTCCATGTGATTATCACCTCTTTGGGGAACTGGAAGACTCTCTTCGTGGAACAAGGTTTGAAGATGATGACTCCCTTGTGCACGCTGCCAAACAATGCCTCCAACAGGTTGGTCCAGAATTTTACCGTGCGGATACACAGGCGCTGGATCCAAGATGGCGTAAGGCAGTTGAGAGGGATGGAAATTATGTGGAGAAATGAAAATATTGTTCCTAAAGGATGTATCTACACATTGTAAAACATTCAAACATGTAGAATAAAAGATGGATTAAAAAAAATAGTGTGCATTTCTTTTGGAGTGACCCTCGTAAATTTCTTCCCACACTCGTTGCAGCAATTCGGGCGGAACTTGTGCAGCGGCAGCAAAAACTCGATTTTTAAGGTCGGCTAAATTGTTTGGTAGGGAAGGAACATGCACGCGGTCCTTAATGAAACCCCAGAGAAAGAAATCCAGTGGCGTCAAATGTGGTGAGCGAGGTGGCCATGCGACTGGCTTTTCGTGGTCAGTCCACCGACCTGGAAAGCAACTATCGAGGAAATCTCGAAGTTCCGTGAGGAAATGAGGTTGTGCCCAGTCTTGCTGGTAGTAAACCACCCCATCTCTGTCATCGTCATTGATCTGTGGAATTAATAAAAAGTTTTCTAGCATATCCAGATACACAATACCATTGACAGTTCTCTCCATGGAATAAGAAAGGGCCTTACATTTCCAGTTTGCTAAAGGCACAAAACACATTAACTTTGAGGCTGTCACGAACGTGTTCAGGGATGCATACGGATTTTCGCTTCCCCGTTTTCTGTATGCCACAGACATGAAATGTTGACCTATCGCTGAAGATTATTGTGTTCAAGAATGTCTCGCCGTCCTCTATTCGATACAACGTTTCTGCACAGAATTACTCACGAGGAACCTTATCTGTATCACTACTGTGTTGTCCCATCGTGAATCTGTTTGGTTTCAAGTGTAAACGTCTTCGCAGTACTCTCGCAAGACGCATGTCGCGTTGATTTTTGTGGACTGCGGGCAAAGCTCTCCCTAACCTGTTCGACATAATCAACAACATGCGGGTGACCTGATTATTTATCATGTCGCAGTGAACAACCCGACTCAACAAAGTTCTTGTGCCAAGAGTAAATTGTTGGTCTGCTTTGGGGTTCCTTAGCGTATTCGGTGCCACGAAAGTATCCACTTTGTGTACTACGCTGGCGCTCCTGGTGGCGGAATGGGGTACTAAAGCACAACGTCAATCAAACTTTAGGTTCTTCGCTACAAAATGACACATCTTCCGATTCTGTAAGCGGTCTCAATAAATTTCTATATATTTCCAAAGTTGTAAAGTCCTTTTTGACTCGCTCTGTATTATTGCCACAGCTCATGTAGTTACGTAGCAATGACGTCAGAATTACCAGAGATGAGATATAAATACAAGCTAAATGAATAATATTCATTTCCTGGGGTTTCTTCCTTTCGCACAGTCAATATATTGAACGATTCTTTTGTCACCCCTCTTTATAGACTAAATTTTCGCTAATTGGACCTACGTGGCCATTACACGAGAAATGTTGGAGAAATTGATATCTTTCTTGACTTACATTGGAACATGTGCCCTCGGAATTCTGAGAGTAAGGCTGCTCATAATCTGCATACCAATTCTTGTAGCGTCTCCCATTGTAGATTTTAGAGAATTTCTACAGTAGTCTCACACTGAATAGTCAACCCGTTGACGTAGAGCTCCGCTCTTCTTCGAATTTTGTCTCTCTTCCGTTAATCCCAGTTGGTGAAGACCCTGACCGACAAACCGCGCTTAGAAACTGAACGAGTTAGTCTTTTGTAAGCGGCCTCCGCCGTATGTGAATTGCTCTCTTGTAAGGATCACTGCTCACCACGAACCATGGCCTTGTTGCGGTAGAGTGAGTTGGATGCCTCAACGATACAGACAACCGTACCGTCGGTGTAATGACATTGGAGGGTACACGTGGAGAGTCCAAGGTAATAATATGTGGTTCCTGAAAAGGGGCAGCAACATTTGCAGTAGTTGCATGGGCAACAGTGTGGATGATTGGCTGACCTGGCCTTGTAGCAGTAACCAAAATGACCTTATTAAGTTGATATTGCGAACGGCTGAAAGTAAGAGGAAACTACAGCCGTTGCATTTTCCGAGGGCACGTAGGACCTTTATAGCACAAGTTCACTAAAATAAGGGGTAGGTTGATAAGACACATCCAAAAACGTCAGAGAATAATTAACTTGCAGCTGGAGGAAAGTGTCGGGGATAAACATTGCAGAGAGAGGAGAGGGCTCCGCAATAGTAAGTAGGCAGTAACCATGCAGATATGAACAGACTTGAACGGGGCAGGCTAGCATAGGCAGCTGCGTCGAACCAGCTATCAGACTGAATACCACAGTAACAAGGATCACTGAATGCTAATCATGTGATCTAACGAGATATTTTTGTGCCATACGTTTGCGCGTAATACATACACATATATACGCTTTATGTCAGCTGCCAGTATTTGCAGAAAGTGAATATCGTATTAAAGTCTTCCTGCACTTCGCAGCAGTTTTTCTGTTGACAATATTGGGCCGTCTGCGAATAACCAGCTTATCCAAGCGAAGTGGTGCAGTAATAAGAAATTGACCTCGCATTCGGTTTGACGACGATTCATACTTCCGTCCGAGTATTGAGATTTAGGTCATTTCCTTCCTGAACTCCATCTCTACGAACCTCGTCTTTTAAAGAGTTTTTTGGTAGGGAGGACGCAGCAGCACGCTATGTTGGATGGAGAGTCATCGACAGACGTAGAAGTACCCTGCTTTTGTGTTGTGTATTTTAAGGGCCTTGAGGGTCAAGAGTAACATTTGACTGTTCGCACATAATGCAGTTATCTATAATGAAGTAAAGTCTGAAAGAAGCTGCACAAATATTCAATCAGATGTTGATAAGGTTTCAAAGTGATGCAAAAATCGGCCAGAAACATAATATTATCCACTTAGAAAAAGGAAGAACGTAGTATCTTGTGATTATAATATCAGTGAGTCACAGTTGGAATCGTAAACTTTGACAAATACCTGGGCGTAACACTTTGTTGGGACATAAAATGTAGCGATAATATAGGCTTAGTCGTGGGAAAAGTGGGTAGCAGACTTCGGTTTCTTGATAGAACAATAGGTAAATGCAGTCAGTCTACAAAAGAAATTGCTTAAAAATAACTTGTGCGACGCATCCCAGAATATTGCTCAAGTGTTTGGAACCAGTACCAATAAGACCAACAGTGATATTGAACGTATACAGAAAAAGGCAGCGCGAAAAGCCACAAGTTTGTTTGACCTGCTGGAGAGTGTCACAGAGGTGTTTAAAAGAACTGAACTGGCAGACTCTTAAAGACTGACGTAAATTATCTCGGTAAAACCTACTTAACAGGTTTCAGGAACCGGTTTTAAATAATGGCTCTAGGAATTACAAGATGTCCAGCGAAGGAGCCCATGATTTCAAAACAAAATATCTCAAAAACTAAGATGGATAGACGAGTGCACAAAAGATATGTATATTGTGAAATCTGTAAGAATTTTATAGAGAAGTTTCGAAATAGTTCGAAAAGAACTAACAGATGACGCTGTGCGCTGTGCAGCTCGTACAATACCATCGTGCATAATTAAATCGTCCTCTGCAAGCAGTCTTAGCAATCACATCACAATCTTTTCGATATGTCCACCACTTGCATTATGGAGGTGGCGCAAATGAACAATGAAATTTGCTAGTACATCGTGCATTGTCTCACCGGAAATGCATTCAAATGCTAGCCAAATCACCGGCTCATGTTACTCCAGCGTGATTAGATGGTTCCAGTAAAGTGTCTTTTTACTATGCCTCACAAAAAGTAGGCACCAGGAGACAGATCGGGCGAATATGGAGGCCAGTCCATCCCTGCGCCAGTAAATTTGCAATAACCCAAAGCAATGACTATTCCCAAAGTAGCTGTGTAGCTACAAACTGTTCCAAAATTGCAGCGTAATGGTCACTAATGATCGTTTTTCGCATCAAAAAGGGCCAATAATGCCTCTGCCGCATCACCTGCGAACCAGATGCAGCCAACATCGAATCCTCCGATACTATTCATTGTGAGAATCTGGTTAGCAAAGCCAACCCTCTGTCGTAAGACTCGTACGAGTACGGTCTGGTGGCTTTGATTTTGAATGGAAACATGCGTAAGCTGTCTCTCAATATTTTTTGCATGCTGGAACGCTTCAAACCAGCCTTTGCCGCAGTTCTTTGATTGGATTTCCTTCGATTTTGCTAAATAATTCCAGACTCGTGGCGAAATTTTCAGGAGTAACTACAATGCGCCTGGGGCCAACATTCTGCGCTAAATCGTCAGCCAAGCTGCCTGTCCGTTGCAATTTGAGGAACTTGCCATTGGCTTTCTCATCGGATCTTTTCCGACATTAAATCGTGTTTTGAAATCTGCACCGTGTTGCCGTAGGACTGTGTTCTAACCTGTTGTATTCCAGTACCAGAAAAACATGTACAATGAAATACAGGATTCCAAACCCTTCCTTCGGTTCGCTAACATCTTTCACGTTTCAACGGCACTCTCGCTCTTAGTTTCGAGATATTTAATTTTGAACTCAAGGACTTCTTGACTGTACTACAAAACCCAACATATCGCTCCCATAGGGATCGTGAGTTCAAGATAAGATTAATTACAGCACGCACAAAGCCACTTCAACAGGCATTCTTCTCGCGCTCCGTACGTAAATGGAACGAGAGAAAGCCTTAACTGGTACAGTGGGGCGTACCCTCTGCCGTACGCTTCAAAGTGATTTGCAGTGTATAGATCTAGAAGTAAAAAGAAATGGAAAATGAAGAAAATACAGAGATTTGCGATCTGAAAATGACTAAAAGTTCGTGACGCCCTCCATCGGTAAAGCTGGAATCCAATATGACGTCGGCCCACCCTTAGCCTTGATGACAGCTTCCACTCTCGCAGGCATACGTTCAATCAGGTGCTGGAAGGTTTCTTGGGGAATGGTAGCCCATTCTTGACGGAGTGCTGCACTGAAGAGAGGTGTCGATGTCGGTCGGTGAGGCCTGGCATGAAGTCGGCGTTCCAAAACATCCCAAAGGTGTTCTGTAGGATTCAGGTCAGGACTCTTTGCAGGCCAGTCCATTACAGGGATGTTATTGTCGTGTAACCACTCTGCTACAGGCCGTGCGGTGCTCGATCGTGTTGAAAGATGCAATCACCATCCCCGAATTGCTCTTCAGCAGTGGGAAGCAAGAAGCTGCTTAAAACATCAATGTAGGCCTGTGCTGTGACAGTGCCACGGAAAACAACAAGGGGTGCAAGCCCCCTCCATGAAAAACAAGACCACACCATAACACCACCGCCCGCGAATTTTACTCTTGGCATTACACACGCTGGCAGATGACGTTCACCGGGCATTCGCCATACCCACACCCTGCCATCAGATCGCCACATTGTGTGCCGTGATTCGTCACTCCACACAAAGTTTTTCCATTGTTCAGTTGTCCAACGTTTACGCTCCTTACACCAAACGAGGCGTCGTTTGGCATTTACCGGCGTGATGTGTGGCTTATGAACAGCCGCTCGACCATGAAATCCAAGTTTTCTCACCTCATGTCTAACTGTCATAGTACTTGCAGTGGATCCTGATACAGTTGGAAATTCCTGTGTTATGTTTTGGATAGATGTCTGCCTATTACACATCACGACCCTCTTCAAATGTCGGCAGGCTCTATCAGTCAACAGACGAGGTCGGCCTGTACGCTTTTGTGCTGTACGTGTCCCTTCACGTTTCCACTCACTATCACATTGGAAACAGTGGACCTAGGGATGTGTAGGAGTGTGGAAATCTCGCGTACAGACGTATGACACAAGTGGCACCCAATCACCTGACCACGTTCGAAGTCCGTGAATTCAGCGGAGAGCCCCATTCTGGTCTCTCACGATATCTAATGACTACTGAGGTCGCTGATATGGAGTACCTGCCAGTTGGTGGCAGCACAATGCACCTAATATGAAAAACGTTTGTTTTTGGGGGTGTCCGGATACTTTTGATCACATAGTGAATGAGCGCTGCATTAAATTAATAGTGTCCAACTACTACTCTGCCCTAATCCCTTTCTCTCGATAGCTGCATAGGGGAATCCGTTTCGATTCGTACATGGAAGTTATTCGGTCTCAAAATCATCTTCCTTGAGCTGAAAATACGATGACATATTTGTGAATTTCAGTAACCCCTCTGAATGAAACGTTTATTGTTCTTATTGAAGTTAACACTCGCGACGGACGGTTGCCTATTCTCCTTTCGGCGTAGGTGCTTAGGCTTACAGACGTGTTTTTCAAGGGATGTGCCTTACTAAGTGTACTTTCACCACTTTCTGTCGTTAATCAGATCGTTAATCATTCCTGTTTGTGTTTTCTGAGGCGTACTTATTTTCCATGTTTGAGATATTCGCGTTTTTCACTTTCAATGGCAATCTTGCGAACAGCTGCTGGTTTCTTGCTACATGACTGTTATTTGTTAATGTTGCATACATTAAATGTATAGAGTCGCCTTGTCCAGTTGCTTCTCAGTTCGACAATGCAATCTCACTGATGTTTTTCGGTGGCAGTCTTTTATCTCTACGCGTTGATCTTTCAGCAAAATTTACGCTAATACAAGACAGCTTTCAGGGAAAGAAGGAAGGAAGGGAGGGAGAAAGAAAGAAAGAAAGAAAGAAAGAAAAAAGCAGCAGCAGAGAATTTTTTTTTTATTATTTTCGATTAAACCAGTCAGTGCAAACTGAATTGACAAAAACATGCCGTGAGAAGAGTTATGGAGTGTGATCACACTGTTAAGATCCTTATGAACAAAAGGGCAGAAGTTCGATACCAAGCTGAAAGAAGTGGTCATGTGCTTTACATGTTCTAAAGTAACTATAGGTGTACATACACTCTGAATCATGATATAATTTTGAGCATTCAGTGTTGTCATCGTTAGTGTACTGTCTGACAAAGAGACTGCATGGAACTCATCGAACATGAACTTCTATTTCATCTTCGATCCTCCTAATATTTCATATAAGAATGATATCCCTGAAGACGTCGCGGGCTACATAGAGAGAGATGTTTGCCAGGTAAATTAAGAACGAAGTCTTTCCCTGTCTCAGTACTGGTGACTCATCCATACCCCCCCCCCCCTCCTCCAACATAGTACCACATACATATGTGGCAGTGACAGAGACAGAGACATGGTAAACCACCAGCTGGAGCCAGGCACAGCGTCGCTGCAGGCTGCGATAGCGAGGACGTGCTGGACTGGCTGCGTGGGCAGAGGGAGGTTGGGGCAGGTCACGGGGCGCAGCTGCCTGCAGTCATTTGTCGCTCCAGCAGCTGCCTGCGGCGGGCTGCCGTGGGATGAGACATGTTCGCAGTCCCACAAAGCGTATCCATCACTTACTGCTCTTATCGTCCACCTAGCTACGACGTAACCCCATTACATCCGCATCCATCTCCACAGTCTCTTTTTAATGCGTGACAAAGAGTTGTTGGTCACAGACACACCGGCTCCGTAGTAGGTTCTGTGCCCTGTTCCCTGTCCGAGGGACGCAGTATAGCCTAAGTCTAATCTTCCGAAGCGGGTACGGTCTGTAAGTTTCAGACTGCCCTCAAATATTTGAGGAAACCTACCGACTCAACATTAAACCCTGATTATATCGCCAAAATTTTCGCGAAAAAAGTTACCATTTAAAGCCCCGTCGACGACGAAGTCATTAGAGACGGAGCACATCTTCTGATAGGACAAGGATTAGGAAGGAACGCGGCTGTTTCTATTTCAAAGCAACTATCCCGGTGTTTGGCATAACCGATGTGGGGAAGCCACAAGAAAATATGAAACTTAGCACATGGACAGATTTGATCCCTCTCTTCTTGAAAGCGAGCCCGCAAAGTTAAGCACTATGCATGTTCACTGATGTTTCGTTTCGATCCGAGTCGTTCTCGCATCACTTGACGGAGCATTGATACAAATTTCTAATGTAGGGCATCAAATATCAAAATCGAAAAATTTGACTATCGGACGTAGATTGTAGTCGCATGACTCAATCGTGTTCATTTCGATGTCAAATTATACAGAAATTTCCAAGTGAGACCCCTTATCGGTAAAAGAATTAAATTTGAAGCTTTGTTAGTATTTTAATAAAAAATAACAATTACCTGAAAGCATCCCCCGTATGTGAAGAAAGTGAAAATGTAGTTCCAAATTGAACTTACCCATACGATAAAACGTAGTGCTCCATAACTATTTTACAAAATTTGGCCAGTGTGACAGTATATATTGGGAGTTAAAAAGGTGTGGCGCAGTCAACCATCCTAACTGATTTGATGAAGCTTTTTGCAATGAAGTCGAAGTCTTCACTGTGAAATATTTATGACGTCACCTGTCGGAATTTCGAAACCGAAAATTATGCTCTGGTGACGGAACTGCATCCCGAACAAGACTTAGATAATATTTCCACAAAATTTTTTGTTGTTAACGCTTGCGATTTAAGTCATAAGGAAAGACGCCGATTCGCTTGGTGTAGATCATTTTGCTTTTCGTCCGATCGCATTCGAGGATTCCGAATTCGCCGCAGTAGGTGTCTGAATTGTATCAGTTCTCAATGAAAGAGTTGGAAATATTTTTTACGAAGAGTTCAGATATATACTTCATTTTTTCGTCCACGGCGTGTACTCATAAATTCGTTTATTATTACATAAATTCGTGTGAATCATGGCGTGGTGTAAAGCTTTCTAGTTGACGCCATTATTGCGTGTGAAGTCAATCAAGTGTAATGGTCTAGCGTAGGTGACTGTGAGTGTGTGTCGAGCGCAGTGTGTTAGTGTTTGTGATAGTCTCTCCCATCGAGAGCGTTCCGACGATCTTTCTTGACATATATTCGTTCTGATTTTCGTTGTGGAGTAGAGACCTGCTTTTAGACAGGTAGTCCGATTTGTTATTAGCGTACAAATACTGATATAGTATGAATAAATCCTCGTTTGTGAAATTTTTTCCTGCTGACCATATGCCGTGGACTATCATTTAAACCTTGAATAATTAGGGAAGCGAAATAAGATGAGTAACTGTGTGAACATTTTATGTTCGAATAAATCATTGTCAAACAGAATAAATGGGGCCGTGCAAGAGCTTCATAAATTTCAGTATTTCCCCTTTCCAGACAAGGTTCTGTGCAACGGCGTCTCTTACACAGGAATGAAAATTGCCGAAGGCGAGAGATACTGAAGATTGTTTAATAAAACCAGTCATAAGGCCGAACATTTTTCTCCATTAAGTGTTTTTCGCCTAGTGGCATGATTGCAGCTCGCTACTCTATAAACACTCGCCAACGGCGCAAATAAGCGATGAGCTGCGAAGACGATGGAACCGCTCCTGAACCTCAATTACGCGTTTTGTTTTGAGCGGCACTCCAGTTTGTTTGGGTAGAAAATTGCGGCCTCCCAGTGGAATGCTGTCTTGGCACAACTTCAAGGCGAGTCGTTGAGGTGCACACTTCCGACACGTTGTATCATCTGCGTCTGCCATTACTGAGATGTGTGCAGTGAATTTCAAGCTAACCAATCTGTTCACTCATATCTGGTACAAAAAGTGCTTTCAGTTCCATGTTTATCAGCTCTGCTACTGCGTAACAATTTGTGGCTGACCTATGCGTATTGGGAGTCAATTATTAAGTGGCAGTTTGGGTCGTGATAAAAAAGGGCTGTTTGATTTGCTTAATGTCCGCGGTTTGAAAACGACGAATAAGTGTTCCGCTTGGTTCAAATCTAGGCTCCTTAATATCGCTCCCGCCCCCTACGCCTCCTGCGTAATACAGGGTGTTACAAAAAGGTACGGCCAAACTTTCAGGAAACATTCCTCACACACAAATAAAGAAAAGATGTTATGTGGACAAGTGTCCGGAAACGCTTAATTTCCATGTTAGAGCTCATTTTAGTTTCGTCAGTATGTACTGTACTTCCTCGATTCACCGCCAGTTTGCCCAATTGAAGGAAGGTAATGTTGACTTCGGTGCTTGTGTTGACATGCGACTCATTACTGTACAGTACTAGCATCAAGCACATCAGTACGTAGCATCAACAGGTTAGTGTTCATCACGAACGTGGTTTTGCAGTCAGTGCAATGTTTACAAATGCGGTGTTGGCAGATGCCCATTTGATGTATGGATTAGCACGGGGCAATAGCCGTGGCGCGGTACGTTTGTATCGAGACAGATTTCCAGAACGAAGGTGTCCCGACAGGAAGACGTTCGAAGCAATTGATCGGCGTCTTAGGGAGCACGGAACATTCCAGCCTATGACTCGCGACTGGGGAAGACCTAGAACGACGAGGACACCTGCAATGGACTAGGCAATTCTTAGTGCAGTTGACGATAACCCTAATTTCAGCGTCAGAGAAGTTGCTGCTGTACAAGGTAACGTTGACCACGTCACTGTATGGAGAGTGCTACGTGAGAACCAGTTGTTTCCGTACCATGTACAGCATGTGCAGGCACTATCAGCAGCTGATTGGCCTCTACGGGTACACTTCTGCGAATGGTTCATCCAACAATGTGTCAATCCTCATTTCAGTGTAAATGTTCTCTTTACGGATGAGGCTTCATTCCAACGTGTCCAAATTGTAAATTTTCACAATCAACATGTGTGGGCTGACGAGAATCCGCACGCAATTGTGCAATCACGTCATCAACACAGATTTTCTGTGAACGTTTGGGCAGGAATTGTTGGTGGTGTATTGATTGGGCCCCATGTTCTTCCACCTACGCTCAATGGAGCACGTTATCATGATTTCATACGGGATACTCTACCTGTGCTGCTAGAACATGTGCTTTTACAAGTACGACACAACATGTGTTTCATGCACGATGGAGCTCCTGCACATTTCAGTCGAAGTGTTCGTACGCATCTCAACAACAGATTCGGTGACCGATGGATTGGTAGAGGCGGACCAATTCCATGGCCTCCACGCTCTCCTGACCTCAACCCTCTTGACTTTCATTTATGGGGGCATTTGAAAGCTCTTGTCTACGCAACCCCGGTACCAAATTTAGACTCTCTTCGTGCTCGTATTGTGGATGGCTGTGATACGATACGCCATTCATCAGGGCTTGATCAGCGCATCAGGGATTCCATGCGACGGAGGGTGGATGCATGTATCCTCACTAACGGAGGACACTTTGAACGTTTCCTGTAACAAAGTGTTTGAAGTCACGCTGGTACGTTATGTTGCTGTTTGTTTCCATTCCATGATTAATGCGATTTGAAGAGAAGTAATAAAATGAGCTCTAACTTGAAAAGTAAGCGTTTCCAGACACATGTCCACATAACATATTTTCTTTCTTTGTGTGTGAGGAATGTTTCCTGAAAGTTTGGCCGTACCTTTTTGTAACACCCTGTATATCAGATGTTTATTATAGTCGAGCGTGTAACATAACGTTATTGTTGAGATCTGAAACGTTATGGAGACATACAATTATATGAAACTTCAGAATATGTCCCATCAGCGTAGGCGTGGCGGTGTATCATACCTTACGATTCTTGTGAAGGGACCGCGGCTGCATAACGTGATGCATGCTTCTAAAGTATGGAGTTGTTTGTGGTCTACAGTTATTGAGTCCGTTGTTGCAAATTATGGATGATACGACTATTCAACCACTATAGTAGTTGGTAGTTGTTGGGTTCAGTTCAGATTTGAGCTTTCTTCCCATGTATCTGTGTGAGATACAATAATCTTGTCACAGTAAAATACGTATGCAATTCTGCCACATTTTCTCAGCCCGCTCCTCTGTGAACCGGAAACCGTCTGATCTGATTACAGTGGTCAACATAATTTAAGTGACAAAGACTTTGAGTGGTGTTCTTTTCCACGAGGGGCTTTCTATAAGTAATGCAACATTTTTTTTCTCTACCGGTTTCGGTTGAAGAATGTGGAATTTGTTGTGGAACATCGAGGAATATTCCCGCATCGGCCCTCATAGTTTCATGAAGTTCCGATAGGTGGCGACGCTTTACATAGCCTTCAAGGACCATGTGTACGGAATGGCTTGGGCGTTACGAGGCTGATTATGATTTTTTTTTTTTTTTTGTCGAACATTTCAGTCATTTCTAACGGAGGTGCGGAGAACCAGAGCATCGCAGATATTCATAGGCGCTTGCAGAATGCCTGCGAAGGCCTGACAGTGAACAAAAGCACTGTGAGACATTCGGTGAGGCGTCTGTCATCACGACATAGAGGTCGCGCAAACCAGTCCGATCTCCTGCGTGCTGTCCGCAGCTCGTGGTCGTGCGGTAGCGTTCTCGCTTCCCACGCCCGCGTTACCGGGTTCGATTCCCGGCGGGGTCAGGGATTTTATCTGCCTCGTGATGACTGGGTGTTGTGTGATGTCCATAGGTTAGTTAGGTTTAAGTAGTTCTAAGTTCTAGGGGACTGATGACCATAGCTGTTAAGTCCCATAGTGCTCAGAGCCATTTGAACCATCCTGCGTGCTGGCTGGCCGCACACAGCTGTCTGTCCTGCAATGTTGGTGCATTGGGACACTCTTATTCGAGGTGATCTACGGATTACAAACACCACGCTGCTCAATTGAACGTCTCTGTTGGTATTGCTGACACATTCGTCCACCAGTTGGGGTTCTCGAAGGTTTGTAGCCCGCTGGGTTCCTCGCCGCTTAACAGAAGACCGTAAAGAGCAACGAAGGACAATGTGTACGGAATTGCTTGCGCGTTACGACGCTGATTGTGACAATTTTTTGTCGAACATTTCAATTGCACTGTAAATCATAAAAGTCTAAAGGCTGTGAATTCAGCTAAATGCTTAGAGATTACAATTACGAATAACTTGAACTGGAACGATCACACAGAGAACGTTGCAGGAAAAGCAAACCAAAGACTGCGGTTTATTGGCAGAACATTCAGAGGGTGCAACAGGTCTATTAACACTTTCGCTGCGGCTGACGCTTATAAGCGTCACAACAAGCCACGAGCCAGTGCGGCTGACGCTTATAAACGTCCGCGCTCACTGTCCGATTACTCAGTCTAGTTGCAGCGTCTAAGCTAGTATCAAAGCCTGTAAACTTTTGTTTTGTGTGGTCAGTTATCGAACGTATATTGTTCGTAATGGCGGTTAATGGGCCTTCCAATGTGAAAAGGAGCAGGAAAAGTGTTTCGCTTACTAATTTCTACACATCTGGGATCCCCTGGGCGTCTATGATAAATGTAGACGGCTAATTCTCTCACACCAGGAGCAAACGTGTTACTAAATTGACGACCTCTATCAGAGTCAATCTTAAAAATGCACATTCAAGGTAAATATAATTTCAAATTAATCCAATTTCCTTTTTCCTTTTTTTCCTTCTTAAGAATATGCGTTTTGGAATCCAAATTGTATTTTTTGTTACATTATCAACAAATCACGAACATCTGATTGACGCCTGTGACCCCTACAGGTGTCAGATAGCAAACAGACTTTAAAACATGACCACAATACAGTCGAAGCTTATTTGAAGTAATGCGCCTAAGGTGTCAGCATTAGGTCAGTATAGAACGTGATCCTACAGATCTTACAAGGTCTTGACGTCAACCTGTAGCTCAGGTGTACTTAGGAGCGTCGGCTCCGAGCGCTACCTGCCGTTTCAGAGTGTTACCGGCCCGCACTCGCACTTGCCGGGGCGCACTGAGAGTTGCACGCCTGCACCGATGTCGCAGCGAAAGTGTTCAAGAGAATGCCTACACTACGCTTGTGCGTCCTCTTCTGGAAAACTCTTGTGCGGGTGGATCCGCTTCAAATACGAATGACGGAGAACATGGAAAGAGTTCGAAGAAGGGCAGTTCGTTTGGTACTATCATGAAATAGGGGAGAATGTGCCACGGATATGATACACGAATTGGGGTGGCAGTCATTAAAACAAAGGCGTTTTTCGCTGCGGCAGGACCTTCTCACGAAATTTCAATCCCCAGTTTATCCTCAGAGTGTGAAAATATCTTGTTGGCGCCCACATATATAGGGAGAAATGACCATCATAATAAAATAAGAGTTCGCACGCTGTTCGAGAGTGGAACGGTAGAGAAGTGGCTTAAAGGTGGTTCGATGAACCCTCTGCCAGGCACTTAATTGTGAACTGCAGAGTAATCATGTAGATGTAGAACATCGTTACGGGCGATGAAACATGGGCTCAGCATTTCGATCCGGAAACAAACCGGCAATCCATTGAGTGGCGCCACACCACCTCTTCTCCGAAGAAAAACTTTAGAGCCGCGTGCTCAGCAGGTGAAGTCATGACGACGGTGTTCTGGACCTCTGAAGGAGCTGTTCTGTCTGATGTTCTCCTTCGTGGTGCAACGATCAACTCTGAAGTGTATTATGTTACCCTCAGGAAATTGAAGAAACTACATCAGCGTGTTCGTCGCCACAAAAATGCGAACGAACTTCTCCTTATTTATGACAACGCAAGGTCTTGCACAAGACTGCGCAGCCGAGAGCAGCTCACAAAACTTCATTGGACTGTTCTTCCTCATCGACCCTCAATCTGAGATCTCGCACCTTCCGACTTCCATCTGTTTGGCACAGTGAAGGAGGCACTTCGCGGGAAGCAGTACGTGGATGATGGGGAGGTACTGATGCTGCAAAACGTTGGCTTCGTCGTCGATCAATAGAATGTTATCATGCAGTCATACTGGCCTTCAGAGTAAGGTGGCGTAAGGCTGTCGCATTGAACGGAGATTATGTTGAAAAATAGGGTTTAGTAGCAAAAAGAGTGGGGAATAACACGGTGCATTGAATTCGTGAATAAAATCTATCTCCTTTAGAAAAAAAAAGTGTTGCATTACTTACTTTAACGCTCCTCATAAGTCGTGGTTGCTGAATTCGAAAATGAAATGAGTTTTTGGCTGTTAGTTACGAGTAGTTAATTAGTTACATGTACCATAGATTATTGGAACGATTCTGGGGTAAATACAAAAAAAAGTGTGAAATGCGGAAAAATCAGGGTACCAAATGGGAATACAGGTTATCTGTATTTATACAGAGAGAGTAATCGAAATTCGAGGCGTAAGTTGTAAGACTTCAATGTAAGCCCTGTATATGGGATGACACCACACACCAACTTAGAAAGAAGAGCATTATACAGAGGGAGTAATCGGAATTTATGGTAGAAGCTCTACGACTTTAACGTGACCACTGGGTATGTGCTTTAATAGTGGAAAGACGGGACAGTCCAGACACATGGCCTCAAGACGGAACTGTTATATTCCCCTACACGTGTGCCGTACTATACCAGCAGTAGGCATATCGGAAAAAAATTTAACAGGGAGGCACTGGAATTTCGACAATATATGAAAAAACCTATGGTTATGTCATATAAACTGAAGGTGGCCGACATTAAAATGCATGTTCTAATGGCTCAATTGCCTGGACTGTTGTATGAGATTTTTGTAGACTATTATCACGTTATGGATGTGGATATAATCCACGACTTTCCTGTGATTGGCCGAGCGAGGTGGCGCAGTGGTTAGCACACTGGACTCGCATTCGGGAGGACGACGTTTCAATCCCGCGTCCGGCCATCCTGATTTAGGTTTTCCGTGATTTCCCTAAATCGGTTCACGCAAATGCCGGGATGGTTTCTTTGAAAGGTCACGGCCGACTTCCTTCCCCATCCTTTTCTAATCCGATGGGACCCATGACCTCGCTGTTTGGTCTCCTACCCCAACCAACCTAACCCTCTCCTGGGCTTTCTAAAACAGTGGACATGTGTGACTACCTAACATAAAACCACGAATTCCGTGTGCGAGATGAAGATTACAAGGAAGGTAATAAGGTCATTTCAGTGCAAATGTTCTCTCTACGGACGAGGCTTCATTCCAACGTGATCAAATTGTAAATTTTCACAATCAACATGTGTAGGCTGAGGAGAATCCGCACGTAATTGTGCAATCATGTCATCAACACAGATTTTCTGTGAACGTTTGGGCAGGCATTGTTGGTGATGTCTTGATTGGGCCCCATGTTCTTCCACCTACGCTCAATGGAGCACGTTATCATGATTTCATACGGGATACTCTACCTGTGCTGCTAGAACATGTGCCTTTACAAGTACGACACAACATGTGGTTCATGCACTATGGAGCTCCTGCACATTTCAGTCGAAGTGTTCGTACGCTTCTCAACAACAGATTCGGTGACCGATGGATTGGTAGAGGCGGACCTATTCCATGGCCTCCACGCTCTCCTGACCTCAACCCTCTTGACTTTCATTTATGGGGGCATTTGAAAGCTCTTGTCTACGCAACCCCGGTACCAAATTTAGAGACTCTTCGTGCTCGTATTGTGGACGGCTGTGATACAATACGCCATTCTCCAGGGCTGCATCAGCGCATCAGGGATTCCATGCGACGGAGGGTGGATGCATGTATCCTCACTAACGGAGGACATTTTGAACATTTCCTGTAACAAAGTATTTGAAGTCACCCTGGTACGTTCTGTTGCTGTGTGTTTCCATTCCATGATTAATGTGATTTGAAGAGAAGTAATAAAATGAGCTCTAACATGAAAAGTAAGCGTTTCCGGACACATGTCCACATAACATATTTTCTGAAAGTTTGGCCGTACCTTTTTGTAACACCCTGTATATTTCTCCAACTGGACACTGTGCGACGTACGCGAGGTAGCTGCAATGTCTCATCAGACAGGTATAGAAATTTCAATGTGGACAGTTAAAACATAACTGCTTTCCCTATCCTTGTTACCCCATAGGAAGACGGACAAGCCAGACTTCTGAGAGCGAGACAATTCATCCAGTACTTATTGTGTACTCGAACTGATAGGCACATTTTTACAGTGACAAAGCCGTTATTTTTGGTGGATTATATTGAAGGTAACTTACGAGAAGCTGAGACATTCAGGTAAAATGTGTAATGGAATACTGTTGATTAAAGCATCCTATGCTGCACAGTATACAGTTCTTCAGCCATGTGAATGTCTGGGTGACAGAGCAGTGTCCATTGCCCCCACACAAAACTTCGAATGTGTTCCAAGGAATCTTCCACACAGAACTTACATTCCAAACAGACGAGAAGCTATAGCAAATCTTGCACGGTGACGTGTACATTTTGTCCAAGGCTTCTAAAGAGCCCTAGATGGTAATATATACAGCTGCCTTTCCCTTAGCATTTGAAGGAAATTTCTTTTCAAAAAAACTTAGTGCTATGGTGTACAGGTATGATATGAAACCTTACGTCCCACCACCCACAAAGTGTTTCCACTGCTTTCGCTTTTGTCATTGTCATCCTGCTACATGGCGGATCCATAATGTGATAACTGCAGTTGACCACTCCGCGAAGGTAGTCCTTGTAAAAAACCACCTTTTTTGTGAATAGCTCATATCATCATTCTCCCCATTCACTTGTTTGCCCAATGCTCAAGAAAGGCAAGTAAATGTATGAATATAAATCTACTGACCACCTCTCATATGCTGGAGTATGGAAAAAATTAACGCCTACATTTTGTTGATATGATGACTATTTACGCGAAAATCACAGCCATCACTCCCACAACGTCATTTTTCTCGAAATCAGTTCTCGCACGATTTTCAGGAACCACTTACCACATCTGGCTGAGGTACATTTTCTCCTCGAGCATTTACTGGTGACAGGTCCCTCCTCTCGGGACACCTCCACCTGGAAATCCTCAGATCAGAAGCCTGCCGCCAGCCAGTGACTGAAGGAACTGTTACCTATGGATCCCAGGAGTGCCCATTCTTCATCCATCCACACACTCATTGCTGATACCCCCTCGTAGGTATCTCGGCTACCGAAGGTTTTGGAGGAGGAGGAGGAGGAGGAGAATTGGGACGTGGCTACTCTGGTGATTCCGGTGGTGCTAGACCCCGTCACGCCGTCGGATTGTGAACCAATGTTCATTGACGTGGTTTCATCCCCATCAGTTACAATGATTCTGTGGTGTCCTCCTGAACACCCATTCATTCATTCGGACTGTAGTATATATTACTGTTACATGACAGAACTACAGCATATTATTTCCTCCTCTTCTGCAATTTGCCTTGCCCTATCGGAAATGCCTGATGACCATTCCCCCAACATTCCGTGGTTATCGAGCATTCTGTCGGAACTCTGTTGACCCTGAGAGGCCACCGGTGACACAGATGTCAGTTGAGTGGATTCCCCTTCATACCACTTTGGGATCAATAGTCGTGTGGACGCAAACGATATCAGCGATCACAATTTGCAATGCCCACTTACCTCCAGGTAGACCACTTACTTAGGTTTAGTTAATCCAAGATGAACATCTGGTGGGATACTGCTCCCTCTAAAACTCCACACTATCGTCGAAAGTACCGCTGCATTCTACTCTTCCTTCCATTCCTCCTGAACAGAATCCGCCATTGTATGTCTCCTCTGCATCGGTCATACCGAACTGACCCATAGTTTTACTCGTATTTTGCTTAACAAACCACCCTCACATAATGGTTGTGGTGCCTTGTGGACAGTTTCTCATATCCTGGCGGAGGTTCGAGTCCTCCCTCGGGCATGGATGTGTGTGTTTGTCCTTAGGATAATTTAGGTTAAGTGGTGTGTAAGTTTAGGGGCTGATGACCTTAGCAGTTAAGTTCCATAAGATTTCACACACATTTGAACATATCCTGGTGCTAAGTGCCCCTCGTCCTGGCTCCCTATGCTAATTGTGGTCTTCTGAATTCTTTGCGTCTCATGTTGGCAGACACTCGCGGATAAGTGAACTGGTTATCCTTTTTCCCCATGACAGTGGTTTTTATTCTCAGATATAACGTTTTAAACTACCTGCAGGGTGGGAGTGAAGTGGTTGTGGTTAGGTGTGTAACCTGCCACATGCTTAGCCTGGGAGAACTCGACCCTGCCTCCTTTACCTGTTGCCTCTGCCATCCCTCCTTTTATCTGCTTTAATTGCTTTTAGGTGATTTGCCTATTTTTCCACCGCACCCTGTTTCCCGATTTAGGAGTAGCTCTGTTGTTAGTGGGTGCTATCCCCTTCTTCAGCACTTTGCCTTTGGTGAATCGGGAGTGGGACGGCCTTCCCCGTTCGCATGCAGTGCCCCGGGTACGCCCATGTGCGGTCTTAATTATTTCTCTCATCTTGTTTTATTATTGACTGTTCAGCTGCGTCAGTTACATTTTTAGCATTTTCCTTTTACTGTTTTGGATCTCTTGACTAGAAGGCATTCTTTACTCTGTAGCATCCTTTGTCGTTAATCAGATTCGTGGGATTCGGGTGTGGGCAGGATTTCTCTGGGTAGGACTGAGCCCTGCAGTATTGCTTTCTGTGTCTCACTTTGCCACTCCTACGTACTTTCCTGATGACCTCACTCTTAAGTCCCTTACCGCCAGTCAATCAATCAGTCACCCAAACAGACAATCTTGGGTCGTGTTGACACTACCGGTCGGCCGGAATACGCACCAAGCAACCATATCTGGCATACGGCTCTGGCAGACATGCTGCGCCCTTTCTCATTTCTTCTGTAACCCTCCCGAGCTTCAGTACGTTAAACTTTGGAAACCTAAACCTAGGACAGCGGGATCGCAAGTGTGTGACACACACTTTAGAAGGGTGAAAAATACTATGATAAACTTTTGCTAAATATTCATTGTTTTGATCAAACTAACATTAACGACCGCCACGTGCAACCCGTCACAAAAAGCATACGGGGTTTTTGTAGTTTGTTGGCAGAATTTTCAAACGCATTAC
Source organism: Schistocerca serialis cubense (assembly GCF_023864345.2). Classification (NCBI taxonomy): domain Eukaryota; kingdom Metazoa; phylum Arthropoda; class Insecta; order Orthoptera; family Acrididae; genus Schistocerca; species Schistocerca serialis. The sequence continues at coordinate 367,867,373 of NC_064640.1, read as the reverse complement.
TATTGTATTGATTCGCTCAGTAGTAAAAGATCAGATACATTCAACGCTGGGATAGTGCAGCTGAGTCAGAAGCCTTTGTTCCATGTGAAAGTAATCTTCTGCTCTAGTCTAAAAATTTTATTTTTGCGTTCACCTTGTGTGTTGCTAAAGCTGATTTTCTTACTGAAATGCAGATAGGATGTGCGCTTTTAGAGCTCACCGCACTAATATGTTCTACATAAAAGCTTTCATTTAGTGTTCATGGTCAACGCCACATGGACTACTAAGAGTGTGTGCTGAAAAGTGATGCCTCCGAATTTTTATATGAAAAATCATTAAGCTTTTTAAATAAAACAAACGTTATTGACATTATACATCTTTATTCCTCATCTCTACACATTTATTTTTCGACGTAATCACTCAGGCGACGAACACATTTCTCCCAACGAGAGACTAATTTGTTGAAACCGTCACAGTAGAAAGTTTGAGTTTGTTGGCGGAGCCACAGCCTTACGTCTGCTTGCACCGCTTCATCACTATCAAACTGGGGTTGTCGAAGGCGTTCTTTACGTTTTGGAAACAGATGAAAATTGAATGGGGCCAAGTCGGAGAGGATGATCGATGACAGCGTCGGTTGTTGCAGATATCTCAGCGCTCGTGTGTGGCCTGGCATTGTCATGCTGAAAGAGAGGGTGCCAGATGTGTGGACAGACTCTTTGGATTCGAAACTGGATTATAGCGCGCTGTTTCTGACGCGCCGGCATAGTTAAACACCGCCATGTTAACACGGTTCATTTTGGAGCGCTCTAGCAGCACAGTGCCGCAAATGTGTAGGTACAAGGAATAAAGATGTAGAATGTTAATAACGTTTGTTTCATTTATTAAGCTTTCAATTTTCACACAAGAATTCGGAAGCATTACCTTTCAGCACCCCCTCGTACTACTACTACTACTACTACTAGTAGTAGTAATATTAATATTACCACTATTGTCGTACCACTACTTGTGCTGTTAGTTTCAAATATCTTTACGACGATGTTTTTGACGTCCGTCAGAAAATGATCATCTGTAGACCACCTCATCTCCTCTGCACTATGTAAGGTAGATATCTTGATGCCTGTTTACTGGCAATGATTCCTGTAGAAAATAACTTCTTAAAACGGGTGAAGATAGCTTTTGCTTTTGGAGCGGGCACTAATAAACTCGGAGCTGATCACGCAAACTTCAACAATACAACCAACCAACCAACTATCTAACTAAACTTTTATTCTCGGAACGTTTATTCGTAGAGGAATAAAATGCAGTGCTGCAGTGGTACTCAAAACACACAAGATCCTAGAGTATCGCAGCTGCAGGTCATTGTGGTTAGAAAGAGGGGGAAAAAAAATGGTTCAAATGGCTCTGAGCACTATGGGACTGAACTTCTGAGGTCATCAGTCCCCTAGAACTTAGAACTACTTAAACCTAACTAACCTAAGGACATCACACACATCCATGCCCGAGGCAGGATTCGAACCTGCGACCGTAGCGGTCGCGCGGTTCCAGACTGTAGCGCCTAGAACCGCTCGGCCACACTGACCGGCAGGTTAGAAACAGAAAATACTTTCCAGTTCTACTAGGCTTCTCTGCGACTCCGAGTTGTTTGCGGATGTATGACTTGTCGTTCACTGAGACAACATAAATCAAAATAACCGACGTTACGCTTTTGAAACCTGCTTTATACCCAGCTTGCTGCGTATGGTACGTCACAAAGCGTGGCGGAAAATGTTGGCGGAATGTCATGATGTCCCATAATCACCACAGACCCTATCGCCATGCACCCATCAATGTACTGATTTTCGCTCCAAAGCAGGACGAAATGGATCTTCATGCTGACCAAATCGTGTTTCAAAATATCTTAGCTGCTCGCGGAATGGCTCTGAGTACTATGCGACTTAACTTCTGAGGTCATCAGTCGCCTAGAACTTAGAACTAATTACACCTAACTAACCTAAGGACATCCCGAGGCAGGATTCGAACCTGCGACCGTAGCGGTCGCTCGGTTCCAGACTGTAGCGCCTAGAACCGCACGGCCACTCCGGCCGGCTGCTCGCGGAAACAAACGATACTGTGCACTGATGAGCATAAGCGTGTGCTGTGAGACATTCCACGAATCTTTTCTCAAGATTCGCTTACCAAACGTATTCACTGTTTTTGGTGCCCAGTTCCATACGCCCATGAGATCTGTCTGCAAAATGCGACGAAGCTGTGCAGTGAAATTAAGCTGTAGTTTCCTCCAGCACCAAACGAAATAAATGTAACAGCAAGGAAATAAGTCAGAATATATAAGAAACGCTTTTCCGCCTACAAAGCTAGGTGAAGTTGGCATCAGTGTAAGGAAACAGGCATTCGACACAACAAAAGAATGCATGTGCTGAGCACTCTGTGTCGTCGCCTTGCATTCTGTAACCTTTGTGCTGGGCCGTAGTATGATTCGTCAATGTGTAACAAGATTATGCAGTCGGTGAAATGAAATGCACTTTACGATCGCACAGAGGAGAGCAACTAATTTTAATCCTTTCGCGAGTTAGATACTAGTCAGTAGCACAGAAGTTTATACGTGACGAGCTTACCCACCTGTGTGCAGTGCTCTGCCTTGCAACTTTGTGTACATCACGTTTCAACGGAAAATATTTTATATTGTAGCGAATCAGGAACGTTTTTCGAATGATCAGTCCCTTCCTTTAGATGAGCATGAGAAAATTTCAGGGCTTAAAAGTAGTTGGTAGTATCTGATCTACCACCTAAATTTTTAGACGAGTGAATCTAGTAGTCCCAAGATTTTTAGCTTATCCCTATTCTCTGACTGACTTATCCCACACAGTTTTCGATCTCTTACTTTAAGCAATTCACAGTGAATATGGGTGACACTGGAAGTGAGTGATTGTCCACGTGAATGGTAATTGATCATTTCCTTTTAATGTATGGTTAACGCTGTTCTGGGAGCTCTATTCGTCTCCAAAAAATTCGAAAAATTGCAAGAGCTCATAAGAACTTCCGTCGTAGTCGCCGTCTGTGTCATAGGCGCCATCAAATAAGACAGCGAGTAGGAATTTAAAACTGAGCCGACACATTACGTTTTCGTCGAAACTGAATCTTCTTTGGTGGAGGGACAAACCATTGTTCTTAAATGTGATTCCTTCGTAGCATACTGCTTCTTTTGTTAGTAATGAGGTATTGCTTTTCCCTCTGGTTATCGCTGCAAGACTGATCAAACGACGAAAGTAAGTTAAGTACTCTAAGTGCTTGTCTGCTTGTCGCGATGGCGCTTACAGCTTTGTGAAGCAGACTAAGCCTTGTGTGCTCTTCGGATGAGGCTTGATTGAGCAGTGTCGGCTGCATCGAGGCACCGGCGTCCCAGCGGTGGGCGTGCCTCAGCGCTCAGCCGTCTGAATAAATCACCAGCTCCAAGAATGCCGTGCTGGCTAGTAATGCTCTGACCTTGGTTATTTCATCGCGATGGCAGGTAGGAGATGAGCCGTAGGTGCTGATAATATTGCTAATTAGTTTGAGTGATATCTGCGAACCGAATTAGTGCAACAAATACTGGAATGCATCGGATTCAAAGAGTACTGCTAATTGAATTCATTACCTTTCAGCGACAGTTGCAAGACTAATTGTCTTTAATGGCATAAGTGCTGTGCACAGTAACTTTCGTAATCAGCATTCATTTAATTGTGACTAATGTTAATGATCACATGATGATGCTTACTACAAAACGGAAAGCACATTTTAAAGTTTTCCTATCAGTTTTTTAATTAACATATTATATGCTAGTGAATTTCGTAGAACACTTTTTTATAAAACACTTCCTCTTGCGTCTGTTCAAAACATTGCTTAAGGAGGTCAGCCATTGGAGTATTGCTTAAAGCTAAGACAGATCTGTAATATAATATTTCTAAAATAAAAATTCACTATTCGCTTAGATTTGCTGGAAAATATTCATTCAACTGATAAGACAAAAAGTTTTGATTTCCCTCTTCGAGTAAAATGAGGTATAATGCAATGCCGAAGAGTCTCATTCTACCTAGGTAATACTGACGTGCAAGATAATTTTTTCTTTTAAGTTTCTTTGAGAAGGGTCCAGTCAGAATTCTTTCATGCTAGTGTTACTATCCAATGTTTCGATTTTGCTAACCACCAACCGATTGAAGCTATCGGTCGGCTTAAGGTACGATTTACCTTCAAATTTACGTCCAACTATCGTCAAGTAATGAAGCAGATTAAAGAAAAAGTACACTGCTCCTTTAGTATGTAGGAAACTATATGCAATTTTAATCTGGTTCCATCGAATCTAGACATCTGCTATAATTAGAAATATGAGAAAAAAGAAACTTTTAGTAAATACATATAGGGGAAAATCCCTGCGAATGAGACAGAAGTAGAACGGCGATGGGCAGAGTACTTCGCAAAATTACTAAACTGTGATGACGCCACAGAGTCTTTCCCATGTGAGGCACCAGACACCGTAGACGGCAAAGTGGAGACTCCCAGTGAAGAAGAAATACGACAAATGATCAAAAACCTAACAAACAATAAGGCTTTCGGCGAAGATCAAATTGCAAGAGAGAGAATAAAGAATGGAGAATTAGTTCTGGTTAAAATAATTACAGAACTGTTAAAGACTGGTTAGGAATGTGAGAGACTGCCTGAAGACTGGAAAATTGTCGGACTATCAAAGTGGTTTCAGAACGAAAAGATCAACAAAATGGTTCAAATGGCTCTGAGCTCTATGGGACTTATCATGTGAGGTCATCAGTCCCCTATAACTTTGAACTACTTAAACCTAACTGACCTAGGGACGTCACACACATCCATGTCCGAGGCAGGATTCGAACCAGCGGTCGCGCGGCTCCAGACATGCGCCTATAGCCGCTCGGCCACACCGGCCAGCGAACAGATCAACAACTGACCACATTTTTACGCTTAGACAGGTGACCACGGAAGGTTGGGAACATAACGTTGAGCTTCACATGGATTTTGTAGATTTCAAAAAAGCTTAAAAGCTTATGACACCCTACATAGGGGCACAATTACCAGTTCTTGAAAGAGTTTGTTTCCACAAAACTTTATAAAGATAGTGCAGTTGTGTTTATAGCATACCTATTACAGCGTGAAAATCACTACAGGAATCTCAGAACATTTTGAGGTCAAACCTGGTCTTAGAAAAGGAGACATACACTAAAGCCGAAGAAACTGGTGTAGGCATGCGTATTCAAATACAGAGATATGTAAACAGGCAGAATACGGCGCTGCGGTCGGCAACGCCTTTGTAAGACGACAAGTGTCTGGCGTAGTTATTGTGTCGGTTACTGCTGCTACAATGGCAGGTTATCAAGATTTAAGTGAGTTTGAACGTGATGTTATAGTCGGCGCACGAACGATGGGACACATCATCTCCGAGGTAGCGATGAAGTGGGGATCCTTTCGTACGACCATTTCACGCGAGTACCGTGAAAATCAGAAATCTGGTAAAACATCAGATCTTCGACATCGCTGCTGTAGGAAAAATATCCAGCAAGAACAGGACCAGTGACGACTAAAGAGAATCGTTCAATGTGTCAGAAGTGCAACCCTGCCGCAATTGCTCCACATTTAAATGCTGGGCCATCAACAAGTGTCAGCGTGCGAAACATTCAACGAAACTTCACCGATATCGGCTTTCGTGGCCGGAAATTCACTCTTGAGCGCTTGATGACTTTACAACACAAAGCAATACGCCTCGCCTGGGGCCGTCAACACCGACATTGGACTGTTGATGACTGGACACTTGTTACCTGGTCGGATGAGTCTAGTTTCAAATTGTATCGAGCGGACGGACGTGTACGGGTATGGAGACAACCTCATGAATCCATGGACCCTGCGTGTCAACAGCGGCCTGTTCAAGCTGGTGGAGGCTCTGTAATGGTGAGGAGCATGTGCAGTTGGAGTGATATGGGACCCCTGATACGTCTAGATACGACTCTGACAAGTGACACGTACGTAAGCATCCTGTCTGATCAACTGCATCCATTCATATCTATTGTGCATTCCGGCGGACAATGGGACACCACACACGCTCAGAATTGCTACAGAGTGACTCCAGGAACACTCTTCTGAGTTTAAGCACTTCCGCTGGCCACCAAATTCCCCAGACATGAATATTATTGAGCACATCTGGGACGCCTTGCAACGTGCTGTTTAGAAGAGATCTCCATCCCCTCGTACTCTTACGGGTTTATGGACAGCCCTGCAGGATTCATGGTGTCAGTTACCTCCAGCACTACGCCAGACATTATCCGAAACCATGCTATGTCCTGTTGCGGCACTTCTGCGTGCTCGCGACGGCCCTACACGATATTAGGCAGGTATACCAGTTTCTTTAGCTCTTCAGCGTATTATCTGCAATACTTTCTAATTTAATTTTAGAGGAGATTTATAGAGAATACCAAAAATTAAACCAAGCTGAAATGAAATTGGGTAATGTCACAATAAATCGGCTTGCATATGCCAACGATATTGTTCTAATACGTGGTAGCAAAGATGAATTGAAGCTCATGACAAGTTCTTACAATAATATTGCAAGGAAAGAAGGGTTAAAATTAACGAGGAGAAAACTGAGTACATAGTCGGTAGCAGGGCACCCAATGATCACTCCATTAATAGTTGATGAATTCACTCTTCAGAGAGAGGACAGATTTAAATATTTGGGAAGCCTTTTTAGCGAGCAAAATAGAATGGAAACTGAGATTAAGGCAAGGATGGCAGCGGCAAACAGATCATATTTTGGCTTACCGGACTGCTGTGAAATAGAGCAGTTACGAGGAGTTTTAAAATCAGACTATTGTAGTGTATAATTCTCTCGTTACCTCTGTATGTCTCTGAAACATTTACGTTAAGGAAAACAATTGAACAAAATCTGCCAGTCTTGGAGAGAAATATATTAAGGAAAATATTTAGCCCCAAGGGGGACACCCAGTCCCAGGAACGGAGGATATTAAAAAAAAATGAAAAATTAAAAAAAAAAACAGGAACTGGCAGACACATACTCGCAAGCTGATATTATCCGAAGGATAGAGAAAAAGCTTACTGTTGGCTGGACACTTAAATAAATAAGGATGGAAGAGGAAAGAATGGCATTCGCATGATTCGTGGAAAGCAAGAGAGGGCGAGGAAGGCCATGGAGAAGATGGAAGGATGATATGAACAGGGATAAGGAGGGGATGGGCCTGCAAACAGGAGAAAGCGGGGTACGGAAATAATTGGTGGAAGAACAAACACACGGTCTTCCAGGCCAAAGTGACAACTGAAGAAGAAGAAGAAGTAGTAGAAGAAGAAGAATCTCATAAGTGACTGGACAACAGAGGCTCCGAAATTTGCGCTGCGCTTCGGAATTAGTGCTGTTGACTTTGGAAAAATATTAAAAGCGTTGATAGCGACGTTATAGTTTATCCCGTCTATGTGTAAACCATTCTAGTTGGAGTAGCTCAGGTTGGTTGGTTGGTTGGTTTGGGGAAGGAGACCAGACAGCGTGGTCATCGGTCTCATCGGATTAGGGAAGGATTGGGAAGGAAGTCGGCCGTGCCCTTTCAGAGGAACCATCCCGGCATTTGCCTGGAGTGATTTAGGGAAATCACAGTAGCTCAGGGGGACGAATGATGGCACGTGAGTCACCTAGCATTCACGTTATGAAGTTATGTTGTGAAATCAGGATCTCTTGTGACCTACGTTACCTGATAGTTTTAAAGGGTACTGTTAACGTTCCCTGTTATACATAATGGCGAGACTGGTGCAAACTCGCATAGTTCCGGAAAAAAAGTAGATGTTGGCTTTGGTCTTGTCCCCATTTTCCGTCGCATCACAAAAGTATTGGGCATAAATAGGCAGAAAGACCCAGTATTAATCATTATACGACTGCAGAACGGTCATTGGAAGCAGTCACATCCATAAAATATCTAGGAGTCTGCGTACGGAGCGAATTAAAAGTGGAACGACCGCATAAAACTAATCGTAGGTAAGGTAGAAGCCAGACACTGATTCATTGGAAGAATCCCCCGGAAGTGTAATCCAAACACGAAAGGAGGTAGCTTAGAAAACTCGTTCGGCCAGTACTCGAATGTTTCTCGTCAGTCTGCGGACCGTTTCAGATGACATTGATTGAGGAAATAGAGAAGAATCAAAGAAGAGCAGCGTGATTCGAATCATTTAGTAAGCGCGAAAGCGATACGTAGATGTTCAGCCAGCTCCTATGGCAGACGTTGCAAGAGAGGCGTTCTGAATCACGTTGTGGTTCACAGGTAAAGTTCCGAGTACGTACGTCCTAGAAGAGTCAAACAGTATAGTACTTCCTTCTACGTATATCACAAGAAAAGACACTGAAAGTAAAATTAAAGAGAAAAAAAAGCGGGAAGGATTTCTAAACCACAGGATTTCTATACCTGTGAGACTTGAAAGCTCGCCACGTCATTGCGCCCGGTGCGGCGCTGCGTGGCGGGCTGCGGCTATTTGGGTCCGCCCAGGGTGATGCAACAGTGTGCAGCCGGCCACTGCTCTCGGCTATTTACTCTTCCGGTCTCTCATTGTTTCATCTGGAGTCTCTGTCACGATAACGTGCCTGTCTTTCACTACCGCAGACCGTGCACAGTAAGCACTCTCTTTTCACAGCGCGAAGGCCCAGCTGTACTGATTGCGATTAATGAAGCACACCTAACATACCGAAGAGGTACCAAATTGGAGGGATGTTGATTGCTAAGTTTCACCCTCACCTAGTTACAAAAATTTTCAGGTGATTCAGCGTGTCAATCGAGATGCGATAGGTTGCCTGCGTGACCGTTCTGGAACCAGGACCTTTGTATACAGCCCTGTGAACTAGGTCGTCGTCTTGTCGGTAAATGTGTCCGTAGCATGCTTATGATAGTGATATAGAAGAAAGAGCTGCCTTCGGTTACCGAAAACACTGATATAAACATCTTGCTACGTATACACGGAAGCCTGAAGGAGCGGGCCCAAGTTTAGTACATTAATACCTCCCAAATATCAAAGAACGGAACAGCTGACGGGAATGTAGCCGGGCGGGTGACGTCTTCGGCAACAGCCGATACTTCGAAAGTACACACACGGTCATTTTCAAAACAGAAATGCAGCGAGAAAGTGCTGTGTATGGAAATTTAAAAGCTCGGCACGTGAGACATATGCAGGATTACAACACCACAAAACCAAAGATGACCGACTTGCTATGTTACTGTACAGTGTCAGCACAGTGTACAGCAACGTAATAAGTATTACATGCCTCGTCGGTTGAAAACGACGAACAGATCGAATGTCCCTCTCTCGCGAAAATGGTGTGTGTGTGTGTGTGTGTGTGTGTGTGTGTGTGTGTGTGTGTGTGTGTGTGTGTGTGTCATCCTGGAGGCGTGCTTGGATAGCTAAGACGACCCCTCACATCAAGAGTGAAATTTGGATTTGAGACCCTCAGCTATAAATAGTACAGCTGAAGTAAATTTCGATTCGCAGTTTGCGAATCAAATTTCGTAATGTGTAAAAGATGACCAATGTCAGAAGTTTCCGACAGCAAATATTAATTTTCAGCCATTGATTAAGGAGCATTAACTCTGTCTCTCTGTTGTTGAGCAGGTAGATAGGATTCTAAACGGAAATTGAAAAAAAAAACTCCGTCTTTATTTTATAAGGTCACTTGCTAATTTAGTCTCAATTGCTTGCTTAATCACACTATACTAATAGCTAAATTCAATCCACCCGAATATTTTCTCCACGATGGAAAGATACGTGTGCCTTCCCTTCATTCGTGTGTTGGTCAGGAGGAAGGGGCGGCCGCTGTGGTCGAATGGTTCTAGGCGCCTCAGTCCGGAACCACACTGCTGCTGCGGTCGCAGGTTCGAATCCTGCCTCGGGCATGGATGTGTGTGATGTCCTTAGGTTAAAGTAGTTCTAAGTCTAGGGCACTGATGACCTCAGATGTTAAGTCCCATAGTGCTTAGAGCGATTTGAACCATTTTTTCAGGAGGAAGGTTGACGCACGTTGGGACATATCGATTGTAGGGAGCCAACTCACATTGATTTGTGTCTTCAGGCTGATAGTTGTCACCATCCGGTTCAGCGGGAAGGAGTACTTTATACCTTGCTTCGTAAGGCCCACGTCACCTCAGACTGTGAACGTTTGTGAGCTGTGTCAGCTCTCGAAATCACCTACCTTCTGAATGGTTGTAGTGACACGCGTTGCCCCATCGACCGCCGTACTCGGGTGAATGATGAAAACAACGATGTGGTACCTAAACAAGCGTTTTTTGTTTTGTTTTATAACGCAGATAGCATTCCCAGAGGGACAGGTCGCATTCTGCGGAGACAATGTGAAGTCTGTTTTTCGACAACCAACAGAGATTAGGATACTTTCGGGTTTTGTGAAAGATTATCTTTGTTTGCGCAAGGCAGGTGTGTACTGTATTCCGTGCAGTTGTGCCATGTCATACATTGGTCAGTCAGGACCACGGAGGACCGATGTACTGGGCATAAGCTTCACACGTGATTACAACGGCCGAGAAAATCTGTTATTGCAGAACATGACCATCGCCATGGTCATGACCATGTCCACGGCCGTGGCACTGGTCAACCTATGGAATATAACACAGAGATTCGGGTGTGCTCTTCCAGCTGTTGGCGTAGTGTTATTAAGGAAGTAGTAGTTCACATTAAACTACTAAGTAACCTTGTAAAGAGAGAAGGAGGTTTTTGCTTAAATTCTGCTTGGAATCCTCCTTTCTCCCTGGTCTGACAACAGAGGGAACAGAGTTAATGCTACTTGCTCATTCGTTGTTAATTAACATTCACTATCGAAAACTTCGGACGTTGGTCATTTTCGTTGTATGGTGACGGTAATGTTTACTGTATGTATATACGTGTGTGTGTGTGTGTGTGTGTGTGTGTGTGTGTGTGTGTGTGTGTGTGTGTGTGTGTGTGTGTGTGCGCGCGCAAATCACCTTGTAGAGCGTTCTCTAGTTGCATTTGTGCTTTAAAAATGAGGGACGGTTTTTGAAGACGTTAAGTTGTTCGAACGTTTTGTACGCCAGGAGAAACTTAAATTTCACATCGAAGCAGCACCTCTGCCGTGAACTACTCCCTCAGCACACCGCGGGTTAAACGCCTCATTGGATCATCAGTGCACTCGGCGGCTTGCATAATTGAAGAGATGCCAAATCGTTTCTCTCTGGACCATTCTACACGCCTCGTGTCAACTACTTTGCAGTTTCTGTTTCGTTTGGCCCACTCAAGACGTGCAACTTTGTGACGCTTTGAGCAGTTGTCTTTTGCGAAGTACCCGACTCCAAATGTTCATTGCATGCAATTCCCTTTTCAATATTCTCTCGGAAACTGGCTGAGACGAACCTACATTCATTAATTACAGAAATTGCTGTCGAGTTTGAGACAGACTGTCGTTCAAATGGCGTGACACGCGTCTCGTTCCTGTTGGTTACGACCACTGTTGTCGCGCAGTGTTACATGGCTGTGGGTTGAACGCCGTTCATTTTAGACACTTTGGACAGCCCGAGTTGATACACTAACAAATCGGACAGTTACATTTACGGCGTGGTCATGGACACGTCCCAACATTGTCACTGCTTTTTGATATTCTGTCACGTCTCAACGTCGATCTATTTTACCACGCTGATTCCAACGCATGAACACGCCTGGTACCAGTTTTCACCAGCTACTGTGCTGCAAAGCGACCAGTGTTCTCTTTCAGGGACGTGACTTATGTTTTTCCCGGTGAGCTTATACAGTGTGTTCAGGAGGAATAGTAAATATCTTAGGAGCTGGTAGTATAGACGAATTGCAAGAAAAAATACGCTATAACATGTGTCCAATTATTATTTTTAGTACAGAGATACAACTGTTGGTATGAAACACAAACTTAAAGCAGAGGGAAATAATGACATACACAGTTGGTTTTCAGAAATTCCACCGCCAACTTCAATGCACTTACGACTTCTCTTGATAACACCACGTCTAGCTCCTCCGAGGTCCTCTTTGCGTTCTTTTATGAGGGCTGCACTACTCGTAATCCGAACGATCAAATCGGCTCTTGTTCAACCATCCCCACAGGCGAAAATCAAAAAGGGTAAGGTCTGGGGACGTTGGTGACCAAGAAACGTGCTCCTTTCTACCGATCCATCTCCGGGGAATGTTAGGTTTAGATGATGTCACATGACGACTGCAATGTACAGGAGCCCCGTCATCCAGGATGAGCATAACGCATTCTTGTACCCAAAGAAATCTCTTCCAGTAATGCTGGAAGCTCATTTTGAGAAAAGTGTAGATAACGGAGTCCTGTAAGACGATGCGGTAACACAATAGGCCCGATCAACTGACTGCCTATCGAACCACACCACACATTTACAGAGAAGCGTTCTTGAAAATGTGTCTCCACAATGGTATGTGAGTTTTCTTCAGATCACTGATGTGAATTACGAGTGTTTTTAATGCCGTCACGTTAGGAAATCGTAGGCCGTATTCTCTACAAGCAGCAGCGTTTCCATTACAAAACCCATACACAAATGCCATATCGACACTCAGCATGTGTAAATACGTGCAGCATGTTTACGCGCTGCAGTACCGTAGACTTGGCCAACAAATCACAATGAAAAGTTCCATGTGAACTAAAGCACAACTTTACAACGTGTAAATACGCCCATAGCAAACGAAAATGCATTGAACTCAGATGTATCTGTGTACTCAATAAAAAATTGAACCCATGTTATGGCATTTTTATGGCAATTCTTATACCTCCTAATATATATTTCCTTTCCTCCTGCAGCACCCTGTATACGCATGAAAATGTTTCTTTGCTATGATGCTCTTCTGCAGTTCGTGATTCCCATTGTCCCTTATGAGAAACACTTAAAGTAGATGCACTGAAGTGAAATAATAATAATGTCGTGTGACGAGGGCCTCCCGTCGGGTAGACCGGTAGCCTGGTGCAAGTCTTTCGATTTGACGCCACTTCGGCGACGTGCGCGTCGATGGGGATGAAATGATGATGATTACGACAATACAACACCCAGTCCCTGAGCGGAGAAAACCTCCGACCCAGCCGGGAATCGAACCTGGGCCCTTTGGATTGACATTCTGTCGCGCTACCGGGGCGGACCTGAAGTGAAATGAGCTGATGACGACCAAATAATTGAATATGCGGTGATATAAAATAATATCAGTGAAAACTGGACAAAAATAGAGAACCTACAATGTAATGAGTATGTCACGACAACTAAAAATTTGTGACACTGGGAATGTAACCCTGATTTCCAGTTTATCGCGAAGAGTCGGCTTAACCATCAGACTATCTGAGAGGACCTTGCCATGCCACATGCGATCTATATTAATTGATTTAAATTCGCCGAAATGAAATTAATAGAGCGATGGGGATGAAATCAATTAGGATGCAGTGATATGAAATTTATTCCCACATACCCCCTCTGGACGTAGTGCTCGTAATTCGTAGGTTTAAACATAATTAACAGTTAAAGTTTGAATCAGGCGTGAAAGACTGATCAGGTAGCCTAATGGTTAAGAAGACAGCTTCGGAAAAACAAGTGATTTAGGCTCGAGTCCCGATCTGATTCAAAACATTCCTTAGTAACGACATATTCGTCCTTTGAGAATAATAGACAAAACGATTTATCCCAACCCAGAAGTTTCCTAGATCTGCTCTTTCTCCTTTGATCATTAGATAACAGATTTGCTATCCTATACGAACATACAAATTTCAAAACACAATGACCGTTCTCTATCAATTGTGATATTTTTCGTTTACCTGTATGCATTTCTTTATTTCTATTTAACCATAATATCTTGTTTTGTGTTTTATTTGGCAGTTTGTATATCAAACAGATTTTCCGCTGAATGGACCCAGTACCTGTCGTGTACACCACAAAGAAATCAGTGATTGTCACTGCAAATCGAACCGACGACCCTTGCGCCAGTGGTCAGCAGCGAGCCTGTCAGGGAGCCAGTCAATGGATGAAGCAAGAGCAAGAGGAAGAAGAAGAAGGAGGAAGAGGAGGGAGAGGAGAAGGAGAAGAAGAATCTTTCACCGGTTCATTGACTTCCAAAAGAGTATAGTGCTGGAAATTAACTATAGGAGGAGGTTGTGCTAAAACATCAGATCAGCAGATATGAAACGAAACATTGATCACTTTTTAACAGGTCAGATGCAAATATCAGATATTTAAATCTGGAGGTGGGTAACCCAACTCGCAGTTTATTTGTGCAATAAGTGATACAGGGAATCGTCTGAGCGCGGTAAGACGCTTCAGAGTCACCTCAACTTTAAGCTAAATGTAACGACCATTGGTATAGAAATATGTAACCTTTACTTGAAACTTCATCAGTACTAACATTAGACGGCATTCTTCGAGTAAAGACAATGTGATTTTAGCGCTCCTCTTTATTCAAAATCACAGTTGCACTCGCCAACAGCTGGGTGACAAGTTGAATAAATGAAATACCATTTTAATCTCTATTTTGGAAACTAAATGCTGTCACAGTTACATTGAAATGTGGAATCTATTTCGAAAAATCACTCTTATAGAGAAATTAAAAGAAGGGAGCTTTATAAATAAGAACTAACGAGAAATAACAATGCACTTGATACTTACGATGTGCCATAAGATGTCTTATCGCGTTGTCCAGCTGTCAGTAAATGTAAATTTTCAAGAGTTTATTAGTTATCGACATTTTGGACATTATCGTGAGATTCCTTCGAACTCTGATTTCATGCCACGATATCAGTTAAAAAAAATGAAAACTGATCTCCTTATGCTGCCGACTGAACGCAGTTTAATCCTGCTCATGAAGCATCTGTGGCAGTGTTATTGTAGTGGAATGAGGTCAGTGCACCTACCGCTGACTTCAGAAACCATTACAGCTTGAAACTAATTCTCAGAAGCTGTCCCGAGTGAAACTCTCCCACTCGAAGTACCCGTGACTGTTTCGTACTTGGAAGCTAGGTCATCCGTGAAGCATGCAGAAATGCTGAATGTTCGACTGCGAAGGCAAACCTGCTGAAATAACTAGCAACACCTTACTGAATTCTCAGCGTAGTACAGTTGTGATTTCTGTTCCATCTGGTTAGTGGCAAATATCATCTATCATATTGCATTTCTCTTCTTCTGTTTCAGTGTGAACTTACGCAGTGTTCCTTAAGTGATTTCTTGGTACTGTAGATATACCTCCGAATTGTAATAATAATTTTTAACACTAAATAGATCAAATGAAATTTATCTCGATCTGTTCCTATTAAGTGGTCTGCTCTCAGACACCTTCTGTATCTTTGTCTCAAGTTCCCCTTTGCAGCAGCAGTTTATCATAGGTTGCTGGAGCAACGAGCATCCAAAACCATTGGAAAAAAGCGAAAGTCATTCTTGCTTACGAGAAGATGGCTCTGAGCATCATGGGACTCAACTTCTGAGGTCATTAGTCCCCTAGAACTTAGAACTAGTTAAACCTAACTAACCTAAGGACATCACACACATCCATGCCCGAGGCAGGATTCGAACCTGCGACCGTAGCGGTCTCACGGTTCCAGGCTGCAGCGCCAGAACCGCACGGCCACTTCGGCCGGCTTACGAGAAGAGTCGTCACACACATGCACATATTTAAAAGCCTGTATCAGTTGCCTCAGTCTGTTGTGAGCTAATAAACAAATTTTGTACTTACATTTTGTAATTTTTTTAAATACATAGTTCAGTCCCGAATGAACTTAGATTTCACAGAAAGCAGTTTTTTGAAATTCAGTTTGTCGTCTTCCTATGTTTACTCAAAGGCAGTAGACAGACACACTCAGTTTGATAGTCTTAATTGACTTCGTGAATGCATTCATTGGTGATCCACACAGTTGCCCATTGCACAAAACACAAGGGCCGGCCGCTTTGGCCGAGCGATTCTAGGCGCTTCAGTCCGGAACCGCGCTGCTGCTACGGTCGCAGGTTCAAATCCTGCCTCGGGCTTGGATGTGTGTGATGTCCTTAGGTTGGTTAGGTTTAAGTTAGTTTTAAGTCTAGGAGACTGATGACCTCAGATGTAACGTCCCATAGTGCTTAGAGCCATTTGAACAAAACAGGAGCCTATAGCCTATCTGCAAAGCCTTCTTGCGGAACTGACTTTTTTCTCTCCAATAGAACTCACGAAAAAAGAAGAAAAAAGGAAGGACGCTTTGTGCAAGGAGCGCCAGTTAACCCCCATCACGTTCGATTTACGGCGTGATCGAGGTGGTCCCACAGATTGTTGATTGGGTTTAAACCAGAGAGTTTGATGGCCAGAGAAGTACGGTAAACTCATCCTGCTGCTGTTCGAACCACGCACGTACACTGCGAGCTGTGTGGCACGTTGCATTGTCCTGCTGGTGGATGCCATCGTACCGAGGAAAAATGAACTACATGTAGGAGTGGACATGGTCCTCAAGTTGTTGTTCTTGTTATTGTGGTCTTCAGTCCTGAGACTGGTTTGATGCAGCTCTCCATGCTACTCTATCCTGTGCAAGCTTCATCTCCCAGTACCTACTACGGCCTACATCCTTCTGAATCTGCTTAGTGTGTTCATCTCTTGGTCTCCCTCTACGATTTTTATCCTCCACGCTGCTCTCCAATACTAAATTGGTGATCCCTCGATGTCTCAGAACATTTCCTACCAACCGATCCTTTCTTCTAGTCAAGTTGTGCCACAAGCTCCTCTTCTCCCCAATTCTGTTCAATACCTCCTCATTAGTTATGTGATCTACCCATCTAATCTTCAGCATTCTTCTGTAGCACCACATATCGAAAGCTTCTATCCTCTTTTTGTCTAAACTATTTATGGTCCACGTTTCACTTCCATACATGGCTACACGCCATACAAATACTTTCAGAAACGACTTCCTGACATTTAAATCTATACTCGATGTTAACAAATTTTTTTCTTCAGAAACACTTACTTTTCCATTGACAGTCTACATTTTATATCCTCTCTACTTCGACCATCATCAGTTATTTTGCTCCCCAAATAGCAAAACTCCTTTACTACTTTAAGTGTCTCATTTCCTAATCTAATTCCCTCAGCATCACCTGACTTAATTCGACTAAATTCCATTATCCATGTTTTGCTTTTGTTGATGTTCATCTTATACCCTCCTTTCAAGACACTGTCCATTCCGTTCAGCTGCTCTTCCAAGTCCTTTGCTGTCTCTGACAGAATTACAATGTCATCGGTGAACTTCAAAGTTTTTATTTCTTCTCCATGGATTTTAATACCTACTCCGAACTTTTCTTTTGTTTCCTTTATTGCTTGCTCAGTATACAGATTGAATAACATCGGGGGTAGGCTACAACCCTGTCTGACTCCCTTCCCAACCACTACTTCTTTTTCATACCCCTCGACTCTTATAACTGCCATCTACTTTCTGTACAAATTCTAAATAGCCTTTCGCTCAGTGTGTTTTACCCCTGCCACCTTCAGAATTTGAAAGAGAGTATTCCAATCAACGTTGTCAAAAGCTTTCGCTAAGTCTACAAATGCTAGAAACGTAGGTTTGCCTTTCCTTAACCTTTCTTCTAAGATAAGTCGTAGGGTCAGTATTGCCTCACGTGTTCCAACATTTCTACGGAATCCAAACTGATCTTCTGCGAGGTCGGCTTCTACCAGTTTTTCCATTCGTCTGTAAATAATTCGCGTTAGGATTTTGCAGCCGTGACTTATTAAACTGATGTTCGGTAATTTTCACATTTGTCCACTCCTGCTTTCTTTGGGATTGGAATTATTATATTCTTCTTGAAGTCTGAGGGAATTTCGCCTGTCTCATACATCTTGCTCACCAGATGGTAGAGTTTTGTCAGGACTGGCTCTCTGAGGCTGTCAATAGTTGTAATGGAATGTTGTCTACTCTGGGGGCCTTGTTTCGACTCAGGTCCTTCAGTGCTCTGTCAAACTCTTCACGCAGTATCATATCTCCCATTTCATCTTCATCTACATCCTCTTCCATTTCCATAATATTGTCCTCAAGTACATCGCCCTATGTATAGACCCTCTACATACTCCTTCCACCTTTCTGCTTTCCCTTCTTTGCTTAGAACTGGGTTTCGGTCTGAGCTCTTGATATTCATGCAAGTGGTTCTCCTTTCTCCAAAGGTCTCTTTAATTTTCCTGTAGGCAGTATCTATCTTACCCTAGGATAGATGCATAATTGCGTTGATGCAGTGTGCTTTCCAGAATGACTAAATCATCCAAGAATGCCACAAAAGCATCCCCAGACCATAACTTATGCAGGGTGTTTGCTTTCATACGTTTCAAGCCGTACACACAAACGGTCATCTGTTCGATGGAGCGCAAATCGTGATTCATCTGTAAAGGCCATCTTTCGCCACTCATTGCACGACCAGTTGCAGTATTGGTGTGCAAATTCCTTGCTTGTCGCCGATGAACAGCAGTCAGCATGGGTGCTTGAAGCAGGATCCTGCTGCGGAGGACCATACGAAGCAACGTTCGCTGAATGGTCGTTGAGGAGACGCTGCTGGTACCTCCTTGGTTCATATCGGCGGTCGCTGATCAACAATTGCGCGTGTATTCGCCCGTACACATCTTCGCAGCCGTCGTTCACCCCTGTCGTCTATGGACTGTTTTGCATCACAGTTGCCTCGGCGCCGGTTTTGGATAGCGCCATTTTGCCGTGGACGACATATTTTAACCACAGCGATACGCGAACAGTGGAATACTTCCACCCTTGCCCCGGAAACCGTTTTGGACGTCAGATAAATCGCTCCGTTTCCGCATTACGATAACAACTGCACTGTTTGCCACGTTCCCGCGACACTCTTTATATATCCCCCACATGCAGTGCTGCCACCCGCCGTGTGTGAATGATTATTTCACGTTGAGGGTTGGGTTGTTTGGGGAAGGAGGCCAGATAGTGAGGTCATCGGCCTCATCAGATTAGGGAAGGATGGGGAAGGAAGTCGGCCGTGCCTTTTCAAAGGAATCATCCCGACATTTTCCTGGAGCGATTTAGGGAAATCACAGAAAACGTAAATCAAGATGGCCGGACGCGGGATTGAACATTTCTTCCTCCCGAATGAGAGTCTACTGCGCCACCTCGCTCGGTTATTTCACGTTAACGTCGAACGTAGGCGGTGGTCACATTAATGCCAACTGAACCGTGCAGGTTCTGCGTATTGGCGAAAAACATTATTCTAAAGTATTTTGCGTTCTTAGGTTTCTCGTCTTAAGATTTTTCAGTGCATCTTACTTCGTTGCATTTCTGGAAACACAAAATATTCAACGATTGGAGTAAAGATTGAAAATCATTTGTCCGAATATTCGTTGTCGATTGAGTTTTTTTTTTAATTCATATTAATTGTTAGTCATTTAGGTTTCGTAGAACATTCACTAAATAGTTGGTAATGTATAATATGCAACATGATTTTTTCACACACACATTTTGTTTATCAAATAATATCAACGACCTGAAACGTCTTCCCTACGCATCGTGTGTGTTCGTTTAGTTTTATCTTTATATTCTGGCTTTCTTGTGCCATTTTTGTCATTTGGAATTGAGAGAGTCAACAGGAGACCAGCTTGCCGCGTCTTACGCCTGCGCCGGCGCCGGCGCGGTGTCATTGACTTCTAACTGCGAGGCAGACTCGAGTTTGGACGACAGTCAAAACTGTAACCTTTCGCCCACCTGTGGTGCTATAGTTTTCTGTCGGTAAGGCGTTGCTACGGTTTCTAATGCGTAGAATTGTCTGATTATGAGAAAAGGCTTTAGTCTTCCGTGTCAATGACTCCCGTCCGTGCGACGACTTGGCGAGTTCTCAAACTCGTAACCTTTGCGCGCGTCTGCAACTAAATCGAACCGCGAGTCATTTCGCTGATGTGGCTGCTGGATGCCGAAAACAGACTTGCAACTTCCTCATCTAGCAGGCCGCTAATTTCGGTGAAAGTTATCGACAATGGTGCTCAATGGCGTTCAGAATTCCTCGAACATGACGACCTGCCGTATGGGAATGGATTGGAGGACACTGAATAATTTCATTCCGACATGCACAAAAAGCAAAATGACATTCAGAAATACGGTGGAGTGAATAGCATAATAGTTGCAACGTAATAATTCAGTCTTTGTCACATTTTGATTATTTAATCAGATAACCAGTTTCCGCTTTATTAAAGTCCTAATGATATGTATTAGACGGAAATATCCCAGAATTGCTGAAGCATGAAGCTATTGCACACACATTGAAAACAAGTAAAATAAACACTCTAAAAACAATGGAGACACAGCACGCAAAGTCATAAATTTAGCTAATTAATAATGTGTGTAATTTTTACAGTGAAAATTCATTCTGTTAACAATCCCCTAGACTGTGGCTAAGTCATTTCTCCCCATTATCCTTTCTTACGGAAGCCCTTGACCCAGCAGGTACGATCGAGCGAGGTAACGCAGTGTTTAGCACACTGGATTCGCATTCGGGAGGACGTCGGTTCAGTCCCGCGTCCAGCCATCCTGATTTAGATTTTCCGTGAATTCCCTTCATGGCTTCAGGGTTTGAAAGGGCACGGCCGTCTTCCTTTCCCATCCTTCCCTAAATCCGATGAGACCGATGACCTCGCTGTTTGGTCTCCTCCCCCAAACAACCCAACCCCAACCCAGCAGGTACGCCTGAGAACTTCTGTGGAGTTTTGAAGGTAGAAGAAGGGTACTGGCGGAAGTAGAATTGTGGAAATAGGTCGTGAGTCTTGCGTAGATTTGCCCGCGAAAGATAAATGTTCCGCGTTCGAGTCTCGGCCCGGCACTCCATTTTAATCTGTTAGAAGTTTGTGTGCGTAATACTTAAAATGATCGGTAAAAGTAGCAAATTTTGGCGTCAGTAGCGCAGCTGGAAAGAACTGTGGCATAGCAAGAAAAAAAATTAAGAGTAAATAGACATTAGAATGTACCGGCAAAAGTAAAAGTCATATGTTTATCAGGTACACATAATAATCATTTTAGAAAAAGGAAATGATCGTATGATATTGATGGCCGGGTGTTCCCACCTGGGGAAGTTCGGCTGCCGAGATGCAAGTCTTTTCAGTTGACCCGCATTGGGCGATTTGCGTGTCGATGATGATGAAATGATGAGAGAACAAATCAGCACCCAGTCCCGGAGCGAAGAAAATCCCCGACTCGGCCGGGAATCGAACTGGGGCCGGCTGAATGACAGTGAGACGCGCTTATCACTCAGCTAATGAGGCGGACATCATTTTATTAAAATGATGTAAGAAAAATCTGTCCTTATAAAATCTGTCATTGGCCTTCCCACAAGCGCCACAGGTGTCAATGTTTATGACTTAAGCTCGTTATTCAACAATTACTTATCTTCTTAATCTGTTCCATTAATTGCTGCACGTCCACTGTGTAGCTAATGTTTTTGAGATAACTAGCTTTCTAGTTTCCCACCTCTGTTTAATTGATTATTGTTTCACAAATTCTGAAACGCCCTTGCTTTTATTTTGCTTTTATAGATCCGTTGATGCCTGTAAAGTAGAAACTGCTAACATGTTTAAATAAGTGGAATTGTGACTAAAACAGTGAATTCCTTAGTTCATTGAGATGTGAAGGTCACCGGTGTCCTCCAAACATGTAAATGATCTCATTTCATAAAATAGTTCAGTAGCACGAACAGCATAGTGATGCAGATGGATTATACCACCAAAGTGGTGCGATTATGCATTTTATTAGTAATTGCAGAAAAATGTCATGTCATTCTTTTTTGTTCTCCTTCTTAGGAGTAGCATTTGATGCGTGCGCCTTATCGTCAGCGCAGCGATTTTAGGTACTGCTGTCAGTTCTGTTACCATCGTTGTTGTGTAATATTCTCACACTGTCTTACTCACTCTCACCCACCCATAACCCCACCCTCCCGCCCGCCCTCACGTCCACTCACCCACCCAGCTTACGAAATGCCATCTCTAGATCGGTCTCATTCTGTAGTGGTACATTTAAAATTTACTCCGATGCTCGAGGTACTCGTATCCGCAACCTCCTCCTGCATCCACATCTACATCTGCATGGCTACTCTGCAGATCACACTTAAGTGCCTGGCAGAGGGTTCATCGAACCGCCTTCACAATAATTCTCTATTATTCCACTCTCGAGCACAGCGCAGAAAAAACGAACACCTTTTATCTTTCTGTGCGAGCTCTGATTTCCTTTATTTTATTATGATGATCATTTCTCCCTACATAGGTCGGCGTCAACACAATATTTTCACATCCGGAGTGGAGAATTGATGATTGAAATTTCGTGAAAAGATCCCGCCGCAAAGAGAAACGCCTTTCTTTTAATGGTGTCCATCCCAAATCCAGTATCATGTCCGTATCACTGTCTCCCTGTTTCTCGATAATACTAAAATATTAAAAGTGCTGCCCTTCTTTAAACTTTCTCGATATACTCTGTTAACTCTATCTGGTAAGGAGCCCATGTCCGCTGATCGTGGTCGTGCGGTAGCGTTCTCGCTTCTCGCTTCCCGCGCCCGGCTTCCCGGGTTCGATTCCCGGCGGGGTCAGAGATTTTCTCTGCCTCGTGATGACTGGGTGTTGTGTGATGTCCTTAGGTTAGTTAGGTTTAAGTAGTTCTAAGTTCTAGGGGACTGATGACCATAGATGTTAAGTCCCATAGTGCTCAGAGCCATTTGAACCATTTAAGGAGCCTATACCGTCCAACAGTACTACAAAATAGGGCGGACAAGTGTGTAAGCAGTCTCTTTAGTAGACCTCTTGCGTCTTCTAAGTGTTCTGCCAATAAAACGCACTTTTTGGCTCTCCTTCCCCACAACATTTTCTGTGTGTTATTTATAATTTAAGTTGTTCGTAATTGTAATTCATAGGTATTTGATTGAATTTACGGTCTTTAGATTTGATAGTTTTAGCGTGTAACCGAAGCTTTACGGATTCCTTTTAGCACTCATGGGGATAACCTCACACGTTTCATTATTTAGGGATCAAATGGTTCAAATTGCTCTGAGCACTATGGGGCTCAACATCTATGGTCATCAGTCCCCTAGAACTTAGAACTACTTAAACCTAACTAACCTAAGGACATCGCACAACACACAGTCATCACGAGGCAGAGAAAATCCCTGACCCCGCCGGGAATCGAACCTGGGAACCCGGGCTCGGGAAGCGAGAACGCGACCGCGAGACCACGAGCTGCGGATATTTAGGGATCAATTGCCAATTTTCGTACCATATAGATATCTTATCTAAATCGTTTTTCAGTTGGTTTTGATCTTCTTGTGACTTCACTAGGCGATAAACGACAGCATCATCTGCAAACAACCAAAGAAGGCTGTTCAGATTGTCTCCTAAATCACTTATATTGATATGGGACAACAGAGGGCGTAAGCATTGCCTTGGGGAACGCCAGAAATCACTTCTGTTTTACTCGATGAGTTTACGTCTGTTGCTACGAACTGTGACCACTCTGACAGGAAATCACGAATCCAGTCGCATAACTGAGACTATATTCCATAAACACGTGATTTCATTACAAGCCGCTGGTGAGGTACGGTGTTAAAAGCCTTTTGGAAATCTAGAAATGCCGAATCAATTTGAAATACTTTGTCAATAGCATTCATCACTTCGTATGAGTAAAGAGCTAGTTTTGTTTCACAAGAACGATGTTTTCGTGTTGACTATGTGTCAGTAGACCGTTCTCTGCGTGATAATTCATAATGTTCGAACACAGTATATGTTCCAAAATCCTGCTCCATATAGACGTTAATGATATGGAGCAGTAATTCAGTGGATTACTCCTACTACCTTTCTTGAATATTGGTGTGACTTGTGCCATTTGCCAGTCGTTAGGTACGGATCTTTCGTTGAGCGAGCGGTTGTATATGATTGTGAAGTAAGGAGCTATTGCATCAGCATCCTCTGAAAGGAACCTAACTGGCAGATAATATGGACCGGAAGACTTGCTTTTATTAAGTGATTTTAAGTTGCTTCACTACTCCGAGATTATCTACTTCTAAGTTAGTTATGTTGGCAGTTGTTCTGGATTCGAATTCTGGAATAGTTACTTTGTCTTCTTTGGTGAAGGAATTTCGGACGGCTGTGTTTAATAACTCTGCTTTAGCCGCACTGTAATCGATAGTACTTCCATTGCTATCGCGCAGGGAAGGCATTGATTGTGTCTTGCGGCTTGCATATTTTACATACGACTAGAATCTCTTTGGATTTTCAAGTGGTTCAAATGGCTCTGAGCACTATGGGACTTAACATCTGAGGTCATCAGTCCCATAAACCTTAGAACTACTTAAACCTAACTAACCTAAGGACATCACACACATACATGCCCGAGGCAGGATTGAACCTGCGACCGTAGCAGTCGCGCTGTTCCAGACTGAAGCGCCTAGAACTGCTCGGCCACCGCGGCCGGCTTTGGATTTTCTGTCAGGTTTCGAGACAAAGTTTCGTATAAGCATCTCGCATTGAATTCTGCGCTAAATTTCGAGCTTCAATAAAAGATCGCCAAACTTGGAGATTTTGCGTTCGTTGGCATGCATTTTTCGTTGTTCCCTAAACAGTGTTCTGGCCTGTTTTGTGCTTCGTGGGTAATCAGCTTTGTCTTTAGTTAATTAATTTGGTATAAATCTCTCAATACCTGTCGATACTATTTATTTGAATTCAAGCCACATCTTGTCTGCTTCGAGGCAGCGATGCTATTTAGGCAGTACAGACGCTGTAGAATGAAATGTCAGCGACATTATTCAAGACGAAGGTAATGTTGCCAGTACATGTACTGATGAACCAAATCATTATGATCATTGCCCACCGCGAGACTGAATGCAGCCTGATGGCATTGCGGGCCCTCGCACCGTAGGGTATGTATATAAGCGCAGCAGAGACAAAATGGAAACCAACTAGCGACGATAATGATCACTAATGGTGAAATCGACTGACAAAAGCTACTGGAAATGCGCATCTCGGGAAATGGCGAGGGTGGTGAGCTGTTTGCGTGCTGTCATGAGTATAAATGGACACTGAAACGACGAGTAGGCGACGAGGTGTTTTGTCGTTATACCTGCCACAGCCGCCTTTTCCGCTTTAAAGAGCGGGCACGCCTCCAAATTCAGAGTTCTGTGATGAGGCGCGGACGTCCAAGTTCAATGCTGGTCCGTGAAAAGGTGTTTCGGAGCACGCCTTTCAGCGGACATATTTGAACATGAGGCTCCGCAGTAGACGACCCCAGCGTCTTCCCATGTTGATCCAACGACGTCGTCGATTAGGATTAACCACTACGGTCGCAGGTTCGAATCCTGCCTCGGGCATGGATGTGTGTGATGTCCTTAGGTTAGTTAGGTTTAAGTAGTTCTAAGTTATAGGGGACTGATGACCTCAGAAGTTAAGTCGCATAGTGGCTCTGAGCACTATGGGACTTAACATCTATGGTCATCAGTCCCCTAGAACTTAGAACTACTTAAACCTAACTAACCTAAGGACATCACACAACACCCAGTCATCACGAGGCAGAGAATAAGTCGCATAGTGCTCAGAGCCATTTGAACCATTTGATTAAGGTTACAGTGGGCACAGGATTATCTAGATTGGACCGTGGATCAGTGGAACTGCTCGCCTGATCGAATGAATCATGTTTATTGCTACCGCAGGTCGATGGTCGTGTCCGTATACGCTGTCATCCAGGCGAACGGCTACTCGAAACATGGACCTCGCCACTGGCTTAGCCCGATGGTGGTAGGTTACAGTGGTTTGAACAGCAGCTAGTGAACTCATGTTGATCCGTTGGCCACCAAATTAGCCTGATCTGAACCTCATGAAACAGGCGTGGGACTGTATGGAGCTCAATCTCCGTGTCACAAACCATCGACCTGCAATTTACGGGAATTGCGTGCCTCGTGCGTAGATTTGTCACATGCCTCCAGAAGCCTACCAATTACTTGCAGAATGCACGCCACACATAATCGCTACTTCACAGCTTTCCAAAGGTGGACCAATACGCTGTTAAGCGGGTGGTTATAATGTTCTGGTTAATCACTTTATATCAGTGTACTCAGACACTGTACGTGGTAATAAGGCGAATCGCCTTAATGCATTAAGCGTAGGCTATCTGTAATCCAGACGCAAATTAATCCAACGGGTTAATGCAGTGAAAATTGGCTGTGCATATAACAGTTCTGTTGAATTCAAAGGCCCTCCTACAGGAGGCAAATAATCAAAAATCCCTTGTAAAATGTGCATTTCTGAACAGTGTGTATGGACATGTAACTAGGAAAACACATTGATGGTACAAGTAATAGTTTTTTTGCCATAGAAATGTAGTTACCGTATTACTTTGAGCATCTTCCAAAGGAAGCGGAGTTAGATGAACTGATCATTGATGACTAGATCACTTGTTTCTCTGGAACGATTCACGGACTTATAACATTGGCTTAGACTTGGACATAAGTAGGAGCCCATGCTGCTGCGACCGTCTGCTCTCTCACCTTCAGCGACCCTTACCTATTTTTGCCTTCCTCAAAATTATGGAAATTTTCTTATTTTTCTCACTCTGTGCAGCGTACTTCTTATTGTCACGGTTAATTCCAAGATTCCCTGTATGTACCCCACAGCTTGTCTATTCGCATTGTTGAAGCATGTTACTGATTCCAATTCACTTTGTTTCCAAACAAGCTACGAACCTTACACGATTTTACGTTCAGAATGGTTCCAATGGCTCTGAGCACTATGGGACTTAACATCTGAGGTCATCAGTCCCTAGAACTTAGAACTACTTAAACCTGAGGACATCACACACATCCTTGTCCGATGCAGGATTCGAACCTGAGACCGTAGCAGTCGCACGGTTCCCGACTGCAGCGCCTAGAATCGCTCGGCCACCGCGGCCGACCGATTTTCCGTTTGGATATATGCGATCTGGAAATTTTTGATACACTTCGTTAAAGGGACGTTCTCCACGTCTCCTACATCTCCTCCTAAACCACTGGACCGATTTCAACCAAACTTGGAACACATCCCTACAGGATGCAACCGCTGACGGGGTAAGAACCACCTACCTATCATAGTTCAGGAGTTACGATTCCATCAACAATGAGATGAGTGAAAGAATGCCGCATCGTGTATTAAGTTTTAATACATTTAGACTCTACTACTAACAAGGCACTCTTTCAGTCGAGTCAACTTCAGGAAATCCGTGACACCAGGCAGTGCTTTTGACAGCTTTCTGCTGCGAATCGCAAACAGCTGTAGGCGAAAACAGTAGCCGTCCATAGAGCTTTGAAGAGACGTTGCCACAGAGGCGTTTACAAAATCGGTTTGTCGACACGCGAAGCTGGTGTACATACACATTTGAACATTATGCGTATTTCTTTGTACGACAGTTTCAAAGGTGTTCTCACGAATACGTGCAAATGAATTTTTTCCGTATTATACTACAAACACAGTTCATTTTTTGTTTCCATTTTTAAATAGAAAATGGCAAAATGAATACCAGGACAATGCCTGGTTTCTCTGCTAGTTTTCTATAAAACAACGACCAAAGCTGCACTGTATACCAGTTTATTTTATTATGTAATTTTATACTTTCTTGGGGTATGATTACCTTAAACGGCAGTCGGGTATTCAGCCTCGTGCCGACGCTGCGATATTTGGGAAATGTGAGTTGTTGCCATCCTGCGGCGGTGCTGATGAGTGAGTGCCCACGATCGATAGGAGGAAAACGCGGATCAAGACGGCACTCACAGGAAGATATTCAGCCATCAGTACCGCTGTAGGATGGCAGCGAGGCAATTTGCCGAAGTATTGCACCATCTGGACGACGCTACCCGAGAGCAGTTACAGAATTTATTTTATTACCCGGCCGGTATCGCGCTAACGCCCATCATCACCGGCCATGTAAAAGAAGGAATGTATAATGTAGAAAATCTGTCTCATTTATCAACATGTCGATACATATTTACAGCTTGCTTTGCGAATGCACTCAATTTAAGTGCTACCGAATACGCTGACGTCGATTCTCGATATTAATATGTGCCAAGCGATCGCAGAACAACGAAATAGTTAAAAATTAACTCAGTGTATTGGCGCAATAAGCCTAACTAACCTAAGGACATCACACACATCCATGTCCGAGGCAGGATTCGAAGCTGCGACCGTAGCAGCAGCGCGGTTCCGGACTGACACGCCTAGATCCGCTCGGCCACAGCGGCCGGCAGGTGGTATCGACAACGCTGCAGAGGTTTCTCTGGGAAGCCCTTACACATCCTACATACAGTCCCGATCTCTCTCCAAGCGATTTCCAAATTTTTGGAGCCCTGAAGAAAGTCATTCGTTGCCGAATTGCTTCAGAAAAAGAGGTGCACGCGTCTATAGAATAATGATTCTATAGGCAACCGCAAACATTTTTCCTTAAAGGCATTTACCTTCTTGTTTCACACAGGCATAACTGTATTAACAGCGATCGCGATTACTTTTGAAACAATAAACAGTTTACGTATTCTTTACCATGTGTATAGTTTCCATCTGACTGCCTATTATAAAATAGTTTATTGAATGATAAGAGGAATGTCACAGTTCACACAATGAGGTAACGTAGCTAAGAAATTACTAAGTCAGTAACCTCTCGAGGCCTCGTAGGTTAGTTTAATACATTCGAAAAATGGACTGTGTCGATATTGTGGATCATTGGCGCGAGGAGTACTTGGCCAATTTTCTCGCCAGACTCTTGCTTCGAAGACGTCTGTATGCGATCAGTTTTTCATCGCAGGGTTAGCGGACTAAGGTTTCTCAGAAAGTCACACTAATTCTGATAGTGATCCCGAGTCATTTGACGACATTCACTATTATCTTCTGAATGGTTGAAGATCAATTACTGTGAGCAATATGACGTCTTCTATACAGAATGAGACCCTGCTTTACCCACTAAGTTCCAGACGTTGAGAAGGGTGTTTTGTTAACAGTACTGATACAAAGAAGCTGTAGTGTGCAGTAGCTAGATTCTAAACAATTCATTCAGTTCATTTACGCAAAGTGCAGTTCATAACAGTACAGGGTAACATATTTCACGAGTTGTTCAAACGTAAGTGGCGTAAGATTTTTGTGTAACAAATTGCACGGACCATTTTTGAACGAATCATTTGAGACCAAAGCCTACGTATATCAAATCACCCGGTAAGCGACATTCATCACCCTGTCATTGTGTCTCGATAGAGTTGGAATACAAGCTGTATATAGGTAGTTACTAGAAATATACAACGGCTCACGAAGTTTTAATGATCAATGGAACAGTACATCATCTTTAGTAGCTGGAAGACGGTACAACGGCCCCAATCATTCCACTGACATGGCGATATGCGTACCACCCAGGGAACAATCGTCCATGCCTTCCTACTGTATTCCAAAAATTTTACTGACTCTACATCAAAGTATGAAAAAAAACCGTAACTTTGCCGGCAGTCGATATTGATCCCCAAATGGCCATCGATATTATACTGAAGGCGATGTAGGGCATCAGAATCTCGCGACTTTTGTCCGGTTTGGCGCCAATTAATAGCAGAGATAAGCTTACTCAATTTTGTATCGATCTTCGCTGTGCCATGCGGATGAAAATGTTTGCTGATTTAGCTAATAAAACTCATCAGGAACTATTTAAAAAAGAGAAAATCACATAAAACGAACTGTTGGTAAGACTGGTGCCATACAGAGGTCCAGTGGAACAATTGTAAACAGCTATGGTTCATCCACTAAGAAGGCAGCTTAATCGTTCGACTGAATTCTACTTTGCAGTCTAGGACTTTCAGCAGGTGGTAGTAATACAGTAAATACAGAAAATCCCTTTATCAAACTTGAAAGCGTCACGGAGATATCCATCCAATTACATACATACAGTGAGGTGACAAAAGTCATGGGATAGCACTACGGCCGGCCGGAGTGGCCGAGCGGTTCTAGGCGCTACAGTCTGGAACCGCACGACCGCTACAGTCGCAGGTTCGAAGCTTACCTCAGGCATGGATGTGTGTGATGTCCTTAGGTTAGTTAGGTTTAAGTAGTTCTAAGTTCTAGGTGACTGATGACCTCAGCAGTTAAGTCCCATAGTGCTCAGAGCCATTTTTAATGGCACTACGCACATACACAGATGGGGGTAGTATCGTGTACACAGGGTGTAAGAGGGCAGTGCATTGTCGGAGCTGTCATTTGTACTCAGGATTCGTGTGAAAAGGTTTCCGACGTGATTGTGGTCGCACAACGGGAATTAACGGACTTCGAACGCGGAATAGTAGTTAAAGCTAGACGCATGGGAAATCGTTAGGGAATTCAATATTCCGATATTCACAGTGTGAAGAGATTGCTTAGAATGCTAAATTCCAGGCATTACCTCTCACCGTGGACAACACAAAAAATGGCTCTGGGCACTATGGGACTTAACTGCTGATGTCATCAGTCCCCTAGAACTTAGAACTACTTAAACCTAACTAACCTGAGGACAATACACACATCCGTGCCCGAGGCAGGATTATAACCTGCGACCGTAGCGGTCACGCGGTTCCAGACTGTAGCACGTGCAACCGTTCGGCCACTCCGGCCGGCTCATGGACAACACAGTGGCCGACAGCCTTCACTTAACGACAGACAGCAGCGGTGTTTGCGTAGAATTGTCATTGCTAACAGACAAGCAACACTACGTGACATAACCGAAGAAATCAGTGTGGGACGTACAACTAACGTATGCATTAGGACAGTGCGGAGAAGTTTGGCGTTAATGGGCTATGACAGTAGATTACCGATGCGAGTGCCTTTGCTAGCAGGTTCTGGCGCTGCAGTCCGGAACCGCGGGACTGCTACGGTCGCAGGTTCGAATCCTGCCTCTGGCATGTGTGTGTGTGATGTCCTTAGGTTAGTTAGGTTTAAGTAGTTCTAAGTTCTAGGGGGCTTATGACCTAAGATGTTGAGTCCCATAGTGCTCAGAGCCATTTGAACCTTTGCTAGCAGCACGACAGCGCCTCTCCTTGACTCGTGACCATATCCGTTGGACCTCAGACTGGAAAACCGTGGGCGGGTCAGATGAATCCCGATTTCAGTTGGTAAGAACTGGAAGTAGGGTTCGATTGTTTAGCAAACCCTACGGAGCAATGGACCCAAGATATTACCAAAGGACTGTGCAAGCTGGTACTGGCCCCATAATGGTGTGGGCTGTGTTTACATGGTGTGGACTGGGTACTCTGGTCCAAATGAACCGATCATTATTCGAAATGGTTATGTTAGGATACTTAGAGACGATTTGCAGCCATTCATGGACTTCATTTTTGTGGATGACAATGCGCCATGTCACTGGGCCACAGTGGTTCGCGATTGATTTGAAGAACATTGTGGACAATTCGAGACAGATCGCCCGACATGAATTCAGTCGAACATTTATGGAACATAATCGAAAGGTCGCAGTTACGGACGGCTATAGAACCAGTATGGCTCATTATTTCTGCAGGGGACTTCAACGACTTCTGGAGTCCATGTGACGTAGAGTTGCTGCACTTCAAAAATAGTTCAAATGGCTCTGAGCACTATGCGACTTAACTTCTGATGTCATCAGTCGCCTAGAACTTAGAACTAATTAAACCTAACTAACATAAGGACATCACACACATCCATGCCCGAGGCAGGATTCGAACCTGCGACCGTAGCGGTCGCTCGGCTCCAGACTGTAGCACCTAGAACCGCACGACCACTCCGGCCGGCGTTGCTGCACTGAGCGAGGCGAAAGAAGGTAAGACACTGTGTTAGGAGTTATCCCATGACTTTTGTCACCTCAGTGTACATACTTGTACACATACATACGTCTCGGGAAATAAGCGTAGAGGTACAAAATCGGAAAATGTTGATTTAACGCAGAGGTTTTCTGGCTGTCGTTATTTAAAGGGAGGGAATGGTTGATGTGGTAAAGCCATACGCAAGCGTGAGGGGGTTTTGGAGTGTAAATCCAAATGTAGATAGGGATTCCTATAAAAAACGACTACCGCAGCGCACTAGACGCACTGCCTGTTCATATTTGCTACGGGACACCGTGTCTGGGATCTGACGACGTAATCGTCAAAATTTGAAACCACGTGCCGTTGGAACTCTGTCGATTGCTATTTCCGACGACTGGCGTAGTTTTGTTTTCTATTATGACTTAATAGGCGGACGGCCTCGTGTCGTAATTGAAAGCAACGCAGCCTAGGCGCCGGTGCTCGTGTCCGATTTGGTGCTGGCCCGGGCAGCCTTATTAGAAGTGCCCGTCCCCGTCCTCGCAAACCACTATAATCGCCGGCCGCGCCGCTATAAATCAGCGGTAACGATCCGCTTATACCTGGAGTTACTGCCGCCGGTTCACACTTAGGCGCCGTTTAGTGCCTTGCCGCGCCACCTCGCCCTTTACTGTTGCTCAGTGTTCCCTTTCTCGTGAAAGTTCCTACATTTGTTTGTCGGAACGGCTAATTTCAGGAGCGAACGTTGCTACTGACATATAGTCACTGTTAGGACATTAAAGACGTGTTTTTTTCAGCCACGTGCCACAAAATTGAAACACTTTCTCCTTACTTTTAGATTTGAGTGTAATATCGCATCAGGACATTTTCTTCTTCCCCATCGTATCCACGGTAACTTCCTAACTGTAGTCACTTGTTGCTTTTCGGTCACATTTGATTAGCTGATCGTACCGGTTTAAAATAACTGAATGAGCTTTCACCTGTCCTGATGCAGTACACGGATGTGACATGTCATGGGCTACCTCCTAATATCGTCTGGAACCTCCATTTGCCCAACGTAGCGTAGGAACTCGACGTGGACCCAAAAAGTTGTTAGAAGTCCCCTGCAGAAATGCAGAGCCATGCTGCCTCTATAGCCGTCCGTGACTACGAAAGTATTGCCGATGCAAGATTTTGTGCACGAACTGATCTCTCGGTTATGTCCCATAAATGTTCGACGGGATTCATGTCGGACGATCTGCGTGGCCAAATAATTCGCTCGAACTGTCCAGAATGTTCTCCACACCAATTGCGAACAATTGTGGCACGGTGACATGATGCATTATCATCTATAAAAATTCCATCGTTGTTTCGGAACATGACGTCCATCAATGGCTACAAATAGTCTACAAGTAGTCGACCATAATTATTTCTAGTCAATGATCGGTTTAGTTGGACCAAAGGACCTAGTCTATTCCACGCAAACACGGCTCACACCATTATAGAGCAACCACCAATTTACACAGTGTATTGTTGACAACTTGGCCCCATGGTTTCGTGGGGTCCGCGCCACATTCGAACCCTACCATCAGCTCTTACCAACTGAAATCGGCCTTCATCTGACCAGGCCACGGTTTTCCAGTCGTCTGGGGTCCAACCGACGCGGTCACGAACCTAGAAAAGGCGCTGCAGGCGATGTCGTGCTGTTAGCAAAGGCACTAGCGTCGTCGTCTGCTGCCATAGCCCATTAACACCACATTTCACTACACTGTACTAACGAATACATTCGTCGTACGTCCCACATTGATTTCTGCGGTTATTTCGCACGGTATTGTTTGTCTGTTAGCAATGATAACTCTACGTGAACACCATTGCCCTCGATCGTCAAGTGAAGGCCGTCGGCCACTGCGCTGTCCGTGGTGAGAGGTAACTCCTGAAATTTGGTATTCTCGGCACACACTTGACACTGTGGATCTCGGAACACTGAACTTCCCTAATGATTTCCGAAATGGAATGTGCCTTGCGTCTAGCCCCAATTACCATTCCGCGTTCGGAGTCTGTTAATTCCTGTCGTGCGACCATAATCACGTCGGAAACCTCTTCACATGAATCACCTGAGCACAAATGACAGCTCCGCCAATGCACTGCAATTTTATACCGTGAGTAGGAGGACGACGGTTCAATCCCGCGTCCGGCCATCCTGATTTAGGTTTTCCGTGATTTCCCTAAATCGCTCCAGGCAAATGCCGGGGTGGCCGACTTCCTTCCCCGTCCTTCCTTAATCTGATGAGACCGATGACCTCGCTGTTTGGTCTCTTCCCCCAAACAACCCAACAACGCGTGTGTAGGAGATACTATCGCCATCTGTAAATGTGCGTACCGCTATCCCATGACTTTTGTCGCCTCAATGTATTTCTTAAGATTCTCGACGTTTGGAGAAACTGTCATTTACTTTTCTCTAGGATTGTCGGTCATAATAGAGGATTTTGTTACGTCAGCGTGCTGCCGTCAGAGTTTCTTATGTTACAGGCTATAGTACTACATCTGTCAGTCAGCAATTTGGACGAAAGACTGGCAAGTAACCTACCTGTTGTATGACCCCCAGTAAAATTATATTCGGCTTCTTTCTTAAATAGTGTTGTTGTTGTTGTTGTTGTTTTCATCACCCGTGGATCACTTTTACAAAACTGTGGGACATATCATGGGAAGACGGCTTAATGCCAAAAACATAATTCATATTTAAAAACATTTACATACTTTACAAGTCTCGCTTGTCAAAGTAAAGTATATAGTCTTCCATGACCCTATAGTAGGTACCATCCCCGAACTTGGCAAAAGTAATTTAGAGAGAACATGGGAAACATAAATAAAGATGGCCGTTTGGGTATTAGTGCCTCCATCCTTCTAGCTGAGTGTGATGCGAATGTTGGTGCAGCGACCAAACGGAGTGTGTTCCGCTTACAGCTTCTCACAACAGGGAAAGTTAGTAATGGGCAAGGCACTGTGCGCACTGGTCAGCGTATGAATTGTGGTCGGTTCCCTTCACATATGGCTTCTACTTAAATGCAAAAATGAAAGCAGACGTGTTTTGATGGCGTGACGCCTGACTCCGTTATGACCAGATTGAATGAAAAGCCTTCAGACAAGGAAGTTACTGTATTTGGAGTGGCGGATGGAGAGACTGGCCTCTGTCTGATCTATCTCATCTGCGTTTACGCCGATGATACGGTTGACGCTTATGCACAATCTTAAGTTAGTATAGTAAATGAATATGTCATCCCAAAGAACGGCCGGCCGGAGTAGCCGAGCGGTTCTAGGCGCTTCAGTTTGGAACCGCGCGACCGCTACGGTCGCAGGTTCGAATCCTGCCCCGGGCATGGATGTGTGTAATGTCCTTAGGTTAGTTAGGTTTAAGTAGTTCTAAGTTCTAGGGGACTCATGGCCTCAGAAGTTAAGTCCCATAGTGCTCAGAGCCATTTGAACCATCCCAAAGAACAACTTTCGATCACACAGGGCTCGTTTAGTGGACGAACATCTTAAACAGCATACGATTCAACATATGGACTGGACAGCTGTATTTCTTAATCTAAATTCCATAGAGCCAGTTTGTGGTCCTCGCTGAATGCGCGCTGCCGGTGTATCCCGTCGGACGTGTACTGCGCCGAGAATAGTTTTGTACATCTACATCTACGTGATTACTCTGCTATTCACAATAAAGTGCCTGGCAGAGGGTTCAGTGAACCACCTTCAAGCTGTCCCTCTACCGTTCCACTCTCGAACGGTACGCGGGAGAAAACGAGCACTTAATTTTTTCTGTGCGAGCCCTGATTTCTCTTATTTTATTGTGTTGATCTTATCTCCCTATGTAGGTGGTTGCGAACAGAATGTTTTCGCAATCGGAGGAGAAAACTGGTGATTGAAATTTCATGAGAAGATCCCGTCGCAACGAGAAACGCCTTTGTTTTAATGATTGCCACTCCAATCCACGTATTATGTCTGTGACACTATCTCCCCTATTTCGCGATAATACAAAACGAGCTGCCTTTCTTTGTACTTTTTCGGTGTCATCCGTCAGTCCCACCTGATGCGGATCCCACACCGCACAGTAGTACTCCAGAATAGGGCCGACAAGCGTGGTGTAAGCAGTCTCTTTAGTAGACCTGTTGCACCTTGTAAGCGTTCTGCCAAAGAATCGCAGTCTTTGGTTTGCTCTACCTACAACATTATCTATGTGATTGTTCCAATGTAGGCTATTTATAATTGTAATCGCTAAGTATTTAGTTTAATGTACAGCCTTCAGATTTGTGTGACTTATCTTGTAATAAAAATTTAGCTGATTTCTTTTAGTATTTATGTGAATAACTTCACACTTTTCCTTATTCAGGATCAATTGCCACTTTTCCCACCATAGAGATATCTTATCTGAATCATTTTGCAAGTCGTCTTGATCATCTGATGACTTTACAAGACGGTAAATGACAGCATCATCTGCAAACAATCTAACTATTATCTAACTAAACAATCTAACTATTATCACACATAGTTTTGTGAGGTTAATGTTCGAGGTAGTCACACCACGTACTTATTCAGTACGGAGCTGAATAACCTTGGTTGCGCATTTCAGACATTTTCTGATTTCGAATATAACTGCTTTGTCTGGAGTTGTTTCCATTGTTCCTGTGACGTGTGTTATTGCTCTGACTACATTTCATTGCGTTTCATTCAAACCTTTAATTTATCGTAATTTTTCTGGTTTTGTGGAGCTCAATTAGATTACACGGTGATTATAATTAAACTTTCATCACTTCAGAAGACCCTCATGAAAAATGGGTGATCGTAGGACAATGAAACTTCGTGTAAACTTTGTAAGGACATGTGGAAGAGAAATGACTAATAAACCATTGAAAGAAAGTCATTTTAATTTTCACATGAGTGAGCAATATTTGTTAATTGCGTACCATGTTTACGTTCCAGGTTACAAACGTTGCTGTGTGTGGCCGCCATCTTCATCCACGATAGCCTGGAAATCATTAGAGATTTCTATACTGCTGCCCAAAACATCTAAGGTGGGATGGACCATGGAATGATCTGCTGTCGTGACACAACTTGAAGATCGTTGCTGTCTCACCCATGGCAACGGCAACTTCAACAATATGTGCCGCAGTTGGCCGTCGTCACCTCCGAGGAGCAGTTTCTAAACCGTAAATTAATTCTAACTTCCGAACCATGTTCTTCAGTCATGGCGTGGAAAGAGAATCTATCTGTATTCCTTTAATGCGTCGGCACTCTCGGAGAGCAGCAGCACTGTTGCTGATGGTTTGATAAAACAGCTTTACGAGTAATGCCCTGCTCACCTTGTCCAGACTCATGTAGTGCATCTGTAATGCATACTGATGCTTGTGTTTCAACCCTACGTCGTCGTACCAGTACCGGCGCCTAACGGCAAGTCATGACACTAATACTACTGAAGATGCAAATCCTGCAGCGCACACTCTGGATGTCATTCCTATAAAGTTGGGTACCCGTACCGTAAATAGTACTCTGTCTGCAATGGCTCAGGTAGTGACCATTTCCGGCGCGTGTCCGGAACGGAAGGCGGAGAAGATCTCTCGCCCTGCTGTTGTGGTCAGCCAGCAGAAAAGACAGGATCAAAAAGGCAGCGCGATGAGTCGTAATTACGGGAGCAGCCCGTCATTTGCATGAGACACGCCGCTAAACCGTGTGTAATGGGCAGCCCGTCAACGCCGCAGTACACGTTAATTACATTACGTTGCTTCACCGTGATACTCGTGGTAACTCAGCCCGTTTCATGTGAGGCCGTTCCGGGCAGGAAAGCTTTCACTAAGCCCCTACAAATGGAACAACAGTGTAAGGCAGTCACAGTTAGAGTGAGGACTACCATAATGGAAACGGTTCAACATTATACATATATTTTGTTAATGAGGCTCCGGATTAACTATTATTACAGCTTGTAGTTGAATTTTATGGAGTTCTCCGCGACATACGTCATTTAGTTGGTACAGCGAAGAATGAGGAGGAAAAATTAATCTCCTTCCTACCCCAACCCAACTGTAAATCACCAGCATTAACATACTGACAACGCATTGGTACGCACGTAGAACAATTATTGAAGAAGTCCACCCGCTGCACACAGCAAGTAGAAGCCTGACCAATGCCATTCCCTCCACGACACATTGCCTGAACTCTATTAGACCAAATCTATCTTGTCTTCTCAGGCCCATTTCTAAGTACGGCATGGTGGATCGTAATCGGTGCTTTATATTAAAATTCGTGTGTCATAGCCATGGCATTTACCAGATCCTATGCAACATTTTGAAGTCCTTAGCAGAAAATGACAATCGATGGTCTCCCCCCAAGCCATTGGCCCCAATATCAAGCCGGCCGGTGTGGCCGAGCGGTTCTAGGCGCTACAGTCTGGAACTGCGCGACCGCTACGGTTGCAGGTTCGAATCCTGCCTCGGGCATGGATGTGTGTGATGCCCTTAGGTTAGTTAGGTTTAAATAGTTCTAAGTTCTAGGGGACTGATGACCTCAGTTGTTAAGTCCCATAGTGCTCAGAGCCATTTGAACCATTTTGAACCCAATATCAAACTACAATTTACAACAGCCCAGTTTTTTTTATGTCTGTACAGACAATTTGATAGAGCATTTGTTCAACGCGCCATTCTATATCTATACAATGCACGCCACTTTAAAGAGTGTGGCGGAGGGTATTTCTGGCATCACATTCACAGCCAAATGACGCGATAGAACATTGAAGAAGCAAATGTTGACGACAGCGTGCCAGGCATCCACAGATGAAGCACTGACACTTTTGAGCATTTTCCCTGGCACATCAGGAACCGGGAGTAATGCGAAGTAGATTCATCACGAGTGGTTATAATGGTAACAATTCCACCCATAGCAGCCCGAACTAGGGTGTGCCGCATGCGATGCTGCAGTCTTAAGACACTAGACTCCTGTTCAGAAGGACGGAATGTCAAATCCCCATTCAGCCAACCAGATTTAGGTTTTCGGCAAAGTTTCTAAATCGGTTAAAGTAAATGCCGAGATGGTTTCTTTGAAAGAATATGGTCGATTTCCTTCACCGTACTTCCTTATTCCAAACTTTGCTAAGTCTTTAATGAGCTTATTGTTGAAGGACTGTTAAACCTAATCTTCCTTCCTAACTGCCCTAGTCACTCGAACGCTATCCCCTCGGCGCTCGTCTTCACTGGGACGTTCAAGTACCTATCATCAGGTTCGACAACTGCAACTGAGGTCGACCCGCGCTGTTAACGCCTGCCGAGTGAGATATCCGCATGATCCGGCATCGGAACAGCATCCAGCGGGGACTACTTCTACGCCCACCGAAGCACAACGTCTACTATCCATCGTAAAGCCTGAGAAGTCGCTCAAATCGTAGTCCTTCTTGGGTGCGTAAAGCTTGCGGCTTCTCATCGTATGATTATGCTTCTGACACTAAACACATCGGTCTTCTGGGGTTCAGACCATTGCACCGAACCACCACCAATCGGGCTGTTGCCTTCAAGGCCGAAACCAGCCGAGATCGTGATGCCTTTCAGCAGCAGACTTTGTCAGTGAGATAAACCGCAAAATGGAGGTCATCACATAACCACCAACCATTTCGAAAATCTCGGCCCTGTTTGCAGATTTCGGGTTGTTCCTGTCAGAAAGATCCAGGTAACCGGATAACCCGCTGGATCTGCCATGAACCGTGGACCTTCGTTGCGTACATCAGTGATACAGAAAGATGCATCATAGGTCCAACCTCATCGGAGGAGTATCTTTGGAAATGCCCCACACATTGTTCCCGAAGAAGGGTAGCAATCACTTGAGTGACTACAGGGGCGACTGAGTGACTGATCCGGCCTTGCAACGTCAACCCACATGGCTCTGATGTTTTGGTACTGTGAACGACTGACAGCTAACGGGAAAAGCTGCTACATTTCCCAAGGACATACGGTTCTACCTTTGGCGAAAAGGGAAGCATCGCTAAGCAAAGAAGGGAAGGCTGA
Source organism: Schistocerca serialis cubense (assembly GCF_023864345.2). NCBI lineage: Eukaryota > Metazoa > Arthropoda > Insecta > Orthoptera > Acrididae > Schistocerca > Schistocerca serialis. The sequence continues at coordinate 367,827,586 of NC_064640.1, read as the reverse complement.
AAAGTGAAAGTATATATATACGGAAAGGGTGAAAAGTATATATATACATATATATATATATATATATATATATATATATATATATATATATATATATATATATCCAAGAGAGTGTTGTAGAAAGGGAAGTGATAATGTGAGAAAAATGGACAAAACGCTAAAAATCTTTAGTCGTAAGAACGCAACTGGAACAGACGACATTCATTCAAAATAAATAAGATCCTTGGTTAAACCGTTCTAGTTGCTATGTGGGATATGTGAGAAAGAAAAAAAAATCAAGAACAATATAATCCCAATCATAAAGAGTACAGCTGCTTGCAGCTGTTCAAATGGCTCTGAGCACTATGGGACTTAACATCTGCGATCATCAGTCTCCTAGAACTTAGAACTACTTAAACCTAACTAACCTAAGGACATCACACACATCCATGCCCGAGGCAGGATTCGAACCTTTGACCGTAGCGGTCGCGCGGTTCCAGACTGAAGCGCCTAGAACCGCTCGTCCACACCGGCCGGCCGCTTACAGTTGTATGACTGAACCATCAGCTTAATAAGTTATGATCACAAAATACTAAAAAGAATTACATGCGGAAGAATGGGTGTGTTGATAGCTGCCGACCTATAGAAAATATTGTTGTTGCAAAGGAGACAACACTGATTCTACGACTTACCTTAGAAGGTACACTCAAATGGTTGAAATGGCGCTGAGCACTATGGGACTTAACAGCTGTGGTCATCAGTCCCCTAGAACTTAGAACTACTTAAACCTAACTAACCTAAGGACATCACACACATACATGCCCGAGGCAGGATTCGAACCTGCGACCGTAGCAGTCGCGCGGTTCCGGACTGCGCGCCTAGAACCGCGAGACCACCGCGGCCGGCGAAGGTACACTGTAGGCAGACATATGTTGATAGCATTTGTAAATTTACAAAAAAGCTCTTTGAAATTCTGGGCGTAGCATAGGTAAAATACTGTAAGGAAAAGTTATCTACACCTTCTTTTACATAAAGCAGAGTGCGGTAGTAAGAGATGAAAGGGATTCAGTTGTTAAGAAGTGAGAAAGGTGGAGACCGACCGCCCCCCCCCCCCCCCCCGCACCAATGGTATTCCATCTAAGCATAGGACAAACAGTAAAGGAATGTGGGAGAAGTTTGGAAAAAGGGACTCTAGTTTGTGAGGAAAAATGCTTTGAAATTGCCTATGGCAATTACGTCAGACGGTGAAAGATTTTGAAGATGATTTGAACGTAATAAATAGGGTCTTCAAAGGACGTTATAAGACGAATGTCAATAAAAGTAAAACTGTCCAGCTACTTGTTTTCATCATTTCGTTTGCTCTCCCGCTGCGCTAATCTGTACTTAAGCGTCGAAATTGCTTTCGTAACGCACACTAAATTCATTCATGTACACAACAGTGTCACATGTAAATATTACATAATCGGAAAGAATTTCTGATCGTAAAATTCTAATGCTACATACCATTCATGAGTTTATTGCTTATTACTAAAAATTTATCGGCCGAGCTGTTCTAGGCGCTTCAGTCTGGAACCGTGCGACCACTACGGTCGCAGGTTCGAATCCTGCCTCGGGCATGGATGTGTGTGATGTCCTTAGGTTAGTTAGGTTTAAGTAGTTCTAAGTTCTAGGGGACTGCTGACCTCAGATGTTAAGTCCCATAGTGCTCGGAGCCACTTGACCCATTTTTAAAAATTTATCGTTAACTTAATGACCACTTTGAGGTTGTGCGATGACCCGTGCTTTTGTACAGTTGCCCTCCAATCACAAGCGCTCCAGAACGACCAAACAGATATAAATAATGTTTGTGTGGTTTCGTCTGTGAGAATGCTTGTAAATAAATAATTTATTTCGCTAGATAGCAGAAGGAAGTGTTGTTCAAATGGCTCTGAGCACTACGGGACTTAACTTCTGAGGTCATCAGTCCCCTACAACTTAGAACTACTTAAACCTAACTACCCTAAGGACATCACACACATCCATGCCCGAGGCAGGATTCGAACCTGCGACAGTAGCGGTCGCGCGGATCCAGACTGTAGCGCCTAGAACCGCACGGTCACTCCGTCCGGCAAGGAAGTGTTGTAACTGTACGTTAATTTGATATATAAATGCATGCTACATGAATGTACACGACTTATTTTTTGTGTGCTTTTCTTTGCTGTCACTGTTTTCGGTGACCAGAGAAGTAGGCAAAGAAGCTTCTCGTACCTAATGCCGCACGTTAATAACGGTGGGTGGTGCAATCTCTGCCCCTGTTGTCTCCGATTCCGCGTTGCTGTATCAAATATTGTGCCTCTTTGTTTTTAATATCACCACATTCGGTGTTAAAATCACTTATGGCTGGTTAATGAGTTATGAAACGCCGTAATTTGTCGGTTTACTGAAAATCAAATGTATGTCGCGCAGTTAATGGAAGGATGTCGAGTCGGGCTTGGTATGAAATCCACACAAACTGTTTCATTAGTTTAAATCGCACATTCAGTCTCTATGGGAGTAGAATGAGCAATGGTTTACTGAGTACGAACCCTACTCAGTTCGACGTACTACGCTCTCACAATTTCACCTCTTGCACAAGATATTCCGTGTACAATACTGTTTATATAAGTTACCTGTCAAATAAAGTTCTGTTATGTTTAAGGATTACTCCTCTCTCGACGTCACTATCCTTAAACTGCCTCCATGCCCTCTCCCGCAGATTTTTACATAGATATCCGTTTCTCTAGGTGGAGACTACTTAGGAGTATGTCGTCATGAGGAAATACAAAACTGGTATACTACCTACGGACCCAGAGACCCAGAAAATATTAGATACAGGCTCCCAAGTAGATGCTATTTTCCTTAACTTCCGGAAGGCGTTCGATACAGTTCCGCACTGTCGCCTGATAAACAAAGTAAGAGCCTACGGAATATCAGACCAGCTGTGTGGCTGGATTGAAGAGTTTTTAGCAAACAGAACACAGCATGTTGTTATCAATGGAGGGACGTCTACAGACGTTAAGGTAACCTCTGGCGTGCCACAGGGGAGTGTTATGGGACCATTGCTTTTCACAATATATATAAATGACCTAGTAGATAGTGTCGGAAGTTCCATGCGGCTTTTCGCGGATGATGCTGTAGTATACAGAGAAGTTGCAGCATTAGAAAATTGTAGCGAAATGCAGGAAGATCTGCAGCGGATAGGCACTTGATTCAGGGAGTGGCAACTGACCCATAACATAGATAAATGTAATGTATTGCGAATACATAGAAAGAAGGATCCTTTATTGTATGATTATATGCTAGCGGAACAAACACTGGTAGCAGTTACTTCTGTAAAATATCTGGGAGTATGCGTGCGGAGCGATTTGAAGTGGAATGATCATATAAAATTAATTGTTGGTAAGGCGGGTACCAGGTTGAGATTCATTGGGAGAGTCCTTAGAAAATGTAGTCCATCAACAAAGGAGGTGGCTTACAAAACACTCGTTCGACCTATACTTGAGTATTGCTCATCAGTGTGGGATCCGTACCAGATCGGGTTGACGGAGGAAATAGAGAAGAGCGGCGCGTTTCGTCACAGGGTTATTTGGTAACCGTTATAGCGTTACGGAGATGTTTAACAAACTCAATTGGCAGACTCTGCAAGAGAGGGTGCGTTTCTGGATGAGGTATCGAATATATTGCTTCCCCCTACTTATACCTCCCGAGGAGATCACGAATGTAAAATTAGAGAGATTCGAGCGCGCACGGAGGCTTTCAGACAGTCGTTCTTCTCGCGAACCATACGCGATTGGAACAGAAAAGGGAGGTAATGACAGTGGCACGTAAAGTGCCCTCCGCCACGCACCGTTCGGTGGCTTGCGGAGTATAAATGTAGATGTAGATCGGAGGGTGGAATGTTAATCCAGTTAGAAATTCAGTCAGAAATCGCGTAGTCAGGTTCCAAAATCTACGAAAGGCAATGGATAGTTAGATATAGGTGGAATTAGTGAAATGTGGAGGATCTTTAGTCAGATCAGTACAGGATTATCACCATAAAATCAAATAGGAGTAAAGCAGGAGTATGCCTGATACTAAATACGAAAACAAGAATGTGGATTAACTACGATGAATAGCACAGTGAACGCATTATCGTAGCCAAAATAAATACGATGCCAAAATTTTCCACAGTAATAAGAGTTTAAACGCCAACTAGCTCAAAATTTGATGAAGAGATTGAAAAGAATGCATGATGAAATAAAGGAAATTATTCACATATTTAAAGGAGATGAAAATTTAATTGTGACGGGTGGATGGAATTCGTTTGTAGGAAAAGGAAGAGAGGGAAATACAGTAGAAATGTACGGGCGAGGGAGGGGGGACGAGAATGGAGGAGGAACCTGCCTGGTAGAATTTTGCACAGAGCATAATTTAATCATCGATAACACTTGGTTTAAGAATCATGAAAGAAGGCTTTATATGTGTAAGATACCTGAGGACACTGCAAGGTTTCAGATTGATTACGTAACTGTAAGAGTTTCACAACCAGATTTTTAACTGTAAGACGTTTGCCGCGACAGAAGTGGACTCCGACCATAATTGGTTGGTTATCAACTGCAGACTAACACTGAAGAAATTGCAAAACTGTAGGAAATTAAAGAAGTGGTACTGGTTAAAGTGAAAAAACCGGAGCTTGCTGAGAGACTTGCAGAGGGAACATTAATCAGCGTTTAACTGACACAGAAAAGGACTACACAGAAGACGAGTAGGTAGCTTCGAGATACGAAATACGAGGCAGCGGACGATCAGAAGGTAAAAAGACAAGGCCTACTAGAAATCCTTGGGATAATACAGTAGATACTAAATTTAACTGACGAAAAGAGAAAGTACAAAAGTGCTTCATATGAAGCAGGACAAAGGCAATACAAACGTCTAAAAAAATAACTTTCTGAAAGTGCAAAATGGTCCAGCAGGAATGGCCAGAGAATAAATGCAAGATTATAGAAGCATACATAACTAGGGAAAGATAAATGCAGCCTGTAAGAAAATCAGTGACTGTCGGAGAAAAGAGAAGCAACTGTATGAATAGGAGCTCAGATGGCAGACCAGTACCAAGCAAAGACGGAAAGCTGAAAGATGGAAAAAATACGTGTTATTGTTGTTGTGGTTGTGGTCTTCAGTCCAGAGAGGTGGTTTGATGCAGCTCTCCATGCTACTCTATCCTGTGCAAGCTTCTTCGTCTCCAAGTAACTACTGCACCTTACGTCCTTCTGAATCTGCCTAATATATTAATCTCTTGGTCTCTCTCTCTACGACTTTTACCCTCCACACTGCCCTCCAATACTAAACTGGTGATCCCTTTATACCTCGGAATATGTCCTACCAACCGATCCCTTCTTCTGGTCAAGTTGTGCCACAAACTCCTCTTCTCCCCAATTCTATTCAATACTTCCTCATTAGTTATGTGATCTACCCATCTAATCTTCAGCATTCTTCTGTAACACCACGTTTGGAAAGCTTCTATTATCTTCTTCTCTAAACTATTTATCGTCCATGTTTCACTTCCATACATCGCTACATTTCATACAAATACTTCCAGAAAATACTTCCTGACACTTAAATCGATACTCGATGTTAACAAATTTCTCTTCTTCAGAAACGCTTTCCTTGCCATTGCCAGTCTACATTTTATATCCTCTCTACTTCGACCATCATCAGTTATTTTGCTCCCCAAATAGCAAAACCCATTTACTACTTTAAGCGTCTCATTTCCTAATCTAATTGCCTCAGCATCACCTGATTTAATTAGACTACATTCCATTATACTCGTTTTCCTTTTGTTGATGTTCATCTTATATCCTCCTTTCAAGACACTGTCCATTCCGTTCAACTGCTCTTCCAAATCCTTTACTGTCCCTGACAGAATTACAATGTCATCGGCAAACCTCAAAGTCTTTATTTCTTCTCCATGTGTTTTAATTCCTATTCCAAATTTTTCTTTTCTTTCCTTTACTGCTTGCTCAATGTACAGATTGAATAACATTGGGGATAGGCTACAAACCTGTCTCTCTCCCTTCCCAGCCACTGCTTCCCTTTCATGCGCTTCGACTCTTATAACTGCCATTTGGTTTCTGTATACACTGTAAATAGCCTTTCGCTCCCTGTATTTGACACCAGCCACCTTTAGAATTTGAAAGAAAGTATTCCAGTCAACATTTTCAAAAGCTCTCTCTGAGTCTACAAATGCTAGAAACATAGGTTTGCCTTTCCTCAGTCTATCTTGTAAGATAAGTCGTAGGGTCAGTATTGCCTCACGTGTTCCAATATTTCTACAAAATCCAAACTGATCTTCCCTGAGGTCGGCTTCTACCAGTTTTTCCATTCGTCTGTAAAGAATTCGTGTTAGTATTTTGCAGCCGTGACTTATTAAACTGATAGTTCGATAATTGTCACACCTGTCAACACCTGCTTTCTTTGGAATTGGATTTATTATATTCTTCTTGAAGTCTGAAGGTATTTCGCCCGTCTCATACATCTTGCTCACCAGATGGTAAAGTTTTGTCACGGCTGGCTCTCCCAAGGCTATCAGTAGTTCTAATGGAATGTTGTGTATTCCCGCGGCCTTGTTTCTACTTAGGTCTTTCAGTGCTCTATCAAACACTTCAGTATCACATCTCCCATTTCACCTTCATCTGCGTCCTCTTCCATCTCCATAATATTGCCCTCAAGTACATCGCCCTATGTATAGACCCTCTACATACTACTTCCAACTTTCTGCTTTCCCTTCTTTGCCTAGTACAGGTTTTCCATCTGAGCTCTTGATATTCATACAAGTGGTTCTCTTTTGTCCAAAGCTGTGCGGCTGGTTCCGGCGGAGGTTCGAGTCCTCCCTCGGGCATGGGTGTGTGTGTTTGTCCTTAGGATGATTTAGGTTAAGTAGTGTGTAAGCTTAGGGACTGATGACCTTAGCAGTTGAGTCCCATAAGATTTCACACACATTTGGAATTTTTTTTTTTTTTCTTTTTGTCCAAAGGTCTCTTTAATTTTCCTGCAGGCAGTATTTGTCCTACCCCTAGTGATATATGCCTCTACATAGAGGGTCCATATAAGAGGAAGAAAGTATTATAGAAGAAGAACTAGTAATAGGTGAAGATGAGGTGGGGCATATGATACTGAGAGAATAATTAGACAGAGCAGTGAAAGACAGTAGATGTCATTCCAACAGAATTATTGAGATCCTTGAGAGAGTCAGCCATGGCAAAACTATTCCCTCTGCTGTGCCAGATATCAGACAGACGAAATTCCTTTAGACTTCAGGAAGAATGTAAAATTCCAGTTCCAGAGAAGGCAGATGACGACTGTTGTGAATACTACCGACCCATCACTTCAGTAACTCATGGCTGCAAAATAGACTTCTTGCCATTAAAATTGCTACACCACGAAGATGACGTACTACAGACGCAAAATTTAACCGACAGGAAGAAGATGCTGTGATATGCAAATGATTAGCTTTTCAGAGCATTCACACAAGGTTGGCGCCGGTGGCGACACCTACAACCTGCTGACATGAGGAAAGTTTCCAACCGATTTCTCACACACAAACAGCAGTTGACCAGCGTTGCCTGGTGAAACGTTGTAGTGATGCCTCGTGTAAGGAGGAGAAATGTGTATCATCACGTTTCCGATTTTGATAAATGTCGGATTGTAGCCTATCGCGATTACGGTTTATCGTATCGCGACATTGCTGCTCGCGTTGGACGAGTTCCAATGACAGCCCGCATCTCGTGGTCGTGCGGTAGCGTTCTCGCTTCCCACGCCCGGGTTCCCGGGTTCGATTCCCGGCGGGGTCAGGGATTTTCTCTGCCTCGTGATGGCTGGGTGTTGTGTGCTGTCCTTAGGTTAGTTAGGTTTAAGTAGTTCTAAGATGTAGGGGACTGATGACCATAGATGTTAAGTCCCATAGTGCTCAGAGCCATTTGAACCATTCAGTTCCAATGACTGTTGGCCGAATATGGAGTCGGTGGGTTCAGGAGGGTAATACAGAACGCTGTGCTGGATCCCAACGGCCGCGTATCACTAGCAGTCGAGATGACAGGCGTCTTATCCGCATGGCTGTAACGGATCGTGCAGCCACGTCTCGATCCCTGAGTCAACAGATGGGGACGTTTGCAAGACAACAAACATCTGCACGAACAGTTCGATGACGTTTGCAGCAGCATGGACTACCAGCTCGGAGACCATGGCTGCGGTTACCCTTGACGCTGCATCACAGACAGGAGCGCCTGCGATGGTGTACTCAACGACGAACCTGGGTGCACGAATGGCAAAACGTCATTTTTTCGGATGAATCCAGGTTCTGTTTACAGCATCATGATGGTCGCATCCGTGTTTGGCGAAATCGCGGTGACCGCATATTGGAAGCGTGTATTCGTCATCGCCATATTGGCGTATCACCCGGCGTGATGGTATGGGGTGGCATTGGTTACACGTCTCGGTCACCTATTGTTCGCATTGACGGCACTTTGAACAGTGGACATTACATTTCAGATGTGTTACGACCCATGGCTCTACTCTTCATTCGATCCCTGCGAAACCCTACATTTCAGCAGGATAATGCACGATCGCATGTTGCAAGTCCTTTACGGATCTTTCTGGATACAGAAAAGGTTCGACTGCTGCCCTGACCAGCACATTCTCCAGATCTCTCACCAATTGAAAACGTCTGGGCAATGGTGGCCGAGTAACTGTCTCGTCACAATACGCCATCACTACTCTTGATGAACTGTGGTATGGTGTTGAAGCTGCATGGGCAGCTGTACCTGAACACGCCATCCAAGATGTTTGACTGAATGCCCAGACGTATCAAGGCCGTTATTACGCCCAGAGGTGGTTGTTCTGGGTACTGATTTCTCGGGATGTATGCACCCAAATTGCTTGAAAATGTAATCACATGTCAGTTCTAGTATAATATATTTGTCCAATGAATACCCGTTTATCATCTGCATTTCTTCTTGGTGTAGCAATTTTAATGGCCAGTAGTGTTTAGACTCAAATTATTCACAGAAGAATTGAAAAACTGGTAGGGCCTGGCCTCCCCTAAAATCAGTTTAGGTTCTGGAGAAATGTAGGAATACACAAGGCAATACTGATCCTACGACTGGTCCTAGAAGATAGTATTTATAGATTTAGAGCAAGCTTTTGACAGTGGTGGTTGGTCTACACTCGTTGAATTTCTGAAGGAATCAGGAATAAAATACAAGGAGTAAAATGTTATTTACAACTTGTACAGAAACCAGACTGCAGTGTTAAGAGTCGAAGGACATGAAAGGGAAGTAGTAGTTGAGAAGGGAGCGAGACAGTTTTGTAGCCTATCCCCGATGTTATTCAATATGTAAATTGAACTATCAGTAAAGGAAACCAGGGGAGCTACGGAAACGAAATTCTAGTTCAGGCAGAAGAAATAAAACTTCAGATATACCAGTGACATTATAATTCTGTCAGAGATGAATAAGGCCTTGAAAAAGCAGGTGAACGGATTGGATAATGTCGTGAAAACAGGTCAAAGGATGATCACCAATAAAAGTAGAACAAGAGCAATGGAAAGTAGTGGAAATACATCAGCCGATGTCGAGGGAATTAATTAGGAAATCGGACGCTAAAAGTAGTAGTGAATTTTGTTGTTTGGGCAGCAAAATAAGTGATTATGGGTGAAGTAGAGAAGATATAAACTGTGGACTGCTAATAGTAAGAAAAAATTTCTAAGAAAGAGCAATTTCTTTATATCTGACATATAAATATAAGTGTTAGGAATTCCTTTCTGGAAGTATTTGTCTTGAGTGTAACCTTGTATGGGAGTGAAAGTTGGACGATAGGCAGTTCACCCAAGGAAAGAATTAAAGCTTTTGAAATGCGGTGCTATAAACGAATACTGTAGATGAATTGGAGATATTGGATCCAATTGGAGATGAAAGAATTTTGTGGCACAGCCTTACTAAAGCAGGCATCGGTTGACAGGACACCTCCTGAGGCAATAGAGGTATTGTCAATTTGGTAATGGACGTAAGTTTGGGGGTAAAACTTGTAGAGGAAGATCAAAGCTTGAATACCGTAATCACGTTTAAATGGATTAGGTTGACTGCTTGTTTTTGTGGCATTTATCCCGTAACATCACGGTGTTGACTTGTTAATTTTTTTCGGATTTGGCAATGTTAGTGTGATAGAGGGTGGCCGAATGCCCTTCCTGTCACCCCACCCCCTCCACTCTCGTCCCCTTCCCTCCCCTCCCCGCCCCGCCCTGGTTAACTAGACTGTTTTTCTGGTAGTCATAACTTCTGGATTGACACGCCTGGTTGTGTTGACACTTCGAGCGGCGAATTTGTAGCAGTTTTGGAGCGAATGCCGTGAAGTGTTTCCTTCAGTTTAGAAATCGAGTTGAACTTACGAGGGCATAAGTCAGGGGATTGCAGTAGGTGGTATTGCACTTAGCAGCCCCATCAGTCAAACAAATCAGTAACAGCTTGCACTGTACGTGCTTGAGAATTTTCCTGCAAATTGATGGCCAGGTCCTGCAGAAAGTATCATGACTTCTGTCTCTACGCTGTTCATTTTTGGAACACAACCTACGAACAGCTTAGAGACAGAGGTGATGACACTTTCTGCGGGACCTGACCATCATTTTGCAGGACAATGCTCAAGCACGTACAGTACAAGCTGTTACTGATTTGTTTGACTGATGCGGCTGCTAAGTGCTATACCAACTACTGCACTACCCTGACTTAAGCCCTCTTAAGTTCAACTCGACTTCTAAACTGAAGAAAACACTTCACGGCATTCGCTTCAGAACTGCTACAAATTCATTGGGCAATAGACCGCGCCGCTCGAAGTGTCAACACAACTGGCACTGCTAACAGTATCCTACGACTTCCACATCGCTGGCAACGGGTTATACACAATCTTGGTGACTACTTTGAAGGTCAGTAAAACTGTGAAAAACGTATCTACTTTTTTCGAGCTGTAAATAAATAGTTGCCACTGTTAAAGTTCCAACCCTCGTAATTTGAAAATGAAATTTCAAATACCGTGACCGAGCGAGGTGGCGCAATGTGTAGCACACTGGATTCGCATACGGGAGGACAACGGTTCAGACCCCTTCCCGCCATCCTGATTTAGGTTTTCCGTGAATTTCATAAATCTCTTCAGACAAATGCTGGGATGGTTTCCTTGAAAGGACACGGCCGACTTCCTCCCCATCCGTCCCTAATCCAATGGGACCGATGGTTCAAATGGCTCTGAGCACTATGGGACTTATAAACATCTGAGGTCATGAGTCCCCTAGAACTTAGAAGTACTTAAACCTAACTAGCCTAAGGACATCACACACATCCACGCCCGAGGCAGGATTCGAATCTGCGACCGTAGCGGTCGCACGGTTCTGGACTGTAGCGCCTAGAACTGCTCGACCACTGCGGCCAGCTGGGACCGATGACCTCGCTGTTTGGTCCCGTCCGCCGAACCAACCAGACAACCAACCAACCAACCGACCGACCATCAAATACCGTGAAATTAAAGAAAAGAACAGCCACATTCATGGTACGCTTGTGTTTACTACTCATCTGAACTGTGACGCTAGGACTGTAGTCCCAAGCACAAGTATTTGAACGTACTATCACCGTCTGTTGCATAATTAAACTTACCTAAAATTGCAAATAGTCATCCGTTTATTCCGGAAGGTGCGCAATCACTTTCGGATATCAAATGGTAGAGGGCAGTTGCATAACCTAGTAAGAATTTCGTTGAATAAAAGAAAAGTTTGATTTGCATCTTGCTCTAAATGATGTGTTTATAGTTTCATGTACACTGCTGTGCAGAACGTAAGGGCGAGCCAGATAAAGTAAAATAACATATTGAAGTTCTCGGTGAAGGTAATGAAAGTGCGGGATCATGTTGCCAGATGTCTCCCAGTCGTGCACGAAAGATGGATGTCACCTTGTGAGGTCAGCGTGACTGTAGCACCAAATGGGACTGGTCTCGCAACACGAGGCAGTTGAAGGAACGGGAAAAGAGAATGTCAGTCAGCGAGCAGTTGGGGTGTACTGTGGTGGTGGTCTTCCTTACAACATGGCCTGGTGACAACATTTGGAAGATTTGACACTGGGAAGAATCATTGGGAAACTGGAGAAAGGAAGTAGTGTGAGGAGTTCAGTCCATGAATTTGGTAATTGCTCACAGCATTGTTTCTTGCGCATGGGGAACGTTTCGAACAACAGATGCGTGTACTCGAAGGACAGGAGGTAGTCGACCACGGTCAACTAAAGCAGTAGATGACCTCTACATTGTGCAGCATGGAAGAAGGGACTCACATGAAACAGCGGGTGCAATAATTGCAACCACATTTAACAGGACTGCAATGCACGTAAAATCACGCTCCACAGTGGCACGGCGACTTCTTTGAGAGGGGGGGGTTGGTCTGTCTGCCCGACGATCAGTGGCGAAGCGTCCATTAAGTTTCTAAGGCTGGCCTACTCAAAAAATTCCAAAATAATACGTCCAAACTAAATTTAATCCGCTCTGCTCACGTTCCCTCGTGAATGTTCTCAAATATTTTACGTCTGAATTTCATATATGCACACGCCAGTGTAATGCATCACTCCTCTAGCTTTGCAACTAATAGCAATTCGGAATTCCGTGCTTGTTATAAGCATGCGCAGTAAGCCCGTTTCTTACGCGTGGCGGGCTAGGGTTCCTACAGCGTGAATACGGGTTTTGAAAGCTGGCGTTTGATTTGTTTCTACTTGCCGCCAGTAGGTGGATACACACCTAAGTGGAATGACAAGTCATTCAGCAGTTCTCTAACAGATAGCGCTACTTCGCATCATCTAGCATGCTAGCAGCAAGCTGGGCGGCATGTGAAACCATTAACTCTTAAGTGTTTGTTTAAAACATAAAGTACAAGGAAATATTCGTAATTTATAGAAAATAAATGTGAATGCGTCATCGGATGCGGCTGCAAGATGATAGGAAATAGCTTATGTATTTTCATTGTTCCTTAGATTAAAATTTAGTAGCCTTGCTTATTTCAAAGGTTAGTAGTTCTGTAGCTTGTCTGTTGGCTTTCATACCAGTAGCGCTAGACGTGCTTATGCTGAAACTTGGAACATGAATTTTGTAGTTAAAATGTATTAACTTGTGGTAGTGATTGAGTGATTAGTGAAGTATATTTCAATGTGCCCTGTCACGTGCGAGGTATCATCGTCAATTTGTCTTGTCATTGTATTCCCGAAAGGAAAACTGTAAACTGTCTAATATTTAAATTATTATCTTGTAACGCATGGTATTACTGACTGCTTCGAACTGTCATGGACGTGTTTTTTTTTTTCATCACAAGATCCACTGAATTTTTTTATTGAAAAACGTGCATTCTTCTCTCGTCCTTCTTTGGAAGATAAACTCCTGGCGAAAGAACGAAAGCCGACAATAAGTCTGTCTATTAAAAAATCTTAAGGGAAATTTGTAAGACGTTTCCAAACACAATGGTACAATTAAAATACATGGTTAACGGGCAGAGTTCTAAGGAACAAACTGTTTTGTTTTTACTTTGTACTATTTGGAATGGGCAATGACGGTTTCGAATGGCCTAAGTGGGGAGCAGGCGAAGAGAGTCTTCAAAATTCCCTTTCGGAAACTTAAAAAAATGAATGTTCCATTTCACATATGACAGCAGCTGTTAAATACAATCAGCTAAGTACAGTAAGAACTGACCAAGCTCTTTCAGAAGCAACATGCCTGGAAGCTTTGAAACATAACAAGAAGATTGATCGATACAGAAGTATAATGAAGAGACTTATTTCGACTATCTGCATTTTAGCACTACAAGAATTAACTCTTCGAGATCATGACGAATCTGAGGTATCAGTAAGTAAAGGAAATTATTTAGAACTTTTTGAATTCTTGGCGTAAGAAGCACCATACATGAAAGTTCATTTGGCATCAGATGGAGTATTTAAGGACACTTCGTCTGACACACAGAATGAATAATAACTTGCATTACGGATGTTATTAAGATCAAATTTCAAGTGAAGTTAAAAACAGTCCTACTATAACAGTACACGCCGACGAAACAACGGCTGTCTCATCTAAAAGTCAAATGAGTAAAATTTTTCGTTTTGCAAATATCTAATCAAGAGAATACAATAGAGATTCGTAAGATTTTATGATGTATACAAAGACCGGAGCACACAAGGCATAGCCACTGTTATGTTGCAAGTGCTAAGCAGTTTGAATACTGATAAAAATACGACGGCTGCAGTACAATGGCAGGAAACAATTATGGCGCTCATTCTGTAATGAAAACAAGTATATCCTAATGCTCTCTTTATCCACTGCTACGCACATCAGTTGAACTTCGTCCTTTTCCGTGCTTGTAAATAAACTACGCAAGTAAAATTTTTTGTGGGCAAATCTGTAACGATTTCACGAATTTCTTAACGGTTCCAGTAAAAGAAGTGGACTTCTGAGGGAAAGGGGCTTTAAACGATGAATTACTTGTGAAATATGGTGGAATTTTCATTTGCGGACTGTCCAAATCATTATTCTTCACTATACAGACATATGAGAACAGCATTTAATGGTGTGGTAAACAATGAAGGGTAGGATGATAATTCTTTACATCAAGCAATTCAGCTAAACAGTACACTGGATGATCAAACGTTACGTTTCCTACTGCAGGTATATGTAATTGGATTTTCCAGCATACAAATATCGAGTTTGACACCATGCAAAGTAAAACTGTGCACATAGACGCTGTAAGTTCGAAATTGAAAACTGCATTAAGACTGTTGAAAGACTGAGATGTGAGAAAATTATTCTGAAAAGCATAGTCGAAGCTATGTTGTTGTTGTGGTCTTCAGTCCTGAGACTGGTTTGATGCAGCTCTCCATGCTACTCTATCCTGTGCAAGCTTTTTCATCTCCCAGTACCTACTGCAACCTACATCCTTCTGAATCTGCTTAGTGTATTCATCTCTTGGTCTCCCTCTACGATTTTTACCCTCCACGCTGCCCTCCAATACTAAATTGGTGATCCCTTGATGCCTCAGAACATGTCCTACCAACCGATTCCTTCTTCTGGTCAAGTTGTGCCACAAAGTTCTCTTCTCCCCAATCCTATTCAATACTTCCTCATTAGTTATGTGATCTACCCATCTAATCTTCAGCATTCTTCTGTAGCACCACATTTCGAAAGCTTCTATTCTCTTCTTGTCCAAACTATTTATCGTCCATGTTTCACTTCCATACATGGCTACACTCCATACGAATACTTTCAGAAATGACTTCCTGACACTTAAATCAATACTGGATGTTAACAAATTTCTCTTCTTCAGAAACGCTTTCCTTGCCATTGCCAGCCTACATTTTATATCCTCTCTGCTTCGACCATCATCAGTTATTTTGCTCCCCAAATAGCAAAACTCCTTTACTACTTTAAGTGCCTCATTTCCTAATCTAATTCCCTCAGCATCACCCGACTTAATTAGACTACATTCCATTATCCTTGTTTTGCTTTTGTTGATGTTCATCTTATATCCTCCTTTCAAGACACTGTCCATTCCATTCAACTGCTCTTCCAAGTCCTTTGCTGTCTCTGACAGAATTACAATGTCATCGGCGAACCTCAAAGTTTTTATTTCTTCTCCATGAATTTTAATACCTACTCCGAATTTTTCTTTTGTTTTCTTTACTGCTTGCTCAATATACAAATTGAACAACATCGGGGAGAGGCTACAACCCTGTCTTACTCCCTTCCCAACCACTGCTTCCCTTTCATGTCCCTCGACTCTTATAACTGCCATCTGGTTTCTGTACAAATTGTAAATAGCCTTTTGCTCCCTGTATTTTACCCCTGCCACCTTTAGAATTTGAAAGAGAGTATTCCAGTCAACATTGTCAAAAGCTTTCTCTAAGTCTACAAATGCTAGAAACGTAGGTTTGCCTTTCCTTAATCTTTCTTCTAAGATAAGTCGTAAGGTCAGTATTGCCTCACGTGTTCCAGTGTTTCTACGGAATCCAAACTGATCTTCCCCGAGGTTGGCTTCTACTAGTTTTTCCATTCGTCTGTAAAGAATTCGTGTTAGTATTTTGCAGCTGTGACTTATTAAGCTGATAGTTCGGTAATTTTCACATCTGTCAACACCTGCTTTCTTTGGGATTGGAATTATTATATTCTTCTTGAAGTCTGAGGGTATTTCGCCTGTTTCATACATCTTGCTCACCAGATGGTAGAGTTTTGTCAGGACTGGCTCTCCCACGGCCGTCAGTAGTTCCAATGGAATATTGTCTACTCCGGGGGCCTTGTTTCGACTCAGGTCTTTCAGTGCTCTGTCAAACTCTTCACGCAGTATCGTATCTCCCATTTCATCTTCATCTACATCCTCTTCCATTTCCATAATATTGTCCTCAAGTACATCGCCCTTGTATAGACCCTCTATATACTCCTTCCACCTTTCTGCTTTCCCTTCTTTGCTTAGAACTGGGTTTCCATCTGAGCTCTTGATATTCATACAAGTCGTTCTCTTATCTCCAAAGGTCTCTTTAATTTTCCTGTAGGCAGTATCTATCTTACCCCTAGTGAGATAGGCCTCTACATCCTTACATTTGTCCTCTAGCCATCCCTGCTTAGCCATTTTGCACTTCCTGTCGATCTCATTTTTGAGACGTTTGTATTCCTTTTTGCCTGTTTCACTTACTGCATTTTTATATTTTCTCCTTTCATCAATTAAATTCAATATTTCTTCTGTTACCCAAGGATTTCTACTAGCCCTCGTCTTTTTACCTACTTGATCCTCTGCTGCCTTCACTACTTCATCCCTCAAAGCTACCCATTCTTCTTCTACTGTATTTCTTTCCCCCATTCCTGTCAATTGTTCCCTTATGCTCTCCCTGAATCTCTGTACAACCTCTGGTTCTTTTAGTTTATCCAGGTCCCATCTCCTGAAATTCCCACCTTTTTGCAGTTTCTTCAGTTTTAATCTACAGTTCATAACCAATAGATTGTGGTCAGAGTCCACATCTGCCCCTGGAAATGTCTTACAATTTATAACCTGGTTCCTAAATCTCTGTCTTACCATTATATAATCTATCTGATACCTTTTAGTATCTCCAGGGTTCTTCCATGTATACAACCTTCTTTCATGATTCTTAAACCAAGTGTTAGTTATGATTATGTTGTGCTCTGTGCAAAATTCTACCAGGCGGCTTCCTCTTTCATTTCTGTCCCCCAATCCATATTCACCTACTATGTTTCCTTCTCTCCCTTTTCCTACACTCGAATTCCAGTCACCCATGACTATTAAATTTTCGTCTCCCTTCACAATCTGAATAATTTCTTTTATTTCATCATACATTTCTTCAATTTCTTCGTCATCTGCAGAGCTAGTTGGCATATAAACTTGTACTACTGTAGTAGGTGTGGGCTTCGTATCTATCTTGGCCACAATAATGCGTTCACTATGCTGTTTGTAGTAGCTTACCCGCATTCCTATTTTCCTATTCATTATTAAAGCTACTCCTGCATTACCCCTATTTGATTTTGTGTTTATAACCCTGTAGTCACCTGACCAGAAGTCTTGTTCCTCCTGCCACCGAACTTCACTAATTCCCACTATATCTAACTTCAACCTATCCATTTCCCTTTTTAAATTTTCTAACCTACCTGCCCGATTAAGGGATCTGACATTCCACGCTCCGATCCGTAGAACGCCAGTTTCCTTTCTCCTGATAACGACATCCTCTTGAGTAGTCCCCGCCCGGAGATCCGAATGGGGGACTATTTTACCTCCGGAATATTTTACCCAAGAGGACGCCATCATCATGTAATCATACAGTAAAGCTGCATGTCCTCGGGAAAAATTACGGCTGTAGTTTCCCCTTGCTTTCAGCCGTTCGCAGTACCAGCACAGCAAGGCCGTTTTGGTTATTGTTACAAGGCCAGATCAGTCAATCATCCAGACTGTTGCCCTTGCAACTACTGAAAAGGCTGCTGCCCCTCTTCAGGAACCACACGTTTGTCTGGCCTCTCAACAGATACCCCTCCGTTGTGGTTGTACCTACGGTACGGCTATCTGTATCGCTGAGGCACGCAAGCCTCCCCACCAACGGCAAGGTCCATGGTTCATGGGGGGGAGTCGAAGCTAAGCGCCTTATAAATTCAGCAAAAGTATCTGAAATTAATTTTAATGAAACAGAAGGAAATATGCAGAAATTGAGAAGGTTAGCATGTGAAATAATTGACATAGTAGTAGTAAACATGGAAACTAGATTGCAGGACTTTCATGAAACAGATTTTACAGAACTTGTAAATGAGAAAAAGTTCTCAGGTTATAGTAGGCCAAATACTCGTAATTTCCCGATACATGAAGTGGAAAAACTACTTAAAATATATCCTTTCTTTGACAGTGAAAAACTGAAAGAACAGCTTACGTTTATTAACAGCAGTGAAGATAGACGTCTAAAGCCTCAGTACCTCCTTAAATCCTTTATAAACAATGCATAAATTTTTTTTCTCTGAATGCATGAAATTACTGTGGTTGGGTCTTGCAATTCCAGCAACCACCAAAGCATGAAACCGAGCGAGGTGACGCAGTGGTTAGACACTGGATTCGCATTCGGGAGGACGACGGTTCAATCCCGCGTCCGGCCTTCCTGATTTAGGTTTTCCGTGATTTCCCTAAATCGCTCCAGGCAAATGCCGGGATGGTTCCTTTCAAAGGGCACGGCCGACTTCCTTCTCCGTCCTTCCCTAATCCCATGAGACCGATGACCTCGCTGTCTGGTCTCCTTCCCCAAAACAACCCAACCCAACCCAAAGCATGAATACATTAAAACGCATTAAAACCTACTTTCGCAACACAATGACAAAAGACAGACTGTCAAACTTGGCGATTTTCGCTATAGAGTAGGGAAGTGTGAAATCTTCAACCAGATGGCAGGATTTCATGTGTAATGTTACCGATGTTTAAGCCCATGAAGATAGAACTAAATTATAAAAAGAAGTAACGGAGAGTTACTGTGTGTTGTATTTTTATTAATGTGTGGCTGTTTAACATTTTTATGCTTTTATTTATAACAATTTTTGTAGTAGTGTGTCTTAATAGAAATGTGTAACTAAGTTGCTTTTTTGCAGTGTTACTGTTTTACAAGTTTTTGTTCTAAGATTTTTTTCTTTGTTGAAAATCGTAATTCTCACCTACCCTACAAAAAATGCCACGCTTCGTCACTACCGACGACCAGTACGTAGTGTTCCGTTGACACTCGCACATTGGCGGCACATTTTGCGATGCTGCCAAGAGCACAGGGATTTTTTTTCTGTTGTATTTTTTGTAGCCGTGTGCGTATTTATTATTGCCGACCGTGAGGGTCTTATAGCCACTGCTTCTGACAGTGTGCGTAGGGGTTAGGGGTTACCGAAAGACCATGTGAATACAAAACCACCATAAGCACAATTGCACGTCCCTGCCACGTGCAGTCGAACCCTTTTTATTTTCTTTCTTCTTATTTTATGTAATGCAGTTTTTAGATTTATACTCATAGAACATAAAATGTACGTAAATGTGAAAGACGGCTGTTATATCCACGACGAGCTTTAGACGGCGTGCCCACTTGCAGCGAAGCTCAACACTGATTCGAAGAGCGCACAGGGGGTGTTCGTATCCGCGAGGTTAGTAATATATAATTGATGAGGTTATTCGTGCTAGTTCGTGTTGTATTTTTTTTTCTGCTTTATCTGTTGTTATTCCTATGTGTTCGTTGAAGCTATGTCCCTCCTCAAGATGTACCCCAAAATATCTTGTTACTGTTGTGCGTTTAATGTTTATGTTACCAAGTTAATGCAGGGATTCCGTTTCACTGATCCTTTCATTAGAATGTATGCAATTTTGTTGCTTGCAACTGTTCGCTTGTTCCTGTTGCATTTTGTAATGGTATAAAGTATTGCACTTGCTTTCTGTTCTAGCTGCTCTCTGTTGTCATCTGATATGACAGCTAATATCTCATTCGCGTATATAATTACTCCATCCGGCCTCGCGTCCCCTTGGAGTACATGAAGAAAGGATTCAGTGGAAATATCACAGAAAATGATTCCACAGATCGATTCTTGCGGACAACCCTTGGTTATTTTCTTAGTAATTTGGCGATTGTCCGAGCGTCATTCTACGATCCTGTCCCTACAGTAGTCCTGGAAACTGATGGTACAGGGCCTCAGGCACTTCCAGTTCAGTAAGCCTCGCAAATATTGCAGGCTACCAGAGATTATCTAAGCGCTTGCAATGTCTAAGGTTATTGCAACTGCATATTTACGTATGGTTCCCGAAACTATTATGAATGCTCTGTTTATAACATCATCAACTGATTTACCTTTCCTGAAGCCAAATTGATGTGAAGTAAAGCCACGAAGGGCTCTAGTGTGCTAGAAGGTGGTCACACAGAAGCTTTTCACGGACCTTAGCTAGTGGATTTATTAACAGATGGGTCTGTATGATATTGGATCTGTAGGATCCCTGTCCGCGGATTTTTGATTATTGGTGAATTGGCTATCTTCCAAATTTTTGATGCTCTTCCCAGCCTTAGAGCTTCGTTTAATATCTGGGTTAACATTGGGAGTATCTGGCGATGCCTGTTGCAGTACCTCAGAGTGAATCCCTTCTGGCCCGTGTCCTTTTTCAGTCTTTTTGCTGTCGCTGACACAACTTCATCTTGCGCAAATGGGCAGGCGACAGTTGTTTTGTGGTATGGTTCTTCAAGCTGTTCTCGTAGTGTGGTGTGTTGCTCCTACACTGAGTTCATGATATCATCAGTGAGGAGTTTATCCAGCAGATATTGTGCTGTCTGCCTTCATCCCTGTGTCCTGGACCCGTCTCCCTGCCTTAGCGTTCAAGAACGAATGGGGTTTTGATTTATTCAGTCAGTATTTTGTGTGGTTCTCCCCAAACGATTTCTTGTGTTTCTGCTGTCACGAGATGCACCCAGTGTTTCTTCTTGGTCTCTGACAGTAGTTTTAAAAGTTTCCTCCGCTAGTCTATATGTAGCTAGTCTTAGATGTCGATCTCTTACCATAATTGCTCTCTGGTATAAACTTATTTTTCGTTACATATCACGTTTTAGGTTAATTCCATACTCCGTACTGACTTTTTTTTATCGGTGTCTGTTGGAAGTGTCTCCTGGTGGCCTTTTTGCAGTGCTTCAGTTGAATGCTCGGAAATCTACACTCCCCTGAATTTCTGTTAGATTCTTCTTCTCAGGTTTTCCCAGTCTGCTTTGCATGGTAATAAACGTTCGTCCTTTTCTTCTCTTTTTGTGGCTGTGTCTTGCGTCTTGGTCACAAGAAATGTTACTACGGTGAGGTCGCTCGTCGTTATGTGTTTGTGTACTGTCCAGTCATTAATGAGTGTGAGTGGTGTGTTATTGACAAAATTATGTCTTGATTGAAAAGGAATGCAGCATGCATCAAGGACATAGCAACATACGCACAACGAAAGAGACTAATTCTAACTTCACACATAAGTTCACGGTCTACTCTGTGGAACTCACACAAAACAGTCGGCAGAAATCAAACCTACATTTGGATCGGACTTCCTCAACTCTTGTGTAAAAAGGTGTGCAGTATACTGCTGCATCCATTTTCAATAAGCTGCCACTCGAATTCAAAAATCTTAGCAGTAATCCACGCGCTTTCAAATCGAAAGTGAAGAGTTTCATCATGGGTGTACTCCTTCTATTCTGTCGAGTTGTTCCTTGAAAAATTAAGCTCATTCTCATTGTACTGCTGATAGCGTTTGCTTAAACTTATGGACTGATTTTCTTTCAGGTTCATGAACATTTATTTTTATCTGTTATTACTTTTATGTTGTAAGTTCATGTACTGACACGTTCCATGACCTTGGAGATTTGCTCCTCAATTTGGTCCTACGGAACTTGACATGTAAATAAAATAAAAAATAAAATTGATTGCTGATCCATCGTGTCCCATGTATGTTGGTGGGTGTCTGTCTTTGTTCACTACGTGCAGTCCACATTCTCAATGATTTTGTTAATCACTGTTCCTCTGTCGACTCTTTTGTGTGAGTTGCACAGAGTAGACCGTGAGCTTATGTGTGAAGTTAGAATTAGTCTCTTTCGTTGTGCGTATGTTGCTATGTCCTTGATGCATGCTGCATTCCTTTTCACCCAGATAATCCGTGTTTTGGATCGTACCAGGCTGTTTATGTTCTAATTGCGTTGGTTCGGTCTCTAATGTGGGATTGTTTGTGTTTTGTGTCCTGTGTGGCAAGTCTCTGTCGTGGGTATGCTATGTTCTGAGACATGTGAAGCAGGTTGTCTTGAAGCTCTTGTATCCTGAGCTGTAGCACAATTTGATAATTTGCCTAGTAATACAATTGTCTTTCAAGCTGTCTAGCTCAGTAGGTTCTGTTGCTCCATAAATGACCACGCATATGAATTCTGTAGTTTTTTAGGTAACTACTGTCCATTGCCTCGGTGTTTACAAGAGACATTAACGGTTGTGCAGGTGTGTCTTCAAAGTTTGGAGGAAGAAGGCCCATCTGCTGTCTCCAGGACGTGGACCTCTGTTGGCTGCGTTCCATTGTGGAGGGAGACTCACGTTTCTTTACATCTGTGTGTTTTGCCCTGTTGTGTAATGTGGTTATCTTTATACATCCACTTGTTAACCTCACTGCTACAATTTGGTGCACTATAAGCCATAGTGTATGCTTTCAATTATTCTGTTGTACAGCTGATTATATGTAGGGCAATCTGCGGCTTCGAACTTTTGCACTCGTTTTCCATGTTCCTTTTGGTACAGAGCACACAGATGGGGGTCACCTTTTTACCTACAATCTCACTTCTTACGTCCCTTCTGACCGCATTTGGCGTTTGTGATCTCAGTTTCCTCTGTAGATCACAACAGCCGTAACATTGTGTTACGACGGCAAATTCTTTGATTAGTTATGACTGATAGTCAATTTAGACTCTGCCCTTTGGTAATAGCAGCTTCCTAACTGATCGGCTCACCTCGAGCACGTTTTCTGAAAAGCCTCCACCCTTTGTGCCCTTCTTGAACGTAATTTTTTCTTACCTGTTAAAGTCTTTCCTTAAAATGTCCTCACCCAAATTCAGTTAAGATAGACCTCCAAGAACTCATTGCAGTGCACCCTGTCCCTGATACACTGACGAATAGTGGCTTCCATTTTCGGGGCTTTCACCCTTTATTTGTGGTATTACGCTGGCTTTTACGATCAGCTTTTTGCAGTCTCTGTGGGACGCAATCTCCACGATTACTGTGTAGCTGTTGTTCTGACTGGTTTAATTCTAAGTTTTTCTCTGGATGGGCCTGTCTTACTTGTTAGTGTCTCTCTGATGGATTTCAAGTCTTTATTGCATGATTTGATAAAAACTGCTGTGGCCTGCTTTTTCTTTGCTTTTTTTTGTCTTATGGCTGTGTGCTTAGTGTTTGGTTCTTCGCTTAAGGTTGCAGCATACGTTTTCGGAAACGATTGGGTTCTTGGCAGTTCAGCTTTAGTTGTCCATTCTCTGTCTATAATTGAGTGACCTGACTTTGTAATTGCTGTATTACCGCATCCTTCGCAGACTCCTGAGCGTGCTAGTTCCAATGTGAGTGTTTCGTTCTCTTCTTTTAAGAGCATTACCTTGTCCTGTACCTTACCAAGTCCAGAGGCAAAAGTGTATAGTTTGTGCTTAATGAGAGTAACAAAGCTTGTGGAGACATGCTTGGTTTACAGTTCGGTAGCAGTCTCATTCAATGATATGTCCATAACTGATACACTTTTTTTGAGACATAGGCACATGTGCTGCGTCTCCAGTGGTGGTTCCATGAGTACTATCAATGTCGGGGTCTAGAATTGCCCTTGTCCTACGTTGCAGTCTCGTTCTTGGGCTGGCAGCCAAGGGTGTCATGTCGTCACTCCAGGACCTGTAGCGGGGAGAAAAGCTGGTAGCCGCTGTGCTGACGTCGATGTGTAGCATGGCCAGACGTCGCTCACGCTGTGCGGCGTGCTGACTCGCGTAACCGATACGCGCTCGACCAGTAGGAGTGCGACGGCCTCTCCACTCACGCAGAACTTGCCAACGGAGGAGCGCACCACAGCGCGAAAAGACAAAAACCGCAGTCCTGGACTAGTTCCTATCACGTCACGTGGCAGATCTCACCTTCAGACATCCGCATAGAAACGCTGCAGCGACGCAGCGTGATTTGCTAAGTTCCACTCACCTGGTGGTGAATTTCTTCTTACACACGCACGCCTCCTTGAAGATACGGGCATACGTCTCTCAGCCGGAAAAAAGCTATAGTTTCTTATGTACACTACTGGCCATTAAAATTGCTACACCACGAAGATGACGTGCTACGGACGCGAAATTTAACCAACAGGAAGAAGATGCTGTGATAAGCAAATGATTAGCTTTTCAGAGCATTCACACAAGGTTGGCGCCGGTGGCGACACCTACAACGTGCGCGCGCGCTATTCTGGAAGATTGCTCATATGACCTGTTACTTCAGTTTACTGTATAAAGCCGGCCGAGGTGGCCGAGCGGTTCTAGACGCTTCAGTCTGGAACCGCGCGACCGATACGGTCGCAGGTTTGAATCCTACCTCGAGTATGGGTGTGTGTGTGATGTCCTTAGGTTAGTTAGGTTTAAGTAGTTCTAAGTTCTAGGGGACTGATGACCTCAGATGTTAAGTCCCATAGTGCTCAGCGCCATTTGAATCATTTTACTGTAGGAAAATTTTTACATAAAACAGTATTTCACATTCACACGTTCTTTCACTCTCATTACGAAACACAATAATAGTAGTAATTAATAAACAATTAGAAAATCAAACAAACAAAATCGGAAATAAAACTGACAGTATTTCGACTGCATCTCCAACAGTGTCCGTCAGCTAGTAGCCTTTGTCACATGGCATAGGACGTACATACACAGGAGCCATCTAATGCTACCTGTCTGGCGCGTGACTCACACTGCACGCCTGCTCACAGATGTCCCATTCCAATAGGGACGATGTAGAGACGCTACGCCTCGACGCGCACTACAATCTGACATCTTTTCCCCACTGAATCGCGAAAACAGGCGGAGCGCCCACCGCACACGTCCGCAAGCGACGCGCCTCACACGTCCGCAAGCGACGCGCCTCTCTCAGCTTGGGAATTCGATCAGGGAGGAATGGGGTCGCGTACTCCTCTCGAATGAGTGCAGAGCCGGCCGTGGTGGCCGAGCGGTTCTAGGCGCTTCAGTCCGGAACCGCACGACTGCTACGGTCGCAAGTTCGAATCCTGCCTCGGGCATGGATGTGTGTGATGTCGTTAGGTTAGTTTGGTTTAAGGACTTCTAAGTTCTAGGAGACTGATGACCTTTGATGTTAAGTCTCATAGTGCTCAGAGCCATTTGAACCATTTTTGATGAGCGCAGATTCAGTCTAAGTCGTGGTTCTGGACTTACCTTGACACCAACCGTTGTGGTGTTACGGTATGAGAAGGCATAAAGTTGCATGGGCGTACTGACCTCAGAGTTATTGAACACGATACTCACCGGTCAACCTTGTCGTGACACTCCTGCTCCACTATGTGCATCTTTTCAGGGGTGCATTCGGCAATGACTTCATTTTTGTGGATCACAATACCCGACCACATCGAACTGCGCAGGTGGAGGAGATCCTGGAATGAGAGGATATACGGCGAATGAACTGGCCGGCCCGTTTACCCGAATTAAATCACATCGAGGGCGTGTGGCATGCGTCGAGCAGACGTATTTCAGTGCGTCCACATGCACCGACGACCAGGCAGCAATTTTCAACCGCGCTGATGGAGGAAGGGAACGCTGTACCACAAGAACTCTTAGCCAATCTTGTGGCCAGAGTGGGAGCACGATCAGAGCATGTATTGCAGAGCATGCGTGCATCACCAGATGTTGGAAACCAGTTCCAAAATGATTTAGACAAGATATGTCTCGTGCGAAAAGTGGCAGTTGGCTATAGATAATGAACCACATCATAACTAAAAGGAATCCGCCAAATTTCATTTACACGATAAATCTCTCAAATCTAAATGCTGTAAATGCAAGCAAATACTTAGGGATTACAATTATGAATAACTTAAATTGGAACAATCACATAGATAATATTGCGGGGAAAGCAAACCAAAGACTGTGATTTATTGACAGAGCACTCAGTAAATCTAACAGGTCTACTAAAGAGACTGCTTACAAGGCGCTTGTCCGCCCTCTTCTGGAGTATTATTATGCGGTGTGGGATCTGCAGCAGATAGAATTCACGGAGGACATTGAAAAAGTTCAAAGAAGGGCAGTATTTCCGTGAGATAGGGGAGAGAGTGCTACGGATATGATACACGCATTGGAGTGATAATCATTAAAACAATGGCGTTTTTCGTTGTGACAGGATCTTCTCATGAAATTTAAATCATCAACTTCCTCCTCAGAGTGTGGAAATATTTTGTTGGCTCCCACCTGTATGGGGAGAAATGATCAACATAATTAAATAAGAGAAATGGGAGCTCGTACGGAAAGATTTAACTGTTCGTTTTTCCCGCGCGCTGTTGGAGTGTGGATCGGTAGAAAAATAGTTTGAATACCGTTCGCTGAATCCTCTGACAGGCAGTTCCACAGTAATCATGTAGATGTAGATGCTGTCCATGGTGATCACATACCCTATTAAGAACCATGTCTCGCCTTTTGTAACGCTCAGGCCCATCATAAATCGCGGTTACTTCAGTCTTTGAATCAAAGTGTCGTTTCTATTCATCTCAATGAGTGTTTCTTTCAGTTACTTTCAGCACTATACTGCAGCAGCTTTTTCTGCGTATTGTCCTAGTTTCATCAATCTATATTACTTGACAGTGATAAACGTCATGCGAAAGTTACTTCGGTCCTTGTGTTTTGCACATCAGTATATACTTATTACCAGATGAATCTCAGAGTAATATCTAGGGTTGCGATCATTTCCTGCTTTGGTATTTATTCTTATCAGTTTAGGCACGGCGTCTATGATTATTTAATTTCCCTTGTTGAAATATCAAACACTACCTACATAAAATTTGTCCGTCATTTATTAGTGTTACAGCAGAAATACAGAATGAAGCATGGTCATGACAGGATTGTGGTCTCTAAAGGGTGCCAATCTTGTGCGAGGACTGGAAATACACCATGAAAATATGCATTCCGAAACTTCCCCATATTGTGAAAGAACTACTTTTTAGTAATTACTATTGAGCAAATATACGAAGAGTAAGTGATTGAAGAATAGCCAGATAACGTCCTTTCGATATTAGTGTCGATCTGTCTCGTCATTGATACACATATTAGTATCTTAGCAGACAATATTCAAGCTACATGTCTTGTACATGTATGTTATGTTGTAAGCGACGCCGGGACGCTGGTGAAATCGTGCGTAAGTGGGACTCGGCGCACTGTAATCGGCGGCGATAAATCTGTATGTTGGGAGCCCGCTGACCACACACGGCCAGCCTGCCAACACTCCACATATTCCTCATTATGTCATTATCCCGCAGTATTTAACGGCAGCAGGTTCCTGTTAAGATGTAAATGTGTCCAGAAAATGGGCCTCTTTGTTGTTGCGGTTTACGCCGGCTCTTTAACATGTCATCCGGGCAGGTGCTAAGGTATCATATACTTCACGAGCCGTCCTTTAGAATACCGTTCTTTGTATACTTGCCATTACAAACATGCAGAGGTCTGTTAAATGCTTAAAGCGGCATACAAAATTTAAAGTTTACATATATAATTCATAACCATGCGTATGGATAACACATTTAGATACATCTTCGCCTCATTTACTGCGATGTCTTGTTCTGCAAGTTTTCTTATTCAACTGGTTGTGCGTTGTGTTTCTGAGGCGGAGGTGGCATATGAGGTCGTGATTTGCATTGACAAATGTGAGACAATGCCTAAACCGCCCGGAGGGCCACGCGTGCTAAAGCGCGGCTTCCAAGGCTGGGAGGTGCGCAGGGCTTGGATCGAATCCACCCGGAGGATTAACGACGTTGGTCGGTATGCCTGCCAGCCTGGATGTGGTTTCTAGATGGCTGCCCACATCCCACATTGTGTTCCGGGCTGGAACGCAAGTTTCACCTTAATTACACGATTCGCAAACATTAAGAAGTTTTCTCCCACATGAATAACACTGAACGCAGACATGCTTAGGTTTGCCAGGTTTTTAAACTAAAAATACGAGAGATTTTGGAAATGATTGCGAAAATAGTCCATCGTGCCATTAACGTCATGTTTTGCCTCTAGTAGACCGTTATATACAACCGTAGACAAACGTATACACGGCCGACCATTGTGGCCGAGCGGTTCTAGGCGCTCCAGTCCGGAACCGCGCGACCGCTACGGTCGCAGGTTCGAATCCTGCCTCGGGTATGGATGTGTGTGATGTCCTTAGGTTAGTCAGGTTTAAGTAGTTCTAAGTTCTAGGGGACTGATGACCTCAAATGTTAAGTCTAATAGTGTTCAGAGCCATTTGAACAAACGTATACACAAATAACAGGTGTGTCCCAAAACGTATATAGGTACGGAAACTCCTTTTACAAAAGAAAATACGATACAAACTACTCCCTGAACTGAGATCGAACAACACGTCTACTCTCTACCGAAGCCCAAGACGAAAGCTTCGTCACGGAAGCTTCATGCTTGCCAACATGAAAAAGAGAGAAGTCCAAGGTGATAAAATGGAAATGTCGATTGTTCATTGGGGGACGATAATCTTTGAATGATTCGAAACTGTTAGCATAAAGAAATAATAAAAACTTATGAAACAGGAGAGAAAACATTATCAAATACGTCAAATATGTGAGTTGGGTAAAATACGGGAAAACCCTAAAAGGCGGGAGACCAGTTGAAAATACGGGAGACAGGAGAATATGTGGGTAAAATTCGGGAGACCGCGTGAAATATGGGAGACCTGGCAGCGCTAGACGTGTTGGGATACACACATTCCTTCCCGGGAGGGTTTTTTTTTTGGGGGGGGGGGTTTGGGATTGGTAACGAGTTGGCGGCGAGAAGGCCATCCCGCAACCCCTTTAAAGTAAGCATCCCGTATACGTTGATCACTATTTCGGCCCTATACTGATGCATTACTAAATCACAAGATGAAGAAGCAGAATAAGGTGAAGACAGTGCGTAAAAAATCATACTCAAGCTGGTCGGTTCACTACATCAATACTCATTAATTCGTCGTAGATATGAGCCAGAGCAGGGTCCATCCACCTGTTCAGGTGCAAAGGGGCCCTGACAGGGATAGAGAAAGATGTAGGCATCTGAAGGGAAAATGGTTCAAATGGCTCTGAGCACTATGGGACTTAACTTCTGAGGTCATCAGTCCCCTAGAACCTAGAACTACTTAAACCTAACTAACCTAAGGACATCACACACATCCATGCCCGAGGCAGGATTCGAACCTGCGATCGTAGCGGTCGCGCGGTTCCAGATTGTAGCGCCTAGAACCGCTCGGCCACCCTGGCCGGCTCTGAAGGGAAGTTTACTTGAAAACATATTAAACAATATTCTCTATTTCGGAATACATTGCCGCGCCCGAGGCCATCAGCAGTCTCGGTGGTCGTGGAAAGATGGAGTTTTGGTGTTGGAACAAAATGCTACAAAAAAAAAAAAGGGGTAGAGAAAAGATGATTTATGTCACTGCTATAGCTGAAAGCCGAAACCAGTGGGTCAGTCTCGTCTGGATCCAACGCTCTTTGCGACGACCGGCAGCCAACACGTAAATTCTCTCTCACGCTGCTCCTTGGCAGTTCAGAAGCGGTGACAGTGGCTTGTTGACGACCAACCTCTGCTGACGCGGCGATCCTACTCGGCA
Organism: Schistocerca serialis cubense; assembly: GCF_023864345.2. Classification (NCBI taxonomy): domain Eukaryota; kingdom Metazoa; phylum Arthropoda; class Insecta; order Orthoptera; family Acrididae; genus Schistocerca; species Schistocerca serialis. The sequence goes on along the minus strand of NC_064640.1, from coordinate 367,797,703 downwards.
CTTAGGCCTCAACGAATTTTCTCGAACAGTACAGAAGAAAATTTAAGCGAGAAAAAAATTAAAAACAACGATAAAAATTCGCGATATCTCTTAGACTGGCTAGGCGACCTGAACACACCACTCTCGCAAGCGGGTTCACTGTGTTTTGAGATATACAACAGAACCGCCACGAGAAATGTCTGAGCATTAAACACTTTGTCACGCTGATATTCTACTGTCTCCTCTAGTAAACTTCGCGCTATCAAGGAGACTACGGCTGCCCCTTAAAGACAGTAGTTTATATCCTGGTGGAATGCCCCCTCTTCTGGATTTACGTGCCAAGCATGATCTTCCAGATTCTTTGCCTCTAATGTTTTCAAACGACGTGCGGACAGTTGAACTGATTCTTAGTTTTCTCCGAGAAAGTGGTTTTTTATTCTCAGATAAAATGTGTGACTAGGGCCTCCCGTTGGGTAGACCGTTCGCCGGGTGCAAGTCTTTCGATTTGACGCCACTTCGGCGACTTGCGCGTCGATGGCGATGAAATGATGATGATTAGGACAACACAACACCCAGCCGGGAATCAAACCCTGTCCCTTAGGCTTGATATTCTGTCACGATGAGCACTCAGTTACCGGGGGCGGACATTCTCAGATATAACATTTCACACGGCTGTCGAGGCGGGGCCGTGGTGATTGCAGTTGGGGTCCCCCTTGCCCACCCGGTCCCCGCCTCTTCCCCCCCCCCCCCCCCCCACAGTTTGCCCCTTTTACCCTGTCTTTAATTATTTTTAGATGCGTTTAGTACTTTTTCCTGCCGTCCCCGTCCCCTATTTTATTTTTTGCGGGGAGTGCCCGTGCGTATAGCACTTCGTCGAAAGCAAGACCTAAAGGATTCCTTACGGTTGATAGTACTTAGTACGAAGGAACAATTGAATAGATTTTTATGCTTTCTCCGAGAGAGTGGGTTGTATTCCCATCTTCAGTACTCTGACCACCTCCCCACGCGGCTTGAAGAAAGTGCAGTATTTATTCCGTTACTGTCTGACCCCTAAATCGTGTCAGACATGCCTCTCGCCGCGGAGGGAACAAAATGGCTCAAATGGCTCTGAGCACTATGGGACTTAACATCTGTGGTCATCAGTCCCCTAGAACTTAGAACTACTTAAACCTAACTAACCTAAGGACATCACACACATCCATGCCCGAGGCAGGATTCGAACCTGCGACCGTAGCGGTCACGCGGTTCCAGACTGAAGCGCCTAGAACCGCAAGGCCACACCGGCCGGCGCGGAGGGAACCCTCGTCTGTTCTACGACCTGTAGATCGGCGTGACCAATGTAGTTCTGCCTCTCACTCAATCATTTCTCATCTCTGGTATAAATATGCATGAATGCCTAGATTTTACCATTCTATGTCTACATCTACTGGACTACTCTGCAAGTCACACTGAAGTACCTGGCAGACAGGTCATGGAATCACTTCCACACCATTTCTTTGCCGTTCCACTCTCTAAAAGCGCACAGGGAAAGCTGACTCAGATCTTTCTGTGCGAGCTCTGATTTCTCTTACGTAACTACAGTGATCTTTCCTCCCTTTGTAAGTGGGTGTCAACGAAGTATTTTCGCCTTCGGAGGAGAACGTTGGCGATTGAAATTTCGTGAAAAGGTCTCTCTGCAACGAAAAATATATTTGTTTTAATGATTGCCGCCCCAACTCGTGTATCATATCCGTGACACAGTCTCCGCTATTTCGCGATAATACAAAACGAGCTGCCCATCCTTGAAATTTTTCGATGTCCTCCGTCAATATAATTTTGTATACATACCATACTGTACAGCAATAGTCCAGAAGAGGACGGACTAGGGTAGTGTAGGCAGTCTCTTTAGTAGACCTGTTGCATCTGCTAAGTGTTCTGCCGATAAAACGCTGTTTTCGGTTTGCCTTCCCCATAACATTATATGTGTGATTGTTCCAATTTAAGTTGTTCGTAATTGTAATTGCAAGGTATTTAGTTGAACTGACAGCGTTTAGATTTGTGTTATTTATCGTGTAAGCTAAATTAACGGATTACTTTTAGTACTCATGTGGGTAACCTCACACTTTCCATTATTGAGAGTCAACTGCTACATTTCGCAGCGTAAAGATATCTCGTCTAAATCATTTTGCATTTTGTTTTGATCTTCTGATTGCTGTACTAGACGGTAAATGGCAGCATCATCTGCAAAAAACCTAAGAGGATTGCTCGGAATGCCTGCTATATCGTTTATATTAATTAGGAACAGAAGAGGATTCGTAAAACTTCATCGAGGAACGCCAGCTATCACTTCTGTTGTACTGGAGGACTTTCCTTTAATTACTAAGTACTGTGATCTTTCCGAAAGGAAATCCCAATCCAGTCATACAGCTGAGACGATACCCCATAGGCACCTACGTACCATCACAATTCGATTAAATTTCTAAACTACAGATGAACTACGCCATACCCGTGATCCTGTGGACGAGGGACTGATGATCCCGTCGTTTTGTCCCTCATCCCACCGAGCAATACCTCTCTCTCTCTCTCTCTCTCTCTCTCTCTCTCTCTCTCTCTCTCTCTCACACACACTGGCGTCTTACTAGATGAAAGATAGAACAATGAAAGTCTAGGGCCACATCACACCGCTCATGTCTAAATATTGCGTGTACATCAGTATCGGACAGAATTACCAGCCAGCTATAGATGACGGCGGCACTAAATGCAGAGTGAATTGGTTAATGGTAACAAAGGGCGAAATCCTATACGCAGCCGTGCGCTTGCATGGAAGTTAATTGCGAGTGCTTCAAGTGGACACCAACTTTGGTGCTGTTATCCCGCTGCGCAATATGTAAGACCGACGTTCTTTTCTCTGAAAGGACCTGCCTTTGTACTGTCATTTATTCGTCTTGGAAGTTCGTCAGCTTAGACACGGTGCCACTGGACACAATGAGACGTACCCTTGCAGCCGTTCAGGGCCATCTTTCCTAATTAGGAAAGGACCGGCGGGTCTCATTACATCTTATTCAGACTTCTGACTGCTCGATGCGGCCCTTACATGGAGTAAGAACCGGCCAATCAATAAAAACATATCATCCAAATAAAATATGTAACAACGCGTGAAAGGTAGGACGAACAAAAGAAAACCTCACTAATCGAAATGCTCTTATTGGCTCTTAAAGCCCTTAATTTCGTATCGATTCTCCGCTACGGCTTACAGAACGTTTGTGCCATTTGTCATTGTCCGAATTTTCTGTGGGATGGAAAAGCACATCGAGCTTCATCTTCATCTAGGGTTTGTATATTAAGTACATCTGTATCCGTACTCTGCGAAACATGACACAGTGAGTGTGGGACGGTAGATTGTATTGTACTAGCTGCTTTTTCTAATGATTACGAAGGCAATTAGAGAAATTCCCGCCCCGACAGTTGATTGTCGGAATATTATAAGCTAATTTTCACGAGGTATACGGAGTCCTCCTCAGAGTCGCTCTTAATGAACATTCTGCTGCAGTCATGATACATTCTCTCGCCCATCTATCAAGTCTGGGACCATTCACGCTGCTCTCCTCTGTATACACTCAATGTGCTATAAGTCCAACTTGATATACATCTCCACACCATTACTTTTAGCAATTGCTTTCGTAAGGGAACTACTGTTTCCTAGTATCCTGCCAACAAATCTAAATCTTAATATTTATTTAATTTTTTTTTTTTTTTTTTTTTTTACGTGCAGCAGAGCTTGTGTAAATATCCGACATCATGTGTCTACACATTGATTACACGGGTTTTTATGGCATGACACACTAGCTGGGGTTCATTAATTGGGTAGTTAAAGGCTGTTACAATTTTTTATATCTAGTAAATTGCACAACGTTGAGAGCTGTTTCCCAGTTTTAGCGCCCGATTACTATGTTATTCAGAACCGATGGAATATTACAAGAATTTACGTGGGGTGTAATTTCCTCATAGAAATCCCATCTTCGAAAAATCAGAGACTACAAGTTCCACTATCTACTTGTTCTCTAAACTGTAACGTAAATCGTGATAGTCCTATTTAGCTGCATGGGGCAAACCAGATATTTCTTCCGTTTGTTTAAACTACTGTAAAACCGGGATAACTTGCTGCGTATTTCCTGTCAAGATATTTTCAGTCCAATCTAGAAGAGAATAAAGATATCCCATAGCTTTTTGTGTATATGGTGCTTCTGACGGGGACTGTTGTGCTTTGCTTGTTCGATGTTTTCTGGCTCCGTGCTGTTTTCCATGGACATGAGTTTCTTCCAGGTAGTTTATTATCATTCAGCTCATAATATGTCTCAGAATCCTGACAAAAAGAAAAGTGAGTGCTGTAAGACTGTAGTTTCGTGGATCAGAATTGCTGCCTTTTTAAAAATATTGTGTGACCTTTTCTCATCGCAGGGAACAGTTTTTTTCTGTTTTGTGTGTAATCTGACAGACATTATATCGGGTTCTGCAGACCACACACGTATCCTCATAACGATACTGCTCTACTACTCGGAACGTTTTGTGAATATAAAAAGAACTTATTACTGAAAATGTCCAAGTTTTATAATATTCCGGAATTAATTACGAAGCACGAGTCGTCTTTCTGTTGTACATAACTGTAGTAATACCCCATGTCAGTATATGTTTTGGAACTATCTCAAGGCCCCAGTAATATTTTGTGCAACTATATTTTATTACACCTAGTGCGGAGAAGTGTTGCAGCTCAAGGAGTATATGAGTAGAGCAAAACCAATTTTCGCCAGCTTTCTGAAACCTTACCACAAGTTCACAAGATTTCCTGTCTTGACTCCGTTATCAAAGTGTATTCCGTGTTACTACAACGTCAGGATAAATCGATTACCGTTGTGGTGAGAAGGATTTTTGTATTTATTCAGGTTTTGCCACTAAAAACATGGCTCTGTCTAGTCGTTGTTCGTGACTGATTGCAGTGATAGCAAGTTGCTCGGGAAATACTGCGATCACCCTACATCCCTGCGCTCAAATTCACTGGAATATCAGGACGTATTGTGGTAAGTGGTTTACAATGGTTTTATTTAACTGGCTTCTTACATTAGGCGATGAATACTGCTAAACAGCAAATTTATGATTTAGACAAGACTCGTGGATGATAATGGTGCCCTATTTATCGCGTCAAGATACAAACTGTACTGTTGGAGAAGCAAACTAATGTGCTTAGAGGATCCGTGCAACACTGGTGGGAAAGGACACACTGACCACCACATGTCACAAAAGTACTCGTTGCAAATTGCACTAACGAACAGTGAAAAAAACCAAAAAATATTCGATGAACCATTTATTTATAGATGATAAATGGAAGAGACGTAACATGGTTATGTCCCTATAGGACATAGAACAAAACGATTGAAACAAAAGTTTGCATGAGAGACATTTCATGTTTTATTAAGATATTTAGAGAAGTTACCTCGCTACTGAACTAAATTAGCGCGATGCAATCTAACATATGATAAGTATCTCGGATGCTACGTAGTGGCAATGAAAACCATTACAAATTCTCCTCCACTTCTTGTGTGATTAGAGTTTATGGTTTATCTATAAAGACAGCGATGCCGTCGGAGCTACAAAATTAATCAACTTACCATCCATTCTGGCAGTCCGTGGTAGCACTAATAGACACAAACGCTTCACAGCTCCACCACCACTAGATACCGATGTTACAAATTGATGATTTAAGGCATTAATCATGTGTTTTAGTTGTAATCTGGTTATAATGCGGTGATTTATGTATTGCTATTGCGTGACAGAAGTGTAGGAATGATACAGGGTGTCCATACAGTCCCTTTACAACTTCAAAATGTTATTACAATGGCAGTTGTTGAAATATTTTAACAAATTTTCTTTTATTGTAATCACTGTTTACTAAAGTTTTGATATATACTAAAATTTTGTGTTTCTGATACTCTGTCGATGGAAGGAACTGAACCTCTATAAAATGGCAACTCCTCAAGAGAAGGCACAATGTGTGTCCTGTTTTAGTGAGACAAAATCGGATGTTCAGACTCAACAAAATTTCAAAACGAAGTATGAAAGAGATCCACCATCGCACCCTTCAATCCGTGTATGGCACAAAAAATTTATGGAGACAGGGACAGTATTGGATAAAGGGAGGAGCGGGCAACCAAAAACATCCGAGGAAAACATCGATCGTGATTTAAACGTTTTCACTTGTTCACCTACGAAGTCCATCCGCACTGCTGCCAGACAGTTGACAGTTGCAACTACCACCTTGAACTATGCATGAGGTCCTTGGCTCTGAGCACTATGGGACTTAACTTCTGAGGTCATCAGTCCCCTAGAGCTTAGAACTACTTAAACCTAACTAACCTATGGACATCACACACACCCATGCTCGAGGCAGGATTCGAACCTGTGACCGTAGCGGTCGCGCGGTTCCAGGCTGTACCGCCTAGAACCGCTCGGCCACCCCGGCCGGCTCATGAGGTCCTTCACAAGAACTTACGGTTGTACGCTTACAAAGTGCGACTGTTACAGACACTTGAGCCAAATGACAAGCCAAAACGGACAGAGTTTGCACTCAACATCCTGGAACGCCTTTCGGACGATGAAACATTCCTCAAGCGAGTTTGTTTCAGTGACGAGGCAACTTTTCATGTTTATGGGACATTAAACAGACACAATGTGAGAATTTGGGGATCTGAACACCCCCATGTGACTAGGGAGCTTCACGGAGATAGTCCAAAAGTGAATGTGTGGTGTGGAATCAGGTGCAACCGAATAATTGGTCCATTTTTCTTCAACGAGTCAACAATTACTGCAGATGTTTACCTCGACTTTCTGACCGAATATGTAGCACACAATTGATTGACTTACAACATCTTGCTGTAAAATGATAGTTGGTTGTACCACCACATCGGGGACTGCATGTTCGTCGGTTCCTCAATGAAACATCTCCGGGCAGATGGATTGGGAGGGATGGGCCAATACCTTGGCCACCTCGTTCGCCAGATATCACTCCCTTAGACTTTTTGTACAACTTGAAGCAAAGGATTCGTAATGCCATTGCCACCACTAGTGACGCTATGCTACAGCTAACATGGCAAGAAATCGAGTACCGTCTTGATGTGCTTCGTGCAACGAAAAGCGCCCGTACAGGTCTATTAAACACTGTAAAAAACTTTTATAAACACTGATTACAATAAAAGAAATGTTGTTAAAATATTTCAACAAATGCCGTTATAATAAAATTTTGAAGTTGTAAAGGGACTTTATAGACACCCTGTATTTCTTTACCTGCAAGTGGTAAACACTGCATAAGAGATCACTATAGTTTGTCAACTCCAGACAGTGTTATATAACAAACTGACATCCTGCATGGAGGCGAATAATCTGACTTCGTCAATGTGGCTTGTCCTCCAGTGAAATTCCAGTGCACAGGAGGGCCTTTGGTCGTTCGAAACTGTCTGGCGGTACTTTTAGAATAGCCAATATAGTTGAACTTCCGACGTTATTTCGTGTAAGGTAATGTAGTGATTTCTTGTCATGAGCGAGACTGGAACGAAGTAGTAGAGTCGAGTCATGGTAGGCTAAGCTGTGGTTGAGACACTGGTCTCATTCCTGTGTCGCCATAAATCCCCGTCTGGCCATCCAGATGTAGATTTTCTGTGATTTCCTTAAAATCGATGGAGGTGAATTCTGGGATGTATGTTTTGAAAAGTACGGGGCCGATGTCCTTAACTGTCCTTGGCGACATGAGGTTGTGCTTAGTCACTGATGAACTCATCGTCGACTGGACGTTAATACGCAATCTTACTTCCTAAACAAGACCCTAACCACTTTTCTCTACATCCTTGTCCAATCGAGGACTCTGTCTCTAATGACCTCGGTATCATCGGAATGTTTAAAGTTTAACCTTCGCCCTTTTCTTCTTTTTTTTTTTAGGTTTCTCGCGCCCATATTAGAGACTGTTGTGTCGCGGTATTTGGTTAGAAACCATTTAATTAGTACTGCTTGATGTTCCTTTAGTTTAAGCCATTCTCCAGTTTCCTGAATTATATCTAAAACCAATTAGTGGTCATCACTAACTACCAGGATTTTTATGAGAGCACAGAATAAGGTTAAAGTAGCAGCTTCCTATGCGTATTTAGCAAAATTATTGAACATAGTAATGAAGCATAAATATTGCAGTTTGACATCCATCGGTTTACCAGTCCGTCCAGCGTATCACATCCATTACTAGTTCTGATGAACCAGTAGCTATTGCGACGTAATTGTTTAGTGGCTTGTGGCAGAGCGCTTCTATTGCGCTAGCCGCAGATGCGGAGATGGAAGTCCCTTGACCGCTATCTTGCTTCTTGCCGATCGTTCGTATTTACGACTGCGCAGTAACAAATCCCGAACGTAATCTCGATATCTGATGGGGGCATTATGCTACAGTTTCGTAAAAGTTCTGCGTGAAGGCGCTCCCCTGAGATAGGCTATTTAGATTGGTCGACTCTTGCGACTGGAATGTGCGCTGTTTGGGAGATTTGAGTCATACAGTTCTGTAAAGAAACATTGTTGTAGCGACGGGACAAGTAGCATTTGTGTGTCTGTTGGCATATAAAAGTCAGGGACGGAGACGGTTGCCATGTAAGCATCTAGCGATAACGTAAGCCTTAATGTCTGTATTGTACCACTTTGCTGTTGTTTGGCCTTGTGAGGAATGACAACTTATGGCTTATCCAGATTGTCAGTACTTTCCAAGAACGAAGTTGGTATAGATTCTTAATTGTGTCATAAATGAAAAACATTTAATAATTGTTGTACAGATGCTCCATATAAAAAAACAATTATTTATGGGAGAAATACCACCCTTCTTTCCATCACTATCTTAGTGTTGATTATGTTCCTTTCTCCAGTACGAAGGCTGCATCCTGAAGCTCGGGTAGCGTTTTTCTTATGTTTGTGTGCTTTGTCTCTGTTGTCATTCCACCTTTTAGGTGAGGTACGGCCATCACCTGTGTTTTTTCTCTTCATCTCTCCCCCCCCGTAAATTATTTTGGTCTTATACGAGTCTAGTACAACCATTTTATACAGCCTGTCTTTCTTCTTAGACGAGTTCTGCTCTCGCAAGTTACATTACATCTATTCACTTTCGAATATCATTGCAGGCACCAATAACGCCAGTAGATGGCGTCCACTACTCGTTTTCCAAATCAGCAGTTTCTGCTGAACCACACTCGCCGCGACGAACAGCAATACATTTTGGTACAGTGCTGTTTCCTTCGATGAGGCTAACAACAGAAGATCGCCATTTCGAGCTAGTTTTAGGAATGGCAGTCCATTCTTCCCCAGGAGCCGACACTAGAGAAGATATTGTTAGACGTGGGGTCTGGAGCGATGTCGACGTCCTAACTCATTCCACGTATGTTCCATTCGGTTCAGGTCGGGACTCTAGGCAGCCAAGTCCATTTCCGGAATGTTATTGTCCACTACTATTATCTCACAGATGCCGTTTCATGAAAGGGAGCATTGTCATGCTGATACAAACGATCGTCGTCTGCGAACTGTTCCTCAACTGTATGCAATATGCAATATTTTAAGATGTTTTCATATCCTTCCGCGTTTAACGTTTTCGTAAGAGCAGTAAGGAGAGCGCACTCTAACGACGAAAAGCACCCCAATACTGTCATGTCGCCTCCTCCATACCTCGCAGTTGACACGAAACATTATGGCAAGTAACGTTCTCCGGCATTCGCCAGACACAAATCCTTCCATCGGATTGCTAAAGGGTACAGCGTGATTCGTCACTCATTTCCAGTCATCCACAGTCCGATGGCATCGCTCTTTACACCATCTCAAGCGTAGCTTAGCATTGACTGCAGAAATGTGTAGCTTACGAGCAGCTGCTCGGGCATTTTACCCCATTCTTTTTAAGTCCCTGCGCAGAATCATTGTGCTTGCTGGACTGCTGTTAGTACTTCAGAACTCTCGCGCGATTTCTTCCGCTGATTTCCTGCTTTCTCTTACAACCAATCACCGCAATGATCGATGGCCTCTGTCCGTCAGTAACATGAGATCTGCCATGTCTTTGCTTAGTTTTTCATAGATGATGGTATTATTTCTTAATAAACGCTGATTTTTTGCTAACTGATGCTTTACAATGCACTGATTTTTGCTCTAAGCATCCCCTGATGTGACAGAAATTTGATATTTATGTAGACAAAACGTTAAACTCAGATAATCCGCGCTATAAATAGAAAGGTATGTAATATCGAGGCCAGCATTGCTTTGGTAAATGATTTTAGGCGATCCCTCACACAAACTGTGTTTTACATTATACATAAGGCATGTAACATTTCCATTGGATTTCTAATTGGTGACAGTTGAATCTGAAGAGGTGAGCTATATGTGAAACATGTTTGTAATCGATTTGTGGGGGTAGTGGGACTTCAAATAGAAAGCTAACACGCTTCCATAAGATTCATAAATCATTTTCCAACAAATGTCTGTACGGTTGCTCCAATTCGGGCGCTAGTGCAGGAGATAGCGGGTGTCAAGAGATGCGATGTGACACAACCGTGAGTGTGGTTTTGAGAAAATTGTAGGGCATTGAAATATGTTCAGTTGTGGTGAAATATTGTAGTTCCAACAATTGTCAGACTTAGACTTATTCAAGGTCGTGAAGAGTTTGATTTTATGAAGGCTAGTTTGAACAACTTCGAAGTTGGAACTGTGAGTAGGCCTTAAGAAGTGGGAATATAGTGAGAAATTGAACAATTTGTGGACTGCACAGTGGGGACTACGTAACACTCCATTATACATCTACATGTTTCAGCAAAAATTGTCACAAAATGTCCCACACAATGTAATAAATTACTGATGTCAGTATATGAGATGGCAGTCCAAGATGGTCAACTTGGAGGGATATGGTTACAGCCTGCATTGTTGTCCGTCCAAGTTAGTTCTTCCAGTTTCCTTAGAACTGCAGTTCATCTGTTCTCCTCCACTCATTCCCGATGTGCAGGTTTACTAGTCATTAAGTGGACCTGCCACCTGTGCTCCATACACCATCGTGAAAGATTGATTATTGTGAAGTGTCTTCAGAGATTTGGTAAACCCAGACAGAAGAAACTCACTCGCACCATCAGTTGTCTTAACCTGTTCCTCTCTCTCACTGTTTTAAGATCATCGTCATCATCATCATGTTATGGAGCATCAGTTATCAAGTATCAGCGATTATATGAATGTATGTGTTTTTTCATTGTTTTCATTTGTCTTTCCTTCAGGACGACAGCAAGCAAACTTACTCCATGATGCAGTCCCCTGATACTGTACATTAGAACAGGACACAGAATTGTTTCCAAACTTCGAACATTTACACCAAATGTCACTAGGTACAAGACGAATGCGAGTGACAGTAAATGTATTGTTAGAGGCGTGTCATCAGATCGGGTGTTTAAAATATTGGTAATTACTGAAAGTCGACGATTTGGTGACATGAAAGTAGTGTTATCAGACTGAATTGTACCAATTATGCCAGAATTCAACACAAATAACTTCATTGTTCAGCGCTCAAATGGCAGCAGTGTTACTGTATTGCCATACAGTGTGTGTCAGAGACTAACCAAGAACAGTGAAAATACAGAACACGCAGAGTTCCACGTAGGGCATTCACTTTCAGAAATCTACGTTCAGAAACTTGATGTATGCCAGCCTAGCCAACCAAAGTGTGGTGGACGAGTGTGTTGAGTGGTGCCCTCATGTACATAGGTTTTATGGATTTGTATGGTGAAGTCTTATAAAACTTACCAAGAGCACTTAAGAAGAAGAAGAAGAAGAAGAAACATTCGTTGCTGCAAATGTCGATGATTGTTGTGCATCAGCAAGCAGTATTATGACCAATGCAATGACATCACTGTCCGACATTGGTGCAGAATATGAGTTCACACATATGTAACCAATTGTCTCCCTCAACAAATAGCCCCCTGATACACAGGAGCTGAAATCAAGACTGCATACACCGGTGCTTCTTGATGTTGCATCTGAAATCAAGTCAGCACACAGAACTGTTTCCAGACTGATTTTCTATTATCATCAACATCTGTACCACTCATCGAACCACTAGCATTGCATAGTGCACCTATATATGGTGTTAGTCTCTGCGGTGTACAGTCTGAATGCGCATGGCAGTTAATGTGTCCTTACAGGCTTGGCATCACATTGAGAGTTGAGCGTAGTGGTGATTTTTGAAAATCGGCGATTTGTTATCGTGAAAGTAGTGCTATCAGACTGTAGCTAGTATCAATTATGTTAGAATTCAGAACAAGTAAGTGAACTTCAGATGTGCTAGCCCAGCCATCCAGTGTGCTGCGGAAGATTGTGTCAGGTAGCGCCTTTATGTGCACTGATTTTGTGGAAACGTCTGGCATGCATTTACAGAGCCTACCTGTCAGAACAACACTCTGCTACGTATTTAGCCATTATCAGTGCACTATTTTGTGGTATCCATGCATTTCCTAGTACGTCAGCACCCTGTTGTTCGGGTTTCTGTTACAGTTCGCTCAAGAGTAGTATGAGTAGTATGACATCAGTAATCATGTAGATATTTTATATTTGTGCTTGTAAATTGTACTTGCAACGAAAGTAATTGCATTGATTACATAAAAACGCAGAATCTACGCGGTCGACAAATTTCTATTACTTATGAAATGCAATTTATGTTTTTTGTAAGGCTCTGAAATATACAAAACGATGCGCGGTTCTAATTAAGTGCAAAACAAACAAACAAACAAACAAACAAAAAGAAGTCATCGGCTCCCCGTTTCTGTTCCACATTTTTATGTTTATTTCACTACCAAAGCCACAAAAAATAGCGGGAATCCTACCATTTACTACGTCGTATATGTACTGTGCCAAAACAACCGAGCCATAGTTTTGGCAAAAGGGGGTGTGGGGGAGGGGGACGTACTATATGTACAGGTGGTCAGAAACAGCCCGAAAAGCTTGCAAGTTTGTTCCAGGGCAGGATGTGCTTAGAAATAAATGATAAATAAAAAATTCGGTAGGTTGCACCGTTTCCGAGTTGATTAGCATTGAAATTAGCCAAACAGGCTGTTGCACGCGCAAATTCGAGCGGCCTTCTAGAGACAGTGTCGCTTACCGTGTTCTGTGCTTGGTTTCCTAAAACCGAACTACATGGCGATGCAAAACTTGGACAGGAGACGGTAGTACAAAGATCGAACCCGAGCCAAAGGCTGAGCAGTCTCGTGCGCTATCATCTACCCTATGAGAATAACTGACACTAATTGTATCTCGCTGGTCGCTTGAATTTGCTCACGCAACGGCCGACTAACTTCATTGCTAATTAACTCAGGAACTGCGCAATGTATCGACTTTTTTTAACAATTATTTCTCAGCACAACCTAGCCTGCAACACTCTTACAGTCTTTTGAGATTGTTTTTGACAACACTATATTTTTACAAAGTGCAAGGATTTGCTGTCGCAGGTTTGCTGCTTCACGTGTGTAGCTTCAAAGTAAGAGAATTTGTTTCATAGGTATCTTATTGTGGATCTTATTATTTAATTGTGGAGAACGGCTGCTGCTCCTTTAGGAGCGCCACGATTTACTAGTGTTTTGTCTGTTCTTTGGATAATGTCATGGAAGATCATTTGGAGACTGTTTGCACTGGTTTCGAAGGGCCCTAGTTGTTACTGAATCGGTAATTACATTGTGAAACCATTGGTATTGACGAAGCCAGTGGTTACATCTTCCTTGGGTTTTCACCCATGGTTGTTTATTGATTCTCTTTCCGTGGTTTTCCTTTATAGGCTTGAAAAGCCTTGGTTGTGTATTGACATTTCACTGGTGGCATGCGCTGCCTGTGACGTGTATTGGTTATGGCTTCGTGTGTGTTTGGATTTTCTAGAGATATGGCTGCGATATGGGCTTCATTTTGTAATGGAGTACCTGGTTTTTGGCCGGGTTTTGTTGTTTCGTTTGCTTCTTTGGGTTTTCGGGTGATGTTAATGTTTCTTTTTCGATTGATTTCTTTGTTGGTCGAATGTGTAGATATAGTTTTCTGGCAACAGGCACTGGTCCATCTTTTTCACAAAGAAAGTTTTGGTAACTTCGATTACTTCTCTTTGCCTATCGGGTAGTATGTGGCTGGCCAGCGTCATCGCCCTCGTAGCCAGATGAAGATTTTGAAAGGGCAAGGTCAGCCCGAAGACGGCCTTGTTCGTGGTCGCGTGTAGTGGCATCAGAATCTCGTGCTTATTTTGTCTGTCCGGTAATAAATGATGTGTGCAAAGCCTCTGGTCTACGCTTTAGCCTAATCTCGTGTACTTTGTTTGCCATGTGTGTGTGCAATTTATTCCGACGAACCTATAGCCTTTTTCTGTTCTGCTTAGACAACTGCAGAACAGTTGCCCTTGCCTCCAAAAGTTGCCTTGAGCCACGGAACGTTCTTTTTTGTAATATTTGTGTGTTCAATTAAACTGTTTGAAGACAAAAAAAAAAATGGTTCAAATGGCTCTGAGCACTATGGGACTTAACATCTATGGTCATCAGTCCCCTAGAACATAGAACTACTTAAACCTAACTAACCTAAGGACATCACACACATCCATACTCGAGGCAGGATTCGAACCTGCGACCGTCGCGGTCTCGCGGTTCCAGACTGAAGCGCCTAGAACCGCTCGGCCACACCGGCCGGCCCAGTTATGGAGGCTAGGCATATCTTACATGAGCAAGTTCCTGTAGAACAAAACACACGAGTATTTCAAGTCTCTTCTCGTTGCCTGTTAAGGGTCGACGCCATAGCCGTCGCTAGAAAACAAAGCAATGAGAGTGTTTTACACTTAATGGTGAACCCTGAGATTCGTGTAATGCATGACAAGGAGTGCGTAAAGTTAAAGAAACGTAGAACGAGATTATCACAAAACGCAATACGACGAAACCACGAGCCTGCATGAATTTTAAAGCCTCTTGCAGTGTTCCAGGTAAGTGGGTCCATAAGACACGCGTCAGGGACGCCGAAACAGCGCCCACGGCTTCTGATTGAGATGCGGGCGGACGGAAAGATGAGACGTTCTAGATAGGAAGCGACTCGTGCGTCTAGATAGTGATTTCGGAAGCTTACGGGAACGGCCGAAGCCGCTGCACGAAGCAGCAATAACGCCAAGAATCCGGAGGGAGCTCCCTGGCACCACACTCTGATAGCAGTAGCGTACCCAATCTGAAATGCCTGTGAATAATTGGTTGATTCGTTAGAGGAACTAATCCGTATACACTAACAGTAAAGAATGCAAGTTTCCGTTTTTTCAAATGGAAAGCTCTCCAATTAGTTTGTGGTGGGAGCCCTGTCCATAATGCTGCACTAGGAAGAGAACGAATTTTAGTGGCTGTATTTCTCTGGATCGTATTAATACAAATGAAAGCAGTGTATCATCTGTTTCGCCAAGTATTCGTTTTCTGTTCAAGAGCTTTTCCATAGAACAGTGAAGTGATTCTGTGGGAAATAGTTCCAAGAATCTACAGAACACAGCCCTGAGAAAGCCTAATTGAATAAAATTTCATATTTTACGGAGAGGAAAAATTTCTCACTGTAATTACCTTAATGGGGTTTCCGTCTGTAATGGCCCCACTGTCGGCGGGACGTTAAGCACTAACTTTCCTACATTAATTAATGCGATCGCTAAGTGAAAGGTTGAAACAACTGGGAGGAATGAGGTCCCTGCAGACCTCTTGAAAGAACAGCAATATCTGCGTAATTTTTCAACGTAAACATTGAATGAAGTGCATTTACATCGACCAGCCCTAGAAATTGATATTATACCTAAAATGATAAGCATCTGTTCTGCTTATGCATTTCTCTGTTACCTCAGATACTGATTTCGTCTTTTGAATTACTTTACTTCACACCACAAAAGTCTGTAGAAAGAGTATCGTCCCGTGTCATAGGACAAGTTGCGCTTTGACATTATAGTCGACAACAGCTTGACGCGTATTTTGTTCACAGCTATCCAACAGTCTTCAGATTATCATTCTTGGTGCTCTGTAAAATTTGTACTGATGCTAAAGTTACAGCTGAGGAATGAACACATGTTATGGGTGACTCGTTTCTATCAACACCAGTCGTTCTGATGCAGATATTTGGTGGTTTCTCTGCATCAGTTCGGTGTACGCTTACACTGTACCATGGGCAGATCCTGTGTGGAAAGGCCACACAAATTTATTCGTGGGAAAGGCAGATGTCACAAATTAATTCGTGGGAAAGGCAGATGTAAGGGTGGAGTTTATTAAAAAAGAGTATTTCAGTCATGGAGGTGGTCTTTTGTAAAACATTCGTTCGAAAAATTATTGAGTAGTATTCGTTTGTCTCTGAACCTTACCAAGTATTATAGACAAAAGGAACAACTGATATAAGGGCTGCGCACTTCGTCGCAGGTAATTATAGTCAGCGTAGGAAACTCATAGGAACTTTCAACGATCTAAATTGGGAAACGATACAAGAAAATTACTGTACAAAGGTTAACCGTGCTCTCAAAATGCTGGGAGCCCTCATGGCAATACTAGTCTAGAAATATATTACTTACAACAGATTACATCTCGCATAATGAACACAACGACAAAATTAAAGAAATTCTGGCGTATACAGAGTGATAGCGATAGTCTTTTCTTCTGAGTTTCTTCCGCGAAAGTAATAAAATAAGGTTGGAGGAGTGGCGGGAAGAGTGGAAGCGGTGGTGTGAAGACTGTTGGCGGGGGGGAAGGGCCGGGGGAAGAGAATAGTTCCGTTACAGAATGCATCCGCCGCCATACGCTTGACGGCGGTCTGCGTGGTACAATATGCAGAAAGGTGGTTACCAGCCCTTGTTCATCATGTTGCCTAATATAACAGTAGTTGATGTCGCCCACAATACCCATTGGCGCCCCTATCAATCGCTGTCTGTTTGTTATGACGCTGAGTAACTCGGAGATTGCTCTACATCTTTGGTTTGGTGTCTAGCGTGTGGTGCACAAAGTAATTTATGCACTCAGCACGTAGATCAGTGGATACAAGGAAAACGTGATAGCAAAAATTACACAGACTATGGGGATATTGTGGCAATATCAGAAAGCTCTGCCGGCCGCTGTGGTCGAGTGGTTCTAGGCGCTTCAGTCCGGAACCGCGCTGCTGCTACGGTCGCAGGTTCGAATTCTGCCCCGGCCACGAATTTGTGTGATGTCCTTAGGTTAGTTAGGTTTAAGTAGTTCTAAGTCTAGGGGGCTCATGACCTCAGATGTTAAGTCCCATAGTGCTTAGAGCCATTTGAACCAGAAAGCTCTATGGTCCATTGTTGCGTGGTGGATGTGGAGTCCATCGTTGCGGGATGTTGTCAGACTTGGTGGTAGACTGCCAGGCATATGAACTGCTAAGTTCTCTTCGAATAAAGTCTTATATTGTAGAATCATTGTGTTAACATTACGTTTCTTATTCTTTGCAGTCTATTTCGCCGTTATACAAACCGATTCATAAATTCCAGTTATCGGTTGTTATTCTGACTCTAAAGTCCTTATACGGCGCTCTTTGATGTCGATGATCTATAGGTAGATCGCTTTCAGCGTTTAGAGTTAGTAAACACAAATTTTCATTTAACGCGATCGTCTAAAATATACTCAAAATAGTCGCGTAATACTGTCAACCTTTGTCTATACGCCTTGTACCTTTTGTTTATTTGCATTTCATTCGCGGTATTGCAATTTTCACATAGTTACACATCATGTGACTTTTCAATGTTGTTCTCTATACAGTGTGATGAGAAACAGTCTGAAAACTCGTAAGGGTGTTACGTTGCACCGTTTCCGAGTTAATTAGCATTAAAGTTAGCCAATCAGGCCGTTGCGCGCATGAATTCAAGAAGGCCCCCAGATACAAATAGTGTCATGTGTTCTCATAGCATAAATGATAGCGCACGATACTGATCAGCTTTTGGCGCGGGTTCGATCCTTACTACTTTCCCATGTCAGATTTTTGTATCGCTCTGTTGTTTGGTTTTAGGAAACCAAACAAAGAACACATTTGGCTACACTGTGTCTGGCGGGCCGCTTGTTGCATGCGCAACGGCCAGATTGGCTAACTTTAGTGCTAATTAACTGGGGAAAGGCGCAACGCATCGAATTTTTTTCTTAACAGTTATTCCTGAGCAGAACCTACCTTTCAACACCCTTTCAAGCTTTTCACACTATTTGTGACCACTCTGTATACTGCCTGACAAAAAAGTTATTCCAGTATTACAGAATCGAATTAAATTTACAAAGAACGAGTATGAGCCCACTTACCAATATGACGTTACACACCTACTGGCCTGGATACCTATACAGATTCGATTGGGGAAGGTGCTATTAAGGC
This sequence comes from Schistocerca serialis cubense, assembly GCF_023864345.2. Lineage (NCBI taxonomy): Eukaryota > Metazoa > Arthropoda > Insecta > Orthoptera > Acrididae > Schistocerca > Schistocerca serialis. The sequence continues at coordinate 367,779,325 of NC_064640.1, read as the reverse complement.
ATTTCATCCTGTCCTGACGCAACCTTGCCCACAACTTTTGTAACTGGTCCTTGAAATTCTGGTTACTGCCACTGGGACGGAGTTGACGTCCGAGCTGGTCCGACCCATGTTCTGTGGTGGTCAGTGCTGTGGATCTTGCTAGCCATGGGACTATCTCAAATCACGCAGGCAGTTCATAGCGACGCTTCCTAGATGTGGTCGAGTATTATCCTTTTGAAAAATGGCATCGCGATATTCTCTTGTGACATGTAACACATGAGGCCGAAGGATGTCCGTAACGTACCGTTGTGCCGTCAGATCTTCCTCAGTCACCACCAGTCGTGACGTGAAGTCATTCCCGTGGGTCCCCACACCATGATGCGAGGAGTAACACTGCTGTCTCTCCAAAACATTCGAAGAATGGGACTTCTCTGCAGGTTGCTGCCATACTCGCCGACTGTAGTGATCCTGTGTAGTGCAGAACCGCGATTCATCACTGAATACAAGTCGAAGCCATTCATCAGCAGTCCATTCTTCCCGGTCACAGGGCCACTCCAAACGCAGTCATTTGTGTTGTGGTGTTAAGGCAGCCTACGCACGGGACGGTAATTCCCTAGTCCCACTACTGCTAGTCTTCGACCAGTGGCCCGGAATGACACAGACTGTTGCAGGGAGTCAATTACCTGTTGCCGGATTACGTTCTCAAATGCGAAAGGAGGTACAAGCTCTAATAATTTACATACCCACTGATGTGTATGTGATCGAAGTATCATTGGCATCCAACCATGTCTTCTTAGTGCTTCACTTTTTATGTCAGGCAGTGTTTGAAGTCCACGCTTCCGGGACGTCGTTGATGTCACTAGATCTATTTCTTAATTCACGTTCACAAATTATTTTTCTTGAAGGAGCGACTAGGTGAACCGCAAAATAGTATGTAATTTGCTTAAGTTCAGTACAAAGAATAAGCAGTGTCAGACATACACAGAGCTGTACTAGTACAGGAAATGTTTTCGCAGTTGCGAGTATGAACCACCTTCGGCTTTATATTAGAATGACGATATAACTTCAGCCGGACCGGGCCTTGAATCCGGATTGCCCGCTTTACGCGAGCGGTCGCCTCGGCTATCCGTGCACGACTCATGGTCAGACCTAAACTTCCACTATTATGCCGTCGTTCTCGTTTCACAACCTGCACTCGTACGTTACGTATGGTTCAAATGGCTCTGAGCACTATGGGACTCAACATCTTAGGTCATAAGTCCTCTAGAACTTAGAACTACTTAAACCTAACCAACCTAAGGACATCACATACACCCATACCCGAGGCAGGATTCGAACCTGCGACCGTAGCAGCCCCGCGGTTCCGGACTGCAGCGCCAGAAGCGCAAGGCCACCGCGGCCGGCTGAGATTTTCATATCTAGTGCACTTCTACACAGAGTGGGCAAGTAGAGGGCCCCGAGCCATCGCAGTACTACTTCCTTTTTCAAATTTCCAACACCTTCCTGCCCTACCCATCTGCATGCTATAACCCCAGCTAGACACCTTGCTAGCAACCCAGCTTACCCTAGACCGCGCTTTGACTGTTTCATGATTTCTTTTCACACTTAGTAATTCTCACTAACAGCCTATTCACCTTCATAAACAGTGCAGAAGTGCAAAAGGACAAGTGAAAAAGGACACTAGGTAGGGATTAATAACTATCCTTAGGGCGGCCAGGTTACTACTGTCTAAAATTATAAAGTCCTAACGTAAGTTAGCAACTGATGTTTGTTCAGTACGTGTGGTTGACAATAAACACAAGAAAAATTAATACGCCATACGCCATACGCCGTCAAGAGTACATTTGTGTGGCTGAGAATCGCTCGAGAGGTATGCTCAGCCTTCTGTTCGCAACTGAACGCCACTTTAACGACTGACGCGCCCTTAACCTATCAGAGCAGTTCTCTCAGGGAGGGAGGACATAAGAGTTTAACGTGGAATCCGAACCACGTGTCGTTGCTGGCACATCTTCCCATCATTGAGAGCTGAATGCTGGCTCAAAAGTAGACTGAAAAATTCTGTTATCTGACTAGGATTCAGACTTGCACTTTACTGCTGGGCCACCAAGCCCTATGCGCCTTCAGAACCAACGCTTAACGCGAGAGCCTAGCGCGGCTACGACTTAAAACGCCAACTCGCCATCGCATATCATTCATTCAAAAAATTATTGAAAACTGTGCATTAAAAAAAGACTATTACGGCAGTGGGAGTTATGGAAAACTTATACGCGGTGGTTACGCTAGAGGACGCTAAAGTTAAGTTTCTAACAGCAGAAATAAAAAATTAGTTCAAATTCAGGTTATTTATTTTATTCAAAACAAATTATTCCTACTGTGAGGCAATGCATTCTCCAAAAATACCAGAACACAGGTTGTCCGCTACTCTCAAGTTCTGAATCGTCATCGGTTAAAACATGAAGAGCCCGTAGATACTATGAAACAACTGTTTTTATCTTGCTCTCTGCTCCGTCGCGGTTGCATTGTTATCGAAAATAAATAGAGGCAAGCTGAATGTTTCTGTACCAAATAGTCGTTCCTTTTGTTTCGCTGAAATAAATTGGGTGCGATCGGGTAGAAACATTTTATAGTAGAGTTCTATGAACAAATTTTCCTTAATTAACTGAGAGTAATAAAGTTTTTGGGATTTTTTTCTAAACCATTTTTCTCGTATTAATGGGTCAATAATAAATCCACATGCCATCAGTTTCTCATTACCTATACGTAACATACAATTCTTCTGTACTGTGCACAAAGTGTAATGCTTCATTAGTAAGTTGCGTCGCAAAGCCTAGGCTTACTTTCTCAGGACTGAGCGTTGGTTTTTATGGTTACGAGAACTCATCCGACCTCGTGCTGTTCTCTGAAATATGCCGCGCGATTATGCGCCCTCTTGCGGCCAGTAGGTCGTTCTCGTCCGCGCCACTGACCTTGACTTTGCACTGGCGAATCTTATCAGAGGACCTGTTTTTCCGCCGTTGCCGCCGCGCTATCTACAGTGGGCCTACAAACTTTTTTTTCACAGCGAATCTCCGTTAACGAAGTCGGTTCGCGCACGTGCCCTCGCTCGCAGAAAGAAAAAGAACCTTCGGATGGACCACCCAGAAGGTAAAAATTCGAGTTGGTCTGCGTCAGACCATTCTCAGTGCGAAGTCGCATTTTTATAGGAAAGCTGTCGTCCTGGAAAAATATTGCCCACTCAATGTAAAATAGGAGGATGCTGTCTAACGTGCCCTTGCCCGAGTAGCAGTAAGCATGCTTATCTGCGGTCCCATATGGTTCTCTGAACAGATTGCGGGAAACAGCCTGAGCAGGATCGTTAAATCTTCTTTTAATTGCCTCGGAAGCACTGAACTGAATGAGAAATTATTTATGAAAGATACCTGACGTAGTGCTCTGTAAAAAGTTTGTGGGATTTAGTAAATTGTTTGATTCTGAACTGTGTTACTTCATCCAGTCACTCAAAAGGCGCTGTGAAAATTAAATTACAACAGCTCATCCGATCAACAGAAAAAATTTGAACCGTATAGATTCGCTGTTGGTGACCATGACAATGTTACACTTTTACTCGTGGGAAGCAGGTTTGAAATCCCCTAAGGCTATCCTACGTTAACGTCCCTGCTTTTCCCAAATCACGCCAGACTAATGCTGGAATCGTTATTTTGTCGCGGTCGATTTTCTGCCTCATCCTTCTGCTACAGTATTCGGGAATGGTCTTTAATATTCCGATTATAGTCTAATCTTCCTTCTTCCGATTGTTAAATCCTCTTCCACATGTGATTTGTTTTAATAGAAACGTGGAATTGATGTCTTAGTGTCGTTGTTGATATTCGTTAGGACAACGACACTTAGTTTCTGAAAATGCGTTACTTACTAGGACTGACCTTTTTAAGAAATTTTAGCATTACAAGAAAGGTACTCTTGTACTAGTTACTACTTTATGTCTATGCCTGTCTAGAATTTATTCGGTGAAACTGCACTGCACGTATACAGTTTAATTCTCTACATAGCAATTATTAAGCAGACAGAAGTAGCCAGTAAATGGATCTGACTGAGTTTATGAGGTGCTTACAACTTCTAAATTCAAGGAAATCCCTTTTTAAGAAACTCTAAAATGTTACTGTTATGAAAACTTTTTTCTTCATATTAATGTTAGATTCGGAACTAATTCATGCAGTAATGATACGTGGGAACGTTTGCCATTTAAGTACGAGGCAGTTTTCAACTGGTTTGTGTGGTAAGTATTGGGTGTTAACTAATGACGTTCTAATAAATCGAAAGCCAACTAGCAATGGAATAAGAACTTATTTCATTAATGCATGATTGGTGTTTGAAAAACATTGAAACATTAAAGTTAGATGCTTGTTACCTATAGTTTGAGAGTCTATGTTAATGGAAGCCCGTTTTACGATAAATGTAATGCATAGTTCGCTTAATAATGACGGACAAGTGAATAGTATTTTTTTCTTACATGAAACAGCTGAAAAGATTAGTGATGATGGTTCATGTGAAATAGGTATTTAAGATACATAAATATGAAAAGTTAATAGTACTGACATACATTTGTCATTAAAAGTCCTGAACCTGGGTACTGCATAGAACACTTACTTGCGATACGAGGATGCAAGCACAGACTCAAAAGAAACTCCGTTCGTTGATCAGGTTCTTGGCCGGATTCTCAGCCCCTTAAGGTAGCACTAGGTTGTTTCTTCTATCTGCGCATCACAAACACAGCGAATAGGTGAAAATCGGAAATCCACAGACGAGAGGTTAGATGATTTGCTGGCGGATGTTGCAGTCAGTATTCTCCCATCAGTTTGAAACTCTGTCGTGTCCAGTTTACTGATCGAAATCTTATCAGTGACGAATCGCATGAATTGGGAGATCGACAGAGGAGAAAAGTGTTTAATGCTAAGTTTAAACTTTTTTTGAAATGTTAAGGATAATAAGTTGCCGTCTCTTCATCTAAGAATAGATGATGAATGCAGCTAGCCGCTAACTTTGTGTAATCTCTTGTCTGTATAGACGTGTATCTGTTGCCTTTAAGATCCCTTCCCCTTCACACACAAATCTATACAGTAAAGTAAGGGCCTCCCATTTGTTGGCTGATCCGTGATAAGACAGGCGAAAAGTTAGACTAATGGAGGATTATTAGTATTATCTCTATTTTCATTCGCTCTCTCTCTTTCTCTCCTTTATCTATGTACAGTTTTTAATATAATATTTCATTACGTGAAATCAGCCAAATAGAATCTTTGGTGGAGTCCTTCGTCTTGGTAATCAGCGGCTGGCTTGCTGTAAGAGATCTTTACATTTATTATTACTGTTAAACACTGCATTCGGTCGGGAGAATCAATCGTGTGGACAATTTGTTCCTTTTACGAAAGATTGCGAATTCCAGATGTGTACGAAGCCTTTTTGGACGATTTAACACAGACTCAGTGATTGCAGGCTCTCTTCGACACAGCTGAAACTTCCCCACTAATTACAGGGCCAACGTGATCATCAAATGATTCAGAAAAACTCATTCGTTCATTCACTCCAGAACAAAAAAGTCTCAAACCTTATTTATGAAGGAAATTGTGTATTAAATCCATCTCCATTACATGTACAGATCTCCGGTGATTCCACGTCTTAACTATTTTCCATTTACAGTCTCTTTCTCTTCAAACCAACCGCTAGCGGCACAAATGTTATTTGGCTCGCTTTAGCGAGAAGAAAAGCAAAATATGTATCTCTCAGAAACACGTCAATCCCTCAACAGATACTCCAGAAGCTGTCCTAGTTACGACTCTAACAACCATGGAGAATGTATATATGCATCTCTGTTATTTCAAAGAATAAACGCACTAGAAAATACTTTGGCGTCGTCGAGCTGTCGCTTCATATGTTATGAGAAAATCAGATCAGATACTTCTCCAAAGTGAATGAATGTGGATGGTTTGATTGACAATGATTAATTGGTGCGTGGTAGAGGGTATTTTCTGTGGGGACATTACAATGCCCCTCGCAGCGAGCGAAGTTTGTGAGCCTAATTTTGATTTACCGAACACACTTCGCGAGCTATCTGTTAGTGTGGGTAACCCGGAAGTGATGAGTGTCAGTCCTCCGACTGAAAAAAAAAAAAATGTGTTTAAGACAGACGAAGAAAAGAAACATTGAAAACAGAAGAAATGAAGAGACAGGTACTGCGGCTGTATTGCTTTTACGTGCATCAAGGTGGTATGTCTGCTGTGCACAACCAAGGAAGATGATCTTCCATGAAACTGTTATCAGGGTCTACCCATTCGGGAACTTTCTTAAGGGGCTCCGGAAAGGCTCAAAATCATGAAAAGTTCAATTTTTACTTTTTTGCGTTTTCTGAATCTGCAGACTATTACCTTTTAATAGATATACAATTTATTCAATTCCGAAGACTACAACTATTTTTAAATTTTTTTGAAATGTGTTCTACATGGGCGTGGCCCACTGTGGCGCTGTTAAACTGCTGTCAAATGGTGTTATTATTAACGTCCGTGTTCATCAGGTACATTTTAGTGATGTGAGATAAAGTATGTGTTGTGGCTAACCTGTGATGGTTCAATATATATCGCTGGTGTGATTGTGGATTGTTTCATGTTTATTTACTCTGTCGTTATCTCGAAAATATTCGTAATTAATTCTGTTTCTTGAGTCTCTGTTTTGTTGAAGTATAATAATGATTAAAAGTAAAGTTATTAGAAATCCTCTGAAGGCTTTTAAGAAAAGGAGAAATGTTGGAAAGCCAAAGGTATGTGTTATTACTGTAAACAATAAAGACGATAACCAAGTGAGTGAACCTAACCTCTCAAGTACACCTGCCCATAGCAGTCAAAGTGGGAAAGAAAATACTTCACAGAAGAAGCTTGGTTCAATGAGTGAAAACTATGAATGTTTTATGGGCGAATCGGATGTGAATGAAATATTTGATATGTCGGTTCTCAAAGGAATTTTTTCAAACTGTGTAAGATGTATTCATTGTAGTGAAGTTGGTCTGGAACTCTCCATAATAAAGCACATAGGACTTGCTAGTGAAATACAACTGAAATGTGATAAGTGTTCATACATGACCACCTTTTGGAACAGTGTTGCAGTAACTGCAACTGAAGAAAATGGTAGCAAAATCTACAAACACAACAACGAGCGATGCTTGCTTTAGGCAAGGAACGCATTCGGGCTGCAGACAGGGCTGTAAAGAGTCTAGAAATACAAGCAAGAGTAAACAGGAGGAGGAACAAGACGAAGCTGGAGGAGGAGTTTGCAGAGGATGAAGATAATCCATCCTATGGACCTGGAATGCACTAAAACGTTAATCCAATCTTTGTCGCTCGATTCCCAAAACTTTTATTTTCTCATACTAATTACATGTCTTCTAAGGATCTTCCAAACATATTTGTTTCAAACTTTCAGTAAATGTTACACAGTACCTTCTGCATAATTTAACACAGCCTTTTTCCAAAAAACTGTATATTTTTGAATATATAAATAAAAAATTGCAAAAAAATGTTGTGAATTTTCATTACAATTGAAAAAAAAATCATCTTTAATAACTGAACTAAAATTTTGTAAAATCCCTGTGTTAAGTTGTAGCCCATATTCCAATAAATAATCTGTAAAAAGTTCAACTTCCTACCTCAAATACTTTGTGAGGAAAGATGTAATTTATAAGCGTTATTTTAACATTGCAAGTATAGGGCGTTCCGGAGCCCCTTAAGCGGGGAAACCTTGGAAAACCTCTTAAGCCTAGACCCCCAGCCTACGGTACGTAGAAGATAGGAAAGCCTACAGAATAGAAAAATTAATTTTGAAATTGATCTCTAAAGGAAATATAGGGATCGATTTATATAACGATTTGGAGAAGAGTGATTTGTGCCTCTAGCTAAAAAAAATTTACAATAAATAACTCGAGGTTTTTTTTTACAATCTTGTTCCCAGGACAATATCTTGCGGTGCTGAAACTCCCCCGGATCTTGCATGTCCCCGACGTCCACATTTGTAGTCGGTCTTCTACGCGGCCCACAATGGGAAGAGTAGAAGGGACAGGGATACCAGATTTCACATGTAACATTCATTCCAAAAGAATTAGCAATGACCAAAAGGGAAACTCTTCCTGTAAAAGAACTGGTTAGGTTGCACCGTCCAATATTCTCCTTTTTGAAAACAAAATCCCTATGGCTTCATGCATCCTTTTTCTTACGATGTACTGCAAGGAATGTTGCCATTGACTTAAAGTTTCCATTTATCCATTGACTAATGCTGTTGCCGAAAACATCATAATATTTACTCTAGTTTGAATTTTCTTTTGGACTTCGCATCACCACTTGTGCTTGTAAGTCCAAAAATTCTGACACATTTTCTGTCAATGATTTATTCTTCGTAATTTAAAGGATTCATGCAACTTGCAGTAGATTTTGGATTCAAATCATCGAATAATGGAAAGTGTGGTTCATTTTATACAAAGACATAATCCATCATTTCCTTGAAAAGTAATATCATTTATCTATACTCATAAAATTTTTATCCTAAATACATATATTTCTCCGCTTGATTGCTGTAATGTAAAAGTTATTAGTAGTGAGGAATGTGGATTCACTTCTTTCATTTATTCTCTGATTCATCCGGCATTCATACATGCACATATATGGAAATGTATTTTCAAACAAAATTCCAAAGTGAACAAGACCCATTAAATAACTACTAATTCTATGAATCTTAGTTTCTTTTGACATTCAACAATAAATGAAGAACTCTTAACGTCTAATTATGACACTTTTTTGAAGTTCAACATCAATCAGTTTCCCCTCGCGTTTGATGCGAGTCTCTTACAAAGGATATCTGTGTCGTCTATATCGATTCTAACTCTCGCGCCGACGTCAATTGTTTTGCGCGGGAAATTATCTTTGCGGCGTTAACCGTCGCTCATGATTCACTGCCTAAACGCATCACTTCACACGTTTACACATCTAAGCGTGCACTTGAAATTATATATGAACATTCACTGGGAACCTCTTTTGATTATGCAGCGTCATTTTCGGGAAACATTTCTTTTTCTTGAAGGTCATTCAGATCCTTTATAAATCTTGATGACATTAGCAATGCTAAAGTTCCATGTTTACCCAAACACAGGGGAAGCCTATCTCCACTATCTTCTTTGCAGCACTCGATAGTAATAGTTAGTCACTATTTCTACAATCTGTGTCACAGATTAATTATTTCAGTTTAAAGTTTTCTAACACTAAACACACACAATTTATTGTTATGTTTTTACGAGCGTTCATCTCTGTCACTCGCAACACCATTCCTCCCTATCTTCTAATCTTCATTAAATTTTTTCAAGTCTTTATGGGAAAATAACCCTTTAATTTTGTTAGATCCCGGGTATGCTAACAGATAAGCCCCAGGGTTCGGAATTTGTAGAATGATGTATGGGCTAGTATATAATAACTCCCATTTCTTTATACTCTTCTTTCTTAAGGATGATTTGGTATGTCTTTTGACTAGTACCTTCTCTCCGACGTGGTACGCCTGTACCCTCTTGATTAATTTGTCATATTGTTGTTTCCTCTGATCAGCCTTTTGCGTCATATTTATGATGGCTTGTCTAATTTTTTCTTCCCAAGGCATTTCAGTTTCCTGAGTTTTGGGCATATGTTCAGTCCAGAAGTTTTCTTCTTTTGCCTCGAACATCAATTCATGAGGTGTGTATCCAGTGGAGGAGTGGGGCACGTTGTTGTATATCTGCTCAAATTCTTCCACATAATTTGCCCACGCAGTCTGCTTATTATGGCAATAGGTCCTCATAAATCGATTGAACTCTCTAAAAATTCTCTCAACCAAATTGCCTTGTGGGTGGTAAAATGATGTTAGTACGTGTTTCACACCGACTTGAGACACAGCCTGTTTCCATCGGAGTCCCGTGAATATCTTAGCATTGTCTGTTGTTATCGCGCCGGCCGCGGTGGTCTCGCGGTTCTAGGCGCGCAGTCCGGAACCGTGCGACTGCTACGGTCGCAGGTTCGAATCCTGCCTCGGGCATGGATGTGTGTGATGTCCTTAGGTTAGTTAGGTTTAAGTAGTTCTAAGTTCTAGGGGACTGATGACCGCAGCTGTCCCATAGTGCTCAGAGCCATTTGAACCATTTTTTGTTATTATCGCCTTAGGTATACCAACATGTGGAAGATAATCCCTTGTCAATCGTAATACAATTACTTTGGCTGTAGCCGCCTTTATCGGGTATAGCTTTACGTATTTCGTACACACATCGAGACATGCCAACACATATCTAACATCACCTCTTGAAGTAGGCAACGGTCCACACAGATCGCACGAAATTAATTCTTTTGGTTCTTGGACTAATATAGAGCATAATGGGTGCTTACTCCCTTTTGAATCCGGCTTTGTTTTTTGACAGATTATGCATTTCTTCAAGACCTCATGCACTCTGCGCTTTATGTTGGGAAAATAACAGTACACACTCATCTTGTCTGCACATTTTGTCGCACCGAAATGTCCCCAGGTTAATTGGGTGAACCATACGAGTTTCTCTGTTTGCGCCTCAGGTATACAAACACACCAACGAACTTTGTTTGGCCTTCCACAGCGGAAGAATAATACGCCATTTATTTTTTTATTTATTCAGGATTTACAATGTGAGTACATTTTTCCAGCACCTATTCTAGATGACAGTAAGTCACTAATTATTGTTCTCCACTCTTCTCTATTTGTCCATAAATCTTCAGGAATGTTGTTCTTCCTCATTGCTGACTGTACTCCCTGTATCCATGTATCAGGTGGTCGTCCCCTTTTTCTCCTTCCAATTGGTACCCAGTCGATTATGCATTTTGGTAGCCTTTCCTGTTCCATTCGTCTGATGTGTCCATACCATTTAAGTTGTTTGTGCTCGATGAAATCAATAATTGAATTTTTACATTTCATCTTGCCTCTGATTACTTCATTTCTTATTCTTTCTCGTCTTGATATTCTTGCTGAACGTCTCCAGAAATCCATTTCTGTGGCTAATAATTTTGATTTCAGTTGCCATTTTGTTGTCCACACTTCTGAACCATATGTAATAATGCTCCTAACTATTGTTTTAAAAATCCATATTTTGTTATCAGTTGTTATGTGTTTGTCCCAGAGAATTCCATTCAATAAAGAGATTGTCGTCTTTCCAGAATTTATTCTTGATCTAATTTCTTTGTCCTGTTTCCCATCATTTGTAATTTTCACACCTAAATATTTATATTCCTCAGCAGCTGTTATTGTTCCCATCCCTTCTTCTAATATTAAGTCTCCATTCACTCCACCAATTACCATGTACTTTGTTTTATTCATGTTTACATTTAGACCTGATTTTTTATATTCTTGAATCAATTTTCTGGTCATATACTCTATGTCCTCATAGTCTTGGGCTATAATCAGTTGGTCATCTGCAAATTGTAACGAGTATATTGTTCTATCATTTATTGGTATTCCCATAGCGTGACATTTTTTCTTCCAATTCTGTAAAGTTACTTCTGTATATATTTTATACAATGTAGGTGAGATGCTACATCCTTGACGTAATCCTTTTGTGACTTGGAATCCATGTGATAGATATTTACCAATTTTTATTTTTGAAATAGAATTTTTATATAAATTTTGAATTGCTTTAATTATTCTTAGATTTATTCCTATTGATATTAAAGCTTTCCAAAACTGGATAAAGGCACACTATCATAGGATTTTTCTATATCTATGAATACTAAATGTATAGGTTGTGCCCGAACCTTTTTTTTTCAATAATTTGTTGTAGGCAAAAGATATGATCAATTGTTGATCTTCCAGCTCTAAAACCTGCTTGTTCTTCAGCCTCCTTTTCTTTGTATTCTTGTTCTAACAAATATTTAATAATTCTTCCATATAATCTACTGAAGGTATTGGTCACTGTTATTCCCCTATAATTTTTACACTCATCTTTCGCTCCTTTTTTATGTATCACTGAAATATATCCTACTTTCAAATCATTTGGGACATCTTCCCCATTTAAACATCTTTCGAAAAGGTTTCTTAACAATTCCATTAATTTCTTTGTTCCTAATTTTAATAATTCTGCAGGAATACCTCCAATGCCTGTAGCCCTTCCATTCTTTAAAGATTTTATTGCAGTTTTTACTGTCTCTATTTCCAAACGGATGTAATTCTCTGATTGTAGATCTATCATTTCATTATATTCAGGGTTTCCCAAGTATTCTTCCCTGTTTTCTGTTAATAAACTTTTAAAATATTTTTCCCAAGAGTCATGAGTAATATATTTAATATGTGTTGTTTCCTTGGAATTCCTTCTTAAATTTTTTATAGTTTTCCATGCTTCTGTGTTTCTTTTACCACCACTATAGGATTCAATTTTTTGACATGACTGTTCCCAAACTGTGTTTTTTGCTTCTGCAACCTTTTTCCGGATTTTCGCTTGTTGTGCATTAAGCTCTATTTTATCTTGAAGATTTCTGGTATTTAACCATTTTAAATATTTTTCTTTCTTTACCAGCTTGTAATAATTTGCCATCTGATCCGAAGGTTGCTGTTGTAACCTTTGAATGACACTTCCCCATTGAGCATCTCTTTTCTGTAACTGTGCCATATGCGCACACAAATTCACGTAGTACGTCTTATATGGATTTTCCTGCAGCAGCAATACAGGGAATTCTGAGTTATTATTTACTTCAATCTCTTTGGTCAAACCCTGTGGTGACCTTGATAGAGCGTCAGCAATAATGTTTTGCTGTCCTGAGACATGCACGATCTAAAATTGGTATTGTTGCAGAGCGAGAGTCCATCTAGCCAGTCTGGGGTGTAACAGTTTACACGTTTGTAAAAACGTTAATGATTGATGATCGCAATATACGATAGTCTTTGACCCATATAGATAATAATGAAGTTTTTTAAATCCCCTGATGACCGCAAGAGCCACTAATTCTGTCGTCGTGTAAGTTCGTTTCTCAGTTGGACAAAACGCGACTAGCAAACGCAATAGGACAGAAGGTGAGTTGTCCATTTCTCTTGCGTACTTGGAAAAGGCACGCTCCAATACCCACATTCGACGAATCTGTTGACAAGTAAAATTCTTCTTGCATGTCCGGATGGTACAAAAGCGGTGCATTTACTAATTGCTTCTTTATCTCTTCGAATGCTTCTTGACACTCTAATGTCCAGAGCCACGGCACATCCTTCTTCAGCAGACTATTTAGAGCTGCTGCGTTCATCGCCTGATTTGTTATGAATCTTCTAAAAAATGAGGCCAGGCCCATAAACCCTTTTAATTGCCTCCTATTCCTGGGTGTTGGAAACTTACTAATCGCAATTAGCTTCTCCTTGGTTGGTAAAATGCCCTTTGCGTCAATTATATGCCCCAGGAACTTGATTCTGTTTACTGCAAAATGGGATTTCTGTAGGTTAGCAGTTATTCCCATGGTTTTGAACACGTCCAACACTCGGTTCAGTAAGGTAATATGCTCCTCCCAAGTTTTCAATGTAATAAGCAAATCATCAACAAACACTGTTATCCTGCTTCTGAGTTCTGGGTCTAGTGCATAATCTAGAGCTGCTATAAAGATTCTGGCACTAATGTTGAGTCTGAAAGGAACTACAGTAAATTGGTAACTTCTTCTGGAATAAATGAAAGCCGTATACTTCCTTGATGACTCATCCAGCTTGACTTGCCAATAAGAGCTCCGCAAATCAATGCTCGTCAAATATTGGACATCCTGGAACCGTTGTATAAGTTCGTCTATGTTTTCCGGATGTGTTCTCACTGGAATTATGATTTTATTTATTTCTCTGGCGTCGAGTACCAGTCTAACAGTCCCATTTGCTTTTGGCACGACTAACAATGGGGAGCAGTATGGGCTTGTAGAGGGTTCGATCAAACCCCTTTTCAACATGCGATCTATTTCCTTTTGAACTTGAGCCTTTAACCTCCAGGGAACAGGATAGAAAGTTCTACAACACGTTTCGTGCGGCTTAACGTAGAGATGGCATATGTATCCCTTAATAACTCCTGGCCTTTCATCAAAAACGTTTTCATACGTTAATAATAATTCATTGAGCTGCTTCTTCTGATCTTCGATAATGCAGTCGGATTCATTTAACTTTTCAAACACTAATTGACCGAAATCTTCTTTGACTTGGAACTCATCAATTACGTGCTCTTTCGAATTTTGGGCCGTCCTGATTACTTGCACACTGATATTTTCTCGTAAGGCTTTTTTTTTTTTTCAACAACTCCAACTCAATTTCTTGTTTATTAACATTCAACCAAATTTTTCCTGTTTTAAAATCTATTCTGCATCCGTATTGACGTAGGCTGTCGACTCCGATAATGCAATCTACCACCAAATTTATCACAACAAGGAATGTGCTTAATATTGCTACTCGTACATTTCCGAATTCCACACCAAGTAGTGACCGCACCTTTACATTAACCGATCGAGCCCCAACGGCGCCTATTATTCTGCAATCTTGAACTGGAAATACTGGTACTCGTCTTATATTTCTGATCCTGTTGAATAGTGCCTCCGAAATAACATTTGTGGTTGCAGCTGTGTCTAAAACCGCCACTATAGGTACGGTCTCCATAATGACTTGCACTTCGGCTACTGCCACCTGTTCCTTATCCTCATCTTGTGGTTCTAAGTCCTCGGTCAGTTCATCCGCCAGTAATCGTCCATCATTATACGTTAGCATGGGTACACATATCCTGTTGCCCCTCAACCAGTTGTTGACCGCTCCTCCGGGGCACGAGTGGGTCCTTACAAGTTTGTTGGATTTTGATTTGTCTGCTGGTTGACATCATCCGTCACTTCGGTAATTACCGGTTGATTCGTAGATGTCCGTCCCCACTGATGTTGGCTATTTGAATTCATTCCTCCCGGTTGATTCCACTTTCTATTATTGTTATTATTCCAGGCTTGGGGTCTGAAATTTCTTTCGTTCCCCCACACGGGATTGTATCTTTTCCCGTTCCTGTTGTTCCTTGAATAGCCCCTCGCAAGACCATTGCAGGGATTACTGTTGAGATTTTGAGGGGTTTCTCCATTATTTAACGATCTCTGTTCATTCCTTCTAAGTGTCGATTGATCGCCATTGGTATAAGACATACTTCCACCTTGCCTACCGTTTGGCGGAGGTTCTATCTCCCTATATTGGAATCTGTTATTACGGGCTTTCTGGTTGTTCTCATCGATAATATCTATATGGTCTAACGTCGTGTGGAACGACTCCAAGTCTTTGTCGTTGCCGTAAATCGATTGATTCCGGATGCTAGTTGGTAATCTTACCTTAAGTATGTTTATTATGTCTGACAAGGGCATAGGTCTGTCCCAGTATCTCGTTTTATTTATATATTTTTCGAAATACCTTCTAAGGCTTCCTTTCGAAAAGGAGAAAGGCTCTGGGTAGAGCACCTCCTGCCTTAGGCGTTTCTGTACCCCTTCTGACCAGAACTTTGTTAAAAACGCCTTCTCAAAATCGTCATATGTCGGGCAAACAGAAGTCATGTCCGAGGCCCAGATCGCCCCCGAACCTTGTATATATCCTGTAACAAAACTGATCTTCTGCCACTCCGACCAATTTATGGGTAGCACTCCTCTCAAACTTCGAATAAAAACAATTGGATGGACCCCCCTTTTGTCAGGGTTAAAAATCTGGAATTGCCGATGCTTTATCATTTTTTCTTCGGCATGGCAAAGGCTTTCGTAATCTCCGTTAGATAAGAATTCACGCGAACAACCAGCTTGTGGCAATTTAATGTTTGAATTACTTACACAAGTCGGTATTGTGTGCGAATGGGCAGTAACTGGCTCTATAGTCGCTGGCAACTTCTGCTGCTGCCCTGTATTCATTTGTTCTGAGCTTTGTTGTGAAGCGCGCATCGACTCTTCTATCGTTTGTTTCCAATGCTCCAAATCAGCACCTAACTGCTGTCGCACCTCCTTTAGTCCTTTCGCAAACAAATTCTCTTCCTGTTTGCCGGATAAACTCTGGAATGCTGCCTTAACATTTTGCTCAACGTTTTCACACATTAGCCTTTTGTTTTCTAATGTGATTTCGGATAATTTACCCGTTAATACGTTAATTTGGTGGTCTATAACGTCTTGACGCTCTGTCAGATGTTCAACGCTTTCCTTTAGGTTAGCCTGTGTATGTGCCAATTCAGGAAGTTGCGCAATTGCACATGACATGGCGTCTTGCTTTTGTACTAATTGCGGAACCATTTCCACTTGTTCCCGTACAGTATCTATCTCAATAGCCACATACTCCTTCATTTCGACACGTACGCGGTGAGTAGATTCCTCACATTGTGCTTTCACCAATTCTATTTGTGCAATTAATTTTCGTTCCGTCTCTTCGGCCTGATCTTTGAGTTCTTTGGTCTTCGCCTCTATCAGCTGCTCTAATTCGGAAAAACTGTCTTGTAACTGCTGCTTAATCTCTGTCTGGACTAATTTTTTTTCTTCTTGAGTTTGAGATTTTCCTGCCCTTCAGTAACTGAGGCTAATTTCGTATTCAAGTCATTTTGCCCTTCAGTAACTGAGACTAATTTCGCGTTAATGTCGGTTTTCAAGGTATTCATGCTCTCGCTTATCATCTGCATCTGTCTCATGATAATTGCCAATGGATCTAATCCCTGCTGCGTACTTGCTGTTACACCTCCAGCCGTGTCTACAGGGCGTTCTATTGCGCTATCTGTAGCCATCGGTCCTACAACACTTCTTACTGCATCATTATTATCAGTGCTAACAGCTGAAGGTTGTTGCGTGCTGCTATGCTCTACTTGACTCATCCTAAACATTGCCCTAGTTAAAACCATATAAATGTTCTACTGTCACTATGTATAACTCCCTTCTACTGTCACTATATGTAACTCCATTCACACAAGAGTACTTCTGTGTCTACTTTCTTAATGTACATATACAGATAAATGCAATTGGGATAGGTCAATCAAAACACATCTAACATGAACACAATTAATCAATGTTCAAATATCAAATAACACTAAACAGAAAAGCGTATACTTCAACTATACTAGCAAGCTTTAATAATAAAAATATAGATCTGGCCTTTTCTCTGCACCCAGCGTGCTGTCTTTCAGCTTTATTTGTAGATCCAATTATATCACCTGCGAGTCTTTCCTCTCTTTTCCAAGCGTCAATTAGGTTAGCTCGTCGTAGTTGACATGAAACAGAGAACAAAATTATTTTAGAAACATCCAAAAACGTGTCCTGTCACGGATTGGCCATTTTAACATTTTTGAAATGTTAAGGCTAATAAGTTGCCGTCTCTTCATCTAAGAATAGATGATGAATGCAGCTAGCCGCTAACTTTGTGTAATGTCTTGTCTGTATAAACGTGTATCTGTTGCCTTTAAGATCCCTTCCCTTTCACACATAAATCTATACAGTAAAGTAAGGGCCTCCCATTTGTTGGCTGATCCGTGATAAGACAGGCGAAAAGTTAGACTAATGGAGGATTATTAGTATTATCTCTATTTTCATTCGCTCTCTCTCTTTCTCTCCTTTATCTGTGTACAGTTTTTAATATAATATTTCATTACGTGAAGTCGCAGGTTCGAATCCTGCCTCGGGCATGGATGTGTGTGATGTCCTTAGGTTAGTTAGGTTTAATTAGTTCTAAGTTCTAGGGGACTGATGACCACTGCAGTTAAGTCCCATAGTGCTCAGAGCCATTTGAACCATTACGTGAAATCAGCCAAATAGAATCTTTGGTGGAGTCCTTCGTCTTGGTAATCAGCGGCTGGCTTGCTGTAAGAGATCTTTTCATTTATTATTACTGTTAAACACTGCATTCGGTCGGGAGAATCAATCGTGTGGACAATTTGTTCCTTTTACGAAAGATTGCGAATTCCAGATGTGTACGAAGCCTTTTTGGATGATTTAACACAGACTCAGTGATTGCAGGCTCTCTTCGACACAGCTGAAACTTCCCCACTAATTACAGGGCCAACGTGATCATCAAATGATTCAGAAAAACTCATTCGTTCATTCACTCCAGAACAAAAAAGTCATAAACCTTATTTATGAAGGAAATTGTGTATTAAATCCATCTCCATTACATGTACAGATCTCCGGTGATTCCACGTCTTAATTATTTTCCATTTACAGTCTCTTTCTCTTCAAACCAACCGCTAGCGGCACAAATGTTATTTGGCTCGCTTTAGCGAGAAGAAAAGCAAAATATGTATCTCTCAGAAACACGTCAATCCCTCAACAGATACTCCAGAAGCTGTCCTAGTTACGACTCTAACAACCATGGAGAATGCGTATATGCATCTCTGTTATTTCAAAGAATAAACGCACTAGAAAATACTTTGGCGTCGTCGAGCTGTCGCCTCGTATGTTACGAGAAAATCAGATCAGATACTTCTCCAAAGTGAATGAATGTGGATGGTTTGATTGACAATGATTAATTGGTGCGTGGTAGAGGGTATTTTCTGTGGGGACATTACATAAGCATGGAAAGTTCAGAAAGAAGTACAGAGTTCAATGTAAACATAGCGTCTATCCCAAGAGCTCTGTAAAATATAAACTCGCCCCCATCAATGCGGAGATACTTGATTCCAAAACAATGGTGGTAATGGAATAAAAGAAGTTGTTAAAAATACTGTCTTTGGTGCACAGTTTGATATGATTTCCATACAGACATTACGAAGTAGACAATGGTGATCTGCGCTCAAAAATCACCCTCCATGCAGCATCCATTACCCGTGGTTAAATTATTGTTCGTAGCATATGTTTAGGAATTTAGTGTATTCTGAGTGTAGATTGGGGACTGCCTTCCCCATAATAAAGGAATCAAGCCTCTTAACGCAGGATTTTTTTTTTTATTTGGACTCCAGAGTTCGTACTCTATTTAGCTATTTAAAACACATGGTTACGGTCTATACTTAATTGTAGTAAGTGAATACATTAATGCCTACATACAGATATAAAAGCTCAAGCCATCACAGTTTGGTAGACAATACTCTCTTTAACAACTAAAAATGCAAGTAAAATAGACCTTTTTGATTTATCTATTGACACCAAGTCTGAAAGTTAATCGGAAGCGTAACGTAAAAATTGAAATATGCAAATAATTAAACAATCAAATTGTTCTCTATACTCCTAAGGCATTATCGCTGGATCATTTCACTCATTAAGATTGTTCATACACGGATATTTCCGTTTACACAAAGACACGCACATCCAGTTGTAACCTTTCCAGAATGTTTATATGGTTTGTGTGTGAACTAATTTCAACTAAGTGACTCCGTAGGTGGAAAGTGGCAGATTCCTTAATTCTGAGAAGTCTTTGGTTAACAAATGAGCGTGGTGTTAAGACACGACAGTGTTGCGTTTTCTTGTCTCCGTCCGAGACTGCTATTTGTGTTTGAGACAGAAACGCTGTATTTTTTGTGGCGCCGCCTAGAACGCCGCCGAGGGAATTCCACTCAGCTGTCGCTTGTGTGGTGGGCCTGCGGATTTTGTCCGCCCTTGAACTTCATATGGTTCTTCTTCAGTATTTCTGGAGGATTCCTCCGGCCGCCTGTGCTCTTTCCCCAAACGACGCATTTATAGCAGCCTGCTAGCGGCGAGACGTGTGCGTCATGACCCATAAAACTGTAACCAGTGATGAACTAGCCTGCGGGTCGTCCCTGCCTCTTTCCGGGAAACTAATGGCTCTCTTGATGCTTTGTGACTTTCGCCTCTCGTCAGCTGTTGTCGAACAGATCCTGCTGTAAAGCGGAAACAGCATGAAATCTCCGTTTTAAAAGTAGCTCCGTCGTTAATGTCTGTTTAGCTTTTCTATATCCACTGTAGAGAACGTTAAATGGTCTAGTGTCTCGGATGTACGGTGGTAACTCTCAAGCGCTGCAGGTAACGCAAACGTGGAGAAGCGAATATTACACACATTATTATTAGAAATAATTTCAGAAACGACACTTTTAATTTCCTCTGGCGAGAACAATGATGTTGTTGTTGTTGTGGTCTTCAGTCCTGAGACTGGTTTGATGCAGCTCTCCATGCTACTCTATCCTGTGCAAGCTTCATCATCTCCCAGTACCTACTGCAACCTACATCCTTCTGAAACTGCTTAGTGTATTCATCTCTTGGTCTCCCCCTACGATTTTTACCCTCCACGCTGCCCTCCAATACTAAATTGGTGATCCCTTGATGTCTCAGAACATGTCCTACCAACCGATCCCTTCTTCTGGTCAAGTTGTGCCACAAACTTCTCTTCTCCCCAATCCTATTCAATACTTCCTCATTAGTTATGTGATCTACCCATCTAATCTTCAGCATTCTTCTGTAGCACCACATTTCGAAACCTTCTATTCTCTTCTTGTCCAAACTATTTACCGTCCATGTTTCACTTCCATACATGGTTACACTCCATACAAATACTTTCAGAAATGACTTCCTGACACTTAAATCTATACTCGATGTTAACAAATTTTTCTTCTTCAGGAACACTTTCCTTGCCATTGCCAGTCTACATTTGATATCCTCTCTACTTCGACCATCATCAGTTATTTTGCTCCACAAATAGCAAAACTCCTTTCCTACTTTAAGTGTCTCATTTCCTAATCTAATACCCTCAACATCACCCGACTTAATTCGACTACATTCCATTATCCTCGTTTTGCTTTTGTTGATGTTCATCTTATATCCTCCCTTCAAGACAACATCCATTCCGTTCAACTGCTCTTCCAAGTCCTTTGCTGTCTCTGGCAGAATTACATTGTCATCGGCGAACCTCAACATTTTTATTTCTTCTCCATGGATTTTAATACCTACTCCGAATTTTTCTTTTGTTTCCTTTACTGCTTGCTCAATATACAGAATGAATAACATCGGGGAGAGGCTACAACCCTGTCTTACTCCCTTCCCAACCACTGCTTCCCTTTCTTGTCCCTCGACTCTTATAACTGCCATATGGTTTCTGTACAAATTGTAAATAGCCTTTCGCTCCCTGTATTTTACCCCTGCCACCTTTAGAATTTGAAAGAGAGTATTCCAGTCAACATTGTCAAAAGCTTTCTCTAAGTCTACAAATGCTAGAAACGTAGGTTTGCCTTTCCTTAATCTTTCTTCTAAGATAAGTCGTAAGGTCAGTATTGCCTCACGTGTTCCTGTATTTCTACGGAATCCAAACTGATCTTCCCCAAAGTCGGCTTCTACTAGTTTTTCCATTCGTCTGTAAAGAATTCGAGTTAGTATTTTGCAGCTGTGACTTATTAAACTGATAGTTCTGTAATTTTCACATCTGTCAACACCTGCTTTCTTTGGGATTGGAATTATTATATTCTTCTTGAAGTCTGAAGGTATTTCGCCTGTTTCATACATCTTGCTCACCAGATGGTAGAGTTTTGTCAGGACTGGCTCTCCCACGGCCGTCAGTAGTTCCAATGGAATGTTGTCTACTCCGGGGGCCTTGTTTCGACTCAGGTCTTTCAGTGCTCTGTCAAACTCTTCACGCAGTATCGTATCTCCCATTTCATCTTCATCTACATCCTCTTCCATTTCCATAATATCGTCCTCAAGTGCATCGCCCTTGTATAGACCCTCTATATACTCCTTCCTCCTTTCTGCTTTCCCTTCTTTGCTTAGAACTGGGTTTCCATCTGAGCTCTTGATGTTCATACAAGTGGTTCTCTTATCTCCAAAGGTCTCTTTAATTTTCCTGTAGGCAGTATTTATCTTACCCCTAGTGAGATAAGCCTCTACATCCTTACATTTGTCCTCTAGCCATCGCTGCTTAGCCATTTTGCACTTCCTGTTGATCTCATTTTTGAGACGTTTGTACTCCTTTTTGCCTGCTTCATTTACTGCATTTTTATATTTTCTCCTTTCATCAATTAAATTCAATATTTCTTCTGTTACCCAAGGATATCTACTAGCCCTCGTCTTTTTACCTACTTGACCCTCTGCTGCCTTCGCTACTTCATCCCTCAAAGCTACCCATTCTTCTTCTACTGTATTTCTTTCCCCCATTCCTGTCAATTGTTCCCTTATGCTCTCCCTGAAACTCTGTACAACCTCTGGTTCTATCAGTTTATCCAGGTCCCATCTCCTTAAATTCCCACCTTTTTGCAGTTTCTTCAGTTTTAATCTACAGGTCATAACCAATAGATTGTGGTCAGAGTCCACATCTGCCCCTGGAAATGTCTTACAATTTAAAACCTGGTTCCTAAATCTCTGTCTTACCATTATATAATCTATCTGATACCTTTTAGTATCTCCAGGGTTCTTCCATGTATACAACCTTCTATCATGATTCTTAAACCAAGTGTTAGCTGTGATTAAGTTGTGCTCTGTGCAAAATTCTACCAGGTGGCTTCCTCTTTCATTTCTTAGCCCCAATCCATATTCACCTACTACGTTTCCTTCTCTCCCTTTTCCTACACTCGAATTCCAGTCACCCATGACTATTAAATTTTCGTCTCCCTTCACAATCTGAATAATTTCTTTTATTTCATCATACATTTCTTCAATTTCTTCGTCATCTGCAGAGCTAGTTGGCATATAAACTTGTACTACTGTAGTAGGCATGGGCTTCGTGTCTATCTTGGCCACAATAATGCGTTCACTATGCTGTTTGTAATAGCTTACCCTTATTCCTATTTTCCTATTCATTATTAAACCTACTCCTGCATTACCCCTATTTGACTTTGTGTTTATAACCCTGTAGTCACCTGACCAGAAGTCTTGTTCCTCCTGCCACCGAACTTCACTAATTTCCACTATATCTAACTTTAACCTATCCATTTCCCTTTTTAAATTTTCTAACCTACCTGCCCGATTAAGGGATCTGACATTCCACGCTCCGATCCGTAGAACGCCAGTTTTCTTTCTCCTGATAACGACATCCTCTTGAGTAGTCCCCGCCCGGAGATCCGAATGGGGGACTATTTTACCTCCTGAATATTTTACCCAAGAGGACGCCATCATCATTTAATCATACAGTAAAAGCTGCATGCCCTCGGGAAAAATTACGGCCGTAGTTTCCCCTTGCTTTCAGCCGTTCGCAGTACCAGCACAGCAAGGCCGTTTCGGTTATTGTTACAAGGTCAGATCAGTCAATCATCCAGACTGTTGCCCCTGCAACTACTGAAAAGGCTGCTGCCCCTCTTCGGGAACCACACGTTTGTCTGGCCTCTCAACAGATACCCCTCCGTTGTGGTTGTACCTACGGTACAGCTATCTGTATCGCTGAGGCACGCAAGCCTCCCCACCAACGGCAAGGTCCATGGTTCATGGGGGGAGGGAAATTATGATAAGTTGTTAAAATATTCGTAAAGTCTTTTCACTCGTCATATGGAAAATATTTATCATGGTACCAGGGCACTATATACCAACCCCTACACAAAGTATCGAGTAACAACACTTCCCTAATTTTATTGAACAACCTTTGGCTGCCACGGAGCTTAACGCTTTATCGCACCGTGTTGTAAATATAAATACCACGTAGCGAATAGTCATTAATCTTGCATTACTCAAAGAAAAGGTAGTGTCATGAAAAACTTTTGTGCGAATGAAACGATCATTCATTGCTTCAGACTGATATTTTGTGGCTAAGTAATTGAATTCATGCTTACAATTATTTTCACATTAAATTCCATTTTACGCCTTATTCTCTTACAAATAACTACTGATTTGTTTTAGTAACTATCAGACTGAAACTGAAACAAATGTTCCGTTGAAAATTAGATCTTCCGATGTATTTATGTTTGTACTATAACGAATTTAGATGTTTCCTGTGCTGCAGTACTTCTCGGATAGTTGTGATGAGATATTAATCCAACATTAATGTTTGTACTTCATGACTTCAAACGAGGGAACATTGTTGACGCTCTGTTTTTCGGTGCATCCGTGACATACCAGGAGCTGATTTGTCTAGCACCATGACAACAAAAATAATTCGTGGGAAATATTCCTGTGATGAACATAAAAGAAAAACTAATAATTACACTCGTCTCCTACAGCTTCCTGAAAACCAGACGATTGCATAGAAGAGGTTTCAGTTCCATAAGCGGCAAAAAATTTATTCACAAACCATTCAAAAAATGTAAGCTGGTCCGACACATCTGTTTTTAATCGGTTCTCTAATATGGGACGTGTTTATGTACGGAGAACACCAGGAGAAACGTAGTCTAGACTGACTTCTACTGTCTAAAATTGTTTCCAAAGAAGCACGACTGTTCATCGTAGCGATAAGCGTATGTAAGATTAGGAAAAAAGAAAACGAGATTCGAACGCCACACGGGCAGATTTTGTGCAGCCTCAGCCGTTTGCGATAACGCTGCTGCTTGACGCCTTACACTCTTACAGTTTTCGACGGACTCGTTTAACTTTGAATCCAGATTCCTCGAGAACGCTCCAAAAGCGCATCATACTTGAGTATCATTTGCTACATATAAGCAGGCATTAAAATCGTGCGAAAGCTTAAAGAAATCGGTGCGCCGCTCGCTATGTGCTTTACTTCTTTCGCCACGATTTCTAGGGAACCGATAGGTCTTCGTCGGCCTCTACAGTAGTCAGATTTGGATATTGAGGCACTGTGGTCTGTATTGGAAAGAGAAAAGCAAGTAAAGGCCTGTTATCCTCTTCAAACATCTCTCGAGGGAGTGGATCAGTTTCTTTGTGAGGGGTGATTTTAAATCCAGTTGCCTCAGATTCATTGTTAAGATACATCCATTCCCAAAACATTTCGGGATACTGTGGCGTTTTCTATCAGTGGATGTGAAAAACCAATTAAACTCTGAGCCCCCATAAATTAAATTAAGCCACAAATCCACATATGGTAATGGATTTCACCAATTACAACGACTATTGGCTGCAGACCATTTCAGGAGGTTGGTCCCTGGATTAATTTGTGTTCCAAGTATTAATAAATAAGTAGAAACATTAATTCACAGTTGGTAGTTAATTTGTAAACACCGTTCACAAAAATCACAGTTCAAACAATAACGAAGTATCGGCCATGTTGTTCCAGAGTTGCCTCTAGGGGGCTCACGGCTGTTTCATGAGTTAATGTGTGGCGCGCACGGGGCCCCGAGCTATTGCGGCCCTTTCCCGGGCTACATTTCCTTCCCCGTCCTCACTCCTTCCCCTGTGCCCCTCTTTTCTCTCTCTCTCTCCCCCCCCCCCCCTCGATATTCTTACTTACGTCGACCTGGATATCCACGCGGTTTCTTATATTCTTTTCGGTTTTTGTTCTCCTTGCCTTGCCTTTTCTTTTTCATCTTTCCTTTTTCGCGTTTTTGGTCCCCTTTGATTTGACCTCCACTTCTAAATTTTTTCTCCATAGTGTGAGCCATTAAGGGTAGAAGTCCCTCCCTAAAATCTACGGCGTCGATTCCTCACCCTACCCCCCCTTCATTCCTTCCCCTCTTCCTTACCCGCTGTAGCCACACCCCTGCCCTAGGTCACCACAATGTGTAGCCAGTCCATATGGTAGGGCTCTTCTGTACCCATCTGGCAGAGCCCCTTGACAACACACAGATCACTCTTCTTATACCTAAGCTGTTGCCTATCTGTGTATGCCTAGGGGTGGTTGCTTGTCATTCTGGAGCATCGGAATTCTCAACAATGGCCACCATGCCAGATGGCCCATGCTGTACCTGAGGGCACCCACAAGGAGAGCCCCTGATCAGAGTGGGTGGTACGAGGGTGGATACTTTGCATATAAAACGTATTAAAAAAACTGGCAGTTCTTCAATGGCCGACTCTTTGGCTGGCAGTGGATCGTTTAATGCTGCTTGTTGTGACTCTGTAGCCTTGCCTTCCCTGGCTACGCTCTGGGAGGAGGGCCATTGCTAGTCGACTGGGGTTGAAACAATTTAACGGCTACCTGGTCCGCTACCTGGAACACTTTCAGCGGCACCGAGCTATTATTTTTAGTGGAAAATATCGAAGAGAAGTTTCGCCAATTCGAGCCTCTCACAAGGGAACCTCCCCATCGCACCCCCCTCAGATTTAGTCATAAGGTGACATAGTGGATAGGCCTTGAAAAACGGAACACAGATCAATCGAGAAAACAGGAAGAAGTTGTGTGGAACTATGAAAAAAATAAGCAAAATATACAAACTGAGTAGTCCATGCGCAAGATAGGCAACATCAAGGAGAGTGTGAGCAAAGGAGCGCCGTGGTCCCGTGGTTAGCGTGAGCGGCTGCGGAACGAGAGGTCCTTGGTTCAAGTCCTCCCTCGAGTGAAAAGTTTGCTTTTTTTATCTTCGCAAAGATATGATCTGTCCGTTCGTTCATTGACGTCTCTATTCACTGTAATAAGTTTAGTGTCTGTGTTTTGCGACCGCACCGCAAAACCGTGCGATTAGTAGACGGAAGGGGGTGCCTCTCCAATGGGAACTGAAAACATTTAATCGCAAGGTCATAGGTCAACCGATTCCTCCACAGGAAAACACGTCAGATATATTCTATACGACATTGGTGACGGCATGTGCGTCACATGACAGGAATATGTTGTTGACCCACCTAACTTGTACACTTGGCGAATGGGTAAAAAGATTCTTCTACCTTGCCCGATTTAGGTTTTCTTGTGGATGTGATAATCACTCCCAAAAAAGTGATGACAACATAACGGACGGACAGATAATAATTGTCTGAAGATAAAAAATTAAACTTTTCACTTGAGGGAAGACTTGAACCAAGGGCCTCTCGTTCCGCAGCCGCTCACGCTAACCACGGGACCACAGCGCTCCTTAGCTCGCATACTCCTTTATGTTGCCCATGGACTAGCCAGTTTGTATATTTTGCTTGTTTTTTCATAGTTCCACACAACTTCTTCCTGTTTTCTCGATTGATCTGTGTTCCGTTTTACAAGGCCTATCCACTGTGCCAACTTATAACTAAATCTGAGGGGGGTGCGATGTGGAGGTTCCCTTGTCAGTAAAATGTGATTGTATTCGCTGTTGATCAAAACTTCTTCTGTCACCCACTCTGTAGCACTTCGTGATTGTGATCATCTTGGCGACATGCCCGTGTCCACTACTCCTCAACAGTCTTTGAATGTGGTCCAGGGAGTCATTTTTCATAGAGATCTCATCCTTCAAACTGATTAGGAATTCCGAGCCAATCAGGAACAACAAGGCATAGCTTTTGATCAGCGTGTTCAGAAAGGTCGTAAGGACAGTTACACCGATACTAGCGTTGCTATTCTGGCATTTGAGGGAGATACACTCCTGGAAAGGTCAAGGTTATGGCTTATCAGTGTGACATGAAGCCGAACGTAACGTTGTCAGTGTCTACATTTTGAGCATATGTCCTCCTGCTGTACAGAGGGCCCTCCATGTGATGAATGTGGATACCAACTCTGTGAGTGGAGCCCCAATGTTCTGCTGCCCAGGTGTGTCTTAATTGTCATGACTATGACTATGACTCTTGACTCTCGCCAGATTGCAGGGTTTATAAGGAGGAAAAGAAGATACAGCAGTATAAGTCCCTTGATCGTTTTTCCCACACTGAGGCTCGTCCCTCCCTGTGGTTCCCTCTCTCCCCCTACTGAC
Organism: Schistocerca serialis cubense; assembly: GCF_023864345.2. Classification (NCBI taxonomy): domain Eukaryota; kingdom Metazoa; phylum Arthropoda; class Insecta; order Orthoptera; family Acrididae; genus Schistocerca; species Schistocerca serialis. The sequence goes on along the minus strand of NC_064640.1, from coordinate 367,751,733 downwards.
TGCTGCTCCCTCTCCCCAGCTGGAAAAGTGTCCCCCTTCTTTGGTATCCACTGGTTGGGGGCTGCCTCCCAGTGGGGCTGCCTCCTGAGAGCCCTACCCTGGTGTCTCCCAGGCCAGAGGCCTGCTGCCACAACTTGGCTGTGGGACCCACAGTCCGTGTGCCACAAGATCGTCTGCTCTCTCTCAGTTCTGGATCTTGCAGAAGCCTGCTCTCTCTGTGCCCTGACCACCTCGACATATGAAAAAAGAAGAATAAGAATAAGAAGAAGAAGAAATGCAAGTCCCAGGACAAGAGTACTCTGGTGCCCTCAGAGGTGCCACGTCCCTCCTGACAACCTGAGACTAACCTGTTATTGATAGATGTCATCCCATCCTTGTCTTGTTGGTGGAGGATGAGAACTCAGTGACATGAGTGGCTGCAGCCCGCTCACCTCCCATTTGGATCCCCGTTCCGTGCTCATTCAATGGTACTGTAATGGATACTACTGTCACTTCCAGGCGTTGCAATCCCTTATTTCCTTTTACTCGGCAGCTGTGTCATTCTTCAGGAATATTATTTTACTGATTCTCACTCAATCACCCTTAGCGAGTTACGTGCAGTTTGTCGGAACCACGTCATACAGATGGATCTACATCCTCACATGCCACTTACACCTGGTGTCCTTACTGCCCTCATTCACCAACTCTTCCATCCCTCCCCCTTCTTGGGAGATTTTAGTACCCATCACCCTTTGTGGTGCAGTGCTTTCTCATTTAGTTGGCGATGCCTCTTTGACCAATTTCTTGTAGACCATGACCTGTGTCTTCTTAATGATGCTTCCACTACTCATTTTAGAGCCACTTATGGCACTTTCTCTGTCATTGATCTTTCGCTCACTTCCACTCCCCTTCTTCCTTCCTTGCACTGGTCACCACACGATTACCTCTGTGATAGTGACCACTTCCCATTGATTCTTTTGTTCCCTTTTTACCTCCAATCTGCCAGGTTACCCCACTAGGCTTTCCATCATACTCATTGGCCTCTATATACCTCCCAGGTCGTGTTTCCAACTTTGTCATGTTTTATTGACGAATTCATTTGTGATCTGTCTGGTGAGGTAATTTGCGCTGCAAGTACTGCCATTCAATGCTCAATGGGACCCATGGTGGACTACAGCATTGCCTCCGTCATCCGTTATCACCGTCCCACGTTGCAAACACTTAAGTGGCACTCACGCCCTAGCGGTCTTGTTACCTTTAAAAGTCTTCTCGCCAAAGCGTCTTACTTAATCATACGGAGCAAATGGGTGTGTTAGGAATGCTCTGTCTCCACCCTAGGTTCTTATGTCGCTATGTCATGGGTGTGGGCTACACTTCACACCCTCCAAGGTTGTCAGCGCCAGTCTTCCATTCCAGGCCTTGCCCTTCCAGGTACGCTTTGTACTGATATATCAGTTCTTGCGCAACACCTTGTAGCCCATTTTGTGATGGCATCAACGTCAGCCTTCTATCCAGCTGCCTTCCTCCTCTGGAAACAGCGAGCTGAAGCTTCCCACTTACGTTGTAACCCTTGCCAGGCAGATCCTACAATTAACCTTTTACTGAATGCAAACTCCTCCTGGCCCTTTCTTCTGCTCACAAAACACCCAGTGGCCCTAATTCTATCCATATCTGGTTGCTTGAACACCTCAATCTTCCACAACAACAGTATCTCCTGCAGGTATTTAACCATATTTCGCTCCAAGGCATTCTCCCCTGTGAATAGGGACGCAGTATTGTGGTTCCTGCCCTTAAGCTTGCCAAGGATCCATCATCACTTTGTAGCTACTGGTCAGTTAGTCTCACCATTGTCATCGTCAAGTTATTTGAACAGCTGGTGGTTTGTCGGCTCAGTTGGGTCCTCGAATCTCAGAATCGTTTATCTCCTTACCATTGTGGCTTTCAGGAGAGACAGTCTCCTATCCATCAAACATGCTTCGATTGAAAAATATAGTTTGGCAAGTCTTTCCTCAGCACCGCCATCTTGTTGTAGATTTCTTCTATCTTCATAAGGTCTACGACACAGCTTGGCGCCATCATACTCTACTTACACTCCATGAGTATGGTATTTGGGGCCAACCTCCCGACTTTTATTCGCCACTTGCTGTCCTATTGGCCGTTCAGAGTTTTGGTTGGCACTGTTCTCAGCTCTCTGTAGACCCAGGAGAATGGCATTCCACAGGGTTCCATATTAAGTGACGTTCTTTTCTCATCAATATTAATGGACATGTGGCTTCTACCGGCCCATTAGTCACTTCTGCTCTGTATGTTAATGATTTTTGCATTTGAGCTAGCTTCCACTCGGTTGTCTTTGTGGAGGAACAGCTCCGGGGTACAATACAGTGTGCTTCTGCATGCACACTCTCACATGGTTTTCAGTTACCTCCCCTTAAGTCGAGGGTGGTGCATTCCTGTCGCTGCACTACAGGCCATCGTGATCTGGAACTACCGCAACACGTAATATCTGACCATGGTCCCCCATTTCTATTTCTTTAGTATTTTTGACAACGAGCTTACTTGGTACCACCATATCCACTTTCTGAAGGTTGGCTGTTATAAACTCAATGTCCGTCAGTTTATAGATCAGCTGCCTTTCCATGCTGTTCCTCTTGAACCCAGTTCACATTTATTGTATCCATTTAGCCACCAGTGCCTTTCGCACTAGCCCTCTCCATAGTCTTCTGGTTGATGCTGAGATCCCGCCCCTTTTGGTTTGGTGGTCTCAGCTCCTGGTTTCATATGCCATCACTATCCGCTCTTCCCCTGCTCACCCCTTCTATTCTATTCTTTTTGCAGCTTTGGCATGTCGCCCCCCCCCCCCCTCCTTCCCCCCTCAGGTGGGTTTACTGGTTGGGCTCTGTGTCGCTTCTTTCCATCACTATTTCAATCTGTCCTCCTTGTCCTCTTCCTCACGTTCTCTCCTGACCACCCCCACTTGGTTAGTTCCTTGGTCTCAGATTTTGATGGATCTCTTCTGGTGTCTGAAAGCCACCATTGTTCCATTGTTTATTCCGCCTCCTCTTACAGGAGTTTCAGGATACTATTGTTTTTACATCAGTGGCTCTAAATACTCCAATCAAGTGGGAAATGTCTTCGTTTTGTGTTGACATAGAACACCATCTCATGCCTTCCACGTGTGGGGTGTTTACCATGGAACTGATGGCCATCTATGAGGCCTTCTGCTTTGTTAAGTGGTACTCCATCACTTGAGTTTTGTTATGTATGGAGTCAATGAGTGGCCTTCAGGCTATCACTCAGTGCTACTCCCACGAATCCTTGGTATCTGTCATCCACGACCACCTCTCTGTTCTTGGCGATGCTGCTTGTTTAGTTGATTTCGTTTTGGTTCCCAGCCACATGATTATCAAGGGTAATGAACTTGCCAACCACCTTCGCCCGTTCTCCACGACCCCTCTGGGGGCGGATTTGCGGCCTTACGTCAAATCCCTTTTTGCTCAATCATGGGTTGACTTTTGGGGGGCTGTCCCATTGTCGAATAAACTTCAAGCAATCAAGGAGACTCCCACCACGTGGCATTCTTCCCTCTACATATCCTACCTCTACCGCCTTTGCATCGGCCATACTAGTTGGACCCATGGTTTTTTACTTGGCAGTGATCCACCTCTCCCTTTGTAGTTGCAGGGCCCTCCTCACAGTGACCCATATTTTGCTGGACTGCCCCCGCCTTTTGACCCTTCACGTTAAATACGCCTTCCCATCTTTCTTGTCCCAGGTGTTAACAGACGACTCTCGTATGGTTACATCTGTCCTCAGTTTTCTTTCTGAAAGTGGTTTGTTCTCCCAGGTTTAAGTACCTAAATTTCCCCCTGGAATTGGAGTCCCTCAGTTGGCGTTGGAATTAGTTATGGAGGCCTTAGCCTTACCTCCACACCAGCCAGGCTCTGCCCCCGTTTTCCCTACGTTTTGTCTGGTCTTTTGTGCCCTTTTGTTTCCTCTTTTTTCTTGTATCTTTTTCCCCTGGTGTTGTCCCTGTTGCGTAGTGATCATGGTATGGTGTGGGGACTGGGAATGATCAGTGAGGGTGCTGGTGCCCCAATGTGCGAAGTGTTTCTGGGGTGCACCTGCTCTCGCCATTCTCCCCACCCACCCCCACCTCCTCCTGTTCCTTACTCTTCGTGCTACTGTGACGTTCCTTTTGCCTTTTTGTTTTCCCTTCCTCTTGACTGGATTGTGCTGTTCGTGTTGTTCCTCCCTTAGTTTCTGCCAGCTTAGATGATGGGGCTGATGACCTCGCTGTTCGGTCTCATCCCCCCAATCAACGAACCAACCAACCATTTCAGAGATGAAAGGTTAATTTTGGCAGGCAATCACAAAAGCTAAACGAATGCTAAGTCCCACAACCTCCTCCAGTGACATCTTACAATGAACTGCTGCTGATGTGCGTCGAAAATGTGTATATAGATATGCCTTTCCCACCAGATTAGGGGATGTGAGGTAACTGAAATGAAGTACAAATATTTAATTCATAGTAGAAGAAAGCTGGCCAGTGACAAGCATTTTTAGTACAGGGTGATTAATTATAAAGTTAAACTTTCAAACCACTGTAGAAATAACACCACTGGTAAAATGATATCAAATTGCAACGGAATATTATCGGAGAAAGGGGAAAATGTGTGGCAGAAGAAAAATGAATAGTTGCAAAATGTAGCAATAGATAGCGCTGTAAGCATCATAACTTAATAGTGGTCGACTACAAGTGTCAAATGAATCATACAACAATGCCTAAGGTGCACATTTGACGTTAAACAAACTGTACTATTCAGTGTGAATGGGTGTACAGGTGTGATGCTGTTAGTTATGTAAGCCCATCCACCACGGCAAGGTCATATCACATCGGATGGGAAAAGTCGGTTTTTAATTGTAGTAAGTCCAAAAAACGCATAAAAAGCATCAATCAAAATCAAATCGGATTATTAATTTCCGTGTGACTGGCGCAAAACATGTTCAATATGCTGTCCACAGTTTTCTGTCACAAGTTGAAATCGAGAAGCAGCATGTTCCACAGCTGATCGATGTGTTTCCGGGGTCACCTTCAGAAAGTGTTGATCAATGCGTGCCTTCAATGCAGATAAGTTCGCAATCGGAATATTGAACACAACATCTTTCAGATGGCTCCACAGCCAGAAGTCGCACGGATTAAGATCGAGTGATCGGGGCGGCCAGGCTGTAGGGAAATGGCGGCTGATAATTCTAGCATTTCCGAAACGGCACTTCAGCAGCTGTTTAACTGGATTTGCGATGTGCGGAGGTGCGCCATCTTGCGTAAAAGTGATTCCGTCGACAGATCCACGCTGTTGAAGAGCTGGAATTATGTGGTTGCGCAAAACACACTAATAGCGCTTACCAGTGACGGTGTAGTTAACAGGACCGGAAGCACCTGTCTCTTCGAAAAACTATGGCCCTATGATAAATGATGCAGAGCCCGCACCACACAGTGACCTTTTCGGGATGATGTGGTACTGGTCGATTTGCGTGTGGGTTTTCCGTTCTCCAATTTCGACAATTCTGTGTATTGACATATCCTGTCAGATGGAAGTGGGCTTCGTCTATCCACGAAATCTTCCACGGCCAATCATTATCCACTTCCATGCGAGGACTAAACTCTAAATCAAAGGTCTCTCTTGCTGGCAGGTCAACAGGAAGCAACTCGTGCACATAGGTAATTTTGAATGGATAGCAAAGAAGGATGTTTCGTAGGATTTTACGCACCGTGCTCATGAGTATGTCCAATTTTGGGACAATTCTCCGTGCACTACACGTTTGCACACCGCCACTCGTCTCCTCCTGCATTGCTGTGGCCACTGCTTTTACTGACGTTGAATCAATTTGTTTCCTCACTCTACCAGGCTGCACACCAAAAGAACCCGTCTCTTCGAATTTCCGAATCATTTTCTCCAGATCCATGGCAGTCATCGGACCAACGCCTTTTTCCAAACCCTTCAGTGTCCGGATCTTCTGCAGAGTGTCGTGTTCACGGTTGTCATTCTTGTAATACAGCTTTCCAAGCAGAGCGCGATCCTCCATTGAGACAGTCATGGCGAACGTAGCAGACACGAAAGGAGGAAAAGCTGCGTACCCGGCATGTTTATACCAACTTCAATGGATCGTGCGCATGACAGGTGGTTTCATTTACGTAGTCTGACACATACAGCGCCATCTATTGATCAATATTCACACTATTATTTTTTCTTCTGCCGCATGTTTTCCCCTTTCTCCGATAATATTCCGTTGCAATTTGACGTCATTCTGACTAATGGTGTTATTTCTACAGCGTTTTGAAAGTTTAACTTTAATTGTAATCACCATGTACTTCTAACACGAGAGAGATTGTCACTTGCAAATTAAAGCAGTTGGGATGTGTATAAATGTCATAGCAACAATACATGAGTCATCTATACTGTTCACAAATCCTTCTGCCGTCTTCACAAAATGAAATAAATGTAATTTTTACGAAATTTAAAACAACTGTAAAATGTTGTGTAAAGTGTCCCATTTTAAAACATTTGTTGTACTGATTCCATAACTGGTCTTACGTTTCGCGTTACAGCCTTATTTCCAAAGTTATGGATAATAAAATATTGAGATTAATGTGGCTAGTTATTTCATTAATATTAATTTACCTAACGTGTTTGTGAGCTAGCTGTCCGAGTGGTTATAATTAAAGTGCACCTTCTCACAGAGGTCCATTGTGGGCTGTAATTATCGTATGGTGTAGCGATACTTAGTAGATATTCTAATCCATTAATGCGGAACCTATTTTCGCTGGAAAAACATTAGTTCCAATTTTGGCCACTTGGTGCAAATCTGGCGCTGTGAATGCAAGAAAGACACACAGAAATGTTTGCATATGTAATGTATTAGGAACAGAACGTGAGTAGAAAAGGTCAAACATGTGAGAAAGGCATAATATTGATTTCATTATTAACACAATTTGTTCAATGTGAGCACCGGAGACGTCGACGATATCCTCGATCCGTAAAACTACGTGATGAGTAGTTGCCTGTAGCAGTTCCATGGGGATCTGAGCACCGTGTTTCTGTATACTGGCCTTCATATCAGGTAGAGGCCGAACGTGTTCTTCAGTTATCCCCAGAGCCAAAAGTCACATGGATTCAGATCAGGTGATCTTACAGGCCATGCATGTGGGAAACCTTTGGAGATAAAACGTTCGTGGCCCGCATCTCGTGGTCGTGCGGTAGCGTTCTCGCTTCCCACGCCCGGGTTCCCGGGTTCGATTCCCGGCGGGGTCAGGGATTTTCTCTGCCTCGTGATGGCTGGGTGTTGTGTGCTGTCCTTAGGTTAGTTAGGTTTAAGTAGTTCTAAGTTCTAGGGGACTGATGACCATAGATGTTAAGTCCCATAGTGCTCAGAGCCATTTGAACCGTTTGAAAACGTTCGTGGAAGGTTGGATTAAGCAGATCTTTGACTGGGCGAGCGACATGAGCTGGTGCCCCATCTTGCATGAAAACAGTGATTCCACACAGCGCGCTCTTTCAAAGCAGGAATCGCATACGGTATAAAGAGGTTCCGATAACATGCACAGTACACCTGACAGGTCCTCTGCGTGTATTCTTTTCAATGAAGAATGGACCGAGAATATAGATGCTTGTGAATCCACACCACACCGGTCACATACGGCAATTACAGTGGCTCTTTGTGCACAACATGCGGTTTAACAGCACCCAAAATTCGTTAGTTCTGTGTATTCACTGCACACTACAGTGTAAAATGTGTCTCGTCACTCCTTAGACTATTGCCCAGCTACATGTCATGAGCTCCGATCCGTACCAGAAACCGAAGAGCAAATTCAGAACGTTGTTGTGCATCATGAAGTTTCAGTTGCTGCGCCACCTGGGTCTTGTACAGGTACCTGTGTAAAACAGACCGTAAAACGTCCCGTACTGTTGACCATGGGATGGACAGTTCTCGTGACTCTGTACTAGCACTACCCAGGGCAAGTGCTGCGTGGTCATTTACAGCAACAGCAACCTCGTCAGCAGATTCCACTTGGACAGGACTGCATTCTGTTTCAGGTGCTGACCCGTGCTTTCGAATTTCATTATCATCTTTAAACCGTTAAATGACATAGAGCCTTTCCTCAGACCTTTCAAACGGAGATACTCTCTCAATGCAATGCTGTAATTGCTGCCGTTCACGTAAAGCAGTTTCAGAAACAGCACACGGTCTCTATTCCCGATAGCTGTACTGTTCACTCACGTTACGGCTTGTCAGATGATAGCCTGAATCTCATACCATCATACAGTGTACAGCATCAGATTTGCACCAGGTGGCCAGAATTGGAGGTAATTTGTTTTCCAGCGTAAATCGGTGCACCATTAACGCACGAGCATATCGACCAAGTTTCATTGCCATGCTATAATTACAACCCACACTGGACCTCCGTGAGTAGCTGCACTTTCATGATAATCATCCGGTAGATGTAAAACTTTATCTTTTGTCCTCTAACATTAGTTGAATGACCTATATATTTGTAAACATCTTTTAACTGGATTTTGATATTGCACTGTGGATTGCTTTGTCCATAAGTGATACAGTTTTGCAATTCGCCAGAAGAGTATGTCCCACTGAATCTTGTTATCCTATCATGATCCTCAGTTGATGGTAACAACATATGGAGTAATGGGTTTATCTGCTTACAACATTTCGAAATACAGAGGTCTTACGGAGATCTGAAAATACAATTTCATAAGGTTTGTCTGATATGTACGAAATCGACAGATATCTGAAAATACATTCTCAGAAGATTTATTAGGTATCTACGGAATCAGCAGTCAGCAATGTTGTGTGGATTTGAGAAACATGTCTTATGTATAACAGATTTAGAATGTGCGCAGTATCAAATCAGGTTAAGGTAGTCTGCTGCAAAATGTTGCGACCGACTTTTGCCCCATAATAGATAATCGATAACTTAAATTATAACTCAATACCGAAAGTAAACCTACGTACTATTTATTGGGTACCCATGTTATTGTGGCTAACCCTTGTAAAAAGACGTAAACGTCGCACATGTTTGGTCGGTAACACCAATTACTCATTAATTTTCAATATTTGTTCTCTTTTACGAGTTAACGAACAACGAAGAGAGAACACTTCTGTTCGCTCCTCTACGCTGTTTAGCATATCTGCCTTCCTGATGAATGTGATTTGGGACTGTATTTTCATAGGAGGAAAGTTTTTCCTCGCGCAAGACTCTTTGAAGTGTGCACAACAATATATAAAAGCATAGTTAATTACGACACGCTCGAGACACAGTGACAAACTTCAAGGCGATGGTTGGTTCTTTTCTCATTATCAAGTCCTAAAGACACAATCTGAAATCTCTAGATTCTTCCAGGTCGACTCCTATGGCCCACGAAAAAATTGCATTCCACACATGTATGGAATACGGTTTTGCTACACTGTCTCATTTCCGGTGGTTTTTCATGCACGTGTGAAACTCGACGTAGCAGCACATTAACGGAATAACAGGGCACGTAGTAGTCGGAGTGTCATTAGCCGAATGTTGGAGATAAGACAGGAAAGTTCATTATTTGAAGTGATAGTGCAGGATTTATTCTGGAGCTTTCAAATCCCTTACATTGGGTACAACTGTGTTTGATTACGCTCGTAGAACATTCTTTGATGATTTGAGTCGCTCCTGTAGCATTGGAGTGGGAGTAGGAGAAGTTTTAAATTTTATTATTTATAATTTACGTCCTACATATTGGTGTCCAAAATTAAAGCAACAAACCACTATTTCACGGTCCTGTGATTAATTCATTATATAATCATACAGACTGTCGAGAGATGTCCGTACGATCGTGTCCTGCACGGAAGATGGCATGATGGTCAACGGACAACCACGCCAACGATTACCTCAGGGCACCTATCGAACGGGATATTGTTTGTCGGGTAGTCCCTTATTCACAATCGCTGTGTACACAGTCACAGACTGTGCAGTATGGCACAGAGAAGACGCCTATCAGGCTCTCTGCAATGGAGGGCCATGCGAAGAATGGAAGCAGGACAGTCGCAAAGTGATGTGGCCCGATGGCTTAGTGTGAATCGTTCTGTTTTTCGGATGTGGCGACAATTCAGAGAGATCTTAACTGTATCCCGAAGACCAGGGCGGGGTCGACCACACGTAACATCAGAAAGAGAGATCTGTTACTTGGCTGTAAGGGCACGACGGTACCGTGTTAGTACTGCACGGCAACTGGCATCTGACCTCGCAGCATCCACTGGACGTGTTGTAGCGAGGCAAACGTTGTACAGAAGGCGTCGATAGAGTGGCCTTTATTGTCAGAGATCTGCTGTAAATGTACCTCTGACGCATCTCCACAAAAGGGAACGTCTAGAGAGGAGCTGTCAACATGTCACCTGGACGGTCGAAAAGTGGGCCAATGTTCTTCTCACAGATGAGTTCCGATTTGGTCTTGGTCTGGACAGTGATTCTCGACCCATGGAACACGATTTCGGGACCCAACCATTGTGGAAAAAGACTGATATCGAGGATGGACCCCTGATGGTGTGGGCAGGGATTATGTTGAACACTCTGACACCTCTTCACGAAATTGTACGGTTAAATCAGCAAGGCTTAACTTCTGTCTGGTATTGTGATGAGAGATTTTGGAGCTCATGTGCAGTTCTTACGAGTGCTGTGGACCCAGACTTCGCATTGCTGGATGATAGTGCTCGACCTCGTAGAGCGCGCGTGGTTGATGTTTTCCTGGAAACGGAAGATATTGCACACACGACGTAACCTGCTCGCTCTCTCGATTTGAATCATATAGAGCACGTCAGAAAATCAAATGGCTCTAAGCACTATGAGACTTAACATCAGAGGTCATCAGTGCCCTAGACTTAGAACTACTTAAACCTAACTAACCTAAGGACATCACACACGTCCATGCCCGAGTCAGGATTCGAACATGCAACCGTAGCAGCAGCGCGGTTCCGGATTGAAGCGCTTAGAACCGCTCGGCCACAGAGGCTGACAGAGCACGTCAGAGATGCGCTAAGGACACGGGTTGCATCACGTCAGCATCTACCAACAGCTCTCCAAGACTTGCGAGCAGCGTAGCAGAAAGAATGGGCGCTATTGCCTCAGCATGACATTGATGACATCATTTACAGGTGCCCTGTCGTCGTCAGACCTGTATTGCTGCCAGAGGTGGTCACACCCCAAACTGAGCGCATTAACCAGTTGTCGTAATGTGTGTGTGTAAATCCGTTAAGTTGGAAAAAAGAACAACATTTTTGTCTACCGTTATGCATGTTCCAGTTGTTTACGTTCTGTATTCTTTATGTTGTTTCTACTTTACTATCACCTGATTATACTGTTTTGTGGCAAAATAAACGCAACATTGCAAAATTTCGGTTTGTTGCTTTAATGTTGGACACCAGTGTAGATACAGGGTTCAAGTTTAGAAGAGGGAAGTCAATGGTAATAAACAAGCAGATATAATGTACGATGAGCGTATTTATAAATGACAAAATTGTAGTACTGATGTGGTGCATGCAAGGCTTAGTGATCGAAAAGTTAAATAAAGAAAATGCAAAAAAACTTAAATGCCGCTTTACTGCAAGGTGTATATGAAGGACGTGGTTATCTTATTACATAAACAAACATACCACAAATAGTTTCCTTTGTTTGACTCTTTGCATGAAGACTATTTGTCTGTAAAAGTACCATTGTAACCAGCGGAGGTCTTCTTCTCTACGTTATCAGATTCACACAATGCACTACTTGAGAGCCGGCCGCTGTGTCCGTGGGGTTCTAGGCGCTTCAGCTCGGAACCGCGTGACTGCTACGGTCGCAGATTCGAATCCTGCCTCGGGCATGGATGTGTGTGATGTGCTTAGGTTATTTAGGTTTAAGTAGTTCTAAGTTCTAAGGGACTGATGACCTAAGATGTTAAGTCCCATAGTGCTCAGAGCCATTTGAACCATTTTGAACCACTACTTGAGAAACCAGAAACTGGGCGTGATGATCATCACATTACGCGGGCAACCGTGTGATTGTGTAGTGAAAGATCTTCTGATCGTTCCTCGCCATCCTGCTGCTTCTTGAACACGCAATACAAACATTTCTAGCGACAGGATATGTGAACAGCACAAAATGTAAACGCCACAAAGCTGTAACCATACAACAGATTTTTTTCTTTCTTTATTTTTTCGTCTGTAGCACAAAATCTGTATGCTAGAACAAGTCTTCAGTGGAAGTGGCATCGATCAACAAAGCGCTTTGCGAATTCCACAATATTTCGTACTTATCACATTTGACGTACCAGGAGCTATACGGCGAAGAGTTTCATAAACGGAACAGATCGCTGAAAGGGATGCGGGCTAATACGTACAGATCTTGTCGAAGAATGAAGCGTTGTTTATTTACGATGTGCAGAATGTCTACACCCTGTCCTTTCTATTCTTATTTCAGTCTTTTTATAATACATTTTGTTGCATTCTAGATGATTTTGAGCAAATGTGGGTACAGTTTTCTGTGGTTTTTAACTTACGGGGGTTTCCTCAGTCTAGCTGAGCCTAATCTTCATTTCTTGCCCACATAATATGAACGACATTATTTACAGATGATCGTGGTTAGAGTGCCTTAAAGCATTAGTCAAATTACAGAGCTTAAGGATCCTAAACTAATGATTTGACTCGAGGAAAGTGAATATTCCTGGCGGTACGAGGGCTTAAAAGTGCATTTCGTATGTGGCACAAATTCATAAACTGCTTATGTTTGTGGTACTATCTTCAAAAGAAAGAAAAAATGGTGTGCGATGTGTACATGATGTTTACCACTGTTTGCAATTCATGGATAGATGTCGGCGATGGAACATTGCTTGTTACAGGAACATGCAGAATTGTACACTGCGAAGAATGTTGTGAGGGGAGTAATCGTAGAGCAGCAATTACACTCCTATCAGCAAATTGTGCAAGAAATAATGTTGAGTCTAATGTCTAGCTATGCCAGTGGACTATCCAGTGCAGTAGTAGATTGCCGGACGTCCTACGTTTTTATTGTTATCTGATAAAGCCTCTCAAGGGTGAAGTTTCCAGCTTAGGCAATAGCAATATGTGAGCTGATGAAAATCCAAAACCCACACTCGTCTCAGATCAGCAGCAACAATTCCTTATCAGTTTTTGGGGTGGATCTGCTATGTGTTTGCTGACATCCAGTTTTGGATGCTCGTTACCTAGCGTTTATTCGAGACGTGCCTTCTCTTGTAGTCTGCGAGAAGTCGTGGCTCTAGTACGACGGAGCGCCACCCGACTGCGATATTAACGCCCACTAGAACATGAATCGGATGGGACGTTCGTGTCACACGGCCAGCGCGTTGTCCTAGTCTCATTCCTAGGGATTTTTTTTCTTGTTCTTTTGCTGCAGAGTTGCACGAAGTAAGTGTATCAAATCCCAATAACAACTTAACAGTAAGTCCTCAGAAAATCCTAGTTGCGTATCACATTATTCAATAAGGACGTTTATATCCGAGAGAAGATGGGGAAAGTTTTATGAAGTTAAGGTTTGTTACTTTGAAAAATTGCTTTAAGTCTAGCTTACATTTATCTATATTATATTGATCTCCTTAAATTCTCAAACTGTCTTGCTAATTTAGCCGCGCGGGGTAGCCGTGCGGTCTAAGGCGCCTTGCCACGGCTCGTGCGGCTACCCCCGTCGGAGGTTCGAGTCCTCCTTCGGGCATGGGTGTGTGTGGTGTCGTTAGCGTAAGTCAGTTTAAGTTAGATGATGTAGTGTGTCAGCCTATGGACCGATGACCTTAGCAGTTTGGTCCCATAGGAACTTACCGCAAATTTCCAAATTGCGAATTTAATAAACAAGACACTTTGCTGTCAGTCAGTAACGTTGTAGTTGCAGCATTTAATTTGAAACTACGCTGTTCAGCAACTGTCACCACAGTTCATCTTGGTAGACATTAACACACAGACAAGCTGCTTATAACTCACTCAATTATAGAACCAATAGTGACGCACTTTTTGACATCAACATGCATAAAAGTAAAAACAGTAAAAAGCCAACGGAGAGAACTGCAAAAAGAAACCCACTGCATGCATATTGTTCATTGGTAAATTTTAGAGAAAAGAGCCCGTACCTTCAGACCACACGATATCACTATTGCTTCCAGACCACGTAATAAACACCACACCTTCAGACATATCATACAGACACCGAGTGATCAATTCATAAATACACGCAGTGATGCATATACAAAATCGTCAGTGGTCCATATGAAAATAGGTATATAGGCCAAACTGGGAGATATTTTCATAAACAACTATCTTAACCATATAGGCCAAACTGGGAGATGTTTTCATGAACAACTATCTTAAACACATCAGTGCATGCCAAAAGCAATTACTCCAAATAAACAATGACAATCCACTGTAATGACACTAAACAACCGCTCAGAGATATGTAAAATGATCAAAATTACATTGAATGGACCGTTGTTATCAAATGTATTTATAGGAGGAACTTCTAATCTTCGTGACTGGCGCAAAATATGGAAATAATTTGCTGAAAACAAGGAATAATGATTAATGTAGTTCGCAAAACAACAAAATCTCGACATTAGAATGCTTGTTTCAAATGGTTCAAATGGCTCTGAGCACTATGGGACTCAACTGCTGTGGTCATAAGTCCCCTAGAACTTAGAACTACTTAAACCTAACTAACCTAAGGACATCACACAACACCCAGCCATCACGAGGCAGAGAAAATCCCTGACCCCGCCGGGAATCGAACCCGGGAACCCGGGCGTGGGAAGCGAGAACGCTACCGCACGACCACGAGATGCGGGCATGCTTGTTTCAGTAATAACATAAACACCTGTGTATTTCTTGAGATTTTTCTTAAAAAATTAAATTTCTTTTAACATTTGTAATATTTTCTCGTGATTTCCGTAAGAAAACGTCCATTCCGTACTAAAAGTTGTCTCAACGTTATTTAAGTATGTCTGTAAAACTTCGATATTTATAAGTACAATAATCTTAGACTTCAGTCGATGTTACCATTTTTGTTTAGCATTATGTGCTAGAAATTGTAATGCATATTCGCTCCACACATAATCAATATGTTACTTTTATGACTATATGCTACGTAAGATGATAAAAGCTGTATCCCACAGTAATTATCTTGCCACAACTTTGCCACTTAAGTTTACTGACATCCATAACAAGTAAAACAAAAAGCCGGCCGGAGTGGCCGAGTGGTCCTAGGCGCTACAATCTGGAACCGTGCGCCCGCTACGGTCGCAGGTTCGAATCCTGCCTCGGGCCTGGATGTGTGTGATGTCCTTAGGTTAGTTAGGTTTAAGCAGTTCTAGGGGACTGATGACCTCAGAAGTCAAGTCCCATAGTGCTCAGAGCCATTTGAACCATTTTAAAACAAAAACATAACAATTTTGCCGCATATAATGAAGAAAAATAATGTATAGCTAATAAATTTATGAAACCTTATAAAATTTAAGTTGTCGCGTAATATTCAACTTTCTAAAGTCAATGAAAACCTAAAATTCGCTTCCGATCACCTACTATAAATTACATACTTTGATTACGGTGTACCTAGACAAGTAAACTAATTAATGGACTCGCATTCGGGAGGACGACGGTTCAATCCCGCGTCCGGCCATCCTGAATGAGGTTTTCCGTGATTTCCCTAAATCGCTCCAGGTAAATGCCGGGATGGTTCCTCTGAAAGGGCACGGCCGACTTCCTTCCCCATCCTTCCTACTCCGATGAGACCGATGACTTCGCTGTCTGGTCTCCTTCCCCAACAACAACAACAACAATAATTAATGGATGAGTATAAGTTTCCCAATGGTGACGCGTATAAACGTATCCAGAATTATTGTTTAAACAGTTACTGACAGTTCAGTCGATTGAATCATGAAAGTCTTTCGTCTCGGTTATGTTCCTCTCAGTGACGAGTAGATAGCTATCGTAACTTTTAGCATCGGTCGGCGGGCGGCGGGCGCTCACGTATAGCAAACACGCTGCGACTAAAGGAACAAAGGAAGCAGCAGACACTTCCCGCAGTGCGGGCGCCACGCCCGGGGATGCGACGGGCCCGGCGCGCCGTTTCCCGGCCGCTGCCTCGGGGGGCGAAGACCGATGAAGAGGCGGCGCGCGGCTTGCGGCTTTTCATCTGCCGTATTGTTCTGCGCCTCGCCGCACAAGCACGCCTCATTAAGCCGGGTTCGACGCCCGCCACTGCCACCGACTGCGACGCCTGTGCCTTGCCGGCGGATTTGTGCTCGTCATACTATCATTTCCATTCCCCTTATCTATCTTGTACAACTGCTCCCGACTGCCGCTGACACTTGTGTAACAGGACGTTGTTGCGAGAATTCGCCTCTCGTTCCTGTCCCAAAAGAGATCGTAACTGCGTAAAGGCATTTATGTCGACGATGTGCTTCTTCACTTTTCTTCTCCCACCTCCCTTCTCTTTCCTTTTCCTGGTCTTTCCCCTCCCCTCTTGCCCGCTCTTCGCTGCTTTCCCCTCTCCTCTCTCTTTGCTGGTTTTCCTCTCCCCTCTTCCATGGTTTTCCCTCTCTCCACTTCCCCACTCTCTTCTGGTCTTTTTCTCTGCCTCGTGATGACTGGGTGTTGTGTGCTGTCCTTAGGTTAGTTAGGTTTAAGTAGTTCTAAGTTCTAGGAGACTGATGACCATAGCTGTTAAGTCCCATAGTGCTCAGAGCCATCTTCTGGTCTTTCCGCTACTCTTTTCCCCAGTCTTCTCTGGTCTTCCCCTCCACTCTCGTCTCTCTCCCCTCCTCCTCCTCCTCCTCCTCCTCCTCCTCCTCCTCCTCCTCCTCCTCTGCTCTGCAATATTCTACCAGTTGCTAGTTCACTACAATTACCAGACTAAAAATACTACCAATGTTTCAGTTTCGCATTTCATTTGGATGTGCAAATGTACATTGGCTAATATCTTCCATTACATTCTCCAGTCTACTGCGCACTGATTCATTATACGCTACAAAGAGGTGTTTGCATTTATGAAATGATAGATCGGTCCTTCAGGTTATTGTGGTACGGAAGATACTTCACTCAAAAATAGGAGGCCGTCCTGAAAAATGCCTCCCGAATTTTTTATGCGAACACTCTTCAATTTTTTTAAATGAAACGAAAGTGATCAACATTATACATCATTATTCTTTATGTCTACATATTTATTTCTTGAAATTTTCACCCTGGCGATTAACAGATTTCTCCTAATGAAAGACCAGTCGGTTGATACCATCACTGTAGACTGTTTTGATTTTGTTGGCGCAGCCACAATGTCACCTCAGGTTGCACCGTTTCATCACTTTCAAAGTGAAGTTCTCGAAGGTGTTGGGAACGTATGAAAATCGGATGCGTCTAAGTCGAGACTGTGCGCGTTTGTTTCCTGGCATTGTCTTGCTGAAGGAGAGGATGCTCCGTGTTTGGACGAAGTCTTCGAATTCTAAACTCAATTCAGCACGCTGTTTCTCATCCGCCGACATAGTTACGTTACACACTGACATGTTACACGCTTCAATCCGGAGCCGTCTAGCGGCAGAGGATAGCAACTTGCGTCAGTGAAGTTGACCGAGTGACATGCGTGATATGTAATATTGACAATAGAATAAAAAATTCAGAGACATTGCTTTTCAGCACGCCTTCATATAAACAACACGACCATTGACACTGCCTTTGATTTTTCATCATAATAGAGAAGGTAGCACTCTATTACCTGAAGGTTTAGTATTTCCTCTCATGTTTTTTAGGCATATACTTTACGTAAATAGAAAATTTGCAGAGGATCAACGCTTCGTGCACATACTGGCAGTTGACCATCGACATAAATAAATGTAATGTATTGCACATAAATAGGCGGAAAGACTTATTACTGTATGATTACACGATTTCCGAGCAGTCATTGGAGGCAGCCATATTCATAAAATATCCAGGAGTGTGCGTACGGAGCGATATAAAGTGGAATGATAACATAAAACTAATTGTAGGTAAAGTAGATGCCAGACACTGATATTCATTGGAAGAATTCTTAGGAAAGGTCGTCCATCAATGGAGGAAGTAGCTTACGAACACTCGTTCCACAAATACTTGAATATTGGTCTTCAGTCTGGAATCAGTGCCAGACATAGAAGAAATTGAGAATATTTAAAGAAAAGCAGCATGTTTCGTTACAGGTTCACTTAGTAAGCGCGGAAGCGTCACGGAAATAGTGAGCTAACTCCAGTGGCGGACGCCACAAGAGAGGCGTCCTGCATCACAGTGTGATTAATGTCAAAATTCCGATAACATGCGTTCCTAGAAGAGTTCAAATGGCTCTGAGCACTATGGGACTCAACTGCTGAGGTCATTAGTCCCATAGAACTTAGAACTAGTTAAACCTAACTAACCTAAGGACATCACAAACGTCCATGCCCGAGGCAGGATTCGAACCTGCGACCGTAGCGGTCTTGCGGTTCCAGACTGCAGCGCCTTTAACCGCACGGCCACTTCGGCCGGCCCTAGAAGAGTCAAACAACATATTACTTCCTCCTGCATACGAAGGGCGTTCAGTAAGTAATGCTACTCTTTTTTTTTGTCAGGTAGTTTCTATTGAAGAAATGCGGAATTCGTTGTGCGACATTGCAGAACATTACCGCTTCAGCTACTAGCGTTGCATGAAGTTTCGGTAGGTATCGGCGCTATATGTAGCCTTCAGAATGACGTCTATAGCGGAGGAGCGTTTCAAACAGAGAGCTGTCACGTAATTTCTTTTCGGTGGAAAATCAAATCATGGCAGATATTCATGGGCGCTTGGAGAACGTCTACGGAAACATGGCATTGAAGAAAAGTACGGTGAGTCGTTGAGCGAGGCGTCTGTCATTATCGTAACGAGGTCGCTCGAACCTGTCCGATTTCCCACGTGCCTGTCGGCAGCGCGCATCTGTGACTCCTGCAATGTTGGAACGTGCGGACACTCTCAGTGAAGGTGATCTACGGATTTCTCTCTCTCTCTCTCTCTCTCTCTCTCTCTCTCTCTCTCTCTCACACACAGACACACACACACACACACACACACACACACACACACACAATCTCACACACCTCGCTGGTGAGCTGGACGTCTCTGTTAGTAGTGCTGACACACTCGTCCGCCAGTTCGGGTACTCAAAGATGTGTGCTCATCGGGTTCCTCGCAGCCTTACAGAAGACCATAAAAGAGCAACGATCTGTGAGGAACTGCTTGTGCGTTACTAGGCTGAGAGTGAAAATTTTTCTCGAACATCGTCACAGGCAATGAAACATGAGTTCATCACTTCGAACCGGAAACAGAACGGCAATCCATGGAGTGGCACCATACCAGCGCTCCTCTGAAGAAAAAGTTGTCTCACCATCAGACGGTAAAGTCAGGGTGACGGTCTTCTGGACTCTGGAGGGTTTTTTTCTGTTTGAAGTCCTCCATCCTGGTGCAATGATCAACTCTGAAGAAACGACATCAGTGTGTTCGTCACCACAAGAATGCAAACGAACTTCTTCATTACAACGCAAGGCCTCACGCAAGTCTGCGCGCCCGAGAAGAGCTCACGAAACTTCGCTGGACTGGTCTTCCTCATCCAGTCTACAGCTCGGATCTCGCACCTTCCTACTTCCATCTGTTTGGCCCAATGAAGGATACACTCCGCGGAAAGCAGTACGTTGATGATGGGGAAGTTATTATGCAGCAAGACATTGGCCCCGACGTCGGCCAGTACAGTGGTACCTACCGTCCGGGAATACGGACCCTCCCAGAAAGGTGGGGAAAGATCGTCACATTGAACGGAAATTATGTTGAAAAATAGAGTTTTGTAGCCAGAAGAGTGGGGAATAATGTGGTGTTTTAGAATCTTGGAAAAAAACCAATCTGCCCCAGAAGAAAAAAAGTGTTGCGTTACTTACTGAACGCCTCTTGTATATTTCGATAGAAGACAGAGAGTTACCAACAATCTTCCCTCCCGTGAACCATTCGAGAAGAACGAGAAAGAGGGGGGGGGGGGGGGGCGCGATGAGCTACAGAGGATCGCAAAGTATCCTCCCTAGAAACGGTGACATGGCTTGTGGAGCACAGATATCGAGCCGGCCGCAGTGGTCGAGCGGTTCTAGGCGCTACAGTCTGGAACCGCGTGGCCGCTACGTCGCAGGTTCGAATCCTGCCTCGGGCATGGATGTGTGTGATGTCCTTAGGTTAGTTAGGTTTAAGTAGTTCTAAGTTCTAGGAGACTGATGACCTCAGCAGTTAAGTCCCATAGTACTCAGAGCCATTTGAACCCATACATGAGATGCGAATCTTCCAACGCTACATCAGTGAACATATCCATTCAGATGTGTGTCACTCTGAACGTACAACCAACACTACCACAAAAACAAACCCGAGAGAAAACCTTGACGTATTGAACGAAAGTTTGATAGCGAAAAGTAAAGATCAGGTTCTGCGAGTGAATCGAATAAGTTTGTTTCCAAACAGGATACACAACGTATTCTGTCGACATCTGCGCATTTGTACTGGTGTGTTCAGTGCAATGCAGACAGATGGGGATAATAAGCGAAATACAATTAATGTGTAACGAGCAACAGGAGACCACGGGTCTTATCCACTTCGGAAAGGTACTGTTGTTTACTAGGAAGCAGTAGGAAAAAAAAAAAACACGCCAAAAGCCGTTTTTTTTTGTCGAAAGTATCATGTGTGTGAGAAGCACGTGTAAGGCATTTTTTTATTATAGTTATGTTCTTTACTTTTAAATTTTATCGAATGCGTGTATGAGTGCGACGGTCCCTTGACGTCTGTTTCAGTGTAGATGCGTTAGCATCGTTCGAATTCCTAGGAGAATCAATAATTTGCTGGTAGTGGGTTAGTGGACAGGAGACGCTTCATGGCAGCGTGCGATAAGTCAACAATTTAGGTCGGACGGAAAGCGTGTCCGGATGACCGAGGTGATTACGGCAACTGTTATAGAGAAGCGGAGCATCTGGGTTCGAGTCCCGGTCCGGCAAAAATTTTCAGCTTTCGGCATTGCATTACCATAATGCCCTGTGCGGCTGGAAGTCACAAGTTCCCCACACTCCCTTTCCCTTTCCTTCCTCATCGTCTATTTCACATGTAAGAAATAATCTTCAAACTTAACTCTTTCGTCATCTTTTCGCCCACTCCTGTTTTTCTGCGGTGTTGGCGTTGTTATATGGGTTGTGGCATGCTAGTCACAGATGGCCACTTGGTGCCTTTCCAGACGCCACCATTTCCCTGGGGACGGAATCTGTGTACACCATCTGCCTGCGTCTAGAATAAATCTCATGTACAAGTATGAGAACGTCTTCCAAATGTTTTGCGTAGAGTGTATCTGAGGTGGAACCTAGCTAACTGGATATGGAAAATCGCCCATCTCTCTTCGTTAATCCGCGAGGTGGATTTGACCCGGGGCAGTCTCGCTTCCCCGAATCCCGGGAGCTGTGCGTTAACCCGTCGGATATCCGGGCGGGATTAATCTCGTCTGCAGTGAAACTTCATTATTATTGAAGCTATGGATGTTTAACCATATTGCTACCAGTCTGTCGAAGCTTTCGGAAAACATATCTTTCTCCAAATGAATTTATTTGAATCCAGATCCAGCTATCCCGACCGTGATTCCTATATTACTGAAGTGAAATCTGAGTAGGTTTCAACTCTCTCTTTACCATTTTTCTTCGTATAGCAATTACATTGCCGAGCCTTTTATCAGAACCAAGGAGTGAGCCATCAAAGTGCTCATCGTTCATCAAATATTTATGTCAAATATTTTTGTTCGTGATAGTGCCAGAAATGAACTAATTCGAATGGCAAGCGAAGTATTTAAGGGCGGCTTCCAATGTCTCTCAAGCCGCGCCCTTCTGTTTACCTTGTATTCAAAATTAACGAGACGTAATTCACGTTTGCTGCTGAGGAGGTCAGGCTTCATTTGCCAATATACGAAAGAATGACGTAGCTGTATTAAAAAGGGGCAAGAAATAAAAAAGCCGCAAAAGACCCTGTTAGAAAACTGTAGGTATCTTTGAAGAAGCTCTAGTCTTCGATGGTGATCATTTTATACTGACATGTTAAAAGCTGTAGAATATTTTTAATTTTTTATTTCCATTACTCAGTTCAAATGTGTGTGAAATCTTATGGGACTCAACTGCTAAGGTCATTAGTCCCTAAGCTTACACACTACTTAACCTAAATTATCCTAAGGACAAACACACACACCCATGCCCTAGGGAGGATTCGAACCTCCGCCGGGACCAGCCGCACAGTCTATGACTGCAGCGATTACTCAGTCGAAAGTAAATTTCCTTAAGGGACAGTTTGCTGTTTATTAATATCTACCAATTAAATTATCAAGGTTCCTTATTATTGCTTTCTACTAATGTTTCACATTTGCGCAGTAATATCCAAGGCCTCTTGTATCATTTTACTTGCGTTAAGTGTGTTCAACACTTCCTGTGTTTTCGTTTATATCACTGTTTACTTTTGTAACTTGCTTACTTTACTTCCGAAATATCATAATCGTCACATTTCTTTCTTCACTGCTTTTGTTAAAATTATGACAGTATTGTAGTTGTATTGTTTTACAGCTATTTAATTAATGGTTCTGTTAATTTTAACGTACAAATAGTGCAAAACTATACATCCTGTAGAAATGGAATGTATGCTACATAGGCCATACGTCATTTATTTATGTGAGAAACCTGCTATATGCTGTCTTGCGGAGGTACTAAAACTTCACTAATGTTCACATGCAACTAATATTGAACTAAACTTGGCATTTCCGTTAGAACTATTTACTATTGAATTGTTGTTAGCTATGTTAACACTCGCAATACGCTTCGAAGGGGAGGGACTAAGATGTGGATCACCAGTTTTCATCAGTTTTTGCAAGGCGTTTTGTATCGAAAATAGACAAGTGTTTTGGTTATTTGCTAAAAACTATACGTAGGTTCTGAAAGAACCGTGATCAAAGCTGATGACAGAAGATCGTCTGAAAACAAACATTTTTCGTAAATATATTATTCGGTCGAAAGTTCATAATGTTAGGGTTATTAAAGTTTTGTGTTTTCATGTTGTAGTTTGGTTACCCTACATTCAAGGTATCTAGTAGGACGAGATCGACGGTCTTGTGGTCAAGATATTTGACTACCAATCTACTGGTCCAAATTCGATTCTTGGTCGTGGCCTTTTTTTTCATTGGGTAATTTTTTTCCGTTTATCTGATAGTATTCTGGTATTGGGAATACCCTTCTTTCCTTTTCTTGAAGTAAATCTCTGGAGGTTTCACTAATACTCAAATAAGCTTATGTAATGTATTGATAGTTATTTTCTTCGTGATACATGACGCACTGCGATAGAACTTATGAAGATGATGATCACGAGACCTGCACCGTGAAAGTGCTACAAACGAAACGTACCTCTTTTGTCAACAGTGTGACGTTTATATTTTCTGGCAATTTTATCGCTCGACTTAAAAATCGGGCAACATCGCAGCAGAGGAGAGAATTACAAGATAGAATGGATGCTATAAAAATTTATGCGTAGATCCATAACCATTTGTCCACGCGTGTCTTTCAAGGTATGTTTTTATACGCTTGGCACGGATCCAGATTGATATTTGTTAGATCTCATTTTAGCAAAGAAAATCAGATGCGTTTTCCGCGAACAGTGTACCAGAAAACATGTCAATGTGGCAAGATTTTGCTTCTGTGTTGCGCACGGCGCGAGAATAATTTTTGTTTTGGCTATTTCTATGATAAGTTTCAGCCCCAATGATTGTGAGAACGCTCACGGATAGGCGATCAGTTAGGATTATGCAGTGGTTTGCTTTAGGAGTTATTTTTGTTGTGTATCAAGATGAGAATATCTGTCAGTAGATTATATATATTTATTTCATTAATAAATCACTCCTCCCGATGTTTTTCTTCAAGAAAGCAAAAAAAAAAAAAAAGTATTCCGAGTATCAGAATATTATCAGTTATATTGAAGAAATATCGAATAAAAAAAAAACTCAACCAAGAATCGAACACGGATCATCAGTTTCGTAGGCTAATGCCTTACCACTCGTCCGCCGACCCCGTTCTGCTAAACACTTACAATGCTGGGTATACAAGCTACAACATAAAAAACATAAAAACGTTAAAACTCAAACATTATTATCTTTGGCCCCCATATTATATTTTTTTAAATGTTGTTTTAGACGATCATGCGATGCATAGCATCTAAAATATGAATTTCCGTCATCAAGTAGGGAGTGTTTAGCAAAAATCTGAAACATGTAACTTTTGTGTTAGTAGAAGAGCCAACACCGTGTTACGAGTGGAGGCCGAAATGCACGCGTTTTAGCTCACGCAGGCTGGCGTGAGGAGGAAAGAACTATACTGACGTGAGGTCTGGAACATGACAAGGAATGAGAATTCAGAAAGCGGACGTAACTAGTTTGATACTTAACTTTAGTCCATTAATGATGAACGTCGCTCTTGACGGTACACGATTCACAATATTATCTGTTCAGAATATATTCTTGAAGATAGTAATTATAGTAACTGAATATAGCGCCTTACTAGGTCGTAGCAAATGCCGTAGCTGAAGGCTGTGCTAAACTGTTGTCTCTGCAAATGAGAGCGTATGTAGACAGTGATCATCGCTAACAAAGTCGGCTGTACAACTGGGGCGAGTGCTAGGGAGTCTCTCTAGACTAGACCTGCCGTGTGGCGGCGCTCGGTCTGCAATCACTGATAGTGGCGACACGCGGGTCCGACGTATACTAACGGACCGCGGCCGATTTAGAGGCTACCACCTAGCAAGTGTGGTGTCTGGCGGTGACACTACAGTAACTCTTTATTTTCAGTATAGAACGTCCTAGCAAAACTTGATTAAAATCGGTGGCCCAGATGTAAGACCCTCCCCTTGTTAGGTAAGAACGCAAATTAGTGTGTTTAAGTTAAGACAGGAAGTGGATTACGCCGTCTTAGATATTAGTTCTTTTGTATATCTTTCCATGTTTTACTATTGTGATGGAAAACATGTTGGAAATGTGATAATTCTGGTTTCAATGATTGTTCCGTTCGTTCCGTGTTACAGGATCAGTTGTGGAAACATTTACTTCCAGTGTACAGTCAGGGAGGACTGTAATGACATGAAAACCCGCCAAATTTTAAACAACGGCTTCTTAACAATAGACTCGTTGGTACGCAACTGAAGGCATTTAGGATCGTATTATCTATTCTCAATAATGACGATATGCTATATGAAGAAAGTGGGTCCTCCTGAACTTAATGTAGGATTGTGCCTAGAAAGTTCCACATTTGTGTTTCCCGCGTGTGAACGTCCCTTCTACGTGGAAAATTCTTTTCTGTCTTTGTAGTCGACAGTGAGAATAATGTTTATTTTGATCATGAGGTGTCTGGTTATAGCCGATGAAACGGATTTTCAGATGCATTTTAGATTCTTCTATAAACATTGATTCCCGTCACATCTTTGTCCTTCGACGTTTTATCGCATTACAGTGACTAGACCACTGCGCTTACCTTAGCTATCGTGGTAGCTAATCCACATTGCCGCACGCAAACTCGGCCAATGGTTAGTCAACGCGGCTACCGACGATGCAGGAGGAGACTAGTCATCGCTATATGAGTGATTTGCGGATGGTATGCGGTCGTAGGACACACATACTACTCACAAATTTTGTACACGTATGTCTATACAGTGGTTTGCGCAATTATTAGGCCGTACATGAGGCTCTAGTGGTATCATCGGAAAGATGATATCAATCCTGATATTCACATCGATGTTTCCATGCGGTAAGGTGCAAATAACGTTACATACTCGTTCTCACATGTCCATGGCCAACGAGTTGGAATAACAAGTTCTGAGCACAACTTAATCGTCCAGTGTCAGACATAACGTTACCCATCACGAGAAGGTACTGTGCCAATATGCAAGGATTAGAAGAAGCGTCGGAAGGGATATGAAAACCTGTTTGAAGCGCTATACCCTCTAGTTGCCACATGCGTCTGCCATTTTCCTGTGGTTGAAATGGCTCTGAGCACTATGGGACTTAACTTCTGAGGTCATCAGTCCCCTAGAACTTAGAACTACTTAAACCTAACTAACCTAAGGACATCACACACATCCATGCCCGAGGCAGGATTCGAACCTGCGACCATAGCGGTCGCGCGGTTCCAGACTGTAGCGCCTAGAACCGCTCGGCCACTCCCATTTTCCTGTGTTTGCGTGTAATACCGCGTTTTGATCCAGTCCTTCTACCAACCGCTCTCAAGCTGTCACCCTCCCCCACCCTTTTCCTCTCATGTGTGTATCCCCCCTCCCCTCCTCCCCCCCTCCACACACGTTTCCACAAATGTAGCACATATGTTAGAATGACCAGATGATGAATTAATTCGAAATTATGATCACCACTTTCTAAATTTATTTCATTAACAATGACGCGTTCGCGTGGTTAGCGCATCTTCAGGTTATCTGTAATTCGTACTAACAATCTTTTAGATAACAGTTCATTCGCGAACCTATCTAGTACCGATCAATGAGACAGCTAAACTGTAGGCGAGAAGTAAAGTGATTCACTTACCTTGAACAGCGAAGTCCGCAGCTCCTGGTCGTGCGGTAGCGTTCTCGCTTCCCACGCCCGGGTTCCCGGGTTCGATTCCCGGCGGGGTCAGGGATTTTCTCTGCCTCGTGATGACTGGGTGTTGTGCGACGTCCTTAGGTTAGTTAGGTTTAAGTATTTCTAAGTTCTAGGGGACTGATGACCATAGATGTTAAGTCCCATAGTGCTCAGAGCCATTTGAACCATTTGAACAGCGAAGACAGCATTAGTCGTGTTTACAAGCAATTGATATAGTGCCTTTAAAGCGAAGGCCGCAATGTAAACATTGGAAAGCCTGAAATCAAATGGCCAGTGAAAACCTGTAAGTTAAAAGCAATATTTGTTTACAAGTGTGTTTCATGGCTGTGATCCTTAACCTATCTTCGCAACGCATACTGCGATGGTGTGGTGAGTTTCTTTTTTTGGTTTTAGTCCTGCGCTCGTGCAGTTTTAATGTCTTATTAATGTTTTAATTTTACGCTTTTAACTAAGAGTTATCCATCTTCCATTTTGGCTTTCCAATATTTATATTTGGCGACTGCGGCCTTCGCTTTAATGGCATCATATCAATGGCTTTTAAATGTGACTAATGCGGCCTCCGCTGTGCAAGGCAAGCGAATCACTTCATTTCTCACCTTTAGCTTAGGTTTCCATTGGTCAGTGCTTAGATAGGTTCGCGAATAAACTGTTACATAACAATATTGTGGTTACTAATTACGGATAATTTGAAAACGCGCGAAACGCCTCATTATTAATAAACACTTGCAACAGAGACTTCTAAACTGACGTAATCGTTGATTCCTTCCTTCACTCCCACCGATCGTAAGTTACAGCGCATTCAGGAATGACCTCATTACTACGACACATTAGTCAGTACCATTAAATTATGCAATAAAGATGTTTATTGTAGTTTAATGTTGCTGAATCGATAGTGAGGCGTAGTGGAAGCAACGTGCCACTGTAGGGCTGGAGGGCGTCCCGCCTCCCCCACGAGGAAGGCGGCGGCGGCGGCGGCGGCGCGCGCTAGCAGAACGAGAAACGTTGCCTGCCAGAGATACTGCAGCAGCCCACCGTAAACTCCCAATTTTATCAAGATGACGCGTGCCCGCGTATGAGTGATGCGGCAGATCCGCCGCGCGATAGCCCGGACCTGCACACCTTTCAATGAACACCGCAGTCTGCTAGCCATTCCTCGCCTCGCCCTCTGGCGACACCACAGTCAACGCTGCTTACACCGCAACAACATTACTTTCGTCTCTTCATTCCGGCTGCGTGGCTACACACAGTGGACTAGTCTGAAAGACAGTCCTGAATGAAATGCGGCTATTATTCGTCTGTATCCCAGAAATGACGGCATTGGTGCAATAACCAGGTACTTTTGGCCGAAAATGAGATTTTGCTAGCATTGTATACTTTGAAAATTTTCTTAAAGATATAACGGTCATTTGACTGCACAACATGTTTTGTTTCACAATCTAGATTTCGGCCTTAGGCCAATATCAATTGTTACAAGCATAATTATACTTGCGTAGAACTGAAATCATCGTCAGAACATTTATCTTTGGTTATATAAACCAATTTTGTCGAAATAAATTCGAGAACATTTGTGTAGTATGCTAATTTACTGGCAATTAACGTAACTCAGTTGATGTGGTTGTGGAAAAATAGATGGCCAAATCATAGGTTTTAAACTTAGCTACACTGTGTCGAAGCAGCCACCATTGGCTTTTTTTTATTTTTTATTTTTTTGAATTTTACCTTCCAAAGTTTTCTGATAACAGTTACTTCTACAGGGTGTTTCAAAAATGACCAGTATATTTGAAACGGCAATAAAAACTAAGCGAGCAGCGATAGAAATACACCGTTTGTTGCAATATGCTTGGGACAACAGTACATTTTCAGGCGGACAAACTTTCGAAATTACAGTAGTTACAATTTTCAACAACAGATGGCGCTGCAAGTGATGTGAAAGATATAGAAGACAACGCAGTCTGTGGGTGCGCCATTCTGTACGTCGTCTTTCTGCTGTAAGCGTGTGCTGTTCACAACGTGCAAGTGTGCTGTAGACAACATGGTTTATTCCTTAGAACAGAGGATTTTTCTGGTGTTGGAATTCCACCGCCTAGAACACAGTGTTGTTGCAACAAGACGAAGTTTTCAACGGAGGTTTAATGTAACCAAAGGACCGAAAAGCGATACAATAAAGGATCTGTTTGAAAAATTTCAACGGACTGGGAACGTGACGGATGAACGTGCTGGAAAGGTAGGGCGACCGCGTACGGCAACCACAGAGGGTAACGCGCAGCTAGTGCAGCAGGTGATCCAACAGCGGCCTCGGGTTTCCGTTCGCCGTGTTGCAGCTGCGGTCCAAATGACGCCAACGTCCACGTATCGTCTCATGCGCCAGAGTTTACACCTCTATCCATACAAAATTCAAACGCGGCAACCCCTCAGCGCCGCTACCATTGCTGCACGAGAGACATTCGCTAACGATATAGTGCACAGGATTGATGACGGCGATATGCATGTGGGCAGCATTTGGTTTACTGACGAAGCTTATTTTTACCTGAACGGCTTCGTCAATAAACAGAACTGGCGCATATGGGGAACCGAAAAGCCCCATGTTGCAGTCCCATCGTCCCTGCATCCTCAAAAAGTACTTGTCTGGGCCGCCATTTCTTCCAAAGGAATCATTGGCCCATTTTTCATATCCGAAACGATTACTGCATCACGCTATCTGGACATTCTTCGTGAATTTGTGGCGGTACAAACTGCCTTAGACGACACTGCGAACACCTCGTGGTTTATGCAAGATGGTGCCCGGCCACATCGCACGGCCGACGTCTTTAATTTCCTGAATGAATATTTCGATGATCGTGTGATTGCTTTGGGCTATCCGAAACATACAGGAGGCGGCGTGGATTGGCCTCCCTATTCGCCAGACATGAACCCCTCTGACTTCTTTCTGTGGGGACACTTGAAAGACCAGGTGTACCGCCAGAATCCAGAAACAATTGAACAGCTGAAGCAGTACATCTCATCTGCATGTGAAGCCATTCCGCCAGACACGTTGCCAAAGGTTTCAGGTAATTTCATTCAGAGACTACGCCATATTATTGCTACGCATGGTGGATATGTGGAAAATATCGTACTATAGAGTTTCCCAGACCGCAGTGCCATCTGTTGTTGAAAATTGTAACTACTGTAATTTCGAAAGTTTGTCTGCCTGAAAATGTACTGTTGTCCCAAGCATATTGCAACAAACGGTGTATTTCTATCGCTGCTCGTTTAGTTTTTATTGACGTTTCAAATATACCGGTCATTTTTGAAACACCCTGTACAAGTACAATGAGACTTAGAGAAAAAGGCAAAGAAAAGGTTCAAATGGCTCTGAGCACTATAGGACTTAACATCTATGGTCATCAGTCCCCTAGAACTTAGAACTACTTAAACCTAATTAACCTAAGGACAGCATACAACACCCAGTCATCACGAGGCAGAGAAAATCCCTGACCCCGCCGGGAATCGAACCCGGGAACCCGGGCGTGGGAAGCGAGAACGCTACCGCACGACCACGAGCTGCGGACACAAAGTAAAGTATTAAATGATATACACGATTTCGTTACTAACGTACGTGACAAAAATGTTGAGCATGTTAAGCATGTAATTCTCTGTAATTGATTTATTTTGCGTTCGATATACCAGATGCCTTACAGTACTATACAGATTCAGAATGGGAAACTTAATTAACATGCAAATGTAACAAAACATTATTCATCATAAATTTAGTTATACATATTACTGTACTTATAAACCTACAGTGCATACATGTTGTGATCTGTCAAAAAAATTAACAATAAAACAGAAACACTTAATATACAAATACAAAAAATGGCACAGTTCGTGAGTCTTTGCAGATCCTCTAGTGAACCATGAATATCACACTCGATTATGTGCTGCATCGTCTGTATTTCGCCGCAGTGACACTCAGGATCGTCCACGTAGCCCCACTTGTCCATCAGCTCGTTGCACCGTTCAACACCAGTTCTATTATGATTTCGTCATTCAGAAAGCCTCAACTACATTTACTTTTCCTGAGGAAAAATTTTATAAAGTGCCTCCGCCCGTTAAAGCTGAGAAACGTACAGATGTCTTGGAGCTTTTCAAGAAGAGTGTGCCAGCCTCAGACATTGAAATTTATAAGACGGTGATGTGTGACAGAACTCTTAGTGATGCTACATCCAGTTCGTCAGAACCTGCTGCGGCAGTGACTTTTATTAGGGTATCCGTGTATTTGTAATTACCAGACTACCCACATTATTCAGTAACCTGTAAAGTGCTAATAATGTTGTTTCTTTAATTACTTGTTTATTTATTTGACATCATATTCATTAAAATATTTTCCCTGGTGCAAGAGAGAATTCAGTTTCTTTGAAATTCAATAAATATCATAACAAATCTTAGTATAGTTATGTAATTACGTTTTGTCGATGGCCTAAATATACGTTAGGAAAAGACAAGGCCGATACAAAAATTCTTACAATTGGTGGATAGTTTTTGTGTTTTACTCGAAGCTACGTAAATGTGACTTATCTGATTATTACAACAGTGCCTTCAAATGCGTCCGTCTTCCCACTACTTAATTAGTCAATGACACACTTTTAGGCAACATGTCTAACAGCTTTTGTCTTTGTTCTGTGTTTCAGGTACGTATCTGTCGGCCATAAATACGCGTGATTAACATTCACGAAGCATATCGCAGTAAGTATTTCACCTACACATAATCACAACCATTGGTATCTTTATAAACATGACTTCGAAAAACTGATTATGTTATTTAACACGTCTAGTTCCGAAGGACAAAATTGAGGAGCAAATCTCCAAGGTCATGGAACGTGTCACTACATTAAATTACAAGATAAAAGTAATAACCGATAAAATAAAATGTTTATGAAACCAAAGAGACAAGCCATAAGTTTATGCAAACGCAATCAACAATTTAACACAGGAATCAGCTTAATTTTTCAAGGACATCCTCGACAGAATAGGAGGAGTGACCCTTGAGGAAACTCTTCAGTTTCGATTTGAAAGCGCTTGGATTATTGCTAAGATCTTTGAATTCTTGTAGTAGCTTATTGAAAATTAATGCAGCAGTAATACTGCACAACTTTCTGCACAAGCGTCAAGGAAGTGCGATCCAAATGCATATTGGATTTCTGCCTAGTATTAACTGAGTGAAAACTGCTAAATCTTGGGAATAAGCGCATACTGCTAACACGAAACGAGAGTAAAGAATATGTATATTGAGAGGCCAGTGTCAGAATACCCAGACTAATAAACAGGGGTCGACAAGAGGTTCGCGAATTTACACCGCTTATTGCCCGAACCGCTCGGTTCTTTGAGAATGGGAAGAGTTACCCCAAAATATAATACCATACGTCATAAGCGAATGAAAATAAGCAAAGTAGACTACTTTTCATGCCTATATCTCTCTTACTTCAGACACCGTTCGAATAGTAAAAATGACAGAATTAACTCTTTGAACAAGATCCTGAACGTGGGATTTCCACGACAGTTTACTATCTACCTGGACACCTAGAATTTTGAACTGTTCATTTTCACTCTTTCTGCGAAGTTAAAACATAGGGTTTTGTTGAATTGTGTGTTAGAAAGTGTAAAAACTGTGTCTTATTGTGATTTAGTGTTTATTTTCTACAAGCTACGAACTTTTGTCATGAACTGCACTGTTTCGAACAGAGCATCCTTTACTACCAAGCTAGTGTCATCACGAAACAAAAATATTTTGGAATTACCTGTAATACTAGAGGGCATATCATTTATATAAATAAGGAAAAGCAGTGGCCCCAGCACTGATCTCTGCGGCACCCTCCCCCCCCCCCCCTCTCCCCCCTCCCTCTTTGGCCGTGCCCCACTCAGATCCCACATCATAGCCATTCTCAACACTGTAGAGAATGACCTTTTGCTGTCTGTTATTAAAGGAAGAGGTGAACCAGTTGTCAGCTACTCCCTGTATTCCATAATGGTACAACTTCTGGAGCAATAATTTGTGATCAACACAATCGAACACCTTAGTTAAATACAAAAAAGATGCCTAGCGTTCGAAAGCTTTCGTTTAATCCATCCAGGATCTCATACAGGAAAGAGAATATAGCATTTGCAGTTGTTAAACCACTTCTAAAACCGAACTGTGCATTTGATACCAAATTATGTAAAATAAAATGATCGATTATCCTTACATGCCTAGCCTTTTCAATAACTATAGCAAACACTGATGGCATAGAAATAGGTCTAAAATTGTCTACATTATCCCTTCCTCCCTTTGTATGAAGTGGCTTTACTACTGAGTACTTCAATCATTCAGGAAAGGCCGGCCGGAGTGGCCGTGCGGTTCTAGGCGCTACAGTTTGTATTTCCCTCTCTTCCGCGCTTCAGTCTGGAGCCGCGCGGCTGCTACGGTCGCAGGTTCGAATCCTGCCTCGGGCATGGATGTGTGTGATGTCCTTAGGTTAGTTAGGTTTAAGTAGTTCTAAGTTCTAGGGCACTGATGACCTCAGATTTTAAGTCCCATAGTGCTCAGAACCATTCAGGAAACTGACCATTCTGAAAGGAAAAATTACAAATATGGCTAAGTACAGGGCTCACATGCCCAGCACAGTACTTTAATATTCTGCTAGGCACTCCATCATATCCAAGAAAGCCCTTAGTCTTCAGTGATTTAATGGTTGATCCTTCGTTGTAAATTCAATCAATTTTTGTCGTACAATAAGGAATTCCACGTTTCATATAAGTGATACGATACTTTACTGTAGATCAGACAGAAATAGTCGGTGGAAGTGAAGAAGTCCTGGACTGGTAAACTCCTAACGGCAGCCTCTTGTTCCCAATTACTGTTCGGCCGTCATTGTTTTCGTTTTCCTTACCCCAAGCTTTTCAGATGAATCCAGACTTACTATCATGCAAGGTGGAGAATGCACTAAAGTTTCATGTTTAATGACCTTTTTCTATCGAAATTTGATCTGGTTATTCCAGATATTTAACATGTACTCCGTCTGATCAGAAGTATTCGGACACCCAATGTAATACGGAACTGACCACTAAATGTCATGGGCCGTGGAACCGCCAGTATAAAAGGAGGCGGCGAGTATTGTGTCGCCAGCAGAGAACCAGTAACAGCAGACTGGGTCGGTCAGGAAAGACCAAATGTTCAAATGTGTGTGAAATGTTATGGGACTTAACTGCTATGGTCATCAGTCCCTAAGCTTACACACTGCGTCACCTAAATTATCCTAAGGACGAACACACACACCCATGCCCGAGGGAGGACTCGAACCACCGCCGGGACCAGCCGCACAGTCCATGACGGGGTCAGGAAAGCTCAGTAACTTCGAACATAGACTACTAATCGAATATCACCTGAGTGACGGATTTATCAGGCATGTTTCGTTCTTTCTAAAGCTGCACAAGTCGATAGTTGATGTACTTGTGGAGAGGAAAGTAACAATAACAGATAAACCTAGAGCAGGTGGGCCGCATGTGCTGACGGACAGAGGATGGTTGTGAAAAATGCCATGAAATCAACTGGAGAAATGACTAGATTCGTGGGTTCTGAAGTGCTACCATCAGTCCAGCTAGTCCCCGTCAGCCACACATCTGTATAGTCGATGCTGAGCGACGCCTGAGGTGTTGTAATGAGCAACGCCACAGAACAGTGAATGACTGGAAACGAGTGATTCGGAGTAGTGCTATACCCTGTGGTAATCCAATGGAAAGGATTATATTTCGCGAATGCCTGGAGAACATTCCCTGCCATCATGTGTAGTGCCAAAAGCGGAGTACAGACGAGGTGTAATTGCGGTATGGTAGCGTTTTTCGCTGTTAGATTGTGGTTATTGCACTTAAGAAATCGCTAAATGCGGAAGGTTATGAACACAATTTACAGCATTGTGTACTGTGTACAGCAGGTCAGTTCGGAGACGTGACTTTATCAGCATGACAGTGCTCCATGTCGTAAAGCAGCATCTGTGAGGCAATGGTTGTGGACAATAACGTTCCTGAAATGGATTATCCTCCCCAGAGTCCCGACGTGAACCCAGTGGGACACCTTTAGGATGAGCTAGAATGTCGACTTTGCTCCAGACACAGCGACCCATACCACTATCTTCTCTCGTTGCGCTTCCTGAGGAAGAATGGGCTGTCATTCCTCCACAGACATTCAGACACCACATTGTAATTGTTTCCAGCAGAGTTAAAGACGGAGGGTGGATAGATTCCATGTTGATGACCAGTAGTAGACCTCTGGAAACTTTTGTTCAGTTACTATGCAGCTAATATCAAAGTTAGTACATTTACTGTAACTGTTTTTAGTGTACTGTTGGTGTCGTGTATATACCTTACCTGCAGAATAGAAGAACGTCAGAGAAATTCATAGAAACGAGTTTTGTTGTGTGTTAGAAAGAGATTCGGTTGTTAATCGTGTAATGA
The DNA here is from genome assembly GCF_023864345.2 of Schistocerca serialis cubense. Classification (NCBI taxonomy): domain Eukaryota; kingdom Metazoa; phylum Arthropoda; class Insecta; order Orthoptera; family Acrididae; genus Schistocerca; species Schistocerca serialis. Next base: position 367,716,547 of record NC_064640.1, on the reverse strand, counting down.
TTTTTCTCTCTGGTCCTTAGTCTTCCGTAATGGTGATCCATTGTTATTTCTATAACCTTTAAAATATCACACTGCTTAAAGTTCATTATTACTACAAAATTCGTTAAAGCTCTCTCCTTGTCTGTTATTAGCGATCTTCACAGTAACGACCTAGGATTTATCATTTTCCGTACCGCTTGGGATACTGAAAACAACTACTAAACGTGAACCAAACTACTGACGACTGCTGTTGAAGTATTGTCTAAAGATCTCGAATCCCCGAGAAATGATGATTTCAGTATTATATTTTCTTCTCCATTTTGGTAAACGTTATATAAATTACACACATCAAAATGTTTTGCATCACCTCTGTTCTACAGAAAATTGGAATAGATATCAACATAAACATCATTTCTAACCTTTTTATTGCTCATGAAAACCACAAATTGCATGTTGCACCACCATACAGCGAGACCTCAGAGATGGTGATCCAGTTTGCTGTTACATACCGGTACCTCTAATACCCAGTAGCACATCCTCTTGCATTGATGCATGTCTGTATTCATCTTGACATACTATCAACATGTTCATCAAGGCACTGTTGGTCCAGATTGTTCCACTCCTCAACGGCGATTCGGCGTAGAACCTTCAGAGTGGTTGGTGGGTCATGTCGTCCACAAACAGCCCTTTTCAATCTATCCCAGGCATGTTTGATAGGGTTCATATCTGGATAACTTGCTGGCCACTCTAGTCGACGATGTATTATCCTGAAGGAAGTCATTCACAAGATGTGCACAATGGGGGCGAGAATTATCGTCCATGTAGACGAATACCTCGCCAATATGCTGCAGATATGTTTGCACTATCGGTCGGAGGATGGCATTCACGTATCGTACAGCCGTTACGGCGCCTTCCATGACCACCAGCGGCGTACGTCGGCCCAACATTGTACCACCCCTAAACAGCAGGGAACCTCCACCTTGCTGCACTCGCTAGACGGTGTGTCTAAGGCGCTCACCCTTACCGTGTTGCCTCCAGACACGTCTCCGCTGATTGTCTGGTGAAGGCATATGCGACACTCATCAGCGAAGAGAATATGATGCCAATCCTGAGCGGTCCATTCGCTGTGTTTTTGGGCCCATCTGTTCCGCGACGAATGGTGTCGTGGTTGCAAAGATGGACCTCGCCATGGACGTCGGGAGTGAAGTTGCGCATCATGCAGCCTATGTCATCGACAGCTTCTGTATCTCTGTACCTCCCCCATGTCCGAACAACATCGCTGTGGTTCACTACGAGACACCTGGACACTTCCCTTGTTGAGAGACGTTCCTGGCACGAAGTAATAATGCGGACGCGATCGAACCGCGGTATTGACCGTCTAGGCATGGTTGAACTATAGATAACACGAGCCGTGTACCTCCTTCCTGGTGAAATGACTGGAACTTATCAGCTGTCGGACCACCTCCATCTAATAGGCACTGCTCATGCATGGTTTTTTACATCTTTGGACGGGTTTAGTGACATCTCTGAACAGTCAAAGGGACTGTGTCTGTGATACAATATCCACAGTCAACGTCTATCTTCAGGAGTTCTTGGGACCTGGGTGATGTAAAACTTATTTGGTGTGTGTATTTTCGTATTTTAAACTGACTTGAAACTCGAGATAGAAGACTGAGTAGTTTGTATATTTCCTTTGAAGTTGTAGGAAGTTGCAGGTTTAAAAATGGACATTTCTGAAAAGTTCGTCCTACAAGCTGACTGAAATGTACATGGTCGCTAATTTGAGGCCTCCTTTCTAGCTGTTCCCTCCTGTCCTCTAGATATTTTTTCCACCTAGAACGTGACTTCCAGTGACTTCCTTTGCCGAGAAGTGTCTGCGTGCTTGCGTGTATACTCTATGTTCCGTCTGCACTTTACTATTGGGAAGGAAATCCTAATATCCTGCTACGTCCTGTGATAATATCTTCAGTGTAGACTTGAGTAAAACATTAGAGAATTGGCATAATTAGTTACTTTATACTCTTGAAGTAGACTCATCGGGCTTGTCACACAGGTGGTCGTTCACGGCAACCATTCATCGCAACAGGGAACAGGACTTAGTTTCATCTGCTCTTCTTTAAGCGAATGGTTTGAGTCTGTCATATACACTCTAAGAAGGAAAAAAAAGAGACACAACGAAGGAATTATCCGAGTGGGATGGAAATCGGTAGGTGCTATGTACATGAACAGACAAACAAGTGATAACAATTTCAGAAAAATTGAATGTTTTATTCAAGAAAAAGATCTTCACGAACTGAGCAAGTCAATAACACATTGGTTCACCTCTGCCTCTTCCGCAAATAGTTATTTGGCTTGGCACTGATCGATAGAGTCGTTTGATGTCGTCCTGAGGGATATCGTGCCAAATTCTATCCAATCAAACTCGAAAACAAGCTGTAAAAACTTTAGCCGTATGCGGGCGGGCATTATCTTGCTGATATGTAAGCCTAGAATGACATGCCGTGAAGGGCAACAAAACGGTGGGTAGAATATCGACAAAGTACCGTTGTGCTATAAGAGTGCCGCGGATGACAATCAAGGGAGTCCTGCTATGAAAAGAAATGGCAGTCCAGACCATCACTCCTGGCTGTCAGGACGTATGGCGGCCGACAGTCAGGTTGGTATCCCACCGCTCTCCGGGACGCCTCAAGACGTCTTCGTTGGTCATCGAGGCTCAGGTCGAAGCGGGACGCATCGGTAACGACAATTATACTCAGTTCAATGAAATTCCAGGCCGAATGTGATCGACCCAGCGCAAACGGTCTTGCTCGTGTACGGAGGTCAATGTTAGTCGGCGCAAGGGACGCCGCGAGCTCAGCCCCGTTTCTGAGAGCCGCCTATTCTCCTTGTGGTCACCGAAGCACCAGCTGCACGTCGGTTCGATGATGGTGGATGAATACGGGGCTCTGAGTGCCTCTCTGACGATTGCTCGGTCCTCAGGTTCTGTCGTCTCTCCAGGTCAGTCTCTTCCTCCTTGACACTTTGTTCGGCCATGGTTCACCCATTCCTGCCAACATAGTCGAATAGAACTATCGCCCCTATTCAGATGTCGAGAGCGATTCGCCGATTACTCCAACTGGCTTCTTTGAACCTAAGTACATTTCCTCTCTCAAAAGGGTACATCTGCGTATATTGTTCACGCGCCCGTCTGCAAGGCATAGGTGCTGCCCAAATGAGTAGACGGAATTAAATTCGCAGAAACTTTTTATGCTCTAGTATTGACATGTCCCCTTTTACTGTCCTTACCATTAGCGCGTTGAAACTGAGCCGCAGCGTCACACAATCTTCCATGGGCGGCCAAAATTTACAATTTTGCGTTTTCCGTCGATACTTGTTGACTATCAGTTTGTGACTAATGTGCATAATTCCTTCGTGGTGCGTGATCGTGTTCGTCTTAGATGTATGACATGACGCTCTTCACGTTACTGAATCTTCTGGTAGTGTGTCATAATACCAAGTCAATGAAGATGACGATTTTTGTCCATTGTAGTAAGAAAAGTGGGCGCCTCTAGTGGCTACTGCTTACATTGTGTGTATTGTGTGTGTATTGAACCGGGGACCTAGAAACGACGGAGAGGCTTCGTCCCGCCATAGCCCGCAGTGGTTCACAACAGGCCACAGCAGTCCACCCACCCCACCGCCGCCCCACTCCGAACCCAGGGTTATTGTGCGGTTCGGCCAAATATTTGCGTGGTAGAGTAAGTATGGCGTACACGTATGTGGAGACAGTGTTTACGCAGTAATGGCCAACATAGTGTAACTGAGGCGGAATAACGGGAAACCAGCCCACATTCACTGAGGCAGCCTTAAAAACCATCCACAGTCTGGCCGGCACACCGGACCTCGACACTAATCCGTCGGGCTGATTCGTGCCGGGGTCCGGCACGCCTACCCACTCGGGAAGCAGCGCGTTAGACCGCGCGGCTAACCGGTCGGGCACTGCTTACATCATACAGAATGATTTACGATTAATTGTCCACAATTGTTATCTATTAAGGACAGGACAATACATTCGAAATCAGCGCACAACGTTCGTGCTAAGTCTCATAGATAAAGGCAACTGCGTATGTATATATCTTCTTTACCTTTTGGTAGACTAAGACTGTACACTACGTGTTGCAACCTCAGGCAGCTGTGGTACCCTAGGATATCAGCAACATGAGATCTGTAGGCAGCCCAGTGACTTTTAAATCAGCCTTAGTAAATGCTGGGCTGGTTGATTCGAAGGGACGGAAATGTTTTAGATGTTTAGAGGTAAGTTCCTATGGGACCAAACTGCTGAGGTTATCGATCCCTAGGCTTACACACTACTTAATCTAACTTAAACTAACTTATGCTAAGGACAACACACACACCCATGTCCGAAGGAGGACTCGAACCTCTGACGGGGGGAGCCACCCGAACCGTGGCAAGACGCCCTAGACCACGCGGCTACGGAAATGTGAAATGTATTTAATAATTTGTGAATGTGAAATAGAAGAACTACATTCTGATTATTCCACGTCATAAACACTGTGAGAAACGTGCAAAACTGTTGTTTTGGCTGACTTAATAATGTCTGTGCACGCCTCCTCAAAATGTGTTTATTTTCACACTTAATCTTGCGCTAACTCGTTAACAGCCAATCATAGGTTTTCACATTTATGTCTGGCATAGCTTATATTCATACTTTCCAAGAAATTGGTTTTGCGAAACCTGTTTACAGTATGTCGCGTTTCCTCCGATTTCACTAAATAATTCTTTATGGATTCAGAGTTAGATCCTTACACTAACAAAAACACCACTGCCGAGACCACCAGAGATTGTTTTTAAAAGTTTCGCATTTCTTATGAGATCTTGCCATGTCGCCAATAGAAAATTTCTTTAGAGCAGGAGTACCTATTATGAATTGAATTGGTCTTATGCGTAACTTTTAGGGGTAAGTCTTTATATATACACATCAAAAAAAGTTTAGCATCACCTCGGTTCCGAGAGGTCCGGACCCTGTACAGAAAATTGGAATAGAGATCAACTTAAACATCATTTCCACCCTTTTTATTGCTCATGAAAACCACACACTGCGTGTTGTACCACCATACAGCGAGACCTTCAGAGGTGGTGGTCCAGATTACTGCGCACACCGGTACCTCCAGTAGCACGTCCTCTTGCATTGATGCATGCCTGTATTCATCGTGGCATACTATCCACAATTTCATCAAGGCACTGTTGGTCCAGATTGTCCCACTCCTCAACGGCGATTCGTCGTAGATACCTCAGAGTGGTTGGTGGGTCACGTCGTCCATAAGCAACCCTTTTCAATCCACCCCAGGCATGTTCGATTGGGTTCATACCTGGAGAACGTGCTGGCCACTCTAGTCGAGCGATGTCGTTATCCTGAAGGAAGTCATTCACAAGATGTGCACAAGGGGGACGCGAATTGTCGTCCATGAAGACGAATGCCTCGCCAATATGCTGCCGATATGGTTACATTATCGGTCGGAAGATGGCATTCACGTATCGTAGAGCCGTTACAGCGCCTTCCATGACCACCAGTGGCGTACCTCGGCCCCACATAGTACCACCCCTAAACAGCAGGGAAATTCCACCTTGCTGCACTCGATGGACAGTATGTTTAAGGCGTTCAGCCTGACCGGGTTGCCTCCAAACACGTCTCCGACGATTGTCTGGTTGAAGGCGTATGCGACACTCATTGGTGAAGAGAACGTGATGCCAATCCTGAGCGGTCCATTCGGCATGTTGTAGGGCCCATCTGTGCCGCACTGCATGGTGTCGTGGTTGCAAAGATTGACCTCGCCATGGACGTCAGGAATGAAGTTGCGCATTATGCAGCCTATTGCGCACAGTTTGAGTCGTTACACGACGTCCTGTGGCTGCACGAAAAGCATTATTCAACATGGTGGCGTTGCTTTCAGGGTTCCTCCGAGCCATAATCCGTAGGTAGCGGTCATCCACTGCAGTAGTAGCTATTGGGCGGCCTGAGCGAGGCATGTCATCGACAGTTCCTTTCTCCTTGTATCTCTTCCATGTCCGAACAACATCGCTTTGGTTCACTCTGTGACGCCTGGACACTTCCCTTGTTGAGAGACCTTCCTGGCACAAAGTAACAGTGCGGACGCGATCGAACCGCGGTATTGACCGTCTAGGCATGATTGATCTACAGACAACACGAGCCGTGTGCCTCCCTCCTGGTGGAATGACTGGAACTGATCGGCTGTCGGGCCCCCTCCGTCTAATAGGCGCTGCTCATGCACAATTGCTTACATCTTTGGGCGGGTTTAGTGACTTCTCTGAACAGCCAAAGTGACTGTGTCTGTGATAAAATATCCGCATTCAGCGTCTATTTTCAGGAGTTCTGGGAACCGGGGTGATGAAAAACTTTTTTGGCTCTGTGTATATCTGAATAATATTCAGGAAAAATCGCATAACATTCGAATAGTAGACAACCCACTGTGACGTTTTTTAACAATAGCAATTTTTTGTGCGGTAGCTTTCTATGAACGTGTTTTGTTGAACAGTGTGTCTAATATTTGAATATAAATTATGATGCTAATATTCCCACCACTGCGACAGAGAAGTGTTGCCTTCTTCGTCTTCTAAGCACGTTAATAACCTCTTTAACTTCCTCGTCGATGACTGTGCGGTGGGTGCATGGCGTGGGTCTGCTTTCGCTTAAATGAAGCCTCAGGCCGAAACGCTCAGTGATGAAAGATGCCGACGGCGGCTATAAAACATCTCACGTGTGACCAAAGTTTTCGTCGGCTGAGTGGCGCTAGATTTGTGGGTGATAAGGACGTCGAGATAGTGCGCTGGCTGAGCGCATCTTCACTGTCAACATGAAACATTCACGCGACACTCACACGCGGCCTCTCCACCTAGGACCCTCGTTTCATCTCTTTCTCTGTCATGTAATACTTGAACTTTTATGTCTGCTGTCACAACGTCGCGGTGTCCCCCCAGCCGGCTGAGTGTTAATAAAATCCTGCCGCCAAGATAAAAAGGATGCGAGAGGAAACCGCCTCATTGGTTTGTGTATGGTTCAAGTGTTGTCGGAGGTCAAGATTTGGAAACACGAAATGTGGTGTGTGGTGCGTGGTGCCAGCTGACGTCATTCGTAGCCCGATCTTTTATTAGCACACAACCCTTTATGTTGAACTAGCGACCCGGTCCTGCTTCGCACGGATAGCATAAAGTATCTGCGGCCAGACGACTTGTTTATGGACCGCTGCGTAGAGTTAAGTCAACGAATATTATGACGTTCATATAAGCGATGTAAGCAGTGCTCGCCAGGAAAAGTTGTCCGCAGGCATGGCTGTTGTGTTCCGTGATAAATTAGGGTTTGGAGTGACATCTCATGGCGATGATGGGAGCATAGTGATGTAAGATATCTGTTTCAATCCAATTTAAATACTGCATGCGAATCGCGCGCGCGTCTGTGTGTGTGTGTGTGTGTGTGTTGTGAGTGAGAGAGAGAGAGAGAGAGAGAGAGAGAGAGAGAGAAACTGATTGATTGATGCCGGCCGTGCGCTTCTAGGCGCTCAGTCCGGAACCGCGCGACTGCTACTGTCGCAGGTTCGAATCCTGCCTCGGGCATGGATGTGTTTGATGTCCGTAGGTTAGTTAGGTTTAAGTAGTTCTACGTTCTAGGTGACTGATGACCACAGCTATTAAGTCCCATAGTGCTCAGAGCCATTTGAACCATTTGATTGGTTCAATAGTGTATATATCGGAGGCTGGCTGAGGAGGCGCAAATAAAAGGAAAAAATCAGAATAAAAACGCACGTGATATACATGGTTAGCTCGTGTTACAGCACTCCTCTAGTGAAGCTTAGTACGCACTGTGCTGCAATATTAAGGCTTGTTGGTGCTATTCTTTATCGTGGACTCTTTACGGCAAACTACTTCGTTATGCCACGCACAAAACCGTATCCAGTTCTAGGTTTGATTGAAGGAAAGCAGAAAGTTGAAAACTGAGCCATGTGCTACAATGCCGAATAAACTTTCTGTATGTAAACCAAGCAAAGTTGCTGAAGTAGCTTTTCGGGGAACATATTACTTGTAGCGTAAAAAATAAAACACCACATATTTTGAGTTTGCATGTCTTTCCGCTGTGCAGTTGTTCTCGAACAGTTGCTGGGCAACAATTGGTTAAAAAAATTGATTATTTCAAATTGTCTAACATCCAGCCTAATGATGAGGTGGTTATCTTTTCGTTGTTGGTTATATTTATAACGATACTTGGAAGCTGAATATTTCACTGCCTGTTTGGTTAAGCGTGCGAATTATCATTGTTAACCTGAGGGAAGCAGAAATTGGCAGTCTGAAACTGTCGTCATATTTAGAAATACGTCCCTCAATCATTTGTGGAAGTATTTCGGAATCTTGTGAATTCATCCGCAAGAAATTTCTGAATACAATTCAAGAAGATTGAGCCCGTGACTTTATGATGTTTAAAAGGTATAAATCTCTTTTTTGCCATTGAAAATTCGTTTACTGGTTCTCCGTAAAATTTGAAAGTGTCCAAAAATATATCTTTTGCCCCACCACGCAAAGCATCGTGTTCACATCTATGTTTGGCCCTGGGAGAGCATAAAGCTGAAAGTGGTGTCATCTGCTGCGCTGCTGAAAGACTTTTTTTATATAAACGAAGGAAAGCTGTATCCCGTGCAGAAGTAAATTTTCGGAAAACATTTTACTTCATTCATAAAGAATTGAAAACAACAAGTTTTGAATACCCGTGTTCGCTTTGCAGTTGTTCTGAAACATTTTCAATCTAACGGATGTCAGTTACGCGACTTGCATGCCGCTATCCAGTTACCCAACCAGAGAAAGAGGAGCTACAGATTAACGTGGAATCTGAGCCATGTTTCGTTTCTCGCGAATCTCCACATCATGGGGAGGTGAACGCTAGGTTTGAAGACAGAGTGAAATAAAGTGACCCAGCTGGGATTCGATCCGACACGCTCTAGGTGTCTAGCCATACGCTCTATCGCCGCATCACCAAACCAGATGCAGAGCTTGTTATGCTTTCTGTACTCCAGAGTCACTGCTGCTCTCTCGAGTTATGGAGACAATTCGTATGAAATATTTATAAATCATATACAAAAACCTCCTCGTGAAAATATATATCCACAGCGACCGTTTTCTGCACAAATGATGAGAAATTTTATGCAACGTTACGAGGTAAAAAGGGAGGTGGACTAGAGATAAGCATTCCATAGACGTCGATGTTAGAGTGCACTACCTCAGCTGGTGGATAGAGCATGGAATGGCCGTAAACCGTTGGTAAACAATCCCTAAAATCCTATAAAATAACTTACGGAGACCACGTAAAATCGTTTTCATGATTTATAGACTGTAATTTTAAATCTGTTGCTTAAAATCTGCACCATATCTCTGTGTTCCAGCATCAGAGTCTTAATGGCATTTTTTCTCTTCATTCAGAATAGTAAATAGCTGATTTATAGCTCAGGGATAATTATTTTTGCTATCCGTCAAGCTTGGACAGTATGAATTTTCCGACTCCGTCGTCGTTGTCGTAGCATGCCTGCAGGTGCACATATGACGCAAAGTTCAGTTTTCTCTTACGCGTGTGTCTGGATGAATTTTGGAAGTCAGTCAGCTCTCCTCGAATCACTACACCGTTATATACATGCGGGAATAATCGAACTGACGCCACCGATTCATCGACAGGTTAGACGACATCCCAAGGACAATTGAAAGATTATCACGCTTGTCAGATCGACGTGTAGTTAACATAAACAAAAGCCGCCATGCGCCTGCTAGAGGTGAACTTTCGAAAGCGTCTTACACAGCACCATCCCATTACGCTGCGTTGGTCACGATGCGTTCGTACGGTCTCAAGGTTTCACTCGACGGCGCCGAGCAAGGAGTGTCAGCCGGCTTCCATGCGGACGCCCGTAACGGCCGAGACAGGGCAGTGCGCGTGCGTGTTACCTCCAGGAAACTTGAGAACCTACTTTCAGCCGTTGCTGCAAACGCTTCATCACACAAAATACTAAGAGCACTGCTACAATTTACCTGTCGTTACTTAAGATGGCTTGTTTCTGCCTTATATTGGAAACGGCCGTCAGCGACTCAATAATTCTAAATTAAGAAAACAATAGAATTGCATTTAGAGCTGCTTAATACAAAGGAAAGTGGCACTCACTCAAAACCTTTTATCCCTTCGCTCAATTTCTACAGTACGGAAACGCATTTTTCACAATTAACACCTGCATGCACCCATTCCTTAGCTGTGGAACTATTTGTAGGGATACTATACACAGAAAATGGATATCGTTTCAAAACTACAGAAAATGCCCTTAAGAATAACCAAACATAGTAACTGGGCTCGCTGTAAATACGAGGGCTTGCTTGAAAAGTAATGCCTCCAAATTTTTTGTTCTGTTGTCAATATTGGTTGTGGTTTTACATGCTGTGCATATCACTCGGCCAACTTTCGGTTTCGCTGACGCAAGTTGCCTACCTCTACCGCTAGAGGGCTCTGAATTGTAGCGTGGAATACAGCGGTGTGTGACGTAACTATGTCTGTGCGCGAGAAACAGCGTGCTGTAATAGAGTTCAGAACTCTAATAAGAGTTCGTCCACACATGGAGCACCCTCTCCTTCGGCATGGCAGTGTCAGACCACACATGAGCGGTGCAACATTTGCAACAAACCGACGCCTTGGGTTCACTGACATCAGTCATCCTCCATACAGTTCCGACTTGGCCCCACCTTCGAGGACTTCACTTCGATAGTGCTGAAGCGGTGCATGCAGAGGTGAGGTTGTGGGACCGTCAAGAAAGTCAAACATTCTGCAATGACTGTATCAACTGCTCTCTCGTTGGGAGAAATGTGTTGGTGGCCTGGGTGACTAAGTCGGGAAATAAGTATGTACACATAAAGAATTCGGATACATTACTTTTCAGCACCCCCTCGTACCTGTTGCAACAGCTGGAGATCCTAACTGCCCCATGTCAGTGCCACCACCAATGTGGTATCCACATGAAGCAGAACATTAGTAACAATTATACTAATACAGAATTCGTAGTCATGAAATGAGATGCGGATACTACTTGCATCTACCGAGAGAAAGAATGAACAAAAAATAAAACACTTTTTTCTACCAGGAAATAAAACTGTAGATTAAATATCCCAAGAAGCAACTAAAACGTTGATCCCAGAATGTGATTTTCACTCTGCAGTGGAGTGTGCGCTGATATGAAACTTCTTGGCAGATTAAAACTGTGTGCCGGACCGAGACTCGAACTCGGGACCTTTGCCTTTCGCGGGCAAATGCTCTACCAACTGAGCTACCCAAGCACGACTCACGCCCCGTCCTCACAGCCTTAATTCTGCCAGTATCTCGTCTCCTACCTTCCAAACTATACAGAAGCTCTCCTGCAAAACTTGCAGAACTAGCACTCCTGAAAGAAAGGACCTTGCGGAGACATGGCTTAGCCACAGCCTGGGGGATGTTTCCAGAATCACATTTTCACTCTGCAGCGGAGTGTGCGCTGATATGAAACTTCCTGGCAGATTAAAACTGTGTGCCGAGCACTTGCCCGCGGAAGGCAAAGGTCCCGAGTTAGAGTCTCGGTCCGGCACAAAGTTTTAAAATGTTGATGTTGTGGATTGGCAAGACAGCCAACCCACTATGAGAGGAAGCCGAAAGGCACGCGTTTTAGCTCACGCAGGCTGGCGTGAGGTCTGGAACACGTCAAGGAAATGAGACTAACAAAAAACGTACGTAGCTGCTGGAATACCTAACTTTAATCCATAATTGGTGAACATCGCTCTTGACGGTACATGTTTTACAGCATCAATAGTAACTGGTAATGGCGCTTTGCTAGGTCGTAGCAAATGACGTAGCTGAAGGCTATGCTAACTATCGTCTCGGCAAATGAGAGCGTATTTTGTCAGTGAACCATCGCTAGCAAAGTCGGCTGTACAACTGGGGCGAGTGCTAGGAAGTCTCTCTAGACTTGCCGTGTGGCGGCGCTCGGTCTGCAATCACTGATAGTGGCGACATGCGGGTCCGACGTATACTACGGACCGCGGCCGATTTAAAAGCTACCACCTAGCAAGTGTGGTGTCTGGCGGTGACACCACAGTTGATACTTAAAAAGTACGTTTATGAGAACCTCTCAAACAAATAATACTTACTGGATAGTCAAAGATTATTTAGAGGACACACAGTAGGGGTTGGTAAATAATTAACACAAATTAATAATAAACACCTTTGTCATTCTACAATGTATAGTCAAAATTTAGTGTGTCTTGCTGTAACATCTTATCCCCAAGCTCTGTGACGGGTAATATACTAATCTATTCCCATATTCCTGAACTCAACATGCACATGCGGTTTATTCTGACTGCTCATGATATCCTGAGTAGGGACACCGATGTTCCTAAAATTTTCGTGAAATCATACCGCTTATCGTTCTGGCCAAGTTGTGTCTGACAACATAAGACATTCACAGTGGGTTATTATTGTCTTCATCTACATGCACACACATACCATGCAAACCATCTTACGGTGTGTGGCGGAAAATACTTGTGGTACCACTGTCTTCTCCCTATTTGCTGTTGCGTTAAGCAAGAACGATTGTTGGTAAAGCTCCGTTTGACTTTTAATTTACTCTGATTTTCTCGTTGTGGTCATTTTGCGACACGGGTGTAGAAGGAAGTAATATGTTTCCCGACTCTTTCTGGAAAGTACGCTGTCGGAGATTCAACAGTAAACCTATTTGTGACGCCCAATTCCTCTCTCGTAGTGTCTGCCCTGGAGTTGGTTGAGCATCTCTGCAATGCTCTTGCACCGACTAAACGATAAGATGACGAAACGCACCGCTCTTCGTTGGTATTTTCAGCATTCGTAATGTGGTGAAGATGTTGCTCTATGGATTATGACGCTGAGACCTCTTTATCTAGGTACTTCCATTCGGACACTCATGTACCGCGCTCTACTTTCGTGAGCGTTCTTCTGCCACTTCACGCAGAAGATACCGGTAAACTTTATATTTCTTTATAAAGTTAAGAATCTCGCTGCATCGCATTGTTCTGTAAAATTGTTCGAAACACTGCATAATATTTCTCATTGTACGAGCGTAATTAGTGCAGTTATCTTCTTTGAATTGAATGTCATGTTTGATCTTTAATTACACGTTTTGCAGTTGCCTGTGATAGCAGCAGATGTCTTTGCACTATGGGCACAGATATCCCAAATAACACCTCTATCCTTGTGGTTATGTTCTGCACTGAAAGTCCACCATGTCGGAAACAACCGAGTTTACACACATTTCCCCGTAAACTCTCTTCGCGATAGTTTTGCAGAAAGAATTGTCTGTATTTAAATACAGAATTTCTGTTCCGCCACTTTATGTTCCGAACATTGTACAGATGATTACAAAGTGGCGTCATGCCTGTAACCGTCACGAAATGGAATGGAAGTTTTCCTATCGGCCGAGTACTGAAGACGGGAGCCGGTACGATACAGAACAAGTTGCCACGAACACTAACCTTTTGTGTGTTAGTTTTTGCGTTAGTTCATGGAATACCGTTAATATTTGAATCAATTTTATGTTAAAAAAGGGGAAAAATTCGCTTGACGTCTTCCTAAGAGTCTCTCCATTCCTTGCATATCAGGCCGGCCGGAGTGGCCGAGTTGTTCTAGGCGCAACAGTCTGGAACCGCGCGACCGCTACGGTCGCAGGTTCGAATCCTGCCTCGGGCATGGATGTTTGTGATGTCCTTAGGTTAGTTAGGTTTAAGTAGTTCTAAGTTCTAGGGGACTGATGACCTCAGCAGTTAAGTCCCATAGTGCTCAGAGCCATTTGAATCTTGCATATTAGACTCCTAATTATGTAAGCGTCGACTAGATGATGATTAATTACAAACGAATAATGTTGACGGCAGTTGACGGTTTCGTACCTAGTAAATTAATAATAGATGGAACGCGTTGCCCATGGTACCCAAAGCTGGTCAGGCCACTGTCGCAGAAACGACGAAAAAGACATTTCAGATTTAAAAGGACGCACAGTTCTCGAAATTTAGTGTAGAATTCAATGTGAGATGGTTTCGACAGCTTCCACGACGAAACTCTTGTCTCGAAATCTAGCAGAAAACTCAGAGGCTCTGGTCTATGTACAGTCTACCAGTGGTAAGGCGAAATCAGTGCCTACCCTGCGTAATAGTAGTAGTAATAATACCGACGATAGCGCCGCTGAAGCAGAGCTACTAGACACGGTTTTTCAAAAATCTTTCACCAAAGATGATGTAGTATACATTCCTGAATTCGAATCAAGAACAGCTGCCAACGTGAGTAATTCGGAAGTAGCGAAGCAGCGAAGTCACATACCAAAGGCAAATCTTACGGTCCATATTGTATTCTGAAGAAATAGCTTCATTTTTAGCAATCGCATACAACCGCTCGCTCGATTAAAGATCCTTACCTAAAGACTAGGAAGTTTCACAGGTGACACCGATACACAAAAAATGTAAGTAATCCGTTGAATTGCAGATACACACAGCTTCAGTAGGATTTTGAACATAGACTATGTTCGAACATTATGACATACCTCCAATTAAAGGATGTATGGACCCATACACAGCACAGAGCAATATTGTTCTTGTGAAATACAACTGACTCTCTATTCACAATAAGTAATGAGTGCTGTCGACAGGAGATCTCCATCTACAACACACTCCGCAAGCTACCGTATGATGCACAGGGGACGGTACCTCGTATCAGTAATAGTCGTTTCCTTTCGTGTTGTTTTCGCAAATGGAGCGAAGGAAGAAACGACTGTCTGTACGGCACTGTACGAGCCGTAACTTCTCGTACGTTAGTGGTCCTTACGCTTAATGTGTGTCGGAAGTAAGTGAATAGTTCTGCAGTGGGCTTCAGATGATGGTTCTCTAAATTTTCTCAATAGTGTTCCACAAAAATAACGTCGGCTTCCCTCCAGAGACCAGAGACTCCCATTTTAGTTCACAAAGCATTTGCGTAATACTTGAATGTTGATCGATCTTACCTGTAACAAATCTAGCTGCATGCCTGTGAATAGCTACGTCTTCCTTTAATCCGACCTGGTGGAGATCTCAAACACTCGAGCACTACTCGAAAAAGGGTCGCACCAACGTCCTATACTCGTTTTCCTTTACATATGAGTCAACCATTCTCCTTCCTTACTATTGTCCTTGGGTGCCGGTTCCGTTTCTTATCGCTTTGCAACGTTACGTCTAGATATATAATCGATGTGACTATGCCAAGCAGCACATCATTAATACTATACTCGAACATAGAGGATTTTATTCCTACTCATCTGCGTTAACTTACATTTTTATGCATTCAGACCAAACTGCCATTCATCACACCAAGTACTGTCGAGTCATTCCGTATCCTCCTACAGTCACCCAAAGACTATACCTTCCCGTACACCACAACGTCATCAGCAAACAGTCGTAGACTTCCTCGCATCATGTACGTCAGATCGTATGTGTATACAGAGAATCAGAGAGGCCGTATCGAGCTACCTGGGGCACCGATCCCCGTCTCTCCGTACACCAGCCGTGAAGGAAACGTACTGGGTTCTCGTATTTAAGAAGCCTTAGAGCAACTCATATTTCTAAGAATCTAATCCGTATGCCCGGAGCTTTGTTAAGTCTGCGAGCGAGCGAGCCGGCGCAATGATCACCACAGTGGACTCGCATTCAGTAGAAAGTGGTTCAAATGGCTCTGAGCGCTATGGGACTTGACATCTGAGGTTATCAGTTCCCTAGAACTTAGAACTACTTGAACCAAACTAACCTAAGGACATCACACACATCCATGCCCGAGGCAGGATTCGAGCCTGCGACCGCAGCAGCCGCACGGTTCCGAACTGAAGCGCCTAGAACCGCTCGACCATTACGGCCGGCTCTCGCATTCAGTAGGACGAGGGTCCAAACCCGCGTCCGGCCATCCTGATTTAGGTTTTCCGCGAGTTCTCGAAATCGCCAAAGGAAAATGCCGGGATGGTTCCTCTGAAAGGGCACCGCCGATTGTCTTCTCCATCCTTTCCAAAGCAGAGCTTGTGGTTCGCCTTATCGTTGTCGACGGGACGTTAAACACTAATATCCTCCGCCTGCCAACAGTCTGCGGTGGGGCAGCGTATCAAACGCTTTCCGGAAATCTAGGAATACGGAATCTGCCTGTCGCCCTTCATCCATGGTTCGCAGGATATCGTGCGACAAAATGCCAAGCTGGGTTTCGAACGAGCAGTGATTTATAAATCCTTGCTATATATGAAGCTATTCCGTCTCAAGGAAATATATTGTATTCTAACGCAGAATACGTTCAAGAATTCTGCAGCAGACTGATGTTCAGGACGTGGGTCCCTAATTTTGCGGATCCGTTCCTTTAATCTTCTTACACACAGGTGCCACCTGCGCTTCAATCCAGTCGCTTGGCACTTCGCGCTGTGTGAGAGATTAGCTATAGCCTAAAGGCAAGCTAAGTAAGGGGCAGTGCCGAAGAGTACTCTCTGTAAAACCAAAGTGGAATTGCATCTCGACGTGGTGACTTACTTATTTTCAACTCTTTCAATGCTTCTCTACGCCAGTGATGCCTACTACTATATCTGCCATACGAGAGTCCGTGGAACGATCAAATGACGGTATGTTTTTACGATCCTCCAGCGTGAATGATTTCGTAAACGCTGAAATTTAAAACGTCAGCTTTCATGTTGCCAACTTCTATTGCCACACCAGACCGGTCAACGAGCCTTCGACCCGCATTGCAATGTTGAGTAAGACGAATATTTCCTAGGGTTCTCGGCAAAATCTTCTGCTAAGGTATGGCGGTAGAAATTTTTGTATGCTTTTCCATCCCTAATCTACTTATTCGGCAAATACTCCTCAATAGCACGATTTACAATAAGTTTAAACATTTCCTTTAATTCCCCTACGGCCGTCGTATTGGAACTGAATGGTGTCCATTCACTGTCTACGTGGGATGCTAAAAACTACTTATCTGCTCTTTCTAGCAAGAATACTGTCCTAGTCTTCTTGATGGATTTATTATCTTCGTTAAACATCGTCGCTATGATGAAATCATGATCACTAATTCCTGTCTCTATTCTGCCACTGTCAATAAGGTCAGGGTTGCTTGTAGCTATAAAATCTACAATATTTCCACTGCGTGTGGGCTGCGAACTAGCAGATCAAGACAGTTTTCGCTAAACATGTTCAAAATTACTTCACAAGAATGTCTGTCCGTACCACCTGCAACGAATCCATAGACGTCACCGTTTATACCCGGTAGGTTAAAGTTGCCCCCAACTACGCTGCTCTGCAAAACTTAAGGACATGGTAGATAAAGTAACGTAACATATTAAGTAGTCGGTAGAAATGAATGAAAGTGCGCGAGCATGTTGCCGGAGGTCCCCCGGTCGTGGACATAAAGTTGGACGTCACATGGCGTGAGATCAGCGTGACCATATCTCCAAATGGGGCTGGCCCCGGATCAAGAGGCAGTTCAACAAACGGGAAAAAGACAGTGTGTGTCATTTAGCGAGCAGTTACGATGCACTGTCGTTGGATTCCTCATTACAACATGGGCCGGAGACTTAGGTTGAGTTCACACGAGGAAAAGTGATCGGGAAACGGGAAGGCGGACGAAGTGTGGCGAGTATAGCTCAGAAGTTCAGTACTGCTCACAGCATTGTTTCACGCGCAAGGGGCAGTCCCGAACCACAGACACTGCTGGCTGATGGAGATGTGGTCTACCACGGTCAACTACAGCAGCGGATGACAGCTACATTGTACAACACGCAAGAAGGGACCCGCGACAAACAGCTGGTGAAATTGCGATCGGCCGGCCAGAGTGGCCGAGCGGTTCTAGGCGCTACAGTCTGGAACCGCGCGACTGCTACGGTCGCAGGTTCGAATCCTGCCTCGGGCATGAATGTGTGTGATGTCCTTAGGTTAGTTAGGTTTAAGTAGTTCTAAGTTCTAGGGGACTGATGACCTCAGAAGTTAAGTCCCATAGTGCTCAGAGCAATTTGAACCAAGCTATTTTTGAAATTGCGATCATATTCAACAGGACTGCAAGGCACGCAGCCTACATCTGCTTCTACATGGATACTCCGCAAATCGCACTTATATGCCTGGCGGAGGGTTCATCGAACGACCTTCAGAATAATTCTCTACGATACCAAACTTGAACAGCGCACGGAAAAAAACGAACACCTATATCTTTCCGTGAGGGCTCTGATTTGCCTTGTTTTATTATGATGATCGTTTCTTCCTATGTATGGTGGCGCCAACAAAATATTTTCGCATTCGGAGGAGAATATTGGTGATTGAAATTTCGTGAGAAGGTTCTGCCGCACCGAAAAACTCCTTTGTTTTTATGATGTCTACGCCAAATCCTGTATCATGTCAGTGACACTCTGTCCCCTATTTCGCGATAATACAGAACGTGCTGCCCTCCTTTGAACTTTCTCGATGTACTCCGTTAATCCTATCTGGTAAGGATCCCAGATCGCGCAGCAATTCTCCCAAAGAGAATGAACAACCGTAGTGTAGGCAGTCTCTTTAGTAGGTCTGTTACATTTTCTATGTGTTCTGCAAGTAAAACACAGTCTTTGTTTTGCCTTCCCCACAGCATTTTGTATGTGTTCTTTCCAATTTACGTTGTTCATAATTGTAATTCTTAGGTATTTAGTTGAATTTACGGCCTTTAGATTTATCGTGTAATCTTTTAGCACACGAATGTGTGGATGACAAACTTTTCATTATTTAGGGCCAATTGCCAATATTTGCACCATACGAATATCATATCTAAATTGTTTTGCTATCGGTTTTGACCTTCTGACGACTTTACTAGACAATAGACCACAGCATCATCTGCAGACAGCCTAAGACAGCTGCTCAGATTCTCCTAAATCATTTATATAGACAATGAACAGCAGGGAGTCCGTAACACTACCTTGGGGAACGCCAGAAGTCACTTCTGTTTTACTCGATGACTTTCCGTCAATTACTATTAACTGTGCCTTTCTCGTATGAAATCACTAATCCAATCACATAACTGAGGCGATATTCCATAAGTACGCAGTTTCACTACAAGCCAATTGTGTAGTACAGTGTCAAAGACCTTCTGGAAATCTAGAAATACGGAATTAATTTGTACGGTATCAGTTTGAAATCCCTTGTCAGTTGCACTAAAAACTTCGTGTGTGTAAAGAGCTAGTTGTGTTTCGCAAGAACTATATTTTCTAAACCCGTGTTGACTGTGTGTCAATAGACCGTTTTCTTCGAGGTAATTTATAATGTTCGAACACAATATATGCTCGAAAGTCCTACTGCATATTGACTTTAATCTCACGCTCCACGGCGGAACGTCGACTACGTGGCGGTGGTCTCTTTGCCCGACGACCAGTACATTGCGTCCAGCTGACACTCGCAGTTTGGCGGCACCGTTTGCGATGGCGCCAAGAGAATAGAGAGTGGAACAATGAGGAGTGGGGTCGCATGACCTCGGATGAGAGCAGATCCAGTATGAGTTGTGATTTTGGATGTACCCTCATATGGCGTGAGTGGGCAACACGCAATGCCGTCGGCCACTGCGTTATCTGTGATGAGGGGTATAGTCTGAAATTTCGTATTCTCTTCACATTGTAGATCTCGAAATACTGAATTTCCCAATGATTTCAGAAATGAAATGTCCCAGGCGTCTAGCTCTAACTACCATTTCGCGTTTAAAGTCTTAATTTCCGTCGTGCGGCCATAATCACGTTGGAAGCCTTTTCACACGAATCATCTGAGTACAAAAGGAAGCTCTGCCAATGCCCTGCCCTTTTATACTTTGTTTACGCAATACTACGGCCATTTGTGAATGTGGATCTTACTATCCCATGACTTTCGTCACCGCAGTGTATTCCGACGCCAGCGCGGTCGAAACCTGCTGGATGGTCGTCGGTGCATGTTCCAAGAGCTCCTCCACCTGCGCTGTTCGACGCAGTCGAGCATTGTCAGCCATAAAAATGACGTCAGGGCCGAAACATCCCTCAAAAGACGCAAATGGGGAAGAAGTACAGTGCGACAATAATGTTGACCGGTGAGTGTACAGTGTTAAAATATCTGCAGGTCACAAAGCCTGGCCGGCCGCTGTGGCCGAGCGGTTCTAGGCGCTTCAGTCCGGAACCGTGCTGCTGCTACGGTCACAGGTTCGAATCCTGCCTCTGGCATGGATGTGTGTGATGTCCTTATGTTAGTTAGGTTTAAGTAGTTCTAATGTTAAGTCCCATAGTGCTTAGAGCCATTTGAACCATTTTGTCAGAACGCCCATGCAACATTATGCGTCCCCACACCTTTATCCGTTAGGACAGTGTGTCGAAGTTTGGCGTTAATGGGCTATGGCAGCAGACGACCGACACGAGTGCCTTTGCTAACTGGATAACGATGTCGCCTTCAGCGCCTCTCCTGGGCTCGTGGCCATATCGGTTGGACCCTAGACGACTGGAAAACCGTGGCCTGATCAGACGAGTCCCGATCTGAGTTGGTAACAGCTGGTGGTACAGTTCGAGTGTGGCGCAGACCCCACGAAGGCATTGGCCGCGGTTGTCTACGAGGCACTGCGCAGCTGGTGGTGGCTACATAATATTGTGGACTGTGTTTACATGGAATAGCTTGGGTCCTGTGGCCCAACTGAACCGACCATTGACTGGAAATGGTTATGTTCGACTACATGTCGACCATTTGCAACCATTCATCGACTTATGTTCCGAAACAACGATGTCATGTCACCGGGCCACAACGGTTCGGGATCGGTTAGGAGAACATTCTGGACAGTTCGAGCGAGTGATTTGGCCACCCAGATCGCCCGACATGAATCCCATCGAACAGTTATGGGACATATTCGAGAGGTCAGCTCGCGCACAAGCTCCTGTACCGGCAACTCTCTCGCAATTATGGACGGCTATAGGGGCAAGGGACTTCCAACGACCCCTTGAGTCCATACCACGTCGAGTTACTGCACTACGCTGGTAAAAAGGAAGTATGACACGATATTAGTAGATATCCCATGACTTTTGTCACCTAAGTGTGGAACGACCTACCACAGGAAGTGCTTACCAGCCTTGTGACTGCCATGGGATCACGTTGCATAGCATTTACGGCTGTTCGTGGTGATCACACACCGTATTAAGAACCATGCCTTCTATTATATCCAGGGGACCATCGTAAATTGCTGTGACTATGTCATTATTATCTTCGAAAAAACTTGTCATTTATGTTCGTCTTATTGCGTTTTTCTTTCATTTGCCTTCTGTACTCTACTGTAGCAGTTCTTACTATGTGTGGACAAACTTACATAGAGCTTCGTTACTTTGTAAGGACACTTCATGTGAAAGTTACTTTCGTTCGTAAGTTTTCCACACCAGCGTAATATTGTATGATCTGGGTATTTCCACCCATTTCTTTGAATGATTCTAAACGGTCACGGTGGTAGCGGGTTGCCGGTAAAAAGCCGATAGTTGAGTTCATTTGCCCTGTTACTCACATCCATCCTGGTACTACTAACTTAAGAAATAAACTATAGCAGCAGACAAAGAAAACTAAGTAGGTAACTTGCCACTATCTTGGCGTGACACCAAGCCTGACTGAGCTGTGGCCGACAGCTGGTGGCCGTTCAAAACAAATAAATGACAACTGCGATCCAAAGTTGATTCGATATTGATAGGTTTCCAGAAGGCTTTTGACCCCGTTCCTCACAAGCAGCTTCTAATGAAATTGCGCGCTTGTGGCGTGTTGTCACAGATGTGCGTCTAGATTCGTGATTTCTTGTGAGAAAGGTCGCAGTTCGTAATAATTGATAGGAAATCATCTATTGAAACCCAGGTGATACCGGGGGTTCCTCAAGTATGTGTCATAGGCAGTCTGCTGTTCTCAATCTATATAAAATATTTAGGAAACACTCCGAGCAACATTCTTAGACCGTTTGCGGAGATACTTTCGTCCACCGTCTAGCAAAGTCACCATAAAATCAAAACTAATTACAAAATGCTTGAAAAGATAGCTGCATGGCTTGCAAAGTGGGAATTGACCCTGAAAAATAAAAACTGTGTGTGTTTCCCACACGAGTACTAAAAACTGATTTCGGTTACACGAGAAATCATATAAACTGAAAGGCTGTCTATTCTACTAAATACCTATCGATTATAATTACGGAATACTTAAACTGGAACCGTTTGGTTTGGTTAGGTTAGTGTTTTTTTAACGTCCCGTCGACAACGAGGTCATTAGAGACGGAGCACAAGCTCGGGTTAGGAAAGGATGGGGAAGGATCGGCCGTGCCCTTTTAAAGGAACCATCCCGGCATTTGCCTGAAACGATTTAGGGAAATCACGGAAAACCTAAATCAGGATGGCTGGAGACGGGATTGAACAGTCGTCCTCCCGAATGCGAGTCCAGTGTGCTAACCACTGCGCCACCTCGCTCGGTACTGGAACCGTCACATGTAAATTTTTTTCGGGAATGTAAACTCTGCTTTATTGGCAGAATACGACTATATCCAACAAATTTGGTAGAGAGACTGTCTACGCTTTGCATTTCCGTCCTCTTCTGGAGTATCGCTGCAGGATATGGGATCTTTATCATAGAGAATTGACTGAGGACATCAGAAAAAGTCAAAGAAGGGCAGCAAGTTTTGTATTATCAAGAAAGAGGGGTGAGACGGATACGATACGCGAATAAGGGTGGCAATCATTAAAACATAAGTGTTTTTCTTTTGGGGCGAGATCTTTTCGCACATTTACAATCACCACCTTTCTCTTCCGAATACCAAAATATTTTGTTGACTCCCAGACAATTAGCGAGTAATGACCATCGTGATAAAATAACAGAAATGAGAGCTCGCATGGAAAGATTTATGTGTTTAATTTTCCCGCATGCTAATCTAAAATGTAATAGTCTGAAAGTGATTCTATGAACACTCTGGCAAACACCTAAGTGTGAACTGCAGATTAAACGTGCAGTTGTAGATGTAAATTGTTATGGAAAAGTGTTACGTGCTTAGATGTACAACACCTTATATTGTACAGAAGGTTCGTTTTACAATAAATATCAGTGTGAAACCTTCGAGACATGCCATCACGAGTTATGCTGTTTCCTGGCATAACTACATTACTCGAACCATTTCTTGGACTGGCCATACAGTGGCACTGATACTAGCTATTGTTCCCTAAAAAATTCAAAAGCCTAATTCTTCTACGCTTTAAAAAATCCTGTAATTTTGCAAGGATGCACGACCCTTGCGAATATGACTACTTTTTCGAAGAAAACTGTTCGAAACTGCTGTAACTTTAGAATTTTTTTAATGTCATTTTTGGCTAAGAGGGGAAATGAGTTGCTCTCTTCTCATAGTAGCATTCAAGTCAGCAGGAAGTCTTACTACCAGCATTCTGGTTATCAAAACAACCAAACTACCAGAAGTAACCTTAGACAATGAAAATCATAACATCTATAATTAATATTTTCTAGTAATCTGTAATTCATTCGTAGATGAACCTACCCACCACTTCATTTGCGACATTACATTTCTGTCAGTGCTTCATTGACTTAGGTTTGTACAGACAGGCATCCCCCGACAAATATGCTAGTCATCAAAATTTATGGTTCTCGTCTGTAACTCCTTTGCAACATCTTGAAAGCTAGTGCCATTCTTCCTTCTAGAAGATATATTCTCAGACCGCGAATATGATTAGAAATCGTCAGTACAATTTATTAGTGTCGTTTGAAAATTTGTGCCGATCAAGGACTCGAATCCAGATTTCCCGCTTAGCACCAGCTGCCGCTTTAACCACTTCGGCTGTACGTACACACCTCCCAGACCGACCCAGTCCTCCATGTCGCAACGAGTGCCTACGTCCCGCACTCGCACACTTTGCCTGAATCTCGCACAAGAAACTTTATTATTATTATTATTATTATTATTATTATTATCGCGGCCTACGTAGACATCTAATACCATTTTGCAGTGTGCGTATTTTGCTGATGCGTCTCAGAAGGACATTGCAAAGTACACTGTAAAATACAGAAATTGCAAATAGTATCCTTGCTTTTCATGCACCCACACTGCGTAAGGTTTCATTGCTAATTATGTATTTTTTACCTCACTCGTTGCAGCCCAGTTTGTCCCTTTTCAAGTCACCATTTTGCTTAACATATTTGTCACATTAATTTGATTTTTTTATGTTCGACTTTCATATATTTGTCCTTGGAAATACTTGCTTTCGATTTGGTGTTCTGGATCTGAATGTATTTTGTACGTTATTTCTTTAGCTTCCCTTCATTGTCTTCTCCCATATGAACTTCGTTTACTTAAACAACAGCTGGTGGATGGAAGTGGCCTACCTATTTCATCATAGAGCTTAGCTTTCTGCTTCGACAAGTAGCCAAAAATGTTCTGCACTTTTAGATGATTGCCTCCTTCGCTCTTCATATCACCGGATATAATTTTCTCCCTTTCACATTAATTCTGGTTCTACATAGCACTTTCTCGTTTGTTATTTAAGCGTTCTTTTCTGTTTCTCGAGAGGTCACTTGCAATAATTTGTTAATCTTTGTTTCTCCATTGACAGTTTCTCCTGTTCCTGGGTTGAGGATCTTGGTATAAAGCTAACGAAACACTTCGCCGCGTCAGTCCATTCTCCATCTTAAACTATTATATTCTACATTCTTATATTTTGACACAGCTATGGTTTTTCCCTGCACTTTGTCTACACATGTTACGTATATTGTTGTAGAGTTCACCTCTGTGATCGTATTCGCCACAAATTTTGACTGAATAATGTATGTGAATGTGAAGTCATTATAGTTGTCATCATGGAACTCTACTTCCGAAATGGAATTAGGTTACCCACTCAGTTCTAAATAGTTGCTGCCATTATAGTAAGTTTTTCCTCTGTTCACAGAGTGGAAGATAGTTAAGTGACATTTGGAGAAGCTTTTTAAGCCTAACTCACGTCTTTTTGTATAATGGTCCGATATTCACCAGTAGTAGCAATCAGAAATTGGCGTCCTTTAAGTGAAATTTCGTAAAATATTGATGGGAGTAGTTTAGTTACACTGAGTTACCTTTACTCATTTAGCCTTCTACAACCAATGTCCACAATGAAAAGCACGTAAGTTCGAAATCTGATACTATTCATAGGTAATTGGAAATTTGTGGTAAGGTCTTATGGGACCCGCCCGTCACCCTGGGGCATCAGGACTCCCGGCAATGACCATCCTGCTAGATGGCCTTTCTACATCTACATTGATACTCCGCAAGCCACCCAACGGTGTGTGGCGGAGGGCGGAGGGCGACTGGGTGGCGCCCGTGGTCGGAATGGGTGGCATCAGGGCGGACGACACGCGATTTAAGCGTAGTACATCATCTCTTGCTGGTGGTCAAACACCAGCAATCTCTAAGCGTTCACGGGCCCAATTCAACGCACAGAAGTATGACCCCAAATCGTTCCCCTCCCTGGCTACACCATAGGAGGAACGTCAGGCTAAGGATGGTATCGGCTCTTCATCGCCCCGGTACCTTGTATGTTCGAGAGCTGATGGGGAATCTTCCATGACAATGAAGTCTCAGTTTCTTGTTGAGCATTTAGAGGACAGGTTTGGGGAGGTGTCCTAAATGAGATCTGGGTCAGTCTTGATCAAAACAGCATCCTCTGCCCAGTCACAGGCGTTACTCGCTTGTGACAAGCTGGGGGATATTTCTGTAACTATCACGCCCCATAAGAGCTTAAATATGGTCCAGGGTAACATATTTGCCAGGGACCTTCTTTTGCAGTCTGACGATGAGCTGCGCGCCAATTTAGAGCGGCGAGGTGTACATTTCGTTCGGCGTGTCCAATGGGAACCGAGGGATAATCACGTTGCCACCGGTGCCTTCATCTTGGCCTTCCAGGGTGATACATTAGCCAAAAAGGTCAAGGTGATGGTCTACCGCCGTGATGTAAAGTCCTATATCCCCCCCCCCCCCCCCTCAATGTGGTGCTTCAAATGCTGGAAGTTTGGCCTTATGTCTTCCCACTGTACTTCCAGCGTCACATCTCGAGATTGCGGTCGCCCATCACATCCCAATACTCCGTGTGCCCCGCCTCCCGTCTGTATCAGCTGCAGAGACCACCATTCGCTTTGCTTGTCTTATTGCAGGATTCTCCAGAAAGAAAGGAAAATCATGGAGTAAAAGACCCTAGACCAACTCACCTTCACTGAGGCTAACAGGAAATTTGAATACCTGCATCCTGTACATATGACATCGTCTTATGGCGCCGCTACAACAGCTCTAGCCCCATCAGCTCCGCCACCCCAGTCACCTCTCAGAGCCGGAAGACTACACGTGCCCTCTTGATGGTGGGGGACACTTCCCTCCCCTCTTGCTCCTGCACCACCTACTTCGGGAGCAACACTCCCCCAACGACAGTCCCCACTCCTCAGCTGGAGAAGCTTAAGTCTTCTTCGGCTCCTCTCGCTAGGAAGTGGTCCCTTGGGTTACTCCCTTCTCAGGTTCGTGCTAACGGGAAAGATGACACCCACCAGTAGCTGAAGAGCCCAAAAGCAGCTGGTCATAGGGCTTCACGCTCAACCTCAGTCCCGGAGACTGAATCAGTGAAGTCCTCCCAGCCAGGAAAACCCAAGGAGCAGCGTTGAGAAATCCAAAAAGATGATCCCCAAGGCCAAGGGAATTTCGGTGGCACCCACACCACCGCTACCTACAAGCGCCGAGGAAAGCAGCGGGCACACACCTTTGAATACCGAAAGTGGTGACCCGTGTGTCAGCACTATCAACAGAGATGTCCAGTTTTGCAGCGAGGTGTTTGATTATGATCCCTCTATCACCTCGAATAAGTGGGTCCCCACGTTCCAATATTGCAGGAGTCACAACTGTGTGCGGCCGGCCAGCGTGCGGGATATCGGACAGGTATGCGCGACCTTATTGCGATTATGACAGACGTCTCGCTCATAAATATCTACGATGCTTTGGTTTTCTGGAAAAAGAAATTCAATGATAGCTCTCTGCTTGGAACGCACCTCCGTTACAGACGCCGTTCTGAAGTCTACCACGTGTCGGAACTTCAGAAACCATAGGGACTGAAGCGGGAATAGTCCACGAAGTCACACAACAAACTAACGCATTTTTTCACCGAAACTGTCCGGAAGAAAAAGTGTTGCATTACTTAGTAACGCTCCTCGTAGGTATTACAAACTCCTCAGGAGGTGTCTTTATGTTTAATCACAGTTCTTCGAACATATCGAATACTGCCACTTCGTATCGTTATTTGCTGATATTTAATACATGTGACTGGACCCAAAAGATAATTACAGATGTTATATTCTGATAAAATGAGATGATTTTCTCTTTCAGGAGTCAGATGTTCGGATAACAGATCTCCATCTACATGTAAACTCAGCAAACCAACGTGAAGTGCATGACGGAAGGTGCATCCCATTATACCAGTTATTAGAGCTTCTTCCCATTCTATTCACGTACGGAGTGCGAGAGGAATTATTGTTTTAATGCCTCTGTGCATACTGTAATTATTGTAACCTTATCCTCACGATCCCTGTATGAACGATGAGTAGGGGGTTGTATATTCTTAGTCACGGTGTAAATATCTACGGAGCTCCTCCATTTCGGCAAGGCTGACGATTCCCTTTATAACAGTGGAAACATACATGAAAACAGGCAAGCAAAGACCACTTATTGACGATGTTTTTTGGTTGTTTGGCCTCGTTTGTTATATTTTACTTCTAAAGAGAATTTTCATTTCGACGCGCAGTACGGAAATAAATTTTCTGACTCGCGGTCACACAATACGAAAAAGTGGGAGCGTTAGAAACTCTTTTCAAGAATTCACACAGAATGTTTTTTCGAGACGTATTCTCGCGAGGCCGGGAGAGAGCGGCGGTTATCAGCTGAAGCCCTGCGGGGGTTAAGGGCGATGTTAAATTGAGTCTGACTGTGCGGTATGTGCCCGCAGCCCGCGGCGCGCCTCTACCTGCGGCTATAATGCGCGTTATATATTAAAGTGCGTGCCTTTGTCACATGCAGATTTGTCCTCATCAGAGCGAGCATTAGCTTAACAAAGGCGGCGCTGCAATAATTAGGATAGCAGGGGAGGAAGGCCGTGTCGGCCAGCGGGGGAGGCGAGATGGCGGCAGATAGGGTAGCGAGCGATATATCACGGCGCCGGCCAGCGGCCGCTCTCTAATAAAGTCATAAACAGCGCCGCTCATTAGCACGCGCGCCACGCCCCTCCCTGCCCTAATACCAATCCCCGTGACCTAGAACCGCCAAACTCCAGCTCCGAGGGAAGTATCCGGACCCTTGTGCTCGCAGGTGCCTCAAAGTTACACGAAAACAACCTACTCTTTGCCTATTATATCCTGAATTACACACATCAACAAACGTAACTAGTTTTCATGACAGCCAACTGGCTATTCTTGACAAAACGGGGAAAGAGAAATAAATGGGGAAGAAAGTCACAGCTTGATTATCAGTGTTTCAGTTATCACCTAAAGATCTTCATTGCGATCTCAACACAACGCGTTTCAGTCGCGCGCGAACGCATCTCAAATTACCGTATGTACTGGTGTAGAAGCGGAAAAAGGTGGGGGGTTACATAGTGTGCAACCCCACTCCCCTTTCCCTTTCCCTTTCCTTTTTTCCCGAATCCCACACTTACCGTTCCCGTTTCATCTGTGAATTGTGTGCCGAAAGAACAGCTGGCAATACAATTCAAAATTTGTCGTTCTGTCCAATAATACAAAGAAACAAGGTAACTAAAATGTGAAGAAACTGTGATAGTCAAGCACTTATCATTGGTACGTCATGTGGAGACGAAATTTCGTTCTCCACTCCCTTTCGCCCATTCTGATTTGTGGCAATGGTGCGCGACCATCCTGCAGTAACGGGTAGCACGGGGTCAGAAATTCCTAGCTTCGATTTCGGGCGTCATGTGAAAATACACAGACAATCGTTTTGGTGGTTCATTGGCTATTTTCACACAGATGCTTGGTTTACTAGCGTTATGAGCATAGTCGCGGAGTGATTGACGCTTCCTTTTTAAAATTTAAAGTAAAAACTGGCTTAGTACTTACACTTTTGTGTGCTACTTGGAAGGATCCGGTGTCGCTGTTGTTAGTATGGCTACTGTAATTTTTTTGGCTGCTCGACTAATTTTCAAGTTCATTGAGTAACTCTTACACTGGGTGAAAAAAAAGAGGATTTTTCAGTTAGTTGTGAACAAGGTAGAGTCAGGCGTTCATATTACTCCAGATTATAATCACGTTAAAACATCAGTTTTGATGGACGAGTCTTTCTTACCTAACATTAAGAACCATAAAAATCCTGTGTTACTATCTATTTGCGGTAAAATATTTTTATTCGTTAGCAAGAATTCATTTCTCAGTCAGTCAGATTACAACATCCATACTGAATCAATTAGATCTTCAAACTCACTTATTATTGAGGAATTTTCTGGGCCATAAAGAGGTATTTCTTCAACCGTCATGTTGTTGTGAAAGCTAACACACTGAGCTGACGAAAGTCGTGGGATACTTATTAATATCGTGTTGGGCCTCCTTTAGCCCAGCTAGTCTAGCAACTCGCCGTGGCTTGAACTCACCAAGTCGTTGGAAGTCCCTTGCAGAAATCTTGAGCAACACTGCCTCTGTAACCGTCCATAATTGCGAAACTGTTACCGGTGCTAGATTTTGTGCACGAACTGCCCTCTCGATTATATCCCATAAATGTTCGATGGTATTCATGTCGGGCGATCTGGGTGGCCGGATCATTCGCTTGAATTATCCAGAATGTTCTTCAGACGAGTCTCGAACAAGTGTGCCTCGATGACATGGTGCATTGACATATATAACAATGCCATCGTTGTTTGGGAACATGAAGTCAATGAATGGTTACAAATGGTCTCCAAGTAGCCGAACATAACCATTCCCTATCAATTACCGGTTCAAAAATGGTTCAAATGGCTCTGAGCACTACGGGACTCAACATCTTAGATCATAAGTCCCCTAGAACTTAGAACTACTTAAACCTAACTAACCTAAGGACATCACACACACCCATGCCCGAGGCAGGATTCGAACCTGCGACCGTAGCAGTCCCGCGGTTCCGGACTGCAGCGCCAGAACCGCACGGCCACCGCGGCCGGCGATTACCGGTTCATTGGACCAGAGTACATTCCATATAAACATAGGTCACACCATTTTGGAGCCACCATCAGCTTGCACAGTTCGTTGTTGACAACTTGAGTCCATGGCTTCGTGGGGTCTGCGCCACATTCGAACCCTACCATCAGCTCTCACGCACTGAAAACGGGTTTTATCTGACCGGGCCACAGTTTTCCAGTCGTCGAGGGTCCAACCGATATGGTCACGAGCACAGGAGAGGCGCTGCCTGCAATGTCGTGCTGTTACCAAAGGCACTCGCGTCGGTTGTCAGCTGCCATAGCCCATTAACGCCAAACTTCGCCGCATTGTCCTAACGTATATATTCGTCGTACGTCCCACATTGATTTCGTCTGTTATTACGCGCAGTGTTGCTCGCCTGTTAGCAGTGACAACCCTACGCAAATGCCTCGGCTCTCAGTCGTTATGTGAATGCCGACGGACACTGCGCTGTCCGTGGTGAGAGGTAACGCCTAAAATTTAGTGTTCTTCGCACACACATCTCGCTGTGGATCTCAAATATTGCATTCTCTAACGATTTCCTAAATGGAACGTTCGATGCATCTATCTCCAACTGCCATCCGACGTTCAAAGTCTATTAATTCCCGTGATGCGGCCATAATCACGCCGGAAACCTTTTCACATAAATCATCTGAGTACAAATGACAGCTCCGCCAATGGAGTGCCGTTTTGTACCTTGTGTACGCAATATTGCTGCCATCTGTATGTGCACATATCGCTGTCCTATGACTTTTCTCATTGCGTTTAACCATACACCATAACCACATTTACCACAATTGTAAAATTATAGTGTCTGTTTTAATATTTAAATTTTGATCAAATTGCAGATCACTAGAAGCTTCGTGGGGCTCAAATCTCCGTCGAGACGCTCAGATAAAGGTTTTTAGTCGTGTCCTTAAATCACTTCAACCTAATGGTGGGATGGTACTTTTAAACAGGTCACTGCCGATTACTTTTCCGATCTTTGCACAACTGAGCTACTGCTCAATCTCTAGTCCTAAAGATATCAGCTTGACTTTAATGTCGAACCTCCCTCCCTCCCTAGGAACTTCAGCGACGGACAACATCGATATGCAGCAGGATTTTGGAATATATATTGTGTTCGAACATTGCGAATTACCTCGAAGAGAACGGTCTATTAACACAGAGTCAGCACGTATTTAGAAAATAACGTTCTTGTGAAACAGAACTTGCTTTTTTCCGATACAAAATGTTGCTTGCTATCGAGAAACGATTTAAAACTCTTTCCGTATTTCTAGATTTCCAGAAGGCTTTAACACTGTATCTCACAAGTGACTTGTAATCAAATTGCGTGCTTGCGGAATATCGTCTCATATATGCGACTGGATTTGTAATTTCCTATCAGAGGGGTCGTAGTTCTTAGTAATTGACGGAAAGTCATCGAGTGAAATGGAAGAGATTTCTGATTTCCCCCAAGGTATTGTTATAATCCCTCTGTTGTTCCTTATCTCTACACAGACAATCTGAGCAGCCGTCTTAGGTTGTTTGCTGATGATGCTGTCGTTTATCGTCGAATAAAGTCATCAGAAGATCAAAACTTATTGCCAAACCATTTAGATAACTGTATGGTGTGAAAACTGACATTTTGCCGTAAATAATGAAAAGTGTGACGTCATCCACAGGAGTGCTAAAAGGAATCCGTAAAACTTCGGTTACATGATAAATCAATCAAATCGTAAATTCCAGTAAATACCTATAATTACAATTACGAACAACTTAATTTGGAAAGAACACATTGAAAATGTTTTGGGGAAGCTGACCCAAAGACTGCGCTTTATATGCAGAACGCTTAGCAGATGCAACAGCTCGACTAAACAGACTGCCTACACTAAGCTTGTCCGTCGTCTTTTGGAATACTGCTGGCGTGGGATCCTGACCAGATAGGATTAACGAAGCACTTTGAGAAAGTTCAAAGAAGAGCAGCGCGTTTTGTATTACCGAAAAATGGGAGAGAGAGTGTCATGCACATGATACAGGATTTGGGATGCACACAATTAAAATAAAGGCGTTTCTCTCTTTGCGGCGGTATCTTCTTACGAAATTTCCATCACCAACTTCCTCCTCCTTATGCAAAAATATTTTGTTGACACTGACCTACATGGGTAAAAGCTATCATAGTAATAAAATAAGGTAAATCAGAGGTGGCACGGAAAGATAGAGGCAGTTGATTTCTCCGCGAGCTGTTCGAGAGTGGAATAATAGAGAATTATTGTGAAGAGATTTCGGCGAACCATCTGCCAGTCACTTAAGTGTGATTTGCAGAGCAGCCATGTAGATGTAGATGTAGAGGTAAAAGTTCATATGAACAAACGTGAGCCTTAAAAACAGTTTGTTATCTCAGGTGTAAGAAGAATGGAGATAGGAAAGACTATTTCCATGCGATAAAACAGTCACAGGAGCAATACTGTTTTGATTACCCTGAGAAATTTGTCAGTTCCGAAATAAAGTCTCTAACCTGGTGAATTGTCTTTGTCACATCACACAGTGTTAAGTATTTGTGTAGGCGCCACCACTTATTTCCTAATCAGTATTTTAGAAACTCATGGGTTATGACTATGGAATGTCTTTTTCACATAGGGGACTCTTTTGTTGAATCTCCATGAAAAGAAATTTAGATTTAATCAGTGAATTCTGCAAACTTGTAATTTTGTGACTACACGTGTTCCAAGAGTTTCTCCTAGTCACAAGGCTATGCGTATAAGCATGTGGTGTGTGAAACGCGTACTTATCCACTCTACGTCAAGGAAACAAGCTCCGGGCAGTAAAACCGCTCCCAACTGCTTGGACAACCTCCTCCCGACCATCTCGGCGAGAGGAGGTCCTTCTGACCAGGTTGCGGATTGGGCATTGCCGGTTTAGCCACCGCTACCTGCTCTCCGGTGACCCAGCCCCGCAGTGCCCTTGTGGTCAGGCATTAACAGTGCGCCATGTTTTATTGTCGTGTCCCCGCTTTAGTCAATCTCGTGTTGTCCTGTCCCTGCCATCTACTTTACCGGATATTTTAGCTGATGACGCTCGAGCAGCTGCTCGTGTTCTGCGTTTTATAACTTTTACTGACTTGTCCAAAGACATCTAACCTTTTTACTTATTTTATCTGCATCTTTGTCAGGTCTTTCTGGTGTCCCCCCCTCCCCTTGAGTTTTACTAGATTCCATGTGCTCTAACAACAGTGACTGGGCGCTAATGACCTCAGTAGTTGAGCGCCCTTAAACCCCACCAAAAAAG
The DNA here is from genome assembly GCF_023864345.2 of Schistocerca serialis cubense. Taxonomy (NCBI): domain Eukaryota; kingdom Metazoa; phylum Arthropoda; class Insecta; order Orthoptera; family Acrididae; genus Schistocerca; species Schistocerca serialis. The sequence continues at coordinate 367,683,028 of NC_064640.1, read as the reverse complement.
AAAAAAACACTACGTCATTATAGGGGCATTCATGTTACCGTCATATCTACTGGCTGAGTATCCTGGATGTGTACCGAAAATATTCTTTTTTCCTGTTTGTCCGCTTCGTAATAAGAAGGCGCCGGTTCTGTCGATGTTTTATTCCTCACCAGTTAAAACCATTTCTGTAGGTCTATTTACTAGGTGATCCAATAGTGGCAGTAAAAGTGAAAATTAAAAATTGCAAGAATTTGAAAAGGTGATACATTTTTACCTATATTTCACAAGTTTTGTTGCACATCACTTATGTTCCATGTTCTTAACCCATTTTCTTGTGTTGCACCGGTGTTACTACAGCATACCTGTTTACTGCCAAGCAAAGACTCTACAAACTCTAAATGTTTTTGTGGTTACTATGATGTTGAACCTTAGTAATAATTCCATGAGAAAACCTGTGACCAGAGCTTGGTGACAATGGGCTTCGAGTGAAACCTAAATTGGTTCAAATGGCTCTGAGCACTATGGGACTTAACATCTGAGGTCATCAGTCCCCTATAACTTAGAACTACTTAAACCTAACTAACCTAAGGACATCACACACATCCATGCCCGAGGCAGGATTCGAACCTGTGACCGTAGCGGTCGCGCGGTAGTGAAACCTAAATTAAGACCATAGGCTGCCTACAACCTGCTGCGAACAACAGATAAGTCGGTTGTAGACGTCTTCATATTGGTCACACACACTATTTACAGACAGATCCCTACTCCGGTGGGAGTACTGTCAGTGTGTTGTGCTCGTAATGAACTGCTTAGAGTAAAACACATTTTATGCGCCGATAGAAAACTTGGCCCTTGGTTAACAAAGAGGAGTGTTCTGGGAGGTGATAGAACGAATGTAGTGTGTATTTCAAAGTAACGTCTATTCTTACAATGGAAGGCCTGGTTCATCTGTGTGTGTGTGTGTGTGTGTGTGTGTGTGTGTGTGTGTGTGTGTGTGTTTCCTCTAGGATGCGCTTCAGGAGTTGATTTTACTGTTTGCAAAATACATATTGTAAGTAGCTTAATAAGCCTGGTACAGAAACTAAGTAGAGGAACAGTCAGTCTCCACGTTAGGAGGCCCAAAAAGCAACAACAAAATCGACGACACCTAGATAGCCCACTGCTGCCTTAAAAAGCTGTGGGGGTGTAAACCGCTAGAAACGTCATCCTACATCTACATCTACATTTATACTCCGCAAGCCACCCAACGGTGTGTGGCGGAGGGCACTTTACGTGCCACTGTCATTACGTCATTACCTCCCTTTCCTGTTCCAGTCGCGTATGGTTCGCGGGAAGAACGACTGTCTGAAAGCCTACGTGCGCGCTCTAATCTCTCTAATTTTACATTCCTCCTCGGGAGGTATAAGTAGGGGGAAGCAATATATTCGATACCTCATCCAGAAACGCACCCTCTCGAAACCTGGCGAGCAAGCTACACCGCGATGCAGAGCGCCTCTCTTGCAGAGTCTGCCACTTGAGTTTATTAAACATCTCCGTAACGCTATCACGGTTACCAAATAACCCTGTGACGAAACGCGCCGCTCTTCTTTGGATCTTCTCTATCTCCTCCGTCAAACCGATCTGGTACGGATCCCACACTGATGAGCAATACTCAAGTATAGGTCGAACGAGTGTTTTGTAAGCCACCTCCTTTGTTGATGGACTACATTTTCTAAGCACTCTCCCAATGAATCTCAACCTGGTACCCACCTTACCAACAATTAATTTTATATGATCATTCCACTTCAAATCGTTCCGCACGCATACTCCCAGATATTTTACAGAAGTAACTGCTACCAGTGTTTGTCCCGCTATCATATAATCATACAATAAAGGATCCTTCTTTCTATGTATTCGCAATACATTATATTTGTCTATGTTAAGGGTCAGTTGCCACTCCCTGCACCAAGTGCCTATCCGCTGCAGATCTTCCTGCATTTCGCTACAATTTTCTAATGCTGCAACTTCTCTGTATACTACAGCATCATCCGCATGGAACTTCCAACACTATCTACTAGGTCATTTATATATTTATATTGTGAAAAGCAATGGTCCCATAACACTCCCCTGTGGCACGTCAGAGGTTACTTTAACGTCTGTAGACGTCTCTCCATTGATAACAACATGCTGTGTTCTGTTTGCTAAAAACTCTTCAATCCAGCCACACAGCCACACAGCTGGTCTGATATTCCGTAGGATCTTACTTTGTTTATCAGGCGCCAGTGCGGAACTGTATCGAACGCCTTCCGGAAGTCAAGAAAAATAGCATCTACCTGGGAGCCTGTATCTAATATTTTCTGGGTCTCATGAACAAATAAAGCGAGTTGGGTCTCACACGATCGCTGTTTCCGGAATCCATGTTGATTCCTACATAGTAGATTCTGGGTTTCCAAAAACGACATGATACTCGAGCAAAAAACATGTTCTAAAATTCTACAACAGATCGACGTCAGAGATATAGGTCTATAGTTTTGCGCATCTGCTCGACGACCCTTCTTGAAGACTGGGACTATCTGTGCTCTTTTCCAATCATTTTGAACCCTCCGTTCCTCTAGAGACTTGCGGTACACGGCTGTTAGAAGGGGGGCAAGTTCTTTCGCGTACTCTGTGTAGAATCGAATTGGTATCCCGTCAGGTCCAGTGGACTTTCCTCTATTGAGTGATTCCAGTTGCTTTTCTATTCCTTGGACACTTATTTCGATGTCAGCCATTTTTTCGTTTGTGCGAGGATTTAGAGAAGGAACTGCAGTGCGGTCTTCCTCTGTGAAACAGCTTTGGAAAAAGGTGTTTAGTATTTCAGCTTTACGCGTGTCATCCTCTGTTTCAATGCCATCATCATCCCGGAGTGTCTGGATATGCTGTTTCGAGCCACTTACTGATTTAACGTAAGACCAGAACTTCCTAGGATTTTCTGTCAAGTCGGTACATAGAATTTTACTTTCGAATTCACTGAACGCTTCACGCATAGCCCTCCTTACGCTAACTTTGACATCGTTTAGCTTCTGTTTGTCTGAGAGGTTTTGGCTGCGTTTAAACTTGGAGTGGAGCTCTCTTTGCTTTCACAGTAGTTTCCTAACTTTGTTGTTGTACCACGGTGGGTTTTTCCCGTCCCTCACAGTTTTACTCGGCACGTACCTGTCTAAAACGCATTTTACGATTGCCTTGAACTTTTTCCATAAACACTCAACATTGTCAGTGTCGGAACAGAAATTTTCGTTTTGATCTGTTAGGTAGTCTGAAATCTGCCTTCTATTACTCTTGCTAAACAGATAAACCTTCCTCCCTTTTTTTATATTCCTATTAACTTCCATATTCAGGGATGCTGCAACGGCCTTATGATCACTGATTCCCTGTTCTGTACATACAGAGTCGAAAAGTACGGGTCTGTTTGTTATCAGTAGGTCCAAGATGTTATCTCCACGAGTCGGTTCTCTGTTTAATTGCTCGAGGTAATTTTCGGATAGTGCATTCAGTATAATGTCACTCGATGCTCTGTCCCTACCACCCGTCCTAAACATCTGAGTGTCCCAGTCTATATCTGGTAAATTGAAATCTCCACCTAAGACTATAACATGCTGAGAAAATTTATGTGAAATGTATTCCAAATTTTCTCTCAGTTGTTCTGCCACTAATGCTGCTGAGTCGGGAGGTCGGTAAAAGGAGCCAATTATTAACCTAGTTCGGTTGTTGAGTGTAACCTCCACCCATAATAATTCACAGGAACTATCCACTTCTACTTCACTACAGGATAAACTACTACTAACAGCGACGAACACTCCACCACCGGTTGCATGCAATCTATCCTTTCTAAACACCGTCTGTACCTTTGTAAAAATTTCGGCAGAATTTATCTCTGGCTTAAGCCAGCTTTCTGTACCTATAACGATTTCAGCTTCGGTGCTTTCTATCAGCGCTTGAAGTTCTGGTACTTTACCAACGCAGCTTCGACAGCTGACAATTACAATACCGATTGCTGCTTGGTCCCCGCATGTCCTGACTTTGCCCCGCACCCGTTGAGGCTGTTGCCCTTTCTGTACTTGCCCAAGGCCATCTAACCTAAAAAACCGCCCAGCCCACGCCACACAACCCCTGCTACCCGTGTAGCCGCTTGTTGCGTGTAGTGGACTCCTGACCTATCCAGCGGAACCCGAAACCCCACCACCCTATGGCGCATGTCGAGGAATCTGCAGCCCACACGGTCGCAGAACCGTCTCAGCCTCTGATTCAGACCCTCCACGCGGCTCTGTACCAAAGGTCCGCAGTCAGTCCTGTCGACGATGCTGCAGATGGTGAGCTCTGCTTTCATCCCGCTAGCGAGACTGGCAGTCTTCACCAAATCAGATAGCCGCCGGAAGCCAGAGAGGATTTCCTCCGATCCATAGCGACACACATCATTGGTGCCGACATGAGCGACCACCTGCAGATGGGTGCACCCTATACCCTTCATGGCATCCGGAAGGACCCTTTCCACATCTGGAATGACTCCCCCCGGTATGCACACCGAGTGAACATTGGTTTTCTTCCCCTCTCTTGCTGCCATTTCCCTAAGGCGCCCCATTACGCGCCTGACGTTGGAGCTCCCAACTACCAGTAAGCCCACCCTCTGCGACCGCCCGGATCTTGCAGACTGAGGGGCAACCTCTGGAACAGGACAAGCAGCCATGTCAGGCCGAAGATCAGTATCAGCCTGAGACAGAGCCTGAAACCGGTTCGTCAGACAAACTGGAGAGGCTTTCCGTTCAGCCCTCCGGAATGTCTTTCGCCCCCTGCCACACCTTGAGACGACCTCCCACTCTACCACAGGTGAGGGATCAGCCTCAATGCGGGCAGTATCCCGGGCAACCACAGTCGTAGTCCGATCAGGGGATGCGTGGGACGAGCTGGCCGTCGCCGACAAACCCCCATCCGGACCCCCACAGTGATGCCCATTGGCAACAGCCTCAAGCTGTGTGACCGAAGCCAACACTGCCTGAAGCTGGGAGCGAAGGGATGCCAACTCAGCCTGCATCCGAACACAGCAGTTGCAGTCCCTATCCATGCTAAAAACTGTTTTGCAAAGAACGTCTGAACTAATCTACAGAGAGCGCAAACAAATCAACAAAATTTAAACTGTTATTAAAATACAAGATTGCCTAGTAAATGCAGTAATGCTGCTACTTGCGCACTGCTGACACTGCTCGGCGGCGGAAGGAGACTACGCGATTTTACACTATTCAGGTACTAAAACGCGATGCTACAACTCTCAAATACTATAATATGCCCGAAATGTATGAATTAAACAATGCAAGTACCAAAAACACGCAAAGAAATTAAGAATTAAACTATGTAACAAATGAGTGAGCTAGGAGTATACGACTTGCTGCTCAGCTGCTTATCCAACGGCGGCAGGGAGCACACTGACTGTGACCAACCGACACTGGCCGTTCAAAACAAAAACAGAAGACTAACGACTACGCGAATTTACACTATTTAGGTACTAAAACGCGATGCTACAACTCTCAAATACTATAATACGCCCGAAATTTATGAATTAAACAATGCAAGTACCAAAAACACGCAAAGAAATTAAGAATTAAACTATGTAACAAATGAGTGAGCTAGGAGTATACGACTTGCTGCTCAGCTGCTTATCCAACGGCGGCAGGGAGCACACTCCTCCCCTAGTCTGGCTAATGACTCAGGCTATCCGTCGTTAACCTTACGTAAATGATTCGATCTGTATTTGACTCCCTTCCCGTTTTCGAAGACTAGCGTTTTACGCGCTATAGTTCTCATAGAAAATTGGAATTTTCTCGACTACTCGCAGCAGTAAAGCCTGTGTGTTGACATTTATCTACTTGACCGTTGACAGACCAACGGGAGATCTGCTTGTTTTACAATGGGCTGACGACCGGCCCCGTCTTCGCACGAGTAGCAATAAGTATCTACGGCCGGACGACTTGCCTGGAGTAGCACACAGTAATACATTACATACATAAACCTTCCTCGTGAATTAGTCTATTAGTGAAATATATCTGCAGTAGATACTAAGATTGCCCTTCACATACAGACGTGTTTGGGGACTTTTATTTAGTTATACATGTAGATTTCAGCTGCCATTCGATCTCTACACTTCAGCTTACAATGATAAAAAGGACATTAAACTTGTCAGAATAAGATGAGACAAAACCCCGTAAAGCGTGGGAGAAGTTGTGACTGCTGAAGGCTTGCCATTTCCAGTCATCACCCGCCAGAATACACCTGAAGTGGATGCGCCAAGTCCACATCGCACCATTTATGCACAGCAACTCACTAACAGTTACAGTAAACTCCAGGTGCTTATGGATTTTGAAGATACCGAGGTGTGAAAAGATGCAAATTTCCCCCGCGGGAAAGTAGCTCGCTATTTACATCATGAATGAAACACATACTACACTGGTATAATATTCCACAATACTTATTATTTGTTACACGAACCGGTTTTCGGCTATTACGCCATCATCATGCACAAAGATACGTGTGGTGCAGTAAAGTGTTGTTGGATCAAAGATTTTTTAACTAAGGCATCTACGGAGTATCTCAGTTTCCACAGATGAAAATTGTTAATGTTAGAATTACGAATAAAACATGAGGGACTATTTCAGGGTAAATACGGTGTAAGATTATTTGACTGAAGTAAAATATGTGACACACTAACTAATCAACTATAGACAGATAACAACAGTTGTTCACAGAAGAAAATAATTGAACAATAAACTTTGGTGACATACTCCCAATTTGTGACTGAACAAAATACTCTTGTCTATAACAAATCCTAAATTACAAACAGATAAGACATGGCAGTGATATTCGCAGGTGAGCGAAGCAGCTGTGATTATACAAAGTAAAATTCTTTAACACAACGAGAGAAATTATAGTAACTGAAATAAAGAAAAATGGGGCATCTGAGCAAGAGGGGCAATTTACAACATGGCCTGAATGGCATTATGAGCAGTATCTCCAGTTAAAAGTGGCGAGTAAGGGAACTGTGTCTGGTCAGTCAGTACTAAGCGTGCGCTGACGGACATACGTTTATTAATTTTCATTATTTCAAGATAGTTCATCCTGGTTTAAGGATGTGATGTAGTACTTCATGTTTCACCTTGTAACTATGGCCTTCTGTAAGCAAGTGGTCGACAAAAGTAGTCTCCTTTTCTTTTTCTGCTTCTGTGTTGTTCCGCCGGCTAGTGTGGCCGAGCGGTTCTAGGCGTTTCAGTCCGGAGCCGCGCGACTGCTACGGTCGCAGGTTCGAATCCTGCCTCGGGCATGGATGTGTGTGCTGTCCTTAGGTTAGTTATGTTTAAGTAGTTCTAAGTTGTAGGGGACTGATGACCTCAGATGTTAAGTCCCATAGTATTCAGAGCCATTTGAGCCATTTTTTTTTTTTTTTTTTTTTTGTGGGTGTTGTTCCTTCAAGGGGTACATATTGCCCTGTCAGGCTGTCCTATATAGAATTTTCCACTATTAAAAGTAATTTTACACATTCCACTATTTTCCGCAGCTGGGGTGCTGTCTTTACCATTGGGCAAGAAGTGTCCAATAGTTTTGTGCACATAAAATGACGTTTTTACATTCCTGGATTTAAGCTTTCTGGCTACATCCTGTGAGACTTTTCCTAAATATGGAGTTGTGCACCATTTATTGCGTTCTTGGGGTGGTGGGTCAAGAAAAAGAATAAAGAACAGAGTATGTCTGTTGTGTTTCTGCTTTATGTGCATTATGGAGTCCACTAAGGTAGGAGGATAGCCATTGTTTGATGCTGTTCGTTTGACTGCATTTAATTCAATTTGGATGTTGACTTCAATCATAGGAATGGATATTAGGTGATGTATCATTGAGTGAAAGGCAGCATGTTTATAGGTCACTGGGTGTTGAGAATTGGCCGGTATTATCGGTATTATCTGTGGTGGTAGATTTCCTATAAATCTTGGAAGTATGTATATGGTCACTGATGTCTATGCGTTAGATTTAGATAATTTATGCAGTTACCCCCCAAACTCTATTGTGAATTTTGTACTGTTGTGTTTAGAATTTAGTTGCTTGATAAATTTTTGAAGTTGTCTTGTAATACCTATCTATAACCACAACACATCATCAACATACCTAAACCAGTATCCAACCTTGGAAGAGAGTGGATTATGTTCCAAAAACTGTGTTTCAAAATTGTTCATAAGACTTCAACAAGGGCTAGGCTGAGGGGGTGGGGTGTCCCCATAGGTAGACCATCCAACTGGTTGTGTATCTTGGCACTGAAACGATGTTGTGTTACACAAGTTTGTGTAGCTAACCCTATGTCATATGTGACAACCAGGTTATCTCTTGGTTTATCTAGTAAGTCTGTGAGAATGTTTAGGCACTCCTGAACGGGCATATTAGTGAAAAGTTGCTAACACCAAAAAGAGCTAACTTGGCACTAGGGAGATTTGCATATCTTTTAGCTTGTTCACGAAGTCAACTGAATTAAGGATACCACGACTAGGTTTCAACTTGGTTTTGATCATGATTAGGCAATTTAACACCCTGGCTAATTTCTAACATGGAACCGAGAATGGAGACACCACAGGACGGATTGGGATATTATCTTTATGGAGTTAAGGAAGGTCATAAAGTGTGGGAGCTGTAGGATTCATATTGGTGAGGACGTAGGTATCAGAGTCTAATATTATACTTTTATACAGTTTAATAAAACTTTTAATTTTATCATTATAGGATTGTGTGGAGTCTTTCTGTATCTGTTGTAAGCTGATGGCATTTAGGAAATCTTTCACTTTCTCAACATAGTCACATTTGTTCATTAATACAACAGCATTTCCTTTGTATGATCGGACTGCTACAACATTATTGTCATTAATTTTATTCTCGAAATTGTTGAATACTGGTTGTTCTTCAGCTGATGGGTCAGTAGACCCGACGTTGGTTTTATCAGTTCATGGGCTACAAGATGTTTAGTGCAGATGTCCTCACCTAATACATATTCTAGGTCCATTTTTTTTTATTTCAAGTCGTTTTTCGGAGACTTTTTTTGTGGTGGATCACATCTAAAGCCTTTCCCCAGTACACAGAGTTCTTCGTTGGTCGATTTTAAGTCCGAAAGTTCAGTTTTTACACGATCTGCAAACTTTTGGTTCTGAATTGGTTTTGAAAGTTGTTTACCACTGAATAGTTTATTTATTTTAACCTTCTGTTTTTCTTGCATGGTATGCACGAGTCATTAACTTCCTGTCTCACTTCACTGTACAATATATCGAACTCCACTGGGTGTAAAAGGGCCGAAATTCATATGTGCGTTAATTCTGTGTGTACTCACTTGATCACGAATGCAGTATCATTTTGTTTCTCCATGTTTTTTATGCAACGTCTACTGCCTTTGTAGAAGGTGCAGTCGTCGACTTTAGGGTCATTCCATGTCCCAGTTTAGAAGATGATCCCAGCTCGACCATCTTCAATTTTGATGAAATGTGTACAGGATGTACCTGAGGGCCCTACATGAACTAATGCAAAGTTGCAGGCTCACCTGTAACTTGGTTGAGGTGCTAGAGCCAGTTTCGTGAAGACCACTTTTACAGAGACCGAAAAGTCGTGAAGAAATCGACAGGTTTGGCATTTCACTGTTCCTAATGTAAAAGAGCTAGACTCTTGCTTCTGGGTATAATGGTAGAACTTTGTGTGCTCTGCACACAAATGTTGCAAGAAGAGTTTAGAAAGCAATGCATTTGGCATAATCACAGTTCAAAGTGGGCAACAAATCATGTCTCGAGAAATTTGCCCCATAGATTAACGAGGCATAAGGAGTGGAGCAAGTGCGCTATGAACCTGGTCTTTTGCCAAACTACTGTCTGGGTGTTTAGTATATCACAAATTTTGGCCTCGCTTGTGTGTTTAATTACTGTGCTACCATCCTGTAAATTTGCTAAAAAACATGAATTATCAAAATATACCCGTATTCAAAGTCATGTATCTCAAAAAGGACACCTACTACATTACATTCATTTACACCATTCAACAGTGCACATTTCATTCTATTAGAAAAACTTATTTTCATTTTGGTGTCTCTTTGGGTAAGGTGCAAAAAATTCGCCTAAACTATTGACTTTTTTGGTAATTCGGAAAGTCCTTGTATTGGTCCATGGTGGCTATGCCTCTACCAATCTCAATACTAGTAACCCCATCGCCAAGGGGCCACGCCCAATAGCCATGCAAGGTCACCCACGGGTGGGTTTCTTTACTGCAGGTTCCCAAGCCTGAAAGTGGGTGTCTAGCAGGTTCCCAAGCCGGAATGCGAGTGAGTTTCGCTGTGGTTCTCAAGCCATAATACAGAATTCTTCAATTGTTAAATGTTTTAAATTTTTTTCTGATGTCCAAAACTATTGCTTCCGGCAAAGTGTATTGCTGCCCCATCATTGAAGCAGCTGGGACTGGTGTGACTGCAATTATCTGTTGTTCTGGAATCCAGCATATGTCTCTTCTAGTAGGCCAATGAAACGACTGAACAGCTCCATGAGGATGCATGAAATTAATCAAAGCATCTTTTTCTTCAGATGAAACTTCACAGATATTTCCTATCCACCATTTTCCATCATAAACGCAAGCAACATACCGACCAGGCTGTAGTTCATTAATGACAACATCTTTAGTAGCAACTTTAGCATGTCGTTCAACAATGCTATAAACGACGATGTATCATTTGATACTCTGTGAATCGTAAGTCGCTTTTCATCAAGTGGCACAAAATGGTGTTGGTCTCTTGTACCAGACACTGTACATCCACCCTCAAAACGTTTCTCTTGATCAATTTTTGCATCTTCAATAATTTTTTTAATATAAGTAAGTTCAATGCCATGAATTTATTTATTTAATTTTTTTTTTTTTTTTTTTTGCAATATTGAAACAGATCCGATGGTGTTAAGATTTGGTTGTCAATTGGGCGTTGAAGGCTACCTCTTGCTGCTAAACGCTTAACTGTGGCCCCAATTCCGTCACATGGTGATTTCCCATGGCTTGTTCAGAAAAAATTCCATTCTGCAGTAATGCCAAAATCTTTTTGATGATGGCAAATATTTAGGAAGCTCTTAAAATTTTTGTACTGTGCTGCAGAACCGTCGCTAAAATAATGAATATGCTTAATTTCTTTAAAAATGCACTTAAGGGACTTGATCAAGTACGTTAAAAACATATACACTGCAACTGTGTCATGTCGGAGGCAATCACTGATTATACAGTACCTGACACTCTTTAGGTCTTCATTAACTTTGTAGTAAATGACAAATGGATGTATTGTACCTTGACTATTGTCCCAATGGAATCCCTGCACTGCGTCTTTGACAAGAAAGGAGTAATTTTCTGCGAAATCCATTAATATCATTAATTCTCTTGGCTTGAGACCTTGTTTAGTGAACTGCAAATGCTTGCTCTGATGCTTTGCAATGTAGTGGTGAGTATAAAGGGCCAACAGTTTTGTAACTAATAGTTCAATGAATTCTTCAACTGTCATTTCTCTGGTTTCAGGTGTATCTCTATCAGTGCTAGTCCATTGTTTGAAATGAATTGTATCCTCAGGATCAATATCTGCAAAAGCGCTTTCCAAATATTAATTTAGAGCTTCTGTTCCTAGACATACTTCACAGCGATGAAGCATGCAATCCTTTGTTTCCAAGTTACAGACAATTTTGCTCAGTAACATTTTGTAATCTTCTTTTATCGGGCTATGTGCCAATAGTAGTTTCACATTTCGATGTATTGCGCAGACACAATCTGAATGTGAACCAGCTGTGCCTACAGTCACACACCACTTTGGCCTTAATTCACAAAACTTGGAAAATCCAATTTCCGGTCCATTTTTATTGCGGTACGCAACAAATATTTCTTTTAAGTTGCTCAATAATAAGTATTTCTGTCTTTTAACCGTTTCTCGATCTATCGGAACAGTAATACAGTCCTTTTTTCCTGGACAAATCCGACTAAACGCTTCATCATATAAATGTTCTATGACTCCTGCCTTCATATCCTCAGAAAGCTTTTTCCTACATTTACCTTTGGGCTGTGCCAATATTCATTGTTCAGCTTTTAACTTTCTAGCCTTCCTTACCATTCTTTCTGAAACACAAAATTCTTCCATAGTCTTTTTGATAGACCAGCTTTGGGGAACCAAGGTCAAAATTTGAATTTTCTCGTTATTATTTGATATATGTAATATTTCTTTCAGTTCTTGGATCAGCTCAATGTAATTTGAACAAGTCAAGCATTGCTTGCTTGTGGATGGTTGCTCCAGTTCACTGGGATCAAGTCCACCCACTTCTGCAACTTTCTTAATAATTGCACCTTCAATTTAATGTATTTTGCGCTTTGCATATCCTTTTGTATCCCTTGCACCAATTCGTTGAAATTTTAATCCTGATATTCCAACAGATATTAAGCTTGTATTCAAATTGTGACCAACTTTAGTCTCACCATTTTCATGTGACTGATATGTAATGTCCATTTGTGAATATTTCAGTGTGTCAAATTCTTTTCTGTAGGAAGGGCACATTTTTTGGCCTGGTTTAAAATCAAACATGGTTATCCTTTTTAGTAGGTCAGCTGTTTCTATGTTGATTGAGCGCAAGCTTTTTAGTACAGTGTGGTTTTTCTTGCCAAATGGGTTGCAGCATGATCTTTGCAAAAATTCAAATCTTTTTAGGAGTAAAGCTTCATGATGGAAGCATAGTTGAGTATTTTCAGTAGAGTGTAAATCACTCCGTCTAGTATATAATTCTTGGTCTTCTAAGGAAAGTTGCTTTTCAGCTTTCAGTCCTTTTAAGCCACTGTATGTCGTTAAATGGCATGGGGAATCAGTATTTCCAAAACTGCATACATTAACTTGATCTTGTTCTTCCATTTTAGCAACAACTTGATATGCTTCAGACCGTAAAATCAAATTGTCGAGTCCTAAATAAAGAAAAGAAATAAAATTAATAAGCATTCAGCTTCCCAAAAATTATGTAGCAGTCTCTAGTACAGTTAAAAGGTTAAATTTAGCAATAAACTTGTCAAAAACAGGTTTAAAATCACCGAAAAACCAGCAAAATTAATATTTAAACAATGAAGACATAATCAACAAAATTCCAAATCTTAGGCGACATTTTTGCACCTTACCCAAAGAGACACCAAAATGAAAATGAGTTTTTCTAATAGAATGAAATGTTCACTGTTGAATGGTGTAAATGAATGTAATGTAGTAGGTGTCCATTTTGAGATACATGACTTTGAATACGGGTATATTTTGATAATTCATGTTCTTTAGCAAATTTGCATGATGGTAGCACAGTAATTAAACACACAAGCGAGGCCAAAATTTGTGATACGCTAAACACCCAGACAGTAGTTTGGCAAAAGACCAGGTTCATAGCGCACTTTCTCCACTACTTATGCCTCGTTAAACTATGGGGCAAATTTCACGAGACATGATCTGTTGCCCACTTTGAACTGAGATTATGCCAAATGCATTGCTTTCTAAACTCTTCTTGCAACATTTGTGTGTAGAGCACACAAAGTTCTACCATTATACCCAGAAGCAAGAGTCTAGCTCTTTTACATTAGGAACAGTGGAATGCCAAACCTGACGATTTCTTCACGACTTTTCGGTCTCTGTAAAAGTAGTCTTCACGAAAATGGCTCTAGCACCTCAACCAAGTTACAGGTGAGCCTGAAACTTTGCATAAGTTCATATATGTTTTTTAGGTTAGATGGCCTTGGGCAAGTACAGAAAGGGCAACAGCCTGAACGGGTGCGGGGCAAAGTCAGGACATGCGGGGACCAAGCAGCAATCGGTATTGTAATTGTCAACTGTCGAAGCTGCGTTGGTAAAGTACCAGAACTTCAAGCGCTGATAGAAAGCACCGAAGCTGAAATCGTTATAGGTACAGAAAGCTGGCTTAAGCCAGAGATAAATTCTGCCGAAATTTTTACAAAGGTACAGACGGTGTTTAGAAAGGATAGATTGCATGCAACCGGTGGTGGAGTGTTCGTCGCTGTTAGTAGTAGTTTATCCTGTAGTGAAGTAGAAGTGGATAGTTCCTGTGAATTATTATGGGTGGAGGTTACACTCAACAACCGAACTAGGTTAATAATTGGCTCCTTTTACCGACCTCCCGACTCAGCAGCATTAGTGGCAGAACAACTGAGAGAAAATTTGGAATACATTTCACATAAATTTTCTCAGCATGTTATAGTCTTAGGTGGAGATTTCAATTTACCAGATATAGACTGGGACACTCAGATGTTTAGGACGGGTGGTAGGGACAGAGCATCGAGTGACATTATACTGAATGCACTATCCGAAAATTACCTCGAGCAATTAAACAGAGAACCGACTCGTGGAGATAACATCTTGGACCTACTGATAACAAACAGACCCGTACTTTTCGACTCTGTATGTACAGAACAGGGAATCAGTGATCATAAGGCCGTTGCAGCATCCCTGAATATGGAAGTTAATAGGAATATAAAAAAAGGGAGGAAGGTTTATCTGTTTAGCAAGAGTAATAGAAGGCAGATTTCAGACTACCTAACAGATCAAAACGAAAATTTCTGTTCCGACACTGACAATGTTGAGTGTTTATGGAAAAAGTTCAAGGCAATCGTAAAATGCGTTTTAGACAGGTACGTGCCGAGTAAAACTGTGAGGGACGGGAAAAACCCACCGTGGTACAACAACAAAGTTAGGAAACTACTGTGAAAGCAAAGAGAGCTCCACTCCAAGTTTAAACGCAGCCAAAACCTCTCAGACAAACAGAAGCTAAACGATGTCAAAGTTAGCGTAAGGAGGGCTATGCGTGAAGCGTTCAGTGAATTCGAAAGTAAAATTCTATGTACCGACTTGACAGAAAATCCTAGGAAGTTCTGGTCTTACGTTAAATCAGTAAGTGGCTCGAAACAGCATATCCAGACACTCCGGGATGATGATGGCATTGAAACAGAGGATGACACGCGTAAAGCTGAAATACTAAACACCTTTTTCCAAAGCTGTTTCACAGAGGAAGACCGCACTGCAGTTCCTTCTCTAAATCCTCGCACAAACGAAAAAATGGCTGACATCGAAATAAGTGTCCAAGGAATAGAAAAGCAACTGGAATCACTCAATAGAGGAAAGTCCACTGGACCTGACGGGATACCAATTCGATTCTACACAGAGTACGCGAAAGAACTTGCCCCCCTTCTAACAGCCGTGTACCGCAAGTCTCTAGAGGAACGGAGGGTTCAAAATGATTGGAAAAGAGCACAGATAGTCCCAGTCTTCAAGAAGGGTCGTCGAGCAGATGCGCAAAACTATAGACCTATATCTCTGACGTCGATCTGTTGTAGAATTTTAGAACATGTTTTTTGCTCGAGTATCATGTCGTTTTTGGAAACCCAGAATCTACTATGTAGGAATCAACATGGATTCCGGAAACAGCGATCGTGTGAGACCCAACTCGCTTTATTTGTTCATGAGACCCAGAAAATATTAGATACAGGCTCCCAGGTAGATGCTATTTTTCTTGACTTCCGGAAGGCGTTCGATACAGTTCCGCACTGGCGCCTGATAAACAAAGTAAGATCCTACGGAATATCAGACCAGCTGTGTGGCTGTGTGGCTGGATTGAAGAGTTTTTAGCAAACAGAACACAGCATGTTGTTATCAATGGAGAGACGTCTACAGACGTTAAAGTAACCTCTGACGTGCCACAGGGGAGTGTTATGGGACCATTGCTTTTCACAATATAAATATATAAATGACCTAGTAGATAGTGTTGGAAGTTCCATGCGGATGATGCTGTAGTATACAGAGAAGTTGCAGCATTAGAAAATTGTAGCGAAATGCAGGAAGATCTGCAGCGGATAGGCACTTGGTGCAGGGAGTGGCAACTGACCCTTAACATAGACAAATATAATGTATTGCGAATACATAGAAAGAAGGATCCTTTATTGTATGATTATATGATAGCGGGACAAACACTGGTAGCAGTTACTTCTGTAAAATATCTGGGAGTATGCGTGCGGAACGATTTGAAGTGGAATGATCATATAAAATTAATTGTTGGTAAGGTGGGTACCAGGTTGAGATTCATTGGGAGAGTGCTTAGAAAATGTAGTCCATCAACAAAGGAGGTGGCTTACAAAACACTCGTTCGACCTATACTTGAGTATTGCTCATCAGTGTGGGATCCGTACCAGATCGGTTTGACGGAGGAGATAGAGAAGATCCAAAGAAGAGCGGCGCGTTTCGTCACAGGGTTATTTGGTAACCGTGATAGCGTTACGGAGATGTTTAATAAACTCAAGTGGCAGACTCTGCAAGAGAGGCGCTCTGCATCGCGGTGTAGCTTGCTCGCCAGGTTTCGAGAGGGTGCGTTTCTGGATGAGGTATCGAATATATTGCTTCCCCCTACTTATACCTCCCGAGGAGGAATGTAAAATTAGAGAGATTAGAGCGCGCACGTAGGCTTTCAGACAGTCGTTCTTCCCGCGAACCATACGCGACTGGAACAGGAAAGGGAGGTAATGACGTAATGACAGTGGCACGTAAAGTGCCCTCCGCCACACACCGTTGGGTGGCTTGCGGAGTATAAATGTAGATGTAGATGTAGGGCCCTCAGGTACATTCTGTACACATTTCATCAAAATTGAAGATGGTCGAGCTGGGAGCCCTAGGACACTTCACGTGGAATGACTATTTAGTCTTACACGCGTATATTTTGGAACAATATTCTTCTGAATACGCTGACTGTTGAACCAAATTTGTTGACCAGCGTTTGCTTTTTGTTTTACTAGCATCTCGTAAATGACAGATATTTTTGCTGTGTTGTCACATTTGATTGCATTGATTAACTATTCCGTCGGTTCTTGTTAGAATATTTTATACATTATGAATGAAACACAATTCACAGCCTACTCTGATACCTTCATTCAAGGCATCAGCCTGAACTCACTAATATTAATGATTTAGTGTGTAATAATATTTAAAAAGAAACCATATGTTTAAATTGACATCACTACCACTCAATATTTCAATTTTCGTTTTTGGTAAGGTACGCAGATTATGTGAATTATTGAGAGAACTGTTTATCTTGCTGCCCACAATTCAGAGGACGTAACTGTACTTTTATTATTTACCCCTAATTAGATTTACTTTGATTAATTCTTCATAATGGTGGTTTCATGTATTCTGTTAATACTGAATTTACTTTTATGATGTATATCGTTTCAGATATCTGGTTAAGCTGGAGATCTCTTAATGATAGTGTTTCTTCTTGGTTGTGTTTGACGCAGATAGCTGGCCGCAGAAATTCAGTAGCATACGAGGAAGCTTATGTAGTTTACACATTCTGTAATATATCATTTCCTGCAAGGCGGTGGATTCGTCCTCTTGGGTGTTAGCGACGTGAGCGCCGATATCCGGTTGATTTGCGCTTTGTCTAGCCTCCAGCCGACTGGTTAGTCTTTCCCAGATCCATCCGAAGTGAATTGTGGTCGTAACACATTAGGCAGGCTTAAGGGCCGGTGACATTCCCATGACAGTATGTGTTTTCCAGCATTTGTTTGAAATGTACTGAAGAAACCTGCTAGGAACCAGCACTTTCCAGCATAGTGCTGTCAGCGGGAGAAGGAAATGGCCAATGGGAGTGCTTGGATCGTGTTTGGCTGGGAGAGACGACTGTTCAGTTTTCGGGAGTTGTTGGCAGCTCGCGGGATCGAAGAGTCGTGTGGCTGCCCTCCCGGGTGCCGGATGCAAACATTTACTTTCTGGGTCACAAGTGGTGTTCAAACGAGTTTTCAATCTCTGAAGTTGGTACTTAGTGATCCTTATTGGACAACGAAGCTATTTTTAAAATACGGTAAGCATACAAGAATGAGAAAGTGCATTCTCTTGCGCTTGTTTGGAATTTTGATGAATCATTGCCGGCCGGTGTGGCCAAGCGGTTCTAGGCGCTTCAGTCTGGAACCGCGCAACCGCTACGGTCGCAGGTTCGAATCCTGCCTCGGGCATGGATGTGTGTGATGTCCTTAGGTTAGTTAGGTTTAAGTAGTTCTAGGTTCTAGGGGACTGATGACCTCAGATGTGAAGTCCCATAGTGCTCAGAGCCATTTGAACCATTTGATGAATCATTTACACTTGTCTGTGCAAGTGTTACGTTTAATTGAGTGTACACATGTTCCGTAGGCAGAATCCTCATGTCGGGTTGTGGATCCATTTGCAAACTGGAGGCGGTGTTTATTGAAAGAGGTGGGTTCGTAGGATCTCCTTGAAACTAATACAAGGGCGTGCTGAATATTAATGCCTCCTAATTTTTCATGTGAGACCTCATAAAGTTTTTAAATAAAATAAACTTTATTAACATTCTACATCTTTATTCTTCACGTCTACGTAGGGTGCAATGGGGCTATTTCACTCAAGGGGCTAATCCGCCTGAAATAAGAAATGTTGCAACAACGCGGTAGTTCCTCACAGAGTCAAGGTCGTAGTGCCTCCAGTGTGTGCCAGTTGACACGAGAGAAGAGGAAACTCTAGAGGTAAGCGAATTGTGATAGATTTTTGCCATAGTTAAAGAATACAGCCTAACAAATTAAAGTGTACCATGCATAATCGTATAAGAACACAAGTTATCCAGTGTGAATCAAAAATTATTGCTGGTTTTTTTCACAAAGGTCTGATTTTGCCACGTCTTTCCGCTCAGATAAATTATTAGTTTAACTTATGTTTTGCTGCGAAATTCTAGAGAACATGTTTTCTTGGTTTCTTTTCAGTTGGTTGCCACATACAAAACGAAAAAGCCAAGTGCTTCACAGTCTGAGGAGGATATGAAACAAGCAGTAACAAGTTTTTTAGGCAGCTCCTCTGAATAAAGTGCCAGCAATGTGGTACATGGTTTCAGGAAGTCTATGTGAGCGTAAATAGACCAATAAGTTTTACTTATGGTAAATGCCCGTGATTCTAACACTGAAATGCACAGGAAGGCATAGCGTCTTGACTGGGTGGAATAGCCCCACCATTTTTATACGGTATATTGTGATATCTGCCTTCTTCAGGTGTTTATTTAATACTTTGTTCGTTTAAAGAAGTTTCGACCTTGTGTATTGGAATGTATTCACAATTAACATACCATAATTGTATCACAAGGTCCGATTTTTCTTAAAAAGTTTCATTTCATATTACATAGGTCTTACAGTTAAAATAAGCGAAATACCTCCGCTGTATCCTATTTATTTCTTAACATAGCCACCCTGGCGACGAATGCATGTCTCCTAACGAGAGACCAGTTTGTTGATGTCGGTATGCAGAATGTTCGATTTTACTGTAGAACCACAACCTCACCTCAGCTTGCACTGCTTCAACACTCTCAAAGTGAAGTCCTCAGAGGTGTTCCTTAAAGTTTGGAAACATGTGAAAATCGGGGGGACCAAGTACGGACAGTATGGAAGATGGCAGTGAACTCAAGGCGTCGGATTGTTGCACATGTGTGGACGAACTCTTATGCGGTTAGAACTCGATTACAGCACACTGTTTCTCACGCACCGACATGTTACCTTCTAGCGGCAGAAGGCTCCAAATATGTAGACATGAAGAATAAAGGTATAGAATGCTAGTAAAGTTTGTTTTATTTAAAAAGCTTTAGCATTTGTCACACAAAAATTCAGTGGCATTACTTTTCAACACGCCCTCGTGTATAATTTTTGTTTCCGTGCAAATGCTGATGTTTCTGCGTAAGTTTTAACCTATTGAATTTCGGCTATTATCATGTTTTTTCTTTATGGGTATTGTCGGTGGAAGGAGCTCGGGACCCGATAGCGGCGCTGTGTTAATTGTTAGCTGTTACATTTTCCAGTCCGTATCTCGAAATATTGCCGAATATAGTTCGACAGCTGCAGGGTACTAATTATTGGTTTTGTAACACCAACGAGTTTTAAACTTGTCTCGCTGGTCAAACCGATGCTGCCGACCCTTATTAAGACTAGTTTGTTAAGTGGTGTTGTGTAGAGAATTGATCCGGGTTCTCCAATAAAAGTTGGTAGTTAATCCTCAGAGTACGACGCAAAATTTATCTCGCGTGTTACGAGCGTGTGTATTCCATCCACAGCAGTGACTGCGACTTTGTGCGATGCCACGAAATCTCTACGAACGAGATGAAGGAATATTTCATCTATAGTTCTTTTTCACTGTCAAGTATTCCGGCCATCGGTATAATCTAGTAGTGTATTCCTAATCATTCCCTTATATTTCCACGGTTTAGGTCGTCTTATGGTTCCAAATACTAATGTAAAAATTACTAATTACTTTTACATTTGTTTTATCATTGTTTAATTTACGTAATTAGAATTGTGTTAAAAAGTTCACTCTCTTCCGGGCAGTCCTCCTGTGAAGGAGTTTCGGCAGCTCTGAACATATCAGCAGAGCTTGTAGTCCTGTGTCCGCGCGCGCGCGCGCCCACACACACACACACACACACACACACACACAGAGAGAGAGAGAGAGAGAGAGAGAGAGAGAGAGAGAGAGATTGGCTATTGGCTGTGCTCCGCGATCAGCGCCACAAGTTAGGCCTGTAGCAAGCAGCGAACACTGACGTGTTGCCAACTTGCAGGCGCTTGGAGAACATTCGGCTCGTAAGCAGTATACGTCAAATTCATTTAACTTTATAGTTCTATTGTCCGGAATGTATTATTTGTAGGTATTGTGTTAGACTGTCAAATGAAGTCTTGAACCCTTAGTGGAGTATAGAGATGCATTACTTTCAGAAACGTTATAATTGAGAAAGGTTTTCTTTCCTTGTCTGTATAACATAACTTCTTGAAGTATTGCTATTAACATATCTAACTCCATATAAATAACTAAACAAATAATATTTTTCTCGACAGTGCTTTCCAATCCGCTATCAGTCTAAAGTCTCCCACCTCAAACAGGATCTGGATGTCAATGATTGGCAGGTGAATGTAATCAGATGATATTATGAAAATTCATGCAGAAGTTAAATATTTATGGTATACATTATCTGTTGGGCTATGTTAAACGAAATTAACTGATCAGTCATATGGCAACGAAGCGTTCTCGTGACGTGCCATCGACAGCACTGTCTCCACCACAGTCTACCAAGTAACACTATTGTTTCGCGTTGTTGATATCTCGTTTACTTTTTTGGCTAATTTTATTCGAATGAAATGTTATACAGGCTCAAGGCAGATGCCTGCAATGTCTGATTTAAGGGAGCAGTTATGCCACGTGAAATACCACATTACGTAAATATTTGAACTCTTCGAAGCACATTTGCGGAGAGGATGTTCTAGGTCACAGTGTATCAAACCATTCTCCCAATTCAGAAGTGGTTTTCAGTCAACTGAATATGACCCTCCACCGGGACAGCCTGTGACCTCCTCCGATAGCACCCACATTCAGGAAATCAACGACTTGGTGCAAGTTAACCGTCGTCTGCCGTAGGACTTGAGAAAGAGATTGGAATGTCAGTTTCTTTTAACGTACATCGAGCTGCAGCACAGTTTCTTCGTTTGATTACCGAAGATTATAGATAACACTGTGTGAACACTGTTGGTTCTTGTATAAGCTGGTGGCGATGAAACATTCATGCACAAGGCGGTAACAGCACAGAGTCTCGATTTACGGCTACGACATGGAAACAAAAGTGAAACGAGACCTGAGTTCCTCCCGGTGGATACAACGTTCAAATAACTTACGAGAATGCAGCCGGGTGACGACGACAATCGCCGACATTTCGATAGGTGACCATTCTTTCATTTTCAAGGCAAAACTGCAGCAGGTAAGCGCTGTGGAAGTGAATTTTAAAAAAAAAAAAAAATGGTTCAAATGGCTCTGAGCACTATGGGACTTAACTTCTGTGGTCACCAGTCCCCTAGAACTTAGAACTACTTAAACCTAACTAACCTAAGGACATCACACACATCCATGCCCGAGGCAGGATTCGAACCTGCGGCCGTAGCGGTCACGCGGTTCCAGACTGAAGCGCCTTTAATCGCACGGCCACACCGGCCGGCAGTGAATTTTAAACCTCGGTTTGTACAGTAATTCCGGAAAGGTCATACACACACACACACACACACACACACACACACACACACACACACTAAACACTAGCGCAACTACACAACCGAAGATGACAGATGCCAGAAGTTAGCGATAGTGAAAATTACTAAACAGCGTGTGAAGTAGCATTAACTCTGTCCCCTTTTCTTACATGGGAGAGCCGGCCGGGGTGGCCGAGCGGTTCTAGGCGCTACAGTCTGGAACCGCGCGACCGCTACGGTCGCAGGTTCGAATCCTGCCTCGGGCATGAATGTGTGTGATGTCATTAGGTTAGTTAGGTTTAAGTAGTTCTAAGTTCTAGGGGACTGATGGCCTCAGAAGTTAAGTCCCATAGTGCTCAGAGCCATTTGAACCATTACATGGGAGAGGAGAAGATTCCCTTCAGAACTTAAGCAAAAATTTCCGTTTCTATTTATAAGGTTACTTGCTAATTTAATCTCAACCTCTTCCTTAATAACACCATCCCAGTAGCTGGAAGTGCATGCTAGAATTTCTGTGTTGTATCCCATAGGGCGACCGATGCCAAGACAATGTTCTGCAGTAGCCGATTTGCTCGACTGTGTAAGCGTGCCTGACTTTCGAGGTTAGGTTTAGTGATGAATGAACGAACATATTTCGACATGTGTTGAGTTCCAGTTACTTTCTATTCATTGACCAGTACTATGAGCAGACAGATGTAGCTGCGACGCAAAGCCCGTTGTCACCTGTTATTGCAAATTTGTGTATGGAAAACTTCGAGGAACGTGCTTTGGGGTCGGCAACTTGGAAACTTGCGTGAGTTGTTTTTTTTTTTTTTCAGGCACGCAGACGATACTTTTTTCATCCCACGGCAGTGAGAATTTGAACAACTGTTTGGAACACCTGAATTCAGTCCACACGAATATTTGTTTCACGGTGGAGGTGAAAAAGAATGGCTGCCTTCCCTTCCTTGCGTTGGTCAGGAGCAAGTTTGATGGTTTATTGGGACATGCTGTTTATAGGAAGCCTACTCACATGACTTTTATCTACAGGCTGGTAGTTGCCACCATCCGGCTCAGTGAAAAAGGGGATACTTCGTAACTTGGTTCACAGGGCCCACGTCATTCCAGGCCCTGAGATTTAGTTAGCTGGTTAACCCATCTTCAGGTCACCTTCTGTCGGAATGGATATAGTGACTGACAGATCAGACGTGCGTTACGCGATCGACCAAACTTGCACCGGGTGAGTGATGATAACACCGAGTTGGCACTAAGATCTACGACCTTTCTGCCTTAGGCAGGGAGCAACAAGATTGACCTTATTTTGCGGAAATATTATGAGAAACGTTTCCATCCGCCAGGGTAGCCGAGAGCGCTAACGCGCTGCTTCCTGGACTCGGATAGGCGCGCCGGCCCCGGATCGAATCCGCCCGGCGGATTAACGACGAGGTCCGATGTGCCGGCCAGCCTGGATGTGGTTTTTAGGCGGTTTTCCACATCCCGCTAGGTGAATACCGAGCTGGTCCCCATGTTCCGCCTCAGTTACACGGCTCGTAGACATCTAAACACATTCGAAGTATTCCATGGATTACACTCGACGCAGACAGTTGGGGGGGGGGGGGTGGTATGGAGTGGCAGCAGGAAGGGTATCCGGCCACCCCTTAACCATTAACATGCCAAATCCGATTAACGATGGCTGACCCTGCGTAACTGTAGGACAAGGCTCAAGCGGTAGAATGATGACAAACGTTTCCCGACAGCCATCTAAAACAAAGGTCCTTTTACGTTTGCGTAAGGCGAGTTTCTTATCGTATTCCTTGCGGTTGTGTCATGCACTCTATGGGAAAAAGAGCACACCAAGAACGAATTATCGCTACGGGACGGAAATCTGTATATGTGATGCGCCCGTTCAGACAAACAAATGATTAAAATTTCAGAAAACTTGCATTTGAGCAAGATAATGCCTGCCACACACGTTGAGAGTTTTTACTGCTTATCTTCGTGTTTTCCAAACCCTAACTTGGCCAGCAAGATCGCAGGATTTCTCCCCTGTTGAGAACGTTTCGAGCATTATGGGCAGGGCCCTCCAACCAGCTCGTGATTTTGACGATATAACGCACCAGTCGGATGGATCGTTCCACAAAATCCCTCAAGAGGACATCAGGCAATTCTGTCAGTCAATGCCAAGCCAAATAACTGCTTGCATAAGGGCCAGAGATGGACCAAAGCAGCCGGCCAGAGTGGCCGAGCGGTTCTAGGCGCTACAGTCTGGAACCGCGCGACCGTTTCGGTCGCAGGTTCGAATCCTGCCTCGGGCATGGATGTGTGTGATGCCCTTAGGTTAGTTAGGTTTAAGTAGTTCTAATTTCTAGGGGACTGATGACCTCAGAAGTTAAGTCGCATAGTGCTCAGAGCCATTTGAACATTTTTTGGGGCAAAACGTTATTGGCTTGAGCCATTTGTGAAGCTCTTCCTCTTGAATAAATCAGTTTTTCTCTGAGATTGTAATTATTTGTTTGTCTGTAGATGTACATCACATCTATCGATTTCTGTTTTTTCCCTTAGAGTGTGTGATGGTCAGACTATGAGGATATTGTCTTGGCAACTGTCATCCTATGGAATATAGCAGCACGGAGATTCTAGTATGCACTTCCATCTGTTGGGATACTGTTATCAAGAAGCAGTTGAGATTAAATTAGCAGGTAACCTTGTAAACAGGAATAGAAGTTTGTTTAAATTCTACATGGAATCCTCCTGTCTCTCTTGTCAAAGAAACACAGAGACAGAGTTGACGACACTTCACCTGTTGTTTAGTAATTTTCATTATCGGTAACTTCGGGTACCTTGAAAGTGATAGGGTGGTCACCTGTCGAAATATCGGCGGTTGTCGACGTCATCACCCGGCTACATTATCGGAATTTACATGAACGAAAGTGAAAAGATCGCAGTGCGTTACAAACTCTCGATCGAGAGTTAAAGTGATGCACACTACTCGTTTTTTCGGATGGCAATGAAATTGAGAATTTCAAGATTTTTGCCTTAAGGTCGAACACCCCTTCATAATTACTATGAAAGCAATTTGAAAAGGTGGCAAAAGAAAAATGATCAAAAGACATCGCAGTTGTGGCAAAGCAGCTCATGGTTTCGTAAAAATAAACTGCGTGATCATTCAGCATAGTGAGCAGAAAAATTCTGTACATAAATTCTGACGAATGTCCTCCCCAAGACACACTATTCCCTGTAACTCGCACTATGCTACTTTTATTGTTTTCGAAATTACAATCAGCGCTGAAATGAACCCGTTTCGATACAACTGATGAGATTAACGAGAATTCACCACAGACGCCAAAGGAGAGTTAAAAGAATGCTTTCCACAACACCACATCGAAATGGAAATACTGCTGTGTGTACTTTGAAGCAGCCAAGGTCAAAACATCTGTAAGTTGAACATATATGTTATTAAAATGTTTGCTTTTTTTTCCTACAGACATTCCACTTGAAAACGTAAAGATTTAAAATGGAGAGAATTCGTAATTACGTGACCGTCAGTCTTACTGCAGTGGTTCCCTTCGTGTATTGGAATATTACTTCGGGAACCCCTAAGCGTTAGGACACGAAAGGCTTCCTAACCATTCTCACGTAAACTGCAAACGTATACCGGCGATTACCTGCAGAACAATATTTTAGAGATTTCAGAGTTCAAAAGTGATGGCCTGAAAGAACTGACTGGTGTTGTTCCGGAATCTGTTGTTGCAGCTATCTAACCGGAAACCAAAGTGAAAAGCCGTATATGAAGTTAAAACAATTACTTAATACTAAGAGACTACTATCGCTCATATGAAAAGATGTGAGGAACGCCCATAGAGAACAGTTAATTCCATACAGAAATGCAACGAAAATATTGTTTATAAATCTGGACGTTTGGCTGTTCGTACTTGATTTGCTCAAGGAAAGACAGATCGGCACTCGGCCTACTGTGTCAGCATTGATGACCGTAGAAGCACCCTGCTACGGCAATAAAGCTAACGCTGAAAGTAAATTTAACTGTTTTAGAGAAAGTGAGAAAGATGTAAGTTAAAAGGTTAATACAGTGATGCGTACTGATGAGCGGAGACATTATGAGTATTGCCCAACGCGAGACTGAATGCCGCCTGGTGGCGATATGGGCACATGACTCGATTGGGAGAGTATATAAGCTGAGTCGAAACGAATGAGGAATCATTCTAGCGACGATAAGGACGACAAATGGGGAAATCCACTGACATGAGCGACTTTGACAAAAGGCAGATTAGTCCAGCGCCTCGGAACGAGCATCTGAGAATCCGCCAGGTTGGTGGCAGCTTTGGATCGTGTTAAAGACGGTGAAACTACGAGTGGACAAGACGTTGGACGTCCAGGCCGTATCACAGAACGAAGAGGTCGGAGGCTTGCCCACAGGATAGGCAGGGATCTGAGGAAGATCTGATGACAAAATACTGATGCAGGAACAGTCTTCCTGAGTACACCGTTAACGGCCATTGCTGAATATGGGGTTCAGCAACGCACGACCTCTTCATGTTCCCATGCTGACTCAATTACATCGTCAGTTACAATGGACACAGGTTCATCTACATTATACTGTGTCTCAGTGGGAATGTCTCAACTGGTTGCATAAATCACGCTTCTTGTTATACCAAATCGAAGATGGTGTCCGTATAGGCCGTAATCCAGGAGAACGGCTGGTCGAAATAACGCACCGCGCCGCGTGCGCAGCGCTATGGGGGAAGGGGGGGCGGGGGGGGGGGGCGAAGTATTGCGCTATGAGTGACGTTCACCAGGGCTTCTGTGGAACGTGTGGTAGTAATCGAAGGTACCATGACAGCTGTGGACTACGCGAATATAATTGCCGACCACCTGGACCCTTTCATGATTGCCTTCCCCGACAGCGATGGCATCTCCCAGCAGGGTAACTACCCGTGTCACAAGTCCAGAATTGTGCTACATACGTGTAAGGACTTCCCCATGAACCATGGACCTTGCCGTTGGTGGGGAGGCTTGCGTGCCTCAGGGATAGAGATAGCCGTACCATAGGTGCAACCACAATAGAGGGGTATCTGTTGAGAGGCCAGACAAACGTGTGGTTCCTGAAGAGAGGCAGCAGCCTTTTCAGTAGTTGCAGGGGCAACAGTCTGGATGATTGAGTGACCTGGCCTTGCAACATTAACCAAAACGGCCTTGCTGTGCTGGTACTGCGAACGGCTGAAAGCAAGGGGAAACTACGGCCGTAATTTTTCCCGAGGGCATGCAGCTTTACTGTATGGATAAATGATGATGGCGTCCTCTTGGGTAAAATATTCCGGAGGTAAAATAGTCCCCCATTCGGATCTCCAGGCGGGGACTACTCAAGAGGACGTCGTTATCAGGAAAAAGAAAACTGGCGTTCTACGGATCGGAGCGTGGAATGTCAGACCCCTTAACCGAGCAGGTAGATTAGAAAATTTAAAAAGGGAAATGGATAGGTTAAAGTTAGATATAGTGGGAATTAGTGAAGTTCGGTGGCAGGAGGAACAAGACTTTTGATCCGGTGAATACAGGGTTATAAACACAAAATCAAATAGGGGTAATCCAGGAGTAGGTTTAATAATGAATAAAAAAAATAGGAGTGCGGGTAAGCTACTACAAACAGCATAGTGAACGCATTATTGTGGCCAAGATAGACACGAAGCCCACGCCTACTACGGTAGTACAAGTTTATATGCCAACTAGCTCTGCAGATGATGAAGAAATTGATGAAATATGTGATGAGATAAAAGAAATTATTCAGGTAGTGAAGGGAGATGAAAATTTAATAGTCATGGGTGACTGGAATTCGAGAGTAGGAAAAGGGAGAGAAGGAAACATAGTAGGTGAATATGGATTGGGGCTAAGAAATGAAAGAGGAAGCCGTCTGGTAGAGTTTTGCACAGAGCATAACTTAATCATAGCTAACACTTGGTTCAAGAATCACGAAAGAAGGTTGTATACATGGAAGAATCCTGGAGATACTAGAAGGTATCAGATAGATTATATAATATTAAGACAGAGATTTAGGAACCAGGTTTTAAATTGTAAGACATTTCCAGGGGCAGATGTGGACTCTGACCACAATCTATTGGTTATGAACTGCAGATTAAAACTGAAGAAACTGTAAAAAGGTGGGAATTTAAGGAGATGGGACCTGGATAAACTGACTAAACCAGAGGTTGTACAGAGATTCAGGGGAAGCATAAGGGAACAATTGACAAGACTGGGGGAAAGAAATACGGTAGAAGAAGAATGGTTAGCTTTGAGGGATGAAGTAGTGAAGGCAGCAGAGGATCAAGTAGGTAAAAAGACGGGGGCTAGTAGAAATCCTTGGGTGACAGAAGAAATATTGAATTTAATTGATGAAAGGAGAAAATATAAGAATGCGGTAAATGAAGCAGGCAAAAAGGAATACAAATGTCTCAAAAATGAGATTGACAGGAAGTGCAAAATGGCTAAGCAGGCATGGCTAGAGGACAAATATAAGGATGTAGAGGCTTATCTCACTAGGGGTAAGATAGATACTGCCTACAGGAAAATTAAAGAGACCTTTGGAGAAAAGAGAACCACTTGTATGAATATCAAAAGCTCTGATGGAAACCCAGTTTTAAGCAAAGAAGGGAAAGCACAAAGGTGGAAGGAGTATATAGATGGTCTATACAAGGGCGAGGTACTTGAGGGCAATATTATGGAAATGGAAGAGGATGTAAATAAAGATGAAATGGGAGATATGATACTGCGTGAAGAGTTTGACAGAGCGCTGAAAGACCTAAGACGAAACAGGGCCCTGGGAGTAGACAACATTCCATTAGAACTACTGATAGCCTTGGGAGAGCCAGTCCTGACAAAACTCTACCATCTGGTGAGCAAAATGTATGAGACAAGCGAAATACCCTCAGACTTCAAGAAGAATATAATAATTCCAATCCCAAAGAAAGCAGGTGTTGACAGATGTGAAAATTACCGAACTATCAGTTCAATAAGTCACGGCTGAAAAATACTAACGCGAATTCTTTACAGATGAATGGAAAAACTGGTAGAAGCCGACCTCAGGGAAGATCAGTTTGGATTTTGTAGAAACATTGGAACACGTGAGGCAATACTGACCCTACGACTTATCTTAGAAGCTAGATTAAGAAAAGGCAAACCTACGTTTCTAGCATTTGTAGACATAGAGAAAGCCTTTGACAATGTTGACTGGAATACTCTCTTTCAAATTCTAAACGTGGCAGGGGTAAAATACAGGAAACGAAAGGCTATTTACAGTTTGTATGGAAACCAGATGGCAGTTATAAGAGTCAAGTGACATGAAATGGAAACAGTGGTTGGGAAGGGAGTCAGACAGGGTTGTAGCCTCTCCCCGATGTTATTCAATCTGTATATTGAGCAAGCAGTAAAGGAAACAAAAGAAAAATTCGGAGTAGGCATTAAAATCCATGGAGAAGAAATAAAGACTTTGAGGTTTTCCGATGACATTGTAATTCTATCAGAGACAGCAAAGGACTTGGAAGAGCAGTTGAACGAAATGGACAGTGTCATGAAAGGAGGGTATAAGATGAACATCAACAAAAGCAAAACAAGGATAATTGAATGTAATCGAATTAAGCCGGGTGGTGCTGAGGGAATTAGGTTAGGAAATGAGAGACTTAAAGTAGTAAAGGAGTTTTGCTATTTGTGGAGCAAAATAACTGATGATGGTCGAAGTAGAGAGGATATAAAATGTAGACTGGCAATGGCAAGGAAAGTGTTTCTGAAGAAGAGGAATTTGTTAATATCGAGTATAGATTTAAGTGTCAGGAAGTCGTTTCTGAAAGTATTTGTATGGAGTGTAGCCATGTATGGAAGTGAAACATGGACGATAAATAGTTTGGACAAGAAGAAAATAGAAGCTTTCGAAATGTGGTGCTACAGAAGAATGGTGAAGATTAGATGGGTAGATCACATAACTAATAATGAAGTATTGAACAGAATTGGGGAGAAGAGGAGTATGTGGCACAACTTGACAAAAAGAAGGGACCGGTTAGTAGGACATGTTCTGAGGCATCAAGGGATCACAAATTTAGCATTGGAGGGCAGTGTGGAGGGTAAAAATCATAGAGGGAGACCAGGAGATGAATCCACTAAGCAGATTCAGAAGGATGTGGGTTGCAGTAAGTACTAGGAGATGAAGAAGCTTGCACAGGATAAGGTAGCATGGAGAGCTGCATCAAACCAGTCTCAGGACTGAAGACCACAACAACAACAACAACAACAACGTTTAAGGAGCATGATAGTGAACTCAGGTTGGTATCTTGACCACCAAATTCGCCTGATTTTAACCCAGTGTAACATTCCTGGGACGCTCGGACGCCAGCACCGCGCCCACAAGCAACTGCCCAGTAATTTACCGGAATTGCGTTACCTGTGCGTAGACTCTGGTGTTGCGCACATCGCAAATCCTGCCTTGTCAGCTCTGTGTCATGCAAAATAGCTGCTGCTGTTTTGCGTTAGAAAGGTGGATCAACACGCTATTAAGCAGTTTGTCGTAATGGCTTTTGCTCTTTCTGTACTGTATTTACAACTATCGAAGCAACACAAGTACTGATTCATTAGATGTCAGAGAAAATTATGAATAACCCTTCAGAATGAAAGGTGAGGTACTGGCAGAAGGAAAACTGTGAGGACGGGGCGTGAGTCGTGCTTGGGTAGCTCAGTTGGTAGAGCACTTGCCCGCGAAAGGCAAAGGTCCCGAGTTAGAGCCTCAGTCAGGCACACAGTTTTAATTTGCCAGGAAGTAGTCACCCTGAATGCCTTAGGGATTTCACGAAAAAACACAAGATTACTGGGCGTGATTCAAAGTCCCATTTATCTTAAAAAGGAGTGCAGTGACTTATTCACTGCATCACCTAGCTCAGTAAAATGAAGTGATTATAATTGGTGTTTTTGTGAATGGCCGTTGGCCACGCGATTTCAGTTCACAACCAATCTACGTTATATGGTTAGATGCTGATCCTTTTGAGTGGCGGATTGTATCTCATGTACCGAAAAAATGACAAGGCAGAGTTCGTTAATGTAGAAGCTTCCTAATGCCAGAAACCGTATTTCCCTATCTCAGTGGCTTCAGAATAGAACTTCGTCAGCACCGGCAGGATATGTGTTCCGCGTATTGACTTACGTAATTCTCGTATCACAAATTTGTGTCAAAAATGAGTTATTTCATTGAGACACAATTAACCAGTGTTGTTAGTTACTCAGCCGGCCGAAGTGGCCGTGCGGTTAAAGGCGCTGCAGTCTGGAACCGCAAGACCGCTACGGTCGCAGGTTCGAATCCTGCCTCGGGCATGGATGTTTGTGATTTCCTTAGGTTAGTTAGGTTTAACTAGTTCTAAGTTCTAGGGGACTAATGACCTCAGCAGTTGAGTCCCATAGTGCTCAGAGCCATTTGAACCATTTTTTGTTAGTTACTCAGAAGTACTTCTTGGTGGTGTTATTGAAATGAAATACTAAATTACAAAAAGGAAAGAAAGAAAGAAAGAAAGAAAGAAAGAAAGAGGAGTAGGAGAGAGGGGGGAGGGGGGGGGGGGGAGAGAGAGAGAGAGAGAGAGAGAGAGAGAGAGAGAGAGAGAGAGAGAGAGAGAGAGGGGGGGGGGGGGGTCGGAAAGTTAGTGCCTTGTTGGCAGTGTTTCATGTAGTATTAGTACTATTAGAAGCGACTTAGTGCTGGAGTTAACGCAATGTGTAGGTCGTTTCGTCGTCCAACTGCGAGTGTGACTTGTATTTTCGCTTTAATAACGCCCAGATTTTACGCGCTTGGGTGCACAGCGTACATCCTTTGCATCCAGATTTTGGCGTCCTGCCATTTAGTATGCGATTTTAGGAGTTCGCAACCAATCTACGTGATATTTGGGTTGTTATCTTCTCTGCTGCACTTGGATATTCCATAAATTCTAAATGAAGCCGCAGACAGTATTATAAATCTTTTCTTGCGTTTGAGGGCTCATCTAACATACAATGTCACTTTAATTTCCAAGCATGCACCAGTTCTAACAGATGCTTATGGAAAGTTTGTAAAAACAGCAATAATATAACATATGAGCAGCTTTTGATTCAGTTACCACGTTGTTGCAATTCTTACCTCCTGAACACTTGATCTCGTCTTAGTAACCAATGTTTCACATAATGGTACATACAAGTATCGTTGATAAAATTGGCTCAAATGGTTCAAATGGCTCTGAGCACTATGGGACTCAACATCTGTGGTCATAAGTCCCCTAGAACTTAGAACTACTTAAACCTAACTAACCTAAGGACATCACACACATCCATGCCCGAGGCAGGATTCGAACCTGCGACCGTAGCAGTCGCGCGGTTCCTGACTGAGCGCCTAGAACCGCTAGACCACCGCGGCCGGCTGATAAAATTGCACCTTGTTTTTTCCTGTGATATAAATTCTCCCTTGCGCTTTATCGTGTTACGCAACATGAATTCTTCATCTACGCCTGTATTTGTGCGGTGCGAATAATTATAAAATACGTTGGGATTCCTTCAAAATCAGGTAATGTTGGTGTGTGAGAGGAAAACTGCTTGTATGCCGATGTGTATCACAATAATTTTATCGTAATATGTTCTGTGGCATCAATGCGTAGAGGGCTAAACAGTTATCTGCTTCGCCCTGAAATTATTTTTGTTTAGACAGTGTCGTTGTACCGCAGTTGGCTCCAGTAACAATTCGCTCTGTCAAATGGTTCAATTGGATCTGAGCACTATGCGACTTAACTACTGAGGTCATCAATCCCCTGGAACTTAGAACTATTAAACTTAACTAACCTAAGGACATCACACACATCCATGCCCGAGGCAGGATTCGAACCTACGACCGTAGCGGTCGCGCGGTTCCAGACTGTAGCGCCTAGAACCGCTCGACCACTCCGGCCGGCACGCACTGTCCTTCCTTGTATATGATCCGATGTCTCCTGTTCGTCCTGCTCCTTTGATCAATATTCCAGTAAGAGTTCCCAGTTGTTGAGTAAAGAACATATTTCCCGTTAGCATACAAAGGAACCGTAACCAGCAATTTGCTTTACCTAGAACTAAGAAAATGCGATCTCTGCAACTAATATTTCCACAATTTACTTCTAAATATTTATTTGACATAGCTACCTTCTAGTTTACTCATTAATCCTTTAATCTTTGTAGAAGACAGTGGGTGGGCGTCGGCTGGTCGGTTTGAATAAAACAACAGTATACTTTCAGCCTTAAATTTTGAAGTTTGTATTAAGCTGCCGGTTTCGATGTTACGTCATCAGGCCGTCAGTTTGTAATGTAATATCAAAAGTGATAGCTTAATAAAGAGTTCAAAATATACGGCTGAAGGTGTACTGCTGTTTGCTTCACATTAATCCTGTTATCAAAGGTTACCTGCCTCCGTAACCGATGTCGCTAACACACGCCTGTGCGTTGGCGCTCGACTCGGAAAAAGCAATTTCGATTCTTGAAGGTTGAAGAAATTTTCGCCGCCAGTATTTGGCCGGTAAGCGGAAGACAAGTTTTGGCCTAAAGATCCTGATCACCAGACTTCGCACTAATGTCCTGGGTTAAATTCCAAAGCTCTCCGCAGCATCTCATGGAGTGAGGGCGTGTCACGCTGTTGATGGGCTGTCAGATGAGGTCGTTAAGCTCGGCGGCTCTCTTTGGTGCTGTCGTATTGAAATAGGCTGTGTCCCGCCAACAGGTTTCACCCTCTCCTTTCTGTCATCACACCCACACACACACACACACACACACACACACACACACACCACACGCGCGCGCGCGTATGATGTAATTAATATCGTCTGGAATAGCCCACTTTGCGAATGTGGTGATAAAGATGATGAAACGAGTGTTTCGGTGTTGCTCGCTGTTGTTCGACTAGGCTGAATAGTTCATCATCTGTTGGCACGATTCCGAATCAGGCTATCAACCTGTCTCTGTTCGTCATAATCGCACCATAGGTTCAGTTCCCCATGATGTCAGCTACTCAAGGCTCCTTGCCTTGTAGCCCCTATTCTTCATCCTCTACTAGGCACCGATAAATCGCTCACTTTCTCATATCGCTGGAGCAGTCACCAATCACTAACACTGTCACTTTAAATTAAAGTACTGTGTGGAATTGTTGACTGGTGTATCCCCAAGAGACTTATTGGAAATATTTATTCTCATACACTGACACTGTCTCATTGCCAAGTCTTTGTGGTACTGCGTAGTGATGCTTTGGTGCTTAACTGCAGCGTTTTGCCTAAGGTGACTAAGATTGAGTACATGTAATGTAGCGTCGTTTTTGGGTGGTGGTTGTTGTGGTAGTGTTTTGGAACAGTTTCGAGGGGCACGCTGAGCTAAACGTTCTCTGCTGACGGAAAGATCGTTATTAGAAGAGACAGTGCCGAACCATATGATATTTAACCTAAGATGGTGGTGCACAGTCCGGTATTCAGGAACTGTAAGAGACGCTACCTTTTTTTTTTCAGTTAAATACTGCCGACTAAATTTCTACCAGCAAATATCGAAGTGAATGGATCAAGCGCCAGTACGGGCGATATCCACGATGAAACCAAGTGCCGTGTCTCTTTGCACCGCTGAATTGTAACTATGTCACGAAATTACGTGATCACATGATGGAGTACACACTCTGCACTCATTCAGTTCTCGGCTACCTATTCTTTATTTGGGTAAAATCTGAAAATTTGGAGCGTGTAGAACTTTTCCATGGTTTCTGCGAACCAATGCAATCGTACTGTGGTGCAGTGTAAGCCGTTTATAGATTCCTACCTTCGGTGAACATGTCAATTTATATGGAAATTCAGTTTACCGAATCAAATTTTCATTCTGCAGCGGAGTATGGCCTGAGATGAAACTTCCCGGCGCATTAAAAGTGTGTGCGCACCGCGACTCGAACTCGGGATCTTTGCCTGTCATTGGCAAGTGCTCTACCAACTGAGCTACCCAAGTACGACTTCCTACCCTTCCTCACAGCTTTGTATGGTAGGAGACGAGGTACTGGCAGAACTCATTGTGTGAGGACGGATCGTGAGTCGTGCTTGGGTAGCTCAGTTGGCCGAGCACTTTCTCGCGAAAGGTCTTGAGTTCGAGTCTAACGTTTTGTGGGTGTACTCCATAATGGAGATGGAGCTCGCGGCCTCAGCTACGTTGCCCTTATCGTGAGGGACCTAGACTCTTGCCGCTGCTCGCCAAGCGCGGGTATTTGTGGTTTACTGACAATAACTTTTGCCGTGTTTCAAGTGGGCTGTTCTTAATTGTTGCTCCCACGTGCCCCTCTTGCAAAAATTTAGTCTGATGACGAGATGTTCTGTACAGAAGACTGAGCACTTGCACCATCTTACTTATTTTGAGAACCAACTTGAAATACAGCTGAGGAAACACAACAAAACAGTTTCCCTTCCGTTACGGGTCATCCTAGTTTGGAACGAAATAATTTCAAATATTCCTCGTCACACGGTGTACCTACTAAGCGTTTCATTGTCATTCTTAACCAATAAATATTCGGGCCGATAACAATGAATATATATTTTGTCATGTCTGTCGTCATGTCTGCAGACTCACATCTCATCCAGTTTACGAGGTTTCTCTTTTCCCCTACGGACTCTGGGGCGCCGGTTACTTTAATCGAGCCGTTGAATGTCGATACCGGTTGCACTCGTGCAGACGACACAGGCGCCGCACCTGCGCGCCTCGGCCGGCGTGCGGCCGCACCAGACTGTACGGGCGGCGTTTATTTTTGAAACGGAAAAATGTCGGTCTTCGAACCAGTGACACCCGGCGGCCGCGGCTAGAAAAAGCCCCAGGCCTAGCGCGCTATTATTTGTGCGCGGTGAATGGACTCGCCGGTTCCGGCCGGCACGTATGTTTGTCTTGGCGGATGGACTCTCGCCTACCCAGCGACGCCGCTCTTCCGCTCCTTTTCCGGTCCTCAGTTTACTTCTCGGCCAGCGCACCGCGGTCGCTTATGGCGAGTCCCTGATAAACTCCAGCAGTAGCTTTTCAAGTAGAAACCTTGAGGCTCGTGCTGTCAAATCCGATCAGCTACTGACATACTTATGTTTTAGTTATATTTAATCCCGTTGAAGATGACGCGCTGGGCTCGCAGCTGCAAAGTCTTGATTGTAAAGAACTTACTTTCCTTGTAATAGATATTTAATTTTCAAGCGCATCTGTTAAGTCATCAGTACCCTTCGCAACTTCACGATGCGGTTTGACCATGTGTCCTTAATATATGGGTTGTTTCGTATTGCTGCTAGAATGTTACTCACTCACGAAATCGTGTGCCGTAGCCCTTGCTTCGGCTGTTACGTAGGTAGGCAGGTACGTACGTTATCCATAGAGTATTCTTCGAAATTATGTGGAACGAGTCTGTTTACAGGATATGTATGCATGATCTTTGTTAACATCAATGAACATATTATTGTTTTAGTCCTAACCATGCAACAACACCTAAAAATATTTTTGTCTTTCTTTTTAACTGGCTACCAGTCTTCTAAGTACAAATTCACCAGCGGAACAGAACGAGTTATCAAACATTGGTTCAAATGGCTCTGAGCACTATGCGACTTAACTTCTGAGGTCATCAGTTGCCTAGAACTTAGAACTAATTAAACCTAACTAACCTAAGGACATCACACATATCCATGCCCGAGGCAGGATTCGAACCTGCGACCGTAGCGGTCGCTCGGCTCCAGACTGTAGCGCCTAGAACCGTACGGCCACTCCGGCCGGCTTATCAAACATTATTTGCAGCTCATATACAGGGTGGTCAGAGCAGCCTGATCAGTTTGTAAGTGTGTTGCAGGGTAGGTTGTGCTGAGAAATAATTGTTAAGGGAAAAAAATACGATAAGCTACGCCGTTTTCGAGCTAATTAGCATTGATTTGCCAATCAGGCCGTTGTGTGCACAAATTCAAGCGGCCTGCCAGATACAGTTAGTGTCAGTCGTTCTCTTAGCGAAGATGATAGCGTGCGGGACTGCTCAGTCGCCGGCCGCGGTGGTCTCGTGGTTCTAGGCGCGCAGTCCGGAACCGCGGGACTGCTACGGTCGCAGGTTCGAATCCTGCCTCGGGCATGGATGTGTGTGATGTCCTTAGGTTAGTTAGGTTTAAGTAGTTCTAAGTTCTAGGGGACTGATGACCACAGAAGTTAAGTCCCCTAGTGCTCAGAGCCATTTGAACCATTTTTGAACTGCTCAGTCTTTGGCTCGGTTTCAGTCCTTATTGCCGCCCCATGTCCAATTTTGGCATCGCCGTGTTATTGGGTTTTAGGAAAACTAACGAAAAACACGTTTGGCGATACTACCTCTGGCAGGCCGCTGAAATTTGTGCGCGCAACAGCTGATTGGCTAACTTCAATGCTAAGTAACCTGGAAACAGCGCAACATATCGATTTTTTTTGTTCACAATTACGTCTCGGCCCAACCTACCCTGCAACATCCTTACAAGCTTTTCAGACTGTTCCTGACCGCCCTATATAAAGCACATATGACAGAGAGTTACGTAGCGAGATGATACTGCGGTGATGGCCCCCAGACCATCCAATGAAAACAATACATCGTTTCATCTTTCCCACAGAGGCACATAATTATTGCAGCCAGACGCGACATATTCTTCAGTTGGCCTCAGTATTACTTTTCTCAGGATCTCGAACTGACAGAGTGCCCTATGCGTGACGTCGCTGTCAACGCGTGGACACTCAAGAAAGTAATTCTTTGTTTATATCGATTCCTTCCGTGATACAGAGAGACGAAGCAAGATGTCTGTTACCATTTTAGCCGGCCAGAGTGGCCGAGCGGTTTAGGCGCTTCAGTCTGGAACCACGCGACCGCTACGGTCGCAGGTTCGGATCCTACCTCGGGCATGGATGTGTGTGATGTCCTTAGGTTAGTTAGGTTTAAGTGGTTCTAAGTTCTAGGGGACTGATGACCACAGAAGTTAAGTCCCATAGTGCTCAGAGCCATTTGGACCATTTTTGTTACCATTTTGGCCATTGCTTCCCTTGCTCCGTTGCGAGGCGGACCCAGCAAACCGAACAATACATAACAATATAGTGCTATCTTGAAATAAAAATTAGAAAATTGATTTTGCATCCAATAGGCTCTAAAATTCCATATCAGGTTATAATGATTTACAGTATACTTAACTTTTTGGAAGTGTTGAAAACGCTTTCTATCGAAGATAAAAAAGTGAAATTTCGCTCAAAGTTAAGCAATTAATAAAATAGTCAAAACAATTCCCATTGTATCATTGCAGATTATACAGTTTAAAAAAGTATCTGCATTCTTTGGAAGTACTTTCTATCCGTTCTGTATGTTACTGAAAACTGATGTGCCTGGACTTGCTGGCAGAATGAAGCTGTGTGTTAGACCAGGACTTTGATTCAGGAACCTTCCTTTTCGCGGATAATGCTCTTACCAGATGAGCATCCAAGCACGGCTTCCCACAACTCCAATTGAGCCATTACCTCTCTCCTACATTTCAAACTCGTACCTTGGTTGGTAAAAGCAGATTGCATGTTCTAGTCCCTGTCTGGCATAGTTTTAATCTGAAAGGTAATTTTAAAACCTAGGACATTCTGCTGAAGTTAAACATTCATTCTGGAACACATGTGCCTGCTCACAGTATTGTACATAAAGAAATGGGAGACCACATGTGTGAAATATCTTTGTCATTATTCGAATGGTAACTGACTGTGCGAGTGTCGCAAGTGGATTCTCTTATTAGCTGTTGAGCGTGGGAAGCGATTTGTGTTAGTTAATTTTAAAAGTCTGGCGCTCACTGTGTATTTATGCAGCCGCGGTAAGAACGAAATGTTAATTCTACAGAATTCGCTGCTTCTATAGAGTAAGATCGTTTTGAATTTAAAAAATTACGGGGCAGTAATAATAGAAAATTTGTTCGCAAATCGAGTACTACATTGCTGGACCAAGAATTCTTCAACTGTCGCCCTATGTATGCTTGAAAACGTTTGGTTTCGAGAGAGCCTCGTTGGCTCAAGTTGTAAGAGCGTGTTGTTGGACTTACTTCATTTAGAAAATTTTTGTTGGTACGAAGTCCGAATATGCTCGTCCTGACGTTAATTGTTCGCCATTAAAAGTTAGTTCTTGGTTTTTAAAGGATAGAATGCTTTTTTGCAGACCATTAATCATGTCCAAACAAAACACAAATATACTTCCATGTCTAACATACGAGGAGGACAAATTAAATATAAGGTAGCCTGTGAAAAATGAGATGCAAAGATATTTAGGAAAAACAGTCGTTAGTGGGAAGGGGCATCTGCTATACCTCAGTTGTTTCGTTTGCTCAGATACACCAGTCTTTGTCTCCACATCCTTCCACACAATCCTCTTCCTCCTCCTCCACCACCATCATTAACCCTTCACCCTACTCCTCACACCTAACTCACCCCCTTCCTTTCATCTCTTACTCCACTAACAAGCTTCTTGTCTTCGTCTCTCACACCACATTTGTATGTCTCCCTCCCTTCTCTTTCACCCAAATTACAAGACACCTTTCTCTGCTCTCACCTCACTCATATGCATCGATACCTCATCTCACCCTTCACTCTCACATCCCCACCCCTTCCTCTCACACCACAAACCCCCTGCGGGTCCGGGGTAAGAATAGGCTCGAGGTATTCCTGCCTGTCGTAAGAGGCGACTAAAAGGAGTTTCAACCGTTTCGGCCTTCCATGTGATGGTCCCCCTTGGGGTTTGACCTCCATTTTTCAAAATTCTACAGAAGTACGAGCCTTTTGGGGAAGGACGCCTTACGTGGTGTACCACTGGTCCTCAGTGCACTAAGACCTTGGCACTCAGCATTGAACCGGCGTTGTAACCATACCCACTATTCCTCAAATTGGGCCTAAACGCCTGATGGGTTGTACAAGTTACGCCCATAGTGTGTCCCCATCTGCACCTACGATCATGATGGACTTTCCATGGCAACAGAAATCCAGCACGGTAGCCAGCCCGTTGTGGTGGGGTCGTCATGTACCCTCTAGGTTGTAGCCCCCTGACAACACAGGGATCGTACTGCCGATACCTGAGCTACACCCTCCCCACATCAGCCAAGGAGTAGATGCCCGTCTCCTTGGGGCATCAGGACTCCCGGCAACGGTCATCCTGCCAGGTGGCCCTTGCTGAGGCTGGGTGGCGCCCGTGGGGAGAGCCCCTGGTCGGAGTGGGTGGTATCGGGGCGGACATTTCGCAGATGAAACGTCAACACGTATCAGGTCGCTCTGCGGCCGAATCTTTCAAAAGGAAGGGTACTGTCCCTAGTTCTGGTTCTCCTGCCCTTTCCCCCTTGGCCACTCCCTGGGAGGAGGGACAGGCCCGCCGGCTTGGGGCAAGTACTTTCCCCGCTATTTGGTCTGTTCTCGAACCGATGGGGGGACGTTCGCCACCTCCAAGCCCATGTTCTTTGTTCAGCACATTGAGGACATCTTCGGGGAAATCGAGGCTCTCAGTAAGATGCGTTTGGGGTCCGTTCTTATAAAGACCACCTCCGCCACACAGTCGGCGGCGCTCCAGGCATGCGACCGCCTAGGGGACATCCCAGTGTCCATTGTCCCGCATCTGGCACAAATAGGACGCAGGGGGTTATTTTTCATCGGGACCTCCTGCTGCAATCTGATGAGGAGCTCAGGGCCAACCTGGAGCACCGAGGCGTGCATTTCGTCTGGCGAGTCCAGCGCGGCCCCAAAGACCATCGCATCGACACCGGGGCCTTTATCCTCGCCTTCGAGGGGGACGTTCTCCCGGAGAAGGTAAAGGTGATGTGCTACCGGTGTGACGTGTGACCTTACGTCCCACCTCCTATGCGCTGTTTTCGGTGTTTCTGCTTTGGGCACATGTCGTCACGGTGTGAGGCTGAGCCCCTTTGTGGCGATTGTGGATGTCCTCTTCATGAGGAACATACATGCACCCCACCACCTCGGTGCGTTAATTGTCCTGGCATCCACTCGCCTAGATCCTCAGACTGCCCCGTATATCAGAAGGAGAAGAAGTTACAAGAACTCAAAACTTTGGATCGTCTCTCTTATTCTGAGGCCAGGAAGAAGTATGACCGCCTCCATCCCGTGCCTTTGACCACTTCGTTTGCCTCAGTTGTGTCCACTTCTTCCGCGGTATCCTCACCCCTATCCTGTCCCCCCTCCGCCTCCTCCCCCCATCCGGGGTCTCTGCCTCCGCCTCCCAAATCCCTCCCTTCCAAATCCTCCTCCCCGTGGCCCCCGCCCCCTCTGCCCCAGGGGCCACCCTTCCTCCTCCTCCTCCTCCTCCTCCTCCTCCCCCCCCGCCGCCTGAGAAGCGATCCTCTTCTCAGGCGTCCATCGGGGAAACGTTCCGGACCCCACCTTCCGAGGTCCGGCGTTACAAAACGGACCCCGCGCGTGAGGACCTTCTTCGGGTCCAGCCCACCATCCCTGTGCCTCCTCGGACTTCCAAGAAGGCCTCCAAGAAGAAGTCTCTATCCCCCTCTCCACCGCGGCGCGTTTCGTCTGACGCTCCATCCGTGAGTCGCTGCTCCCGGCCGTCCTCAGTTTCGCTGGGACGCTCTGCTGCCAGGCGCTCAGCTGGCCTCTCGTCGGCAAATGATGCTGCCCCTCCTACACCACCAGGGACAGCGGCCGCAGCTGGCGACGACTCGATGGAACAGGATCCGCCTCCCGCCGGTTGTAGCGTTGTTCCCTCGAAACCTGGCCCTCCGCGGCCGTCGAGGTGACCAGCTCTTCCCCCGTCTCGTTCCCCCTCTTTTTTGACTAGCGATGGCCTTGTTACATTGGAACATAAGAGGTATTCGATCTAATCGGGAGGAATTACAACTGCTCCTCCGCCTGCACTGTCCGCTCGTCCTTGGTCTCCAGGAAACCAAGTTGCGCCCGACTGACTGTATTGCCTTTACTCACTATACCTCGGAGCGGTATGACCTCACCCCTGTGGACGGTATCCCAGCTCATGGTGGGGTCATGTTGCTCGTTCGGGACGATGTCTATTACCATCCCATCCCATTGACCACCCCACTCCAAGCAATAGCTGTCCGTATTACTCTTTCTGCTTTTACTTTTTCAGTTTGTACCATCTACACTCCGTCGTCATCCGCTGTTAGTCGGGCTGACATGATGCACCTGATTGTTCAGCTTCCCCCGCCGTTTTTATTGTTTAGCGACTTCAATGCCCATCATCCCCTTTGGGGCTCTCCTGCATCCTGTCAAAGAGGCTCACTCTTGGCGGATGTCTTCAACCATCTCAATCTTGTCTGCCTCAATACCGGCGCCCCGACTTTCCTCTCGGACTCTACTCATACCTACTCCCACTTGGACCTCTCGATCTGTTCTACCACTCTTGCCCGTCGGTTCGAGTGGTATGTCCTTTCTGACACCTATTCGAGCGACTGCTTCCCCTGTGTCGTTCGTCTCCTGCACCACACCCCATCCCCACGTCCTTCGAGCTGGAACATACCGAAAGCTGACTGGGGACTTTACTCCTCCCTGGCGACCTTTCCAGACCACGATTTTCTCAGTTGTGACAGTCAGGTCGAATACGTCACGGCTGTTATCATCAATGCTGCCGAACGTTCCATTCCTGGTACTACCTCTTCACGTCGCGTTTCCGTCCCCTGGTGGAACGAGGCTTGTAGAGACTCTATCCGTGCTCGACGACGTGCTTTACGCACCTTTCGCCGCCATCCTACGTTGGCGAATTGTATTGGATACAAACGACTCCGAGCGCAATGCCGTAGAGTCATCAAAGACAGCAAAAAAGCTTGTTGGGCCTCTTTCACCAGCTCCTTTAACAGTTTTACTCCCTATTCTGTCGTATGGGGTGGCCTGCGCCGGCTGTCGGGCATTAAGGCCCACTCCTCGGTACCTGGCCTGACCTCAGGTAATGAGGTCCTCATTGATCCTGTGGCTGTCTCCAACGCCTTCGGCCGGTTTTTCGCGGAGGTTTCAAGCTCCGCCCATTACCACCCTGCCTTCCTTCCCAGGAAAGAGGCAGAATAGGCTCGGCGACCTTCCTTCCACTCGCTGAATCTGGAAACTTATAATGCCCCCTTTACTATGCGGGAACTCGAACGTGCGCTTGCACTGTCCCGGTCCTCTGCTCCGGGGCCAGATGCCATTCACGTTCAGATGCTGGCACACCTTTCTCCGGCGGGCAAAAGCTTCCTTCTTCGTACCTACAATCGCGTCTGGACCGAAGGTCAGGTCCCCATGCGTTGGCGTGACGCCGTCGTTATTCCTATACCCAAACCCGGGAAGGATAGACACCTTCCTTCTAGTTACCGCCCCATTTCTCTTACAAGCTCTGTCTGTAAGGTGATGGAGCGCATGGTTCATGCTCGGTTAGTTTGGATTCTTGAATCTCGACGGTTACTTACCAATGTCCAATGCGGCTTTCGTCGCCGCTGCTCCGCTGTTGACCACCTTGTGACCTTGTCGACATTCATCATGAACAACTTTTTGCGAAGGCGCCAAGCGGTAGCCATGTTCTTCGATTTGGAGAAGGCTTATGATACCTGTTGGAGAGGAGGTATCCTCCGCACTATGCACAGGTGGGGCCTACGCGGTCGACTGCCCCTTTTTATTGATTCCTTTTTAACGGATCGAAAGTTTAGGGTACGTGTGGGCTCCGTATTGTCCGACGTCTTCCTCCAGGAGAATGGAGTGCCTCAGGGCTCCGTCTTGAGTGTAGCCCTTTTTGCCATCGCGATCAATCCAATTATGGATTGCATTCCACCTAATGTCTCAGGCTCTCTCTTTGTCGATGACTTCGCGATCTACTGCAGTGCTCAGAGTACATGCCTCCTGGAGCGCTGCCTTCAGCGTTGTCTAGACAGCCTATACT
Source organism: Schistocerca serialis cubense (assembly GCF_023864345.2). Classification (NCBI taxonomy): domain Eukaryota; kingdom Metazoa; phylum Arthropoda; class Insecta; order Orthoptera; family Acrididae; genus Schistocerca; species Schistocerca serialis. Next base: position 367,639,059 of record NC_064640.1, on the reverse strand, counting down.
CATGGAGCGTGGCAAATGGCTTCCGGTTCTCTGAAGAGAAGACGGTTTGTACCAACTTTTGGCGATATAAAGCGTTCCTTCCGCCATCCTTCCATCTCGGTCCCGTTGTTCTCCAATTCGTGGAAACAACTAAGTTTCTAGGGCTCACGTTGGACAGGAAACTGTGTTGGTCTCCGCATGTCTCTTATTTGGCGGCCCGTTGTACACGTTCCCTTAATGTCCTCAGAGTTCTTAGTGGTTCATCTTGGGGAGTGGATTGCACTGTCCTGCTTCGCTTGTATCGGTCCATAGTCCGATCGAAGCTGGATTATGGGAGCTTCGTCTACTCGTCTGCTCGGCCATCCCTCTTACGCCGTCTCAACTCCATCCACCATCGGGGGTTACATCTTGCGACCGGAGCCTTCTACACTAGTCCTGTCGAGAGTCTTTATGCTGAAGCTGCCGAATTACCATTGACCTACCGGCGCGACGTACTGCTGTGTCGGTATGCCTGCCAGCTGTTGTCTATGCCCGACCACCCCTCTTACCAGTCCTTCTTCGCCGATTCTCTCGACCCTCAGTACGGGTTGTATGTGTCTGCCCTGCTGCCCCCCGGAGTCCGCTTCCGTGGCCTGCTTCGACAATTGGATTTTGCCCTCCCTACCACCTTCAGAGAGAGTGAGAGCCCGACACCACCTTGGCTCCAGGCTCCGGTTCATATTTATCTCGACCTCAGCTCACTCCCGAAGGAGGGTACTCCGGCTGCAGTGTATTGCTGACGGTTTGTCGAACTTCGTGCTCGACTTGCCGGTCACACCTTTATTTACACCGATGGCTCCAAAACTGACGATGGTGTCGGCTGTGCCTTTGTCGTCGGGGCCGCCACCTTTAAATACCAGCTCCTCGACCAATGTTCCAGCTTTACGACCGAGCTTTTTGCTCTCCATCGGGCCGTTCAGTATGCCCGCCGCCACCGCCATTCATCGTCTGTACTCTGCTCTGACTCACTCAGTGCTCTCCAGTGCCTTGGAGCTCCCTATCTGGTCTATCCCTTGGTTCAACGGATACAGCAGTCCCTCCATTCTTTCGCTGATAATGGTTCTCCTGTCAGCTTTCTGTGGGTTCCCGGACATGTAGGAGTGCCTGGGAATGAGGCTGCGGATGCTGCAGCCAAGGCTGCAGTCCTCCTGCCTCGGCCAGCCTCCCATTGTGTCCCGTCATCTGACGTTCGTGGGGATGTTTGTAAGAGGCTTGTGTCGTTGTGGTGGGATGCTTGGTCATCCCTCCAAGGAAACAAGCTCCGGGCAGTAAAACCGCTCCCAACTGCTTGGACAACCTCCTCCCGACCATCTTGGCGAGAGGAGGTCCTTCTGACCAGGTTGCGGATTGGGCATTGCCGGTTTAGCCACCGCTACCTGCTCTCCGGTGACCCAGCCCCGCAGTGCCCTTGTGGTCAGGCATTAACAGTGCGCCATGTTTTATTGTCGTGTCCCCGCTTTAGTCAATCTCGTGTTGTCCTGTCCCTGCCATCTACTTTACCGGATATTTTAGCTGATGACGCTCGAGCAGCTGCTCGTGTTCTGTGTTTTATAACTTTTACTGGCTTGTCCAAAGACATCTAACCTTTTTACTTATTTTATCTGCATCTTTGTCAGGTCTTTCTGGTGTCCCCCCCCTCCCCTTGAGTTTTACTAGATTCCATGTGCTCTAACAACAGTGACTGGGTGCTAATGACCTCAGTAGTTGAGCGCCCTTAAACCCCACCAAAAAAAAAAAAAAAAAAAAAACTCTCACATCACTCTTACACTCATTGTTCCACTACCATCCTACTCACTGCTTTCTGCGTCCCATCCCTCCCTTGACTCCCCACTCGCCCTTACCCCCCCCCCACTCGCTCTTACCCCCTCCCCCGCTCGCCCTTACCCTCCCCCGCTCGCCCTTACCCTCCCCCGCTCGCCCTTACCCTCCCCCGCTCGCCCTTACCCTCCCCCGCTCGCCCTTACCCTCCCCCACTCGCCCTTACCCTCCCCCGCTCGCCCTTACCCTCCCCCGCTCGCCCTTACCCTCCCCCACTCGCCCTTACCCTCACCCGCTCGCCCTTACCCTCCCCCGCTCGCCCTTACCCTCCCCCACTCGCCCTTACCCTCCCCCACTCGCCCTTACCCTCCCCCGCTCGCCCTTACCCTCCCCCGCTCGCCCTTACCCTCCCCCGCTCGCCCTTACCCTCCCCCGCTCGCCCCTATCCCGCCACCACTCACCCTTCCATGCCACCACTCACCCTTCCACGCCACCACTAGCCTTTCCCCGCCCCCCACTCACCCTTCCCCCCTTCTTAGCCCTTCGCCCTGCTCGCCCTTCCCCTCCCTAGCCCTTCACCCTGCTCGCTCTTCCACTCCCTTTCTCACCCTTCCCTCCCTAGCTTGCCTGCCTGTTCCCTCCCTCCCTCCCTCCTCCCCAAGCTATACCCTTGATTCTGCTATTCCTTTATGGTCTTGTCTCGCATTTCCACTCTCCATCTTTTTCTGTTCCCCCTTGGGGTTTGACTTCCATTTATAAACTGTTTCCATTGTGTGAACCATTTGGGAAAAACTGGGGAAGAACTCCCTTCCCAGCATCTCTGGCATGGGTTTCTCTGCCCCCAGCTACCACCCTTTCTTCCTCACCATAGCCTCTACCCCCTTCCCCCCACCAGGTCATCAGCATTGTTGCCAGTCTGTGTGGTGAGGCTGTTGGGTTGCCATCTGGGAGAGCCCCTGGCAACACAGGGATCATTCTTCTGATACCTGATCTGTCATTGCCTCATGTATGGATAGGTGTGGTTGCTCATCTTCTTTGGGCATCAGAACTGCTGGCAACGACTGCTGTGACAGACAACCCTTGCAGCAGCTGGATAGTTCAAAACAATGGCTCAAATGGCTCTGAGCACAATGGGACTTAACATCTGAGGTCATCAGTCCCCTAGCACGTAGAACTACTTAAACCTAACTAACCTAAGGACATCACACATACATGCCCGAGGCAGGATTCGAACCTGCGACCGTAGCGGTCGCGCGGTTCCAGACTGAAGCGCCTAGAACCGCTCTGCCACACCGGCTGGCCTGGATAGTTCCCACAAGGTGAGCCCCTGATCGGAGCAGGTGGTACCACAGCAAATGTGCTGCAGATTAAGCATGCTAAGCTCCATGTTTCTGCCTGCTTTTTTGCGGCCGTCTCTTCAGATAGGAACGGCTCTCTCTCTGCTTCTACTTTTGCTTCCTCAGCCTTCCCTTCCATGCCCACTCCTTTGGAGGAGGGAAGTGCCTGCTGGCTTCGGGTGAAACCCTTTCCCGCTTTACTTGGTTTTGTTCCAAGACATACAGGGAGACTTTCACCATTACCAAATCGCAGTTTTTTGTAGAACACATTGAATATAAGTCCGGTGAAGTTCTACTGACTAAAACCTATTCTGCCAGTCACTTGACGTCCCTTTGTGCTTGTGAACAGTTAGGAGACATCCTGGTGCGAATTACTCCTCACCAGTCCTTAAATATGACCCAGGACATTGTTTCCCACAGGGACCGCCTTCAATCTGATCAGATACTCAGGGGCAGAACTTATGTGGCATGGCGTGGCATTCATTTCGTTTAGCGAGTCCAGATAGGACCTAAGGACAATATTGTTGAGACTGGCACGTTCATTCTGGCTTTTGAGGGGGATACCCTTCCAGAAGTAGCCGAAGTTATGATTTACCATTGCGATATGATGCCCTGTATCTCACCTCCCATGCACTGTTTCCAGTGTCTCAGTTTTGGTCACGTCTTTTCGATATGAGTTGGGTCCTATTTGCAGTGAATGTGGTTAGCTTCTACATGTGCGGAGTCCTTGCTCCCTGCTGCCCAAATGCGTGACTTGTTCTGGCCCACATTCTCCTTGCTCACTAGATTGCCCAGTCGATAATAATGGAAGGAATATTCAGGAATTTAATACTCTCTACTGTCTATCCTACACTGAGGCCCAACAGAAATTCGAATGTATACACCCACTATCCTTAATATTTACCTTCGCTTCTGTTGCCTCCTTTCCTCCTCCTCCTCCTTCTTTCTCCTTACTTCCATCCTGTCCCCCTTCCCTTTCCTCTCCTCCCACTCTGAGAGCCTCAAGGTCAATCATTCTCTTTTGGATACTAATATTGCTGCAGTTTGCTCTCTTCCTGACTACACCTCCACTCACCATCTATTGGAGCAAGAGAAGAAGAAGAAGAAGAAGATGTGTAAGATTCAGGGCAAGGCCTTCCCGATATCCCAGGGTGGGTCACCCCTTCTCTCTGTCAGGGTTTGATCTTAAATTCATAGACGTCACTCCATCTTATTGGTGACCGAGCTGGGTGGGGCAGTGATTATCACACTGGACTCGCATTTGGGAGGACGATGCTTCAAACCTGTGGCTGGCCATCATGATCTAGGTTTTCCATGATTTCCCTAAATCTCTTCAGCCTAGTGCTGGAATGGTTCCTTTGAAATGGCACTGCCGACTGGCTTCCCCCTCCTTCCCTAATACGAGGAACCAATGACTTCACTGTTTGGTCGCCTCCCTCAAACCAATCAATCAACCAACCAGCCAACCAACCTACCTACCTTATTGATGATGGACGCTGACTCGGCACAGTTATCGATAGTAGCCCATTCAATGTCCATCCGGGCTGTTGTACTAGCCTCCTCCAATGAAATTGTAATGGTTACTATCGTCAGCTTCCAGAAGTGCAGTCTCTTCTTTCTCTCTACTCTGTAGCTTCTGTTGTATTGCAAGAATCTCATTTTGTGGATCGTCAGTTCCTCATTTTTCGGGGTTTCCAAGTCTTTTACTGGAGTCAGGTCGGCCCTTTGCGAGCCTCCGGTGGTGTCTGTACATTGATCCACACAGGCATTGTTAGTTCCTGGGCTCCTCTTCAAAACTCATTGGGAATGCTGGCCATTCGGGTCCATTTAGACATTTGCTGCTCTTCTTGCCCTCCTTAGACAGCTCCCTCCTCCCTTCCTTCTCCTTGATGTGCAGGACTTGATCTCTGTTTCCTCAACACTGGAGCTCCCACACACTGTAGTGTGGCACACAGCACTTTCTCGGCCATTGATCTTTTCATTTCCTCCCTTCCATTCAATGAGGAGTTCATGACGATTTGTGCGACAGTTATCATCTTACGATTGTCTTTTCTTCAGCATCACTCACATGGATGCCCTTCTGCATGAGTCTTTATTAATGTGGATGGGGATGCCTTTACCTTGGCTGTGATATCAGACACTCCTCCACACAACGACATTGATGAGGACAAACAGTTTGACAGAATCCATCCTTTCAGCAGCTGCTTCAGCGATTCCCTCTTCCTTGGGATCTCCCAGATGGAAGACTGTCCCTTGGTGGACCCTGAAATTGCTGCAGATATTAAATACTGCCTTCGTGCCCTCCAACACAACAAATGGCATCTATCTATTGACTACCTCCTGGCCTTTAAACAGCTTCATGTCTGGGCATGTTAACTGATTAAACGCCAGAATTGGATTTGTGGGGAATAATATGTCGCTGCCACAGGGCTGCATACTCCCGTTTCACAGGTATGGGCAAAGATCAGACGCATTTTTGCCATCATACTCCTACAGGTGCCCTGAGAGTATATCAGAATGTTGTTATCCTCACCAACCTGAACTCTGTTGCTGACCATTTTGCTCGGCACTTTGCCCAGGCCTCAACGTCAGTCCACAATCCACCTGTGTTCCATCGTCTCAATCACCGTCTGGAGCTACTCCCATTATCTTTCTTTTCACATACAGGTTGGCGCCTCATGTGGCACCTTCCACCTGCAGAAGAAGAGGTACCGCAGGGTTCTGTGTCCCTCTCTTTTTAGTGGCTGCCAATTACCTTGGGAGGTTGTGGGACCTATGCTGTCTCCCTCTTTGTATGCTGACTGTTGCATTTATTTTTGATCCTCCGCAATGAACATTGTTGAAGACAGACTGCAGGGAACGATATACCGAATGCAGTCTTAGTCTCTTACTCACGGCTTCAAATTTTCGGCTGCCAAGACCTGCGTTATGCATTTCCGTCATTGTTGTACAGTGTATCCCCATTCCTGATCTGCACTGTGATGACCAGCCTCTCAATATGTGGACTATCATCGTTTTTGTGGGACTGGTCTTTGATGTCTGTTTGACAGGACTTCCCCATCTTCCATAACTAAAGCAGATATGTTGGTCGCACCTTCACGCTCTTCAGTGCCTCATCAGTACCATTTAGGGTGCGGACCACTCTACTGCGCTACAGTTCTACAAAGAACTTGTCCAGTTCCATGTAGATTATGGAAGTCTCGCATATGACTCAGTGTCTTCTTCGACGTTACAGATGTTAGACCGGATACACCATTGTGGGGTATGACTGGCAGCTGGCATCTTTCGGACTAGAATGGTCATCAGCCTTGTAGCAGAGCCAAAGGTTCCACCATTACGGGTTCTGCACCTACGACAAGTGATCACTTATGCTGTATGCATCCACTGCTCCTCAGAGCACCCAAACTATTGTCTCCTCTTTCCAGATACAGAGATTCGCCTCCTGCAGTGGCGGCCCAAGTCTGTGGCTATAATCGCTTTCTGGATCTGGCACCTTTTTTCAGAACTCCAGCTCTCCCCTTTACCACCTCTTCTCTGGGACTGCTCATGTACACCTGTGTGGTGCATCCTCCATCCACAGCTCTGTCTTGAGCTACAACAAGGTCCAAAAGACTCAGCTCTGCCTGAGGTCCTCTACCGCCAAATCTTCTCCATTCTTAGCGCATTTTGGGGTTCAGAAGTAGTCTACACTGATGGCTTGATGGTTGCCGGTCACACTGCCTTTGCTTACATTTGTGTTGGATACAGTGAACTCCACTTCTTGCCGGATGGCTGCAGTATTTTCACTATGGAGTTAATAGCCATCACTCATGCTCTTGAGCATATCCATTACTTCATTGGTGAGTCCTTCCTCATCCATATCGACTCATTGCTGTTTACAAACTTCTGATCAGTGTTACCTCCGCCATACGTTGGTCCTAACTATCTAAGATTCTCTTTGTGCCTTCACACAGTGTTGATACTTGGTTGTCTTCGTCTAGACCCCATGTCACATTGGGATCCTGGGGAATGAACTCGCTGGCTGGTTGGACAAACTGGCTTCTGGCAAGCTGCTTCTTAGGACTAGTATTCCAGTGCAAACTTTCGATCGGTATTAAGCTGTTAAACCCTACAGGTTTAGAATATTGACTTACACAAACTAACTATGGGCGATAAAGGAGATCACGAATTTGTCGAGGTTCTCCATGTGGGCTTCTCGAAAGGACTCTATCATCTTTTGCTGATTCTACATTGACCATACTTGGCTGACTCATGGTTATCTCCTCAGTCGTGAGGACCCATTCCACTGTCGATACGGATCCCACTGTTGTTAATAGACTACGCCTCAGCAGATGACGTGGTCTTAGGGTTTATTCATGAATGATGTTTTTATCACTCTAAAGAAGGGCGTCTTAGCCTTGTTAGCCCATTTATTTGACAGGACACCGTTTTGCCTCCTCTGCCCTGACAGGGCAATGGCTGCCTGGGCTTTGGTGGTCTGTCCCAGCTCTCACCCTACCCGTTTGTTTGCTCTTCTTCCCATTCTCGCATGTTCTGTCTAAATTGGTGTTTTTCCTCTGTTTTCCTGCGCTTCTCTCGCCCTGTCCGTGTTGTTAGTCTTTGCTGTGTGTTGTTGGGTAGGATGACTCTGGTAAGTGGCAGGGGGTATACTCTCCATCGAATTTCAGGGCCTCCAGCTGCTTCCTGTATGGGAACCTAGGCCACCTTGTTTCCTTTCCCTTCTTCTTCTTCTTTCTTGTTCTAGGCTTTGTTGAACTTATATAGACCTCGGTTTTTTTCCTTGGGTTGCGTGTACTAGGCCCTTCTTCAGTGTGTAGTTTTGTTGACTTGTCTGTTACAGGTAGGAGGGACTGATAACCTCGTAGTTTGCTCCATTTAACCTTGAGTCAAAAAGCACCGACTGCCGTAGCCCCACTTGTTACACACACGCTCCATTACGTACTGCCCCATATACAGCCTGCACTTGCTTCTTGCTGCTCCGCTGTCCCCCATGTAACAACCGTCCTTCCTGCCGCCCAGTCCTCACAGCAATGCACGACACGCAGCCCATCGACCGCCACAAACGTATCTGTTGTGTCGGCTACTGTAGGAGTCAGCACCTACACAAACAAGGAAGGAGAGAAGTTGCGATGGCCGGTAGCAGTAGTCCAAATCGTCTGTGCAAAGCACTTGAAGATTAATACCGTAACTCTTTATTTCTAAAAAGAAAATATATATAACTTAACTTGAGGTGCTACTTATGCCTCCTTCAAGCAATTACTGTACCTACTGTTACTACTCCCAGAACGCAAGCCAAATATCGTCTTCCTAAAACTCAGTACTGATGCTCTCAAACTCTGCGATCGAACTGGCCAGACCAGCGACGGGCGGCTGGTTAAATCAGCGTTGATGGGGGGCGCTGAACTCTGTCTTCCTGGAGGTGTGGCGCTGCCCGCTCTTTCCATTGGTCACGGGTCAGCGCCTTCTTGATTCCGTTTCGCGGCTCTACGCTGGTCGGTGTGCAGTCCATGCTTTAGGAGTTGACACTATTAATAGGCAAAGAAGTGCCAACCGGCACACCTTTCAGAGCAGTGGGTCGACCACACGCTAACCACGAAAAACATCCTCATACCGTAACGCAATCTCCTCTGTACTTCACTGTTGGCACTAAATATGATGTTTTCCAGGCATTCGCCAAACCGAAATCCTTGCCACAGGGTATAGCGTGATTCATCACTCCAAATCACATTCGAAGTCACTGATCTCGCCATACCGACCCATTCTGCTGTTAGTGCTTCTTTACTGATAACATAATACTCTCCACTTTCTTTTGTATTGTCAAGTCCACTGCTCAGGACATTTAGAGGAGCTGACACCATGAACCCTGCAGGGCTTTTCATAAATCCGTAAGAGTACGACGGGGTGGAGATTTCTTCTGAACGGCACGTTGCAAGGCATCCCTGAGGAGTTTTGTGGCCAGCGGAAGTGTTTATACTCAGAAGAGTGTTCCTAGAGCCACACTGTTAAAGTTATTGACGTGTGGGGTGTCGCACTGTCCTGATGGAATTGCCCAAGTCCGTCAGAATGCACAATGGACGTGAATGGATGCAGGTGATCAGACAGGATGCTTAGGTACGGGTCACATGTCAGAGTCGTAACTATACGTATCAGGGGTCCCATATCACTACAATTGCACACGCCCCAGGCCATTACAGAGCCTCCACCAGCTTAAACACTCCCTGCTGACCTGTAGGTTCCATGGATTTATGAGGTTTTCTCTGTACCCATAACACGACCATCCGCTCGATACAATTTGAAACGAGACTCGTCCGACCAGGCAACAGTCATCAACAGCCCACTGTCGGTGCTGACGCTACGGTCGCAGGTTCGAATCCTGCCTCGGGCATGGATGTGTGTAATATCCTTAGGTTAGTTAGGTTTAAGTAGTTCTAAGTTCTAGGGGACTGATGGCCTTAGAAGTTAAGTCCCATAGTGCTCAGAGCCATTTGAACCTTTTTTTTTTTTTTACGTAGGTGTACTTTTCAACAAGGATGTCTTACCGGCATATGATAGACGCCAAGCGTTATGACATCGGACTCACTTTTGGTCCCTTTACACTCAGCCTCCATGTTGAAACTACCACGGAGCGACGTAGCGTTGTAGTTATAAGGCTGGAATCTCAATGTGAAGGAGTGGGTTTCAGACTCCTATACGAGGAATTCAAGTTTCTCCCGGTTTCTCTAAATCAGCTCAGGTCAATACTAAGACGGTTGATTTGAGAACGAAGGCCATATCTATCCATTCGAGCTTGTGTTCCGCATCACACAGATTATTTATTTATTTTTTACGACGTCACAAGCAGGCTATGACGAAATCACTATATTAACGATAGAAATGTTTCTTTCACGCAGTACAATGCTACGGAGAATCAAAAAATGGTTCAAATGGCTCTGAGCACTATGCGACTTAACTTGTGAGGTCATCAGTCGCCTAGAACTTAGAACTAATTAAACCTAACTAACCTAAGGACATCACACACATCCATGCCCGAGGCAGGATTCGAACCTGCGACCGTAGTGGTCACGCGGTTCCAGACTGAAGCGCCTTTAACCGCACGGCCACACCGGCCGGCACTACGGAGAATAAAAACACTGTTGACATAGTGAAGAAAGGACAATGATTTTTAAATGCTGTGTTAAATTGTCTCTCTTTCGGTTAAGAGTTAAACTATATGTTGCAGTTTTATCGAGGGTGTATTATATTTCAGGAGAGTTTTTGAGATTTTTAGAATTTCAGACACGTTTTCACTGCAAACAATTTCTTCATTTCATATATCATTATTTCAACCACTTCAGTGTTTATAGAAGTAGCTGATGGTGATTATAAAGATCGAAGACTGTTCCGAATTCTACAAATTTAAAACATTGGATCGCTGTCTCGTTGATGGAACGTGACATAACCAGAGTGAAAAATTTTTGATAGTTAACCAGGAACGTCCTTAGCATTTCATTCGGCAGCAAAAATAGTCATGTTGGTGGATGCACAGATGTGCGTTACCAATATCTTTGTGACGTTAGTGTTGGTGATCCTTTTGGGAACCAGTTTGCATCCTGGCCACTTCGGCTTTTTGTTGAGAACCAGAAGTAGTACTCGGATATATTATCATGCCTAAATATAGAAGAGAGGGATTCAGATTTCGTCGAGAGAAGCTAATAAAATTTTACACAGTTATAAAGAAAAGCTAATGTGGCAGGTTAGCAACAGTATAGTTTATTAATTTTACCAGTCATAAACGTGGAGGTATGTTATAATAAGCAAGCAGCTCTCGCTTCGATTGCTACTGTTGATACCACCAGCGCCACCATTTAAGGGACACAGTATCTGGTTGTTGCGTGTTGCTCCTTTTGGGACAACTTGCTGCAGTGACTGCTGTCGTAAGTGGAAAATATAATTACGTGTACCTTTGTTCAGCGTCTTCTCTTTCTTATTTATGACGTCTAAATTAACACTTTTATTACGGCACTTCGCGCCCCGACCTTTGTCATAGTTTGGGAGTGAAACTGGGACAAGAAACCGCTAAGACTGAATTGCGTAACAACGGTGTACACATTCATTTCTGACCTTACTGCTTTTCAGATACGATCGAAACTACAGATGCAAATCCGACGCTAATGACGCGTTCAAAAGGACACCGTGGATCTGCAGATAGAGGCGAATAAGATCTGCATCGTCTCGTAAATCAGAATTTATGGCCTCTTAGAAAAAGCGGCACCATCAGCGGCAGGGTCAGCGCCCAGAGGCAAAGGACACGGCTGCTGACGGAGCGCGGCTTTCGCGCAACTTTAATAGTCACAATTTACGCCTTAACGAGCTCGCGGCGGCTGTGTAGTAGACGCCACCAAATAAGACACGGGAACACCGTCTCTTTGCTTTCCATTTGTTTGGGGGACGGCCGGTATTGCGGTAGGCTGCGGCCACATTAGGCAGCATGAAGCAGCTGTTCCGGGGGTCACGCGGCATTCCATTACACGCGCGCGCGATACGCATCTTATCATTACTCTCTGTCACGGCGGTCTCGATATTTAAGAAATTGTTCCCATGGGGCGCGCGGCCCTTGTCTCTCAGCTTCAATTATCGTCAGCGGGCAGGGCCTTTGTGTGTGGCCGGGTCACGCCGGCCACGCGCTATCGGCCGCCCATCTCCCGTTGGCCACTTTCATCAATCTGGTGACACCGGCCACGGCCGCGTCTGTCGCCGGCGACGCCTCCCCGCGCATTCCACTGCCGCCCGCGCTCGTCCACTTACACGCTAGCTGCTGTCTTTCCTCCACTAACCTGCTATCTTTCTCCTTTCACAAACAAAATTCCAGGAGTGCTGCCCAGTTTTAATTCTCGCAGCATTGGAAAGATCGGTGTTACGCATACAGGGTGTTTATAAAGACACTTCCCTTCCCCTCAAACTCTTTATTATGGAATATAAACAACATTGACATACATTGAGAGATTTCTCGGTACAAATTTAGTTCATTTCAATGTTATGACCCTGAAAATATAAGCCTAAGTCCCATCGTTCCTGTATAGCCCGAAACACTCTTGCTAACATAGCTGGCGTTACTTGTTCTGCAGCTGCAAAACTGCGGTATTTCTATTATTGAAAATTATTGATTTTCACTGGATACACCTCGGACTTGATAAATCACTAGATGAAAAGGTCCATTGGGATCGAACGGGGCGAGCGGGCAACCTAAAGTCTTGGCCATGCACTGCCAATCCATCTCCCAGGAAATGTGGCATTCAGGTAGTACTGGACGCAGTCGATCAGCAGCTACAGCTGTACCTTATTCTGTTGTGAACATTCTTTATATTGCGGCCAGTAAATTGAGAATTTTAACGTAATTGTAAGGGACTTGATAAACACAGTGTGCTACTATCTGAAATCGCTAAAATGAAACGAAGTTCCAGAGCCCTGTGGAATTCCTATCAGACTGTTTGCAGGGAGCCCAAGAAATGTTACGACAAACTTCGAGGGGTTTTACAGGGTGTCTTGAGAAACAAATCGAGGGTAGAAACCCGTGTCTGGAAACGTCATCCAACGACGCTACAGAGCGGCCAAGTTACAGGCGCCGGCGCCTACCACATGGGCAGCAAACCTGACTTCGTACGCTGGAGGACGTAAGCGGAACGTCTCACAGTGTTGTCTGTCATTCAGTGATCGCTACTCGTTGCCCATCTAGCTGCTGGGTAGAAAAGCCTTGTCTCCTGTGAGTGCGACGATGCTCTGTTGCCTCGGTGGATGACGGTTTCGGACACGTATTTCTATCCACAGTTTATATTTCTCCTGGAACCCTCTAAATTCTCAAAGTTTATATTTCTCCTGGAACCCTCTAAATTCTCAGCTGTTTTTCGGTATACAGGAGAAAATTAAATTGCAGGTGGAAAACTGAATCCGAAACCGTCATCCACCGAGCCAACAGAGCATCGCATTTAGAGGACACAGATCCTGTCTACGCAGCATCTAGCCCCATCTTCTCCACTGGCGATCGTGGCAATCAGTCGCGATCACTGAATAACAAACAACATTGCGAGACTTTCCACATTCGGTCCGCCAGCGTACAGTCACGTTTGCTGCCGAAATGGTGGCCCAGTGGCAGGTGCTGGCGCCTACAACTTCGACGCTCTGTAGCATCGTTGGATGACGTTGCCGGACACGGATTCCTATCCTTGATATGTTTCTCAAGACAGTCTCTACTACCCCTCGAAATTTGTCGTAACACTTCTGGGGCACTTTGTTTACAACTAGAGACCTTAACTGGCTCTGCACGGGTAGCATTAAGTATCGAATTTCTTTATTTCCGTCTGCGGTATCAAAATTGTTAGGTTCTGAGACTACCAATTTCAGAGCTGCAGCAAAACATGGGAAAAAACGTAAATACAACTGATGAATTGTCTACATCTTAAAACGACGAAACAGCCCATAATGAAAAGTATTACTAACATACATGTCGAAGGCATGCGCTTTAAATATGACGAGCCATACCTGTTTTAAAACGTGTCCTAACATAATGAAGCCGTCAAACTATAAACACAAACCACGTTAGCATGGTCACACAAATTTAAAATATGGTATATACAAGGCAACAGTGTCGACGGAGTCATTTTGTTAACAAACTGTTGTACATTTGCAGCCGGCCGTTGTGGCCGAGCGGTTCTAGGCACTTCAGTCTGGAACCGCGCTGTTGCTGCGATCGCAGGTTCAAAAATGGTTCAAATGGCTCTGAGCACTATGGGACTTAACTTCTGAGGTCATCAGTCCCCTAGAACTTAGAACTACTTAAACCTACCTAACCTAAGGACATCACTCACAACCATGCCCGAGGCAGGATTCGAACCTGCGACCGTAGCGGTCGCGCGCTTCCAGACTGTAGCGCCTAGAACCGCTCGGTCACCCTGGCCGGCGTGAAGCGCCTAGAACCGCGTCGCAGGTTCGAATCCTGCCTCGGGCATGGAGGTGTGTGATGTCCTTAGGTTAGTTAGGTTTAAGTAGTACGAAGTCTAGGTGACTGATGACTTCAGATGTTAAGTCCCATAGTGCTTAGAGCCATTTGAACCATTTTTTGTACGTTTGCCACAAAATGTTGGGATCCTAAGCTCGTCAGATGTCGCTACAGTAGTCGTATACATATTACTCAATAATATAAGCGTAGGATATAGAACAAAAGGAATACAATAGGGAAAATCTACAGTGGACTTACCAGGTGTCTAAGTTATTACAATAATAAAATGCAATAAATTAAAAACGCGACTAAAGTTACATCGCTATAAAGTACATAGTTGAATGACAATAATTGTGACACTTATATAATTGACTAATGTGTATACGCCTACAGTATAGACATCTAACGAGCTTACGACACTAGCATTTTGCGGCTGCTATACAGAAGTTTGTTATGAACAGTAGCGCTGTTAACAAAATGACTCCGTCGCCACTGTGGCCTAATATAGACCGTATTTTAAATGTGTGTGACGATGTTAAGCTGGTTTGTGTTTATCGTTTGACGGTGCCGCTATGGTTTCGTTATGTTAGGAAATGCTTTAAAACAGGTATGCCTCGTCTTATTTAAAGTGCATGGTTTCCACATGTATATCAGTAATTCTTTTCATTATGGCCTATTTTATTGTTTTAAGATGTAGACAATCCATTAGTTGTGTTCACGTTTTTCCCCATGTTTTGCTGCAGGTGGCGAGATGGCCATTGCTGACCGAAACCGGTAGTCTAAGTACCTAACAATTTTGTGATCATAGACGGAAATAAAGAATTTATTCTACACTTTCTGGATGACTGATCAATTCGCAGCTTGTCGAAATATTGAACTATTTGGCGTAGCGATAATTTTGTTCGTACACCACTGCAGACAGCTATGAACAACTTTCGGTAACTGAATATCACCACTTTCATATAACTCAAACGATTTAAGCAGCTCAGGCCAAGAAAGATCTCAGGAGCCACGTATGTTAACCGTAGCATATTGGGTTGACGTTTCGAGCAACATGTCGTGACAATGGTGGGTGCTGCGTGCTACCAATCTGGCCGACCGCAACTGAGTTGGACGCGAGCTGCTGCCACTTAACGGCCAGCCGACTCCAGCACCAGTCCAATGCTAAAAAATCTGTTCTCCTCAGCATAATGCATCCTGCATCGTAGGTCGTTTAGGAAGATGGCGGTAGCAGGAGCTGACCTCCCAGTAGCAGGAGGAGGAGGAGGAGGAGGAGGAGGAGATTAGTGTTCAATGTCCCGTCGACAATAGGGTCATTCGACTCGGAGCACAAGCTCGGATTAGGGAAGGATGGGGAAGTAAATCGGCTGTGCCCTTTCAAAGGAACCATCCTGGCATTTGCCCGGAGCGTTCAGTGTGCTAACCATGTTCCACCTCGCTTGGTCCCAGGAGCTGTAGATAGCGCCGGCCTGGCGCTGCAGTTCGGTGGCCTTGTGTCCATCTCTTGTCTCCGTAAACCGTCCTCCTGAATCAAGTCTATGTATTACCGAAACTCGTATCAAAATCCCGACTGTATTGCCTGAAATCAGCGCGAAAATACGTAAAGGAACAGCGACGGAGGACTTCAAATTATATACAGGGTATCCTAGGAGGAATTGTTAATACTCAGGGATATGACAATAACGATCATTCGAAACAAAAAAGTCTAGTAAACATATGCTCCAAAGGACACACTTTAAGAGATATGAACACTTGTTCATCTTCTCTACTGTCACATACTTTTTCTATTGAACAAGTGCTGATAATTCTTAAGGCATGCATTTTGGAGCCCATGTTTACTAGAACTTTTGCTTCTAATGATCTTTCCTGTCATATCCCTAAATACTGACCATTCTCCCTGACACCCCGCACGTACAGGGTGACCCAAAAGTCCGTTAACAGTTGAAAGTACACTCATCATTCACTGAATAATGTAGGTAGCGAGGTAAAGCTTAACACACACGCCTGCAATGATATGAGGTTTTATCGAAACCAAAAAATAATTGAAAACTGCCGAACAGATGGCGCTGCACAGTGGCGCCGCACGAAAAACGTGTCAGTGCGACGGGTTTGAAGTACGGCGGTATGTTACGGAATCGCGTCATCCTTACTGGCTGATAAACACCTGCTGGAAGGTACGATTCCTGTGCAGAATGGCGCTCCATCCCGTATTGCTACACGTGCGAAAGTCTCTTGCGTACATCGCGTGCTGGGCCGCCACTTCCGTCGTGCTTGGTCTTCAAGGTACCCAGACCTGTAATGTAGAAAATGTAGTCCATCAACAAAGGAGGTGGCTTACAAAACACTCGTTCGACCTATACTTGAGTATTGCTCATCAGTGTGGGATCCGTACCAGATCGGTCTGACGGAGGAGATAGAGAAGATCCAAAGAAGAGCGGCGCGTTTCGTCACAGGGTTATTTGGTAACCGTGATAGCGTTACGGAAATGTTTAATAAACTCAAGTGGCAGACTCTGCAAGAGAGGCGCTCTGCATCGCGGTGTAGCTTGCTCGCCAGGTTTCGAGAGGGTGCGTTTCTGGATGAGGTATCGAATATATTGCTTCCCCCTACTTATACCTCCCAAGGAGATCACGAATGTAAAATTAGAGAGATTAGAGCGCGCACGGAGGCTTTCAGACAGTCGTTCTTCCCGCGAACCATACGCGACTGGAACAGGAAAGGGAGGTAATGACAGTGGCACGTAAAGTGCCCTCCGCCACACACCGTTGGGTGGCTTGCGGAGTATAAATGTAGATGTAGACGTAGATGTAGACCTCAATCCGTGTGATCTTTGATTGTGGGGTTTCCTGAAGTCGTAAGTCTGCCGCGATCGTCCGACCTCATTAGGGATGGTGAAACACAACATCCAACGCCAGTTCCTCACCATACCTACTGATCAGCTGAACAGTGCTGTTCACAACAGCGTCCCTCGACTACAGGTATTGTTGATGAATGACAACCGACATGATGAGCATTTGTTATAAAGAACATGGTCTATGCAAAAATCAATTATTATGGTAATTATTGCTTTTTTATCACATGAAGCAGCATCTGTTGGTCATTTTGTGCTCCCTTTCTGGTTTCAGTAAAAACCCATGTCATTTTAAGCATGTGCCATTTTTTAATTCTCTACCTATATTATTATGTGAAGTAGTGAATTTTCAAGTATTAATGGTCTTTTCGGTCACTCTGTATATAGAAGAAGAAGAAGAAGAAGAAAAAGGAAATGCCTCATTGACTCCTCTAACAAAAATCCTTTTCCCAGTGGCTGGAAGTAAGCACAGGCCACAGCCGTCTACAAGAAGGATAGCATAAGCAACACAAAAAACTACCGTCCAATATGTTTGACATCTGTCTGTTGCAGAATCTTAGAAGATATTCCTATCCGAACGTAATGATGTATCTCGCACTATATGACAATCTCGATCCTTATCGTCATAAATTTCGAAAACATCGGTCGTATGAAACCCATCTAGAGCTCTTCTCATATGTTTGGAAAGCCATGGATCAAGGCTATCAGATAAATACAGTGTTTTTTTTTTTTTTTTTTACTCCAGAAATGCATTTTCTTGGTACCACTGAAATGATTATTAATAGAAATGTGATCGTATGGGGTATCACAAAAAAATTCATCTGAACTGAGGAATGATTGGTAGAGAGGCTGCAGCATTTTACCTTGGATAGGATGTCATGGACAGGTGTAGAAGTAACTTCAGGTGTGACCGAGGGAACTGTGTTGGTACCCTTGTTGCTCATGTTGCGTGTTAAATACAGTATTAATGGCAGTCAGTACTAGTATTAATAGTAGCTTAGGGCGTTTACGTATTATTCAGTTATATACAGTGAAGTACTACCTGAAAAAAACTCCACAGATATTCAGTTAGATATTGATAATATTTGAAAGTGGTGTAAAGAATGGCTACTTCATATAAATGTGCAGAAAAGTGAAATCCTGCTCTTCGCAAATCATCAGTGACACCATCATCAGTGAGTCAGAAGTTGAATCAGTCGCAGTCCATTCCGGTATACCTCTCAAGTGTATGGGAGCAATACAAAATATAACTATCGGGTGAAACTGAACGTAAACAAAGAAGAGGAACCGCACGATCACATACATGTCTGACTCGCGGAAGAGTGTCAGAGAAATGCTAAAAGTTCGTAACTGGGAGATGCTTGAAGATAAATGCCGACTATCACCTGAAATTCGTCTTAAATGTTTCGTGAAACAACAGGAAGCGAAAAATCTAGGAATATACTGCAATCCCTAAGTATCGCTCATATAGGAGCAAGGCAAAATTCTACTTACTACATGGTGCAGAGATTCGTGTAAGCAATCATTTTTCCCGCGCTCTATACGCGAATGGAAGGGGAGCAAGACCTAATTAAATGGTACAATGGGGAATACCGTGTGCCAAGAACTTCATAATGGTCTGAAAGATGTAGATGTAGCCGGCCGCTGTGGCGGAGCGGTTCTAGGCGCTTCAGTCCGGAACCGCGCTGCTGCTACGGTCGCAGGTTCGAATACTGCCTCGGGCACGGATATGTGTGATGTCCTTAGGTTAGTTAGGTTAAAGTAGTTCTAAGTTCTAGGGGACTGATGACCGTAGATGTTAAGTCCCATAGTGCTCAGAGCCATTTGAAGCCATTTCATCAGTCCCCTAGATTTAGAACTACTTAAACCTAACTAACATAACACACATCCATGCCCGAGGCAGGATTCGAACCTGAGACCGTATCAGTAGCGCGGTTCCGGACCGAAGCGCCTAGAACCGCTCGGCCACAGTGGCCGGCTAACAAATGTCTCCATTGATGTAAGACTACCTTCACTCGTCACTACAGATCTCACGATGAATGTCAACGGCTAGAAACCATATTACAAAACAGATTTCAAATTTGAAAGGATCTTCAATCGCAAATCTCGTTTTGAATACCCATGATTCATTGTAGGCAACAACCACCACCACCACCAACAACAACAACAACAACACACTTCTTCCCATGTTATATGAGAACAGAGGTTACTTTCTGGATAACCCATGTGTAATCGCACCGAACGAGCTAGCGGAGTGGTTAGCACATTGGACTCGCATTCGTGTGACCGACGGTCCAAACTCCCGTCCGGCAGTCCTACTGTTAGGTTTTCCGTGATTTGCTTAAATCGCCTCAGTAGATACCAGGACGGTTACTTTGAAAATGGCACCGACGATTTCCTTCCCTATCTTTCCGTAATCCTAGCTTGTGCTCCGTCTCTAACCCTTTCAGACTCTGAATGTGGAAAATTATATTTCTTAATTTTTTGTTGGTATTCCTTTTAATACATTAAGAGGGAAAATGTGAAAAATAAGCGTTACATACATTAACTGAACAAATACAGGACGATTTCAAATGGAGCCACTGTGCACGGAATGTCGTTAATGTTGGTGGTAAGTTTGAGAGCAGTCCCTTTCGGCAGATAGGCACTGGGATACTTAGCAGGGAGCACATGTTCATCTGCTTCTGTTAAGTTCCTTCTTTGTACTCTAGTGTACACATAGCCTTCAGGTGTCATGTATTTGCAGTTAATTTGTTTCTGTTGTGCGTTTTTCAACTTGACAACAGTTCTTTTTCTTTTGCTAATGGTTCTGATCATGTATTTGGATTTCCATGTATTAGGACTTTCAAGGAAACTACTGCTCCCTAACAGGCCCATTGCAGTAAGTCTTCGAAAATCTTTTGGCTCTTGTTTCGTGTGATTAGTTAGTCGAAAGGGAATAAATACATTTCTAACAGAAATATCACAACAGTCTTCTTCACACATTTTAGATTTCCTATCAATTTCATAAAAACTGTTCGTCATGTTACCTCATCTACACATGCCACGTTTGAACTTATTATTTTTAGGCTAAATACAGTTGTAGCTGTGCCGCCCTTTTCTTCTCGGAAATCGAGGGCACTGTCTTCAGCCAACATCATCTTCGCTTTCACTATTACTGTCAGTCCGAGTCGGCATCAGAAGGAATCTTTTCCAAAGGCACGCCAGAATGTCTTTGTCCTTTTTCTGCTCGAGTGCGTCATGTGAAACTGGAAATAGAAGGTCGGTAACAGCTACTCATGTTGTCTTTATAGCCGCAGTGGTTTCAAACAGAACCAGCACAATAATTATTAAAAAAAGTACGTAGATTTAATTAGTCCCTCAATAAAACAGTATACATTTTAACAGAGCAGTATTCTGTATCTAATTCATGCGAAAAACATACCTCACACTGATAAATTCAGTTCCAATTTGAAAAGAAAGACAATCCTACTACGCAAAGAATAATGGCTCCTTCGTCTGCCCTTTTAATGTAGCCACTGCAGACATGCCACGAAATGAAAAAAAATCGTAGGTGGTTTCGAAAGCAGCCACGTCCTCTGAAATGGCTAACGACCACGCTGTCTGTGAGACGTTCAAGTCTAATCTTATTTTTTTCCTTTTTTCGCATGATCGCTAAATAACAGTGTCTTGGTGGTGCTTAGTTAAAAGTTTCTGGGTTTCATTCTGGCTGTGGAAAATACGAGGTGCGATCAAAAAGTTCCCGGAACGCGGTAGTAAAGTCTTAACGTCTTAGCCGGATGTTATTAAGCTCCACTATCGCAAGTAGATGTCTCCTTGCGAGAGTACACACCCGTCGCTGTACTGCAGCCATTTTCAAAATCCCTGTCGCGGGTCCGTATCTGTTAGTTCGTTCCTGGTTGGATATGCCCTGCGCTTGACTTTCGATCCGGTAAGAGTTGCTATTGCATGAAGGCACAGACGTTTCCATTTTCAAGAAGGATCATCGAACAAATGGGCGATCTGAAGTGGACGACGACACAAAAACACAAATTCCAGACTGACATTAATTGGAAAAATCCTAAGGTGGTGGTGGTGGTGGTGGTTGGTGTTTAACGTCCCGTCGACAACGAGGTCATTAGAGACGGAGCGCAAGCTCGGGTTAGGGAAGGATTGGGAAGGAAATCGGCTGTGCCCTTTCAAAGGAACCATCCCGGCATTTGCCTGAAACGATTTAGGGCAATCACGGAAAACCTAAATCAGGATGGCCGGAGACGGGATTGAACCGTCGTCCTCCCGAATGCGAGTCCAGTGTGCTAATCACTGCGCCACCTCGCTCGGTGGAAAAATCCTAAGGCAATGTACTTCACCAGCGGAGGAGTTACCTTACAAAACCCACGTACAAGGTTTTTGAGTATTGCTCGATAGTCTGTGATCCTAAGCAGGTAGTATTAATAGACGATATTCAAAGAACAGCAGTACTTTTCGTCACGGTTTTGCGTAGTAAACGCTATGGCGTTACGGAGATGTTCGCCGAGTTCAAAAGGCAGACGCCAGAACTGAGGGATTGTGCTTTATTGTATGGTTTACTGTTAAAATCCCAAGAGCGAACCTTCGAAGAAAAGTCGAGCAACAAATTACTTTCTCTACACTATCTGAGCAAAAGTGGCCGGACACCTATTAGTGGATATTAATATGGGGTGTGCCAATCCTTCGCCTTTTTGAAGGCTGAACTCTGCTGAGGAAACTTTCAATGAGGTGTCTGAGTAAAGGAACGTCAGCTTATTCTTCCTCAAGAGCCGAAACGATAGAAGGGAGTGGTGCTTGACGCGGGGGTCTAGAGCGAAGTCGACGTTCTAACTCATAGGTGAAATGTTCCACTGGGTTCGGGTCGGGAATATGGACAAGGCAGTCCATTTCAGGGATGTTGTTGTCCACAAAGCATTGCCTCTCAGATGTTGCTGTATGGCAGGATGCATTCTCATACTGGTAGAATCATCGCCTCCGAAATGTTCCTCAAGTGAACACAATGCAACATGCTGTAAAATGTGTTAATGTCCTTCCGCATTTACCGTTTCCTTAAGCGCTTAAGGGGACCACATACTAACCACGAAACCACGAAAAATATCCCCATACCTTGACACCACATCCTCTGCACTTCACTTTTGGCACTACACATGATGGCAGGTAAAGTCCTCCTGGCATTCACCAAACCCAAATCCTTCCATCGGGTTGCCACAAGTTACAATGTGATTCACCGTTCCAGCTCACTCGTTTCCAGTCATCCATTGTACAGTGGTGTCGTTCTTTACACTAGCTCAAGCGTCTCTTAGCGTTTTCTACAGAAATGTATGGCTTGTGAGGAGCTGCTCGACCATTGTGTCCTATCGTTTTTAACTCCCTATGCACAGTCATTGTTCTAGCTGTACTGCTGGTAGCATTTCAGAACTTAGGCGTGATTCCTTCGGCTGATTTCATGCAATGTTTTGCAAACAGCCTCCGCAGTGCTCGACGGTCCCTGTCTGTCAATCCATGCGGTCTGCCTGGTCGTCGTTTAGCTGTGGTTGTTCCTTCCCGTTCCCACTTCTCAGTCATACCTTCAGCCGTCGACTTGAGCAGTTTTACGAGGGATGAAATGTTCCTGATAGATTTATACTCACAAGGGGACCATCAGACCTGTTAATGACGGAGTTTGATGAGACTTAGGTATGTTGTAGAGGGACCTCTACTGAGTACCTAGCTAGCGGCTTGTCATTCGGCGGCCGCTTGTTTCCGAGAAAATCGATGTTGATGTTTTATGCGCAACTTTTCTATCCGTAACGTCAGATATGTACTGCCTAGTTAGCGTAGCGGCTACGTTTTGTGGCTACCATGGTGATGGTCCGCGTTTAAGTCCTAGCCATTTATTTTTTTAAACGTCATCGTACGGAATATCATTTAATAGAATATGCCACGCAAAATTACTCAAAATCAGTCACTTTCGCGGTAATAATGTCCTTAATAAATCAATCATTACAGCAACCTTTTTTCGGATGTGTGTTCCGTTTGTAGTTCGTAGTTAAAATTCCAAATATTTGGACAGCGTTCACTCCCTCTGTTTACTAGACGTAATCTCGCCTCTTGTTGTCCCCTCTCCGTAATGAAACGTAACGAAATTCACAGGCCCTGTAAACCGGCAGTATCAGTTGCACGCAACGTGTCTTCAGTGCAGATTGTGTCAAAAGAGTACAAGAAATGGACGAAGCAAGCGTTTCCACAGAAGAAGAGCCAAGAGAAGATACATCAGAAGCAGAGGAGTGTGATGAGCTATCCGAGGGCGAACTCACCAACGTCCTCAGATTCACTGAAATATGCCTCCCGATATGAACCTTCTTAGAAATACATCTCCGACCACGATTTCCACTAATTCCATTGCAGTTGGAGACGCAATATCCAGCGGATGATAAGATCTGTTGGCCGGAAGCCGAAACATCATTGTAGATGATTTAGTATACGTAATCTATTCTGTAACAATCGGAGTACACATTTGAAGAAAGTTGGCTGTAATGATTGATTTATTAACGAAAGTAATACGGTGAAAATGATTATTCTTGAATAATGTTGTATTACATATACTATTTGACGATATTCTGTACGATGAAATTGGGGAAAAATACGGGGGGGGGGGGGGGGGCAGGATTTGAACCCAGAACACCATCATATAGCCATGAACCTTAGTCGCTTCGCTAATCTCGCTGGGAAAACACGCCTTATATTACGATTGTAGGAAGTACGCATAAAATTTCAACATCGATTTCCTCGGAAACTAGCATCCCTCGCATGAAAAGCCGCTAACCAGGTACTCAGGACAGGTCCCTCTACAACATACGTAAGACTCATCAAAATCCGTGATTGATAGGTCTGGTGGTCCCTATCTCAGGTGACTTTTAATTCCAATAACTAGTCCACGTTCGAAGTCACAGAGCACTCCTGACCGCCCATTCTGGTGCTGCTGCTAGTTTGCTGACAACACACTACTCCCCGTTTCCTTTTATACTAACGGATCCTCCTCTCGCGGCATTTAGTGGTCAATTCTGTATTACAGAGGGGTGTCCGGATACTGGATATAATTAGATAGTGGATATAATTGTGGTGAAATTGTGCCTGTATATACTTTCTGTTTTCTTTCAAGGGTGAACGATTCAAGAAGATCCTATACTTCCCCGCACGTACACTACCGTTTGTGGAAATTGCAACACCAAGAAGGAAACGCATGAATTCAATTTATTTAATACCACAGGTTAGGTACATGACAAATAACAAATGCTTACCATTTCAAATCTGTACATGTCCTTTGAGCCCTACTATTCAGTATGTCGTGTGGCCACCATGCGCTGCAATGAGAGCTGCTATACGCCGTGGCATTGAATCAATAAGGTTCTGAATACGTTCCTGAGGGATTTCCCTCCATGCCCTTTGTATCCGAGCCCACAAATCCGTGACACCAGTTACTGGAGGACCGTGACGCACCAGGTGCCGACCAACCATATCCCAGACATGTTCGATGGGCGACATGTCTGGCGAACGTTCAGGCCAGGGAAGCAGTGGTACATCCGTCGCTCTTCGGAGAAGGCCTGTACATTCTTCGCAATATGTTGCTGGGCACTGTCCTGTTGAAATGTATCCTGTGGAGATGCCTGAAGCAGGGAAAGTACCTCAAGCTCCACAACCTCCGTTAGGTACCGGTTGCTGTTCAAAGTGCCCGCATTACGTACGAGGCTAGATCGGTTGTTGTAACCAATGGCGCCCCAAACCATCACACCTGGTGATTGACCGCTATGCCGCTCCACAATGCAGCCCTCCAGGTTGCGCTCTCCACGGTACCGCCGGACACGTTTGCCTCCATCACTGTAGGACACGTTGAAGCAGGACCCATCCGAAAAGATTACATGTTGCCACTGAGCAACCCAGTGACGGTGTTCACGTGCCTATTGCAGTCGGAGCAGCTTGTGGTTTCTGGACTATGGAAGCCGACGTAATGGCATGCGTGCAACCAGTCCAACCTGCAGCAGACGGCGACGAACCGTCGATGCAGACAAGTTCACACTGTTGCAGTGCTCCAAAGACGAGCCAACACTCTGGATGACGCTGTAAGGTCCGTAAGGGCCATGCAGACAAGATAACGGTCATCCCGCGCTGCGGTCACGTTCCGTGGTCCAGTTCCCGCTCGTCGCTAGGTACGACCTTCCTCTATCCACTGCTTCCACACACGCATCACTGTCGTAGCAGCATGCCCTGTGCGAACCGAAATGTCACAATATGACAACCCCGTTTCCCGGAGACCGATCATCCTGCCCCGTTCGAACTCGCTCACATGCCGATATGGCTCCCTTTAACGTCGACGAGGCATACTGGCATTCACTGTATTGTTTCCACCTTGTGTTCAAAAAAATGGTTCAAATGGTTCTGAGCACTATGGGACTTAACATCTGTGGTCATCGGTCCCCTAGAACTTAGAACTATCTAACCTAAGGACATCACACACATCCATGCCCGAGGCAGGATTCGAACCTGCGACCGTAGCAGTCGCGCGGTTCCGGACTGCGCGCCTAGAACCGCTAGACCACCGCGGCCGGCTCCACCTTGTGTGACAGCTCTGAATCGACTACACTAGGCGCAACATCGACCCTGTCGGACCGACAAGAGAGGGCTCTGCTCGGCCTACGTGTACATATCTCGCTGAAAAACGTATCACGCATTGCTTGCACACCCGTCGCCACTTCTATCAAGTGTGGCGCTATTCGGGTTATTCCTTCTCGGTGTAGCACTTTCCACAAACTACAGTGTATTATTCAAGAAAGGACCAGGGATGGCAGGATCAGAGATGAGAGGGAGGGGTGACAATGATAGTGGTGCGCGAAATAGCCTTCGCCACACAGCCTAGCGTGGTTTGTGGGAGCATAGATTTACAGGTAGGAAAAAGGAAGAGGTCGCATGAAATTGGGCATGATGAGTACGGATATATAATCTCCCCCCCCCCCCCCCCCTCTAGCCCGCATCTCGTGGTCGTGGTTCCCGGGTTCGATTCCCGGCGGGGTCAGGGATTTTCTCTGCCTCGTGATGGCTGGGTGTTGTGTGATGTCCTTAGGTTAGTTAGGTTTAAGTAGTTCTAAGTTCTAGGGGACTGATGACCATTGATGTTAAGTCCCATAGTGCTCAGAGCATTTGAATCAAATCTCTCTCTCCTCCCCCCTCCCCCGTCTTTGCGAAGTGCTTTATCGTATAACTCGTTGGTACTTACCGAGCGAGGTGGCGCAGTGGTTAGCACACTGGAATTGCATTCGGGAGGACAACGGTTCGAACCCGCGTCCGGCCATCCTGAGTTGTTTTCAGTGATTTCCCTAAATCGCTTCAGGCAAGTGCAGGGATAGTTAGTTTGAAAGGGCACTTCCGATTTCCTTCCCCATCCAATCAGAGCTTGTGCTCCGTCTGTAATGACCTTACTGTCTACGGGACGTTAAAACACTAATCTTCTCGTCCTCAAGTAAGTGTTATTAGTGTGATTGGCACGTATAAACTCACTCATTTCAGTTTGATCTTCTTTCTTGATATACTGGTTTCGTGATGTCTCACCGAGCTGCTTGTGCTTAATTTGGACATAGTCCAAAAATTGTCACTACTTGCAATTTTCGAAAGATAATTTGAGTCTTATTGAAGCCGTTGTGGTAGTTCCCTGCATGATCTGAAGTCACGGGGTCTGCTTTGCACGAACTTCATAGCATCATCCTAAGGTTCAGTAGTTGTGACATTTGTTTGCATGTACGGGAACTTAGTTCAAAGGTGTTACAGTGATGTCTCATTTTCTAAGAGCTCGCAGATTCTGATTCCTCACTTTGACGATACACTTAGCTGTAATGCTAGGTGACAGCCGCCTGTGGTGATCGTCTTCATTCGATGTTTGTCGGCAGTTTTTGAAAAGTTTGTACCATTCATAAGCTTGTTTCTGATCTAAAGAGTACTTCAGTACCTTTTTTTGTATTTATTAAGCAAATTCTTCCAAGTTAGGAATTAGGCTTTATACAGACACATTATTATTACTAGACAATGTTCGAAAAACCGCGTACTCATGGACGCAACACTGGAAAATAAATTTACCGAAGATACAAATAACCGCTCATAACCATTCGCACACAAAATTAAATTTTGGGAACTTTCATAGTATGTTGTCTTTTAACTGTTAAATTTGTTGGCAAGGATAGGCAAGTGACGGTTTACAGTTCCTGATAGTCGTGTAGTTCTGCTATGTTTTTATCTAAATTTCAAGTTTCTGCGTAATGACTGACGGAGTGGGGGGACAGAGCAGTGGTGATGAGTTTTTCTGGTGAGGTCTTACAGCTCGCAGGTCCGCCGGTGCTCTTCCCAATAGGCTATGCGCCGACATTAGATTTCATTCTCATCTTTCCTTTATTGCAATCCCGTTTTCACTTAAGAACAACATATTGGGAAGTAGGCTTCATACGCGAGTCAATCTCTGTCACAGGTGATCCTGGAAGCTGTATACAGAACGTCGGAAAATAATTAGTAGTGAACCTATATAACCGAAACTGAAAAATCACTCATATTAGCTGTTGCCTCTACTGTTACAGTTTGTATTTTAATACTTCTCCGTTTGTTTTCTTTTTTTTTTTGTGAACAGGCATTTTGTTTGTGGAAATACGTATTCCGTTTAATGTTTCATAAAGCTTCCCTTAACAGACGGTAACATGTTGCTCCTGGACTCAGCTTAAAAACTCTCTTCGATGTTTGCATCCAAGACTGTAACAGGCTGAAATACGGAGATAGACGTGCCTCAGTAGAAGACAGCTTCTCGAATAGGAATAACGTGTTGTTGTACAGTATCGCTTTGCAGCTTGTGGTAGTTTTTGGTCGTGATGAAGGGTGCTGAAGTACCATGTCATGGTCTTTCTACTCCGATCATGCTTCAGTCATGATCGCAAAAGTGTTAACGTGTGCGCGCTTTTCTAATGTGTCACCATTGGCTATTACAGTGTTAATTTGTAAAAGAGAAAGAAAAAGTGGATGATACATAGAAATCACTCACTAATAATCTTGATCATTTCATTGCTATCGGTATTTCAACTGTGAGTTTCCTTAAGAAATTCCTTTTCCCGGTATTTCTGCTCGGACAAACTAGCGTACAGGATACACTAATCTTAAAACCGGGTGCGAATATCGCAGCCTTTCGACTAATATTCTCCCCCTTACTTTTATAAAAGTATATGTTCCAGTGACAGTAAGTTCTTTTCTAATCGTGTTTGGTTCATGTATTATTTTTAGACGCAAACAGATTTTTGCAAATAGTAAACTGATTTGACTGACATAGTATGGTATAACGACTCCTACGTTACGCGATCAGACCCAGAGGACCGCACGCAGCTCCAAGGCACCACTGCTACTGAATTGTATTGCCGCATTCTGTTGCCATTCACCCTCTATGCTGACCTGTAGCAAGTCCTCATTGATTCCATCTTCTCACCTTTTCTTTGGTCTGCATAGAGATCTTCTACAGCTGGGAGTAAAGTTCATGGATCTCAAAGGTCATCACTGTTTATACATTGGAACGACATGCCTTATCCATACAAACCATTTCGTTCTCATATTCTGGTATATTGTAGATATCATCCAGCTCCCAGTTATGCCGAATCCTGCATTCCCTAGTGTTCTCTTACTGTACTGGACCAGAGATCTTTCTAAAGACTCTCAGCTCGAAAACGAGAAGCGTATTTAAGTCTTCTTTACGGACACACTAAAGTTTCGCAGCCCTATAACCCAACGGATTTGTACAGTGTTTTGTACAGCTGGGTTTTGAAACAGCTTGAGAGACTGGGTTATTTAAAAACTTGACCGAGACTGAAGTACGATCGGCTTGTGGCTTATAGCCTCGCTTTGATGTGCGCCTCATATAATGAGTCCTATGTAAAGACCACCCCCAGATATTTAAAGTTATGAACTCTTATTTACGATCGGGTTCCGACTACCAGAGGCTGGAGTGGGTCTCTTGAACAGGCGTGAATCCTGATAATCGACAGATACTCGGGCTTCCATTCATTCACGGAGACCGATTTTGCTTGCTGTCGCTCATCCGCATTAGGTCTTCCTTAGATTTGAACCACAGGACCATGTAATCGGAAAATGCGAGGTGTGTCATTTTCCTCTCCTTCAGATTCGACCCTTTCGACATTCTTATGGAAAGCTTCCTTCATTATCATTCCGAAATGGCCTTCGGGGAAGTGTAATCAGTTTTTGAAGTCATTGCCATGACACTGTAGATCCAGCGAAATATGAAGCACACTCGTTTGGTTCATCCAAATGGTTCAAATGGCCCTGAGCACTATGGGACTTAACATCTATGGTCATCAGTCCCCTAGAACTTAGAACTACTTAAACCTAACTAACCTAAGGACATCACACAACACCCAGCCATCACGAGGCTGAGAAAATCCCTGACTCCGCCGGGAATCGAACCCGGGAACCCGGGCGTGGGAAGCGAGAACGCTACCGCTCGACCACGAGCTGCTCGTACTTCAGAGATACCTCCTAAGGACATTTGCTTTGTGCTACTGCTGCTAAAATTTTAGTTTCATTTCTTTCATCAGTTTCTCTTCTTTTTCGTTGGCGTATTTTACTCTCCATAATTCCAATTTTAGTACTTTTTTTTTTGTAATGTTTGCAAAGACAGAGCGTGAGTGCTGGCACGATCTCGATTTTCTTCAGCATACAACCGCACCGCTGCTTTAATCGCCTGGCGACATTCGCCATAAACGCTATTCACGTTCTCGACCGTGGTATACACTGTGAATGTCTCAGTAGCTTAACGAGCAAGTTATTCGTTTGCTACAACAGTAGAACACAGACTGATAGGCGTCAAGCGCACGGGTAAGCACAGGAACCATACCTGAGTTGTGTGTTTGCATACATTTGATATAATAGGACAGACGTTTGTGGAACCTCTTCTGCTGACGGCGGGACGGTGGTCTGCTGCGCTGTCATACTATTACTGTTTGATTAAGTTACATACACGTTATTGTGTTGAAGTTCGCTAAGAAGTTTTTCAAATGCCACAGGAAAAACTATACATTTCCATTAGGGAAAAAATAAGTCGGTATCGCAGTTTGGCTACTATAAACTATAAGAATTAGTTGCGAAAGTCAGGAAATTCGCCATCGTTTCCGCTATAACTTGCCGCAGCTCGGTACATTTATTCATTCATTTATCCTGGGGATGCTGACTCAAAGGCATTCAAAGAAATTTAAAAACGGAGGCCCTATGGGAACAATGTGAACATCTGCAAACTAGTGTATGTTGGCCACATTCAGAAAAGAATTGGATCAAGACTTCGACGGTTCAAGGCTAGCATGAAAGACAAAAAATTGAAGGATGGAAAAACTTCAGATGAGAAAAACAGATTGACAGAGGCTGCTATATACTGTATTCGAAAGTGCTACGTTCTAACAATTAGACAGAATGCACCAGATATAGAATTAATGAGAAGACCAGGCTGGGCTCTGTTTTTTCACACAGTTTCAAGGAAAGAGAATCCCCAAGAGGGGCTATTTCCAAAAGGAGGAGCTAACTGGTACAAGTACAGTAGAGGCAAAGTAACTAAACGACAGTACAATGACTCTTATAATTTGCCACCTGCCATAATGGACGAAATAAACCAATATTCCGAGACTTCGCAGATATTAGTCTACTGAAGACATGTCTCCACGGCCGGACTCAAAACCTAATTGAGTGTGTTAACCATGTGATATGGAACAGACTACCTAAAACTGTGTTTGTGGGTATAAACTCTCTTCCCTTGGACGTTTATGATGCTGTTTCATCATTCAGTCGTGGCAGTATAACATAGTGCAAACTTTTGCATAAGATGTGGCTCTGCGGAAGCAGCTATACTTTGTTTAGACAAGGAACGGGTCAGGTCTTCAGATAATGCAGTAAAAATCTATTCAAAGATAGCTCGACAGCATAGAAGAGCCATCAAGAGGAAGCTGTTGGACATTTCTGATGATACTAGTTATGGAGCAGGTGTTATAATATACCCGAATTAAAAGTTCTGCCAAATTATTGTGTATTTAGGGGATTTGTGTTTTAAAATACTTGCTAAAATGTGTAACTTTTTGTAACATTTAGAAAAAATAAAATCTCAAAAAACTAAACTTTCTTTATAAAAAATGATCAATTCAGTAGAAAAAAAGAACATGCGTCTGCTTTCTGTGAAAAAAAATCGAGAGTATAGTCCCAATAACTCACGAGAAAATTTTCCTAGCTTTTGGCTCAATTTGACATTGAAGGCGTCGGGCATTCCGTGTATCTTTAAAAAACAGTACAAATCTTTTAATGTGTATCTATATTATGTTTGCCCATTCGTGATGTACACCACCACGTTGTTCATGCAATGCAAGGCATTTAAAATCTCTTTAGAATAACAGTCGCGAATCGATACATTTTTTAAATTAAAATCGTTGGTTCGTTCTGGGAGCGCAGTGTTTTTCAAGTGAGAGAAGTTAGTTTGTACCTGATGTGTTCAGCTACTATATCGTTGTGACAATCCTATCATAAAGCGTGCGAATTCGCTTCGTCTCATTTCCCAGATAGTCTGCACCGTAAGAGCACCGTTTGTTCCAGGTGAGCGAAGTTCCCGGCCGTGTGTGTGAGCTAAGAGCCCCCAGGAACTGATTTGTGGACGCTCGTGCGCTTGCGCTAGCTGCGTGTTGGTGGTCCGGCGATTGGAATCATCCGGACACGCCTCATAAGCCATCACGTCGGCTTCTCTCACCAGAGAAAAAATTTCCAACACTCTGCCGCTATCCAAAGCTCGCTTTGGTTCCATAGAAATCCATTCATTCGCTTGCCTTGTATGAAAGCGGGAGCTACGATCCGATCTGAAGTGAGTGTTGGGCACCATCCTTCATTATATAATATTTAGGATTTTATTTTGTATTCACGATTAAATACCACTTACACTACTATGGGTGTATGAATTTATTTATTATTTATTTATTTATTATGTTCTGCGGGGCATTGCTACTTCGTCATAGAACCACTCAGTAAATAGTTTACGCAAGGCTGATTAGAAATTGTATAAACAAAAGAACGAAAGAATTGATAAAACTCGAAAAAAATTGAGATTATGCAAGTAAATAACACATGCCAGAGAGAAGTTCTCAACCACTGCGACGAACTCTTGTACAGAATAGGAGTGCGCCAAGAAGAAACTTTAGAACTGGGATTTCGAATACATGGATATAGCACTGTTTTTGTCCTGGCAATGAAACCTGCTGAATAGTGCACAGTTTTCTGTGTTATCCAAGTGGATATCGTTTTTATGTGTAGTGATCACTGAATGAATGTTTAGCTTCTTCTGGATAAGTCTGTATTGTTAACAATAAATCTCACAGTTGATATCTCGTACGTACCGGGACGACAGCGTTAGAATTTTGAGACATCTGAACAAGTCTTCACGAAGTTCGCGAACGGACACTTTAGGTCAGTCGGATCACCCTTTTCTGAGCTAAGAATGTTCTTGGTGAGGACACAGAGTTGCCCCAGAGTATAACACCGTAGAGTGAAAGTAAACAAGCCTTCGCGTTTCTGTGCTAGTGACAGTGGAAATCGTTCTCATAGGGACGATAGTCGTTTTCAGATATTGAAAGTAATACTTCCAAGAAAGCCTTCCATGTGCCGCCAGACCTAAGAGTTTAAAGTGGTTGTCCTCACTGACTGTTAGACGTACAAGAGTTCCGTATGGAAAACTGTCCACTGCGTTTTGTTGCTATTAAGTGTTTGAAAGTCACTTGCTGATGTTACTAACTACCCTGTTAGCTACATTATATGGTACAATCCACGCCTTTCTCAATAACACTTCTCAGCTGCAAAGACAACAATTATTGTGTCTCTGTTTTGTTTAGTGGAAGATCATTCATATATATATATATGAAGAAAAGGAATAATCCCAGAACAGAACCCTGTGGTGCCCCCCACTTTACATGACCCCAGCCACATTCAAACCTTTTGTCTGTTCGTTGACACTGCAGGATAACCACATGATTTATACTTTCGAGATGTGAAGTGAAATGGAACGTTGGTGAGCTTCGTCCCAAATGCCACCAACTTATACAGAAGTATTGCATTGTCCACACAATCAAATGCCTTTGCCCAACCAAAGAAAATACCTACTGTCTTCAGCTAGCGTTGCTAGGGTGTCAAACGCAACATAATAATTCGCATTTTCCATGGATATTTTCCTGAAGTCAAACAGAGACTCCGACAGCAAGGTATGTGCACTGAGATGTGCCAAAACTCTCCTATACAATGCCTTCTCGAAAACATTTGAAAACACTAGTAGCAAAGAAATGGACCGGTAGTGGTTTACATTCTCTCTCCCATCTAACGACTTTCGAGATGAAACCGTTAAAAACTTAACGAAAATAAAACTTGGTTTTTCCTTCAACAAAATCTGTTTATGATGTATTCGTGTATGGATCAGATTATATCATCTTGGACACTTAAGCACCATA
This sequence comes from Schistocerca serialis cubense, assembly GCF_023864345.2. Classification (NCBI taxonomy): domain Eukaryota; kingdom Metazoa; phylum Arthropoda; class Insecta; order Orthoptera; family Acrididae; genus Schistocerca; species Schistocerca serialis. The sequence goes on along the minus strand of NC_064640.1, from coordinate 367,605,585 downwards.
GCTGTTGGTCACGAAACAAAAAATGCAGGTAGCGCAATTGGTCAAGTCCCCAGACTCATTTTCGACAATTGGGATTAAATCTCGCCCGATCATCCTGGTTAATTTTTCAATGTCAATAAACTTCACCAACAGCCATATAATTTAAGATATTTTATTTTATTCTGAAAGCAACCAGTTTCCGCAATTCATTTTGCCATCTTCAGGTCCCATGCGCTTTTATCCAATTAAATCAACTTATCGTATAGTGCCATAAAACACTGAATATAGTGAATTACAGTCGTTATACAAATGCTTCATACGAAGACATGACAGTAAGTGGCTGTTACCTCTGGTGACACTGAGTTGCTGTCACATCTTCATATAAAGCATTGGCGCTATACGATAAGTTCCTTTTGAGGGTTTAATAACACTTCGGCGTTTTTTTGTTCTACTGATTTTTATTTATATGAACTACACTCCTGGAAATTGAAATAAGAACACCGTGAATTCATTGTCCCAGGAAGGGGAAACTTTATTGACACATTCCTGGGGTCAGATACATCACATGATCACACTGACAGAACCACAGGCACATAGACACAGGCAACAGAGCATGCACAATGTCGGCACTAGTACAGTGTATATCCACCTTTCGCAGCAATGCAGGCTGCTATTCTCCCATGGAGACGATCGTAGAGATGCTGGATGTAGTCCTGTGGAACGGCTTGCCATGCCATTTCCACCTGGCGCCTCAGTTGGACCAGCGTTCGTGCTGGACGTGCAGACCGCATGAGACGACGCTTCATCCAGTCCCAAACATGCTCAATGGGGGACAGATCCGGAGATCTTGCTGGCCAGGGTAGTTGACTTACACCTTCTAGAGCACGTTGGGTGGCACGGGATACATGCGGACGTGCATTGTCCTGTTGGAACAGCAAGTTCCCTTGCCGGTCTAGGAATGGTAGAACGATGGTTCGATGACGGTTTGGATGTACCGTGCACTATTCAGTGTCCCCTCGACGATCACCAGTGGTGTACGGCCAGTGTAGGAGATCGCTCCCCACACCATGATGCCGGGTGTTGGCCCTGTGTGCCTCGGTCGTATGCAGTCCTGATTGTGGCGCTCTCCTGCACGGCGCCAAACACGCATACGACCATCATTGGCACCAAGGCAGAAGCGACTCTCATCGCTGAAGACGACACGTCTCCATTCGTCCCTCCATTCACGCCTGTCGCGAAACCACTGGAGGTGGGCTGCACGATGTTGGGGCGTGAGCGGAAGACAGCCTAACGGTGTGCGGGACCGTAGCCCAGCTTCATGGAGACGGTTGCGAATGGTCCTCGGCGATACCCCAGGAGCAACAGTGTCCCTAATTTGCTGGGAAGTGGCGGTGCGGTCCCCTACGGCACTGCGTAGGATCCTACGGTCTTGGCGTGCATCCGTGCGTCGCTGCGGTCCGTTCCCAGGTCGACGGGCACGTGCACCTTCCGCCGACCACTGGCGATAACATCGATGTACTGTGGAGACCTCACGCCCCACGTGTTGAGCAATTCGGCGGTACGTCCACCCGGCCTCCCGCATGCCCACTATACGCCCTCGCTCAAAGTCCGTCAACTGCACATACGGTTCACGTCCACGCTGTCGCGGCATGCTACCAGTGTTAAAGACTGCGATGGAGCTCCGTATGCCACGGCAAACTGGCAGACACTGACGGCGGCGGTGCACAAATGCTGCGCAGCTAGCGCCATTCGACGGCCAACACCGCGGTTCCTGGTGTGTCCGCTGTGCCGTGCGTGTGATCATTGTTTGTACAGCCCTCTCGCAGTGTCCGGAGCAAGTATGGTGGGTCTGACACACCGGTGTCAATGTGTTCTTTTTTCCATTTCCAGGAGTGTAGTTTTCGGCTTATTAGGCCATATTCAGATAACTACTGGCTGTTGTTTACAAGGAGCTTGTTTCTTACGAACCAAACATTCTGGACTAAGATACAACGCACTTACATACCATCTTTAGTTGCGGTATTGCCTTTGGAATTGTCAAACGGGTCTTTTGACTGTTTGTTCTCTAATACTGTTCTTTAACTTAATAACTCACAATATAATGTAATATCCGTTATGTGTTTACATTCCTAACTGTAACAATGTAATATTTGGTATATATTAATGCACAATTTTTCTAATAACAAAATGTAACCCCCCAAAGAAAACATCGCTGTTGTACAACCAACAATTAGTGCCCAGTGCAACTGTTCACAACAAATACCAAAAAATTGTAATTTTGTAATAATGTGTATTCTAAATAATTCTAATTGTTGTCATACATGGTACTGACAAACCATAAAATGTGATTTATTAAGTTAAAGAACAGTTTTACAGAACATAACGTCAAAAGACCCGTTTGACAATTCCAAAGACAATACCACAACTGAAGATCGTATGTAAGTACGTTGTATCTTAGTCCAGAATGTTTGGTTCGTAAGAACACAAGCCCCTTGTAAACAATAGCCAGTAGTTATCTGAAGATGTCCTAATAAGCCGAAAACTAGTTCATACAAATAAAAATCAGTAGAACTAAACCCCGCCTAACTGTTGCTAAACCCTCATTATGGAATTGTTCTATCAAGAAGCGACGGAAGAATCCATAAATACGACAAGTTCCTTTATTTGGATAAAAGCGCATTGGGCTTGAACATGGTAAAATGAATTGCGGAAACTGGTTGCTTTCACAACAAAATAAAATATCTTAAAGTATACGGCCTTTGGTGAAGTTTATTGACATAGAAAAGTACTTACTAACCGATGTCCCCTGGCCGTGACTGACGAACAGAGACATTCTGGTTAAGGTTTTCCATGCCTTCCCCTCTACATTAAAGCGAATGTTAAGATGCGTGTGCCGGCCGGAGTCGCCGAGCGGTTCTAGGCGCTACAGTCTGGCTGGAGCTGCGCGACAGCTACGGTCGCAGGTTCGAATCCTGCCTCGGGCATGGTTGTGTGTGATGTCTTTGGGTTAGTTAGGTTTAAGTAGTTCTAAGTTCTAGGGGACTGATGACCTCCGATTTTAAGTCCCATAGTGCTCAGAGCCATTTTTTAAGATGGGTGCTTTGAAAAGTACTCGACTAGAACCCCTCGAAATTCTCGTCCGATTGAATCACGTGCTCCGTCTCGAAAGACGTCATCAATGGGAGATTGAGCGCTAATATTCCTTCCTTGGTAACAGTGTCACGTGAATACCATTGCTGCAACTATTTTAATCGCCTTTGTCATGTCTTTAACATCTCGATGTTGTTTTTTCTGTTGTCCGTTTATACTTATTCTTTCATCGTGATTTCATTCTGGATATAAATTGGCTGTCGACGAGAAACGAAAGGTTACACATACTTACTACGGTGCAGAATTTTAAAGTACTTTCAACGAATCACTATTTTTCCCCCGTAACTCACATTAGCACATGGTGTATGTCTAAGACTGCGTCGTAGTAACGTAGGGTAGGTCAGGTGAAACTGAAGGCCCCTTATTTTCCATGGTTGACTCCTAGGCTGCCGGTGACGTCAAACTTGGATATGTACATTTTGACACTCCGGGTCTGCCGCTGAAATATAGAAACATTTTCTTGCATCTTTTTTATGAGGAAACAGAACAGTTAAAGTAACTACCGGGTAGTTATTATTAAACTGACGGTATACCGAGTGCTGTGGTGCGTGCTCTACACATTTCAGCATGCTGAAACCTCGAACGTATGTCCATTAACATATGCACTCGCGGATTATGCTGAAAAAATAGCAGTTCCACTTTCTGCCCCCAAGTGAAAGTATGGTGCTGTAAGCAGTCAGAATGTGGTGTGGGTGCAGGAAAAGGGCCGGAAGAATCAAATGATATCGGTGGTTCTGGCACGTTTATTAGGATATGGTCACAAGTTACAACATGGGTTAAATGTGGTCTCCCGAGTCTGCAACATGCTGCATCCATAACACGGCATGGCCGACAGTTGCTCGCAGCATATCCGGTGTAATACACTATGTTATTGTATGCTAGTCTTCAGTTCAGGAAGGGTCCGAATGTATTCCAAATAGACACGGTCTTTCAGATATCCCCGCAACCAAAAGTCACATGGATTTAGGTCGGGGGATCTGGAAGACCACACATTTCGAAATTGCCAAGGGATCATGTGGTCGTTACCGAAGAGTTCTCGAAGCAAATCTGTCACATGGCAAACAACACCTGGTGTTGCCCCATCTTACATGAAAATAGAGGTGTGGGAACAGTTACGTTCTCGCAAAGGTGGAATCATGGGTTGCACAAGGAGGTCCTTATAACGTGCAAATATCACTGTACACCTCACAGGCCCGCGAGGTGTCATCTCCTCGTAGAAAATCGGACTGAGAATGAAGGAACGTGTGAACCATACCACAGAGTCACAGCTGAGTGCTGTGCCGCAGTGGAACCCTATATGCGACGGTTCTGTGCATTCACGGCACCGTGCAGAGTAAAATGTGCCTCGTCCGTCCAAAGAATATTCCGCGGTCACACGTCATCCATTTCCATGCGTCCTAAAGAACGAAGGGAAAGTCATGGCTTTGTAGTCTATCTTGGGCTTCATTTAGCGTTCGCTCTGAATCTTGTAGGGATATCAGTGTAAAATACGCCGCTAAATCTTTTAAACTGTTGACCAGGGGAGAGACATTCCTGTGACACAGCTCGAGCACTGGATGCAGAATTTATGGCATGTGCTGCAAGGCAGGCTATAGCTACGGCAACTTCACCAGTAACTGGCATATGCTTGGGCCGCCTCCCTATCCCTGCTGCACCACCTATTTCACCTGGTTTTTTTTCAGATTTCCTGATCATGTACTTTAGCCTACTTATTAACATGGGGCCTCTTCGTAGCTGTTCCTGTCAGCGATATTCCCACAAAGCAGCGCTGCTTTTGCCACCGTTCTGATAAAACAACTTTACCAGCAGTGCACGGTGTTTCTTCTAAGTAGACATTCGGTTTTGTACGGGAAACTTCCTCCTTCTTAACTTTTTACACCAACTGTCACTTCACAAAAGAAATAAACACTTGTCGCCAAGCGACAAACAATATACTGACGTCAAAACAGGAAACAGTGCACATTCTGTCTGCTTACAGCGCCATATTTTCACTTGGTGGCAGAAAGTGCAACTATTATTTTTTCAGCATACTCCGCGAGTGCATAAGTTAATGAACATACAGCCCGCACTGCAGCACTCTGAACACCGTGAGTCTAATTATAACCACCTGATAGCTCGTAGAAGCAAAATACGAAATACATTGTAATTGTATAGGCTTCTGATACACTTCTGCACAAATTAAGAAAAAAAGATACGTAACTCTTCAGGCTTTCCCGGCGATCTAATGACATCTTGGGTTGTCGGGTGTTCTGCCGGATATCAGCGTCGTACTTGCGATTATGCCAGACCAGAGTAGGGGATAGCGAATCTGGCAACATTTGCCAAACAACCATAGGCCGGAAATATAACGTTGTGGATATACGGCCACAAAATGGCAGCCAGTAAACGACGTCCGTGCTAAAGTGTTTGCATTTAACCGAACTTGTGCCAGCGCATACTAGTTGTGATAAAGAGTGCAGTTACTATTCTGTTAGGTCAAGGAGACTGCTCAGATTGATCAGTCGAAGCTAGGCAAACTATCCACGGACACTTCCCTTAGACGTGATTCCTACACTTACTTACATATTCCGCAAGTCACCGTACGGCGCATGGCGGTGTGTACCTTGTACCACTACAAGTCATTTCCTTTCCTGTTCACTCGCAAATGAAACAATGAGTAAATGACTGTCTATATACGTCTGTAGGAACCCTGATTTCTCACATGTTGTCTTGGCGGTCCTTACGCGAGATGTGTGTTGGCTACAGTGGAATCGTTCTGCAGTCTGTCGCAAATACTGGTTTTCTAAACTTTCTCAGTAATGTTTCACGAAAATAACGTTGTGTTGCCTCCAAGGATTCCCATGAGATTTCATGAAGCATCTCCATAATACTCATGTGACTGGGTGTTTGTGTGTGTCCTCATCGTTTCATCACGTTCATGAAAGTGGCGAGATTGGGCTGAGAGAAGGTTGGGAATTTGTACGGGCGCTGATAATCGCGCAGTTGAGCGCCCCACAAACCAAACATCATCATCATAATACTCATGTGTTGATCGAAACTACCAGTAACAAATCCAGCAGCGCGCCTCTGAATTGCTTCGATGTCTTGCTTTAATTTGACCTGGAGGGGATCCCAAACATTCGAGCATTACTCAAGAATGGGTCAAACTCTGTCTCCTTTGTAGATGAGCTACACTTTTGTAGAATTTCTGCAATAAACTGAAGTCGTCCATTCACCTTCCGTACTACCATCATTCCATTCTAGTTCCATTTCATGTCGCTTTGCAGCACCTCGCATATATATTTAATCTACGTGACTGTCAAGCAGCACACCACGAATAGTATATTCGAACATTACAAGATTGATTTTCCTGCTCTTCTGCATTAGTTTACAGTTTTATACATTTAGAACTCATTCATAACGTCAACTAGAAATTCTGTCTATCATCTTGCCTCGGCCTACAGTCGGTCATCAAAGACACCTCGTACACCGCAGCGTCATCAGCAAACAGTCGCAGATTGCTGCTCACCCCTCCGTCAAATTATTTATGTATACTCGCATAGAGAATAAGAGCAGTTCTATTGCTCAACTGTGGGGCATTCCTGACGATACCCTTGTCTCTGATGAACACTCGCCTTTGAGGATAACGTTCTATATTCTGTAACTAAAGAAGTCTTCGGGCCATTCAGACATCTGGAAACCTGTTCCGTATGTTTGGTTCTTATTTAAGTCTATTGTGGTGCACCATGTTAAACGATCTCCATAAAAGTAGGAATATGGGATTTGCCTGTTGACCTTCATCCGTGGTTCGGAGGATCTCTTGTGAGAAAAGGGCAAGCTGATTTTTGCACGAGCTATGCCCTCTTAATTCGTACTGATTTGTGAACAGAAGCTTTTCCGCCGCAAAGAACTTTATTATATTCAGACTTCGAATATGCTCAGTAATTCTACAGTAAGCTGAAGTTAGGGATATTAGCCTGTAATTTTACAGGTCCATTCTTTTACCCTTCTGTTAATTATACAGTAACACCCTGCGCTTTTGTCCAGTCGCTTGGGACTTTACGCTGGGCGAGAGAGCAGCGATGAACGGAAGCTAAGTAAGAGGCCTTTGCCGAAGCGTATCCTCTGTAAACCCGAACTGGGATTCATGGCAACTTATTTGTTTCCAACTCTTTCAGTTGCTTCTCAACGCCAAGGATGTCTATATCTGTGTCCTCCTTATAAGAGTCAGTGCGACGGTGAAACAATGGTATGTATGTGTAATCCTCCCGCAGAATGAGTTTTTTAATCGTGAAATTTAAAACATCAGCTTTCCTTTTGGTGTGTTCCATTGCCACACCAGACAGGTCGACAAGTGACTGAATAGCAGCCTTCCACACATTTAGGATTTTACGTAGCTTCAGAATTTTCTCGGTTTCTCGGCAAGATCTTTCGCTAACGATGGTGGTGGATGTAGTTGTTGCTTCGCCCATTATCATTTTATAGACGCATGAATTTTTACTTACTTTTGCCTGTTGACATTTGCGAGTAAGTTTTTGAACCGAGAATGCCCCAGTCTCAGTTTCCTCAGCATTTTTCGAATTTTGTTTATAAACCACTGTGGATGTTTCCGTCTTAATCCACTTCTTCGCACACACTTCTCCAGAGTGCGATTTACAATGAGTTCAAACTTTGTCCATAATTCTTCCATGTCCATCATATTGGAACTAAATTATGTTCATTCATTGTCTAAGTGGGATGCTTACAACTTCTTATCTGCTGTCTCCAGCGTAAATACTATGCTAGCCTTCTAGGTGGATTTATTAACTGTAGTAACCATCGTCTCTGTGATATCATGATCACTGATCCCTGGCTCTATACTGATGCTGTCGATAAGGTCAGCCCTGTTTCTAGCTACAAGGTCTGAAATTTTTCCATTGCGTGGTCTGTCGAACTAGCTGCTGAAGATAGTTTTCGGAAAATATGTTCAGAGTTACCTCAGAGGAGAGTCTGTCCGTACCACCTGCAATGAGTCCATAGACGTCACAGTCTACATTCGGTAGGTTTAACTCGCCTCCAGCTGACTTTGTATGTTCCGTGCATTTCCGTGATACTGATCATAGACCCTCTATGAATGACTCTAAAACGGTCACGGCGGAATTGGGTGACCGGTAAAAAACATCGGATGGTTGAGTTCACCAAGGCCTGCTATTCGCGTCCAAATAATTACAGACTCAGTTTCGACCTCGATAGACAATATTTTTGTTGACTGCAATGAACAGTCCCCCTCCACCCAAGTCTCGTCAAATATTTCATAGGTTTCTACTTCGGGAAGAAATAGAGAGGGTATAAAATGCAGACTGGCTATAGTACGAAACATATTTCTGAAAAAGAGGAATTTGTTAATATCTAATACAAATTTAAATGTTAGGAAGCTTTTACAGAAGATATTTGTCTGGAATGTAGCCTTGTATCGAAGTGAAACGTGGACGATAAGCTGTTCAGACAAGAAAAGAATGGAAGCTTTTGAAATGTGAAGCAACAGAAAAATTCTGGTGATTGTATGGGTAGATAGAGTATCATGTGGAAGTACTGAATCGAATTGGGGGAAAAATTATGGCATAACTTAACTTAAAGGTTAATAGAACAAATCATGGAGTCTGAAGGAATCGTCAGATTGCTTATAGAGGGAAGTGTATGAGGTAAAAATTGTAGAGGGAGACAGATGGATGTAGGTTGCAGTAGTTATGCAGAGAAAAAGGAGCTTGCACTGTACAGACTAGCGCGGAGACCTGCATCTAACCAGTCTTCTGACTGAAGGCCACTCCATCGAGTAACATGCTTGACATTAGTCGACAAATTTGTAATGAATACGTAGTGACAATTGAAAGACTGTGAATGACCGGGAACCTAAGGCTTTTCGGGGAAACGATACGCTGGTTGGGCAAACTAAAATTGTCCCGGAAAATATTGACAGTAAGTGTGACGTGGGACTGACCGTTAACCTTTGTTAATGATCATCACATCGCTACAGAGTCCGCTGCGCGCCATTTTTGCCACTAAGTTGTGCATTGCAGACTTTGATGGATGTTTTGTCAAAGAACTTCATCTTTAAACTCCTGCATTAACAGTTTCGGACGCGTTTTCCAGAAATTATGCTGCTGTTGCATTCAGCTGGTTACCGAACCGTCACTCATTTAAACGTATGACACAGCAAAGCACTCGGGGCAGAGAGAGAGAGGGAGTTGCGCATGCGCAGACATGTGACAGCAACCGATTTGTGCATCAAAATCACGGCTTCCAGCATTTTCTGTGATGGGCTGTTCTCCTGTTCATTAAAAAGGATCAGTTCCGCGTCAGTTCTATAAATATTTTCTGGGCCAGTGTTATTTTGCCCATTCCTACATAACCCTTCATATAATCTCTGGTAGTAGTGTTAGGAATGATAGGTGAAAACATTAGCGACAAAGTTTCATACCGGGCAGCGACTTTCAATTGAAATGTCCTCCTCTGTGCCGGAATTACATAATGTGTTTACGAGTACAGGTGGTGTCGCCGGAACGACAAAACAGGGAAGTTCTGAGTCTGGCCGACGGTCGTGTACGGAAAGCCAAAGCGGTTAAGGCGACCGCTCGGGTAAAGCGGGAAATCTGGGTTCGAGCCCCGGTTTGGCACAGATTTTCATTGTAGTCATTCCCTTATACAGCTGATGGTTGTTCGCATTCGCAGCTGCGAATACATTTCATGTATAAAAGTGTGTGTCAGGTCTGGAGACGTGTCCAGATGTCATAATGTTTAAAGCGACTGGTTGCGATAAGCAACGTGACTGCTACGGTCGCAGGTTCGAATCCTGCCTCGGGCATGGATGTGTGTGATGTCCTTAGGTTAGTTAGGTTTAAGTAGTTCTAAGTTCTAGGAGACTGATGACCACAGATGTTAAATCCCATAGTGCTCAGAACCATTTTTTGCGATAAGCAAGAAATCCGTTTAGCTCCTGCTCTGACACAAATTCAGTTGTCATTATAGATTAATTGCATTGCAGGTTCAGCATTTCTGAACGGTCTGCACTATGACTTCGTGCCATTTCATCTTAATTTATTTCACATCCACCAATCCACTCATTTCAGTATATTTAATTCATTTTAGACACGTTTGTAATTTGACACTGAAAAGAAAACATCTCGTTCAACTCTAGTGTTTTGGCCGATATTGCCATGCGAATATAGATTTTGTCGCTTGAATAAAACCATGTGAACAGGTGATTTTTGTTAGAAGTAATAAGATAAATCTGTATTCTTAGACAATGTGATACGAAGAATAGTGAACAAGAACACAGAGAGCATGGTTCTTATATGAAATACGAGGAAACAGAACACTGAAACTAACCTTGGATCACAACCATCAGGTTAATGCATAATGATGGGCATTCTGTCAACCGCATAGGGGACATAAAGTATTGCGAGTATTATGCATTATACTATAAACTACATCTACATCTACATGACTACTCTGCAATTCACATGTAAGTGCTTGGCAGAGGGTTCATCGAACCACAATCATACTATCTCCCTACCATTCCACTCCCGAACAGAGCGCGGGAAAAACGAACACCTAAACCTTTCTGTTCGAGCTCTGATTTCTCTTATTTTATTTTGATGATCATTCTTACCTATGTAGGATGGACTCAGCAAAATATTTTCGCATTCGGAAGAGAAAGTTGGCGACTGAAATTTCGTAAATAGATCTCGCCGCGACGAAAAACGTCTTTGCTTTAATGACTTCCATACCAACTCGCGTATCATATCTGCCACACTCTCTCCCCTATTACGTGATAATACAAAACGAGCTGCCCTTTTTTGCACCCTTTCGATGTCCTCCGTCAATCCCACCAGGTAAGCAATATTCTAACAGAGGACGAACGAGTGTAGTGTAAGCTGTCTCTTTAGTGGACTTGTTGCATCTTCTAAGTGTCCTGCCAATGAAACGCAACCTTTGGCTCGCCATCCCCACAATATTATCTATGTGGTCTTTCGAACTGAAGTTGTTCGTAATTTTAACACCCAGGTACTTAGTTGAATTGACAGCCTTGAGAATTGTACTATTTATCGAGTAATAGAATTCCAACGGATTTCTTTTGGAACTCATGTGGATCAACTCACACTTTTCGTTATTTAACGTCAACTGCCACCTGCCACACCATACAGTAATCTTTTCTAAATCGCTTTGCAACTGATACTGGTCTTCGGATGACCTTACTAGACGGTAAATTACAGCATCATCTGCGAACAACGCACGGGAACTGCTCAGATTGTCACCCAGGTCATTTATATAGATCAGGAAAAGCAGAGGTCCCAGGACGCTTCCCTGGAGAACACCTGATATCACCTCTGTTTTACTGACTAACAATCCTAGCCTCATTACAGATATCTAGGAAATAATCATTGTACTTAATAGATCATTTCGTGGTTGATAGGACACATATCCCACCCTGGCAAGAACGGTGCCCCAACTCAGAAATGCAATACATGAGAAAACTCAGCTTAAGGTTTCTGTAAAAGTATATTGAATTAGTATGGGAGTCCTCCAAGTTTCAAGTAAATATTGTGAGCAGTAAATTTCATTATTTTTCGTGCACGTAGAGACACTTCACAAGTATTTTTCAGTGACATAAACTAAAAATTACCTTTTTTGGCCTGTGTCACTTTTCTTGCCGGGGTGCAATATGTCCCACTAAAGTAATACGCAGTTTTTGACATGGATAAGTCTATATAAAATATCTATCTAGTGCTACAATCTAGCGATAAGCTTTCGGAACTAGAAGAAAGTAACTATGGGCCATGGAATAGATATACAGGATGATCAGCAACAGTCTGAAAAGTTTTTAAGGGTGTTGCAGGCTAAGTTGTACTGAGAAGTAATTGATAAGAAACAGATTCTATACTTTGGGCCGTATCCGAGTTACTTAGCGTTGAAGTTAGCCACTCAGGCCCGACTAAGACGGTCTCGCCAAACGTGTTTTTAGTCTGGTTTCCTGAAACCAAACAAGAGAATGGTACAAAAATTGGACATGGAACGGCAATAAGGATCGAGTCCGAGCCAAAGGCTGATCAGTCTCGTGCGTTATCATCTATGTCAGCGGTTCACAACCTTTTTCGGGTCGCGAACCCCTTCAACGATCTGAGTTGGATAAATCACTGACTTTGAAATATGCATACAGTAGACATGCGTAAATTTTAATTCCAAAGAAAAGATTTTATAACATTAAAATACCTTAACCCTTAATGGTTAAAACCTAAAGGTAATCTAGTTATGGCTTAAAAGTTACACAACGCGTAGGTCTAGTTGCAATAATAAATACAAGTTTCAATTTTAATTATTCACCTCTTCCTTGGAATTCAGTGAGAAGGTTGCACCTGCTTTCCATGGCACAGAACTTATTAGTCAGGAACCACAGTAGTTGAAATCTGAAACCACTTTCAGCACAAAATCTGTTTCTGCATTTATTATTTAAATAGGCATATGGAGAAAATTACTTTTCGTACAAATATGTGGATGAAAAGGGTAATAAAGCCATTATGGCTTTATTTGCTAACACTGCGAACTCATTTAAAGTTAACCAAAAACCAATGAATGAAAAAGATTTATAACTTTTCTGTAACTGAAAATAAGTGGAAATTTCAAGAAGCTGCTCTTTTTCATTTATGCTCAATGTGGATTCTAAAACTCTTGACTCTCCGAAGGAATTGCGAATCTAATTATTTTTATTGATATAGCAGGGAAATATTCTCTGAAGGTTTTCCCATGTCCCTTCAAATATTCTTTAACCATATTCTTGACATTTTCGTCCAAAGAAGGATGACTTTCCACCAAGAAGTCGTAAATGTTATCAAAGCACTTCGTTTAATTCCTTGTGATACATTTTTAGTGAATAATTCGATACGGTCTTGCACAATATAAATTTTTATATTTGACTCTTTGATAGATAAATTTAAGCTATTACTCTTTTAGAAAATTTCTGCCAAATAATGTAAAGTCTGAAGCCAGATTTCATCTTCAATGCACTTTGTTTTGAGAAAGACATGGCCGGTGAGAAAAACCCAAACTTCATCTTTAAGGTCATATAGTCTGGAAATAGTTGTACCTCAAGATAGCCGCCTACCTTCAGTGTGAGACGATAAACACTTATAAATGCTTTCCATTTCATTACAAAGCACTACAAAGATGCGGGAGTTTGTAGAGCGAACCTTAATGAAAATAATTATTTTCACTGCATCGTCCAGCACAGATTTCGATCCATCGGGCATGCGTTTAGAAACAAGAGCCTGTCTGTGACTGCAACAGTATGTCCAAGAAACGTTTGGCACAACCGATTTCACTTTAGCGACAAACACAGCGTAACACCCATAGATTCCGCACCATCTGAACAAATGCCTGCACAGCTAGTCCGTTCTATTGAATTTTTGCGAAGGTGTTCGTGGTTAACTTAAATATATCTCCTTCCGCAGTTCTCTCTTTTAAGGGTCTGCAGAATAGTAGCGCCTCGTTTTCAGACTCCCCATTTATATAACGGACGAAAACTAACAAAGTGGCTAGATTGGCAACATCAGTCGATTCGTTAAGTTGAATCGCAAGAGGAGGACTGGCTCGAACTCTTCCCAGAATTTCATTTCAGACATAATTTGACATTTCCTTAATCCGGCGGTTGATCGTATTGGCGGACAATGATACCATACTGACTTTTTTTGCGAAAGATTCTCCAAGCATGCACTATCCTACGTCATTTTACATGGGTACACGAAATCTTCAGCTATTGAATGATGTTCTGCACAGTTCAAGAACATTCTCATTGTCAGCGTTTGCAGCTGATGCAAAAGTACTTAAATTATTTTTCCACTCGTCAGCTTTTCGTGTAGAAAAAGAAACCAACAGATTTGTTTACGTGGGTGGGGTTACAAGCTTCTAAATGGCGTTTAAGTAGATAAGGTTTCAGGCTAAGGTTAGCAAGAATGTAGCCACAAACAACGTACTGTGGCCTTGGACAGTCCTTGTCACCTATGTATGAAAATCTGAACCTAATGTAATTATCATCGTAGGTTCTTTTCTTTGCACACGGTTCACTTTTGTCGGATTGACACACACGTCACTAGAAAGTTAAAGATAAGTTGACACAACATTTACTTACGCTCGTGCTAAATTCTGTTTCCCTTTTAGACTTCCACTTTTCAACCAGTTATCCATTTTAATGTGAACGGACACTATTCTGATATGCAACTGACAACCTACTGCATTTGCCACAACGAAAGAAGTAGTAAGCTATTGTTGGAAATCAAAGGCCTGACCGCCATATAACCATTCCTTAATGGGGTTGCGGTACTGTTATTAGTATTGTTAGAACACAAAGAAGCTGACAGACTAAATTTCCATTGTAGCGAAATCAAATGCATTCCTAACGTCGTTAAATAACAGTAAGTCAGGAATCCGCATTAAATATTAATTTATTGTGGAAATAATGTGATACATTCCCGATGTTACACACATGTTAATTTAATTTAATAATAATAGTAGTAGCAGCAATAATAATAATAATAATAATAATAATAATAATAATAATAACCAGACATAACGTCTGAGACAGAAAAGAAAAAGAATAATAATAGTAATAATAACAATAATTTACCATATATATTTACCAATAATAATGAAAACCTGGTACACAGAAAGTCCCACAAGACAAATTGCCTATTGTGACAACCCATGTGAAAATCGTACAAGTACCACATTTTAAGTACCTGTGAGAAATCATCCAGCCATCAGGGATAAACCTAAAGGCTAATGAGGAAAGAATAAAAAAAAACTACAGAAAGCATGTAAACTCACGTGGAACTATTATAACAAAAAGTCCATATCCATTAACGCAAAATTGAGGCACTACAACACTGTCGTACTTCCGGAGGCACTGCATGCATCTGAAACAACACAAATAGGTGGGCAAACTAAAATCAAAGAAATAGAGAAACAAGAAAGGAAAATTCTCAGGGAAATTTTTGGACTGATACAAGAGCAAGGAATCTGGAAGAAGAGACCAACATCAGAACTATATAAATACACAGACAAGATTACGAATACAATAAGGAAAAGAAGAATGCAGTTCTACGGACATATCCACAGGATGAATGAAAACAGAATTTCAAAGCGAATTCTTAAAGTCATAACTCGGGCAGGGGAAAAGCGAAATGGATAAAAGAAGTTGAAGAGGACCTCAGACAAGCACACATAACAGTAAACGATGCAGAAAATAGAACTGAATTCAGGAACATCATCAAAAAACATAAATTTGACACCACAACACAGAAGAGACCAGGATGCAAATGGACAGCGGAGCGAAAGAAACAACACAGTGAACACATGAAGAAAATTTGGGCTCAGAAAAAACATGAACAATCATCATAAAGAAATTCAAGTTCAAACGCTCTCTTTAAATGGGAATAATCGAAAATAATAATAATAATAGTAATTATAACAATACCGCAAACAGCAGTAGGCCTAACCTCGAAACACGCCATATGGAATAGACTGCTGACGAACCTCATGGAATATTTTGCGAACCCACTGGGGGTTCACGAGCCACAGGTTGGGAAACGATGACCTACGCTCTGAGAAAAAGTGACACTAATTGTATCTGCCGAGCCGCTTGAATTTGCGCGCGCTATGGCCTGATTGGCTAACTTCGATAGCAATTAACATTTGCTTCTCAGCTCAACCTAGCCTGCAACGGCCTTGCGGCCTTTTCAGACTTTTTCTAGACCGCTAGCGATCAAATAGGGCGGCGTGTGTTTATAGCGGGCACAGCGTTTCTATTTCACGAAAATCATGTGAAATAACCATCTTCTCCGCTCCAAGTATATCTGAAGTAACTAACAGTATTCTGTTATACACAACTGAGACTGTTTTGAAATATTACTGCACTGTTCCGTTATTGTGCTTGTTCGTACATAACTTGTATGAAGTCCGATGTGTACGCCTCAGCAAACTTCACAAAATATAGCAAACGTTGGTATGTGATACCTCAAACGTATACTGAAATTTTATGTTGAAAATTTGTTTGCGATATTGTATATATTTCACTGTCACAACAGTCTTTGATTTGTTATACTACTTCCCATATTTGCCAATCTTATAAAATCACTCTACAGACATGGACCTAGTTAGAGTTGTAGGACACATGTGCCCCACCTCAGCGATTTTCATCGGTCAACTTAAAAGTTTTTTGGTAGTGAAAGTGTATTATTCATCATAACGGAACACAATTTTCGACTTCTTATTATTTTAAATACCTATAAAAATAGATTTTAATCACGAAAGAGTGAACAGTTAAACCTATGAAATTTGAGAAACTCGAAAGGTTATAAAACCTGAAATAGAAATGCAGAAGTCTTAAACAAACGTGCATATTAACAAATGTGAGTGGTGCCAAATGTTTGAAATAAAAATATAGACATTAATTCTGCAGTGCCCTGGTAAAGGGACAGAGCGAGTTTGGTTTCCCTTAATTGGTACAATCATAAAGGAATATGTCAGTCGATGTTTAATTATTATTATTATTATTATTATTATTATTATTACTGTCATAATTTCAGAAAGCTTTCACCGTCTAATCAGCTGGCCGGAGGAAAAGAGTAAGAATACGTAATTAGACACGTTTGCTTCGGCGAATTACTGGTAACCAAAGCATTGCCGATTTATATCCACTCGAGAATATATGTAATGTGCCGATGCGCCTCGCGTTATGGCCTTTATTGTTTCCCGGTTACGCCATATTGATACAGTTATCCATTGCCGTATAGATCCTTCGTTTAGTCAGGATGTAAAAACGTCGCAGTAAGCATATTTTTTCCAGAGAGAGAGAGAGAGAGAGAGAGAGAGAGAGAGAGAGAGAGAGAGCTGTGGTGGCGCCTCTGGGTGCACAGGGATAAGGAGGCAGGCAGTGGCGTTACAAGGAGCTGAGCAATATTTCTGTGAGAGTGGTGTTTTCTTGTCCCTTTGTGACGGCGCAGCGCTTCCTTCCGGGTTCCATGTTTACGACACGCGTAGACACCGCTGCTGGCCGCTCCATAAGGCGGAGCCTTGTTTAGGAAAGTGTGCCACCAGCTTCCCATCTTGATCCATGGCCACCGGCCATCAGCGTCCATTTACATATATTTGATTTTGTTTTTGCTGAGGATGCTTTCTCTGGCGTCCTCCGTCTCGCGTCTGTACAGTGATGGTTCGTACTTGGGCCCTAGCACTCCCAGTGGACCGAGAACTTTTTCTTCCTTTCATACGATGCTTACGTCACTCTATCTCACGTCGGGAATTACGCGTCAGTAGCCTGCAATATAAAATTCGTCAGAGAGAGAGAGAGAGAGAGAGAGAGAGAGAGAGAGAGAGAGCCTAAGGGGAAATGGGGGGGAGGACTCGCATTGTAGGTAAGGTAGTTTTCAGTCCTATGTAATATTTTCGATAGTAAATTGAAAATTTTTGGAAAAACTTACGTTCCCTACTTTCCGCGTGAGGATGTAACGCCTTACTCAACCCTAGGTCAGAGAAGTTCGTGTAGTCTAAAACTAAAATAACTCTCTCTCTCTCTCTCTCTCTCTCTCTCTCAGTGCTGTCCGATATTCTTCAATGGGATTTGGACACAAGCATCTGAAAAATTACACCTAGTGTCAACCGATAGTGTTTTTTTGCCAATCAGACTGGCGCGTCCTCGGTCTTGAAAAAATATACTTCAGGCTTAGAGGCATATTGTTAGTCCTGGAGCATCCGTGTATTGAACGATAAAATGTGACCATCACAGTACGCGTCTGAGTTCACACCGTAAATACTAAAACAGTATTCAGCAATAGGTCACTAAGGATCTCTTGAAAGATGTTAAATATTTCCCTAAAAATCTTACAAGAAATCGAAGCATTCTCCGCATACTACCTTCAAACGACTATGTATTCGTTCCACTTCATTTCACTCTGCAACGTTATTCTTAGTTTAGCGGCAATCAACTAATGCTGTAGTACCCAACCACAGTATTACTGCACTTGGCCTCCCTTGGCCGTTATCGGAAACACGCTGTGACGTTAAAGTAAACAAGTACAGTGCTGACTAAGGAAAGCGCATCACATTGTGAATGATTTAAAAACAGCTCTTCATACACTGTCAAGTGGTTCAGCGTGTCCTTCCGAAATATCACGATAAAAACTCATGATAAGCCGATCGAAGCACACTCACTTCTAGCTGCAGTAATGTTGTGGTCGACTAATACTAGGATACTATCACATGGTTTCCTCCTGTTAATGCGTATTACTCCTCATTGTTGCCCATTTCAGACAAACTGCCTTTAACTATACAAGTAGAAATTTTGTCGAAGACAGTAATCTTTTATAGAGTACCCCGATAACGTACTATACATGCGAATGTTGAAAATATGAGCAGTTCTATCACGATCCTTAAAGTACTCACGACGCTAACCTTGTTTCTGTGGAAGATGATGCCGTGGTAGTTTGCTTTAGGAACCATGGAGTAGTAAAAAATAGCATTTTTTTCTTTACTGGTTGGACGCAACCAGACACATGGCTGTGTAGTCAGTTTTGGCTTCTCCTGTTTCAGTGCTGCAGACGCTACAGTACCACTTCAGGTACTTCGCACCTGAGAGTTAGTCACCACTAATCCCCCACATGATGTGCTTCCTTTGTATACAAACTCATTCTTCTTTCTGTTTTATTTCTAGACATTTCACTTATAAGAAATAATTTTAAAATTCTTAGGTGTAGACAAGCAATCGGACTTCTATGGTGTTGAATCAACACGGATTTCGAGATTGGAGAAAGGTAGTCTGCTCTGACCGACCTGGCTCATTATATTAAGCATGTGGACGTGAGGGATGGAGGCTATTGTCGTAGGGGCGCGGAACTGACCGCGGACCGATAATGAATTAGAAGACAGTTGCATTCTGTTGGTCTAGTAGTCTCTTGGGAAGTGTCGGATTTACTGATTTGTTTCAGGAATTTGAAGAGTCCGAGGAAACTTGCGGGGTTAATAAAGAAATTGTTTGTAACAGGCTCTAATTTTCTTTCTTGACATAGCTGTTTAATTAAAGATGCCCAATTCTCTTTAGTGAAAACCTGAAATGTCCAGTCAAGGAGAAGCCGACAGATACAGAACGTGTGCAGAAAATTGTGCTGTGATTGTTTTATGTTCGAAATCCTATTTGTAATCGTAGATATTAATGCAACGGGAAGTAAGAAATTGTGATGAACATTCGCAGTACATGAACTTATTATGCAGAACTAAATTCAGTCCTATTTAAATATTCAATGCCGGATACAAGCAACATAGTTACCTGACCCAAGCGCTAAAATACGCGTCGCTGCAAGTATAATATTAAAAGTAAATAAATAATAGTATAAACTATTTCATGAAGTTGATTATTTAAAGTATTTGTTATATATTCCCAGTGTTAAGAGCCCGAGGGAAGAAGCAACTCTTTATGGGCGTCTGTCTCATCGCCTACAGTGTCGCTAAATATTGGGAATTATTTTAGGACGACGGCGGAAGGAATCGGCCATAACCCCTTGAAAGAACCAAGTCGCATTTCGTCTCAAACGAAGTAAGAAAACTTCATAGCCTTAATATTGGAGACATCGAAGCTATTCACCATGTTCATCCCAATCGCATACTCCCGCGATCCATGTGGGTTTTCTATGTATTTGTGGTCTGGCTTGCTACTGAAGGAGCGACATCACCTGTTGCGGGATCTGCATGTGCAAATGCAGGAATTTGATGGTAAAGGTACTACAAGTCCCCCTCTTCTCCCTCCCCCCTCCACACATCCACCCACCCACCCACCCACCCATCCACCCACCACTACCACCACCACCACAATGGACCACAGTTACAAGGAGGAAAGATAACGGAGACTTCATTGTTTTACGAAACACTCTCTGTTGCAGTTCCAGTCTGAATTATGTACTCTTTTAGCATTTGACTCTGACAATCCAGTTCATAATTAATACGGCAAGCAATTAAAAGTTCATAGAAAATGATGATGTCAGTAAACGTTTATACACATCTTCGTGGTAGTTCCAAATTTCTGGCTCACTGCCTTCTTTGTCTAGGGATGAAATAAAGGCCCCGTATTTTATATTTCATTGTAAAGAAGCCTTTTCACAATAACACTGTTCGATGTTTTATTTCACATTTCTGGTTTTGTCATAACACCAAAATTCTACCGTACACACTCTTTTTATATTAAAGAGAGCTTCTCCATTATTATTACATTTAACAGAGAAGGCGTATCAAGACAAAACCATAAGCGCACATAATTGCTGCCAAATACTGAATGTGACTAAGAACACGCGCGTTACGTACTGTATGACGGCTCAACTAATGTATACGACTGAATGCTTTAGCGCAGATTCGTTTCTTTACAGGGCGTAGCAAAAATTTACCTCACATTTTCGTGACAAATTCCTCGCACGCAGACGAAAAATTTGTTATATCAACATGGGTGTGGAAACACTTTGTTTCCATGTTACAACTCGATTTCTTCAGCTAACTTAAGTGCATATATCCTCGGAGTAGTGAAGCAACGTAAATCACTTAATAAAAGCAAGTCTTCCGGTCCAGACTGTATACTAATTAGGTTCCTTTCAGAGTATGCTGATGCAATAGCTCCATACTTAACAATCATATACAACCGATCGCTCGACGAAAGATCCGTGCCTGAAGACTGGACAGTTGCACAAGTCACACCAATATTCAAGGAAGGTGGTAGAAATAACCCACTAAATTACAGGCCCATATCATTAACGTCGATACGCCGCAGGATTTTGGAGCATGTATTGTGTTCGGACATTGTGAATTACCTCGAAGAGAACAGTTCATTGACACACAGTCTTGCGAAACACAAATAGCTCTTTACACACACGAAATTGGAGTGCTATTCATTGGATATTTCAGATTGACTCCGTATTTCTAGATTTCCAGAACGCTTTTGACACTGTACTGCACAAGAGATTGGTAGTGAAATAGCGTGCTTGTGGAATATCGTCTCAGTTATGTGACTGGATTCGTGATTTCCTGTCAGAGAGGTCACAGTTCGTAGCAACTAACGGAAAGTCATCGTGTAAAGCAGAACTGATGTCTGGCGTTCCTCAAGCTAGTGTTCCTTATCATTATAAATGATTTAGGAGACAATCTGAGAAGCCTTCTTAGGTTGTTTGGAGATGATGCTGTCGTTTATCGTCTTGCAAAGTCAACAGAAGATCAAAACAAATTGCAAAACGATTTAGAAAAGACGTCTGTATGGTGCGAAAGTTGGAAATTGATCCTAAATAATGAAAATTGTCAGGTCATCAACATGTGTCCTAAAAGAAATCCGTTAAACTTCCGTTACACGGTAAATCAGCCAAATTTAAGGACGTTAAATTCAGCTAAATACCTAGGAATTACAATTGCGAGCAACTTAAATTGGAAAGAACACACAGAAAATGTTTTGGGGAAGGTGAGCCAAAAGACTGCGTTTTATTGGCAGAACACTTTCAAAGTGTAACAGATCTACTAAAGAGACTCTACACTACGCTTGCCCATCGTCTTTTGGAGTGCTGCTAAGCGGTGTGGGATCCTTACCAGGTAGGATTAACGGAGTATATAGAGAAAGTTCGAAGAAGAGCAGCAAGTTTTGTATGATCACGAAATAGGGGAGAGAGACTGTCACTGACATGATACAGGATTTGGGGTCGACGTTAGTAAAACAAAGGCGTTTTTCGTTGCGATGGAAGCTTCTCACGAAATTTCAGTCACCAACTTTCTCTTCGGAATGCGAAAGTATTTTGTTGACACCGACCTACATAGGGAGAAACGATCATAATAATGAAATAAGAGAAACCGCAGCTCGCACGGATAGACATAGGTGTTCGTTTTTTCCGCTCGCTGTTCGAGATTGGAATAATAGAGTATTATTGTGAAGGTGGTTCGACGAACCCTCTGCCAGGCACTTAAATGTGATTTTTAGAGTATCCATGTAGATGTAGATGTCATTAAGCATGGGAAACACACTCGAACAGAAAGCACCAGCATACCACAAACTACTCTTTCTCGTAGGTGATATTCAGTATTCCCTCCGTGGGCATCGATACATGCATCAAGCTGCCGTCGTAGTGGATCTCGGATGCGCTAATGTATCTCCAGAGCATTGCATATGGTTTCACAGCCTTCCATAATACGGGCACAGAGACTCTTCATCTGGGGTTCCATGCACAAGAGCTTTCAAGCGCCCCCCACAAATAAAACTATAGTGAGTGTGGAGGCCAGGCAGTTGATCCATCTCTACCTACCCATCCGTCACCGAATCTGTTATCTTGAAGCCGACAGACATTAACACTAAAATGAGGAGGTGCTCCATCGTGCATGAAGTACATGTTTTGTTGCACAGCTAAAGGCATATCTGCTAACAGATCTCGCAGAACGTTCTCTACGAAATTATGATAACTTTGTCCTTTGAGACTGGGCATAAGAAAGAAAGTGGGGCCCTATTAAACAGTCACCAACAGTGGCGGTCCAAACATTGACAGAAAATCTTTTTGATGGCTTGCATCAGTATTTGCGTGAGGATTGACGTCTGCCCATACATGCCGATTGTGAAAATTTACAATCTGATCTCGCTGAAATGACGCCTCATCTGTGAACAGCACCGTTGCGCTAAAATTAGGGTTGGCATTTGTTGAATAAACCATTCGCAGAAGAGTACTCGTGCTGATAGTGCCTGCACACATTGTAAATGGTATGGATATAGCTGCTCTTCGTGTACCGCTCACCAGACAGTCATGTGGTCAACATTCAGTGTTGCAGGTACATGTGTTGTACTGACACTAGGGTCGTCGTCAACTACATGAAGAACTGCCTCCTCCCGTTGCGGTGCCCTTGTCCTTCTAGGCCTTCCGCAGTTGCGAGTATCTGGTTTAAATGGCTTCAGACGTTTCCCTGTCGGGGAACCTTCGTCCTGAAAATATCTCCCGGTACAGACGTTGAGCGCCAGCGGCATTACCGTCAGCTAATCCATACAGCAAATAGACGCCTGCCATCTCTGCGTTTGTGTACACTGTCATTGCACGAGAGATACTGACTCACCTTCTGCTATTTACAACAGGCAGTAATGTGATCATTTACTAAGCAAACCTTTATAAGCCTCCGTCTTAAGAACTTTTAATTTGAAGTTGGCGACAACACATTAATAAGCAGTTTTACTAGGAAAATTATTTTCAGCAAGCATCATTAACTTTAACTCACTCTCTTGCCACATTAACTTTAACTGTCTTTTTACTATATTCAAGAGGTATCACTTAGCAAAACACTGGGCTTTAATGTACCTTCAGTAAGGACACTCGGAAATCACTTTAGTTCAAACGGAGAGGAACCTGAGAGGTGTTATGATAAGGAGAAAAATCAAGGTAGGTACATAAATTCAGTTTTAAATTACCTTATATTTGAGCACACTAACACATCCAATAAGCTGATCCTTCACTGTACATTATTATAGTATTCGGTAATAGTGATTGCGCAATATGGTGGCGATTGCATGTTGGTAATTGGATTCGCAGGCAGAATTGCTGGACTCAGTCATTTCTTGGTGGCGATGGTCGATACCAATCCCAGAATATTTCCAGCTATTTATCCATCCATCCGAGGCATTGGAAAGCGGCAGGCAAAGCCTCTCTCGGAACCAGCACAATATACAACTTTTACATGGCAGTGCACAGTTTGGTAGCTCGTCCCCGTCTCGTAGCTCGTCCCCGACTGACTCTTGTTCCACCTTTTCTACCTAGGCCAACCACAATTTGCGCGCGCTACACAGTTCCGTTCCCGAGGGGAACCACAACTACTCTTACATACAGAATAGCTAAGAACCCTAAGTGAGGATCAGCAGTTCACATAACAGCAAACAAATACAATAAATAAAACAAAACATTTGCACATATTGACATTTCTACCAAAAATTATTCACACAAAATTACAATTATATACAGTAAATTTTGCTCCCTCCAAATGGGACAAAGAATTTAAATGACAGATACACTACTTTGCATAGAACCAAACCATGACATCAAAGTTTGTACAAAGAAAGGAGTACACAATTTTGTGTTATCTAGTCAATCAAACTCATTTACAGAAGCTTAACGATGTAATATTAAATGAAACAAAAGCAAAATAAATAAGTAGAACACTAGAGTTATGGTGTTACAAGTTCTTGCATGTTTTCAGTGCTGTTAGAGGACGGTTCCTTACCTCTAACTCACGACCGCTACGGTCGCAGGTTCGAATCCTGCCTCGGGCATGGATGTGTGTGATGTCCTTAGGTTAGTTAGGTTTAAGTAGTTCTAAGTTCTAGGGGACTTATGACCACAGCAGTTGAGTCCCATAGTGCTCAGAGCCATTTGAACCTTACCTTTAACTCAGAACCAGTATCTCCGAGGTTAGCATACTTTTTCAGAATTATCAAGCCATAAGTGGACGTTAGTTTTGTAAACATTTGACGCTATATACCTCCGCAACCCTATCAAGAGCTTGTCACGCAGAATCGACCAGTAATATCAGCAAGGCGTGTAGCTGGAGAGATCGCGTGTGCTGTTGTCGCCTTGCAATGTGTACTTCTACAGATGATGTGCGTCGCCAAGCACATTGTAGCGGTCGCCCACTGCCGTGTTGGAAAACCCTACTTTTCCGTCAGGCTGCAGCCCGAGGATCTGTGTGGCGTCGTTACACCCAATAAAACAGCATTCAAATTATTCCAGTTATTGCTCAGAATACAAGTCATTGCCGTGTCTTCTGCGACGGCTGGTGGCTGTGTAATTCGGAGGGGAATCCGCTGAATCCAACAGCGGACTCAAAGCTGTCAGGGACGCTGCATCAGCTTAGAGTTGAAATCGACGACAACCTGATGCGGCGGTTTCCCGCCCGCTGGCGAGGTAGGCACGCCCCATAAGTAGTTCTGCTTGGAGATGGCGGTGACCGTTACGTGTCTGTTTCACACGCCGTTTCTGGGAGTACTCGGACCACGATGTCGGTTGGCGTGATGGCATGCTGAACACGGCCCGCCCGTAGGGTACGCCGCCAGACTCGGCCGACGCTGGAGTTTTAAAGCAGCTTCTGCTCTGGATCGGAGCCGTGTTAGTAGACCACTGGACTACCGGAGACTCTTGGCTGCTGTGCTGACTCCAGTAATGGATGCTGGACTTCAACATCCATGGATACGGACTGCTGGTCATCTCGAGGAGATGCCCTGCTCCACGACGTTATTCGTAATCACCGAATTGGTTCTGCTCTTCTCGAGTCGATAGTGGTCTTCATTTCCACTACGAGAGTCACTCTTATAGAAATGCACACTATTTTTGTAAAAATACAGTTTTCATTCTGCATGTGTGAAAGTTTTACAGTGTGTAGATACAGCCTTCCCGCTTGCTGTCAAACTTAATTCAACCTGTTCCCATGAGTGGCGCCGTCTCAGCATGTCTTCAAGATGGCTGCTACACTTGACGTTCGTCAGAAGCTACGTGTTGTCATAGAATTCCTGTGCTGTGAAAACGAGACAGTGGGAAACATCCACAAGAGGTTGAGAAAGGTGTATGGAGATGCTGCTGTCGATCGCAGTACAGTTAGTCGGTGGGCAAGCAGGTTACGTGATGAAAGCGGGCACGGCAATATTGAGGATTGTCCTCGCAGCGGCAGGCCTCGTACTGCACACATTCCAGACAATGTGCAGAGTGTTAACCAATTGGTGACTGCTGACAGACGCATCACAGTGAACGAATTGTCACACTACGTTGGGATAGGGGAAGCAAGTGTTTGCAGAATACTGAAAGTGTTAGCGTTAAAAAAGGTTTGTGTCTGGTGGGTTCTCAGGATGTTGACAGTGGCTCACAAAGAAACAAGAAAAACGGTATGCAGCGAACTTTTGGAACAGTACGAGAATGGTGGAGATGAATTTCTTGGAGGAATTGTGACAGGTGATGAAACATGGCTCCATCATTTTTCACCAGAGACGAAGAGGCAACCAGTGGAGTGGTATCATGCAAATTCACCCAAGGAAAAAAAATTCAAAACCACCCCTTCTGCTGGAAAAGTTATGGCTACGGTGTTTTTCGATTCCGAAGGACTCTTGCTTGTGGACATCATGCCAAGTGGAACCAACATAAATTCTGATGCATATGTGACGACACTGAAGAAACTTCAAGCTCGACTGAGTCGTGTTCGACCACATCGGCAAAATCAGGATGTTTTGCTTTTGCACGACAA
Source organism: Schistocerca serialis cubense (assembly GCF_023864345.2). Lineage (NCBI taxonomy): Eukaryota > Metazoa > Arthropoda > Insecta > Orthoptera > Acrididae > Schistocerca > Schistocerca serialis. The sequence goes on along the minus strand of NC_064640.1, from coordinate 367,579,176 downwards.
TGCACAGCCACATTTCAGTCAAAAAACCATGGAATCGATCACAAAACTCGGATGGACAACACTGAAACACCCGCCTTACAGTCCTGACCTGGCTCCATGTGACTATAATCTCTTTTGGAAACTGAAAGACTCTCTTTGTGGAACAAGGTTTGAAGATGACGACTCCCTTGTGCACGCTGCCAAACAGTGGCTCCAAGAGGTTGGTCCAGAATTTTACCGTGCGGGTATACAGGCGCTGGTTCCAAGATGGCGTAAGGCAGTTGAGAGGGATGGAAATTATGTGGTTCCTAAAGGATGTATCTACACACTATAAAACTTTCATACATTTAGAATAAAAGATGGATTTAAAATACATAGTGTGCATTTCTTTTGGAGTGACCCTCGTACATTTGCTTAACGAATTTGATACAGTGTTTTACTGCTTAGTCAAGCTCCTGCTAGGTAATGTTGCGTCCTATCTTGTTTCTCTTACATGACGTAACGAAGGCTGTATGGCCTGCACTTATCTAACAAATTTCTGTTCAGCTCGCTCCCAGTCTCGCTGAAGAGTATCGAGGTTGCTGTCTTCCTGACCGAATAACAGTGTTGAAATATGTATGCTTTCCAGCTGGCAGCTGTTGATACTTGCGCGTGACAGAGTAACGCCGGCTGTTCGAACTAAGATGATTTTACTCTCCCATTTCTTTACAAATTTTCCGCATAGCAATATGTATGGTTATGGAAATCTAACACATTATTCGTTTGGACACAGGTGGTTCTCTTCGTCTGCAGCACTGGGTTTCACCCCCAAAGTTTACCATCAAAGTGTGTGGAACTTTATACAGAAAAAAGCATTGTTAGGTGAAAGTATGTCAAGTGCTAAAAACATTTCTTACGTGGTAATGTTAATAGTGTCGCATTCTAGGTTACTAAGAGACCTAAAATAGCTCCTACAGACGTTACAGATGTATGACTTTAGTGCATTTCTGTGTTACCACACTCCTGACGACTATAAATAGCTTCGTGTCGGTAAGATTTGTATGGGACAGCCTTCACTGCAGAGGTTGGCAGATGCTTTGGCTAAGTGTTGGTGGGCGCGAACCATATGACGTAACTATTTCCCAGTTCTAAAAATTAGAGTAGAGTAAGTGTGCAGTCTTGTAACCAGCAGTGGTGTGGTACCCAGACCATAGTGAACAATAGCTTACCTGTATTCCAAACTGCAGCTGTAGACACGTCTGTGCAGGCAGGCTCTGGCCTATCACCTGGGTACACTACCGTCTCAGATCACTTGGTGCTCGTGGATCTTGAAAGGCTGTTGCTACCACTTGGTGCACAGCTCGCAGATCAGATGGATGCAGCAACTGATGGTAGTCCGATGCAGGTGCATACCTCTCTGTCCTGTCCTACTACGCGTGACTGTGACAAGCATGCAGGTTGGACGAGTGATCTATATAGTTTTAAACCTGGAATAAGTGCTCCATAGTTCTGACAAACAGTGAGCTTGCCATCAATTTAACATTCGGGTAAGTGGAGGAGATTAGTGTTTAACGTCCCGTCGACAACGAGGTCACTAGAGACGGAGCGCAAGCTCGGGTGAGGAAAGGAAGGAAATCGGCCGTGCCCTTTCACAGGAACCATCCCGGCATTTGCCTCGGGTAAGTGAATTTTTAATTTTCCGCCATTTTACATGTAGCTCTAGCGACTTGGCAACCATGCCGCCTGTGCTAATATTTCCATGTCAGCCATCTTCGATGTTATACATAGCCCAAGGTACCTCTTCTGCCATTATGGATTTTCAACCAGTAACTCTCCATCTCAGGTTTCCTGCCAATTGAAACTTCGTTATGTCTGTCATCTTTGACTATGTCATTTTGTAACCAGAAAAATTGAGACCCTAGCCACACGGCATTTCCATTTACCAGAGAAATTGGCTATTTTTGAATTTCTCACTATTATGTGAATTTCCCGCCATATTTAATTTCCTGACATTTTAACCATAGACCAACTGGCCTTTTTCAGAGAGGGGAGCTGGAGGGAGAACACTGGAAACAGTGCGGGACGTCATAGGGGCAGAGGGGAAACCTGGCAACAATGCACACAACTCAGAAGTAGACTAGCTACACTACTTCAATGCTGGTGCCGCTGGAAAAACCATGCGTAATAGACTGTGGTATGTCTATGGTGGATTTCACCACTTTTTACAGCTCATGACTGGTTGTCGGATAGAGCATTACGTATCATACAAACTTTGTGACACATCAACCGTATGGTGTAGCAGGTTGTAGTTACCGAAAAGGCGAAAGAATGTACAAAGAGAAGTTCACCAACAGGCCTAACCATAAGTGTAGGAAATTTATCTCCGGAGACAGAAAAATAACAGAAATTAGTTTGCTCAAGCTGACCAAAGAAAGCTGGCCTTTTTTCTCGAGGAGGACTCTTTAACACTGGAGGGATGAAGGAGTGTGTGTTGAATCGTTTCGGAGAAGATGCATACTACACATCTGTCAACTTTGGCATGGTTTAAAGGGCTCTGATCACTATGGGACTTAACATCTGAGGTCATCAGTCCCCTAGAACTTAGAACTACTTAAACCTAACTAACCTAAGTACATCACACACATCCATGCCCGAGGCAGGATTCGAACCTGCGACCGTAGCGGTCGCTCGGTTTCAGACTGAAGCGCCTAGAACCGCTCGGCCACAGCGGCCGTCAACTTTGGCATGAATTGCACAGTTCAGATAATGTAGTGTGGGGAATACTGGTGGAGGAGTAATTACACCCCTATCAATAACAGTGTGCTCAAACAGTGGAGACGAAAGGTTTTGAACCCTGAGTTCTATTCTCTCACTGTGTAATATGATCTGCATGTGCTGAGGCTGGCAGTCATCTCTTCGAATAGTTACGAGCTAAAATCGTTGTTGTAAGATGTGGGTAGTTTACGTCAATTAAAAACTAAATATTCGTTTCCGACTATTCTTCCTTATCTTACAAAACTCAGTTTAGGATCCTCTAACATCTGTATAATATTGACTCTAAAGATTTAGAACATACTGTATAATGAAACTTATCGTAATCATCAAATGATTAATAAAAAGATATCGTCATGCTAACAGTCGTTGTTCATGGCTGGTCTTCAAATTTCTTGTAGTTAAATGAAGATGTTCGTTTTTTGAAGAGACTGGAGAGCTTAACATTTCTGAATTTCCACGTGTTTACCCTATATAAGTATATTGTCCTGAGTTGAGCGATTAGTGAAAATCGTAGAAAACCTGAGAAGAGCCACATCCATTACAAAACGTTAAGATACTTTTTCGACATTTTGATTTATTGACCTTAACTCGGCAGCTGGTCAGTGAACACTGTTCTGCGTGATAATGGTAAATATTGTTGTTCTGCATGCCTCTTAGTGGTGCCCCAGTTTTGCATGTGACCCACCTCGTTGACAAGCATGAGAGGTCATATCGTCTTGGCATTGTAAACATTGGTGCTGTCTACACGCAAAAATCTCAAAATTAACAGCTGCTATGCACCGTATAATTATCTGTGTACATGCAGAATGTCACAGAAATACCAGCATGCAACAGTTGTTAAGAATAGTGTCTGTAAATAGCAACTGTACTAGTTACGCATAACTGCACTTAAATCAGATACCATCAGAGATTGTCTGGCTCAACACTGAAGAGAGAATACGCAAGTTAATTACGTAAGTGGAACCTTGAGTGTTTTAAAATGGCTGCCAACACATATAAATGTCATAACTTGCAAAACAGTGCCTTGATCACTATATTTACACCTCGACATACAGGTTATGCGGAATTAATTGCAGTCTTTGCGTTGACAGCAGAACTTCGTATCATTGAGGATAAGAAACGGACTAGGCTGTAACTGTCTTTAAAGAGTATTTTGAAATAATAAAACAAAAAAGCAAAGCGCAGTGACGTTCGTGATTCGTTTGGAGTGGTGAATGAAAATTAAATGCAAATTTATTACTGAAACATGAATGAACACTTAATAAAACCAGTTAAGGACGATTATGCCAACACCGCGATATTCGCTCTGCTATTTTTAATGTGTGCTAAACATGGAATATTATGTGGAGGACACACTTGGCAATGGCAGTAACTGATGTATTTCGCATCAAGAAGTAAATACAGAGAATTGTTTCGCAAAGCCAGAATTGAGGCCCGTCAACAATATTACACGTAAAAGATTTTATTATGGCGTCTGATCTACATGATTTTATTCCGTGAGACGTAGGCAATTGTGTTTCGTGACATCCTTCTTTTTATTCATTTGCTTTCTTTCAAGCGTTCTGGTCGTTTTTACGTTCCGCGTCTGTTGCTGGATCATTTGCTCGTTTGTTACGTGTTTTTATAGCCTTTAATGTACTTGATATATAAATGCCAATGTATTTACTCATTGGTCTCAAATAGCTGGACCCGTTGAGACGACATTTTACGAAATAGTCCTTGTCGGGCCATACTTAGCGTGTTCCCTCCTTGTTTATAGTAAATATTTGACTGCATTTTTAAATTGCTTGCAGGTTCTTTTTCTCGCATGTACTTTCCAAACCACGTTGACGCTAACGCATCACGGACGTATGTGATAATGTGCCAGTTTACTGCGTGGTCAACAAAGAATAACATGCGAACTTCGGTCATCGTCTTCTCGTCTTTGCAAAATGTGCAGATAACACCCGCTACTTAAATAAGTCACTTAACTATCAAGTGAACTTGTTGTCAAAAAGTTTCGCTCTTCTTATTGTTGTTTTTGTAAAAGATCTTCAGTAGCTTATCTCTACAAGTTCTTAATTTCTTGCAAAGCACAAGTACTGACAATGTATGACGTGGTTGTGACGACGAAAAAGATAAGGACGCAGGCTTACGTCAAACGCACTGAACTGTATCGAAATTCCTCATAAATTAAATAAATATTCAAGTTTAGGATGTATCAACATTAGCAGCTCTCATTTTCAGTTCTGCGTGGAGCATTTGTCTTGTTTGCCATTAGATTTGCAGCACCAGTCTAAAGACAGATTTAGAGAATATTCAAAGTTTCTTGGACAACAAAAATAAATTGTTCGTCATTCTACAAGATGTAAGTGGGCTTCGAATGGAAAAAAAGAATAGTTTCGATATCAAGCCCCCTGAAGCGTGGATCTTTGGCAGGTGAAGTAGCTTGTGTGCCTCATTGATAGAGATAGCTCTGCACAGCCACCACGGAGAGGTATCCATTGAGAGGCAAGACAAACGCGTGGTTCCTGAAGAGGGGCAGCAGTCTGGATGATCGATTTACTTGACTTTGTAACACTAGCTGACATGCCCTTGCTGTACTGTTATTGCGAATGGCCGAAAACAAGAGAAATTACAGCCGTCATTTTTTTCCGTGGGCATGAGGCTCTACTGTGTTAATGATGATGGCCTTCTCTTGGGTAAAATATTGCGGAGGTAAACTAGCTTCCCGATCGAATATCTGGGCGGGGCTACTCAGGAGCATGTCGTCACCAGAAAAAACAAAATTCACATTCTACGGGTCGGGGCGAGGAAAGTTAGATCCGGAAAGTTAGATCCCTTAACCGGGTGTGTAGGCAGCTAGCTTAAATAATCAAAAAAAGGGAAATGGATAGCTTGAAATTGGACATAGTGGAAAATAGTACAGTGGCAGGAAGAACATAACTTCTAGTCAGTTCGGCACAGTATTATCAACACAAAGTCGAGTGGGGGTAATGCAGGAGCAGGCCAAATAATGGATAAGAAAATAGTAATGTGGGTAAGCTAGTATGAATAGAATACTGAACGCATAATTGTAGCCATGGTAGAAACTAAGCCAAGACCCACCCCAGTAGTAAGAGTTTATATGCCGACTAGCTTCGCAGATGATGAAGAGATTTAACGAATGTATGATGAGATGAAATATTTCGATTGTTAAGGGAAACGAAATTTTAATTGTGATGGATGGCGGGAATTCTGTGCAAGGAGGAGGAAGATAAGGAAAAATAGTGAGATACTGTGGACTTGGGAAAAACAAAGAAAGCCACGTGGTAGAATTTTACAAATGGCTCTGAGCACTATGGGACTTAACATCTGTGGTCATCAGTCCCCTAGAACTTAGAACTACTTAAACCGAACTAACCTAAGGACATCACACACATCCATGCCCGAGGCAGGATTCGAACCTGCTACCGTAGCGGTCACGCGGTTCCAAACTGAAGCGCTTAGAACCGCACGGCCAAGAATTTTACACAGAGCATATTTTAATCATCGCTAAAGCTTGTTTTTGGAATCGTGAAAGAAGGTTGTGTATGAGGAAGAGACCTGGAGACACTGGAAGGCTTCTGGTTGATTATATAATGGTAAGGCAAAATTTTCGAAACAAAATTTTAAATTGTAAGACGTTTCCAGGGGCAGATGTGGATTCATACACAATTTATTGGTTATGGACTGCAGTCAAAAACTGAAGAAATTGCAAAACGGCAGGAAATTAAGGAAATGTGATCTGGCTAAACTGAAGGAACCAGAAGTTGTAGAGAATTTCAGAGGGAGCGTTAGGCAGCGGTTGACTAGACAAAGGAAAGGAATGCAAAAGAAGACGAACTGGTAGCTTTAAGGCATGAAATAGGGAAGACAGCGGATGACCATGTAGCTAAAAAGGCAAGGCCTAGTAGAATTCCCTGCCTAACGCAGAAGATTTTAAATTTAATTGACGAAAGGAGAAAATACAAAAATGCATCAAATGAAGCAGGCGAAAGAGAATGTAGACGTTTAAAGACTCAAATTGGCAGGAAGTGCAAAATAACTATGCAGTAGTGGCTAAAGAACAATTGCAAACGTGTAGAAGCTTGCATAACTGGGGAAAGGTGCCAATTGTAGGAAAATTAAACGGACTCTTGGAGAAAGGAGAAGCAGCTGTATGAATATCAAAAGCTCAGATAACAAGATAGTACTAAGCAAAGAAGGCAAAGCTGAAAATGGAAGGACCATATAGAGGCTTTATACATTGGAGGAGAATATTACATAAAGAGAAAGTAGGTGAAGGGGAAATGGGAGATATGACACCACGAGAAGGAGTTCAGAGCACTGAAAGATCTAAGTGGAAACAAGGTCCCTGGAACAAACGACATTTCCTGAGAATTGTTGAGATCCGTGG